>NC_091015.1:45266978-47666978 GCF_041296385.1 Aphelocoma coerulescens
AGCAGACACAGCTGCAATCAGGCTGCATTAAGCCAGGCCTGCAGTCCCAATGGAGTGCAATGACAGCAGGATTCTACCGACAATGTCAGTGGGCACAGACATCTTTTGTTCTTATCATATATTCCTTATTCACATTTCTTCCACTTCTTTATGAATCATAAATACCAGTGATTAAGGGCAATGCTCACTTTTTTTAGGAAGGTCTGGTACGTAAACATACGGTGCTGCTTCATTATGCAGCGGGATATGGCTCCCAGAACGAGTGACCTGCAGACCCAGTCAGATCAAACTTCTCCTTGCAGGGCTCTTGGGATGGACAGCACTGGGGTGTCTGTGTTCCACTGACAGTTTGAGGATTAGTGCTCCTGCAGCTGGTGCAGGGGAACTGTACTGGCAGTATAGCTGTGCCTTAGGGAATGGGAGGCAGTCTGGATTTGTGCTGCCTACACAAATAAGCTCAAGACTCCTTGCCTTTACTAGGGAATAAGTATTTTCCAGAATTGGAGTGATCATATTAAGTCAGTGAAAAGACCCAACTCCCTTAAAATGGATAATGATCAATTAAAGCTTTTTTTTAGCATCATGAGTGCTTTTTAAAAAAACCCCAAGAACCTCAGACATAATTTGTAGCTGATGGTCATTGTTTGCCTGTAATACAAGGGCTGATATTTTCAAATGTGAGTAGTACTTTTACCATCAACTGTTGTTTCCTCAACTTGAGAGCCCCTACTTTTTGGAAACTTTTTAAAGTAGCTATTGAAAATCAAGATTCCTACCATTCAAACCAGGTACCTGGAAGGATGGATGTCTGAAATCAGTTTTCTTTTAGTCATCTTGACTTTGGACAAAGGCACACTGCTTAACATATCAAGAGGAAATTATTTTGATTATGTAAGGGATTATTGGCAGTAGAAAGTAGGAAATTCAACTTGCTGTCAAGAAACTGATATTGATCTCTGTTTAGGTGGTACTTTTTTCTCTGGTACTCTGGCACAGTCATCCCACTAAAGTAATTGCAAATAGGAGCAATTTTCTTGACATCATCACAGCATAACACACTCAGAAGTAGGATTTTCCTTTCTTCACTCTAACTTTAGGACAATGCCTTCTCTCTCATCACCCTGTGACAGCTGTGGACAGCTAAAGCAGTGATTACCAAAGAAGAGCAGAGTAAAGGAACTGGCAGTAGCTCCTGTGTGTGGCAGCTATTTTCACCTATGTGATGCTTTCTGGATGGGCAGCCTGCACTCAGTGCAAGTGTGAACAGTCGCCTTTGCAGAGCTTCATGCACAGCATCTGGAGTGCCACGCACGCCTATCTGAACGTCTGAGCTTTGTGAGGGGTCAGATACTGCTGTCCTTTATATCATGATGAGCTGAGCCTCTCTCTGACCTGTTCCTCTAGCTCTCCTTTTGCACACACAGGAAAAGCAAAGAAAGGCTATGAAAGACACCAGCACTAAGTGGCTTAGGCTGTGCTTTCAGATGAGGAATGGAGGAAATCTTCCTTCACTAGCAAACTGTAGACCAGGACTCACCAGCTGCTTAGGATGATGAAGTCACTATTGAACTCCTCCATAGAGATAGATTCAGATTGAGGGAGACATTTGTGGAAACAACCCAGTGAAAAGAAAAGAGGAACTGTGCGTGTTTACCCCAGAGTCCTCTGAAATACAGATTAGAACTAGAGAGGAGACTTGACTCTGAGATTCTCCCTGAGCTTTCCTGTCTATCAATATGGAAGCCTCCGCTTCTATAAAGCTGTAAAAATGAGTCCTGCATGCTTGCTCTGATGCAGCTTGCATTCAGGGTGTGCTGCTCTGTTCTTTGTGATGGTAGTCTGTTCTATTCTATTCTTTGCCCAGGTTTTCCTATGCAATCTGAATATTCCTATGGGGGTGATTCCAATTTTGGGCCACATTCAGCAGCCAGCACAGTGCTGGAAATTATCACTGCAATGCAAACACCTGGCAAAGTGAGCTGAAGTGCACCTCTAGTGTTGTGAAAACTCATTTTCAGGATATCGACGATCCTTGCAATCAAGGAATATTTTTGTCAATGGGGCCTTATTATATTGCTCTCTATGATGCAGTTGGGGAATTGGGATAGGGGGACTTCACATAAGTTTTGATTGGACACCTGAATGAGAAAATAATTTCCTATTACCAACTATACATGCTATTCAGTACAAGAAAATGATTCATGAAACTTTGGGGTTTTCCACACATTTGCTTGGCCTCAGAGACTCTCCTGTTTACATTTCCTATTCCATAGACATTTGCACAATTTCATTTTTCTCTCTCAAATGTTTGAGAGAATTAAGCTTTAAGCTGAAGGTTAACAGAAGGAGATATTTTTCTAACCACTCTTTTATTGTGGGTGTAAGAAAATTTACTATAATTTAAATTCAGGTAATGTAAGTAGTAGTATTTACAAAGACCCTGAAGAAGTTGTCTCTTAGTGATTTGCCAGTGTATTCTAGTACAAGAATTGTATAATGACATGCAACAGAGGGATGATTCAATGACAAAAAAATTCTCCTTTGTTTTTCTGGAGAGGCTCCCCACTTGAAGAGACCAGACCCAGAGTACCTTAGGAATGTATCTACGTAGATGCAGATGTGTGCACTTTACATAAGTATGTTCCTTCTCATGCCATCAGTATTACTGCTGATATTGATGTTGCTTCTAGACAAATATCAGTCATGTGTTTAGTGTTGCTCATCTCCAGAACATGTTCTGCATATTCCCTAATTAGCTTTCATACCTCCAGTAAGAGGAGAGGGGATTTAAATATTGCCTTCATTTCACACTCTGTGAAAAATGAAAAAATCTGCAAGTCTTACACTTATAAAAGTCCAAGTGAGAAGCAGAAAGAAATAATAGCATACTTATTTATCATTGAAGAGTAATTGTTACTCTCCATCCAGGACAGAATGTGAGAGAGTCCAGAAACAAGTCTGGGGCTGAAAAGCATGGGAAAGTTCCCTTCCTTTGCACTGAGGAAAAGATGAAAGTGATGTGGAAAAGTTGGAAAAGGAGAATGAGACTGCATAGAGGAGCCTAATGCATAAGTATGTGGAGATTTTAGAAGTCTTGAACATGTTGGAACAGAAGGATTCATGGTAAAATGTTCTGTTTGTGAAGCATATATGCACTTCGCAGCTTCAGCATGGGGTTGCTTATGGCAGTAATTCTCAGCTGTATATATCAGGCAGCATATAACCTTCAATATTTTCTTTATACCTGTTCTTTCAGCTGGGAAGAACCCCATATGGTCATTAGTGGCTCATCAGATGCCTGTGATCACAGTGCTGTGGTTAGCTGTTTCTCTCTTGTTCTATATCCTGTCCCAGAAGGGTTTAGAATATTCCCTGAAATGATGGAGGTACCTGCAGGCTGAATCACTACAATACACAGGTGTACCTTGCATGTGACAGTGCCATCTCCCTACATGTCAACATTGCCTTCTCCCATACTAGCTGGAAGAGGGAAACTCTTCAAGAGTAGCTAATGGTATTGTAGAGGCTCACGCAATAAGAAACCTGCAGAGGAACCTTGCTGCCTGTCTTTGAATCCTTACTGTTAGGGCACTCCTCTTGACTTAATTCCCTGGGAAGTTGTAATGGTTTATTATTACAGTAGTACCTAAAACCTCTGGGGGTTTTGTTTCCTAGTCTGGGAAGGTTGGTGTGGAGTAAGGGAAGGCATGGATTCTCAGCTGACTGGCCATGCTGTACTGGTTCTCCACGTGAACTTGTCTACCCAGTACTGGAGGAGGCTATCTCATGCCTAATGCACAAAGTCATTCCACTGCACTTGCAGCATCTGGCTGAGGGATCTCTGGAGCTTTGCAGCCACTAAATGTCTCTCTGACTCCCAGGCCAAAGGCTCAGCTCCACACTAACCTTTCTCCCATGGCAGTGCCCTTGAAGGCTCAGATTTGACCAGCCTCAGAATAATGTAGTTGTCCAATAAACACTTTGTATCTTCCTGAGGAGCTTTTAGGGTTTAAATGCTGGCCTTATCTTCTTAAGCTCTGAGATTTTTCTTAATGTTATATAGGCTATTTTGTAAAGAATGTGGTGGTCAGGGCAAGCTTTACTGAATAATGAAATAAGAGGCCAATGCAGCTGTGTGAGATAGGGAATAGAAGAGGTGAACCAATTATTCTCCTACCAGCCACAAAAAGTCTGTTTATATATGAGTTATGTAACCCAAGCTGACACTTCACCAGGCAATACTTCAGCTGGAAATTATGAACACCTTTCCCACCTCACCACACATGCTATTTATCAAGTCCAGGAATACAAAAATACAACTTTGAGGATAGGTATAAAGAGTTTCTAAGAGCCAGGTTGAGAATCTGTGTGCATATTAACTCAAAGGTAGTTTACAGATGCCTCTGCCTGGCCTGAACAAATGTGAGGGTGATGTGTCAGGATAAAACTGAAGAATAAAAATGGCAAGCCAGTTTTTAGGTAGGGGTGTTAGTTAACTATACTTACATGATCGTTGTGTTGTGAGCCAGTGATGTCTTAGTAGCTGCAAAAATCAAACACTTTGTTCAGGAGAATTTGCCCTGAACATACTCTAAAAGCCTGTGCATTTTAGGGGAGGAAAATCAGGTCTGGAAGGAACAAGTCTGTTCCCCCACTGCTCAGCAGTGACATGCCAAACAGAGTTACACAGGGGTGCCAGGGTGCTGCCAGGGCTGGCAGGCCCAGGAGCTGTGCCCAGGGCCAGCTGGGCCACCAGGCCATGGAGGGAGCTGGGCTCGGCAGGGTCTGTGGCCTGGCAGACTTTGGGCTGTGGTGAAATGGGGGCCCGGTGTAAGGGAAGACAAACACATCACTCCATACGTGCCCCCCTGCCGTCTTCTTTCCCCGGCTTTTATCCACTGAGCATGGCACCATATGGCATGGAATATCATTTTGGTCATTTGGGGTCAGCTGGCCTGGCTGTGTCCCCTTCAACTTCCTGTGCACCCCCAGCCCCCTCGCTGGTGGGTGGGGGAAGGAATAGAGAAGGCCTTGCCTCTCACTGCTTAACAGTAACAAAACTGATGCCTTTTCCTGGTCTTAAAATCAAGAGTCATACACGGTTAGAAGGGGAAAAGGGATTTTACCTTGGTATTTATTTTAAGGATCCTTAGGTGTACATGTCCAGGTCATATGCATCGAGATGCACCCTGCCGAGTGTATCTATGTCTCTCTCTGACCCCCTCCCCAACACTGGGTATAACATTATAGGTTTTACTAATTAGCATATCTATCAAAGATTCCCCAATGAGAGGCTCAAGTGAGCCCCCCTCCCCAAGGAACCTTCCCCTGGATGGTTCTATCTTGGTTTACAGAATGTGTTCTGGAGAGGACCTTGGGGTCTGGGGCACACTGATCTCTAGCTACGAAGCTTCTAAAATGTTTAGTCTCTTAGCTTAACAAACAAGTCCAAGAATGTAGGCAAAAAGCACTAGGAATACAGAAGCTGTAAAAAGGTATAACATGGGTATAAAAGGCAAAAATCTTCATGGCATCAAAACCATCTCTGTATTATCAACTCTGTTTCTAGTACACAAAATCACAGCCCCTTACTAGCTGCTGTGAGGAGAACTAACTCTATCCCAGCCCAAACCAACACAGTACTGCAAAGCACAGAAGGGAGACGCTCTTCAGCTACTGCTCCTTCTCTCCTTTCACATCTCCACCTTCAGCATCACAGAATATGTTCTAAAATTAAAGGGATGATAAACAAATATGCTGTTGAGGTGCAAATGGCAACATTATTTTAATATTATATTCAGGCTTCATCTTTATTAGCATTGGATATTAATGATAAGTGTGAAGTAATTATGTATATAATTATAATAATTTTTATTATTAGCATCTTTTGACAGGTAGGAGTGTCTTCTCCTCAGGAGCCAATCCACTGAAATGGTCGAAGTGACTGAATTTTCCCATCTAATTCCATCAGACCTCGGTTGCTTCAGAGCTTTCTATTTTCTTCATTCACGCTGTAAAATGAGGTTGTGTTTACGTCTTTGACTTTATTTTTAAAACACTTTGATGAGTTTTTGGTATTTCTCCTTGCTTATGACAACAGTAGCTTGGAAAACCTGTGTCTGGTGCTGCATGGTGTCACTTCTGGAGCAGGCTGTAAGTACAGGTGGAAAGGATATTTTTCTTTCCTTTAGATGAGAAGCCTGTAAGGATTAACAGAACAGTAAATAAATCTGTTCTGTGGACAGATTATCGTCTAATTAGAGACTTGTGAAGTTCTGTCTCTAACTTACAGCCTTTGAAATTTCAGGTAGTTTTGGTTTTAAGCAAATGGGAAGTTCATTGTGAAACCTGATTCTGGCCCCCAAATTGCCAATGGCTTCCACACAACATCAGCAGCTGACCCAGATCAACTGAAAATTTCTCTCAAGTAGCACTTGGTTTTAGGTTCGGGGAAAGTTCACATATCTGTCCATTGTGCCCAGGTTCTGGATTATAATTGCAGATTTGCAGCATTCTAGTTTTATTGTCTTTAAACATTATTGTATTTAGGCTAACTTGCATGTGTTTTTGCATTCTTGCATTCAATGTAAAAAAAGATCAAAACAACCATTCTAGATTTACAACAGAGATTAGGGTAATATTTACCTTCTACAGAAGCCTCAGTCTGCTGATGTCAACATGTGAAACAGGCTAAGTTTTTTTCCATTGTGATTATGTTTTCTTATCTTCACATCCCAACCAACATAGCTAAGCTGTCAGAAATCTTTAGTTCAGACGTAAACTAAAACATAAAGAATTTATATGATTTTGGATCAAGGGATAAGTTTATTATAGGGTTACAAATAAATCCTCTATTTACTGACATCTAGACTTGTGTTTTGGTGTTAGGGCTCTTGTGGGACTGGGGCGGGGGGGGAAGTCAAAGCCTCAGGGCTCCACAGAAAGGACCACACCCCACTTATATCCGTGAGCTATACAAACACCTTCTCTGCATGGGAAATTAAATCTTCATTGACAAAAACTGTTGAGAAAATAAAATATTGATCTTGCTTGTGAGACTTTTATGTTAGTCAATTAAATTAGTACAATACCTTTCCTACTAGTAAAATAAGAGTGCCATTACTATATGGAAATATAATGTTCCATAATATTTTTATTGTGAGACAGGGGATACCTCTTACAGCACTCAGAAGTACAGTTTATACATGACTATAAAGTTAGTTGTGATCCATAAACAGCAGATATAGATCTCAGATATAGCTTTGGAAATCAGTTTAAAGGAAAGTGCCTTATTCTCTTTGCAATATCATATAAAAGTAGCATCATTTTAAAAAAATCATAATCTCTTCTAATTTTTTTATACTGAAAGACAATGAGACATCATTCTAATATTTAAATTGGAATATGAGTCTGACAATACTTTTGCTACTGCATTTTCTAAAATTAAAAACCCTTTCAAAACTAATAATGATTCAAAATGCATGTCTACTGCAGCTAGACACATAAATGTACAAATATGGGCATACAGGAATGGCTAGTGAAACATAAGGGACCTAATACAATGAGATTTGTGTGGGAGAACTGTGTTGGGATATGAGTATTTCTTTACCAGATGATGAGATGTGAATATGACTTGGCAGGTGCAAATGGCAGCTGTGGCCTCCTTTTTTTTTACTAGGCTAGTTCTTTCTTTGCCCAAAATCTGTACTTTCTTGGAAGTACCTGTAATACCTGGTGTTCATGTGAGTGTATAGAGAAGTGATCTGGGCACCCAGCTGTGGACGTTTACTTATGGGTATGTATCCCACACACTTTTGATTTTAAAGCCTTTCCTGAGCAATCTGTTGCATAAGACAGGAAGCTACTCCATCTTGTATAAGTTGCTTGTAATAGGGAACATACTTCCAAATGAATAAAAACTTTTCATTTCATCATATTTGGTAACGTTGTTTGAAATGTGGAATCCTGGCACATCTTCTCACTGCAATTTTTCCCAGCCCATTTGTGTCCCCACAATTGTCCCAAATGTGCCTTAGTAGGGAAAACAGAGAGTATTTGTCTACTGGGATACAAGTAGCAGCTGTGATTATGATCAAATATTATTTAATAAAACAACTGTTCAGTTGCTCCACTAATGCACAGGAAGGTATATCCTATACAGCTCCTATCCATGTAACTGATTGGCCAGTGTTCACTCTCAGCCTTTCTGCTCTTTCAAAACATCATTAATAGTACTGTCCTCTGAGGCTGGCCTTTTCATCTGAACACTGTCTTTATACCCCTTCCTTTTGCCTCAGCTTGTCTGTAGTTCCAAATTTTGACTTTGACCATCCTGTTACCAGAAATGAACGCTGTGCCTTCAAGCAGCATTAGAGATTCTTTGTTACAGAAGTGTCATCCTTAACAGAGCTTAAGGGACAGGGAAGGCATCAGGACTGACGTATTTTTTCAATGATGGGAGAATCTCTGTTACTGATATTTAAGCTACCATTGTGGAAGCACTCCCCAAGTTAGTTTTTAAGACAGGTTTTGTGATTGCAGAGTGAAATCAACAAACTCTTGTTTCAACAAGTGTAAGCTGGGTTGCAGAAGCATTTTTTGAAAAAAATTGATTATGCCCTTGATCTTTCACAGTATATATAATGTCTTTAAAAACGCCCATTTAATTCTTCTTACTTTTTGTTATTTGCAAGAATAAACTATTTATATGGGGGCAAAGGTTTTATTATGAAAATTGGTGCAATTTGATAATACATTAGAGAAGGAGTAAACATTTGTAATGGTAGCAGTTAAAGCACTCAGTGCATAGCAGACTAAGATTCAGCAAGTGAAAGACTTCTCTGTCTAGTAATGGCATGTATAAATAGCCCACAAACAAAATGTAGTCCATGTTATGGTCTGATGGGTATAGCTGTTGTGTGCTAAGTGAGTTTATTTAGCCTGTGGTTATCCTCCTCTCCACCAATCCGTGAGATGCAGACTATTTTTCTTGAGGGGCTAATCTCAGCCCACCTCTCTGAGACTGCCATATTCCATAAGCATTTAAATAAATAATAAATAGAAGTGATATTTTTTAAATTATGGATTACTTTTGATGTTTTAATGGACAGGTATTGATAATTTTTTCAACTTCCAAGTCATCCAATACTATGTTTCACCAGCTATGGACACAAGACCTATGTGATAACACACTTGATAGTAGCAAAAAAAAATGCCCGCATGCATACAGGTGCATATAAAAGGCTATTAAATCAATGATCAGGAATTTAGAAAGAGTTGATTTTTATTAAGAAAAGCTACAGAAGGAATAAGATATGGCAAGTCTCATATATATCTTACATCATTCTTCGCATCATCTGTGAACTTGACCCATGAGCATTATCTCAGACATCTAAGTTACTGTACTATGAAAGTATTTTTCCACAGTTGAAACATTAAATAATGCATAAAAGACTGATTTCCAAATACTGCAGTGTAGGTGCATCAAGGATAGATCCAGAAGTATTTATAGCTTGCATGCTACTGAATTTTTTCTTAAAATAAGAGCTCAAAGCAATAGATAGCTATTTACAAATTATTTTGGTGCATGCTAGTTCAGTAACTGGCACAGTGTACAAGCAGACAACCTCCTAGTAGTAGTACTATCTCACTGGCTTTGCATAGTCAGAAGTAGTTTGTGCTCTTTGCTTTGAATTCTTCCTTTTATTTAGTACTGTGGCAATTTCATCTCTTTCATTTGTAAAGCTCAAGCTGTTTGGCTTTCTTGCCTTGCGACTCATGTGTGTTTTAGTGACATTTTTCATTTCTTACTTGCAGCCTAGAAGTGAGAGCTGCAGAATGATCTAGTTTGGTTAACTTAGAGATGACACTGATCTCCTAAGTGTAAGAGGAGGAGAAGAATTTAATTTTCTGTGTTTTTTTTTTTTTTTTCTGGTTTCCCAGTGAAAAGCAAGACATTCTTCCCTTTCTTTTGAGTTATGACTCACTTCTCCAGATTTTGTTTTGATCTGAGTAATTAGCGTTTTTTTGTCTTTTATTCTTTATTTTTAGCAGTACAGTCTATCTCCCACTTAGTTGCTGACATAAAAATATTAGCAAAAAGATGTTGCTCAAAGGGTAAGGAAAATCCATTCATAAAAATCTCAGTGAGGATTAAGTGGGATTCATCCAGGAAAGATCAAGGGTTGAAAAAGATTGTTATTAAACATGTTTATAGTGTACTTTGAGAATACAGCATATTCCCTGTTCCAGTAAGCTCACAGCTCAGTGGGGGGGAAGAGAGATGAGCTGACTGTTGAGGAGAAAAAGGAAGGAAGGTCCCTCAAAGGAAGGAGTTGAGGGAGGAGTGAGAAGTTATTTGGAGTATAGGAAATGTGAGATGGTGCTGCACACAGAAGGGGACACAATGTCAGGAATGAGAGGAGGCGACTAAAGAGCTGAGGGAGCCTTTAACAGACCTCATCACAGTGTTGTCCCGTTTCTTTGCAAGTGAGACAAGGCGTGGAGGAGGCTCGAGACGCGCTTCTAGCTCTCTGTCTCCTTAGGGGCTGTGAAATCTTATGAAAACCTGTTTCCTTTGGAGTTGCCTTGTGTAAAAATCCCAAATAAAATTAATATGAAGTAGGATATCAGTAGAAAAGATCGAACACTTCTGTTTTTGTGGAAAGGACACATACTTCATGTCTAGACCTAGTAGTAATGACACCTCATAGGCACTACCTGCTGGGGTGAAAAAGAGGATTTTGTGAATTCATGCATAGACATAGATGATTCTCTGCTCAATCCTTGAGAGTAGGAAAGCCAAAGCTGAGGTAACCCAGTACAATAGTCCTTGCATGGGGCTAGGATACAGGAAGGTAATAAGGAGGAAAACCCACCTCCACACAGAGACTAGTAAGGTCGCACCGGGCTCCCATTTCTGCTGTTCGCGGGACTGTTGTGCTCAGAACATGAGGACCAGAGTGTTTCACAGAGGTCAACTGCTGATTATGAAGGCAATTAAAGGCACAAAACCCAGACCATCTTCCTGTGGAGTTTCAAGACCTTAACAGCCAGGAGTCAAAATTCAGGGAATTATTTTTCCTTGTTCCCATGTGTTCATCATCTCTTCCCTGGTCCTTCAGGCTTCCTTTGGTTGGTACTGAGGCTCCCCAACCACCTATGCATCGGCAGGTTGGTCGAGGCCCTATAACAGGGCTGGTGACCCCTATTACTTTGATTAGGAGTTCCTCTGGGGTTCAGAAGGGCCCAACAGCTGCCTTGCTCACAATCACTCCCTCCATTTTTTGGCTGCATCCAGTGCAGCTACAAGAATATATCCATACCTACAGAGAAGCTGAAAACAGGATCCCCTAGCACAGAGTATGTAGAGTTCATAAGTAAATTTCTGGAATAATTAACTTATATTCTTTAAGGACTACAAGAAAATAGGATTTTTTTTTATTTGCATGTGACCATCACGTCCAAAAACACAAGCGTTCTGGATAATGAGTCAATATCTAATTAAGGACATCACCAAACTACACTTATTTCTCAGACTTAGTATCTTCCCACTGGGAATATTCACTAATCTCTCACTGATTAATTACTGTAAAGACTTATGCTTCTGGATAATTATAAGATGTGTGATAATGGATCAGACCTTTAATCCATTAAATCTGGTATCTTGCTTCTGACTCTGACCAATAGCTAATGCATCTCAGAAAGGTGAATAACTCCATGCTGCAAATACTCTATTGTGGAATGTGGAAGAAGGAGCCCTTCCTCACCTCACCGGGTAATTGCTTTGAAGTATGAGATATAATTACCATTATCTTAGTCCATGTAACTATGTGTCATAAAATGATGAGTATTTAGTGTGTGGCAGACTGAAAATAAAAGGATCTGAAATAACCTCTATTGGGTAATAAAACCGGGGTAGGTCTATGGGAATGTGGTTAGCTGTACCAAAACTTTGGAATCCTTTACTCAGAATCACATCTCAAGATTCCATCTAGCATCTATGTCTTAATGTCAGAAGGAAATATACCTCTGAGAAAGCCACAGCCCATTTTAAAAGATTAAGATACTTCAAAATTATTTTCCATATTGTTACTTATAGTGTGACTGGAGATTTATTGTGGTGAATTGTCTCAAGGAAACCTCTCAGGGACTGTGTGCTGCTGGCTGCTGGCTTGAGAGGCAGCAGGGTATAAGAATGTGTGGGACATCCTGGGAGGGCTGCAGGAAGGGGCTGGTGGCTTTGCATGGCAACTCTGCAAGTGTCACCTGCAAGGGGCTTGTCTTTTGTGTTGCCTCAGAGGATGTTTCTGATAAAAGCCCTTTGCCTTCACAGAGCTGTCATTCAATATGGTTTTGGTCTGTTAAGCAGAGTTAAGCACACTTTTTTCACAACTGGAACCTCAGCCTGTGGTACCTGTTTCCACATTATTGCAGTATCCTTCATGGCTTTATGCTGCGTTCTGGAAAGAAATAGGAGGGTGTACTAAAGGAGCTTCTCTAAAGCACAAGAATGCTATTTGGGGTATTGCAAGACTCAAGTAAAAGAAGGGGAAAAAAAGTCTCTGGATACTGTAGAAGTTAATTTATTTTTGTTTAATACCCTAATTGATGATGTGTAGACATGGAGTCTTATTCTGACAGAAGGAGCATCAGCTCTGCCCTCATGGATTTTGTATCTACAAGAAACATAAATGCAAAACAAGTGATGGCCAATCCCTGCCCACATGACTAGCACCCCTGCAATGGGAACTGAGTGTTGGATCCTGATGTCCCACCCCAGTCCTTTGATTTCAACAAGGATTTCTTTTTTTACTGGAAAGAACTGATTTAGACCAATGCTTTTCTTCCAAACAAGATTTTGCATACAGACCCGGATTCTGATTTCACATTGGTTTCATTTGATGGTAACTCGCTTGAATTAAGTGCCCTCACTCCTGGTTTACACAGGCATAGCTGAGGGCAGAATCAGATCTTACGTGTTATCACATACGGGTGACTCTCTAACCAACTGGCGTACAGTAGGCACCATTAAAATCTTGACATTTACTGCTCATAGTAGTTAAGTTTACTGTGCTATTTGCAGTATTCCCAAGTCTAAGAGTAGGAAATCCTTTAAATACTGCAGTAAAAGTAAATCCCAGAGTGTGATAAATGTCAGGATTTAAAGGAACCCAATTTTGTAGCTGTTTTCTTCTTTTTTTATTGCTATGTTCAAACTTTTTTTGTCTTTTTTTTTGTCTTTTTTTTTTTTTTTTTTTTTAAATTGCAATGGTAAGTATATTGAGCAGAATCTCTCCTGCCTTGAGACTGGCTGAAGCCTGCTTTGATGGGATGTTTCCTTAAAATATTCTCCATCTAGAGAACTCGTTTTTCCAAAGAGTGCATGTCACATAAAGAGAACTAAGTTTGCTTTAAGATGCCTGTGAACATCCCTGCTGGATTCACATACTTTCTTCTTGGTTACACCCTTTGTGGGGAGTGGAGTGTCTGTGAGAGTTGGTCCACTGTTTCTCGACCACTCAGGGCTTCCACTGGATGGAGAACTTAGCAGGGAGATGGTGGCATTGATTTTTCAGTGCCCTTGTTAGCATAACCTAGTCCACAATATTTTCAGAGACGCACACAGCAGCAATTCTCCCGCCCTTGAAATGGCAGACATTAAGAAGAATGTTGGATGAGATTTTAAGCAAAATAGGCACTTCTGTAATGATACCAGCCCAGATTTAATAAAATACTTAGGTTCCTAGAAACAATTATTTTGTAAATGTGTTTGATTCACACAAACTTTGATCCTTCAGTCTCAGTCTATGTTTAGATGGTTTTGTAAATCCTACCAAATCATTAGTTGCATCTTTAGATGCCAGAAACCTTCTATAAATGTGATCTGTGAGTTAGTTTATGAGCAAATTTAGGTTTCCCTTCCACTAGCTTTATTATCCTCCACTCCCAACCTAAAACGAGCTGCTTTAGGATTGGGAGACTAGGAAGAACATTAGGAAATCTGTATAAAGTTCTGAGGAATTCAGTGCCGTAGAATCACCTGTACAGACTTGTCCCATCCAAAAAAATATCCACTGTAGTTATGAGAAGGAAGGAAAGACAAAGAAAGAGTGACAGAGAAAAAAAATGGGGGAAATGAGAATTATTGCCCTGGCTTAAGTGCACAGTCTGTTTTTGGAGAAGGGTTAATAGTGTACTGCCAGTAGACTGGTTCCTCTCCATGCGCAGCAACTGTTGGGGATGTCCTCTCAAATCTGGCTACTGCCTGGCTAGCTGGCATGTGATATAAAGCAGGAAATACGAGTGTGCCAGGCATATATAACTGTATGTGTGCCACTCCTGGTCCATCTGCAGAGCAATACTGCACCTGCCAGTTGTGTTAGCTGGCTGGGGGAGGAGGAAAGGCAGAGAGAATATGTAATATTAGATAGGGAAAGCCCACTGTCTTCTCATTTTTCTTTCATTGCTCTGCTCTTGTTTCCTTTCTTTTTATGACAGAGTTGAACAAACACCACCTTTTTTTTTCCAAAAAACAGTGTCTCTTTCAGTCTGGGTACTTTTGGGGTACTCCTTATGCATTAAAAACAGCTTGGCTTGGGTTATTTTGTGAACAAAGCTGTCAGTATATGCAGGTATGTACACCTCTGGGTATCATATATCTTGACTTCAAACCTCATTTTTACAGGTAAATGATTATATTAATTATTTGGATCCTTTTCCACAAAAAATCTAAATTGCCTATAAAGCAATACATTTCCTTACAACGCATCAATCATTTTTCTTCTGCAAAAATTTCCAGCACCCATTAAGAGCCTTAAATCATAAAACCTAACTGCTCCTGAATAAACAAAATTTGGAAGTTGATATGCATGACCTCCCATTTCATCTTGTAAGTGACAGAGGACTGAGTATGGAAGTGGAATAAACCAACATCAGTTGACATAAAGGATGCTCCATCCTAGGCAGAGATAGCAAAATCTTCATCCCAAGCCCCTTCAAAATTTGTGAGTATTCTTGGACAGGAATTTTTTTTGCTTTCCCAGAACTCATACTGTCTCTCAGTGGGAAAAAAAGTTTACATATTTTCTTCATCCAAATTTAAAAAAAAGTGTTATTGCCTCAGGGCTTCTCCACTGACTCTAAGAAATTCTTATGTTTCTCCATTTCCTTTTTTTTTCCCCACTGAGTATCTCATCATTTCCCTGCAAAAAAGATTTGCAAAATCCAGATTTTTGTAGAGTCCAGCAATGATATTCTGGAAATAGCAACCAGAGCTAAATTTCTGCATCCTTGGTAAGATTTAAGTTTAGTTCTTGCTAGTAAAAAGAGTATGTGCTTCTGTGTCAGACTGGATCTATTGCACAGAGCCCACAGGCCTCCTTTTTCTACTATATTTGTAAGAATTTGATGTTTGTGGTCAGGTACAGGAAATTCGTGTGGTGGGGCAACATTAATGTGAATACACATACATTCATGGCAATCTCCCCCTTGTTGTCTCCTCGGAATGGATTTATTGATTCAAACTTTTCTGTCATCACGAACACGGTGTACACGCACACGGCGCCAGACTGCACTGCACAGCACAGCAGCCATGCACATGATATCCAAATTTGTGGTGGTGAAGGTGAAATGGTGACAGGTCGGGATTACCACTTTTATTGCCAGGGAGTCAGGTTGTGTTGATTCATGAGACAGCTGTTAGAGGATGATCACATTAATAATGCGAGCTGTGAAAACAATGTGTGGCGATGCTAAAAGCTACTTCTCAAATGACATGGTGATGGCAGAGCTTTTTTGGGTGTTACATGATTTTACAAATGATACATCAGAAGCCTAAATAATATAGATAATTTCTACATATTTTTTTATTAGTGTGAAATAAATGTAATTATAACAGGGTTTTAAAGTGCCAGGTGGCTTGTATTGTCTGTTTATCAAGTATTTTACTGCTGCTCCATCTCACTCTCATATTAAGTATATTTACTCAACACCTCTGACTTCAAACAGGCAAACTCTTTTATCTGACTTCACAGCATATTCTTCTCACAGTGGTGGATGTCATCATCATTTCCTTTTGACATTGTTTTCACCATGTTTTCTTACTTCCATTATTCTCCCATGTTTCTGTTCCCTTTGGTGCCTCCTGCACATGCATGTTTTACCTGGGCAGGAGCAAAATAATGTTGTATGTAGCAAAAAAGTAGGTATATGTCTACACTGCTGTGACCCAGTCCTTTCTCGGCCTACTTCTTCTGATTTGCCTCTAGTATTAAATATTCAATTCAAATTACAAGTCCTTTGGGGCACGGAGCATATTTTTGCATCAAGTTATTTTGAGAGGTAGCAGATAAAGCGCAAGCATGTCTGTAGACACCGGTACCCAGATCTGTTTTAGAATGAGAAAGTAACTGCTTAGCAATTAAAGCAGTGTTTTCTCAAAATAACAACAAGGAAGTCCAGTTACTGACATAAAGTAGCATATTTTTGATGGGACATCATGAGAGGTAAAGCACTCTGTACCAGAAGTAAAGATGGTAGAATCTATCCTGAAATAAATGAAAAATGGAATTCCAAAATGACAGCAGACTGGTTCAGCCAAAGGTCAACTCATCTGTGAGTTAGAAGGAATTAATTTTCTAAGCACCAGCAAAGCAATGAGGCTTATCAAACAATGCTATTTTCCATCAAGAAAAAACATCATGGCAGCCTCTCTTTTCTACTTTCAAACATTTCCATTAAAAAAAAAAAAAGTGAAACAGTTAACAAATTCATTTATTCCTGGAATTATGATGCCCTTTCTGCTGATTTCTTTAAGGGGATTATTTTAAATTATGGTAGAGAGAGCTGAAGAGGTGAAATTCTAGTGGAACTTTAGCTCCATTGTCCCCACAGGCATCCTGACCTGTGCCATAGTGCACTCCCCATACACCTATCCTTTTTCCCCATATTCCTCTGCAGTAGGGTCTGGTTCCATATTCCTGTCCAGATACCCTAAACTGGTGTTGAGGATGGTGTAATGCTGAAAACACACCATCTCATGAGATCTGCTAATCTTTCATTAGCCACCTCCTTCCCTCTCTTCCTCCCCATGTACTTTCTCCATCACCACCACCAATTGCATTTTCATGCTGTTATTGAGCTTTGGACATTGATACAAGGCATTGGTACTGAAGGGATGCTGGTGTTCAGCTGCCTTTCTTCTACAAAGTGCTATACAAATATATGTTGCTGCCCAAACATACACAAATTGGATCTGGAGAGTGCTGAAAGCCCAGCACTCTCTTGACCATGCTGACAGTGATGACAGCCCAGTGGTTCTCAGGGATCCGGCTTATGACAAGTTTCTTTAAATCAGCCAAGATCTTAAGTGCCTGTCATAAGTCATTCATCCTTCAAGTGCTTCCATTTCCTCCATGTGAACTCTTTACAGACTTATCCATCTGCTTTTATATATTGGGCTGTGGTGAAAAACCACCATGAGAATTAGGTCTACAAGAAGATATGGGGGTTAGGTGTTGTGTCACTAGAGGAGAAATATCACCTCTTTTATATAAAACACCATTTCTCAAAGGTACCCCCTACTAATCGCATAACCACTGTCCCCCTGCCAAATCCCAAAGGGGTTTTGACAGAATAGGGTGGAAATGGAAGATTTAGTTAAGCAGAACTGTATCTTTCAGAAGCTTGTTGCTCCATTGCTGCTTTCTGGCCTTGCAGATCTTCCTTATCATGGCAGTGGAACTGGGTCTTTTCTTAAACTGGGCAAACACAAGCTGCCGCTTGTCTTCTCATGCCCATCAGATCTTGCATCCATCCTTTGCTTTCAAAGGTGAAGCCATAACTACTTGGTCAAAGATATCTGGGAGCTGGGCATTTCTGAAAGTCTATGTGCTGCATTAAGCATGTGCCTTTAAGTCAAATCATAAGCAAAGAATCGAGTTTTGATTCAGAGTCTGATTTGCAAAACCAGGAGTAAAAATCTATTTCCAGTTGACCAGATGCAGATGCATTCTTCATTTGTTAAGTATGAATTGAAAAATAAAAAATCCTTCATTTTGATCCAAGATTAATTTTGTCTTTATTTTGTGCATTTTTGATCCATTAGTACTCTCATTTGCTAAATTCCAAAGCAAAATGTTCCAAGCAGAACTGCATAATATTACTTCTCAAAACAGTGTATCTTAAGAGCTTTTACTTCATCTTCTATTTTTGAGTCTTTCTATAACTGAAACTATTCATTGAATTTAAAATAAATATGTGGGTAGCTGTGGTCAACCTCAAACTGTATATTTGGTGTCTAAACTGTCCCCAGGGGAAAGTGCCCCACCCTAGTTGTAATATCTAATTTCTTCTTTAGCATCCTTTTTGACACAAGGGAAGAAATATTGGAATTTTGATTCTGTTTATTTCTCCCAGTGCAAAAACACTCCTCTCCTTTTCCTTTAAGAAATGCTTATTTTTCTCAAACCAATGTGTTCTTAAACTAATGGTTTGGAAATAATCTTCCTGTGAAGTGAGTGGTCTGTCTTGTCTGTATATTTATTTTTCTCCTTACTGGTAACCTCTGTAGAAATCTGGCTTTCCTCTGTATATGGGGAATGCATAGGAATGTTTCCCCAACTTCCTTTCTCCAGCTTGCTGCAAGCTGTAATATGCAGGTTTCTCTCTTTGTATTTTCTTATTTTCCTTTGTAGGCTGCTCTTGTTAGTTTTAATTACAGCAGTGGAGGACAGTATGCTAAAGAGCTCCCCAAGGTGGTGGCACTAATGGTCACATGTCCCCCCTGAGTGACAGCATCCGTTCTGGTTGCAGTACTACAAAGACATGGGGGCAATTCTTGTATGGATTGGTAAACGGAATTTATGTGAGAAGATAAATTAGCAGGCATCTGCATTTCCTATTTGAATAGGCTATGTGTGACTCAGTAAGCCTTTTGTTCAGTGGGCTAAAAAATGGCATGCAACTCCTCATCAGCACTGAAATTTTAAAGCATATTAAATTACTATAGCATATTTTTGAGTAGTGTAAAGAAAAAAATTGTAGTGGAGTTAGCACTGTGCTTTTCAAACCATCAACCCAAACACTGAAACAAAATCCTGAGAAAATATTAATGGAAAAAATCTGAATAGTTTGTATACAGAAGGAAATTAAGACACATGTGAAATACTATTTTCAATAGTGGTTTTATTACAGTGTCAGTGCACACTATGTGTGCATACATACGCTACAGATTCCCGTTGCTGTTTTTGTGACTTGTGTAAGGCATACTGAGATTTACATCACAGGATGTAACTTTTGGAGGTGTTTTTATGCCAACCTCTGCCAAAATTCAGTGCGTGGTTTTTAGTTTGTACCCACTGTTGTATATGCTAGTATTTTTGTGAAGTAAGAGCACTAGGCTACGCATACTGTGCACTGTTAACATACGTTAGCTGTGCTTTGTGGCAGTATTCAATCAGATGAATAAATGGAACAGTATGTCAATGCACAGTATGATTGCAATTCAGAATCATACAGAAAAGTTGGTATTGCAACATCTGCATAGACACTCTCATAACGTCAAGGAAAAGAGTAATAACGCCCTTCTTGTTTCCTTGGCTCAAATGTTAATAAAACAACCATGATCTAACATTGAAGGCATTTTAAAAAATAATTTTAATGGTTTTTAAAAAAATAATTCTAATTAACAACAAAAGAGAACTGAAATTGGAATGTGGTATTTACACAGTGCATGCTAAGTCTTTGAGTGAGACTTAATCTCTATTTACTTAGTCTACGAGAAATAGATTACAACATTTGTGTCTCTGATGAAGCCATGAGCATGCTTTTTTGATATTACCAAATATTGCTACTTCTACTACTGTTGTTAATAGCAATTATTATTGCAGAAGGAATAATGGCATATTTATGATGTTAGGTAACATCAAATAAATAACTATGTTTCTTCTGAGGGTCTCTAAAGAACCAAGTTCTGTGCCTAAGGAGAAAACAAATCATCTATATCAAAATCTATTAAGAATAAAGATCAAAATTTTCCATGTTGTCCAAGGCTGCAATGTTCTTGTTTCCTTACAATGCCAACCGAAAGTAGGGAGGGAGGAGGGTGGGAGAGGAACAATAGATCAACAGTTCTCTCTATGTTTAAAAATTCACAGCACCTCTGCTACACCAGAATATTATGTGACAATAATGTTAGGCCTCTGATTTATACCAACAGATGCAGGGAAATTCCAAATTAAGGCTGTCATTCTCCCCTCACTGCAGATCCTCTGTTGGTACAACTTTATGTAGCACCTCTGAGTTCGGTGGAGAGATGCCAGGTTACATCAGCTGAGGATCTGGCCCACTGCAGTGCAGAGGCCTTAGGTCTGTTTAAATCAGATCCATGGTTACTGGTAACACAGTTGCTCCATACTTAATATATATTTACAACACACAGGTGTAAAACACACACAGGAAGGTCATAAATTTGGAAACTCACTATTAAAAAGCCTCCTGGTTATGAGTGGATTTTTAAAACGTTCCCTTTGTTTCATCTCCAAAAGATGTAGACCAGTAGAAAAATATGCAAACACTATGCCTTTAAAACACCAAATGCAAGTGAGTTTTAATAACCTATCAGGATCTTAGTCCATCATAACATTTAATCTGCATTACATCTCACTTCCTAATCGCTACTTTCATTCCAATTGTGAGCAGAGAGGGTGGGGGAGAGATGAGAATTTCAGATAAGTGCCAGTAAAACAAGTTTGCTCTACAGCTGGCAAGCGCTGTGCACACGTTAACGGTGCCTTATGGCAGTATTCAATCAAATGATTCTATAAACTAAAAATAATCACCCTAATACTAATACCTATTATTCTTCATTGTTACCGGTCGCTATGGTGCTGCATCTGACTATGAAGAATTCACCGCCATTATTACCCTCAGTGTCTCTCTCTCTCTGAAATGTGATCTAATTGCAGAATCCACACCTGTTCGACAGTTCAATAGAAGCCTGCTTTTGATGGAAGCAGACTTTCAAGCACACACACACACGCTCATGCACAGGCACACGCGCACACACAGGCACACACCCGCACACAAACCCGTGCATGCACCCACACATCTCCCCCCCCCCCCCCCCCAGTTCACGTAAGACTTCAGCTGGAGGAAAAATAGAGTGTGAGTTGATCAGAAAATAATATTGTGAGGAGTAAAAAAGAAAAAAAAAAAGCTTGTGTTTTGTGGTCATTGGAAGATTGCTGATGGGTGCATAAATAAAGCATGCTGGAACATCTGTTCTTTGTTGTGCATTCAGCTTTTTAATGTCTTCAAAGAGCAGCACTGACGCATCACTGACTACCACTCCCCATTCAAGCAACATTTTACCAGAAAATAATAAACCTTCCTGGTGGGGTGCAAGGAGCCAAGGCATTTGGGCAATGCCATTAATTTGGAAATATCTCTTTTTCTGGGATTTTTAAATATCTCTCCCTTTGAACGGTGTTCAAATTTTGGGATCCAGCCTGGAGTCCCTATCAGCCTAAGCAGTAAATCAGCCTGAATATTCCACTCAAGCCTTTTCTTTCTGTTAAAAAAAAAAAAAAAAGGAGAAAGGAAAGGAGAAGGCTGTTGTCAAGTTGAAGTTTATATACAATTTCACTCTCTTCTTAATTCTATTAATGTTAAAAATTGTGTCCAGAGGGATGCTTTTTTTCCTTAAGTTGCAATATTTATTTATACTGGTAAAATTCAGCGGCAGTGAGGACCCCTGACAGTTTAACAATATTGGCTGGTTATTTTGATGCACTGTGCTAGGCAGCAAAAGATTAAAACCAGAGCATCCTAGGCTGAGAGAAACCAGCTTGAATTCTAAAATAAAATTTTAGCAGCATGGATTTCTCTTGCCATAGGCTATGAGGCTACTATGAATTTCAGATGCATCTCCAGAGCTGTCAATGAGGTGGAAAGATGGGATTGGCATTACAAAGATTTGTTGCAATGTGATTCAATGTAATTGCAATCAAAGGTATAGCAACATTAAATCGCAGCTGAGAAAGAGCTGTTTATGCATGTACAGTATAGGAACAGGCATTTGCCCTACCACTCTAGGACCATGACAAGATTGGGGTTTTTTTTACTACTTTCTTCTGCTCTGCTGTTTCTTTCTAGGTCACAGCTCAAAGATATTGGAATACCAATTAGGTGCTGGTGGGTTACATTTATAATAAGCCTGACAATGGTCTTGTGACAGAATGCTTCAGGAAACACAAAGGCCTTTTAGGACAGTTTGTCAATTAGACACTATGATGTCTCAGTTCTATATGAAGAAATTTTTGGCTCTTGGTTGTTCATTTTATCTTCTGCGACAACTGACCATGGTCGCGTACCATAACACAGGCAGTAGAGGGTGGTGATTTAGGCACACCTCTGTCATCAACAGGTACAATTCCACTTGCTTTGGTAGCAACATAATCAATCTCCAAGGAGCTTCTCCATTCCTGTTGCTCCTAAGGAAAAATATGTTATTTTTTGACTTGAAAAAACCATGAGATATATACCTTCCTCCTCAGCATGTTATAAAGCCTGTGGCATGACTGTGTTGCTACTAATATCAAAGGGTGTGTTGCTATTGATTTTAACAAGAGCAGGAACAGTATCACCAAGATCATTCAAGTTCTCACAGTGCTTTGAGATCCTCAAATGCAATCAAATAAAAACAGAGGCACAGTATTTACACAAGTGTTGAAAAGCTTAAATGAATACATACGAGGCTCACTGAGGAGAAGGAAAAATCTTTCTATGGATGACATCCTTGTCCCTGGAGCTCCTCAGTGCTTGACACTTAAGCAAGGGATTTCACTCTCATAGCATCCCAGACAAAAAAGAAAATAAAATTATTCTGATCTTGTGGCTGGGTAACCAAGGCACATAACAATTGGAACAGCTTTCAGAAATCAGACTGGAATTCAGAATTTTGCATGCCACCCACCTCTGCTGGCTTGTACTCCTGCTCCTGGCACAGGGCTGGCCTCTGCTCAGAGATGACTCTACCAGCATACATGTACCTGCACAACAGAGTTGTGAAGACATGAATGTACCCCCTCTCATGCACCTTTGGCTTCTGTGGTTTTGTTATGGTTCTGCTCTTTAACTCAAGAATTGTTTAAAAGAGACATAGGAATGGAACAAAAAAATGGTGCAAGGAAATCTTTTTATTGGCAACAGAAGAAGGACAGGTCGACTGTAATAATGCAGTATTTAAATGGTTTTGGTCCTCTACTTAGAGATCCTTTTGCAGTGTTCCATTATGCTGTACTCACACAGTAATTGCCCACTGACCATTTAATTACACAAGGCTGTCACCTTTACCCATACTCAGTACACAGTTCCCAAATGGTGGCTGTGGTACAAGGAGGTGGGGGCCAGTTCACCTGGTAGCAGTAGTCAGTATGAACAGAGGGAGCAAAACCTGGCCTGCAGTAATTGCCATGTAGAGACACAGCGTTTACATAGTAATTACCTTGTTATTTTTATGGGAAAAGATGTGATTATTTTTGTCCTCCAGACCAGAGTGCAGGCCACTCAATAATTACTTTTGGGCATAAGTATAATTGTACAAACACACTTTTTTTTCTCTCCATGTCTCTTCTGCATGCACACAGTTTGATGTATTCACTGCACAGTTACTCTGGTTATTTATCACTGCTCTTATTTAAGTCCTGAATCAAATAGTTGCTTCCCAATATATTGATCTCAAATATTAAAGGATCATAATGAAGAAAATATTTGAGGAGTGGGAGGGGTTTTTTTGTTTTTTGTTTGTTGTTTTTTTTCACTTGTTTTCCCCCCTCCCAGAAAACAATCACAATGTCTACCTAGATTTACTTTTCTTAGCTCATGTTTCTTCATCATTGTATGTCTTTATCCCAGGCCTGGTGGAACAATGGGTCAAATCCTTCTGCCTCTGGGAACATCTGCTAAAATAACATTTTACAATGAACAGGAACTCAGAAATATACACTGTGTGCTGTTGACAGATGGGGCCAGACACTTACTATACTCTGAAAAGAATTTATTGACTTACTAGCTCATCTTCTTTTCATAGTGACAAGTGCCCCATTGATGACATTTCATGATGTGTAAGGTGTGAGTAGCATTGTCTGAAAAGACAAGAGCTGGAGAGAGGAGAAAGAGATAATACTAGCCAATCAACATGGCAAATAAAACAGGGGCTGGTCTCAACCCTGAATTGACACTGTAGGTGGATTTTTACAGCACTTGTGACTTTTACTAATTGGAACCAAATCTAATCATTCTACAATATGACTCAAAAATAGCTTAGACCAGACTAGTTATATTCCTATAGCTCTTGGGTATCAGTTCCTAGATGTTGACATTGATTGGTGTAGAAATAAAAGAGAAAACTGCATCCAAGCCCTGGATGAGAAGGGACCAAAGCAGTTAGTGTGAATTTATGTAATGTCAATAGGTTTGTCTCAGTTGGCAACTAAAGAGAATTAGACCCATTAGAATGGACTCATAAGAGTATGGTCAGCTTGGATACAATAAATATCTTTAAGGAAAAAAGCATGTTATCTGAATAACATTCAGAAAGGATTCAGGTGAGTAGCACCTCCAATAAATGGGAGACATGAACTTCATATTTAAAAGGGGCATATTGTTTTACTGTTCAATCTACTTTTAATACCATCCATGAGTATCTCTTAAATATGCTTTTCTTCCTTGTATACACTGATCATTTAAGAAAAAAACCAGAAGATAATACAGCACAATATCACCTAATAATCTAACCCTCATCCCTGAAAGGAAATTGTTAGATATCCTATTTGGTACTTGGCTATTTATGTTAATATGTTACCTGAACTGTAAGTAGATTTGTGTGTCTATTGCACTGAGGACATGACAAAGATTTATAAAGCTTCATCACAATGGGTAAAACTCCCTCAGAATATTGACAGTGACTAATGCTGCCTACATCTCCACAGCAGCACTCTATACCTTACCCATTTTCTACAGAGAACAATCATATTACTACCGATTAGGTCTTTCTATCCATAAATGAAAACCCCCCTTGCTTATTGATTCACTTAGTTCAGTCATTTATGATACACTTAAGTAGATATATTCTAGTTAAAAAAGGTTGGGATATTTTCTTCTGGTCAGGGATGGGGTTGGAGAATCAAGTTTGCAATACTGAGACATTTTACATCTCTAATAAAAACTGCATACAGTTTAGTGGCTTATAGAAAGTGTTTTGGGGTTTTGATCTCTGAGCCATTCAGCACACGTAGATCTGGCCAGAAGAAAAACAAAGGAACACACCTTCTTCCAGGCTACCGCCTGTTCTCTGCAAAAAATACATAATTTACTGTGGCACATCCTTGGTGGGGATGAACAGATAAGGAGAAGGAAAAGAAGGATGTAGGAACATAAACTCAATGAGAGAAAGAATGGTAAGAGAGAAAATACACAAGGGAAAAAAGAAATCTGAAGCATGGTGAGAAGGAGAAAAGAATTCAGAAAATACCTTTTTAGTGGATAGTGGTATATGTAGACTCCTTTAAAGCCTGTGGTGTGCCATCTAAAAATATTAAATATCTCACTGTCTCCATGAGTCACAGGAATTTTTTTTTTACCTAGACACTGTTTACACAATTACAGTTCCTGCAGTTTTCTGAGAACTACAGTGGGATTTTCTAATCTGTTATAAAATCCTGGGTCTGTTTTTTAAGGAGTAACTGGGAACTTCACCAACTGAATATATAGTGGGGCAGCAGAGTAGTTTAGAGGAGGAATACGGTTTCATTTTACAGACTGCAAAAAGTACTTAGCATGATATAGCTGTCAAGCAATTGCCAGAAGTTATCTTCCTGCTCATTCTGGCTCAGTATGGAATTCCCTAGTCTTTAAACGTTCTGGAACCCAGATGAGAACCTGTTAAAGGGTCACCACAACAACAAATTATAGTTTTCAATCACCAGGAGGACTCTATAAATAGTGATGTTTGGAGGCCCTTCCACAGCTAAAAGATAGCCAGCAGCTATATTGTGACCTTTCAAATCGTTTCCCTTGGGATGTCTGATGGGCCTAACACAGGTCACAGGGGAATAAACATCTCCACCAACCTTTGTCTACTTCTACTTAAGAGAGAAAGCTGGACTTGAAACAGTGTCAGGAGTAAAGGTCAGTGCTTTATTTACATGAGCTTTATATGCTAGACTTCTACCCTCTGCTTTCTCTTCCCTTCCCCAGAGATCTCTGCTTAAGTCATTCCATTCCTTGAACTACTTCTTAGTGACAATTCCTCTTCATCCACAAGCCAAGGCTAAAGCAATTCTTGTCTTTTAAGACATATTCAGGTGCTAATATGCTAAAAAATGACACATTTTGTCCCAGAATCTATGTGCTTTTCCTCTGCTATATGAGGTTTTCCTAGGTTTCACTATATACCACAGAACAAAATATGTATTTGCTGCTAAGAACAAAAGCAAAATCAACATTTGAGAGAAAGAACAGTTAAGTTTTTTATTTTTCAGGGAAGAGTTGCAAACAGTTCTGTCTTTCCAAGTACTATGAAATACCCAGAAGAAAAGAACTGTATTACAAGAGCATCTTTAGACTTGGAAAACTCAGTATTCCTTCTGGAACAGCCTCTATTTCCAACCACATCTGCTTTTTTTTTTCTCTACTTGGTAGACAGGGAAACTTATTTGACAAAGATGGGGTTTCATCCAGTGACTCCTTATATCAGTGGGGATCTGATATCACTGACTTCAACGGGAGCTGTGTGTAGCTCCTGAATTGCTATCATTTTCCAACTAGTGAAGACACTTGAGCATCTGGTGCTGTTCTAGCGAGCTTCTTACACAGCTTTGGTGAGAATTTTGAAGCTGACATAGAAAAAAATTTCCAGGGCTCACAAGCTCTTTGTATCTTCTTTTCTTTTTAGAAACACTCCTGACACGCTTGTGATACTTTTTGAATATGAAAAAAATAGAAGAGAAAGCTAAACTGAGCATTGTAAAACATTCTGGGTGAGCGTTTGCTTGAGTTTAAAAATGAACTTGCTTCTCTGTGCTTATACAATTTTTTAGCACTTTGGAAGAACTGAGATATGTGATTGCTCTTGGAATGTGGCATTCAATCCCCCTCCACCAGACTCTACAGGCAATACGGGTCTGGGTTGTGAAGACATAGCTATGCTGAAGGCAATACTGGCACAGGCCTGCCAGGGCTTTTTCTTCCTGAATTTGGGCAGGCAGCTTCTCTGTCTCCTGCTGTAATGACTACTTTCTTTTTTGTGGGCTGAGGAACATGGGTGACAATCTAACCATGCAGCTGAATGATGCCTTAAGTTAGGTCGGGGTGCCCAGGAAAAAGATACCCAGCTTATACAAGTCTAATCCTATTCATCTGTAGTTTCCTTTTGGAAATAGTTCTCACTTTTTTTTTTTTTCCTATGAAACAAATATTTTTTACTTTTTACTATGATGGCATTGATGTAGAAATGGGAAAAAAAACACATGATTTGTGTGGTCAGTAACAGTGAAGGGACACAACCAGAATTTGAACATTCAGTGTCAAATATTCACACTAAATACCTGTGCTTTCACTACACAGTAAAAGCCTCTTATTCTGTGGCATGAGAATCACATTTAGAAAAAAAGCAGTCTGCTCACGTATGTGCCATTAGTAGAAAGACTGGCAAATAAATTATCTACTGTGAATTACGCACTAATACAAGTGCCTATGTGATGTGTGCCAGTGTGAATTCATTTACACATGTCGAGGCATATGTATGCATATGAACATAAGTGTATCTCCTTTCTCTTCACCTCTTTTTCATATTGGTACAGCAAGCATAACAGCTACCATGTTACTTCTCAGACAGCAAGTCCCATCTTCTGTGGCAGGCCTGGGTATTCTTGCTTTTTTCCTCTCTTTTTAATGATTCCAGTGAAGAGGCTCTCTCCTTGATATCCACTTCCAAAACTCCCACTCACTGACTTCAGAACAAACCCAGCCTTGCTTGTACATGTGCGCGTGTTGAACAAGCCCTCATAAAGTGCCTATCACATCATTATTTTGTTTAAACATTTTTATTTCTCCAGAGAATTTAAAATACACAAACATGTGATTCCATGAGGAAATGATCCAAAAGAGATAATAAATACAGCTATAAATGTCAAAGTTCTCAAAACATTTCACTGGCTCTATCTTCAGAAGAGACTGTTTACAGAGAAAACCCACGTCAGTGTGTTTTATTATCGTTATTGTGTGTTAAATGTTACAAATGCAATCTGTTTGCCTTACACGTAAACCATAGTCTCCGAATATCTTTAAGGATCATTTCTAATAGTCGTACTCAGAGGAGGGAGTACAATTTAGTAGGATATTAAGCAATCACTCCACTGCAGGAAAGGCTTTTGGGTTTCATACAACTCTCATCAGAGGCACCTATCTTTCATGTCCCCAGAAACGAGAATTTTGCAGTGGATCATCACTCTGGGCTCCATGTTTGTGACGGATTGGAACAGAGAAAGCTCAAAATACAGACCTTTCAAAACTTGAGTTCTTGCAGACTTGGAACAAAGCCATTTTGGTTTATTAAGAAAAATCATCAAAGATTCTGTTTTTTTCCTATTTAACTTTAAATTTCTTGCTGCATCTGTCTTTAAAGTGATGCCTAAGAGACCCTTACTACAAAAAGTTCACGCTCCTTCCCTTTTTTGATGGAAGAGGCTACCTCCAAGAATGAATGAGCCTGAGTTAGAAGAATGAAGCAAACAAGCACCAAATCTCTTCTAAAATACAGTATGACTAAATTTGACGGCATAAGTTTAAAATCCACAGCATGGAATGAATTCTAATAGAAAGGACTGGAGTAGCACACATCTGAAATTTGTCACGGATAGTTAACTTGTTAGGAAAAATGTTAAGACTGAAAGATCTTTTTCTTTGGTCGACTTGAATGTTGATCACAGCTGTTTGCTGCAATTATGGAAAACAAAGTAATATTTAAATTTCAAAATTTCTCTTTAAAGGCTGCATAGGAATGTTGGACGAAATTTCCCCATAGTCACAGGAACCTCTGGGAGACATTTTGTCTGGCGAATGGTCACAGAACACCCATTTTGTGTTTCACAACCTGCAAAGTCTTTCCCTATATTCTATACCCTCTACACTTATTTAAAGGCAGAATCCACAAAATTATAATGTGTCACAAAGCTAGATCAGGAGAGGACAGGGATATCACCAGTACACTAGCCAGCTGTGAGTGCATTTCTTAAAAAACATACTTCTGGAAAAAGCTATATCTTACTACCAGGAAAACAAAATTCCTCCCAGTTCTGTAACAATCTTGCATACAGAAAAAAATCCTTCTTGAGTGCAGACCAAATTCAAATTCCAAGTTATGTAAATAGTAAATTATGTAAATACAGGCTTTTATGTCCTTTGTCTTCTTAGTGTCATTGTCCATCACCTTTCTTTTACCAAGAAGCAGAAAGGGTTTGAAGCACACAGTATTTCAACATGCTTCATTCCAGTATTTTCTGGAATGAGACTGGTATTACCTGACCCTTGAATTTCATCAGTAGCAAAGAGTAAAGTTTTGCTCTTAAGCATTCATCCTGATGATGCCCTAAACTGTCAGGAGCTTGGAGGAGAATAAGCCGAATATGAGAACAATCTGACCACAGCTGCCTCTGGATATGGGTCTCTACAGGAACAATGCATAAAAGGGAAAAATCTGACAGCTCATTGGGGCTAAATAATTTGCCCTTTATTTTGTGGTGAAATTTATTTATTGGCTATGGCTCATTGGCCCAATAGTCCAGGATTATAGGTTTATATTCTGAAAGTGGAATGTTTAATTCTAGTTTTGATTTTACCCCAAAACAAAGTCTCTGTAATTCTGGTTTTATGATTTATTGGCTGCAGTTTTCCTGAGATGAAAGTAGGAGTTCAGCAATCTGTTCTTGGAAATCCAGCATTTTGCAAGGATTCTCTGTCAGCAAACATGTGATAAGCAAAGACATTTTCTTGAGTTTCAGGCCAGTGGCTTATTCACAAGATATTTTCCTCTTTGAAAACAGGTCTTCGCTCTTACTGTGTTGCTCTATTGATCAATCTGTTTTGAGAGAGAGTGAGAGCTCATAAAAGGAAGTTTCTTTTTTACCACATTAAATCCACTGAATTTGCCTGAGCCAGACATGATTATGCTGCAAATGGAAAGGGTTTTACCCTAAGTATCTTGTAAGCTTTTCTGGATGATCGTGCAACACACAGGGAAAGGAATCAGCTAAGCTACCAGAGACGAACAACTTCGCAGAACAACTCCCCGTGGCAGAGGGAATGAACACATTGCCTCCTGACACATCTTTACCCACATCAATGAATATTTTGTGTCTGTACTGGAAAGGGAAGTAGGGAAAAGGATTGAATCTTGCCAAGCCTGAAGTGCAGAGTGTATGTGAAATACACAACCTTCAGAGCAATCCCAGTGCTATTGCAGCCTGTGCTGTGTGCATACATACGCACATTTATTCCCACAGCACTCAAGAGTAAGTGTTTACCCTTCAGTGGGGCAAGAAGGGGCCTGGAAAGTTTTGTCTTTATTTTTCCAAAGGAAATGGCTTTGTAGAAGATTTTGAAGTTCTTGAGGCCATCCATGGAAAATTGATCCAAATACAGAAATGTTCTTTAGAAATGTGGTACACAGCAAGGGTGAAAGAAATTTGATCTGCCCTCAGCTTCTTCTGGACTTCCACAAAGTGTCTTGCTTGTCCACACAGAATTAAAGCCACTACTTCATTTTTCATCCTGCTTGTGTCCATTGGCCTCTCTGGGGCTGAGAACTTTCAGTATATAGTTTCTTTGTTCTAGTTTAGAGAATGATCTGATAGGTAACCTGTGGGTGAAATCATGAGTTGTGGTTGGTGGCCTCTAGCAGAGGTGCATAACATTCTGGTTAAAAAACCCCCCAAAAATTCACACTGATACTGCAAACCAAATCCAGTTCCCCACTGTACTGTTTAGTAACTCTGATGTTTAGTACTAGCCAAAATCTAGCTAGCAATAGAGAAAAATCAGAATTTTTTGATGCTTACAGAAGCCAGAGGCACATTATTAAAACCTACTTGGTCCTCAAAATAGTAATAGAATTTTATCAAAATGGGATGCTTTTATGAGACTGACAGTTCTTTTTGCCCTCTGGTCTGGAAACACTATACCACATTCCACACTGGACAGCAACAAAATTCCAGATAATTTCTCAAAGAAGGGGGTGGAGGGATAATCTTTTCTTCCCCTCACCATTCACTACTTCTGAAATAACTAAAACTAAAACAAATTTTTCTCCATTCAAAATTTTGTGTTCAATTTTCCCATACCATATTTTATCAACCAAAGATTTTTAGAAATATTTTTTTCTCCAAATTCCAAAGATGGAAGAAGTAGGACACAATTAAATGCACTTGACTATGTGTTCTTCTGCTTCAGGTTGCAATCCTGAACAAATTATTCCATTTGTTGTACTTCAACTTTCACTCTTGTGAAAATTGGGAAGAAGAGATATTTACAGCACTCATTTCCCTACCTTCCATTCATGTCTAAAACAGTGACAAAAACATAATGGATCACTTCTTTCATTGAATAAACAGCCCACAAATGTAACTTTATAAAGTACATTCCCAGGAAACAGATCTATAAACCTGGTAAATGCACCAAGACCCCATCAGGGATGTTTGAACTAAATCTTAATTTGTCATTCATGAACACTTCACATGCCCCTCTAAATGAGTTATGCACTGCATCATCGATGGGAAATATAACAGACTGCACATTGGAGATACCAAAAAGGGCTTGTGGGAGTATTTTATTGAGCATTGCACAGGTGTTAACAATAGAGTGGGTAACACAGATCAAAGGATTGTGCAGAACCCACTTGATAAGTTACAAACTGTTCTTCATCTGTCTTGCCTGGTAATAAATTGCATGTCCACTCTGGATCCTCTGTCCATCCTGTGATGATACCTCAGCAGAATAGAGGTGAGCAGTAGTGAAATCACTGCTAACTTGACTCTACAATTTCAGTCCCAGATGGTTTTTATGACAATATAGAGCAAGTTTCAGGCTGACCTAAATTGTGATGTTGGCAGGTCTGGAAAAAAAACCCAGAGCCTTCTCTATAACCAAACTCATTTTCTCACTTTCATTAGGCTTTCTGCATGGTGGAGGCGGGACAATGCCAGAAGATAGCCCAAATGGACAACATCTCAGCATGATTATGAGACTGTACTCAAGTATCTGAAGGACTTCTCAACAGTGCAAATCAGCTCAGATAGAGGAGTAAGGTGGAAGTCACTTAGTTCAGCAGGATTGCTTCCAAGCCTCCAGAGAACATCCCACAAAAAAGCTGGACAGCACTACATTAGTTTTCAGATATGGACATTTCTTTGTAACAGGCACTGAGCTATGCAAGGATGGAGATTTGATGTTCCTAGGTGATTGACATGATACCATGGCTTCCTAACAGCTGTACATCCACCTTCTCAATCTTCCCTCCCTCTTTTTCCATCCACACTGGAGCTATATTATCTATCCTGGTTATCAAATGAACATGTGAAAGACCAAAAGACTGGGGTCATATTGTCTAGCTAAGTAAGTTGTGTTAGACCTCTAATTTAATCTGGTCTGATTTTTGTTGTTTGTTTTTTGTTGTTGTTTTGGTTTGGTTTTGTTTTTGTATTGTTTGGTTTTTGGTTTTTGGGGGGGTGTTTGTTTTCATTTTGCAGGGGCTCTCCCAGTTTTCTGCAGGCTTGAGAGCATTGCTTCAGATCAGTAGTCGTGGTGGCAAGTGCTGGGCAGTGGGCTGAAACAATTTTATCTTGATGTGTTAAATTAAAAGTGCACTACAAATGGCAGTGACAAGGTTTTAGTATTGGCAGTCTCTCTGAAAAAAAGGATGTGAAAAATGTCTACCCACTGGGCCCAGAAGTTGTCACTGTACTGACTGTGCTACAGAGGCACTTGTGTTTTTTGAGACCCAAGAAACAGATGGAGGCAGAAACACTGATTTTCCTGTCTACATTCTGTTAACATCTTCTCAGCTTAAAGTTCGCTTCATGTCCTTGAGCCTTCCAAATAGCACAGTAATGAATATGGAAGAAAAGTGCATGTTTTTGACTCAGCATCAACAGAGTAAACTCAGTATTCTGTGAAAAGTACAGTGAGAGAGGCCTCCTCCTGGAGGTTATTATTTCTGTCTGCAGAGCAGAGTCACATAGCTGGCATGTCATTTAGCATGGTAGGCCTTGTGCTGATAAACATTAGGGGCAATTCTTACTCTGAAGACCTCACAAATTGGAATTGTTTTTCTTGTTTAGTGAATGCAACAGAGCAACAGAGGCAAGCAATAATTGAGGGACTGCATCCCATTCTAGTGCCCAACCACATGAATTCTCTCTTTCTCATAACTCCACCTGGTAGGAAATACTGTTTGGTTGCTGACTTACAATATCTGAGCAGGAAAGCAAGGTGCTTCGACCAGAAAAGTAGAATCTGATAACACACAGGGCAAGAAAACGAACCATTGCATCCAGGTTCTTGCATTTTAAAGTTTTAAAAGTGGATTTTTTTTCCCAGTCTATTAATTTGTTCTTCCAATCAGCCACTTCCACAAAGGCGTAGCTCCCCAGGCACACACCCTGCTAGCAAACCTGCATCTGCAGAAGGTCCCTCCTTATGCTATATGCAAATCCTTCTGGAATCTGGGAATCATTTGACTTATGAGGTTCCTGTCTCCTATACCCAAGCCATTCATCTAATTTACATGTATTCAGCTGCTTGTTTGTTTGCTTAGCATGCTAAGTATCAGTTTTTAGAGAGATTCACCATCTATATATGCTCTTTACAGGCTGTGCTCATGTGTTACACAAAGGCTGTTTCACTTTTTACCTCCTGCTGACTCCCTGGAGAGGAATGTGATGAGGTCTCCTATGCACTGTGTGAAGACTTATTTCCATGCTGTATAGCATGTATGATATAGTATGCTTCTTTTCCACCCTTGCTGTTGGGCTGACCCCCTTGTTCTATGGGTTTCTCTTACTTCTTTTCTTGGCAAATGAGATGCTGACACTGTTTTGCATTCTTTATGTTCACCAAAAAATACAGATTATGAGCAGTACACTCACCATGCGGGTGAGTGGGTCAGAGAATTACACATTGCTAGGAGTCACTGAAAAAAAGAGCTTCATAAATCCTTCCAGGGATAACTGGTCTCCAGTCACAGCTGTGGTATACCCTTTGATGATATATAATTTTGAAACTTGAATTCAGTCAAACAGAAGGCTGACCTTAGAAAAATGTACCCACCAACTAGGGGAAAATTTTAAAAAAGTTTCATCTTTTCTTTCCCCATTAAAAATATCTTCCAAATTTTCAACAATGGTGCTTGAAGAACATATATTTGTATCTGGTACCTTGAAAAAGGCAGCTAGACTTTCAGAGATGAGGCTCAACTTTCCACTAACGATAATGGGGTTTGGATCAGGCCCTCTGTTTGTACATGCCTTGTAGGTAAACAGAAACTTTCACATCTATTGCTTGTAATCCTCTCATACACGGAGAGAACAGAATTCACCATGTGAAGTAAAGAAGGAATAAAATAAACATACAGGTCATGCTTGCCAACAAAAGCAAACAGCAGGCCCTCCAAAGCAGCCTAAAAACCTGCCTGTGAACAGTTCTGGAGTCTCAGTACTGTTTTAACATAACAAACCCCTTCTGGGACTACCATGGTAATTGCTGCAAGAAAAATCATTTTCATGTGGTAGCTAACTATGCTGTATTTCAAACCAGTGCCTAGATTATCCTCAAATACCTTTGACCCCAGGGAAATTTAAATTTCACCTTTCATAACATTGCATTTGCCAGTTCCAAATTACCATTGCCATTATTTTAAGTTATAGGTTTGGTAGACTATGTGGCCTAGTGTAGATAAGATATAATTGAGACTGGTCAAAAGTAAATGATTGTTTCACACTCTGTTCTGGAAACTGATCAATGTGTTAATGTGATACCTTGCAGATCTGATTGATCAAGCAAAAAAAAAGAACAAGGAAGGTTTTCATCTGTCTACTTTAGTAGGACACCATTTCAGCCTGTACTCCACACTTCTCCATATTTACAGCTGCAGATAACACCTGGCTGACTGGAGAGGTACAAAAGGCTTTCTCCTGTAGAAAAGTTACTCTGCATATTGGACCATAGCACATTCAGAAAGAAACTATCCATTCACACTCCCTTGAGATCCAGAGGACAGAAATGAATGGTTCATATGGCACCTCTCTAGCTACTGAGTAGCATCTCTGCTGTAATATTGTCCACTGGGTAAATGCTATTTTTCATTATAATAGTAAAATATAAACACCAGACTAAGTTCAATAACACTCATATCGAGGGCAGTAGGAACTGGAGGAAAATACATCTTACGAAAGTTTGAAGAAAAAGGTAAGAGTTGTGTAAAAAGATGCTAGAATTAGTAAGAATCTCCATTTGCCCTTCAGCTGTCCTCTCTTTTCTATTAAAGCTTTGGGGGAAGAAATGACAATAGTTCATCTATTTTATTAACATCTTTTCTTCCCAGGAGAATTAGATGGGTGCAGACAGCAAGGATAGAGAGGATTATTTTAGGCTAGTACCTAGGGTATTAATTATATACCTAGGGTATAATTAGGGTATAGCTAAGAATCCTGGGATAATTATAGGAAATGGAAAACCAAGGCTGAATATTTGAAAAAGTTCTTTCTGTCTGTATTAGTCTGTAGAATTGTTGCCCAAGAGAAATGTTTATTGTTTTGCATTACAAAAAAAAAGTGATGGACTATAAATTGGGAAATATATCTTATAAATTTCTTAGCTTTCAAAACATGCTTCTCATTTTAAATTCCAGATGAACCATGTCTGTTGGTATCCTCTGGTTTTCACTTGTGCCTTGTTTAAGTCAGAAATATGAGATAATGGAATTGAGGTTTAAGAGTTGTTCATGTGCTTGAAATCCAGAATAATTTGTTTTTTCACGCATCCTTTCTGCTGTTGTTACTGCTTCAATGACAATTGCTCAGCTCTTTTCCCTTCCAAGTTTCTAACACGTTGTTTAAGGAAAACACAAGCTCTGCTGGGCACTACATTACAAGGAGGAAACTTTCCAGGAAGATGGTCAGGATGCACAAACAAGTGTCTCCTAAATCTAACTTTCGGGATTATCTGAAAATGGGAAAAAAATTCAAGAGGAGGAACAGGAGGAGGATAGGAATGAGTCCCCTACTGCTACTACAGGAAGGCTGGTCAGAGTGAAGCCACCACACATTTGGCTGTGAAAAAGGCTGCATTCTGGCATGCCACCTATTGTCTTGCTCAGCCAGCAGCACGGGCATGAGCAGAAACCCTTCCAGCTGCATTAGCTACAGGGAGTGAGAACTTGCAGGAGCAAGACCATGGTATTGCTTGGTTATGTGCTTCAATGCCTCCTTTTGCTGAGCAGCAATCCCAGAGCCAAGCCCACCAGTAAACTGCAACCCACTGATCTGTCTGAACTCCCCTGAGGTCTTCCCACAGCCTCTGCAATCATCCCTTAAAAGTACTCAGGAGCTCGTGGGCTCTGATCTGCCCCAGAGTGTGAACAGGTGAAGCACGGGCAAAACCATTATGCGGAATGTCCTTTCAATGACCACGGGGCTTTGGTCTGTGCCACTTGTATTAACCAAGACTGGATAATTTGTGTACCTTTTCCTCTGGTGATACCTGGTAGTGCATGCCACTTCCTTTATCTGAGTTTCAGACAGAGAAAAAGAAAGATTGAAAATTACAGCTAGTATTTTAAACTGCAGGAGAGCGTACCTGTTTTTCTCTTTGTTGTTTGCAGGAATATAATTGCTGTCATCTTTCTAGGAGAAAGTGCCCTTACAATTGAATCTCAGGAGTTTTATAACATGTCTTAAAAGTGGTTCGTTTATTATTTTGGGTTTTCCTGTTGTTCCTCCCCTCTCTCCACTGATTTGCTTTAGAGAAGCTGTGTACTATACATACATACATAAACAGCTACAGCAAAAATTACTTGTTTTTTTTATTCCATATTTTTACATACGTTTTTAATGACTTTCAATCAGACACAATCTGTAGTTATAATAAAACAGTGGATGTTTATTATTATTGCTATTACATTATTATTATTATAGTCTACACTATTATTATTGAATTGTAAACCTGAACTCTGTGGTGCATTTTTACAATTTTCTGTGATTTGCAAGTGTTTGGGGGGTTCATTTACATAAAATGAAGAACTGATGGAGTTTTCATGCATCCTACAGTGAATTTCACTTTGTAGATTTCTTTTACAAGAGTAATGTCACTCATTTTTGATTACCTTAGTAATTTGCTTTGCCTCTAGTTGGTCACAATTTTAATTTAAGGAAAGGATTCAGTGTCTCAGAGACACTGGCAGATCCTGCCAGTGAATCCCACTGCCTGTGGGAAGTGCTGATTGATATTCAGAGCTTTAACACTTCCCATTTTGCTGAAGGAGGAGCTTCATCACAGACATTCTAGCTCTTTGGGCCCTATTTTTCACTTTTTTACATCCCAACCACGTGTCTCGTGCCGTGCCACAGCTACAGCGCTGAATTCCTCATCAGAGAGCTCTCTGAAAGCAAAATAATACTTCCGCAGTCTCAGCAGTTACTGTGTCCTCCAGGAGGTAAAAAATATCAGTTGGGGGAATTGACAGGACCTACATTATCCTTGTTTTATGCTGTTTAACTTGAAGCAACATAACTCCCCAACTTTTCTTGAGGAGAGGGCATTTGTGTAAGGCTGTACATCTTGCCATGCTCTGAGACAAACACTAGTTAGTGAATAGACAGTTTTCAAAACCATCTGGGCATCCGTGCAGGTTGCTGCATGAAGGGCAGCAATCATCTCTGCTGTGGTCCCAGGTCAGGGTTTCCAGGTGCACCCACAGGTCTGTAGAGGACAGCAAGGCACAAGGCACATCGGTATGACCCGGAGCTGAGCAAAGGCAAAGCTCTTCTAGGCGTGAGGCTGATGGCCCTGTTCTTTTAGTACTGTGTGAGAGAAAACCCAGTTTAAAGGTAGGCATTTTCTAAATGGGATTGGTCAAGGGGATATTTGAATGCCTGTGATGGTTTGACCTGTGATTTTGTCTGCCTTGTGATGAAGGTTTTCATTCCCAACTTGTCCCCCCCTTCCTTTAACTACCAGCTCTTTCTCTCGATGTCCTTTTTAGCGGGGTGAAGTTTACATGCTTCAGTCATATTCAATCAACCAGCCATTGCTTCACTTGAAACCTTGCTGCTGATCTGAGCAGAAAGCCCAGAAAGCAGTGCACAGACTCTGCTTTTCCGTCCAGCACCACAGAAAGAGGTATTACAAATGTCTCCTTCATGCTCAGGTTTCCAGCAACTTCTTCCAGCCAGCCAAAGACTTAACCTCATGTCTCCTTCTGAATATGGTTGACATGAGCCACGGTGGATTTCTGATAATCTCTTTGCTTTTTTCCCCTCAAGAAAGAAATTGATGTGTGTTTTATCCACTTTTGGCAAAAACAAGCAAACAACCAAAGAGCTACAGTGGAAAGGTGGGGCCCAAGGCCACAGTACAGCAGCAGTTTCTGGCAAAGAGCTTCAGAAAGAGCCACTATGCCCCAGGGGTGGGAGAGCTCTTTCACTGTTTCTTGGAGACTTGAAAAGGAAAGGACAATGGGTTTAATCTCCAGACAGGTTATTTCTATTAAAGCTCACAGTAGAGGTAAGGGGGGACTCTGTGAAAAGTTTGGACACCTTCACTCCCCTTGAGACTCCTAGAGGAGATGCCACCACAGCCTGATGCCACATGTTGGCAGCCTCGGGGAGCAGGGAGGCAAAGGAAGCCCTGAAGTCCTGCTTGAGGGAGTTAAAGCAGTATTGTGAAGAATCACTTCAACATGACAAAGGCCTGGTGGAGAACATGCTGGCAGCACAGGGCTCCCAGAAAGTTGTGTGGCAGACCTGGTGGTGAGAGCAACAGGTAGCAAGTAAAGTGAGCAGCAGTAGTGGAGGGGAGCACTGGGATTGGGACTAGTGGCTTCTTGGCTAAGGTGATGCAGCCTAACACCCAGAAGGCAATATCTGGGGAAATGCTGCACCTCCGTGAGGGTAATGGCTGGAGGAGGAAAACAGCAACTTGTCACCAATGCTGTCACTCATCCTTGCCGAGGGAAGGCTTGGACTGTGGCCAGAACATTCTGGAGGCTGGTAGTTAGCCATTACTAATATGTTCATCTTTTTCTTCTTTTGTTCCTTTCTCCCTTTTTCAGTAGATGTTCTGCCGTTTAAATCCATGCACTGAGCTCATGGCATGTAAGGGGGAAAAAAAGAGTGCTCCATGTGCACCCAAAGCCATGGGTTTTCTGAGATTTCTGAGCTTGGAGTTTTTGCCAGGGTTTAAACATTTCAGGAAGAATTCCCTAGAGGCCTCTCACGGCTGCCAAAAAGCATCCTGGCAGATGGGTTGCCACTCCACGACTTGATGCAAGGAGTGGGAGGAGAAAGCTGCACGACGTGTCACGGCCCTGCCGCCTCCCAGCACTCACACTGCCCTTCAGCAGCAGCCACTGTGCTGCTGGCTCACCCTGCCCGGAGAGGGAAGCGCTCCCAGAGAAACTCTCCTGGCATGTGGCTATTGATCTCACCAAGTGTTGCTGTAAAACAGTCACTTACAGCATGGACTGTAATCAGGATGAAGCTGAGATTTATTGAAGCTCCCCTCTTCAAGAGCCAGGGGTATTTATCTGAATTCAGTGGGTCCCCATGTGCCTGGCGACAGGACTGTGCAGATGCTCAATCACTGCCTTTCTTATGTTTGCAGCAGCAGACACTTTTCTTCTTGAAGACTAGAAGGGTAAAGCCCTCTGAAACAAAAACTCATGTCAGAGGTTAAAAAAGCCCAAAACACTAATTAAAATAAATAACTAGGGACACAGTGAGACTGTCTGCCCACAAGGCAGGTTCCTGCAAGCTGTATTTTTCAGCATTCCAGAAAATAACCACTGAAAATTTTGGGGTTTTTTGCAAGCATCTACTTGCAAAGTCCTTTCAGTAGCATGGTAGTTGCTCTTAAACATTTAATATGTCACTGTTTGCAAAAAGGTAGTGAATATTTTCTTAGCGTGTTCTAAATTATTTGAAGCTTTTTGCTAAAATAACAAATTAGTGCTCACCTTAGCCAAACCCACAAATATTTGTACAATTAAACATCAAGCTTTGTAGTCAGAGTAGGAAAAGCATTCCCTTGTATTTTGTGGCGCCAAGCAGATTTTTTTTTGTCCCACTAGATTAAGTTACATTTACCAATCAGATAAAATGAGCAACACCAAATGTATTAAACAATAAATTAAAGCCTACTTTTTTAGGAATGTTTAATTCATTAGCTTTGACATTTGGAAAGACTGAAATGCTGTGGTGGAGATAACGTCTTATCTGGGAATTATACCTATGGGGTTTAGAGGATTAGAGAGGGCAACTCTAGTATGCAGGTGAGTCAAACCCAAGTGAACAGAAAGCAAACAAGGTGGCATGCTACCTTCAACTGTGTCTAGTAGAAATGTCTCTTTTTTAGGTATTATGTAAGTTATTGTTATGTAAGTAACCTGCAGTCAGTCTTCCTGCTTCCTGTCCATTGTAGTCAGCTGGGAAGAGGGTAGAGGTGAGAATAAAAGAGTGTGAAAAAGAAAAGGGGTGAGATGAACTATTTCCTTGATCCAGACCAGACCCAAGAAGAGCTCCTAAGCTGAGGGCACTGTGCCAGCAGAAAGATTTCAGGAGAAGATTGATGTGCCAAGAAGTGCCTGGTTGGGAGACATTTTTCTGTGAGAGGAAGTGTCCTGTGCAAGGAGCCTCTGCTGCAGGTACAGGGCAGGGTGTGTGAGGATCCTGCCTACCCTGGCCTGCAGGACACCCCTGTGGCAAAGACCCCTCTGGCTGGAGCAGGACAGTGGTGGGATTTAGGTGTGTCAATGCCAACTTAATTTACTATTTCCTGTGATGACTGAGAGGTAGTAAAGGGGGTCACTGACCATCAGAAATGAATGTTCTATTTTGTGTAGGATACATCATCTTTTTATTGATAGGTATAACTCATTCCATCTCTCTGTAATTCACTAGGGACAAGTGAAAGCCAAATATTTTGAAAGTCATTGTAAAGTGATGCACGTAGCTGATAGGAAGGGCATAACCCCTCCCCTCCAACACCATTCCCCCCTTAAACTGCTATTTTGTGGAAAGTGTTGACATACTAGAAACTATTCCATTGCTTTAATATAGAATTTCAGCCTTTCTGTTTCCAGGGATATTTTCATAAAGACATGGTCTTTATTGCTTGAGAGATCATCTGCTCCTGCTGCTTATTCATCACTTGCAGCCATATAATACACAGTCCTCTGTGACATCATAATCATCTCCAGAGCAACTAATTATGATGCCACAATCACAGGAGTGACTTCAAGTGAGGAATAAGCAGCAGGAGCAAATGAACTTGCTAAGTAACAAATAGTCTGTTTTCAGGCAAATGTCCCTAGTAATAAAATAGGAGGAGGGGGGAAACCTACAGAAAACATGACACATGGCCAGAAATGTTCATAAATAGACCATTTAACAAAGTTTTTCACAAACGCCTCTTTGATGTCACATGCTGTAACTAGCTTCTCTGGGCCAAAATCTGAAAAACTGGAATAACTCCAAGGATTTGAGTCACTTGTACTGGCAAAGAAACAAAATGCACCAGATTACTTCAGATTTGCCCCAGTGCAACTGAACCTACTATGGAAATAGAATTAAAGTGACATGGAAAGGAGCTTTTACATTCAGATCAGACAAAAGATAAGAAATTTGGTGGGAATTGATAATTCTCAAATAACAGTGGCTTTAAACTGATTTAGTTGGAATTTGGCTTTGTAGAGTCAATGGTTATGCATGCACAAGCGTGAAAGGGAAACCATCCTTTTACCTGTGCTACAGAGCTCCCATAGTCTTGAATGATGACCCTGCAACTCTAGCAGAAAATAGCATAGCAAACCTCAGGCTTTCTAGTGAATCTGCTTGGTTTCAAATAAACGGGGAAAAAAAGATACTTTGGAGACTGAGGAATGGGTGAAGAAGTAGTGCAGTTGTTGCTGTTTGATTTGCTTTTTTTTTAATTTACATAAAGTATACTCTATATTGAACAACAACAGATGTCCTAGGAGTGAATGCAGGGTCGTAACTCATTCTCAAGGCTCTGCGGCTGTTCATAAACTGCTCAGGCGCTGTCTGACATCAGCAGAGTCCTGCAAGTGAATTATGGTCCCCTATCCACACTGGGGCCGTACATTACTGGATGCAACGGGCAGCCAAGACACAGTTGGCTCATGTCACCAACTGGTTTACAGGCTGATGGGTAGTGAAGGAAAAAATTTTATTAATCAGAAGTATTTTTCCTAAACACCTTTTGCTGGGACACGTTCTGAAACAAAGGTTGGTATTGCAGCGTTGGCTGCATTAACTTGAGGATTTGCTGCAAGAGTAGAAGGAACTTCGAGGACCATGTGAAACCTCCAGGAGAACATGATGTCTGAATTTCATTCATTTCTGCCTGTGCAACACCATGAGAATAGGAAAAAACATTAGTGCCCACAAAATGGTCTGGGGAACAGGTGTTACAGCCGATAGCAGGTTAAAATAGACCTGGAGGCTCCAAGAAATAGCCATTTCCCAACTACCAGAGAATAGCCCAGATGGTAGATATTCTGATATCAGTGAATCTTTAATACTATCTCATAAAGATTTAAAATGCAGTTCAATTTCAGCACAGTTATAAACTCACATCTTACAGTCATACCAAAAGCTCCCTTAATACAATATGGCTGCTTGCACTAAAAGCAACTTAAGCTAAGGATCACTAGTAAATCATTAGTTTTATGCTCAGTTCCTCTGAAAAAGTCTTTCCCAGATGTAGCCACTTTGTTCTCAGCATTTTTCTTCTGGGATTTAAGTAACTCACAATCTCTTCTCATCTTACTATATACCTAAAATGCTACACAGTGCAAGAAAATTTGGCCAGAATTCTTCACTTAAAAAGAATATTCAGGTTATTTTAGAATCTTTAATAACTAGAGAAAACCTCCCCCACCACCCAAAAAAGGTCTTTACTACCTATCCTGTCCCTAAGTCCCATTGCCACATCTCCCATAACTACCAACCCCCAGAGGCTGAGTTTGAAGCCATCTATCTGTAACAGACACAGCTGAAAGGAGTGGGAGGAGAGCAGTGAATCAGCACTATAGACTTTAGTTCAATTTGCTTTCTTTTTATTTCCACTTCACCATTAAGAATTTAGCCAGAAAGGTTAAAATGAGGAACATGGCATGAATCAAGGCAAAGTGAAAACTATTAAGAAATTTAATGATTTTTTTTTTGTTTGTTTCCTTATTTTGCTAATTATTTAGGAAGGACTGGGATAGAAAAGCCTACCTTTTAGGTGAATCTATTAATATAGGCCAGGTAGTTGCTGGGAATAAATTAGGGAAATCTTGTAACAGCTTTTATCAACACATTGGAGAGTTATATTTTAACTACTACTTTGTTTTCAACACAAGGAGATGGTTGTTAGGCATCAAATTTGGAAGAGGAAAGAAATAGTTATGCTAATGTAATTCATGGTCAGATGATACAAAGTCAAAAGAAGTTGCAAATCTGAGTGAAGATAGAAAAATTACAATAGGCTACAGAGAGGCTAGAGTCATCGGCAAAAAACAGCATAAAGGGATTCAGTGTGGGGAAAAACAGTAGCTCAGATAGAACAATGGAGGCAAGTGATCCAGAACACTGAAATTCAATGGAAAGCCAAAATATGGAAAGCAATTGCTCTGTAAAAAAGGAAATGTTGTTACTGGGCAGTAATTAGATATGGGTTTGAATTGCAAATAAATCAGCCAAACAAATAAACAAATGAAAAAGGACAAGGGCAAGATCAGGCTCTATATGTCAAAGTGCAACATGAGCAGAGACAGTGGTTCTTAAAAAAACTGAGTTGACTCTTCCTTTCTGAGTGTCACACTAGCAAAGTAAAAAAAAAAAAACTGAAAACATAGCAAGTCATTAACTTCTTTCATTCTTTTGTCGGGAACTTCAGATTTCTTTTCTGTTGTCCTCCAATGCCTCATAATCAATGAGGGACCATTCACTCTGATTTGAAAAGTGTTCTTGCCTAAATTAAGTCAAATAGAGGCAAATTCATTGGACTGACCAAAGGCCTGGCTGTCCTCATCCTTGTGCAGGAGTTGAGTGTTCTTCCAGGTATCTCTGTTATTAAACAGCCTCTCTGCTGATATCCCCATATCAAACCATTACTGTGGGGTTTTTTTCTGACTTGAAAAAATACACTACTCTCAAACCAGTCATCTGCATGTTAAGCTGTATTTAGAACAAATCATTTTAAAGCAAAACAACAACACAAAAAACAAAAGAGCCGTGCTGATTTTTTTCTAGATTTTTAACAAAATGTTTGATGTTGTAGAGATTTCCAAACAATTAATGTGAAATTGAGGATTGTTGTTCCCATGATTTATTTACCATCTATAGAGAACTCAGCTGTGGTGCTGCTGCTATTGCTACTTTTCCCTCTGCATTTAGAGTTGAAAACTGATAAGCTCTTTGTTGGGGCACGTTTCCATGAATTAAAGAGTGCTGGAACTGCAAGGTTCAAGCTGCACCAGTGTGAAACAATTGTTTGAACAAACACATGCAGCAGAGGTTGGCTTGGGGGCTTTTTGATTCTTTCTCTCCCTAATACATTGTCTAGCCTTGGGAAGGCCTGAAGAGTCATGTTTTTAACTGTGACTTGCTTTTGTGGTGAGGAAGGTGGTGCTGTTCCCACAGCAGGAACAGGAAGATCGCCTGTATCCAAGGGCTGTTGCTTGTGGCCACTGCTCTCCCTGCCTGCTCAATACTTCCCCACTTGCAGTTAAACAGCTCATCCTCAAAGCTTGTTTCCTCTTGTAAGGCTTCATGCTCTTCTCTAGGAAACTGAAGCAGTGAACTTGTGACATGCTCCATTTGTGTCTAAAAGGTGCAAAACAAACAAAGCAAGGCAAATAGCCAATTTTATTGGAGCACTATGGGCTTGCTGTCAAAAAAGGTGCTTTTTCACAGAAGAAAAAAATGGCCAGGTTGCAACAGATGCAAGGAATAACTTGCAGGATGCCCTGAATTTCTGTGTAGCTTAATAGAGAGAGAGTTGTGCCAGCAACGATGCATTTAAAATGAGCTTAAGTAGTGGGGAATATTTTCATCTCTCAGCTGAATTACTATAATTTTGCTCCAGTACACCCGTGTTGGTGGTGGAGGGAGGGAGGGTGGTTTATATAGGTCCATGGCAGACGATTGCCAGCTCTTCAGCCTCACCTCCAGCAGATCCTCTTGGGCCACTTCAGGCAGTAAACCTTTGTCCTGGCTTAAGAGACCTCTTTAGTCACTGGTTTCCTTGTAACACAGTTTGTATGGAGCTGCAAATGTTGAGCTGTTTTAATTGGGCTTTCCTTTGGAAAAGGCAAATCTCAGAGGGCAGGAGTAGCCACTGGGGACCAGCTGCTTTGTGCTTGCTCCAGCCAGAGTCAGGCCTTCCCTGGCCACGTGCTTGATAAGCATCTAAATTACCAGATTTTTTCTGCCATACACTTCACTGGTCCCCCAAGGGGAACCAGTTGATTGGTTGGTTTCTATCTATATAACAGAGGGAAGTGATGCAGAGGTTTGTGGCAGAACTCTGGGAGAAGGAGGATATTTTGTCTGTCTGTGCTTTCCTCAGTTAGAAAACCATTTTAATTTTTTTTCCAACCACTGCTTCTAAGAATCCTATTTCCCTTGTCTCTTGTTTTAATACCGTAGGGCTGCTTTTAATGGTGACAATGTAGCCAGAATTAGATCTAATAACAGTGTTCGTATAGAGACTCCGAGATACAGCATCACATAAATAAGCTAGACTGGGTATTCTACAAAATTGTAAAAATGAAATAAGGAAGGTGTGACATTAGGGGGGTGATTTATATGTGGAAAACTAGTGCCAAGAATATTGTTATGGGCTTGGCTCCTACAGGCAAGATTTGTTAGCAGAAACTGTCTCTAAATATTTATGTTCAGCTAAATAATTGCTAAATAATTCCAGTTCTCAGCTGGAAATTCAGGATCAGGCCTACCTCGAATGGGTGGTTGAGTAGGATGGTATATTGGTCTTTTATACAGCAGTCCTCTTACTCTATGACACTTGTAACTTTCAGGATATAATTAATCTTTTACAAAGTGCTCTTCATGGTCTGTCATTGGAACACTTTTGGATGTATTTCTTTAAAATAAATGAAGCGCTTAAAAGCAATATATTTGGTATTATTTATTTGGGAATTAGTGAAGAATTGCTTGTGCTTTTCTGCTCTGATTGTGTACTCTGCTTTGCATGAACTCTATTTTTGTCAGTTAACAATTTTGTGTGTGAGAGTGAGATTATGCTATTACTGTCATTATTTAGGCTTCCACAGCTTAGGGACAAGATTTTTTTTAATGTTCTTTTTACCATGTTGGCTAATACTTACTGTGCTCAAGATTAATGGTGGGCTCCCTGTAAGGAGTTTTTTATGGAGAGACTCTAGAAGAAATTACCTCTTATGAACATACAGGGAAGAGAGAGCCTCATCACTCAATGCAGCTGGGAGACAGACATCTACAGTACAATATTCTTCTATTTTCCTCATCTCAGAGCAGTGTTATAGTGATGTGGCAAAGGGGACTATTTTGAGTTTATGATCATGAAACAAAGAAACATTTTAAAGGGACCTTGTCAAGATTGGGAATTTTGATATTGGTACAGGCCCTCCAGTGGACTGGCTTTTGGTTACCTCTGTCCTTTCCCCTAGGCCATCCCTTCTTGCCCAGAAGACCCATTTGGTAAATCTGTTGAAGTAACCCAATGTCAGGATTCATAAAAAGCCCGATCTTAGCAAAAGGAAGAATTGCTTCTGGGCCATTAAAACAGGACCGCCAGGACCTGGGCAGGAGCAGTGGACATCGCAGGCTCCACTAAACTTGTTTTGTGGGGTCTGAGAGCTGGGGAGACCAAATGGGGTGCTCTTGATATCCATGAGTCAATGGTTTATCTTGATATCCATGAGTCAATGCTCTTATCCTCAGAGGTGAAATGGTGTTGATCTCTCTTAGAAATCAGCTGCCAGGAAGTAGATATATTTTTCCAAGTAGTGACTGGGGGATTTGTCCAGACTTTCACGTGCTTTGATCTGTAACTCACTGACACCACCAGACCTGGACAAACCTAGCATGGGTGGTCACAGTAGTACCAAAATCTTGCCTTGTCTTCCCATCTCTAAAATCCCTTTTTTAAAGTTCTGGACTGCCAGAAGCACTCCCACCCCACAGGGAGGGAGGAAGAGTTCTGTGATATTAACAAATGACTGGGAGAAAAATGCACCCTAAAAATGTAAGACTCTTAATCTTCTGGACTCTAAGACATTACTGGATTTATGGAAGATAGATATCTTGTATCACTTACATGTACAAAGCATCACCTATCTTCTGAACCTGATATATTTTGAATATTTATGCAGAAACTGCTCCTTTATGCATTTTGAAATGCTCCTGATCTAGTTTAATCAATTAAAACAACATTAAATGCATTTGAATATCTCAGCTCTTTCTCTTATCAATATAATTCTCAAATGTTTTCTTTTCAGAGCCCAAGGTGATGAAAAATAGATTCATTTACTCTATTACTTCTTATAATTGTGGCTCCAAGATTTTTTTCCCCTAATTTTGAAGCCACAAGAAGACTTTATGTGGCTCTAAAACTGCTGTTGGTTTTCATACCACAATACTCAAGGGCATATCTCTCCTTCAGGCTGCTATTGTTTGCAATCTGGAGATAAAGGCACACTTGATAAAACTCTTTTAATGATGTTAATATTAATACTTTGGTGGAATACTTTATCCTCTAGTAATAGCTTTAAAGAGTTTGTTGAGATTTTGTCATCTCATACATTTTAATAGAAAATTAGGTTTGTGATTAACAAGAAAAATATATCTACCTGTTACTTTATTTTACTTACAGTGTCATATAACGGCTGCCAGTGGAATAATGTATACCTTGCGCCATATGTAGCTCGGCACTCGTGGTGAATACTTGATGCTTCAGGCAGAAGTCAAGGTGTAAACTAGCTACTAGCATTACCATAGGCCACGCTGCTCCATGTCTGTCCCTTGGGAATGTCTGCACGGAGGTAAGGGCAGGTTGTGAAGCACCTTTTTCTGAAGGAAGGAAAGCTCTCTCGTAGGGAGCGCAGCTGCCCCCAGTCTCCCTCCGCAGAGGTCATTTTGTGGTCTATAAGCCAGCAGCTCTATGTAGGCTCTGGAGCTAAGCCAGGGACTTGTAGTTTGCCCCTCTCTGCTCCTTTGGGAGGTTTTTATGCTTGAGGAAGTAGGAACAGTGGCTTGAGAGCACTTAATTGCAGGGCTGTGGTGAGGAGGGAAGAGGAGACCCCATCTGTGGAGTGCTTTGTCAGCTGGAAACACTACCAGGAGCTGTGTGTGGTTGCAGGTGAAGTTGTGCAGTGCCACCCTTGAAAGAAAACTCAGGTTAGCTCCAGGGTAGGGAGATCTTGCACTGCCTTCATCTCCTGAGGACCTCAGACTGCCGTGCATGGAGCACAGAGTACTCGTTGGTCATTGCAGTGGGATCCTCTCTCATAAAAGCCAGGATGAAGAAACAGTTTGGGGCTGCTCAGTGCTTAGGGACAGTTCCTTACTGCTGCATACTCTTTACTAAGAGCCATGAGGTGCACTTTGCTGGCTCCTTTGGCTCCTATTTCTAACCCATTTTGCTGTATTTGTCATGCATCTCCTGAGCCTCAGCCAAACGAGCCGTCCTCTGGGCTTTAGGTTCAGGTAGTCACAGACGTATTTCACCACACTGCTGGCTTTAGAGGTAGGAATACTAATCCCATTAGCTATTGAACCTGCACCCAGTTCTCCAGCAAGTGTACAAGCAGACTAAAGTGAAGGCTTCATTAAAGGCACCTAAGTCCCTACATGAGAAGTCCTCCTATGGGCTATAGCATTGCTCATTAACAGGGTTCTTAAGAAAGATGGAAGCAGTCCTGCTTAAGGGAAATCTTCTCTGGTCACGTTACCCAGTGCTACTGCTACCTAACAGAGGCAAGGCAGCATTTGCTGAATAGGCCAGATTTACTTGCATGCAAGAGAGTAGGGGATGCATCCCATGTCCCCTTGGCAGAGGGCAGTGCTGCTCTGCCCAGCATGGGGCTGCAGCAAAGCCATGTGAGAGCGATCACTATCCTTGCACAGGTCAATCACTTCGCATGCTATTGCATTCCCAGCTGCATAATTTATTGTGGCTGCCACGTGAGGGATAGTGAAGACAGCCAGAATGAAGTGCTGTGCCAGTAACAGCCTTGGTAAATTAAGTAGTGATGCGCCTGAGCAGTAAGATTTTGATATGGATCTGAATTTTGAACAGCTCGAGTTCAAGGGAGCTGGGATCCTGGTTTTGGGCTCTGTCCCATTTAGAATTACAGCAAATGAACCCATCACCATTTTGAACCCAATGTTTCACACTGTGATAGTGGCTGTGGGAACACTTGATCAGCTGCTGTCAGTCAGAGCAATAAATTGGCCAGCTTTGTGTCAGCTGATGAAAATGCTACAGAAAAAAGTGCAGGTTTTAAATGTCCTTTGGTCTTTTTTTTTCTCAGACTAAAAAACAAAAGATATTTGCAATAATATAAATAAGAATGAATTCCCCAGATTCCCTTCCCTTTCAAGCTGGTAAAACAATCATCTTCTCTTCTTGCAATGCTCATCAGAGCTCAATTCTTTGTGTCGCAGCCAAGTATAGCAAAGCCACTGCAAATCAGGGAAAATAAACATTCTCTTCTTGCTTGTCATTTGAGGTTATCTTAACCTGATTTCAGCTGAATGACATTTTGCAGGGCCTCATTACATGGCTCAACTATTTCTTCACCTGGAGGAACTTGCCAACTCCAGGAAAAACTTCTCAGAAAGGAAGAATTTTTCATCCCTCACATATGGAAGGACTTAATCTTGGGACTAGACAGTATGCAGGATTCATGCTTCATAATGAGCTTCCACTGTGAATCAGGATGAGACTTTAAACCTGTTAGGGGTGGTGTAATGTGCTGATGAAAGATAATCTTTCTTGAAATTCCCTAGAAAGACCTAATGACTGTTGGACAAACCAACAGGATTGACTGTGCTAAAAGTTCAGCCAGCTCAGTCTGCACCAGTGTGTGTTTGGGCTGTTTTGAATGTATCTGTTTATCTTCCAGGTACATTGTCCAGTGCATAACTTTAGGGGAACACTTAAGTTGTGTGTTTAGCCAGGGAATAAAACTTCAGTGCAAAATTCAATGTATGCAGGAGATGCAGGGGAACTCTATCTGGGAATGTAGTGTGACTCTTCAACTTGCATTAAGAAAATTCAGTGTAGGCCACATGGTAGCCTTCTATTTACTGAGAAGCTGGACTGTTATTTGCACTAAGCTTGACAATCTCAGTTAACAATGTCCTTGACCTGTGTTAGAAGTCCTACAGTTATGTATGAGTACTACTAATACAGAGCTAGAAAAAAAGTGATTTATTGCTGAATGCCCAGCATTCATGACAGTAACATTATCCTTTCTCCTTCTGCTGCCCCAGGACTAATTAACAGTATTTTCTAGACATCTAGAAATGTTCATTTATTGTTTGATCTTGCTATTTTAGATGTAATTGTTATTTCCAGGTCTTTTTCCCTTCTTTTCAATCTTTTTCCTTTCTTTTCAATTTTCTTGCATCATCATTTCTCTTCCAGATAGTTCACATTGCCCAGTGTAACCTTGCTATCAAAGATAATGGACTTTCTGAAAGACTCCTTAAGTCCCTTCTTCTATGAATAATCCTAATTGCCTAAACAGCCCATATGGCTTCAATGAGATTACTTGTTTAACTAATAGTTTCTCTCTCTTGCCTTACTGTCTCTTTCAATCCATCTGGTAATCCAAGGTTATAACTGGTCACAAATACTAGGTTAATTTGCTTTTGCACTTCAAAAAGAAAGAAACAAACATTACATAAATTGTTCTTCTTTGCTCACCTTTTAAGGCTGTCACTCTTTGACTTTAAAAAGGCTCATGAAAATATTAATTCTAATGAAAAGCTCTAGAAAAATTTTGAAATATTTTCATTTTCTTGGCTCTTCTGACCAGTATCTTTAAACTCCAGTTTTCCTATTACAAGTCTACTGGACTTACCTCATGCATATGCATGACAGTAAGTCTGACAGTATCAGGCTACAAATATGATTCAGTAAACATTTATTCTGAGGACAGCATTTTTGTTTTGACAATACCATCATGTATTGTGGTCCTTCACTGTCCTACAGTGCCTTTTAAGCAGTCCCCTTTTTCCAGTCTCAGGAGAACTTTTAAAGAGTGACGAGGTGATAATCTGTAATAGGATTTCTGCCTACAGAGTACTCACAGGGTTTTGAAGCTAATAACTTTAGCTAAATATATTAAACGTTCTTGAACAAAGCATGCCCAAAGAAAGAGTAATCTCAATTCTGATGTACAACAGTAGATCACCAACTTAAAGGCTAACTGATGAGTGCAGATGTTCAGAGATCATGGCTAATTACATCACAAGCTGGCAACCACTGGATTCTAAGTACCATATGTTGTTTCTCAAAAATAAGTGATGCTTCTCCTATCCAAGAGGCTGCCACCACTGTCAAGAAGCTAATAAAAGAGTTTGGGGTCTCAGCAGATCTGCATTGGAGCCAATGATGTAAATTTAAAGATGCCACTTTGCAGATACAGCCCAATGTTTGTGTGTCTGAGATCTAGACAGTGCTCCAGGCACAAGTGTGAGAGTTGCTGCCTGTTCCTCTTGAGAGCAGTCTTGCTTGCTGGTATTCAATGGGAAATTTGGTGCCTACGCTGATGGTAAAATGCTGAAACATTTTTACAGGCATTCTGCAAATACTTTACCAGTCTGCTGTTTGTTCTGTGAATATCAAACCTTGGAAGAGTTTTACCTGTTCCCTTATATACTAATGTTCATATATAAGTCTTCCAGAGAGTGGATCAGCTCTGCTGAGCTCTGTACTCTTAGCTGTGCCTGTCTGCAGGCAGGAGGTGCTTCTCAGTGTGGTCTAAAAGAGCTGTACCTGCTCACTGCATGACCATGGCTCATGTGGCAGCTGAGCCCAGCATTCTGTCCTCTCCAGGGGTGGGGTTTCCCCAGGTACAAGGGTGGCTTGTCTCAGCCAAGGATTTAGGCAGGCTGGGCCAGTGGAGAATCTGAGCTGGAGCACTGAGCTGGCAGGACAGTGTAGGTGCATCCATGTTCACTGACTTTCCTTTTCCTTCAGGGAATCTTGCAATGGACTCCTGGAGACCTATGCAAACAGAGGCTTGTGGGTGTTAGCTGGGAAGGAAAGAAAACATTCCGCAGTAGTTTTACATTACATTTTTCAAGTAGCCCAGTTATAATTATCTGTATTCTGAGAGAATATTTGTGCAAGAAAAACTGCACATTTAGTATAAAACAGTGATAATTTTTACTGTTGGTCGGATGTTCTGCTTATCTGTACTCACATATTTTCCCTCTTATATCAAAAGCTGATCATAGAAATTTAACACCTTGGAACATTAGTGAAAAATACGTAGGGAAAAAGAAATAGTGAATGCTGAGGGCTCTGGAGTTTCAGTTCCTAGACATAAGACCTCATCTTCTGTTTCATTACAGTAAATGGCAACTTGACCAGCAACTTGGGGAATACAACCATTATGAAAGGCAATGTCGAACATCCATTTTTAAAAAGTCCATTCTGTGTAGGTTTTATGATACATTATTTTCTCTGGATTTTAAATGTGTCATCTGTTCTATAAAGGAAACATTTTCTTTGAAATAGATCTACATGGAGAATGAAAAAATGGGTGTTTGGCCAAGACCAGATATGGTCTGACTGATTGTAGAAGTAATTATAATTAAGGTAGGAGAAGCTCTAAAAGGGCAACATAGAAAATTGACATAATAAATACAGTAATAAAACAACATGGAATTTAGTACTTAAAAAGGCAACCCTTTATCTGTTATAACTTAGGACAGTGATTTCTAGCACACAGCACCTCACATAGTGATTGATATCAAAGAAATCTTCATTTGGAGTGAGAGATGCCTCATCAGGTTGAGAGATGCCTCATCAGGTGTGCTGGAGCACCTGCTACACTCGCACCTTTCTGAAATTGCCTATAACCATGACACTTACTATCCTGCTGTTTACTCACATTTAAGATTAAGAAATTATTCATTGTTTAATACAGCATGTAATGCCTCCCCTAGAAAACACCTCCTCTGTGCAAACATACCATGTATTTATTATGAATGAAACTCATTAATAAGTAGTGCAATCAATATTTGAGCTCTCACAAATATCAAATGCTGGGGTTGCCTTTAGGCTGGTATTCGTCTTAATGTCAGGATTTGGAGAACAGGTTGTACTTCAGCAGAGGTATCAATTTCCATAAGTCAGAATCAGAAGTCGTGTCACCTGTTTTGCCATTTATCTACTAAATCATTTATCTGTCTCTTGCACATGTGCACACCCACTGCAGTCACTACTTATGGCTGCAATACTTACTCACTTTTGCAGAAGTTTTCCCCACCATGCCAAACAGATGTTTATGCTGGAGTCAGAAGGATGTTTTCATCTTAGTCCCCATTCAACCACTTTCTACTCAAATTGGTTACCTCATTCTTAACCAGGCTCTCCTTGCCTTCCATACTTTACCACGTGTGAGGCACTTCAGTCTAGTCCAATTCCCAAAACCTTAGAAAAAGTTGAAAATGTTAGTAAAACTGATTGAAATTTTCAGCATAAACCTCTGCATATTCTTCTGTTGTCTGTTTTTCTTACTTTACTTTTCTATTATGAACTCAGTGCACGGGGAGGGGCTTGTACATCATCAGACCTGATGAAAAGCAGGGCTGTAATGTGAGAGGTGGGTGAAATGAATATGACTAAATGACTAAATCTGTAGGAACTGAGAAATGATCCCTCTGGCTCAGCTATCTGCAAGGTGTAAGATTTAGCAGAACTAGAGAAAGACTGCCTTTAGACCAGCTCAGGCCCTCTCTGAGTGAGGCTGGAGGTCTCATAGGGAAGCAGCTCTGGGGGGCCTCAGACCGTACCTGGTCTTTGAAGGTCACTGGAGAGATTTTGGTGCAGGACAGATGCCCTGGACTGTAGGAAGAGCAGCTCCTCTGTGGGCAGCCCCTACCTTCCCCATCCTCTGTCCCTGCTTCACCCCAGCAGAGGCTCATTGCCCTGCTCTGCCACTGCCCCCTGCAAGAGCCCACTCCAATGGAATCACCACAAAGACCTCAAGAGGCCCCTCCAAAGACTTTTGCTGCACTCTTTTTTCCCAGTGTAGCCTTTCATGAAGAAATACTTGTCTAAATAAATAAGCTGTACACTTTGCAGAATATTTCCCAAGTATAGGTCTCTTTATTATGGTCAGTACAAAAATAACTAATTCAATGCTAAATTAATTCAGTTGTTCTTCGTGCATTTCTCCTGACAGGCCTTTGGATTTTGAGTGATGTCCTTTTGTGACACTAGAAGATTCCTTTTTGTAACATCTTTTTAATTTTTTTAAGTTCAACTTTCTTTTCTTGAGCATGAAATTACACACAGTCATTCCCTTTTTGTTCTTTACCTTTACATGAATTCTTTTAAAATGCCTATTCTACATGTCTTATCTTTATCTTTTTTCCTGAGAAAAGAAAACTTACTGCACCAAACCTTATTGTATATAAAGCTGGGATGAAGCCGTCCTACTATTTGTTAGGGCTGATCTGTTCAGTATATTTATTTTATTCAGTTTATGAGCCATATAATACCTGACCTATTCAAAGACAGACATCCAGACCTTAGGCTTCATAGCCTCACTACAAGTAAATATATAATACAGTAAAAGCTAAGGATGTAGCAAAATCAAGAGTGCAAGCTGAGTTCATAATGTCCAGCTGAACTCATTGGTTCCATAAAAACAGATATGCCAAACCATCATAGCAATATATGTGCATGCAATTTAATGCTGTTACATGTATATTTTAAATTGTCATTGTGATACATTCTAAATTGAAACTTTTATTTTTTTATGGGGCTGTTAAGCAGTAAAATACCTGTCTTCCTATAGGAAACATAGGTACAGATTTCCTGCCTTATTTTCTACTATAGATTTAGAAACCTTCACCCCTTCCATATCTTTCACTTTTTTTTTTTTTTCTTTCTTTCTTTAGGTATGTAAGAAGCACATTGGCACAGCAGTCCAATACAGCTAGTGTAAATCAGTGTCACTCCCTCCAAACAAGCAGACCTACACTGATTTACACCAGCTGAGGCACCAGCTGAAGATGATCGTAAATTTTATGGTGGTTTTTGACTTTGGACTTCCTCCTTTTTCAAGGATATGCGTGATGAGTGCTATTCCTTTTGAGAAGCTGTGTGGGTTTGTGTTATGTGTTGCTCCTAAAGGTGTTTGTCCTTGATTGTTCTTCTACTAAGTCAGCAGTTAAGCATAGCTCTGAAGAGTCAGTTTTCTTACTCTGAGTCTAGTTTTCTGTGCTTCCCTTTTTCTGGCTATTGACATCCTTAATGCTGACATGTTAATCAAATAAATAGTACTTCAAGCAGTACATAGCTGAACTTAATTTTTAAGGAACAATATTCTCCTCTCTTAAGCATCACTGAAAGCTTATACACAGAAAAAAAGAAGAACAGTTATCTGCTGAACTGTATCAGCGTCCTCTGATATAGCCATCTTTAAAGAGCTCCTTTGGGTAATAGTACTAATTAAATCCTGCAATGCTTATTCAGTCTTCTGTCCATAAAAACTCCCACTGATGGGATCTGAGAGTTCTCTGAAAAGCAGGGCTAACTTTATTTACGTGTATAGATATGGATTCAAATGCCTAACGTTACACAGTCTGTTGGAAAATGTTGGCCTCCATGCCCAAGGACTACAGAATAAGAGACTTTAGAGATGGACTGACCTTTAAATAGAGTTTTTCTCAGCCTCCCACCAATATAAAGATGCACAGTATGCTACAGTGTATTTCTTTCTTTCAAGGAAAAAAAACAGGAATCATTGAAAAGATTGAAAAGGAAATCAATACACTGGTTGCACTGAGTTTATAGGACATGAATTCAAGGTAATGCACAGTTACAAGAATGAACTATTTGACGTATTCATACATACTCATTTGTTACAAAACATTTGTAACTGTTCTAGGAAAAAAGCTCTACACAAAGCCATCAATACCAAAGCGTGGTTTGTTGAAAAAATGTTTTGATGAAAAAAAACACATAAAAAATTAACTACACAGTGATGTGAGCTGGTCCTATAATTCCTTAAAATTTTATCATGGTTGAGTGGCACATGACACAATGATGACTCTTCCATTAGCTACAATTTAATGTCTAATGTTCTGTCTAGATTTCTGTGATGTAAACAGTAGAGATCTTTTCCTTACTGAGTAGATCTTATTAGGAAGGGTTTTGTGATCTACCTGGATCTTAGCAGGTTTTTGGGGGTCAGTCCTATATTCTGCATTGCTGTCCACATGCTAAGCCATTGTGAATGTAAACATCTTCAAAATGTCTTGGCAATTACCTGTGCCCTTGCCAGACCCAAGCACATCTGTTTTTGAAAATCTAATGGAAAATCAGTGGTACTGTCTCCTAAGACAGATTTTCAAAGCTGCCTGTTTACATTTCGATGATTTGGGTTTCTAACTCCCGAATGTTAAGCATCTAAATCCCTTTGGCTTTGCAAAGCCAAGTGGACTGAAGAGAAATGGGGATGCTGTCTGTATAGCACTTGGAAGAATATCAGGTAGTTTATTTTTGCCTGTTCATCCAGCTGCTCAGCCATTTCCCATCCTAATAAGTCTAAGTAGGCAACCTTCTGTTTCCCTAAGGAGTCTAGATTGCCTGTAGCTACGTGGATTGGTCTCTAATAGACAAAATATCTTATATGCACAGGAGGTCGCGCTGGTTCATTGACATTTGCTCGGGAAGGGGAATTTGCCAGCGCTGTCCATCTCCTCAGCTGTTTTGCAAACCATTTCTTTCCCTTCTGAGAAGGCTGTGGATCCTGTGTATCAGACCCCCACCACTCACAGTGGTAAATCTCTCCCCTTTGTGGGTGTGTGGACACTGTCCTGCTCTGGGATGCAGGAACTTGGCACCCAGTCATGGGATTGGGGTCATGGAGCTCAGGCATTGCCCTGGAAAGCTGCTTGGCATGCAGCTTGCCTGCTCTGCTTGGCAGCCTGGTGTTTCATGGCTAATCAGCATGTGCTGGAGCACAGGCAGCACAGTTTAGAGTGGAATTGACCCCCAAATGTCCCTTTTTTGAAAAAAACAAGGGTTAGATTTAAGAAAATCTCACGACTGAGGTAGCTCTCCTTTGTCTTCCTCCTGGCTCCAGGTGGCTCCTAGTACAGCAAAGGCCAGCTGCCCAAAAGGAAGGACAATATCAGGTGTGGATGCCCATGTCATCCAGCCCCATGGCAATGTCACCCTCCTCTGGGATAGCCAGTGGGCTCGCAAGCCAGTGGGATCAACCATGCTCACCCCTTGGCCTGCCACAGCTTCGTCTGTGGGGACAGAGGATGATTATCTGATGTCAGCTCTATGAGTTTGACATTAATATTTCCAGCAATTGATGCTTTTAGAAATCAGTCATGAAGTACAATTTTAAACTGATTTTAGCAGCCAGAGCACACTGCCACTAGGAAATGACAGCAAGTTTTTTGACAGCAATATTTAAATGAATAGGAAAGAGAAAGAGACTGTACCTGCTGCTGAGTATTGTGTTTTAAAGAAAATGAGAGGGGCTTTGCGTTTTGTCTTTTCTTTTTTTTTTTTTCCCTTAGAGGTAGAAGATCAATTTTTCTGGCTGGACACAACACAGGTGAGAAACTCTCAGGCCTGTAATTCCCTTGAACAGGCAGTGAGCTTGCAAAGCAATTTTGGGTTTCTGTGGATTAGGATAAATAACCTCTCTGAACTACAATGTTGTTACATACAGACACGAAGTATATCCTACAGTAATCTCTGCTGTGCTTTGGTCTAGCTTGAACCTGCCAAGGTCTAACTCAATATATGACTTTCTTATCAGCTTAGCAACAAGTAGACATATTTACAAAATTTCCAAACAACTAAAGCACATCTTGCTCTTCCTCACTCCTAAGGCACAAGGAAGCTCAGTGGTGATGTTTTTTCCTGGAAGGGGATGGTTCAAGGAGATGCTGTTTTAATATGATGTTACGTTCTGCTGAGCACACAGAAGGAGCTGGACCTGTGTGTCTGGAAATGGTGGGAGACCATCCATAGCAAAGCAAGAGGACATGAAAGAATTCCTTTTCCTAGTCAGAATTTGAAGGAATTTTAGGATAAGAAAAAGCTGTCTCAGCATTCCTGGGAAGATGCCATGATTGTATGTAGTTGACTAAAGGTCTGCTTGGATCTTGGTGATGGGAGGGTCCCCAGATGCCATATCCTTTACCCGTGCATCTGTCATGACATTGCTTTTATTCCCTGGCACAAAAATAGATGTGCTATTATTCTCTTTCAGGCTTTTGGAGGATCTCAGTGGTATAAGTGAGAGGAAGGATGAGTCCCCGTGTTTCAGTAGTCTTCAAGGGCTCCTGGCCTCCAGAGAGTAAAAAAAAGGAAACAGAAGAGTTAAAGAAAGTAGAAGATAGGGAAAAACAGAGTTCTCCTTTATGAGCAGCTTTTTTCCCAGGATAAGTCTCCAGCTGGGGCTGCTGGGGTGTGTGGAAATCCTGCTGCCAGACCAGGGTGCTTCATCTGAGCCCTCATCCACTTACCATCATTAAAGAAACCACAATTTTTTAAATGAGACATGACTTTGCCATTACTTTCTGGTTATGTTCCAAATGAGCAATCATATTTCACACAGGTTGCACACTCTTCAGGGAGAGTTTCTGATCTATACTTAGGATACTCTCTATTAATAATGGGGACCTTTTCTGAGGTAGGTGACAGCTCATTAACATTCTTCCCAGGACCTTCTATGTTTAGATGTTATGTTGATAATGCTGTCTTCTGGTACAAGTGCTCAGAAATAAAACTCTAGCATAATCGGCAAATTAGCTGCAGAATAATAAGCTTCATTACAGCTAGCCAGCTACTCCAGCCTTCTGCTTTTATCAATGAATTAAAAGCTCTTCATCTGCAGTTATTACTGTAACATGACACGGCAGCAGTGCTGAACACTGAGGAGGCGATTTTGCTGTGATAAGCATGGTCCCCCACAGACTGTGGTTCTGTAGCATGCTTCCCTAGCCATGGGTTTGCTCTCCATAATCAAAGATTTCATTTAGAAATAAGGCTGCATTGCATCCAGTGTGCCTGTAAAGGCAGCTTTTAAAATAGTCCTCCAGTGTAGGACAGCGTCAGGATGTCAGTCTGAGTCTGCAGGCAGACAGGAAATTATCAAGCCTAATTCAGTCGCTGCAATTCTCCATGTATTTTGTGCAGGGAACGATGAGAAAGTGCTCAGGTCCCTGCACAAAGAGTAGCTGTAGTAGCTAGTGTTCAGAAAACCCCTAATTTATCTCTGAACTTCTGGATTTCCCAGTAGCTCTTTGTGGAGTGTGTGGTCTTTGCTGCTGGTATCCTTTTCTGAGGTATTTGTATTTGTTCTAGGTCAGGACTGTAGGTTTCAATCTGTCTCCTTTCTGAGATTTAGAGATTTTCATGTCAAAACTTTCTGTGATATGTTTGCCATGGTGTTTTCTAGAATCATATCTGTCCTTTTTGGGGCTTAAACAAATGTATGATGAAAAACACCTTGGAAGAGTTTTTTTAAAACATAATTTAAAAGCATCTGTCAGCTCAGATTTTGATTAGAAATCCCTTCTGATTTCAGTATGAGCTACCTGACTTACATCTGCCAGGTACCTAACTACAGCTTTGCTCATTTTGAAAGGAATCTTCTTACTCCTCGAGTTCTGCAATAGCCAAAACCTGTCTTTTCCAGGTGGGAAGTTCTTTGAATGGTGGTCACCAGACACGAAGACATGAGAGAGTGCTGGCAGAGTAGAAGTCTCGGGTGCTTGATGCCAGGCCTGAGAAACCCTATTTGAAGCAAGAAATCTGCAGAAATTTCTACTATGTTTCTCCTGCTCGTGCAATGGAAGGAATGATAAGACATTGTGCTGTCTTTTCAGGCTGGAAATTGCTGTGAGAAATGGGAAGAGAAGGTAAGCCCAGAAGAAGACAGGTGTTATGTAAAGGCTGGATTGCAGTCACCATATCGCCACTGAAATATTTCCCAGGTGTAAAAAATATAATTGCTAAGCAGTGTAACAGCACATTAAGGAAGTGGGCATACAACATCTTTTTCTGAGGAGGAATTTCATTTAAAAAACTCATTCTCCCATACTATGTCCAATAAATCTAGTAACGATTTTTTTTGCTAGTCTTTTCCACCTTCCATCTTGAACTCTTCTGAAAGTGTTCCTGCATGGTACAGTAGCTGAGACACTGGAAGCAGCCTGTATTAGTTGAGTACAACTTAATCCTCCCTGCTGGCACAAATGAAGGGTTAATACAAAGGTGCAAATGAATGCAGATTCTCTTCAGGCTGTGTTACAGTTCCAGTTCCAGAAAAGTTATATGTACTCGTAAATCGTGAATTTAAAACTGTGAAAAAGCCACCCCTCCAATATCCAGAAAGTCCTTCTTCCTTTTGGGAAGTTTCTAGCCCTTAAGCTTCTTTCTTCAAGGATAATCATATGCATTGAGTACACCCTATGGAGTCAAGAACTTGGAAGATTTTTACAAAGACCCTAAATCTTTTTTAAAATGAAAAACCTGAAATCAATCTCAGCCCGAGTATCAGTGGCTTTTGAATGCTTTAGACATGGCTACACTGTTCACTATCTGGAAAATAATAGCTGCTTTTTAAATTTTTTTACTGAAAATTATATTTCTGAAAGAAACGCTTTTGCTGAATATTATTTTATGTGTGAGAAAAGCATCACCTTCCAATGAAAATATTCAGGTTCTGTGTAATAATGCTCAAAGAAAATAATTTCTTTGAGTTTTCATGACTTTTCTTGTGCATGTATTTTGAAATACTAGTACAAAATCAATGCAATTTTTAAGTTCTCCCATACATGCCATGGGAAAGCAGATTTTTCTAATAAAGTAATTATTTTTCCACTGGCTTTACATTTTGGGTTTTTTTCCTAAGAAAACATATGGTGGTTTTGTTGTTGTTTGCTCTGTTTTAATCAAATTTAACAGTGATTAATACTTGCCATTACTTTTACTGGGTCTTTATTGGCATGTGCCATGGTTAGCATGTGTATTACACATTGGCTCCAGAAATAACCAATCCAATCCAGGTAACATTAGCCTTTGCAGGTGCTGATGGAAGATAGGACAGGAAACGCTTTGCTCCTCGGACAACTCGGCTGCTCATTGCCAAGGAGCTGTTGCAGAGGGGGCCTGGCATTGCCAGGTAGCCAAACTTCTCCTCAGCTGAAGCAGTAATGCTGCAGATATGCCAGCATTTGAGGGCTCCCGGGTTTTTGGTGGCCTTCCTGGTCACTGATACCCATGCTGGTTGAAAGCCAGCTGTTTTCATCTGGGCCAGGGCAATACTTTTCCAAGGGCTGGTCCATCCAAGAGGCAGTTGCTGTATTATGTATTAACTCCTTCAAGGAACTATTATTCAACTCCATAGGAGCTGAGTGCTGGTTTGATTTCTGCTGCATGTTTGTCTCTGTGTAAAGATGAGGCAGGACTATTTCTGCGCCAAGGAGAGGCCCATCATTGCAGGAGACAAGAGAACAAACATTCTCACAGTATAATCAATCTTATAGAGCAGATGGATACAGTAATTAGAGCAAAAACAATTTTGCCAAGAATATTAACATTTCAACAGTTTATCAGAAAGGGGGTGTTGACACCGGTCAATAATTTTCTGATTATTGCAAAACCATCTTAAGTTGTTGACTATTTTGTGCAAAATAGGACAGACTAATTTTGGCCTCCTGACCTTGTTTACAGCAATGGGAGGTAGCATTGCCACCAAAATATTTTTTAAAACAAACAAACAAATAAACATGTGGTTTTCCATGATTTGAAGGTATTGTAGGCCATAAAGATATATGGAGTTTCCAAAGACCATATTTATTTATATTTTACACAGTCTCATGATACTTGAGTGCATGTTGCAAAAAATTAAACAACTGTTGTCAACAGTTAGCACAAGTCAAGCCTACCCATTCCTCCCCCTCTTCCCATACGTGGATGAGATAAACATCATGAGTACCGACCCCAAAGAAAGAATAATAATAAAAAAGAGCTTAGAAGCATCCAAGCCCATCAAAGTTTAAAACACTCCCTTACTGGGGATGAAATAGCTTCAATTTGCTTCTTTTTTTCTGTCTGAGTGTAAAACTGGCAAGTCTGTGTAAGACATGAGAGGAGATACTGAAATAAAATTAGTATAGATGAGGGGTGAGACATTTTACTGGTAGTGTGTATTTCTGTCATCTGTCTATTATTTATCTTTTTTCCCCTCCTCTTTTTATTGTTTCTTCCATTTTTTCAGTATCAAGGCAATCCTTCCCACTCACATGTTTTGTCCCCTGTGCTGTTCCCCACTTGCCTCTGATGCTGTTCTCTTAGGGCACTTTCAGTGGTGGGCCATTAACATGCTGTTACACAGACCCAGCAGACTGGATCATTGCTCTGTGCTGAAGGACCCTCTCATCTGCCTGCTGGAAGGGACACCTCTGTGGGGCCTTGATGTAACAGCTGATTACACAGCTGGATAGAACATTTGAAAAAAGTCAGCACAAATTCTTTGAAACAATTTCCTGACCCTACAGGCAACCATACAACTCACTTTGAGGTATTGTGAAAGGACTGGGCATGTGGATATGAATTCACTTTGTGTTTTGCTTTCCCTTAATGAATCACATGAACCAGGCTCTGGCAGAACCCAGGAAGGAGAAATCAGCAGAAGGAGGGAATTTCCTTGAAGTCAGGAATGCCCTCCTGCCTACCCTGCCAGACGCCAGAGCTGAAGAAGTGGATAAAAGACCACATGTCCAGGCAGAAAACTGCAGTTATAGCTGCTTGACTCGCATGTGGCACATAACTTCTTACTAGCAGCAGTAACACTTTGCAGCTATAGCTTTATCCCTCTTAACTCTGGCAGTACAGATGGTTTGATACTGATGACCAGTGCTTAACAAAAAAACAAGGAGGTGTGGGGTAATACGGCCTTAAATTAAATATTTTTATCCCCAGTCTCAGTTCTCTGTGAATATAAGGCCAGGAAGAGCTTTCCTGTTGTGTCTTGTGCCTCTCACTCGTTTGCTGGCTGGGTACAAGGTAGAAAGAACTACCCCAGACTAATCTGCATCACAGCCGTGCTGGATGGGAGATGACTGTGGCGTTTCACCGCCTTTGTTACAGCAGCAGTGAACTAAGCTTTTATACTATGATGTCTAGAAAACAAAGTAGTTTTCCCCTTGCCCTAGCGAAGTAGCCAGAGACCATCAGGAGAGCAGCTCAGCAGCTGCAGTAGAAAAGGGCCAGCTGCTACTCAGAGCTCTTGCAGCTGCTCCGTGTTAGACCCTGTGGGTTAAAAGTCTGGACTTGAAAGTCCTTGTGAGAATAATTGTCCCATCTACTGGCTGGCTGGCAGGGGTTGTGATCAACAGCTGACATATTGATTAAACAGGAGGGACAACGGGTAAGCAGATAGACTTATTTTTCCAAAAATAATAGCGAGTGAAATTGAAGCTAAATCACTGGAAATATGCCCCTTCAAGTGTTTGAAGGCCGGGAGTGTGGATCAAAGATCAAGTAATGGAGGAAGTGGGAGGGGAATAAATGTCCTGAAGGGCCTGAAACAGCCTGAGTTTTGGCCCTCAAAGTTTGTGCAAAGCATCTCCCAAAAGGAGGCAGAAAGGAGGAGGGCGATCTGAAGCCAAGCCCTAGGGCAGATGGTGGCAGATGCTGCACACTGGAGCAGTGCTCCATGGGACATGATGCCAGCCCAAGGGTCTGCCTGCACAGAAATGATACATTGGATTAGGCAATCACCCTGGCTTCAGGAATGAGCTGCATCAAACGTGAATTGCAATCACATTGCTTTGATCTGCTTTCCCACGGTGCACATTTTGTCCAACGGCGTTTGCGAGCGGTGTCAGGCTCGTGGGCTGCATGGTGCCCTGGGGAGGGACCCCCAGCAGTGACCACCCCATCACCCAGAGTGTGTTCCAGAAAGCCCAGTGAGAACTGGAGGAGACCTGGAATCAAACCACTACATTCCTGTGGTTCTTGTCCCGGCCATCCTATAGCGTATCCTTAAAAAGCTTGGGAGCGATGTCTTATGAGCTGATGATGTAAATATATACATTTTTCTTTTTTTTTTTTTTTTTAAATCCTCTGTGAACCTTTACTTGGGGCTTTTGAAGACGAGAAAGGAACAGGTCATCTAAACCTGAATGAAAGTGGGATGTGCACAGGGAAGGCTGAAAGAAAGGTGGTAACAAGTGATAAAAAATGGCCCAGTTTTGTAGGCAAATGGGGTCAAAAGAGCCCTGCTTTACTCTTGCTGCAGTTGGAGCACAGTTGTGAACAGCAACTGTACCAATACCATGGCAATGACCAAAATGATTTGGGTATAAATTTTTATGCTGGCATGCGTAGGAGGGAGTGTTTTGTAAATATGAGGTGACCTACTCCTCAATGAAATTATTCAAATCGGGTTTTTTAAAATCTGGTTATGAACAATATGGGGAATAAAGTATACAAACTGCATTTAGCATACCTGACCAAGAAGACAGCAAATTTCAGCCCATCAAATTTGTCACACTTGTGACTACGGAGGACTAAAGCAACTGGCTGGATGCTGGACACTGTCTATGTGGATGCCATCACTGGGTTGCCAGCTGTCCAGTACTAGAGTGGAAAACAGTCCTTGGCCTCTTCAAAAGAAGGTCAGATCAATCCTTTGTTTCCACGATTTCTTTGCACTTTTAAAAAGCCATTTGTTCTTTTTGATATGAAGGGGTATGTATAGCAGTGACTTCAGCTGTTAGATGGGAAGAAAAATGCTCCCTTTTACTGATTTTTAATCCGGTTAGTTGATAATTTCAAGCATTGCCTCTAGAGGTGTTATGAGAAGATTTGAATTTTCTTTCTGTATTCACCTTCCACGCATCACTTATGGTTGTGCAGGTATTAAAGAAACAAGCTGAGCTACCTTTTTACAAGCCTTTTCTACCTAATCTTTTCTCTGAAACAGCTCTGTTACTGTGTTCATTCTTTCTGTGTTTTCACGGGATATTCAGTATGTGAACCACAAAGTAGTCCTCACTTAGTTCTTCCTTGTGGCCAACTTAGATTTCCTTTAATTTAAACTAGACTTGTAATTCTCCAGCCATCTCTAGGCTTTACTGCCCTCAATAAGATTTTATCTAGATATTTCTTCTCACTCACTTTTCCTCCTTTTTTGTCTCCTTCACTCTCTCAGCTGATATTAAATCCTTATTAGGTTGGGGATATAGCATTTTTCCTACTAAGGCAAGCCAACAACACCACCTCGTACTTATTTCACAGTGCAAGCTGCCATGCTGCTAATGATAAAGAATCGCTTTTACTTCACTTGTGAAAAGCCTAGTTTACCTTGCCCTGCCCTGGTTTGCTCTAAGGTAAGTTGTTTTCTAAATTGCTTTCCCCTGGTGAAAATGTTGACTGCAGATGAAAAGCCATGTTTAGGTTGATGATGGGAGAGTGAAGAAGAGTTAAGCTGTTTTGGGGCATGCCACATTCAGGGGAACCCCCTGGAGATGGGGCACATATGCGGGACACATAAGCTGAGGCAGTGCTGCTCGTTATGAGGACAGGATCCTGCTTTAATGTAAATGTGGAAGAGCAATAAGGTTTGTACTGTAAAGAATGTTTATTTTGTAATGCAAATAACAAAACAGAGTGCCCTTTTTTTCCAAATTCTGTTCTGGGAGAAGGTCCTCTGCAAATATAGTAGGATTATACATGAACTTTTCTGGCCCCAACAATTTCCAATCATTGTAACTGATGTTTTGGGATGACTACAGCAGTATCAAATCTCTCTCTGAAGCCTCTTGGGGCATCTTACTTGCTCCAAAACTTCTGAACTGTGTGTGCTTTACACATCTCTGCACCCACAAAGGTTGTGTTTTTTCTGTTCTCTTGCACTTTGATAAATAGCTGAGCTATACAACACATTTGCTGTGGCACATTTGGTCCAAGGAGAAGGAACACTGTAGGAGACAGCTCCAAAAAGGAGGTTTGAGGCTGCAGACATACTGCTTATCTTTGGATGTGATCCTGGAAGAAAATGAGAGGGTTTACAGCCTAGATACTACTTTAGCACATTGTATGGGTAAGCAAGTAACCTAGAAAGAGAGTCCCAGCTGCATCTGCCATGGTAACACGTCAGCAGCTGACAAAAAGAATCCTGCATATCTTACGCACAGGGACAGTACCAGAGAACAAACTGATAGGGGACCTCTCCTGCCATGGACAGCTGAGGAGGTTTTTGTGTTAAACTAGATACTGCCTGACAGGGCAAATCCCACAGCTGGAGACAATTGTGCATTTTCCATGGAGTCTTGGCAGTACTCTGTAGTACTTTGAGTATTGCCATAGCATGCCTTGCAAAAAGGCTCGATCCCCTATGCAAGGGTAGCTGTGGTGACCTTTCTGACTCTTTCTTCCTTCTCTGGCACCTTCCTTCTTTCTCCCCTCTGGAATGCACATCCCCTTGCCCCCTCTACTCCATCAGCTCAGAAGAAACCTGTCACCTGGTGGGTTTCCTCCAGTTGTCACTCTCTTTCCAATGCAAGTGGCTTATTCAAGCAGCTCTGCAGGGCTCACAGCGTGAATGGTTATGACAAAGGGTAGGTGACATCAGACACATACAGTCCTTGCTGCCTTATATTAAACTGTGGCACAAATACCTGAGTGTTGGCATACAACCAGGAGAGGTGACATTTGACCAAGACGACCTGGAGCAGGAAGAGTGCCCAGGTCAGGCCAAAACGAAACAATACAGCATGAGAGAGTGGGAGGGCTGCCAGCAGCAGAGTGGGTGGGAAGGCTCCCATATGAACCTGAAAGCAAACAAACTCACTGCCAAGTAGCACTACTCCTGCTCCAAGGAGGATCACTTATTGCAGTTTGAATTATTAGCTCATTTGTTGTAGTAAAAGACTGTATGGACGCAAGGCACTGTGAGGAGACCAACCTAAATTACCTCTGCGTGCAAAAAAAGGCCTGGGAGTATATTTATATCCCTGCTTTGCTATGGGACTGTTATTCAAAGCACAATATAAATCATTATGTAAAAATCAAAATACCTTTGGTCTCTGCAATGTACCTGACTTCAAAGCACAAGTTCAATAAGTTAATCAGAATTGGTAACACTTGATGTTCTAGTAGAGCCACTATAATATCTAATTTATACTGCTCTTAACATATGAAGCATTTGCTTTGGCAAATGAACTTAGTAATATTTGGTGCTTTCCCAGCACACAATCAAAGCACTGACTTTGTAAATCATTGCAACAAAATCACTGGTTTGGAGAAACCTTCTCCTTTCTCCATTTGCTGCACCTTCCCAACTAAAAGAAAAAAGTAAGTGAAATAATTTACTTTTATACATGGACAGTTTTTGCTGGGTCATCTTACCAATTTAAAGTAGTTATACAAAACACAAATCTAAACCCCTGCATCACAGGGTAGTGAGTCTTTATAATTATAAGCCACTTGAGGATGTGACTTGGGCTTGAGACTGTCCCCAGGCCACGGAGCTCTTGGAATCTGGGGCCTAACTGGGTTTCTTTAGGGCTGGAAAAACAAACACGGGGGACTCTAGCATACATAAATCTTGTCAGTTAAATATAGAATAATGGGAATCATCAGGGAGTAAAAATACTCCACTTTTTATGGTAAACACCATAAAACATGGTAAATACTTCAGTTTTATAGCAAAAACTAAGTCCTGTCATCCCCTCCCAGCACTGAGTTACCTCTTTTTTAGGCATTTGGCTTTCTTTGCAGCTTAAATTCTATTTCTAGTAATATTCCTTTCCCATTCTTCCTGAAGTATGTATGAAATACTCATTTCATACACTCAGAGAAGTCCTACTCAGTGACTTTTATTAACAACTTCACAACTAATACTGTTTTTATATCTCAATTTTTGTGCTTCATTGCAGAACTCCAGTCTGATTTCTTAATCTTTGCCGAAGTGGAAAGGTGTGTTTGTTTGTTTGTTTGTTGTTTTTTTTTTGTATGCTTCCACCAGACGGTGAGAAAAAGGAACTTAAGGAACAGAAAAGGACATAAGGTAATTTTCTATGTAGTCTGACTGGTCCATGAGTCAAGGTGGCATATGCTTGTTGTAGCTTAACTCCTCACAGTACAAATCTCTTGCATTCACAGAAAGCTGGAATCCTTAATACCCATATCACCTTTGAAAACACTGCTAAAAATTTAACAGAAACGCTTTTGGTCACTGAGGCCAAGTTAAAAGACTCTACTTGCAGCCCACCCACTGGGACACAAAAAGGCAATGATTCAAACTCCTGTGCAGGTAATGTGTGACTACAGAGGCTGAACTACTTGGAAGATAACCTCAGCTATAGTAGGAGAAAGAACAACGAAGATAATGGAAAAGAAACAGCTATAATAACCATCTGCAAGCACACATGGCCTCTACTTCAGCACCCATAAAACTTAAAATGAAATTGCTTGCAAAATATCAAAGACTACTTTATAAACATTTCTTCTTATGCTTTTGTAGGGTTGCCCTGTTTCTGGTATTCAGAGGGCTGTGTGTATTAGCGTTTAGTGTGGAGAGAGCTATATTCCAGGAAAGTCTTTCCTTCACTTCCCCTTTTGCCTTGGATATGCACACATTGTTAGTTATAGAGTGTACCCAAGGGTGCCAGCTGCATTGTCCTGCCCATCAAATCAGCCTGCATTGCCTGGGCTACGTATCCTGCCCCTCGGCTGCAAACAGGGATCAGTCCTAGCTCTGTCTGCATGGCTGTACAAAGCAACAATGCCATTTGAAATAAGGAAGAAATCCAGTGATGATCACAGTGACTTCCCTAGACTAGGCTTAATTTTGCCCTTTTGTGACCAGCATAGCTTTGGGCTATCAATAGCTTTCTAGCTATTACAAGTCCCTTAAGCGAGAACATAGTTTTACTGCCTTTTTATTGGAATGCGATGCCAAATTACATATATGTGTCCCTCCTAAGGCTTATTTCCCTCCCAGAGTGGTACTAAGGCTTTTTCTTCTAACTGGACTGGATCCCAAGCCCAAACCATGGTGCAGCCTCAACACAGTCCTGGGAGCAGCCAAACGGAGCCGCAGCTGAGAGCTGCTCAATGGACCCACAAGGGCGTTGAGACAAAGAACAACCTGCAGCAGTTCTAAATGTGTAGAATGACACCTTGCTGCCTAATATGTGTCTTCCTAATGAACTTAATGGAACTACACGAAGAAATTTGCTAAGAGTCAATTGTGTCTTTGAAACTCATGTTCAGTTTTGCAAACTCTTGGTCATTTTGGAAGAACCGAGCTGAATCCCCATCCCGAGTCACACAGAGTGTGAGCTATTTCTCTTCTAGGAGAACAACAGTGTGTACTCCATAACTTTTAGCTGCTCTTTAGCCTAGACATGAGCCTTGCATAAATTCAAAGGTCACCAATTGTTATGGCTTTATCAAGAACCTTATTAGTGATCATTAAAAATAATCTTGCTTGGAAGGGGACTGCTATGGGCAAAGCCCATCTTTCCTATTTACTTTATGACTATTAATGGTTTTTTTTAATGTTTATACATTAGTGCAAGGAACAGTGTTAGCATAATTCTAGTGTAAAATAAAACCAGCTGTATCCATTATAAGTGCATTACTGCCAGGAACTGTAAATATGTTTATGCCTGATAGCCTTCTGACTCAATAATATCCTCCTATCTCTGTTGGGCAGGCAAGTTTTTAAACCAAGAAAAGACAGGTTATGATTTTCATAACCAAACTGGGTTTCTTTTTGAAGTATGTTATCTAAATTCAAATTTTAAGAAGGTCATTAAAAAAATCTGCCTGTGATTTTAAAGGAGAACAAAGTGGTGGCAAGAAGGTATGATGTGCACTAAGAACAAGTTATTCCTCCCAGATACACACATACGCAGACAAACCCTGCCATATCATACCATACAAACAATTTTAATTGTGTAGTTACAGTCAATAACCACTCCTAGTCAGAACATTTCTGCATAAAGAAAATTGTGATACACTTATAAAAACAGCCAGCTGTAACAAAATAACTGGTGTTTTCATAGCAATAAACTCATAAAAAAGAAATACACCTTTATACAGAAAATTTATACAGCTGTAGCTTTAAAATTGATTGTAAACCAAAGGAAGACACATTGCAAACATCAATTATTTTCACATTAATTGCATAAGTTTCTAAGGTGATCTATTAGTTTTATTTACCTAAGCTTATTTGCATGATAGTAAAAATTGCATACAACAATAAGAGTGAAGCTTATAGTATGAATTGCTTGGATAACATAGAGCACTTTTTATAGGCAACTGTGTAAAGCACATTTTCTCTATTTAAAACTTTTAAGACACTTTGTTTTACTGCCCATCAAAATACATTTATAAATAGAAAAAAAAATCAGTATGGTAACAAGAGAAGCAATATTACATTTAACGGAAACTTCCAAAAAAATTAATTACAACATGATGCTGCAGGATCTACAAATAAATAATGAGGACTAAATTGTGTTTCACATTTTCTTTTTCATTTTCTCTAAAACCATGTAACAATGAAAATGGAAAAAAAAATACAGTGATCTTTATTTCCAAAAGAAAACAAATCTGAATTACGGCAGTGCCATATAATACAAGGCATTTGTTGGCATATGTTATCTTTAAACTGCATTCCACAGTCTATAGTTCTTTTGTAACATACAATAGAACAAGAGTAACAAACTCTTTTTATTTTATTTTTTTAAATAAATGTGAGTTTCCAAAGATCAAGTGTGGAGTGCTACAGTAATAATTAAAAAACAAGAACAAAACAGAAACAAAAAAACAGTAAATCACAAAAGTTGTAATGCTTGTCTGAAGGCTCCAGAATCAAAATCACTGGTATCATGCTTATTGGGTACACTCACAGTGTATCCAGTGAACACAAATTAATATCAAACAATCCTCAACGCTTCATCTGTTGCTGCGAAGCAGTTTGTAAAACAGAGTAAAACATCTAGTGCAGTCTGCATTATCCTTTTTTTCAACTTTTGTGCAAGTTTTGGAAGATTCATTGGCCAAACAATGAATAATAAGGGTTTTTGACAGAACGCAAGATGGAATTTTCATTTCATTAGTAAATACCAGCGGCACTGTTGAAAGAAAATAATACTTTTAGATCAGTCTTTCAATTCAGCATTAATCTCTGTGTTCCCTTCTACTGATAACTCTTCTTCTAGTTTAACTGAAAAAAGCGTGTTTGCATTTTTGTCTTGGATGCTGTCTTCTAAATCCTTGAGCAGCTCTTCTTCCTTGTATTCCGCAACATCCACTTCCAAACCAGAATTGTCCTTCAGCTTCCCATGGTGCTTGAGATAATATCGCTGGTTCTGAAAGAACTTGATAATGGTGTACTTGGGCAGGTCAAGCTGAGCAGAGAGAGTCTGGATTGCTTCTTCATCTGGATACAGGCCTACATCTTGTATGAAACTCTGTAGGATCCCTAGGGCCTCAACAGAAATCTTTGTTCGCGGTCGGGGTTTCTGACGATTTTCATCCTCAGATTCAGCTGGTGATGCTACTGTCGGTTGCCTTGGGGGTAGTCTGGGACCTGGCTGTTGTTGCTGTTGCTGCTGCTGTTGTTGCTGTTGCTGCTGCTGCTGCTGCAAGACAAAGAACAGCATTTTTTTGTATATGTATTCTTGCTCATATATTGTTACTGAGAAAATCCTGGGGAGGGAGCGGGGGGAAGAAATTGCAGAGCTACAAACAAAGGCTTAGTAAATTTAAAGAACAAAAAGGAAGAAAAAAGAAAGAACAAAAAGAACACTGTAGGTTTGTCGGACCAAAAGCACCGATGATACAACATTGGTGTGGTTTAGCTGACAAATTTTAATGAACATGCTCCATGAGTCAATTGCAGACAAGACAAAATGCTAAGTAGGTGACATAGTATAGGATTAACTTGACCAGCTTAGCCAAAACTGTAGCAAGGGCAAAGTGAGAAAAGTGCCAGATGAGGGCAAACGTGCCGGAGCTCTGCCAGCAACGGCAGCTGCTGCCCAAAAACAAGGGCTGCAAATCTCTAGCAATAGCTAGACGAAGGGACTGCAGGGTCAGGGGGAAGGAGAGCATTTTAGCTCTGTAAGTACAGAAATATCTCACTGCTGATCTGACCTCAGCATGCACTGAGGTCTCGTCAAACTTGCAAACATTACGACAGAATGTGCTGGCTGGAAGCGCCTAACGTGATGCTGTCAAACCCAGCCTCAGCAAGGACAAAGGGATCTGGAGGTAGGAAATCTGTATTTTCCCTTCTGGCTCTGACCTCTCTTGCCTGTGGTCTCTGAGCAGGCCTGCACTGCCTGTATCCCAACAAATAAACAGCAGACCTATTTACCTGCCTCTGTGTTTGTGCTGGGGATTATTTAGTTAATATTTATAAAGCACTAAGAGGCAAAGCTCTAAATAAGTTGCACTATTATTATTAGAAGGGAACATGCTGCATTCCAAAAACTCGGGCCATAAAAATGAGCCAATATGCACATCAGAAGAATAAGATAAAGCAAATCATGATGTAAATAATTAACAAGAGCTTAAAATGAAGTTTTGCAAGCATGGATTCAGAAACATTCTTAAAAGGTGAGGCACTGGGCCCTAGGGACAGAAATGTTTTTCTCATCTACCACCAGAATACAGTACACTATAAGATCATGTTTAAAATCAAAAGTAAATTTATCAGCTACTGTTTGTGTTGACAATTCTTTTGCTGCACAGCACAGGAAGCACTGGTTAGTAAGATATTTTGGATCAGCAAATTTCTTGTCATATGGTACAAACCACCAGTTCTTATTAAAAAACAACCACAGCAAAACAAGCAGTTGCTATCACTGCATTTTATTTCCCCTTGTGAGTCTCCCCTCAACAATTTTTTGTGTTTTGGTAGTGGTTTCCAGGCTTCCAGTTGCAGTTCTTTGAGGCCCTAAGAAGCACAAAATGCTGTACAAATGGTATAAATACCGGAGGGATTATAATTCTGTCCACTTCATAGGGACTCTTGTGGTCGTGGAGACTTCGCATAGATCTCCACAACTGGTTTAGAAGCCACTGCTTTAAGTGATCTTCGTATTCTGACACAAATGCCCTGGAATTAGGGCTCCTTCCTCATCCCTATTCAGGCCCTTTCATGTTTTATGGTCCACTGCTTTAAGTGATCTTCGTATTCTAAGATCTGACATAAATGCCCTGGAATTAGGGCTCCTTCCTCATCCCTATTCAGGTCCTTTCATGTTTTATGGTCTGTGAGCAGTTCCATTCAAGGCTCCAGTCCTGAAGAGATTCAAGACTACTCCCAGCACATTAAATTCTTACAAGACTGAAGGCTTTGTATATACAGTTTGAAAACTTGTATCTGAGCTACACATTTATGCATCTACAACAATTACCATGTAGAACAGTGGAGACAAAACTCAGGCCCAATCTCCCAATCCTTACTCTTACAAGTCATATTAAGAGATTACAATGCAACTGCTTATGTGAATAATATTTACAAGATCAAACACACAACTTTTATCAACAAGGCAAGAAAATCTAAGTAAGTGGCATAGTGGTTGAATGTTTATACTGTGCATAAGCTTCTCCTTTTATCCCCTTAAGAAGCGATTTTATTAAAAACAATGTACATTTTCAAACAAGTGCTGTTTTATTACTTAATATAGATCTTTCTCTCTCTTTTTGCTAAATCAAACAGCAAGTTTCCAGGCTTTCACAATTATTTTAGTACTTGATATCCTAAGGGATTGTCTTATTCAGTTTGCTTTATCTTTAATATACACTCGTGTTGTTTCTGGCTGCGAGATAACTCTATCCTTCCTAGCTTTGTAAATATTTTTCTGTATAGGTAATGCAAGTGATACACAGGGTCTCAGCTGAGGTTGGGAAAGCATGGGGTAATATCTGCCCTTTAAGAAGGAGCAGTTACAAGGCTGACCTCGGGCCTTTTGTGAGAAGCGATTAAAGAGTCCCCAGCTCAGAGAGACAGCAGTTCCCACTGACAACCTGGCCTACACAGCTTAGCATGATAGCCAGCTCTGCTCCTGGCTGGCAGCGCCAGCGCAAAAAGGGTGCGTGCAGCTCCTGGATGAGGCCCTGATGGGGCTGCCCTGAAGCAGAAGGCAGCTGTTTCCAAGCCTCATGATGTGGGTCTTGCATCCCCTCCTCTCTCTCCCTGACATGGTGCCCTTGTGCCGGCTCACCTGCGGAGCAGCACCCAGCCAAGGTCCAGTGGTCAGCAGGCCTGGTAGGAAAGCGCCTCTATGCTCTCCTTTCCCAAGGGTGGTGGGAGAGGGGCTCTGAAGGAAAAACAAACAAATATTGACTCACCCCAGTCTCAACTGGGGTTAAAGTGGGATGAGGAATCCCCTTTCCTTCACTCCTACCCAGGATGAGCCACCACTGCTGATGGCTCTTGCTTAGTTTTCAAACAGCAGCAGAACAAGGTCCTCCTGCTCTGTTGGGAAGACCTTTGCCACCGGTGCCACACGCCCCTGCCTTTTGGTCCTGGTGCCTGTCCAGCCAGGCACAGCCAGCACAGGGCCCCGCACACAGCTGCCTCTGCACTAGCACCACACACGTCTGCAAACATCCACCGAACTGAAACAAGAACTGTGGGTGGTCGCACGGTCTCCTTTGAACTCCGGTGGTGGATGGCAGCGCACTCTTATCTTGTACCAGGAGACCTGCATTTAGCCGGACCAGGAGGGAAGAAACACTAATTTCCTTTGCTCAGTTTAAAGCTTTATTTACCTAGCGCTCTGCGGGATTGGCCAAGGTAAACTAACCTGAATCTGTTCTGCTGGCACATGGATAATGTGGGAAGGCCTGTCACCATGGTGATGAACTGCATTGCTTTCTTGTTCATAAATGGCATCGCGTTCAGGCTGAGGAAGACTGAGGAACCTTCGGATCATGGAGAGATTCTCCCAGAGGGTCCTGTTCTCTGGTGAAGGATCTTCTTTCCAACGTAACAGCTCACAGAGCCACCCCTTGAAGATAAAACCAGAAAAACATTAGTTTTTTCATCACTTTGCAAGGGGCAAAAGGAGGGTGAAATGTGTACTTTAGAGGTGCTGCATTTTCTCATGCTCTCACCTGATCGAAAAGGCTTTCACTGCACAGGCTGGGCTTAAAGTACACACCAACACACAGAGAGGCTGCCCAGCCATTTCACAGACCCTTACCAACCACAGGCAGTTTGGAAAGCACCTTCCCCTTCGTCCCACACCACAGTGCTGCTGTTTGTTTGCTTGACTGTAGAACTGCCTAATGTAAATCACAGCAGCAGAGGAGCTCCCTAACATCCTTTCAAAAGACAGGAATCCTATGACTAGATGCAGCCAAGCAATAACTTAATTTCTGCTACAAGAAGAGGTTTCCCTGCAGGTGAACTTATTTCAAGTGATACATAACTGTTTACAGGTTGCCCTCATAGATACAGAGAAAAAACAGTCTCTCAGTTTTACATATTAGGATTATTAGGGGTTGGGGGGAAGGAAGATGTGCTCTAGAATCTGACACACCCTTTACACCATTTCCACATCAAGGACAGCAAGGTGCCTAAGAGTTTTTGGGATACATAATATGAAGTCGGCTACAGAATCCCCTGCAACTGAAGCAGTTGCTAATTTGCTTCTGAAAGAGACATGAGTTCATCTAGAAAATTTAATGTTTCCTTATGTCTTCTTAAAATTTAATTGAGGATTTTTTTCTTAACTGTGCACTGGTAGTTCTAAAAGAGGAGTGTAAACCCTCTAGCTAGGACAGTGTACATCAGCAGAAATTTTCTGATATATTAAAATTTAGGAACAAAATATTACATGTATAAAACATGCATATTTCCTTTATTTTAGCTTCAAGGATCTGTTTTCAAAAATAGGTCCATGCAATTTTATTTCTTAATGCTGTAGGAAAGATAATGTGACATTTTATTGAATCAACAAATAATATAAATGTACGGAAGCTTTTAGATCCTTTTTATATGTACCAGTAGTGGATTAATGGTTTATCCAGACTGGTTTACTAACAGATACAATAGACACATAGATATGATATAGATATGTATTTTCTTGAAGATACTCATATCTTTAGCTAACAGTTAATAAATGCAGTGTAAAAATATTGCCACAACAGGAAGAGTAAAAGTAAACAAATAATGTTAATGCATTCATATTGTATATGAAAATATTTAGTGAGGTGTGTATAAAAATTTGAAGTATATTTGCTTGGATATAAGTGGAAAACTGAACAAATGACACAGAAGAAAATGCCCCCAAGAAACAATCAAAATGACAACTGTTATAGAGATGGGAGCAGCAGAGCTGAAAAAGCAAAAATTTAAATGGGGCCAAAATCTGCCAGGTGCTTGCAAGGTGTGCTAGGGATGGAGCGGAGGGAGGGGAGAGCAGGGGCAGCAAAAGGGCTCCCCTACACCCTAGGGATGGAGCACACCCCATTCCTTGACCATGCACTAAGCAGGATGCTGGGTATTGGCTCAGGGCTTAGCAAGATGACTGGGAAATGTGGCCAAATGCCTTCACACAGAGTGTGCAACACTCAGCCTGTCCCAGCTGGAATTGTATGGCATGTGTTCAAGACAGTGGCAAGGGTCTGTGGAACCTCACTGGAATGTATTAGCAGGGTAATGTGCGAGCCCTCCCTGCCCCTAACAAAAACAACATGTTGCTTGTGGTTCTCTGCTCACCTTGCATCCATGGGGATACTGAGTGCTGGATATGCTCAAAAGCAGTATTTACTGCAGTAAGTTGTAAGTGGTGCACTCAGAAAGTAGAGGTAGCTTGTTGGGGATGGAAGAAAGAAGATGATGAAAAGAAACCAATCTAGATTTTTTAACTGAAAAGCAGTCATAAAATTATTAGTTAAAAAAGCCCAAAGCCACAAACCATCCCATGCCAAAGCGTAAAAATTGTTCTTTGGTTGTCTGGAATCTGCACTGCTTCACACTGAAACTGTTGGCCCTCTTTCTAATGGTGGTGAAAAAAAGAGGAGAGCTATCATGACAGTTTGGTGAAAGTAAAAAAAAAAGACAAGACAACCTGTCCCCCCCCGTGACACCTCTCTAAGGCATACACACAGGCTGGAAAAGAAGTTGCATTTAGAAGCTGCCCGTATTTTGTCTGCTGACCACGTGATTCACAGGGTTTGTTTTTTCTTAAAAAGACAGTATAATAATAAAAAAAAAAAATTATAAAATGTCTTTATCATTAAAAAATATCCAATAGAAAATATAATTCGTAGGCAATAACATTTTTTGCCGATTAAACATATTTCACAATGGTTTTTGTTAACTAAGAAATACAGAAAAGACAGTAAGGGGAGAAGGTTTCTCTATTTACTGGGTCAGGCCTTATTTTTATTAACTACTGATAGCTAACATTGTATTTCCAATATTTTTCTCTCAATTTTTGCACTGAAATAATACTTCTAATTCCTTATCTAAAATTATTTGATGAATTTTAACCTGAAACATGTCTCTGCTAGCCTTTCAGGGATTTTGAGATAATGAAGACAGATACCTCTGACAGGGTACACAGAAAAGATTGCTATTCTACCAAAATATCTCTATTCAACTTGGCACATTTTTAAAGAAGTAGATACACTCTGATGAAACATTTGATGGAAAACATGGAAATGACCAACTGAATTCTTTTACAATTACATGGATAGAAACAATTTGTTGGTCTTCATGTTTATTTCTGAGCGTATTTATGAAAGTTGATCTCATCAATGTTCTCAGAAGAGACAGTGGATGAACAGCAAGAGAGGCTGTAGGGGCTTACTTTGACAAGAGAGTAAGAACTTTATACCAATATGCTTTCTTTGGTTCAAGACAAACAAATAAAAATAGAGATATTTAATTCAGCTTCAGGTTCAGAATTCTGTACACGAAATAAAGCTCATTCATAAAAGGCACCTACACGAGCAAGTATGAAATGTTTTTATAAAATTTAGGCAAAGTAATCATCCAGACTTTTCTAATGGTTAATTTTAAGTTCTGTAAAATTTATGAGTTTTGTTTCCATTTGATCTAAAAAAGTATGAACTGCTGCAGATAATGCAGTTGAATTTACAAGTGAATGTAACAGGGCTGGTTTTTCTCCTTTCAAGCCTTTTTAAGTCTAGAGCAATTTCTGCCTAGTTTCCTTTTTTTTCCTTGTCTTTATAGTCTTACAGGAAGTGGAAATGACCACAAAATAATAAGGAAATATTTATAAGTCAGATTAGATCACAACCGGTTTATACAGCATATAGAGTACATTGTTAAAAAAAACGGTGTTAAAATAAAGAAGTTGATACATTTATGCAGAAAGGCAAACCCCCCAAAAACTCTTCAATGACATTGGGAACAACCTTGATTTTAAAACAGCACAAATTTGCCAGGCAACATTACACTGAATATAAAGAGAGTACAAAGCAAAATATAAACATTAGCCACATGTAAATATGTTTGGAGAACTTTCAGGATGTTACTACTTTTCAAACTGACAAAGTTTAATTTGACACCTTCTGTTCTAAAACCTTTGTTTCTATTCAAAATCACGCCTTTAGCTGCTATCAATCACTGTGCTCTCCCTATTACTTAAAATACTGGCATGGGCCCTGGATAAGCTGAAAATGCCATGCAGATGAATTCTGAGATAATATGTTCAAACCTGTTATATACAACACAAATCCTGTAAAGTTATGTATTGTAAACCTACATTTATTGGGAACTAAAAGTCTTAAATCCATCTGCTACAAAGAAAATACTGTTATGCACTTTCAAGTAACCAAGTACCATCTGCAAAGGTCTTGCTACAGTAAGCAAGAAAATGGTGAAAAAAAAAAAAGATGCTAAACCTAAGATATTTAAAATAAATAAGAGTCTTCTGTCTGGTTTTCTGATAGGGATTTAGAAAAGAAACACAAGACATTAAGGAAAAAAACCTGTGAAAGCTGAACTGCCAAACTATTGCAGGAAAAGCGCAAAGAGGATAACTGCCAAAACTTAGGCTCTGCAATACCCATGAGCATGCTTATTTTAAAGAAAGCATCTATGCATTTTATCTATATATCCAAATGCTATTGTATTCAGTCAGACCCGTGCTGTACTTAAATAAAATCTTCTGCTCTTTCACATAGAGTTTCTAATAATATTTTTCCATTCTGGTATCTTTATTATTGAAAGAAAAAAAAAATCTACACTTAAGGTGTAAATACCTACCCTAATTACATCAAAGAGGATAACATTACAACCATGAAAAATGTTCTCTGGCCAAAGCTTTCCAAATCAGCAACAAACACATTTAGTCTGGGAAGAGAAGGCTACAAGGTGAAGCAATTGAACTCATGTGGTCAATTTGTTACAGTGATAATAATTTGCCAAATTATGAATATTTCTTACAGAATAACAAAGACTTCAGCATTTTTTAGAAAGGCTGTAGCTTAAATCTAAGAAGGGAAAACATTTTAGAGTATCAATGCTAAGACACGACCAGTTTTTCTTTGGTCTGGTGTATTTAAGATTATTTTGTATCATTCTCTGGGGCATATAGTATAATAAAAATACATGGTGTTAGAAGAAATCAATCTAAATAGGGAGGTGTTTGATACAAACATTTTAGCAGAAAGTGTGAATTGCATTTCAGCATCTACTGTGAACAAAGACTAAGTACATAATCCATTAAACAGTACTTCTAACCAAAAAAAAATTGAGTGTTGTAGACTAAACTAAAGTAGGCATTTTGAATGAGCACATTTTCAGCAACTAACTAGAAAGCTAGCAATTTATCATTCAACAAATAATTTTCTACTTTTAAAAGAATCTGTAAGTGTTACTTATGCTAATGAAGACTGTTTTTAATCTGCCCACAAACATGCTAATAGAGGGCAATTTTTTTTTATTTACAATGCTGAAGGCACTCCAGTTTATAGAACGCAGATATGAAATTACACTTGGTAAAATGGGCTCTTAATTGTCTGAGCAATCCAAATCCTTCACCTTTAACAGGAAAGCTTACAGACAAAACAAAGGAAAAGAGCTCATGGACTAAACTTTAAATATTGACTTTTTCCCCTTCAAAAGCCATCCAACTTGCTTTATAATCTCATTATTGTTCCAAATGGCTGCGCTCATCTTAGATACTTCTATTTCTTTACGAAATAGATTCCACATATGCAAGGGAAGAAAAAGGGCCGACACAACCACTACCATATATGCATATAGTATTAGTCTTTAGTATTAAACTTGTAGGCTGCACGTTGCACAGAAAGGTTGCTTTTGGAAAAGTCATAATACTTTGAGCGAGATACATAATGGTAGCAAAGGAGTACTGAAAGCATTTTAAATTATTTACTAGGTTAAAAGGGTGAAATGGTACTTTAAATACATCAAATTTCATCATCTGGGCCATTTTTTGGTGGCAAAGTGGTATTGATCTTTCCAAATGCTTAAAATTAACTATTTCCAGAAGGTCATTATTTGATTAAAGGCATTAAAGTTGAGGGCAAGAAATGATGCACTTTGTCTTCTTTCCCATTCAAATAATCGTGTAATTTAATCAGAACTATCCCTTCATGTCCTGTAATAAAAATGTTTGTCTTAAGATATTGTTCTTTACCTAACATATTAACCTTTAAATGTTATGAAGTTCTTAAGAATAATCTCTGCTTAGAGAAGATTCTTCTATAATGCAATGAAAGGATCTCCAGCATTTAAATTGATAAGGCCAAATTTCCCCTACACATTGATTGGAAAATGCATTAAACCCTTCAACTGAGATTTCTCACAGTGTTCAACAGGATCAAAAATTCAGGGAGTTCTGAATCAGTAAACTCATGCATATGGCATTGAGAAGCAAAAATAAGCAAATGTTAGTTCAGCACAAACAAATATGACCAATAAGTAACAATGGACACTGCTTTAATTTCTCCGGGGAATGTTGTTTGTGTTACATTCGAATTATCTGAAAAAATAGAACAGGGAACACCCACTGCAGGGGAAGAACAGAGCATTTAATTCAAAATTCATTGTCATGCTGAGATCACTTAAATCTGACTTCTTTCTTTGTGAAATACCTGTGGGTTTAGAGATGGGAACAAGACTAGATGACAAGAGCAGTCCTTTTTACCCTTAGATGTTATTCCAGAATTTCCTGCTGCAGGAAAATTTATTCTGACTGCAGGTTTATCTTTCCTAAAATACATAAAGTGTCCTGGCTAGCTCCTATGCAAAGCTGAATAGACCTAAATGATTCACAGAAGAACTGAAGTCTATTAAAAGAAAGACCACTGGGTATTTCTATAAAAATTTGGGAAAACTAATAATCTACCAGACTTAGCAATTTTTGATACTGACCAACGCAATTGTTAGAGTTCATTTTAGCTTATATTTTCAAGAAATTTCAAGCACTGACTTCCTTCTGTGAGGCAAAACTACTTTTGACTAATTTTAAAAACTGCAGTGAATATTCAATACTTTGGGATTTCCCTATTTTTCTTGAACTTAGGAAGCAAAAGCTCATTTTCAGCTGGTTCCAGAAGATGAGTAGAGGTACCAGAATATGAATTCTCTTCTTGATATGTGGCCTAAAGTGATAATATATGTCCCCAGAAGAATGGTTGCCTTAGTATTTTCTTTACACTAATCAGCCCTAAGTTTCAGGCTTTGCCTTTGAGCATTCTCCTAAATCAGAGAAAGTTTGAAACCTGAATCTGTCCTTTATCTCCAGATATTCCTGGCTCATCTATTTCACTGGCTTTCATTACTAGAACGTTGAAAAGGGTAGCCAGTTGTGGATTTTAAGTAAATCTGTATCTACCATCATCATAGATGAGATTTAGCAAAACAAATTGAAAACCCCGCAACCTCGTAGGGCTTTTCAGAAGAAAAGTAAACTTCACTGGCAGGAAAAACTTCCTTTGAAGAATACTGAGACAAATTATGCCATTTCCTTAACTTTCTTATCCAACCTATTATTCACCTACACCACCTGTCTGGATGGTACCACCGCCTTTTCTCTGTGTGGTGAAAAACAAATTACCAGACAGCCAGCAGTGATACTGATAGCATTTCACCACAGATTTTTGGTGACATTTTAGGAGGAAAGGATTCCTAATGTGTCTTCATCCCTCTTCATCCTTCATTTCCTCTCCCTGGCTACAGCATTTCAAAGTTAAATACATACTTCTTTTCTTGTATACATCCAAACAAATAAATAGGGAAAGAAAACTAAAGGCTAAAGCAGCCTCTAAAATTCAATGACGAGCATCCAACAAGTACAGAAGCAAAATGACATGGAGAGCTGTTGTCCTGCTCCCACAGTCTTGTCTGTTGTACCAGACCTCTGTCTCTACGCAGAGCCATGGTGGCCAAAAAGTGGCCAAAAGCCAGTGCTTGGAAAAAACTAGCTGGGTTAAGGTCTGAGGCTGTATCGAAACTCGTCTGTGTGTCCCCTGTGTATGAGCACTGCAGACACCACCAGCTCATGGACAGAAAAAAACCTAACCTGTAACTCTAAACCTGAGTGAAAACATAAGTATCATTACTTTTTAGTTGAGTATGGAGGAAATTCAATAATCTAAATTAAGGGCTTCTCCCAAGCTTGGTTTCTCTGCTCTCAGCTTTCTTCACCTTTTCTTTCCCCTATTCAAATATATCTTTTTTACAGTATTGCCTTCAATTGCCTGGCAGTGATAGGTAGGCACAAGCCCTCATCAAAACCACAATGTATATGCCTTTGAAAATCTTACATAAAATGCAGCTATACTCATAAACAAAAAGAGAAGAAAGTAATAGATGCAAAAAAAAAAAAAAGTGAAGCTTTACTCTGTCTTTCTTTACTCCAGATCCTTCCTCTTTCACACATCTGATTCAATCAGCATTGTAACCGTGAGAGAGCATCTGATAAAAATGGACTTAACAATAATAAAAAAGAAAGACCTGAAAAGAAAGAAAAAACACCTGCTAATTATTAAATAAGCCAGTCTTAGTCTGGTACATTACTTTTTATAGTATGGCCATATAAAATGGGTCAGTGGGTTTCACAGAGGGTGACTGGTAATATATAGCCCTTTATCTTTTATTTAAGCAGAAAGAAGTACTGATTTCACTGCAATATCAATGTGTCCCTTGAAAGTAAATACAACCCTAAATTCAACCACGACCCTTAACAGCCCACATTTATTTATTCTTAAACATGCAATCAATTTTGTACGGCAGCTATATCTGCAGTTTAGTTAGAGAAGAGTCTTCAATAGAAAGAGGCTGGCAATTTTGAAAATCTTTTTTTACTACTATCAATTTACAGTGAACAGCAAATGTTTATTATTACATTGCTTACAGAGATTTAACATTAGCTTTGGGGGAAAAGACCTCCAGTAAAAGAGCCATTGGGCCAAAGTGTCACTTTTGTAATTACGTATATGTTTGTCTGTCCTGTTATATATTTTTAACAAAATATTATAATTTCCCAGATGGAGCAATTTAATTTCATGGCTTCTTGTCACATGTTTTTTTCTTTCCAGAATTCATTTTGGATCAGGGGAAGATCTACCACACACTGAGGAATCACAGGCTCACAGATATTTGGACTTCATTGTAAATTCAGTTCAGCTGACAAGATATTCGAACAAGTGACATCATTCCAAAACACACACAGCTCAAATCCGTTCTCAGACATCCCTTCAAATTTTCACAGCCTAACTAAAAGCTTTCATATAGATTTGAATTAGACATTTAAATATTCTGAGAAAATGTCTTGTCTCTTGCAGTTAAGCTGGATTCTGTGGCTCTCAGTTTCACAGTGAAGAACATTTAATGCCCTGATAATGCCAAGGGTGAGGGGAGTCTTAAGGAAATTGAAAAGAAACTTTTCTCTGACTTTCCTCCAGATTTTGTTAACCACAGAAACAGTCAGAAAATTAATAATGTTCATTATCTCAAAGCAGTTAAAAAAAAAAAAAATCTTTAAAGTCCACACCTGTGAGAATTCGATGCCTCCCAGCAAACAAGAAGGGAGCAGCCAGAAACATGTACTTCACCCATGGAAAAAGAAAGGCAGTGAAATCCTCAGAAAGCTAAAATACCCTTACTTGTAGCACAATTGCTTGCGGCAGAAACTTAAAACAATAGGAAAGCTGGATCAAAAGGGAAGCTGGAGAGATCAGGTTTCTCTCTCCTGGGTGGGAACCAACACAAGAGTGTTTCCAGGTAGTTTGCTGTCAGGATGAGGTCAAGAACAGCCACAAGGGAAAAGTTCCTGGAGAGATCAGTTCTTAGTGTTTTTCTCACTGGCCAAGAGGAGTGCCAGCCCAGCTGAGTCCCAGCCCCAACTCTATTTCCAGACAGCAGTTTAGGCAGTACCTTCTGCCCGTAAGTCAGGGGCTGCATGGAGCAGCACGCTTCTTCCTGCCCTGATCCCTCCCATCCTGTTCCTCAGGTCAAAAAGATCAATCCTTTCAGACTCCTGCCTTATAGAAAATAAAAGTAGCAAATAATTTATCAGAGGTGAAGCAAACTGGCTGCCTTAAAGCAAAAAATAAAAAGAAACTAATTTAAGCCTTTCATTTTTTTTTTTTTTAATAACTGTTCTTACATAAACAGTGGAAAGTTTGTGTATCAGTAGAGCTTTCTGTTGCATGCTATAGGTACTAGAGATGCTAAGCACCAGGCTCAGCAAAATAACCAGTCACCTGAGAAAACCCACAGACGTTAACTGGTATGTGTGCAAATCTTGCTTAGTTGGGGTCTAAAACTTCAGGGAATTCTGCTAAGGACCACTCAGTCCAAACATCCTTGCTTTACAAAGATCCTGAAAACCATATTTATATACTTCTCAAATGCCATTCTGAAGTAAGGGAACATGACACTGCACAGGAATAAGAATGAGATGCCCCCCGAATAACAATGTGCTTTCAGATAGAATCTGGCAGATTTGAAATTAGATAAATATTTGCAAATTGGAATTTTTCCCCACTTAGCTAGCTGCATGCCTGCTCTAGCCTATTCAACAGATGCCAACAGTTTAGGGTAATGCATAAACAAAAATCTGAAGTTTGACTTAGAGATTAAATTTGAAGTAAAGAAATTGATGCAATGAGAAATTATTAGGAACAGCAAAATAAAAAATTATCTGGAACAAAATATCATCTCCTTTCTCACCTTGCACCTAGAAATCCTGCAACATTAATTCAGGTGTTATATGTTTTAAATTACCCAGTTCAGCATTAAGGGAGAAAACACACATCTATTATTTCTTATTCTTGCCTTTGCCCAGCAGCCCTTCACCTGGTTTGTAACTGGTCACTCCTCTAACAAATTGCTTCTCGGACTGTTACTGTATATTTGTGTTTGCACAAGACGCCTTTATTCTTTGCAGTTACATATTTAGCAGCTCTCGGTTTTTCAGCAGGAATTTTACCCTGTCATTTCCTGTTTAGTTACGGGTTGAGCTCGCTTTTGTTTCCTGCGCTGTTTACTTGGTACCCTGCTTCCCCCACAGCCAGGAACCACAGGCTGCTCGCTAACTCCTCAGCCTCCTCCTCGCCTCTGCCACCACAGCTGTGTTTTCATTTATGCTCCTAGTTAACTCTCATACAGCCCACTCAAACTTTTCCCCTTTTCATTAATAGTTAAAACACTGACATAATCAATCTTCAAAAGCCTCCTGAATCAGTGATCTGCTCACAGAAGGCACAAACAAGCTGAGAAATCAAGAGTATGGCTCTTTTCCTAGCTAAATCCATGTCATCACTCAGAGAAAGGACCCACAAAGCCAGTACTGCTGGTGACCAGTCCAGCAAAGGCCAAGGGCATGGAGTGCCCACATTGTGCCCCACACACAAAGGAATACGTGTACAAAATCATGATGTGCATGGGGATGTGCCTGGGGTGGGATTCCAGCAGACAGGGGACAGGAGTAGGACAGGATAAAGAGGCAGATGGAGCAAGAGTGGATGGTGAGGGTATGTAAGGCACAGGAAGGGGTGAGAAAAAGTCCAAGGAGAACTAAGAGAAGAGCCACACTGAGAGGAATAAGAGAAGGTGGTGAGAGAAGAACAAAACAGAAGGTGAGGGTATAGAAAGCAGGAAGAAAGATTAAGAAAATCCATCCTGCCAGAAACAGCACCTCTTGTCAGGCAGACAGCAGGTGCTGCCTGGGGAAGAGCTGATTCACACATCTGGAGTGTAGGAACCAGAACACCTCTACCTAAGAAAGAAAAACTAAAAATAAAAGACTCAAAGGAGGTGGGAGAAGGTGCCATACTTTCTTCTTTTGGCAATCCAGTGCTTCCCAACCGCATGATATTTTTCGAATAGCTTTCTGGAGAAATGAGAGCTGTATTTCCAGATCCTTGCAAGAATCTTGACAGTTCATTTCATCATTACTTCGTCCAACGTGAGCCGTTCCTGCCCTCCTCTTCATCTTACTTCAGACTTATTTTTGAGACATCTGCAGCCACAGCACTTCCAGGGCTTTGGCGGCACCTCCAGAATGAGATTTTCCCTTTATTCAGGGCCTGCGCAGGTCCTGGGGGAGTCACTAACAGAGATGGCACTGCCATGCAGTGAGGGACACTGATGGCACACCTGCACTGACCTACACAGCTCTGGGGAACTAGTAATGCAGTCATTAGCTGCTGGCCAACTGGTATGAGCATGGGTCCTTAACCTTGTCTGCAGCAGCCTGGGGGGCCATCTACGTAGCCAAATTTTCTGCTGCAAACTGTACCTTCAAGTGGCTTTCAAAACCTGTCCTGTTCACCTTCTGACTGACTTTGAACACTGAGTCTTAGCTCCTTGACTCTTGCACTTTCAGTACTGCCACTGCATCACAAATCACTGCCAACGGATAAAACAACCTCTTACTAAAGCTACTTTTTTTTTAAACCTCCCCTGGAAGCCTTATTACAGAAGAGATTTGATGAATTTCTATCCAATGCACTGCACCACTCCGCCCGCCTGACAGTACCTGGAACAGCTTTCGGAGAATCTGCTCTGTTGCATTCTGAACATTACATTGTTTTCCTTGCTGCAAAAATTGTCTTAGAGTCTTATAATTAAAACTTTCTATTAAAATTGCATTAATTTTTTCTCTGTGTAGGAAAAGTAGCCTACTGTGATCAACTAAAGAGTAGATGGTTTAAAAAAACACCTTACCAAGTACTTGAAGGCTGTTTAATTAGGGAAAGCTGAACAATTTACCTGAAAAAATGGATCTATGAAAAAAAAAGCAAAACAATTTAAAGAGATTTTTAGTTTCCTAAAAAGTGGTTTCATAAGAAAATATTTAATTTTTCATAATCTGTTTTCAGAGGAAATATGAGAATATTTTAATAAAAAAACCAATCAATTTTCCATTTGTCAAAATTTCTAAACACTTTGAGGATTCTTTTTTAAAAAGACTCTTTCCCTCAAAGGAAGAGGTACAGGGAAGAGTTAGCAAGGAGACAAAATCCATGGTGAAAAACTTTGGCAGAAAATTTTACTTCTGCTAAATTTAGCTAGCAGTGAAGACTACATTTTTTGGTTAGAAACTCTTCTTAAAGCAAGGTGTTTTCTGGCATGTTATTTTGACAACAAGCACAGTAGGCTGACTTCTTTAATAAATGGGCACAAACCCCAGAGATTAGAAAGTCTCAGATTCAGTGACAAACCCCTGTGCGGCATCTGATTTCTTTGCCAAAACAAGAAAGGTTTTTAATAAAGGTCAGGGAGAAATAATCTCCAAAGACAACAGTGTCTCTTTCCCCTGTATGTTTACTCTTTTACACCCCTTTACAGCTAAAGGCAGACCTTAACACACACACACACACACACACAAAAGGAAACAACAACCAAAGAGGAGGGGAAAAAAAAAAAAAAGCCTGAAATTTTAGTTACACCACATGTGGTTTTCATTTGTGAAAAATGAACAAGCTGTTTGTGGTTAAACTGTCTAATCTGCTGTTATCAATCTAGCACTGCATTCAAGATTTACAGGATACATCAGCTTCTGTGCCACATTAGCTGTAAAAGGGAGAGGGGGTGGGAGGAAAAAGGAGGAGGAGAGAGTTTATCCTGAGGAATAATATTTCCAATGCAGCCACACTCACACTACATCTGGTTGTGCTGGTAGCGGCAGTTAAATTGAAATATTTCACAGCGTGTGTCAGAAACATGCAGAATGGTAATTATGACAGATCTGATTAAGCCTGAGTGCCACTAGCTCCCTGGCCAGCTCCGGTTGTGCAGGTGTGACCTTGTGCGTGCCTGCGTGTGTAAATAAAATTAATTACAAGCGAGAGGGCGAAGGCTTCAGTGACATCACAAAGCGGAGAAACTCCCAAGGGGGAGACCTAATGGAATATTTTCCCTCAGTCTAATAATACAGTTCATATTGACTTGAGGTAATTAGTGGGATCATTAAAGCAGTTTTCCCGGCGTATTTGGCTGCCTGATCAGATTAGTGAAAATGTTCTTCAGAACAAGCCCTGTGTGGTCTGCCAGAGAAGGAGGAAATAAAAAGCAACAAAGCATATTTTGGAATGATAAGCAGCGCTGGACTTTTTGCATGGCATTTTGCAGGGCCAGTCCCAGGAGCCTGGGTGCCTGACTCTCCTGACCAGTTCAATCTTTCATCCCAGGTGCACATGCTCCTGCTGCACATGCTCCTGCTGCACATTACCTGAGACTTTTTAATTTTTGTTCCTCTATACTTCAAAACTATGCCATCCCTACCCCTCAATGCTTAAAAAAATCAGGTAGAAGACTTGTGGGAGTGCAAGCCCTAGAAGAAACCCATTAAGATAACTGGGGGAAAGAAGAAGAAAAAATATGTGATCAGCTCCTCCCCACCTCTCCCCAAAAGTCTAACAGGAGACTGAAGGACTGGTTTAAAAATCAGTAATGTTTTCATTTCCTAATGAGCTTACCCCACCAGAAGAAGAAGGGGGAAAAAAAGCAAAAAGTTTAACTATGATCTAAAGTCTTCCACAGTAACAGAACACAGAGCCCTAATCAAGAAATGGACCATTTGTTTAAAAACAGTCTATTGAGCATGCTCTACCTTGCAAATGGAATATGCCAAGCTCTGTCACAGATGGCAAGCTTTGACAGTTCCCATCCGTAGCGTCGATACTCGACAGTTCAGCACAAGATCAGTGACATTCTGTCTCATTAGAGCCACGCTAATTATCACAGCTAGTTTCAGGGGAAACCATGTGTTGCAATGGTCAATTTGAAGGAGTCTGTGCATCAACAAACTGGTAATAAGGATCAGACACCTTATTATATGACAGCATGCTGCCTATGATCTGATTTACTGAATCAGAGGTACTGAGGCAACACTGAAGCCTGATGGGTTATGGAATCGCGTGTACACAATGTGTAGCTGAAATATGCTTTAAAAATAAAAGGGAGCTATAAAGAAACAATACAAATAAAAATTTTAAAATGGTAAAGTTATAATGTGGAGTTTTTTCATTTGTCATTAAGACATGCAGAGATGTTAGAGATCTTGTCAGCCAGTTTTATCTTTAATCAAATCATATAAGATAAATAATTCAAAATGAAAACTGTAAAATTATGGATTATGCTAAATTATAATTCATTCCATACTCTGATTTTTCAGTTTCAATAACATGTACCAAACATTCCTTATGTTGTGCCGTCTTGCTGCTTTAACATAATTTTATATTTTGTAAAGAGCTTTCTCTTCTTGGCTCTCTTTTTTCATTTGTACATTTAATGACTTAAACTTGTACTTCTAGCTTCTCTCACTCATTTATGCTCTTTCCACCAGAGAAAAAACATCCAACCAAGACGCCCCCCCTCTGCTGTTTCTGGACACCTGCAGGCCACATCCTGCCAGGCACTCAAGTGGTCCCAGCACCTCCCAGGGATGCGCCACAGGCTGTGGCCACGAGAGCGTTAAGCATTAACTCCCAACCAGCGCAGGGCAGGTGCGCACCGCATCCCTCCAGGGGAGCTCTCCTCAGGGCTCAAATACGCTCAGTTTCCTGAAGCTGCTACCAGTCCTTTAAACGGCAGCATTTGAACAGCTCCTGCTGCCACCTGCCTGGCTGGGAACCTCCAGCCTCAGCCGATTTGACCTCATGTGTAAAGCATGCTCAGGGAGCACACTTTTTCATCAGTGTGTCAAAAAATCCAGCCTCTGCCTTACATGTTGGAAGGGCTACCTGGCTCCAAGGAGCTGTTTGAAGAGGTCAATATAATCCTCTTACCAGTTAAAAATTTTCCATTCTGTACCTGTTTCTTTGGCTTGAACTATTTCAGGTTTTAATGCCTTTTTCCCCCTCCTCTATGTAGATTTACAAGGGCAATTGCATGCTAATGTGAACTACCTTGAAAATTTTAAGGTGGTTTCTCTTCAGTGCATCTTTATTGATTCATGGAGTTGCTGTCTATTCTTTACTAGCGGGAACCCAAGGCTCACTGAAGTCAAGCCACTCCACCGAAGTCACAGCAATAATGTGGGATATGGTCTACCATGATCAAGAGATAAGAGAGTCAACTAAACTCAATTTTTCTACCCTCTTTCAGAGAAGTCATTTTTTTAAAAAAAGCTAAAGAAATTTCCTGAGCTTTTAGCCTTTATTTCTGAGAGGAGATGTTGTAAAAGAAACTAGGACATGGGGCAGAGGAAGGACATGGAGCATTCATTTTTTTCCCCCACTAGAAACCTGAAAATCTTTTTCCCTCCGACCTGGGCAAGACAAAACACACTATGACTGTGTAACTCGATATTTTGTGAAAGAAACAAATCAGCTCTATCTGCCAAGTTTCACAGTTTCACTGAATGACATGCTGCTTCATGGGGCAATTCTTGATTGCATGCAAAAGCCCATCTTGCTTTCTCAGTTCACACTCTTCCTCTTCCATCCCTGCTGACACCCGATCCCACCCCGACTCCTGCTGCTCATGGCACCTCTTCAACTGCCAGAGCAATTACCCCGAGGCAATGAGGGGGGGAGGAAGATAACATTAAAAAACAATAAAAAATGGATGCTGTTGTGTGTTTCTGCAGCTAATGTTTTCTAACTACTGTATCTTGCCTTCGCACCAGGGCGAGGGGTTTATTTCCAGGTGGACCTATGAAATGGCAGACCTCGGAGTACATTGTGTTTCCACCTCGCGTCTCCCTGTGCAGCATCCCTCCCTGCTCCACAGAGAATCCATTGTACACTGAGGTTCGGGGGGGGGGGGGGGGGAAGGGGGGTGGTGGTGGGGAAGAAGGTTTTTAAGCCAAGATTTAAACCCAGGAAGTGACTCAGCTGCTCTGAGGGAGAAAAAGGCAGGAGAGAACTTGACAGAGAGCAGGGTGATGGGCGAAGGACTGAGTCCCCTCCTGCCCTGCAGGTTTCACCCCTCTGGGCAGCCTGAGGTGCAGTGCCCTGAGGAAACAGGTTTGGAAATAAATTTCAAGATCCCCTCCTAAAGCCACATTGTTACCAGAGGGTTACTCTTGGTGATAAAAAGGTTTCTTTTCCTCCCGCTGGAAAATAGTTGAATAGATTGTTCTATATCTGCGGTAATGGCATGTTACATCTCTGTGCCAGATCCACAATACCGTGCTTGTTCAGTGTGGGAAGCTGTTTAAAAATGACTTTCCTATTAGAGTATATAGCTTAGTCTCTAGATGGAAAAAGCCAGATCAAAGATATAGCATTTATAAAACTGCTGGTTAAAAAGATAAAAGTGAGATAACAGACATCAATTTTTCACTATAAATCTCTGGATTTACTACAACATTAAAATTTCCAGTAAAAGCAGGGTTTTATATACCTGAACTCTAATGGCCTATTCTGAAAATATTTATGTCAGGAAAAGCATGGTATTTGCATGCCAAAAGCATTTTTAGTGCCAATGTTTAGCATTCCCTTCCCATTTAACTCCTTCTCATCTACTTATGAGTGCTAGATGCTCTGCCTAGTGCCTACCCCTTGGATCTCCTCACGCAGCCTCCTGGAGGAGTACACTCTGGGTGCGTACAAAGGCAAAAAGTCAAATATTTCTAATTAAATAGCACTACACAAAATATTTGCCTCATGGCTCGGGATGGATTCTCTAGCATGGTCTGACACCCATGATTTTACCTCCACACTTTGTATATGAAGCTACTATTAACCAAAGCGAAAGACAGGGACGGAAGGACAAGAAACTGAGCAACACAATGCAACAGCTCAGAAGTAACAGGTCAGAACTCTACGTCATTAGCTGAGGCTTCTGGAGGTATGCATAGTACTCCATTAGATTTATTTTAAAATTAAAAATCAAAGCATGATTCTGTGAGAGCCAAGTGTCTCACCTTCCACATACAGGCATTTTCATTCAGGGAGAAAGAAAGGCATTTGGCACCGATGGGGCCATAAACAGGCATCGGCAGGACTGATGCTGCAGAAGAGTATCGATTTCACCCACTTATTTTACTACAAATAAAACTTCTTTAGGTAAATAATGCGGCTATTGGCCTTAACTGTAGTGCATGGGACTCTCAGAGGTACGGAGCTTTATATTACTTCAGTTTTTGCAAACTGTAATTTCCTAAATTTAAGAAAGCTTTAGCAATTTAAGGTGATTTTCAGCAAAGTTTTGCTTTCTTCCCTGCTTCATACTAGCACATGCAAGCCACGGCTTTTCAGGATAAGCCATAACATAAATCCAACTTCTCAAAACCCAGCAAACACACAAACACTACAAATCTCTACCTGCCTTATCTCTCAGGGCTCTTAGATTTGGGGGTTTTGTTTGCTTGTTTGTCTGTTTTTATGGAATAAAATTAGATTTCAGCATCTGTCACCATCAAGAAAAACTCATCCCTGGCTCCCACATGAGAACATTGTAACCACTGCACAGTTACTGAACCATGATACCTTAATGATCACTACACAAATCAACTTTTTTTTTTTTAAATAACGAAATTAAGTATGTGCTTCCATAATTACTTGAATCAGACTTTCAGGTTATAAATTTAATAAAAACCCAATATGATGAAATTGTAAAAAATAACGTATGCCACACAATTTTATGTGTGCATTCTTTTAATTTAGGGTTATTATTTACATTACATAAAATATATATATCTATTATATAAATACTATATATATAATATCATTTATTTAGAGTTATATTTAGAGTTATTCAGGTGCGCTGATTACATTTTAGCAAATAATACTGTTGGCATTGCCGTTCTACCATTAAGAACCAACAACATGGGAGAAGAGACAAAATGCTTGGTAAACCATTCTGTCTTCCTTTTGTGTCCATTTCTGCAAAGCCCTCTTTTCAATATAATCTCACAAAAAAAACCATGCAGGCCTATTCGACAGACAGCCTACAATAAAAACTCAAGATTTTAAATACTGACATTAGGTGCTTTGCCAATTAAAGTTCTAAAACTCTCCAAAGATATGCTGTATTTCAGGAATTTGAATTACAGTATCTTCCTTTTCTCCTCAGTATAATCATATTAACTTCTAAAGTATATATTTTGAATTTAACAGATTTTTAATTTATTCTGTACATAATATATCGATCCTTAAAAACACAGAAACTTAAAAGGTATACAGAATATGCATTCCTATATGGGAAAAGAATTCAACATTTGAAGGAATGTCCTAGCTGTGTCCCCAAACCTGTTCAAACCCATGTGCCAGATAGGCCCTTTTCTTTGGAAAAGCCAACAAGCTGCCAGCAAAGTACACTGTGAAACTACAAGCAGGCAAATCATCCCTCATCTAAGCCAGCACATGATCTCTCTAACAGCCCTGCAACCTCTGCCTGATCCCATGACCTCTGCCACACCAGGCCCCAGCACCCAGCTGCTTTGCTGAGCATCCAGGTCCATATGTGGTTGTTCCTCCGCCACTAAGGAGGATTTACAAACAAAACTGTTAATCAACACATTATTTTCTAATATGTTTCCTCCCGACTTTTCACTGTAATGAAGTGATTATCCCAGGATTTCCAGTTGCACTCTTGCCAAAGGCACGAACACAGAGCAAGGGAAGATGCTCGTTTTTTACCTTGGCGCTACCCAAATAGAAGCTCCTGTAGCGCATCATTTAATAGCAATTCTGTACAAAGTGCTCTAGTCAGCAGAACATTATCTGCAGTCTCCTGGCTCAGGCAAGCCCATCCACCTTGCAGATGCTGGCTGCTTAGACATCCAATCTAATGTTGACCCAAATCAGTTTATTAAGAAAAAAAAAGAATAAAATGAAAAGGCCTTCCAGCAAACAACTACCTTTGTCCCCTCAGAGCTAGTTTAGGTCACATACGGTTTTACACCACAACTCCAGACTGCACTCAGACGTTAATCAAGTTTTTATATCTAAAATAAGATAAAACAAATAATGTTCAATTTTAGTGATTTTAAAAAACAAAACTGTTAATCAACACATCATTTTCTAATATGTGTCCTTCCAATTTTTCACTAAAACCTGGGTTATCTCAGGATTTTCAGTTCTGAATATGGAACCAATGTCTCCAAATTAAAAAAATACCAGTAATAGATTTCTCTCAAGAGAGGTTCTCTTAGAGAATATGTTTGAACAAGCCTTTTTTTTTGTACAAGGGAGACTTCTGTGCCCCAAGAAATGTTTACTTGTACCTCTGAAGAGCTCCAATGCGGAAACTTTTACAATACATGTACCTCCTTAATGTATGTGGCATTGCTACGTATTTAAAGATTATTAACTGGGTGACTAATAGTCAGCTAGTTCCAGAAGACCCAACACATCCAGTCTACCTAGGAGGTCACTTCTGTGAAGCAGTTTTCTAGTACAAATGACACTTTATCTAACCACAGACCTGAAAGCTTGCTAGACACATAGGTTAACATTGCATTCCTGAAATTGGGGATAAAAATAACCCCTGGGAATACAGGTATAATCGTAAGAGTAAAATGAAAATGAACTATGTGTTTAGTGTTGTTTTCTGTACTTGGCAGCAAATTTTGTACAAGAATCTAAATTTTATACCAATGCTCAAATAAACCTGCACTGCATCCTCTGGAAGCTTTTGGGCTTCATTTTGATTACCTGTCCCTTTGCAAGTCAGCACTGGAAGAACTGATTCACCTAGAAATTTTAAGGCTTTGCACTTAAATAGATATACTATCACACAAATCAGATCAGAACATAATTATGTGGGCTGGTAGACTGGCTTCATACCTTAGCTTTGCAGAAGACTGCAGTGGAAAGGGGAAGGTGCAGAAAACGGACAGTTCTTTAACCCCAAGTTGTGACATGTAAATAAAGACATCTGAGGAACACACAGGTTGGAAGCTGCTGTAACATTCTATCATAATTAGAAACATTTCAAGAGCTCTGTAATTTCCAATCAAAATTACAGTAATTTCCGATATACAAGCCATGATTCATGACAGAATTTTTACATTCCATGGGAGATTATAGTGGCCTGATGTATGACACACTGAGTACAGCACTAACATAAACAATTCAGTTTAATGTTTAAACAGCACTTGGTGTTTAGAATCCCACAATAAAAGAAACATATTATTGTTGAAATTATCACTTTGACAGTGATTGAAGGGTAGACAGGCATGTGGCCTATAAAGCTATAATTTTTACAGTCCACAGCTTGAGTTTAATCATTTTGATACAACATTTCCAAAATATCCCTTTAAATGCTCCTTACACCGTATAACTTAAGAGACAACATCTTTTCCATACAATAAAGTGAACTCCAAAATGTGAACAGCACAGAAGTCAAAAAGTGAAAGACTTGCTAAAAAGAAAACCAGCACTAAAATGCTGACAGCCCAAGAAACATCGGTCTAACTGAGCTTCATTAGCTTTCCTTGGAAGATGCTGAATTTTTATATGAAGCAATTTTAGAAAAGTAAAGGAGTAGTGATTAAGTGGATTTAACATTTAATCTAACGTGAAAATTCAACATTGCAACCACTGGTGCCTTTGCCATTTCTTTCAAGCATTTGTATAACCACAGTTCTAGTATTTCCCATTTTTCTATATGTTTTTCCTTTACTTCTTGAGTACATTCTCACTTAAATCAATGCTTTCACACACTCCACTGATCTTTCTCAGAAGACATGTCACTTATGATAATCACACCCAACAAGTGCCTGCTGATTTCCCTCTTGCCACTAAACTTGACAGAAAATCTTCAGTTGAAGAAAACAGAATAGGAAACCACACAACAAAGGCTTAAAACTGAATATGCAACATATACGTATGCACACACGCAGGTAACCAAGCAGACATCGTGTTCCACAAAGAGCACACGTTTTTTCTCAGCTATAACTTGTATAAATGTAATCCTTTGGGGTCTTTTTTTTGGTTTGATTTGGTTTTTTTTGACAGTGCCATCCACCTCTCACACACAGTCTCGCCAGTGGGTCTGAATAAATATTTTTATGCAAGAAAACCAGCACCCCACTGCTCCTTGTTGCAGCACACGTAATCGCAAAACACCAAAGCCTCGTGATTAATTTGGCAGCAATACCCAGAGTTTGCCCACAGCTTCTGCCACATCCACACCAGCTAAGAACTGATGAACCTGATGCCTTCTCAGCCACGCCAAGACCCATGAGCACACAGGGAAGGTTCTGACTGGTACGGAAAAGGGAGTGAGAGGTCTCAGGAAGCCACTTCTCTACCCTGCCTGGTCCAGGGGAACTAGAGGTTACCTCCAGACTCAACAAGGAGCTCTGAGTTGCTGTACTGGGCTGATACACTGACCCAGCCACCCATTTTAACTCACATAGAAACTGATCTGGGGGAATAATTGCACAGGACAGGGAGCTCTTTGCACCCTGGGAGTTTTACCTGGCTTTTGGTTGCCGCAACCTTCGCAAACAGTGCTTGGGACACCTTAGCTCTCTTCATTTCCTGCTGAATCTCATCATAAATGGAAGCATTAATGTTCATGGAATTGTTTTCTGGTTTTCCATTCCTCTCTGTAGCAATAGTAGCAGTTTTGACCTAGAAAATATGAAACATTTTTCATTATGAAAAAGTTATTTTCCTCTCTTTCCCTCCCTAAGTAGTTCCCCGTTGCATTTTACTCCTTTTATCCAATCTTTCTCTGATATTCTTTCAGCTTTTCAGAGAATTAACATTATACGTTATCTATGGTTCAAGCAACTGGGAAACAGGAAAACTCAGTGCATTATAACAGGTGAGTGCATCTGAAATATGAGTTACCAATAACAGACCACTGCAAATTTCAATGTCACAAAATAAATTAGGTGGAAACCTGTCAAACAGTCTTGTAGAGACTTATAAATCCTTACATGATTTCTTTGCCCCACACAAATTAAATAAAAATTGTAAGTGCAACATAAAAGAATCTCTAATGAAATAGAAATCTGACAGATATATCTTGATTCATGTCTCATGCCCAGTACACTCAAACGCATGATAATGTTGAAAAGTCGTGGCTTTAGATTGAATTTTTAAAAATTTATCTTATCAGTTTAGTTCTTAAGCAGACTTTAAGAGACAGTTCAGAATAATGTATACTTTAACCACTCCATGAAACCAAGATAGAACTTTCTTAAAGCTACTGATTCTAGTTGTATTTCACTTACATACATCAAATATTTATTCTTCTTGCAGTCCAGATTAAATAAACACCAACATGTAAACAAGACAGAATGATTACAGTACCACCTTTATGCTGCATCTGCAGCATTAAGGAAAACAACAACAAAAAAAATACATCAGTAGCGACATGATGTGCAGGAGACTATCCTTTCCTTCATCCTCTGGAAATGATGGAAGTGATGTTTCAACACCAAGCATCATCCCACCAAGGTTAGACTGCAGTTTCTGCAATATCAGTTGAGAGGTACAAAAAATCAGCAGATACTCAGCTTATCCTACAATATTCTCAGTAGTTAAGGTTAACGTCTGTCTTTAGCAGTTACTCTTGCAAGGCTTGCTCAAGATTAGTAGACCTAATGGGCCTCTAATCCTAAAGTGGATCAGAGGAAAGGCAAAACTGGATTTCTGCCAAGAACCCACAAGGTGATGAGACAAACAAAATCAAACCCTAAGATTTCAATTCAAACCTACTGATTCACACTGAGGTTATTGAGAGCTGAATTAATTTATTTATTCAGAAGTTACACATCTAGTTTAAGATAGTCATTCAGCCTAATTCTAAGTCTAATGGACAGAGCTTGGCACTTCCAGAAGGTGATTCAGCCTACTCTTAAGTACATGTCTAAACCCACAGTTTCACTATCAGTTTGATCCAGTGCAAGTCAGCATCTTCCTGTGCTCTGAAGTCCCTTGAGATTCAAAAGGAAATCATGACAATGTGATAATTCATCTTCTTATCTCACTCTCTATGAGCTTTCATATGTCACAGGTCTCACGATACGAGAGTTGAAGGCTTTGGATGAGAGATGTACTTAGGCAAATCAGCAGCCCACTTTTTCCTAGAAATGCCATGCTCAATTTGTTTTAGCTATCATCCACAGTGCTTTTAAGATAAAATAATCTAGCCCTGAAACTGGGAGTGCATGCCACTTTTGCTGAGCCTGATTTGTCTATCAGGCTTTTCAGGAACTGTGCTAACACACTCCCATTAACTACAAGGGGCAAAACTCCAGCGAGAGCAAGGGATCCACAAGCACTTCCCCTTGCCCGCATTCCGGCAGGCATTAGCACTTTCTGGTGTCTGAAAACAAGGGCCCTAAGTAAAAAGGGAAATGAAGAAAAATCCCAGAATGTGGCATACAGTTAATCATGTGGGTTTTTTTCCATCTGAAAACAATTAGTACTTTGCAGCCATGCCCTTTTCTGCAGTGTGACATTTTACCAGTGACATTGCAGCAGAGGATGGCCAAGCCTTTATCAAAGGCTGTTCAGAAATATTTGAGGTGCCTGGCAGCAGGCAGTGTGAGGAGCAGCACCACAAAACTCTCTCCAAAGGTATGCCTGACACTGGGCATATCAGTACAGGGCTGCAAGAACGGTGCATCTCCTGAACATCATACAGTGAAATCATTTAAAAATACAAAATCAATTCTATAACCTCCAAATGAGAAGGACTTGCCAGAAGATAACTGACCACCGGTGGGGATGTTAAACATACATAAACTGGAGACAGACTTAACTGCATGCATGTAAAAATCAGCCTAGGCTAAATTAGAGAATGAAAAAGAGATGGCTTTGTCAACATGCCTTCTTGAACCTTGGGTTTAAATTTTGGGAAACAAATTTCAGTCCTTCCCCCCAAGAATAATTTAAACTTGTAACTAATCCTTGAATGACCCAAGGGGAAGATGAGAACATGAAGGTATTCAGCTAGCATACACAAGTCTTTTGGGAAGGAAACACTTTGCTCTTGTGATCTTGATCAAAATGTGTCTTCTCTGTAAGCACACTGCCTTTCTGATTGCTGCTGAGCTTCAAAAGATAGCTTCACATTATAGCAGTACTTCATAGATCACTTAACTGAGCTGTGAACACCCAGATCATCAAAAACCATCACACACCATGCTGTAGACATAATTTAAACCATGCAACCTGGTCCACACTTTTCAATGTCCAATTTAATACGGGTATGCATTTAACCCAAGGGAATTACTGAAAATCCTCATTCTGGTTTGCAAATCACATCTATCTTTATACAGGTACAATAAATTCAACAGCATCTAGTAGGTCACTGAAATTAAAACCAACAAACAAACTCCTATTGCCTTCTGTTGATTTAATTAGGGAACACTAATTGAATTCAGAAAACACTAATATCTGCATCAAAAAGCAGTATTAGCCCAAAGATCTTCAGGGGAATAAAAGTCTTAAAGTTATAAAATGATGGGTTTGGGGATTACCAAGAGTTGTGGTTCACAGTCATACCTTCTCCCTCTCCAATTCACTGCCCAAGTATAAAAATTCTCCTGCCTCTTAATAATTTCTCTTCAAAGATCAGGTGTAGACTCTGGCTGGTCTAGATGGACTATTGGTCTGCTCTGGTCTGATGAATTCCATGCAATAATGCCAATTAACCTCTTGGAGAATATCCATACATAAAACTGTTTCATAATTTACACATAAGCAAGCATCTAGGCTGTTGTGTTGAATTTAGAATTGAGTTCAAGACAGAGGCTGTTTGAAGCTGGGTTGAAAAAACACCCTCCTCCTCAAAAAAACCCAACAGAAAACAAAAAAGCTCTCAACGGTGCAACTTCAGGACTTGGGAGAGGAGGTGGAAAAAGTATTCATTTTGGAGAGAAAAACAAAACAAAACATAATCTCTCATCTCATCCACACTTAAGCACAACCTCCCACCCCACCCACACTTACAGCCACATTTTCTGTTTAGGAAAGAAACCATAGATCAGCTAATTTTTTTTTTTTTGACAGTAACCAAATTTTGCAAATACTAACTGAAGAGGGGAGCATTATTTTACAAATGTAACACACAGAATCAGAAATTCATTTGGCCATCTTCCTATCACCAATCAATCTAGTCTTCTAAGAATACTTGAAAAAAAAAATAGCACATCCATCTCCTCCTGGCCTACCCAGATATGTCTTCTCATCAAATAAGATTGATTACAGTAGCAAGAAGTTCTGAATTGATTCAGTTTTCCTAAAAAAAGGCTAAGTTGTCATAGAAGGAATAACCAGTATGAAGAGGTTTTCACAAACATGGAAGCTCATTCCTTCCCCATCGAAACTGAAACAAAAAAATCTTATATAACACATTCTCATAAGTACTGTTTTAGCTTGGGAACAAAAATCTTCTTTAATCCTGGTTTAGCTTTTAATATTACATTGTACATTAAAATTCATAAAGTAGTTCATTCCAGGCAAAACAAACTACTTTTCAGTTCTGCTCTGCAAATAGCAGAGGAGGTACAATAAATGCTGTTGCTTTCAGAACAGCTTTTATCAGGACAAGGTTTACTACTCCATTATTACAGTGGCGCCTGGAAGTGCAGTTATAGTTAAGTGTCAGGGTTTCCATTAACTCTCTTCCATGGTGGCTTTTTGCGGGGGTGGGAGGAGAGGATTGCATTTATTATTTTGTTCATTTTTACTTTTGTTAAAATGCAACTTGGCACAAAGATTATCAACTTAAATCTCAAATTTTGCCGGCTTAAAAATAATAATATTGCTGGTGGCGATATATGGCACATGCATGTATTTAAACCCCAGGATTCCACTATAAAGTTTTATGGAAGCTGGTGTTATCCAGAACTCCTTGCAATGGAGATTCACTGGTCCTCAAACACTAACAAAGCAACATCCTCCTAGACAACAGTCTTTCAAGAGTAACATCCTATCTCTGAGACCCAACCTACGATTGCTTTAACATGAAGGAATTTATCTGTAGTCAGAGAGAGACCAGGATTGTATTTATGAGATTAAGGTTTTGGTCAATGAGTACCCAGAACCATGACTCATGCAAGATTTGTGGATACTTCTTGAAACATTGCCTTGTTAAAATAATATTCTGCTCTTGACGTTACTCGTACTCTGTTTTTACACAGGATGATGATGGGCCCCAAGGGTTAACACAAATTTTCTTTGGGGAATATGGGTGGCAAGAAAGATTTCTTCCTCGGCTCTGCTGAAATGGAGATTACTTGTCCTGAGAAGGAAGTGTTCATAACTGCAGGATGGCTAAAAAGCTTTAACCAGAATATTTTGGAAAAGAAAATCTGTAACTTGGCCACCTGTCTCCATTCTCCTCCACAAGTATAAAGGAGAAGGGAGTCATCTTCCCCCCACTTCCCAAACTGTCCTAATGAGACATAAAGGCCGTCCCTAGCACCTCAGGATCCTTTAAAGTATCCCCAGATCCCTCATTTCCACATAACTGCAATAGACTCTTTCTCTGAACTTGCCCTAGGCATACCCCAAAAGAGCCTCTGTGGGGTGATCTGCAAGACAAAGGTGTTGAAGTGTGGGGGGGGAAATTAAAAAAAGAAATAGAACATGAAAGGACCTTTTTCCTTCCTTCTAGATTGCAGAGGTTAAATGATGTCTCCATGCAGTACCTACCTGATGGAGATGCTAATACTTATAAACTCCAGTGCCCCAGGAAAGAGCCTGACAGACAGGCTTCTGCCCCAGGGGTGGCAACTCGAACAATGTCCAAGGGAAAAATCCTTGTGTACGCCGTCTCCTTGTGCTCAGTCCACCAGTGTGAAAGATAGTAGCAGACTTTTACAACTTGACCAGCTTAGAAGGCTATACACACATCCCAAAAGCTCATGCATTAGAGGCTAATGATTTCAATTAAAAAAAAAAAGTAAGATTTTGCGTTTTGTTTAAGTCAAAGAGAAAGGGAGAAGTAAGGGGACAAAGAGCTTCTTAAAGGATTTCAAAAAAGAATTGGAAACAATCCAGATACATAAGCTCAAGTAGCAACTGGTAAGAATGCTGTAAGAATGAGATAAATTCAACACTGTTCCTTCTAACTCAGGCACCAGGGTTTATGCTTGGTGAATTCCTACTATCCAATCAGACCTCCAAGGTCACGCTTTCTGTTTTTCCATACAACAGAATGCAAAATTTACACAGAACAAGCTCAGCTGCTAAATGGTTAAGTCTGCTCTACTGTCTGGCCACCAGTTGGCAACACAAAAATGCAAAATAGATCCTTTTCAGGATGTTTATTTTCACATCCTTCCGAAACTGATAACTTGCAATTGCAAAATAAACCTTCATGTGTGGCATATTAGCTCCCATTTTTCATGGTTTCATAGTTTAATTGTTTCAAATGTTACACTGGTCTAAAGATTTAATATTAAATATGTTGGCTCTTGTGTAAATTCTGTTGTCAGGATAAACGGTCTGTTTTCTCTTTCAATGGTTATCCGAGAAGTTCACAGCCAAGCTGGAAAAATATTATGCTGTATTCCTGCATAGTGAACTTTAAATAATTGCTTATAATAAATTTAGTAGTAAGGATGCTAGTAGTTTTATTCCCTTAGTATCAAATAGTCAATAAACTGCGGACATTTTGGGGGAGGTATCACAGTAGCAGTTTGCATTGATAATTTTGCAGTATCCTGACTATAATTTATTTCTGCTGTGATTTGTAAAGTTATACTTGACAGTGTTACAACTAAGATAATTTCAAGATTATTTCTAGCATCTAGTATTGTAGTTATCTTACCAACACAGATATTTCAATTTTCAAACTTAGGACTCTGAACACTCAGCAGCAGGTGAAAAGTGCTTCAGATGTTTATGGGTGGGTAATTCTGGAAACATGTAAGAAGGTCACAGAGAATCACAACTCAGAGGTTTCTACATTCTCAGTTTATTCACTAGGGAAAGTGTGTGTGTTTTGTTGAATGACATAGAACAGCACAACAACTGGAAAAATAAGTGCTTTGTTCTGTAGACCTCAAGTATTAGTCTATAAGGTTTCCTTGTAAACTTGCTTTCCTTTTGAAAAGGATTAAAACAAAAATGTATGCTGTTTCCACTTTGAACTGTCTCAATTAGGTTAACTATACTCCTGTCTCACACTAAAAAGAAAGAAATGTAATTATGAACAAGAGCACAGTAGAGACAGATAGATTTCTCCCCCCTTTCGTACCAAATTTGGACTTACAGTATGTTTTGTCAGTTAAGAAAACCCCTAAGTCTCACTTTCTTTCTGGCTGCAAGGGATTTTTACAGTTTAAAGTGTGAATTAAAACCAGTACAAGGACTACCTCTGACTTGACATCCTTCTGGAAGGTCCTGTAATTAACTCTGTTCTTTAGCTGTGAAATTGCCCAAGACCACTTGAGACAGAGTGAGACATTACCTTGGCAGAAAGAGATAAGTTAAGAAGGAGGGTTAGCCTTGGCTCTGAATTACCTGGGCTGTGGGAGCAGGTACAGATATTAAAACAAACTCAAATGTTATTTTAAACACAGTTATCTCTATTTAACTATTTCCCACTAAAGCATTACTGTGTAAATAGATTCTTGTCCTTTATCTTGAAGAATATATATAGTGGATTTTACAGACTAAACTCAATGATAACAAAACTACACCATTAGTTCAGTCTGTTTTTTCTGCTTAAAATTTCTTCTCTTTTGAAAAGTACTGCAGCAAGTCAAGGTGATCTTCTGTCCTCCCTCGTACAATTTTGTTATTTGTTACTTTAGTCTGGTCCTTAGTATCCACTAGCTGAAGGAAAATTAGAAAAATAATCTCAAGAGGAATTTACAGCATTCTGAACGGGTATGGAACAGAGTCATAGTCACAAGCCTATGACTGGTTAACAAAAACCTGCTGTTTTTGTCAAAAACTCAGCCATCACAAAATTCCCACAATCCCAAAGCCTTGCTTTGTTTAGCGAAACTGGACTGTGTATACAGCATGATTCCCACATATCTGCAGATCAGTTTGATTTTTCCTTGCATACATACAACCTTGAGCCACAGCAATGCAGAGTATTTCTGAAAATATACAGGTTTTGGGGTGTTTCACAACCACATTTCTTCTTAGTGGAAATCCTGTGCATTCCTATGGTTCACGTGCATTTCTGATGTACCATAAAACAAGCATCAGAGTTTCCTTGATCGACACAAGGACTGTGTATACAGCATGATTGAACCTCTCGATCCCACTCTATCAAACTTTGTAATTTTTGGAGAATTAAATAAATTTTAGAGAAATCAATAGGAGTTTCATTTTAAAAAATGCTAAATGAAGCTTTAACGAACATATCCAAATCATTCAGAGCAATGGATATAGCAAGCCTGTTATGTTACCCAGTTGTCAGTAGCTAAAGCTGGTGAAAGCATGCCCAGCATTTTAGGATGGGATCTTCTTTGCCCCATCATTTCAGTTTTACCTGTTTGCTTTGTGGAAAAATAACTTTTAAGTCACTACAAGGTACTCACACTTCTGCTTTCATTCCCTTTCAGTTTAGTGGTCCAAATCCTCCGAAATCCCTTTCTGAAGCTGTAACATTAAGAACCTAAGAATTGTAAGAAAAGATGACAGCTAAAAGCCATCATCTTTCCTTGCCCAGTAAAGCTTGTACCTCAATAAAATGAGCAAAAAATTCTCTAGGAACCATAATGGATAGAATTTATGTCAAAATCAGAAAATAGGTAGTCATAAACTGCTACTATCATCTATTATATTTCTTTAAATTAATTTGCGATATGCACCGCAAGGAATGACTCTACGAGTGTTTCAAAAATGCGACAGCAAAAGGTTTCTTCTTTTTCAGAAAGGTCTCACCCAGCGGGACAGTGAGAGAACACAACGAGCAAATCCCAAAGGCAGAGAGAGCAGTTTACTTGTGGAGGCCGGCTGGGCGGTGTGCTTATGAGCGGTGCCGGGCCCATCGCAGAGGCTGCGTTCAAGCTCCTTTCCCTCTCGTCCTGGTAAATTCGATCTCGTTCTGCTTCTGGCAGCTGCAAGAAGTTCTGCATAGCCCGAAGGTTTACCAGCAAGGACTGCGAGGCAGTCTTGGGATCCTCTTCTTTTCGGAGGATTTCTGAGAGCAAGCCCTGTAGGGAAGGAAGAAAAAAATAGGCTGGAGAGTTAGCCTAGGTGAGTGTCTGTAAAACTGTGCTCTGCAAAGCCACTGCTTATCAGTCCTCATTCTTCTTACCACTGGGCTGGGAATGAGAACAGCAAATGCACTATTTGCTCCACATAGGATTATATTAATGGCATTTTAGGTAGCAGAGAAGAGAGCCTCAGTTGTACCCTTAATTTTATTAAGCACCTCTTTTAAATACAGCATAAACTGAACCTGACTAATACGTCTTCCTCCTTTTACTGGCTTAACTTGCCATGAAATCTTTCACAGTCCACAGACAATCATGAGATGTTAAGGATAAGTGAGGTACACTGGGGGGTTCTCAGGCTTCACAGGCAAAATGCATATGCAACCTTAAAAAAAGGCTTTCCACATTTCTAGTAAGTTAAACAGATCTTTGAAAGGAAGTGATATTTCACAACAAATCTGAGACTATAAACTTGCAATGTTCCAAAAGTACTGCTTCACTGACTCAGGGCCATATTTTTATAAGTCAGTATTTCTTTCTAAGAGTTGCATATTGGAGTTTAATGAGTGAGGAAACTCGCTGTTGGATGCCCTCATGTTCCTCCTTCTTGCACCTTCCTCTCTCTTCATCAGGACAACCCTAATCCTCAAACAGTCCATCACCTGAGATATTTATATTTAACGTCAACAGGTTCTTGACATCTCCTCCTCCTGCCAGATTCTCCTTTTAAATATGTTGGGCATTCAAAATGCTCTACTGTCTTGGAGTAACAAGATTGTGATAAGAAAGGTAACTTTTGGAAAAGCAGATGTGAACTACTGTTTAGAATAAATGCTGTTGCCATGCTGGGAAAGAGAGAGGATTGGTATGGGAGGCTTTTACTTAATAGTGTAACAAGGGAACACACATGTGAATTTAAAGAAATAACACAATCCAATGTTTCTTTTCCTAAAGAAGTCTTTTAAGTTATTCAGGATAATGGAGGGGTAAATGGAGAGAGAAGCAGACAATAAAAAAGCCAAAACTAAGATAGGTAATACTGACTGCATATATTTATTCCTAAGGGGGTACAACAGAATATGGCCAAGACATATCTTTTTGGGAAGTCTGATGCTCACAGCACCTGTGGAAGCTGTCACCTCTCTCAAAGGTATTACCCTACCAGGCAAAATGTTAGGGAGGTGCTGCTGCAAAGTCACTGCTCTCAAGCAGCTGTGCTTAGGCAGGACCAGGGCCCACTCAGTGTGAGCTCTGCACTTCTGTGCTGGGCGATGAGAACAGAGGTGCCAACCACTACACCTCAGCCGGTGTGGTCCTCATGGCCCTGTCTGTGCCTGCACACATAACAGGGAAATGACATGGAAAAAACCAGTCTTTCCAGCACTAAGCATGAAAAATATTTTGGAGGAGGATTAAAAAAATAATCTTGGGGGATACTTTCTTACCACTTTTCTTGATCCCTCCTGTTTTCTGGTATCCAGGTAGAAATTACTCAGAAGGTGAACAAATGAGTTACTGACATAAGTGGCACTTGGGTGAAGTTTTAAATTTTTTTCTTAATGGTCAGTCTAATAATAAATTTACTTATTAGCAAAAATGGAAAATAAATTTGTGTCTATCATTTTTTTCTACTTTTAAGAACTCAAACCCACAGTTACCAATGTTTGTTAGTGGTAGGCTTACACAATCTACCACAAGAGGTACAAAATGATTTTGTTCTACTGGAGACAAGGCAAAGCTGCCTGCAGAGCACAGGATGTAGAGAACAGAATAGAACAATTTAGGTTGGACGGGACCTTTAAGATCATTGTGTCCATCCATGAACCACGCACTGCTAAGCCCACCACTAAAACATGTCCCCACGTGCCACATTTATGTGTCTTTTAAATACCTCCAGGGATGGTGATTCCACCACTTCCCTGTCTGCCTGTTCCAGTGCTGGACAACATTTTTGGAGAAGAAATTTTTACTAACATCCAATCTAAACATCCCCTGACATAACCTGAGATCATTCTCTGTTGCCCTGTTGCTTGTTACTTGGAAGAAGAGACCAATGCCCACATTGCTACAACCTCCTTCTAGGTAGCTGTAAACATATGTGATTTCTGACTGCTTCTGTGCTGGAGACAACTCTCCATGAAAAAAGGAGCAAGAAAAACTAAACTCAAGTGGACTGATCATTGTCAGGAGAAAAGACTCCTTACAAACAGTCAGCCCACTGTCAGACACAGGAAATGTCCTTAAAAAATACTTTAGCCCGTAATAGAAAAGATTTGCTTGTAAAAGCCTTAGCCACATAGTGGGCAGCTGAAAAAGGTAGAAAAGGGTGCTTTTCTTGCATAACTTTTCCCTCTTCAGTGAAATAAGTAAATAAAGAAAATGTTGGTGTTTTTTTGTTTTTTCTGTTTTTTTTTTTTTTAACTTTTGCCTGCATTTCCATTGCTCTGAGACACCTCTTGGTGATTAGAAATGCCACTAAGTATTCATTCTCCTCTCTTCCCCATCACTGTCATGACTCTTGGCCTGAGCTGGGAGCAGAGCAGAGGAGAGCGATGCAGAGAGAGGAGGGGAGATGTCAGAGCAGGGAGAAGGCAAGGAGGAGTTTTCTTCTAGGCTCTAAACCTAAAAGTCAGAATATGTGAGGAAAAACCATGAAAACTAAGATGTAGTACCAGGTACAGGCAAATTCTTAAGAACACAGTTTGCCTGCTTCATATATTACTTCATTGCTACTGCTTCAATTTCTGAGCAAAAAACTTCAGCTAAAGTTGTTAGACAAGATGTACAATGGGCAAAATCCTAGAAAGAAAACAGCAGCTCACATTCTGCCCTGTGCTGATGTGCACAGATTAGCTGCTCATTTTACCAGGCTTGAACTGGTTTTCCAAGATACTAGTCTTGGTGTGATCTCCTGATATTGTACCTCAATTGTACCTCAGGTTGCACAAAACCTAAGCTTGTTTTGCAAAGAGATTAAAAACACTGTTAGGCTCAGAACTCTACTCACTGTCCCTCCCTTGTATTTTTTTTTGCACTGGAAACGTATTTTTTTAAAATGTTCCCAGGTTCCATTGGAAAAAAAAAAAGTTTACGTGTCATCACAAGTATAATTCATTACTAATGGTACAAAAAATGTTCAATAAATATTATCAGGGCTTTCAAAAGCTCATTACAAATTCTTTTAAAATGGAGATAAATTAAAGTGTCTGCCAATATGAACAAAAACACTGCCTGTCTGGCCCCCAGTTTGTCTCCTCTTTGAACATAATCACTGATTCAAATAGATTTTATCAGTGTGATAGAACTTCAAAGCTCCCAGAAGAAACATGCAATTTGCCCAAACCTTCCCAAAACATGCAGAACATCCCTGAACGCTCTCCCTCTTGGTTGCGGGGTGCTCCTATCCCATGTCCAGGTGGAAGATTATTCCCAGGCTCCACCCCCAAGCCTGGATCCCAGCCAAGTAAGTTATAAGCAGACACATTTATCTATGTCGCTTAGTAGCAAGAGGAGAGCTGTCATGATAGTGTAATAGCACCTTTTTACCTTTTATTCAATAGTGATATGGATAGTGTACTTATTCTTAAATTACACTACGAATTATATGAATACAGTGGCAATTTCTGTTATACTTAAGCAGGCAAATTTCTCTCTACCACATAATTTACAGAACTCAAATTCAATAAAACATTACATGATGGTCCATTACTGTTATCAATTTTGAATAATCCATCTTCATTTTTCATTTTACTGGAAAATAAAGTGTGCCAAAGACAAAGTGGAAGGAAAAAAAAAAGTAGTGCCTGAGAAGGTGGTTTGTGTAAACTTAGATTTTGTTTTACAATTACACAGAGCCGTTACTGCATACAAGCATTCTCCTTCGAAATAGCAGCATGAGCACAGCAGAATTAGCATGAGCACAGTCCTAAATACACAGAAGTTTTCACATATGAGAAAAGGCATTATACATGAATGAAAGGTAGTACGTCCTGCCGGCTAATATTTTAAACAAGCATGGGGCTCAAGTAGAAAGGAGGGAGAGAGAAAAGTGAGAAACACTGAGAAATATTCAAAGACCTTCAGATCAAACATTGTCACTGGTGGGAAAAAGTAGAGTAACAAAAATCAGACATGGAAAAGCAGCAAAAAGCACTCTTCCTTCTTTCATGAAGACAGAGCCACAAGGTTGCCTCCATACAACAGCACCCAAGATCCTGCAGCAAACCTTACAGCTGAAAGTGTACACAAACAGAGACAGGCAGCCTCCAGTTCCAGTTCCAACCACAGCCATGACTAACACAATTCCCTGCTCTCACACTGCAGACTAGTCACCCAGCCATGCACCAGGCTGAGCTACACCTTCGAGTCAAATGTCAGGCTGGCTGTGGGAACCCCAGCCTTTCACTTCCTGACTCATGCTTACATTTAAAAACACACAACAGAAATGGGAGAGCAGTTTATTTATTTGTTTAGGGCTCCGAGGGCAGTTCAGCCCAAAAAATGTTGCTGCTGCATCCAGCTCTAAGAACAAAACAGAGCAGAGGATCTCCCAGTTTAGCCTAACATTTGAAACAGCAGGCAGAGCCTCTCTGCTGATGGAGGGCTATGGCACCACACTTTGGGGGCTGCCCCATTGCATCATCACTGTAATCCCATGGCTGCTTGGGGCTACCTAGGGCAGGAAACTGATCAAAAATGCCATTTTCTAGCTTGCAAGGCACAAGAAAATACTGAACTTTCTCTTAAAAGACAGCAGAGGTATCTGCACAGTGCACTGACATCAGCTGGAAAAAAAATATTATGTTTAATAATTTGATGCGCTGGCAACTGAAACATAAGCATCTCAATTTACCAAAATTAACCTGGCAAATAGAGAGACTGGTAGTCACCTTTGGACACCTTGCTTGAGGTGAAACTCAGATGTGCCAGCACAAGTACTAACTCAAAGTTTTCTATGGTGCACTGAAAGGAGGTGCTAACAGGATTCAACCTGTTTCTTTGCATCTGTGAGGTGGAATCACAACTGCTGAAGGACAAGCAAAACTTCAGATCTGACTGTACTCTGAACACTTCCTAGAAGGACCACAGAGAAATTGCTACCACCAAAACTGCTTCTGCTCCCTGCAACAGTTGTCCTATTGTGCCTGTAGAGATGTGAATTTTTATTCAAGTTATAGCTATCTGGACTTTGATTAGAGTTTACAAGGCACGTTCCTGAGAACTGTTTTCAAATTACCATTTGGAACTTAAGGGTAGGGGGGAAATTATTCAAGAACACATTAAACTCACACCATTTCTTTCTTAAGGATACACTTCTAAGGTGTGGCTCAGGGGTCTTTTTCTTCTTTACAGATAATTAGTAATAGTAAAAAAAGACACTCTAGTTTTAAGAAGTATTTTTACTAAATTCTTTCCTTGGATTGTGGAAAGATAGAAATATTTCTAGTTGACATTTCTGCTGCCAAATTAAAAAATCCTGAAAATCAGGATCAAGTGTTGAACTACCATGCTATGCTGGTAGAAACTTCCCACCCAAAACCACCACCAAATTCTGTATTCATATTGTAGAGCATAAGTCTGAAAAACAAGAGCATCTTCAGCCAATTTCAAAGTCCATTTTAGTGCCTCAACATTAGGCTAAATCACTCTTAAATTTTAGATCACTTCCTTCCTTACCTTTTACACTAAAAGCAAATCTCTCCCCTCATCTGAGACTGTATCTTGACACCAGGGTTTTCTTGCACAGAACTCCTAACCTATTTCAGGGAGTTCTTATGCCTTTAGAAACTGATGGCATGATATGGTCCCTGGACACAGCTCAAATATACTTATGACAGTTTCAAAACTGTCAGTGGTAAGCCTGAGCTAGCTTTCTATCTCAGAAAACAGTACACGAATTTAAACAAGCATTTGCACTTTCTCTAGCCAAACAACAACAACAAAAAGACATCACATCACTAATAGAAAATACCTCCTAAATAGCAGCAGTTATTAAAGTACTATCCTAATTTTAGCTAAATGTGATGTATCCTTGAATAAGCTGTGAGAAATTCAGAAGTACAGCAAGCAGAACAAATTTAAAAAGTTTTCCTGTAAGAATTGCTGTGTCTACCTGTGTCTACCTTTGAACATTAGCTCTCACTGTGGGTAAAATTAACAATTTCCAGGTTTGCAAAGGTGAAATGCACCCACAATAAACTTTTCTGTATTTCAGAGGGGCTTTGCTTCATATGAAAAGTATGCTGAGATATTTCTTCGCAAAACTGAGGCTGACACTCTCTAGGCTCCTGGTAGGTTTCCTTTTTGCTCCCTATGTTTGCCAAAAACATAACAAACACTGAAAATCTTACCTAGATAACTGCAAATACTAACTTGATTAGCAAAAACAATTTGTAGGATATAGGGACACTACTCTGTGTTCTTTCAAATAGATTTGGTTGAAAATTGTCGATCTAATGTAGATCTATTTCCTATCTCTTTAGGGGAATTGTTTTCAAGATTCATTTTGGGGTTTCCTCCCAGTTTTGGGTCACTGTGAACATATTTTACCAAGCTGGTTAACCACAAAGTCTGGGGAAGAACTGAACTTTAAACAAATACTTAATAACATTTGTAGTAAGAAAATTACATAGCAATACATATTTTAATATATATTTAGTGTAATAATAATACTAATATTAAAGAATCAGTATTTGTACTGGAAATCTGGTTCTACAGTTGCATTCATCACATCAAAAGAGCATTTTCTCCTACTCTGTCATATAAATTCAATGTCCAGTTAGAACCAATTATCCTTGTAGTTCAGGTAACAAATACTGCTCATGCACAAAGGATGTGCCAAAAGCTGTACGCAAAACTAGCTGAAAAAACTGATCACTTCAGAGGGGGAAAAGTTAAGATAAAACAGTGGGCTTTTAGTAAAACCTGAGAAAGAAGTAAATATATAAAATAAGCTTTATTTTCTGAATTACTTGCTTGGCTTTTTGTCCAGGTAAGATGGCAGCTGCAAACCACTGTAACGTGAAGCTCCTATTATTACTTTAATACTTTAGAGTATCAATAATTAAACTTTTAAACATTGTATTAAAAAAGACTCAATGTCACTTATTTGAAAATATAACAACTGACACTGCCTGGATCTAAGTTAATATAAGTAATCCCTGCATGAGTTTATGTAACCCACAAAATTTGGTATGAAAGGCCCAGATCTTGAACACCTCCTCTGCTGTAAAGAGGAAAGACACACACACACAGAGCCCTACGGAGAATTCACACAATGACTCTACTTTCTTTTAGCTAAAGGAGGATGTAAAATATTGTAATGCAATAGTAATTCAGAACAATTACAAATGACATGCTGATTCAAACCTGGTACCAGAGCATTTGAAACAGAATTTTTATTCTCTAAGCTAAGAATTCTCTAAGGGAGAAACAAAAACGTTTCAAGAGAAGATCAAATGATGATCTTTTTTGTTATACTATAATCTATAATGGGCTAATTGTTCCCTAAGTATGTGTTTTCATTTGAAAATGTGGAACCCAAAGCAAATTTACCTATGCCTTTTAAAAATATTTCCCATTTTAAAAAGTCCTATTAAAAATATCTTATTTTCTGTAAAACATGCTTCTAAAATTTTGAGATCTTATTATTTGCATTCGATATACTGACATTTCTTCCATAAATTCTGCTTGATTAAATTCCATGCAACATGGCATTAAGTTAAATTCATAGAGCAGAATAAATTATAACAGGGTTAGCTTCTAAAACAGGTGTAAAAAATAACACATTTTAGTGTTACTTATCAGCTTTGCTAGGGATAGCTTTTTCTGCATTGAAGAGCTGAAGTATATGTTCTGACGTGGACACCAGCAAGCTCAGCAACTACTGTTTTTGCAAAACAGTACAAAAATACATGAAAAGAGTAGATAATCTAGAGATAAAGCTTTTAATTTTTAATCTTTTCAGAAGCCTGAAAAGATGTTATTAAGACTTCCACTAGAAAATAATAAAAATAAATGCAAGTATGGATAAAAGACCATCTCTAGTACACCTGTGAAAGAATGGTTGTTCAGTGTGTGCAGGTGGTCAGTGTGGGTACAACTCTACAACACAAAAAGCAATCTCTTGGGTGACTTTGTGAATGGCTCTGCATAGAGCTGTTAATTTCTTTTACTGGGAAATTCAGCTATTCATAAACCATCAGAACTGGAGAGGAACCACGCTTCCTGTAAGAACAGCGGGAATTTCCACAAACCAATCCCTGAGGATTCCAGTACTGTATCAACATGGACAGTGGTCCTGCAAGGATGTGTGGTTCCTTCAGAGGAGCTAAGTGACAAGGTAGAATTGAGAAGACAGAAGATGGCAATTACTAATTAGAGAGAGAAAGAAGGGAATCTTAGACTTAAAAAAAAAAAAAAAGAAAAAAGACGACTGACCTGAGTTCGGTTAAAAGCCACACGTGCAAATACTGCCTGTGAGATTCCTGCTCGTTTCAATTCATCACGGACCCACTGGTAGATTTCGGAAGACACCTCTGTGTTCGTTGAGACCTGCTGCTCCAACGGCTTGTTCATGGATCTACTGACAGGAGGAGGGTGGTTCAAGTACTGTTGGTTTAAGGACTGCTGGGCTAGAAGTCTGTTCACTGCATACTGCTGGTTCAGCAACTGGGCCATTACCAGCTGCTGATTTACCAGCTGAGGGCTAATGGGAGTAGATACAAGTCCAGGGTGCAGGTTTGGAAGCGGGGTCCGAACTGATGGTTGACTACCATGAGAAAGCTGAACAGGAGATGGAGGCTGTTCGGCTGTGTTCCCTGGGACTGGCTGCTGACCGAAGTTGACATGGTTGGCACCTTGCTGGGATAGTTCAGAAAGGCTATCCATCTCAACTACAGCGGAAAAGAAACATTGAAAAGGCCAACATCAGACTGAAAATCACAAACTTGACTGTCCTCACAAGACATGCTAATAAAAATAAACAAATATAAAAGGGTGCAATGCAACCCAACCACGAGCGGGTTGCTGCATCCCACAGTGACAGATGCAGAAGACTTCAGACAAACCAACTAGACCAACTAGAGATGGGGCAAAGACAAGAGACAAAAACCCAGTCTGTGCTGCAGATGATGTAGATGAAACAGCAAGTGCATCTGTGTAAAGGGTAAGAAGGGCTGTTGGGGGAAAACATGCCCCAGCCAGAGAGAGGGAAGCCCCCGGTGACTGGTTTTGCTCCTCCCGTGAGGTCCCTGCCATGACATTGGCAGTTCCCAGTCACTGGAAATCTGTAACAAGCAGGGTGAGGTGCAGACCTCCCAATGCTCTGCTAATTTCTAGATGCTGCATCAATTGTATGGGACTGCTAGGAACTAGTATAATTTATGTAAATTACACAGATGGGCTGCTTTATCTTGCAACCATGTATGCATGGTTTTTTTCAGTGACTTGCAACATGGTTGAATTTTTTTCTTATATTAACTCATCTGCCTTTGACACACCCTCCTTTTTAATTAACAGCACAGTTTTTTAAACTACAAGAGTTCTTCCAGTTCCCCTCTTGTGCATGATTAAACAATATAAAATAACTCTAGGTTGATATAAAGGAGCCTCCTTTTTATCAGCATATGTCACTTTTTTTATTCTAGAGCTTTAGCAGATCTGGTCTGGAAATAGCCTTAAGAAAATAAGCTTTATTTAAAAACCAAAAGTCCAGAAGTTCAGTATTTTCACAGAAATGTTGTAGCTTTTTTTTTTCTTATACTAGTAAAGCTTTTTTTTTTTTTTTTTAAAGGCTGTGTCTGAGTTTTTCACAGTAATTATGATCTTCACTAACAGTCATCAGTGAAAAGCCACCCTTTCCTCCACAAGGGTTGGAGCTGGATGAAGAAATCGCCACTTCGATTTCCAGCTGCATGCCTGTTTTCCTTCTCTGTCCTATCACAGACAGAAATTTGATAAATAAAAAACAAGCCAGTTGTTCTGCAGAGAGTTTTGGTGTCCATAGCCTGGATCAGTACCCAAGCGGAGGCCCTGCTACTCCCTCACGCAGGTGAATTTGGGGGCAATGCTGCCTCTTCTACCAGCATTAGGTTACACAGGAATACATAAGCACACATTTTCTATTTGCTGTCTTCACTGACCCCAAATGAATGGATGGAGAACGTGTCTTAGCAAGCCATGTAAGTAAAATTTTGCAGGGTTGCCCCATGCAGGAGCACTGCTGCAAAGGATGTGGGAGAGGCTGTGGTGGAAAGGTCACTCTCCCCTATGGGCACTCTGCTGCCTCACACATGGACCAGCTGAAACCAAGTGAAGTACTACCACTAAATTTGGTGGTCTCAGAAGAAGGGTTCTGTGTTACACAGAAGGTACAAAGTAGATTAAGGAAAGAAGCTGCCTTTTTTCACTCAGGGAAAGTAGAGATCAACCCAAGTGGGCCATTCACTCGGAACAGTAATTCAAGCAATTATCACAAAAGTGATGCATTGTCTTCATTACAGCCTTAAGCTATAAAAGGCAAGGAACCCGTTTTGGTAGATGAATGATTTTGCTTCAAATACTGAAAGCTAAGTCAAGCTCAAAATTCAATCCAAACTGAGGTGCCATTTCTCCATTCTGTTGAAATTTACGTAGAAATTTTCTGACATTAAGTGTTCATAATTATGTGAACAGGTTTAAGAAAGAATTGATAGATTTTTTTCTCCAATAATTTACTTGTGCTTACTACGACAAGCAAACAATTGTCACAACTAACTAATTTGTTAAAATTAACTGAAATTAGGGTCCCAAGGTTAGAGAAAAATATGAATTTACAAAATTAGAGCATTCTTGCTGGAAGGCAGTGATAGCTGTAGAAGCCTGTTTCTTTAAATATACATTAGCCAGAGCGAGAAAAAAAATACATACATTAAAAAATCAGTTCGTCACAGTTCCAGGAACAGGTTTTCTAAACAATTATTCTGGGTGGTAGATCTCTAGATTTACGGAATGACAGCTTTACATCTCTGGCAACCCAAGTCAGCTTGGCTGTTTCAATAGCAAATATTTATTTAAATGAATTCTTTCACTATATATGTACTTTCTACATCTACTCATCAAAAGCATCCTAAACTTATCGTGACGGGAACTGGCTTCTTGTATGACTGTGACAGACCTCAATGTGACACATAATGGTATGTAACCACCATCAAGGCAATTTTTTTTTTTGCTTACCCATCATATCTTTTGCCTTCTTGAAATGTTTATACCACCTTCCAAATTCCTGACATTTTGCTGCTGAGACATTTGCATAGTAAGTGCTGTTCACAATGGAAGAAATCATACTCTGTGTGAAAAGGGGAGAAGAAAAAAAAAATCTGTAATACAGAGCAGTACAAGTCAAAGCACAAATTATTTTATTGTTGAACCATTATATTTTTAAAGTTTGAGAACCATATTGCATTTTAAATCCTACCATACAAAGGCTTTTAAAAAACTCATTAATTGAGCATGAAAACAAACCAAGGTATATTGTAAATGGAAGCAAAAAATAGCAGATGTACTAAGGGAAGAACAAAGTTATCGACCAAGAAACATCATGCATTGGGATGGGCTCCGGACAGAAGATGCTAATCTTGAAAGTGAATTTTGTTCATCCTATTTCTGCTTTTAAATTTGATTGACCCTTCACATACCCACACAAGTTTACAGGTGTGCAATTCCTACACTGCCTTTACAAATGCACACAGTGACCCAGGTTACCCATGTCCAGTTACTCTGTGCCACTTATCACAGAGCAGACTCCAGAAAATCATAGGATAAAACTTTATCTGAATGACCTATTAATAGGATAAAATATGGGGTTTAAATTATAATAAAATATGTATCTAATAACCCAAAATGAACCCAGCCTTGTTTTTCCTAAACAGGGTATTTTAAGCGATTTGCAAAAACAGGCTTATGAAAAACTTATTGTCATGTCTAATTCTGTAACTGAATATTAGCTGTAAAATAGACCAAAGGAAGATCGAGATGATTTTTTTCTCAAAGGTTCTCGAGATATCAGATAGCAACAGTGAGAAATTTACCTTCTGCTCAGTTTTGACCAATTTTAAAATAGTGGAATTTACAATGCATAAAACTTTGAGTTCCAGTACATTCTTTTACAAAATCAATTAAGACTAAGCCTTGCAAAATGAGATAATGCTCCAACTTGAAAATGATACTCAGTATATGATGTATGAACAAGAAAATTAGCAAATATAATTTTAACAGACTGAACTTTGCCACCCTTTAAATTTCTATGTGGAAAGTAGTTACTTTTGGCTTAACTACAAGAACTGTCCAGTGTATCAAAAAAACAATGACAGTCAAGAAGACAAAGCCTTGATTATTACATTTCTTCACTATTCAGCATGTAACATTTAGATATATTTGTGCTGTCTGAAAAATCATTTAGAGCATCAACCCTTTGTTACACCAACTACAATAGCCACTGGAAGAAAGACGCTGGAGCAAAAACGCAATAAATGTTACTGTAAGTCTTCTTTTAAAAGGCTAGTTCAGTTTCTGACTAAAAGTACCTTCATTATTGATCTTAGTGAAGTTCATTAGAACCATTTTCTAGGGTATTACTCAGTAACAAGCTATTCGTGGAGGCGCAGAACTGCTAGAGTGAGGCAGCATTATTTATGCCAAATGTGGATACCCTCTACTTACCAGGCAGGTATTTTAATGTTTCTCCGAATCATCAAAATTCTTGTCATTTCTTGATACTACTCTGGCATTTCTGAAACTAGCTAGAAGCCTTTTGTCAGTGGTATAAAAGGAGACTGAAATTTTAATAGATTACCACAAGTCTAGCCTGAATGAACCAGAACCAAGCTCAGCTGAACCCAATTTCAACTTCCAGTATAATAGCAGTATAATTAATGTCTAATATGTACAAAATTATCTTTTAAGCTCTTTTATAGATTGAACCATCTTAAACATGGGCAGGTGCTACATAAGTCATGATTGTAAAAGTCCTGTGAATCTGAACTGGTAAATTATATGACTGCACAGACTACATGCAAAAATGGCAGATCTTTGCATGCAAAATAGGGAACTGCACCTGTCAGAGGCCACCATCCCACACCAACTCGTGTATTTTTTGGATGTCATTTAGACTTCAAGGTGGGTTTCACTCATTTTACTTTGCCCCTTTCAGATGTCTTCTCCTGCCCAACTAACTTTAAGTACGAAAACATGTATATTAATTTTAGTAAATTACCTATTATTGAAGATGTTTGTCTAAGATTTCCTAGTGCTCCCTTCCATGTCATTTTACAACAATGATACACAAATGACATGGCAGTTTGCAACATCCCCTGCTTCTTCAGGAATAAATTTAATGCAGTTACTTTACAACCAAATAGGGGACTGGTCTGTTTAAGAAGCACTGCTGGGAATTTTAGCTTCTCTGACACAATGTGAATTTCAAGCTTTGATGGCTAACACTGGGATGTTACTCCTGCTCTTCAAAGTAGATTTAAAAAAAAAAAAAGACAGACATTATAAACACATTTAAAAATGAAAATTATCCTGCATTTTCTTCGAGAACACTTCATGCAAACATTCAAGTGATATTACCTACGCTAAGAATCCTCATCAGGAAGAATCAATGATTTATTTACTAATTCACTGAAGGCAAAATTTTACAAGCCAGATAAAATATTACTACCTTGTTAACTCAGAAAATAACTTGACAACACTGAATTTCATTGTTTCTATGCTTTATTTATTGTCATCAAACATGCAGTCACATCAGTGCAGAGAGATGCACTTGGCTACAGAAATTTCCTATTGCTATAGAATTCCTGTACATTTTAATGCCAATCTACATATATAAATGTCTGGTATGCTTATGGCCTAAAACCTAAGATTAACCCCATGAGTTAGTGGTCTTCAGAGATTTGCTATCTAGACTGAAGGCATATTGATGCTTTTCATATTACCTGGGTCATTACACTTGAGGAGTTCCCCATGTCTTGAATTATCAATAATCAAAATCAAAATTATTGTATTTGAAGCACATAACATCCTGGTACTACTGTACATATCCTCTTTATCAGTGAGGCACAGAGGCAGATGCCTTCCACAAACAAGGATGACGAATATAAATATATCATACAAATATTCAAATGCATCACATGCATCACTCATAAACAGATTTTTTTCATACTTGCAAAGAAAATTAAGAGAAAGCAAAAACTGGTCACAGATATGCAGTCTTAACTTATCTCCTAGTAGTTTATCCCTGAAAGTAAGTTGTGAGCCTTCAAGATCTCAAATTTCCCTCTTTCCCCTCTCCCATACCTCCCTCCCCCCAACCACATCACTTGCAGTCGTGTTTGAGAATCAGGAGATCTCATCTGAAATGGTGCCACCTTCACAGAAATCCCACTATTCTGGAATGATACCATCTGCTGCAGCCCAAGTGCTCTTTTTTTAGCCAAATAAGTTAATTATAATTAGGCATCCAACAACTGTGTGAAGGTAGGGGTAGAATTTGCTCTGAAGTTCAGCTGAGGTTCACCCAGCATAGATTAAACCAAATCCCATATTCTCTGGAAGATTAAATACCAGAGATTTGAAAACCAGAAACCATATTTTTCTCAAAGAAGTTGGGGAACTCCCTGGGGAAATATCATAAATCTCAAGCAAGAATTGTTTCATATGCCCATCAAACAAAACCCAATAAAGTGGTAGCATCAGACACCTTTTGTTTTGTGCCAGAATCTAATGCAAGGTGCATCCTGCAAGACACAGGAGGGACCTGAGCCTTTCATGCTGGCTCGTCACTGCAGCCACTGCTGCAGGTGCTTCAAGGGAGGCATTTCTGAGTCATTGCCTCTAACACTGCTCTTCAACCAGGTGAAGTGTTGCTCGATCATTGCTAAAAGTATACTGTTGTCCTTTTTGCAAAACAACAAAAACAATGTTAATCAGGTTAATTCAATCATCTAAACCAAAACTGTTCATGCTTTTCTGCCAAATCAACCAACCACAGCAAAATCTGTTATCAGTGATTGCTCAGCTTCCAGTCAAAAAAGCTTTTAACCCCCACAGTCCCAAAACTTCCCCTAAATAACCTTAAAATTATTTTTATATGGGCAGAATAAGGCTGTTTTCATGCCTCATGTAGGGATACTTGGGCTGCAGTATTTACACAGAGCAAATACGTGCTAACAGACTTAGCAGGGAGTAACAGACACAGCAGCTTCCTAGAACAACTCGACTGAATTAGATATCGGGGATTCCTTTGCAAATTAAACATTTTTCTCAAAAGGAGCACTGTAACCAAAACTTATTTAGGCCTTCCAGGTTGTTTAACTAGGAAAAAAAAAAAAGCTGAGCTTTTTCGCAACTCATTCATTGGTGTTTAAAGCTTCAAGCCTGCTCAGTGGAAGGGGCAAGGGCTGCAACAACTTATTTACACAACTATCTAAATACGATTAAACAGCTGATGGACAAATATTAAACTGGAAAATGTATAGTCATTTCAGCTTAATGTAATCCCCTTTCTGTAAACACCCAAGATGATTTTTTTTCAACCAGAACAGTCCTGACATCTCATAAGCCTAAGGGTGAATAGCAAGAGATTGTTTTTGATAGTTATAAATATTCAAAAGACATGCAGACCATCTGCTTTCATAATACAGGTAAAGCAAGACTGAAATGGTGACTGCTGTATAAAAATGGTTCTTTTAACAAAGTCTTCCTCTCCTCGAAAACTATAAAGACAGATGTCAAAAACTGTTTACACAGGGTAATCAGGAGCGTGCAAAATGTAATATTCCTTTTACACACAGTGCTTGCTAAAGAGATTTTTTTTTCTTTTTCTTCCCATCTGTGTGTTGCAACACATTTCTACAAGTTAAAAACATTTTTTCAAACAGAGATCTCATGAATACCCAAAAACATGCTATCTGGTTTCTGAATGCTAATTAATTTCAACCAAGGAATCTGATTTTTTTTTCTGTAGAAAGGAATGCATGCTTTTGAGATGGAGTACTTCAACAATGACAGACACTGAAAACAGAACACCCCACAAGTTTAATTTTGCGCTAGTTTGACACTGGCTATTTTCACAACTGTTTTACATTCAAACCCGCATCTGCTAAATCTGGCTATAAGACAGGCAGCAACTATTCTCTCACTTTTCAAATGAGATTTTATTTACGTTTTACTATTTATCAAGCTTTTCAGTATAAAGCCTCATAACAACATAATGGTTTCGTGAAGCGATAAGTAGAAGATACCTCATCTTACACGCAGAGTATGAACAGTGCTGCCCATAAACCCTACAGTCAATTTTCAGAGCTGAAACACTAATCTTGACAGTACCCTTTTAATGTATTATATTAATGGTACAGAGGCGCTAAGCACCTTTTTTATAATTCTCAATAAAATGAACATTTACTGAACAATCTGTCAAACCACTGGCTCCATTTTTTAAAGCCAAACTTTTAAGGCTCTATTCTATTTTGTCTTCCATAATTCCTCTGCTTTACATTCCTAGACACCAGCAGGGGAGCATGTTCCAATGCTGCAAACTTAACATGGCTCTTTAAAAAAAAGTAAAAGAGAAAAGCTACAAGCCTTTGTCCCTAGACCTAGCTTGAATAGTGATAAAGTTGCAGAACAGAACTTAAAAGATTTGGGGGCATATGGAGGGGAGGATCTTTTCATAAAGGACAGAGGAACTTTGTTTCCTCTATTCTAGCCACTATCAGTGGCTTTTGTTTGTGTGGAAATAGCAAGCATCAGTTCCAACACAAGCCGAACTCTTATGAGTGCTTATTTCTCAGGAGGCTCCACGTTAACATTTTTCAAACGGGAAGGGAACATTCAAGCCCCAACCGGATAACACAAGATTATCCTCAAATCAAAAGATTTTAGCCTGCCTGAGCCTACACCAGCCCACGTACTGCAAAAATCCAACCAGGGCAAAATGTTGTTCCTAGTGTTCTGGCATGGCAGAGAAATATCTGCCATTCTGAATAAAAGCAGTCCAAATATATCCAGCCACTAGCTGTTTTTTGGGCAAGAAATCCTGACACGGACAGTTTAACTGCATATGAAGAATTATGTTAAATTCCTCGGTCCATTAGCTTGAACTATAGCAAATAATGCCACGGAATTTGTTGTCATATGCCCTATAAACATGTAGGATCAGGGAAAAACCCACAGATGGACAGAGAAGAAAAAAACTTTTGTTTGTGCCTTTGGCATTGTACTTGGATGGCTATCTGACCTCCATACTGTTGCCAGGGTCAGGAAAGTAAGGATCTTCATGGCAAATGCTGGTCATATAAGTTAAAACTGAAAAAAAGGCAGATTTACCATGATGGCACAAGCTTTTCTTACAATACATTAGCATGTCTTTCCTCCTTTCTCCTATCCTTGAAAAACTTAATTTATCTCCTCCTCCTTTTCTGCCTTATGTTGTCTTTAAACATTATAAATGTATGTATTAATGTAAACATAAAGCTACTTTGATATAATGAGGGAAGATATAAAACTAAACCCAAATTATATATACATATATACGCATATATTTATATATGTATAGAAATATACCCACACATGGGAAGATTTTAAAAATCAGAAATGAGGATTCAGCATCTGAAGGAACTGATCCTTGCACTATTTTTACCATTCTGTAATGTAAATTCCCAGTTGCTGCATGACAGAGCAGCATTCTCCCGATGTTTTCCGAGCATCTCCCACTGATGGATATAAATAAAGCTCAAATAAAAAGCTGCTTCCCAAGATACTACTCTTATATCTACAAAGGTTAAAAGCTTAAAAGAGAGAAAGATAGGTAGGTGGGAAATGTTAATTCAGATTTGAAGAACTTCATAACTGCGTTACAAGCTTCATGGCACAGTGCCTTAGACTAAAAAAAAAAAAAAAAGAAAGAAAGAAAATGAAGTCACAACCTCAACCTATAAAAGATAAGGAGACATAACGCATTTTTGTCTTCATTGTCAGATGTCCAACACAAATCTTTTTAAGAATCCTGATTTTATTGCACATGATTTGTAAATGGCAGACAGTAGTAAAAGTCCTGGCTAAACCCTTCCTAGAAACAACTTGGATAAAATATACATTGCAAAATAACCAGTATTTAATAAGTTAATTCTTGGTGTACTTCACAGAATGAAAATGAAATTGAGGGGTGAGTTATTACACCCTAAGATTTTGATTATGCAAGTGCCTTTGCCAGCAGAGCTCTGAAATTTGAGAGCTGCATGCGTAAGAAAAGCACTATCCATTTCAGCCAGGAATCCATTTGAAAGGCTTGTTATGAAATGACTAGATTGCTTTAAACTGCTCTTTCAGCTTGAACTAGGAATGCACGTTTTCAGGGGCTCTCCCCACTGGTGCCCACCACAACACTATCTTGGGGTATACAGGCAGAATTTCTGCTGGATGAAAACAAACCCAGAAGCCTGGCCTGGACTTCAAGTCCACAAGGCCTGATTTAGGCCACTCTAGGCTAAGTTCCATCCCTCCTTATCAATTCCATGTGGTGACAGCCTCAGTGTCTCCATGAGGCTGCTGTTCCTACATTAGGCAATGTACTACATGAAGCCTGTGCACCTGCAGTTGCGTCTTGGGATGCAATGAACGGGACTAGAGGAAACTAGAACCAAGAGGACAATCTGAATAACCCAAGATACCAACCAGCATTTCTTGTGTGGGAATAAACAGGTAGGTGGGGTCTTGGAAATCGCACAGACTGATTTGGTGAAAATCTGAGACAACTTCAGCATTCCTTTCTGGTGGATTGCTTTTCTTTCCAACCACTCTGTTCCAGCCAGGTCAGAGTGCTTATGCCTTGTTTCCTATCTGGAACGCTTGTCCTAATGAATGTGCTTTCAAATACTAACCTAATGCAAATGCTTTGTGTGATACAAGACATTTTAGGCCTATTAATGCATTGAAGTCAGCTTTGTGTATGCTAAAATTTTCTACAAATCTGCAGTATATACATTCTCCTGATAGAGATGTTGATAATTGCTCTATCTTTACCCGGCCACAATGTTTGTTTTCACTACAGCTTTTGCTTAATATTGTCCACCATGTTAAGGAAGATTTCCTTGCTGGGAAATAGGACATGATTTTCAGCAAGTCTCTTCTCGGATTCCACTGTTCTGCTAAGCAAAGCATCAGATGTCTGGCATGAAGTTGAGCCCTAAGGCACAATGTCCAGACAAGAAGTCATCAGACTCAGTAGCACTAACAGTTGTCTTGCTGAATTTCTTTTGGTGTTAAGGATAAGCCTTTCCTTTGATCTCTTTTCCATTTTATACATAAGTTTTTGCAGATTTTTAATGTCAGAAGAGGCCATTTTGAGCATCCATTTTGGAATCTACAGAAAAAGAGATCCTAGAACTTCATCTAGCAATTTCCGAGTTCAGCCAAGTTTCCAGTGGCCAAGCTAGAGAAATCATTTAGTATTTATCTGAAGACTTCCTGGTCTGGATCTTTCACTGTATCCATTGTAATCTCTTTCTGTAACTTCTAAATGTACCTTTTTTCTTTCTTTCTTTTTTTTTTTTAATGTATGACTAGCTTTTAGTTTGAACTTCATTGATTTCTGCTCCTAGTGAGTGCATTTCTCATGCCTCTGATTGCTTGCTTAAATACCCCTCTAGTGCCAAATGTAACATCCCTTATCTGTCCTTTGTTTAAATGGTTAAGTCTCAGTTTTACTGTTTCAGGTCATGTGCCTCTTTATGAGCCACCTGTATATCTGGTTATTCTTAATCATATAGACCCAAATTCTATGAGGGATATGCTGCTAAAAGCACATGAACAAACTTCTTTCCATACTGAGAAAAACAAAGATTTGTCAAGAGAAAAGTAATTTATAGTATGAAATTTGCTTAACTTCTGCTATGTAAAATCATAAAGGTGACATTGTAAGCAGCTATGTTAGCCAAGATACTAGTTTTGCCTCTGTGTTGCTATCTTTCACCAGCAAGAGTTTGTGAAAAGCATAAATGCTCTGAAGAATTCATAAAAAGATCCAAGATTCAATGAAGGTATCTCAAAAGAGAAATGTTCCAGCTAGTTTCCCATGAGGAATATGTATGTGCACTTTAAGGTTCTATTTGCTAAACTTTTCTTAAGTAGTCATTGTATTAAAAAATATAAATTCAAGAAAAAAAAATAGCTGAATTAGGTTTTCACACAAAGATCCTCCTTACAAGAAGTGCAGAGTAAGGAACACACCTTTAGGAGCTCGGGGGTGTGCTAGCTGGAACATCTTTTTTGGTGGGATTTTATTGTGATATATATATGTAAATACATAAACACACACACAACACTTGAAATTCTAAGAGAGTCCCAATATACTGATTCAAATACAAACAAGTAAACTTAACAGCTCTAGAAAGGCCATTCATACCAATGTCTTTTGTGTGTGTCTCAGATTTTCATCATCACAAAACCCATCCTTCTCCCTGACAGTTTACTGTAAATTATCAAATCCCTTGGAACAGTGGCACAGCCAGGCACACTTTCCCCCCTCTTCTGGCGCAAGCTTACAGAAGAACTGCAGTTCTGAGTGTAGGAAATCTTAGTACTTAAAAAACAAAATAAAAATAAATGAGACAGGTGTAGATGAGGATGTTTCATGTGTTCCCACCTCTGAGGAACAGAACTTTTCCCTTTTGAGCAGTTTATTCCATGGCTTCGAGTGAGGCACGTCTGAGGTTGCTACTGTCCTGAAAAACCTGTCCTCTGATGACTGCTGCTAGGCACCAGCAGAATCTGATAGCAGTTGTGCTGTTCTTAAGGAAGTGTCCAAGGAAAGAGAGACAAAGCTTACCCTTGCCTTAGGGTTCTCCTACCATGGTTCTTGGATATAAAAAGGAAGAACGTAATTACTAATTAAAAAAGAAAAAAGTGGCAATGGTGGGGGAGCAAGCTTTGAGAGTTTTGCTCAGTCTGAGAAACTCATCTCTTTTCTTCTAAGTTATGATTAGAGCGAAGGCATGCAATGAGTCCCAGCTGACAAGGTGAGAGTTGCATGTCTCTGACTACTGCCTCTCAACAAGTGGGTCCTGTTTGCTTTTGCTCCTGCCAGGTAAAAATTATTACCAATTCAAGTAATTTTCTCCTGGAGCATCCTTATGCCTACATTCCTGAGTCCCCTAACACAGATGTACCTCAGCTTCAAATCTGCTGACAGTGACGCTACAGCACCTACAGAATTTGCTCAGCTTTTGGGTAGGTTTTATAACCACGCTGATCCCTGTGCCTCCCACCACTGCTAGTAATAACTGAACCAGTCAGAGAAGGTCTCTGCAAACCAGTCACAGCAGTGATTAAGATGTAGACATACGTATCTCCTCGCCCTTTAAATAGAAGGCTTAATTGGCGATGTGGATAGCAGCTTTCTAATGGACAGAAATTAAACTCCATTTAATTCCTGAGGAGACACTTCCAATGCACACGGTTTACCACACATTTGGAGTGGGGAGGGAGGGGGGGAAGGAAGGAGCCGCATGCACAACTCTCTCTACCTCTGACAATCACTGAGGAAAAGCAACATGAGGACCAGAATGGCATAAGTGTGGCAGGTGTGAATTGACCTGCACTGGCAAAGCTGCGAGCTGGGAAACTTGCAAATCACATGATTGTGCAATACTTGGCTCCAGTCAGTGCTATCGTGTTCTTTATTAAAAAAAAAAAAAAAAAAAGAAACCTTAAAGACATGTACATCAAGTTAAGGGATTAACTGTCAAGTGACATTACTGAAATAGAGACAATATATTTCTTTATTGTTAATGAAATTCAGTTAAAAGTGAAGGAAGTGATAAAGAATGTACTGTTTTGTAATGTATTTTACATAAGAACGTAATATAGAAAGGGAAGTGCAATTAAATCTTAATGTGGACTTTTTTATTTTTAGTTTATCATCTGGTTTACATTTTGAGCCCCTTTGCAGCAGTAAATTATGCTGGCATTTCTTAGGGAATAACTGCCATGTTAATTTAGTTTAATAAAATAACTGACAGAAAAGGGGGAAAAGAAGCAAGAAAAGACAGTACCCCCCCCACACTCCTTATCTTTAGCTAAGTATTCAAATGCTTTCTATATGAATTGTCCGTGGTCCAACTCCACTACCATGTAATAATACAATACATTACAACACAGTACAATACAATCTTGGGTTTCTGTAGCGCCCTTCATGCAAGCATCCCAGGGTGCTTTACAATCATTATGAGTTAAAATTAAAACTGAAGCACATACAATTCCTAATAGAATCATTTTAAAAATGCTAAACAGAACAAATAACTTTTAAGTCTAGATTTAAAAGTCCCAACAGCCAAGCTTTCCTTACTTCAATTGGCAATGAGTTCCAAAGCTAGGGAGCAAAGCGACTAAAGGCTCTCTCATGTTATGTTAAAGGATCTCTCATGTTGTTTATACTTGTGCAGTACTCCACAGCCAAAAATTTGCCAATAAGAGGGAAAAAAAAAGAAGATTTATTTGCAATCTTGCTTTAAAGAACACTGGAGAAGTGGTTTGTTAACTCTCTAATAAAGTTATGAAAAAAATAAATGAATCAGGGCTTGCACTTGGCTATGACTGTGTTAAGAGGTATGCAAGAAACATGAACGAATACGAATGAATACAAAATTCTGTAGTAGTGCATTACTTGACTGCCTCTTAACCCACTAAATGTACCCAGAAGAAAAAAAAGGCATGGTTATGTGTATATATGTATCTACAAAAAGAAGAACATCACCACAAATATTTAGAACGCAAGTTTTTCTATATACCATTTCAGGAACACTGAGTGAAAACAGAAGTCAAGTACGGCTCAGTTCTACAACACATACATGGTTTAGAAGGAAAACATATCTGAAGAAAACGTGCTGTGTTTCTTTTTCATTCTGTAACTTCCCTAAAACTTGAAGTCCATATGATGCAGATAATCATTCACATGACACAGTTCTCAAAATTGCTGAGATACAATCAAAAGTGGTTTGTACTCAAAGTGGGACGCACAGTCCCAAAAATGCATTAATTTTGTACTTTGCTCACAAGAAAGCCTAGTGGAGGACAGGTGCTTATAACTCCTGTCTTTAGGAGAGTAAAAACAACAAAAAAAACCCCAAACAACAACAACAAGTTCAACACTAGCACCATTCCTCTCCTGGACTACTCCACTTTTCGGAAGCAGAAACACAAGACCTCATTACAGCACAAATACTAAGGGACATGCTGACACCTTACAGACTCCCCTGAAGTCAGAAACTGCCTTTATTTGAGGAACAAAGTATGTTTTTCCCCTCCTCTCACAACAATTTCAGGCCTCATAACTGTTTTTGAAAGTGATTTGACATCCTTGTTATACCTAATTCTAACGAAAAGGCAGAAAAAAAATAGCTATATATTTTGGCCTTTAATAGGGTGCTGCACAGATTAAACAGTTGCAGACAGACTGGCATAGCTTTAACACTGAGAGTGTTTAGGTGCATCTAAAGAACATAAATCAATGATCAATCAATCAGTCAATTGAAAGGTTGAGTACCCAGTGAATGTCCCCATGCAGCTCTACCAAAACACGATTACATCTTACTCATCCCATCACCAATAGGCTCTGCATCGCCCATTTTATCTGGACAACTAAAAATTATAGGCACAAATTTTAATAGTTAATTGCAAATGCTTTAAGAAGCCAGATACCATGTCAGCTTGAAGAGACATCACAGTGAATGCTCTTGAGCAAGTGGGGGGTGGGTTGAAAAGCCCTGCCTGCCAAAAGCTGAGCCCAGGCCCTCAAGGATTTACTTCCCCGAAATAATTAATGACATCTTTAAAATCTAAAGTACAGTAACTTCTAAAGCAGAAAAAAGAGCTGCATTCCTTACTCAGGTTATTAATTATTGGGGGAAGGGAGGAAGACAGAAGAGACTTATGAGCAACAAAGAAATCCAAAGACTTGATGTCAGGTCTAGGCAGGTAAAATTAAAAGGGGAGGGGGCAAAAAACACCTTTTGGTTTAGTAAAGCATGAATTGAAAACTGCTCATAAAATGTACGCATTTTGGCAACTCTTAACAGCTCATTCCTTGATTATGTCTAAATACAGAAATTTTAATTCTAGGAAACGCAACTTTTTTGGTGAGGATTTTGGAAGGGTGAATCAGAACAGCGGTGTGAGCTGCCTATTCGCCAAGTGCCTTCAGATCAGGTGAACTGAGAAACACTGATGTTCCAAGAAAGCTTTCTGCCTGTTGTCTCTGCCAGATCATATAAAGTCTGCACATAACAGCTTACAAATTCAGGGCAGGATATCTGAACAGAAAAGAAAGTATATGATCTATACCGTGCCCATGTCAGATGCAGAGAATCACTCACTACAGCATGAAAGCTTGTTAAAAATGCAGTCAGGATAGTTATATTTGTCACAAGTGCAAAACTATTCAGACTTGGGTATCGTACCAGCACTTGTTCTGTGTATGCGTACGTTTCATGGAATGCAAGCATATATCCTTCGGACTGAAATAACGCTATTCCCTCATCACCAAGAGCAGAATTATGTAAATGACATTATAGGCGGGGGAAGGGGGGGAACACACAAATATCTTCCAAAAATTTTAAAATAGTCTGTAAATTACTATGTCCCCAAGTATCACAGCCTCTGGATATTTTTTTTGAAATATTGCATGTCCCCTACAAAATATTGAAAAAAAAGCCGTTGAGATTTAAAATTCTACTATATATCAGGCCTGGAATTTCTCATCTTGAATGCACTGACTCATGGTTGTCCTGAGAGTCAGACTAGATACAAACAGTCTCAAAGGATGAGCTAAAGGGTAAAAAAAAAAAAAAAAAAAAAAAAAGAAAAATAAAAACCCCAGACACCTTCACATTTCAGGATACTATGGGGTAAGAAAAAGAATACCTTGCTTCAGAAGTGCTTTTGCAGTGCTTTGATAAAGTGCCCATTTGTGAATAATAACAACAATCATTCAGAAAATCTGTTTGTAGAAAAAAAATCAGGCAAGATAATACCAGTAGAAAAGTCAATGTCATTTGATCACTGCCATATTTCCAAAGCAGTGCCCAGATACTAATTAATCTCTACAATCTCTTCATTTGGTAGGTGACTTGTTATCTTCTTTTAGTGGAAAAGGTTACAGGAACTCAAGATAAGGGGTACATCTAAACGTTCAAAAGCGCACAGTGAATTTGTTCCAGAATTATCAGAAGAATTTCCTGTCCTTTTCTCAGACCAATACCCCATGTTGCTCCCTTCTTCCGCATAAAAGTTGATCCAACCATATGTATCTCGTATATATATATATATATATATATATATATATATAAAAATATACACACACATAGAAACAGAGAAAGATGCAGTAATTCAGTAGGGGGAAAAGAGGAAAAAAGACCTTATTAATATCAGAATAAATACAGCCTGTGGTATTTCAGTTATTAACTGTGGAAGTAAGAAGAAACTTCTTCACTAAAAATCAAAACAGAGCAAAACTGTGAAAATGAAGTATGAAAATGCTAAGACTAAGGCGAGACACTGAAGGACTAACATTAAATAAGTAAATGCAACAGAGCTGCCTGCCCGCCTGATCACTTTAGAGCAGCTCCCATAAGACTGAGGTAGAGTAGAGCTTCTGTGCAAGGGTTTGGAAATAAGAATTGATGGTAGAACAATTTCTTTACAACCCTTTGGAGACTGAAGAGCCAAAACAGGAGGGAAATGAGATCTAGGCCACTCGCGAGATAGACCAATTTAATGGAATGCACAAGACGGCCCAAAATTGAGCCCTAGATTAAATTCCAAGTTACCTTCCCCATCAAAAGAGGTCTGGAGAGGAAACAGAAATGAAGCAAGCTGTGCGTATCAAACGCAAAAAGTCTTTCAGTCGGCATCTGCACATGCTGCCAGTCTCTAGCAATAAAATCTGCAAACCCGATGTAAAGCATGAAAATATGCACTTCAGCACATAATTCAGAGCAGGCTTGGCTTTTCCATGCAAAGTTTGTGGTGTCCTTTCACCTTGTCTCAAATTTTTGGTATCAAGCAGTCTAAATCTCTGGACGGCTGTCTGCAATTCCACAGCAATTCAGAGCCGTGCATTTGCTCCGGTCCGTCCTAAGCACTCCAGGTCACGTTGACAGGGATTCCCCATGATTTGGGCTCATATACTGAGAATAAACCTCACCTTCAGGCCTTCAGGCCACACAGTCACAGAGTGAGCATTACAGTAGCTTCAAAAAGGACCATGTATTAAACTCTCCTAATGAGAGCAAGAATCACAGTGGTATTTTACCAAGAAAGGCGTGATGAGTTCATACCTTTACACCCCAAGGTTTTAGTTGGACAAGAAAATAAATGTCTAAAAATTTTAAAGAAAAAAAAACACTCAAGCAAATAATGCCATTAAGTTTTCAAGACTCTGTAACTGGTTCTCAGTTTTGTTCACGTTTTCAAGTGATTAAGTATATCTGCACTATAAAATAATATAAAATGTTTGTTTTTAGTTTTTTTCCGTACATAGAATGCCAGTATTCTGAACAAATATGAGCAATTTTTTAATATACAAAATGCAAGATTGCTTCAGAAAATACAGTAAACTAAGTGAAAATGGGGCTTCAGAGATGCCATGCATTGAGCACAGCGGCTTAATTACTTTAAAACAAGTCCTTCCATACCTACACAAAACAGAGTATTGCTAATGACAGTGACAGGAAATGATAACTACTCTCGTTTCCACTTTGAGTCATTTTTCTGTGGTTAATAAATTATATCCATAACAGTGTTAATAAGTTATGGTATGGTGTCACTGCATTAGTTTGCATTCGTGATGAAGCACTTCATATGGCATTACCTATACTGGTGGAAGAACATAATGGGAGAGACCCCCTCCCTGCTCTCAGAAGAATCTCCTATGCTGGCACTTTGATGGATTCCCTAAGGAAACACCGTCTCCTGACCTCTGCCTTGCTCTTACTTCTCACCTCTGCTGCAGGAGCACACCATGGTAGGCAATTCACAAACTTTAATACCTTTAATAAAACACTGACACTCTTAAATCAGTGCCCGTTCCATAGGAGTGATATACAAGGAGTTAGAGGTAAGACAAATATGGGAAGTGTCAGATCAATTTACTCATGTGAAAAGGACACTGTCAGATCAACACATCTTCCCTCAAGCTCCCAGAAGTTAACAGGAAGACAGACTGACTGACGGGCTCTTGATCAACTGCTCTAACAGCTTGATTTTCCAAAAGTTAAGATTAAATAAATGTATTTTAAGCTTAATATTACTTGGTTTTTGAAGAAAAAAAGAAAAGCAGAAGTTATTTAAATTCTTGCAACCCAGCTATGGCAGCACTGGTGAAGATAGAGATGGCAAAAGTAATAATCAGGCTTTGAACAATAGTAAGAAGCTCACAGCTTTAAGTGTATTCCTTTACAAGTAAAGAAATGTAAACCAGTAACCAAACAGTCCCAAATCAGAGTTCTCTAGTCTGGAGTTTTAGTCATCTCAAACATTAATTTGAAGAGCTGCTATTAAGCAAGATGGGTTTTTGTCCATTAAAGTTATTACAGAAAAATTTAGTACAGTTTGAAAGAATTTTTTTAGAAGAATGTAATTATTGAATTTTCTCCAGTACCATGATACTGTCTATAGTAAATCATTCCTTTTAAAAGTTTTTTTTCTGCTTTATATATACATATATACAGAAACTCCTTCGTGAAACACAATGTCCAAATAGAAATGAGATATTCCATCTCAACAGAAATTATTTGCTTCCCATCAGTATCAAGTAAAAAGTAGCACTATTAGATTAAAATGGAGAAAAATCCCAGGTTATCTGCAGCCTCCATAAGCCAGTGCAAAAGCTTACATGCTTTTACAGTAGGTACATACAATATTACTGGAATGTAGACATATTACTGGAATGGTTTACAACCAGTGAAGATAATTTTGATTATTTCCACTTCAAAACTTCCTATATTGGAGCCACATCACTGAAAACAATCTAACTGTAGTGAAAAAAAAAAGTGATGGGAAACAAGTCTGCTAATCTATCTTCATGAAAAATAGACAGAGGAGGAGAGTAGTCTTCTGTAGATTAACTGAAGTCTTTCAGAGACAAAGACTCCAGTATTCTAAGCAAGAGAAATAAAATCCCCATAAAAATACCTTTACTTCCTTAATTTCTCTTTTCCCTCCCTGCCACAGTTAGTATCATTTATTTGTATACTGAATTTGCCTCTACTGCACCACAATGAAATACATTTTAAAATTTAAAAGGTAAAAAAAAATACCATGTTCCCACCACAGCATCATTGGACACCATACTGCGTAGAAAAATGAGTTGCGCCTTTGCAGTAATTTGACAAGAGAAGAACAAAAAGAATGGCAAAAATAGAACAATACAACTAAGGCTTGAGGAACGCGTCGGTTCAATATTTAGCAATGCATAAATTGAGGTTTCATTTTTGTTTAGGTATATTTTGATTAGAACTAATAAATGACTGATTTTCCTTTGGTTCTTTGCAACAACATATCACCCAAAGAGCTTTATTCTTTATTCTCATCTCATCTCATATAGCATGCCAAAGACTGTCTCAGTTTATGAATTAGCATTTAAAACTACTGTAGGTTATCTAACAAGCATTCAGATTCAATAGTACTTTTGACAGCAATAAGTAAAGAGCCTTTTAACATCTTGAACACATGTGCTTGAAAAAAGTAGTTGCATCAAAGCAGTTCAAAGACTGAAGACAAAAACCAGTTAAAATCCAGTTTACTGTGAGATGATTTCAGTGTGGTGTAAACAACCTTTCACGACATCCCATGGGAAACGTTGTAAGGCTATGTTCAAAATGAATCAGGCATATTTATAAAGATCATGAAGTGGTCAAATGCATTTGCATTTTTGGCAGATCCACTCCACGGGTACTACTTGCTACAGTCTGTAGAAATCTCAAATCTCACATCAGCGTTGCCTATAGTGCTTTATTATTTATTACATGTTATGCTAAGTACCTGCGAAAGGGGACATTCCTTGGCCAATGAACTCTGGTTCATATCCTTCAGTAAGTCCTTCAGAGCATTTCTTACTGTTGTGTGAGACCATTGTTCAGGAGGCAAGTCTTCTAGTTTAGGGCAACTATTTGAAACACAGATTAGAAAAGGGATTATTACAAGATTGCATCCTGCTGCAGAACATTCCTTTAAGACAGACAGATTTCATTTTGCGCATCAAGCAGATGCATCTGGAGATTGCTCTCGGTCTCCTGATTGTTCCGATTAGTTAATTACTTTATACAACACATCTGCTGTATTGATGCATGAATTATACATCAGCTGCATGTGGCGACTATTTTTTCATGTTACTTCTACCTTCCTGCTCTGATGCGCTTGGTAAAACAATTTAAGGTGTAATGCTTTCTCACGACTGATCATGAAAAGCATTAATATATTAACCGTTTTTTCTTTTTTGTTGCTGTGAAATTTAAGAACCTAGACAGCAACAATAAGTGTGAGCAAGTCATTCTTTTACAAAATGCACACAGATGGTACTGTTCATGATATGCAAAAATATTTTTCTCTTAAGTAAACTTTATGTAAAATGCCTTCTTGTAATGCATCATTTAATTGACTAAAATGCAATATAGTTTTAATGAGATATCCAAAGAAAATCTATGTATCAGAGCTATAAAAGTTTTCTGCAATAGTATACTGTAAGTTAAAGAAGAATTAGAGTAACTAAAAAGGAATTTAGGCAAGCCTTTGTACTTTGAGCACAAAGCACAGTGGGAATGAAATACAAGCAATACTGACAGGTAAGAGCAGACAAGTAACAGTTCACATCCCAGAACTGGTCTGTGACTTACCTGTGTAACTGGATTTTCAGTGTGACCACATGATACACGTCTTGCAGCATGTCTGCTACTGTAGCATCAGGGGCATCTGTCACATAGGAGAGTGGAACTGGATTCCACTTCCCAACCTGGATAAGCCCTGCAGGATTGTAATTTTTGGAGGGGAGGGGGAGTGGGCAAGAAGGGCAGGAAAAATGGAAAGAAAGTGATTTACCTTATTCCTAAAGGCAAAAGAAATATCTGATTTTAACAAGACAGCCACCTTTGTTTCTAACCTCTTAAATCTGGCAAAACAAAAGAACATCCCCCCCTCCAAAAACCCCCACCCACACACCACCAAGGATAGGCTTTATCTATATTATGAAATTATACAAATGCTTTACAGTAGAGATTTTTTTAATATGTATAAAAGTATATTTTCCTAAGTTCCCATGAATTCAATAGGACATGATATAATAGTTAGCATTCCTCTTAATAAATTAGAAAGGATTTTGCAATGCAGGAACTGAGCACAAAAAAAAATTACTTTGCAGTCTATAAAACCATCAGGAACAAAATAAAAGAAACAGAGCTGGATATTCAGTCATAAATGCAAGTTGACTCTCAACAGTCCATCTGCTCAAATATGCTTTACACTTCCTTGTGGATCCTCAGTGGAGCAGATTATTAAGGTCAATAAGCATACTAATGATTCAGTTGAAGTCTTTTTTCTTCTTTAAAAAAAAAAAAAAGAAAAAAAGGAATTTACCTCCACATTCCCCATGAACAAAATGTGCACTAACTAAATAAAAACACATTAAGGAAAAAAAAAAAAATAGAGACAGAATCTGCCAGAAGTTTAAGAAGTAAAACCTGCATTGCATTCCTGAAAGAAGTCCTGCCCCTCCCCCAAGACCCCACAAACAAACACAATTCATTGTACAATTTCATAATCTTATTTACCTTTTGCTTGGGCAGCAGAGCTGTGAGAATATCCAAGAGATAGCAATGCCATTTCAATCAGTTGGTTGAAAAGCATATCCTTCCTCACCAACACAAATTCTGCATGCTCCTCCTTAGAATCATACTCAATGGCATTTTCATAATGTTCCACTACACAGAAAACTGGAAGCATACTTCCTATTAAAAAAATTAAATTTAACATATTAAACTTGAGTTATAGTAGAGTAGGTGGGTCTATACAGCGTTATGTAAATAAAACCTGTACGAACAGGCAGAGGAGGCATCAAGAATCATCACAAATATTTGATCAACATATTCCCCGAGTCCTTTCCCCTCACCCTCCTCAAAAAAGAGAAAGTTCTATAAAACATACATCTCCCTGAAAGGCAAAAATGCAAATTTATCTCGCTTGATCAGATACAGAGTTAAAGAATTACCTTCTATAGAAATAACAAGGTTGACTGAAGAGAACTTGATTCTCTCTGTCCTGCCTGATTTGTTGTGAGTAGCAGGCAGCATGAGAACCTAAATACATACTGCAGATGTCTTCACTGTAAGCCATTTTAGTACCAGCCACATAATTTTGTTCGTTAACATTAAAACTTTCTTAGTCCTGCCAAAAATATTTAATTGCTTTCAACATCAACAACAAATCACCTTGTGTGTTATATATTCACTCTGAAAAGAGTACACAAGGAAACAAGGCAAAAGTTATCACTAATTCATGCTTCATTCACTGAGTGCACTTGAGCACTACTTTCACTCGCATCTTTAAGGAACAAATCATGATTTCAATGCCACTTTAAGAAGTGTACCTGCAGTTCAGGCTTATTTTTGTTGTTCTTGTTGTTGTTCTTGTTGTCTCCCGCACTTTACACCCCACAATGCTATTTTGGCATGCCTGAAAGTTAATTACTGATTTCCAGTTTTGTAGCATCATATGGCAAACCCTTCCATACACTGCACAGAATACTAAGCAAATAATCTTTTTTCTTTCCGTTTACCTTTTTTTTTTTAATTTATTTTATTTTAATTTTTTCCTCCCTTTTGATGACAGAGAGAAAAGTAACAAACGACCCAAGCTGTTTTAGGGACAAAGTCTCTCCCAGCAATCAGATTCCTGGACTTCATGAAAATCCCACCCAGACGGACATGGATAACACAATGACCTGACATTTTAAGCTCCGATCCTGTTCCACTGTCTCCAGCAGCACAGGTTAGGATCTCTCAATGACAGAAAGCAAAAGGGTTAAAAGGAGATGTACAGAACTGTCTTATGGCAGCCTGCCAGAGGGGCATCATCTTTAGCATAAATGATGACAAGGGTTATTTTAACAGGGCACCCAGGAACTCCAATTAGTCCTACAATGTTAATGCCTCTATAACCACTGCCCTCTAGACTTACAGAAACCTCCTAACCTGCTAAGGTGCACCAGACATGCTGTAGTCTGAAAGGAAGGTTTACTCTTGACAATAGAGTAAGACCATGTCTGTTGATTTGTGCTCTAACATATAGTAGGAAATCATGATAGAAAAGGTACCTCTTAAGCACGTATATTTAAACTACATCTGTTCACCAGAGAGCCAATCTCTGGCAAATAAACCCCTTCAGACTTGCAAGAAAAAGCTCACAAACTCACTCCAGTTTGCCCAATAGGCTCAGCATGAAAGACTGAAAGACAAGAGCAAAAGCTTGCCAATATTTATGTAGTGCAGGAAGGAGCTTTTATTTTATTTTTCTTTTTGGATTTTTTTTTTTTTTTTTTTTTTGTAATCTGAGTGAGACTGGCCAGGAAGGGAGAGAAGACCAAAGCAAAAGCAGTACATGCAAAGTGGTGTTTACTTCACTGGTTTTAAATAAGCTGTGGACACACACGATTCATCTGCAAAAAGGTGGTGGTTTGATTTTTGGTTTTTTAATCCCTTTCAGGCTCTCACAATTGATGTTTCACCTACTACCGTCTGACTCAGAGTAAGGGCTCAAAATTCTTAAGCAGTTTCACCAGTAATTCCTGAAGATAAAGTGCAAGCAAAGCTTCATTCTAACAAACAGTGCAGATACATCCAAAACCAGCTAAAGCATATTTGTTTTTCCCCTTATCAGTTCTTACAAATTAAGCTATGATCAGACACAACACACAGGTACTTCACTGCTTATCAGCACGCTTTTTGCCAGGTACATGGTTTCCTGAGTTGCAGCATTTTGGAAAATGCAGTACTTTAAACAACACAGGAGAGCCTCCTGGCCAAATTTTGAGGCACAGCGTAGATTATCAGAGGTGGACCCTGGTAGTGCGACACAGGTATCATCTGACTACAAATCAAGCCACTAAATCTTTTAGCAAACTGTCACTAGTGTCCTTCTGTTAATGTGAAAAATGTTGTACAGGGGAGCACAACCTCAGCTGGCTGATCACTCCTGCTAGTACTTGGCAAGACCTCCAAGTGCAGCAACTTCATAACCTTCTAGTATTAAAGGGGAGAGCATTGGTCAGTGCTCCCTGCTAAAAATACAGCATGATTTAAACCTGAAGGCAGTGTTAGAGCTTTTGCTGAAGGTTTACGAGTCTGTGTAAACAGCACGTCTGCCATAAGGAGCAGTGAAGTCTGTAGAATCCTTGTCTAAAACTGTCCTGGCATTAAAGTTTGCTGTGCAAATATCACATAATACCAGAGACAGCTGAAATCTCCTATTTAGGAATTTATGGAACTTATATGTTTGCAGGCGTCAGAAAGTCCTTTTTATACAGCCCCACTGCTTCACTGTACAATGTTAATGCACTCTGCTTGAAACGCCGTAATAAATTATATTTTTAATGCTCTTACCCTGGCTTTCTTAAGATGCATACATTCTTGGCAAACAATCAATAAATAGGGTAATCATGAGCAGAGGCCAAAGAATTTGCTGAAGTGCTGTTTTTCCATTTTTAATAGATAAAGATCTAACAATACGGACTGCTGTGTCTGTTCATTTCAGGATCAATATATTCTTTGTTTTCGCCAAACCGAGGAAAAAATAAATGATTGTACGATAAATGTTATGCATCAGACACAACGAAATTCCTCTGCCTTCTAACTTTGTGCGTTTAATAGTCTTGGTTACATTTTGCACTTTGCTTAGCAAATACAAGAAAAATCTGGATTATAAACATAACTGATTATACTAGGAAAAGTAAAGGCTTTTTTAACACATATGCCAAATTACATGCAGCATATTTTGATTTAAATTAGCAAGCCCGCAGGACATGGTCAAAAAGACTTACACATTTTGATAAGTAAAATTTGTATATTATTGTCCATTAAAAGTATTTTCAATGCAAACAAAAGCCATCCATATACAAACATCAATGATTCTAAATGTGCCTTTTCCTTGTGTAAACGTCTAATTACAGCAAACCAGCCACTGAAAAATATGACACCCAAGTTGTTCATTGTTCAATAATGAATTGTACTTAAGAAAATAAACTGCGAAGATTGACATCATAAATGACTTTTCCAATGTGATACCTAAAGATTTACACTCTCTCCTTTAAACCAACTTGCAACTGCTATGGAAATACTGCTGTCCTTCCAATCTTAGGACCATCATCAGGAGGAAAGGTGAGAATTTGTTTTGGGGGGTTCAGTATTTACTCTTACGTATTTTTGCGTTTCTTAGCCCAACACTTACTCCAAGAATTAATGCACCAAATTACTTATATTTCAATGTAAGAATTTGCTTTAATCAGAATAGCTAGCCTTTACCTTAACAAAAATCAGACTCCACCCTGAAAAGCAAGATGCTCCACCCAAGAATGAACCTTACATTTCCCAAATGTGATTTATATCAGAATTGGGAATATATAGTGTTTTAGAATGGAGATTTTAATCCTGAAATATAAATGAAGTAGAGTCTGCAAAAGTATGCTTCCCCCCCAAAATGTTATAAATCATATTTCTCTAATGCAGAATTATCAAAAGTATTACCTTTTCTAATATTAGTTTTCATCAGGTGTCCAGAGTGTTTTAAAGGCACTCCTTGCATTTTAGTTCCTGTACTTCCAAGTCTTCCTCTTCCTAATGGGCTCCCATTCTGTTCCAAGCGCGCAATTTTGGCTGGTGGACCCTTCGGATCGCTTACATTGTTAGACATTTCTGAATGTTCTTTCCCCTGAGTTGCCTCGTTCAAATGATCCATACTCAGTCCCGCCTCTAAAGATCACCTGCCATGATTCAAAAAAAAAATATATATGTTGTACACGTGTGCGCATATGTATACGTACACAGCCTGCACATGTACAGAGACAAATATATATGTATCATAAGCTCATAAAGAAGAATAGATAACTATTTTAACTAGAAAGAAATGCCTTTTTAAAAAGAAACAAACTTATTCTTCAAAAATTACCTCCTACCCCACTTTACAGAGAGATTGTATCATAATCTAGTGGAATTATTTTTAAAAAGCCAACCAGAGTACCTCTTTAAAAAACAAACAAAATCTTTGGAGATATTCTACTAAAACTGAGAGTCTAACACTCATATAAGTGATGATGATTGTCAAGGTGTGTGCTCCAAGACAGCTATTGTTACAAATCTCACAGAAAGGTTTGGTATTAATCGCGGATGTTTTTACTGTAGAGAGAGGGAGAAAGAGTCTAATGGAAAATTTCTTGATCTATTTGATTATAAAATGGATGAACAACAATAGAGAGATTGTGAAAACTTTAGTTGAAGGAGCAACAGATTTATTAGAGATGTAGGCTATTGTCCATTTACAATTCCTCTCCCCCTTAAAAACAGAAGTTAGAAAAGAATTTGACATTTAACTTCAGAAAGCAGTGGCGGGAGATGGTTGCTTTTGAGTTTCCTAACCAATACTATACAAAGAGTTTATCAACTTTTGCAAAGTTCAAAATATGCAATTTTTTAGATGTTAAGCTTTAAGTGTTAAACAGAGCAGTTTATTCAATTAAGAAAAATAACTGAATAGTTTCTCACCAAACATAAAGCTGGGGAAAAATTCTCCACAATTTCTACAGTACTTTTGAAGCCCTTAGATATAAAAAAACCCTAAAACCTGGGTGATGCTGACACAGCTATTTGAAACCAAAAAACCAGAATTTCAATAGCAAATTAAGAAAAGGTATATGCTAGCATGATTGTACTTCCCTTTTTATAAACTTTCGAAACCTCCGTCCATGAATAACAATTACAGCTAAATCACTAAAAATCTCCCAAGCCTACAACGTAACAGAGTAAGTTTTAAGGATTTTTGCCACTCATCAGAATCTGTGTTGACAACTATATTAAAAGACCTTGCTGAGAGCAAAGGAATCTTTCTGGTTATGATTTCATTAATTAATACTGTTCTGATTGTTAGGTATTTTACCCACCTTTCCCTGACAGGGAAAGGTATAACTACACAGACAATTTTATATATATATATATATATATATATATACATAATATAATCACTAAGGACAGGTCAACAGACATTAATCTATGTACTAGTATTTACATTAGCAAGTACAAATACTAATACTGGGGAAGTCATATTTAGAAAGACTGGTGTGAATCGGATAATTGCTACTTTCTTTCAGTTGCCTAGTAATTCCATACATTTTCTGCACATTTCAAAGCGAAGTTATTAGAACCTAAATATCTTGGAATCTTTATATATATACTTCTATGTCACCAGTATACATGCCAATGACAATTTTGTAAACTATTTTTTTCTTGTTTGAACATCATGCTGTTTTTCCCGATACAGTGAAGAAAGACGCAATGTATTAATTCGAACCTTTACAAGCAACCTCAAGAATGCAACCAAAATAGATGAAGTTCAGACAATCGTTATTTTTCCTTATGCTGTTAGGTGACAGGCTAAGGTTCACCATTCATCTTTATCCCATCTGTTTTAGGTCACGCGTCTCATTAACAGTAAACATGCCTATTTTAGCCACTTTTCAAAAAGAATTTTTTAAACTGTGTAAAGTGTAACCTAAGCAAAGAATTACAGACTCGTACTGTTAACATCTTCCGATGTTTCTGACGATGCTAACATACCATAGGGCTGCTTTTCTGAGACTGGTCTATCTCAAGAAAAAGAGGATTAACAAAAAAAAAAGGAAAAAAAGGGGGGGTTGGGGGGGGTGGGGGGGGAGAGTGAAAGAAAACACACACACAAAAAAAAGCCCCAAACAAGAAATTCCTCATCACTTTTGGCAACTTCAGAAGTACTCTAAGGCACGGAGGTTCTTTGCTACAAAAAGTATCTAGTCATCATGAGTCAGAATCGCACTACATCATGTACAGTGAATAAAAGTGATAGATCGCCACTTAGTTAATACACTGACTGCAACCAAAACATCAAATGGGTCATTTTCGCTTGGCCTGAGAACACCCACCCATCGGCATCCTTTCACCGCTTAGTCATCTTGTAAAAAGCTTTATGTTACAAAGCAAAATTACATGCACATAAAACACCTAATTTACTCATTTAAACTCCATGCCCAAGGCTAAAGTTCACTGAAACCTCAGTTTGGAATAGTGATGAGCAACAACCAGCATGGCCTGCCCAGGGAGAGGGTGGCAGGAAAGACCTATCATCTCCGCCGGTTCCAGGCCAGGAGTTTCCCCGGGTTTCACATATAGGCATCTTTCACAACTACAAGTTTTCATCACAGATCAGTGAGAGAAGAGCACAATTTCAAGGCAGTTTCCTGGAGCCAGCGTAACGTACAGGCACACCGCGCAATTTCTGAATGAGAGTCGGTGCGGTATCTCCTTTTGTCGCGATGTAACGCTGCCGGTATTATATTATTTCTTTCTCTCCTCCTGAATCAGCCCCCTCCCCATGCCTTTCCCCTCCTCTTCCCTCCCTCCCCCATAAAAACCCATAATCACATTTGAGAGAGGCTCCGCACTTATCCGTTCCATATGGCTCTCACAATCCAGGCCAAGCTTTCCCTGTGACCTTTTAAAGAGACAAAGAAGCAAAGTACTTATCTAGAAACAGAAACACTGCAGTTTTCTGAGTGAAATTAGCAAAACCGACCCGAAACTCACCACTTCAAAACTTGACAGCATATAAATAACAAAAACAAAGGAGGTTTCCTTTGCAGCCCGAGCTCTTGAAGAGGAAGAAGTTCAAGACTGATGTTTTTTAGGTCCCCCCCTTTCTGAAGGGGGGCGGGGGGGCAGCAGACCTGAGGACTACTTCCCCTAATATTCTCTTATTTTCTTTTTTTTTTTCTTGTTGCTATTTTCTTCTAGGCGGGGAGGGGCAAAAACAGATAGCGAGAAACAGAGTAGCCATGAGCAAAAATGGCAATGGACAAAAAAAAATAGAGATTAAATATCTTTTGAGAGAGCCAGTTTTCGAGGTTTAGCAACGGAAGACAGAGCTGCAGATCAAATTGATCAGACAAGTGTAACGCTCAAAATGAGGAATAAATAATAATAATAAAAAAATAAGTAGCAGGTTTAAATTAAGGTGGAGGGTGACTTAAGTCTAGCTATCCTTTCAAAAACAAAACCAATGCGTAAAGGATCAAGTGAGAAAGGGGGTTATTAAAAAAAAAAAAGGCAAAGAAAAAAAAAAGGCAGCTTTTCTATCCAGTGTGAAGAGCAGAAAGTCTACTTCTAGGTTGTCACTTACACTATTATTCTCCAATAGGCACCCAGAGGAGCAGCACACACAGAAGGAGCCCGCTCCCCTCCCCCTCCGCAAAAATACACACCGTAACAGCCCCCAAACTTTCTGCGGAAACCTCAGCCCCAGAGATCGCTACTGGAGATAAAAAGAAAAAAAAAAAAAAAAAAAGTGGAGAGAAAATTGCAGGAAAAGGCACTAAAATGCCACTTTTAATCTCGCCTTTGCGGTCCGGGAGGGAAAAAAAAAAAAGAAAAAAAAAAGGCAGAGAGGACCTGTCTCCTCTCATTTACCGGGGGCTGTTGTGCGAGTGAGGGGGGGGGGGGGGGAGAGAGGGAGCGAGAGAGGAGGGGAGAGAGAAAAAGAACAGAGGGGAGGAAGGAAACACACAACAAGGCACACCACCACCACTACAAAAAAGTGACGAGGTTTCACTCCCTCCGAGTCCAAAACCGGGAGAAATTATAATTTAAAAAAACCCAAATCCTACCAGGAAAAAAAAAAAAAAAGAAAAAAAGAAAAAAGAAAAAAAGAAAACCAACGACAAAAAACTGGTTCTGCTTCTGCAAAGAAAAAAAAAGAAAATCTGGGAACTCCGAAAAGAGTTACTCGCAAGAAGGGATAAAAAATATTAAATAGAAAGGTTGCAAAAAGCCAACAACAACAAAAACCAAGCCAGCAAAAACCCCCAGTAACAATTGAAAAAGAATAATAATGGTAGGCTTTGTATTTTGTCTTTGTTTTTTTTTTTTTTTTTTTAATTCTCGTTTCCCCTGGCTGGCTGGGTATGGTTGTTATTTAGGCCGGTTTGGTGGTTGTTGCTGGATGTTACATGGATATGTGTGTGTGTGTGTGTGTGTGTATGTATGTATGTGTGTGTGTGTGTGTGTGTCCCCGGACGGAGCTGCCTCGCTCTGCTCCCCCCCCCCTCCTCTCTCTCTCTCCCTCTCTCTGTTTCTGTCCCCATTAAATTATTAGTTGACTCATCACTACTCCTCCTCCTCCTGCTGCTGCCGCCGCCGTCCCCTGCTCACAGCCTCCTCTCCTCCTCTCCGCTACCGCTCGCTGCCGCTGCTGCCGCTGCTTCTTCTTCCTCCTCCTCATTTTAATACAAAATAACACCGAGGCCACCGGCTTTTTTTTTTTTTTTTTTTTTTTTTTTTTTTTTTCACAGCCAGAGACGGGAGGAGGACGCAGCCTCCCTGCTGCTGCCCGGAGCCCTTCCCCGGCGGCCCCGGATCATCCGACGCGTCCTGGGAGAGAGAGAGAAAGTGGCAGAGGAGGAGGAGGAGGAGGAGGATGAGGAGGAGGTGGTGGTAGTGGTGAAGGAGAGAGGCGTGGGGGAGGGGAGGCCGGGAAGGGGGAGGGGGGTCGGCAGAAGTGCGGTGGCAGAGAGGGACCGCAGCGAGGAGCGGGGAGGGGGCGCCGGGCCGGGCCGGGCCGGGCCGGGGGGGGCGGCCGCCGGCGGCGGTAGGTGAGCGGGGGGGGCGGGGGAAGAGGGCGTGCGGCTTCCGGGCGCGCACGAATTTGCAGCGAGCTGGGTGCGGGTGAGGCGGCCCTGCCTGCGCCGCGCACAATGCCCGCTCCGCGCCGCCCCGCTCCGCGCCACAGCGCGCCCCCCGCGCGCGCACCCGGCAGATGGGGCCTGCGGCGGAGGGGGCGAGCCGGGGGGGACGGGCACGGGGGCACAGCAACAGCACCAGCAGGAGGAGGAGGAAGAAGAGGGGCGGGAGTGAAGGCTGAACAATATCCTGCCGGCGCTGCCGGGTGCGCCGCGCTAGCGCAGCCCCCGCCCCTCCGCGCGGAGCCTGCGCGGGCCGTGCCGGGCAGGTGCACGGCGGCGGCCCCGCAGGTGGGGGCACGCGGCGGGGGCCGCCCCGGGGAGCCAGCGGCCCACGTGGGGGGAAAAGAAGTTTCTTTTCCCCTCCCTTTGCTGTCGATACCGACAGGGGTGAAAGAAAAGCACCAGCCACGGTTCTGAAAGGCGGCCGAGGCTGGGTGAAACCGGCTCCGTTCCGCGGAGGGCATCATCCGCCGCGGCTCTGGTGGGCGCCGCGGCCAACTAGAGCAAGCTGCAGCACACCATGGGTGAGAGCGATACATCGCTCCGGGCTCGGGACGGCGAGGTGCCACATCCCCTCGCCACAAAACTGTCCCTGTGTCGAGTCCGCAGCGCGGGACCGAAAGCCACCCCTGAAAGATGAAAGCTAAAAGGTGGTAAAGTATTGACAAAATAAGTAACTGCGAGACAGACATGGCTTTTTCCCATCATGCACTTGGAAAAAAGTAACCCAACTAGCCAAACTTGAAAGCAACAAGTTTGTACAAGCTGCGAGATAAGAGAAAAATTAAACTTCTTTATTGATAAAATGCACAGTGTTTGAATAGACTATGTCTGAAGGGAAAGTTGCATCATCGACCAAAGAAAACATGAATTGCTGCATAGACAGGTATAACCAAAATGTTTAGGCCAGTAACTTTAAAACAACCGACAACAAAACAACAACAAAAACAATACAAACATGAGGCAGCAGTGAAAGTAGGTGAGTGAGAAGGCTAATACCACTTCTGTAATACACAAAATAGCATGGCCTCTGAACACAAAAGGGGCAAGTCTTTAAATCTGTAAAGAGAAAATTTTGCACTACACATATTATTAAAGAAGAGGAATACATCAAGACTAGGTAAGGAATCACATTGATGTTTACTAAAATAAGCACAAACAGCATATAGGGCATGCAGGAAAAAGAAAATGGTAATAGGGTGAAATGCATGAAATATTTATCATATTCTGCAGTGCATAAAATAGATTATAATCTCAGAAGCAAAGAAATGCAAGGCTGGAAAATGAATACAGTGTTACATAATACTATTATTCAAAGCAGAGCAAGTGGAGGTGGCATATGTATGAAACATGAAAATTTGTACCTATGTTGTGTGTCTTGAAAGGGGTTACTAAGATCATTACCGAGACAGCTGAAAAGGAAAAATAAAAACCAAAACCCAAAACCAAAGAAACATGTTTCACAAAGAAAAACAAGGGAAGATGTAGATGACATCTTCCATAACATATGATCAAGGGGTAACTGTCTAGCAGGTTGTTTGTTTAGAAACAATTCTTTTTTCAACAAGATAGAGTATCAATCAGTCCCTCTTAAATATATATATATATATATACATATATTTCCCTATACATTTGAATACTTGGAGAAAAACTCTGTTAACTAGTTGAATTCAAACTTTCGGGGCATAATGGAAAATACCAATGTATTATTGTTCCAACCTTTTCAGAAAAGCCTGATAAAGTAAACTTAAACTTCAGCAGTAAGCAAGACTGACCACTAAAGAAGAAAATCATGAAGGATGTGAGAGTTTCAGCTGGCAGTATGCTGCCTGCAGCATGATGGAGGAAAAGGACATTGAAGATAATTTAAGAGATGCAGAGCTGATTAGAATAGAGCAAATATGATCTGGAACAAGATTTGGGACTAAAATACCACCTTATAAAAATGATTACCAGATATGACAATAACAAAAACAAAAAACAATAACAAAAGATTAAAATCTTCTAAAATAACTTTTGCTTTGGTGTTCACAAATCATTCTGTTCATGGTAAAAAAAAAACAAACAAACAAAAACGTTTGGATTAAAACAAAGTGATTAATCTAAAAAGCAGAGATGGTAAATTAAAGAAGCAGGGAGATAACAATCTGATAATACAGGAGCACAGAAGGCCTAATAATGATATTATTACGCACACTAACCAAACACTGACAAACAAATATTTTGTTAATTATATAATCATGCATATGCTTCCTATGCTTGAGATAAATGATTATGGAAAAGAACTCTTCTTGAAATTGCATATATGCACTAAACCTTATAAACTCCCCACCACATGGATTAATCTAACTCCCATACACCACTTATGCCTGGTAAAGTATTTACTACAGACTTGGAAAGCTGAGTGTGGAACCCTTGCTTTGACTAGAAAGCACGAATTACTGAAGGCTGCTACGTCTTGACAGATAGACAACAATCAGATATCTCTTATCAATACCGAACTACTTGGAAATAATTCAAGATACAGATATCTGATTTTCATTTGACCTATTCCAATTTGCACTCAACTTTGATATTAAAATGTTCAGCTAGAATAAAGATATTTATAATAAAAACATATATAAAGAACAGAAGATGAATAGATATTGTCATGGATACATATGCAGGCAATCATTTAAACATGCGGCAATAGTAACATCACATTTTTCATAGCTTCTAGTCAACATACAGCAGGCAAATATATGCTTAATAAAGGTTATTAATCCTTAATAAAGTTGTTGCACTGTTTTTATGATCTATAAATGCATTTTGCACTAGCTTATGTTGAAATAAGACAAATATTTAAAAAGTTGGGCTGCATATTTTCAACCCCATGGTGAATTAACTCTCAAGCAGCAGTCTCAGTAGCTGCAAAGCAAAACAAATTCTCCAGTGTGGCATGCTGCCTCAGTGCCTCCTAAGGTCTCTAGTCCAATATTTTCTTGTTCAAAATAAATTAGGAAATATGGGCCCAAATCTTGAGGCTTGGCTCTTGTGCAGTGCAAACAGAAATGACCTGGCAGCAGAGCAAAACCAGCATGGCTGTGTATTCTCTTTTATCAGATTTCTTTGGGGAGATCAGACTGATTGGCTTTTACTCATATGTACTTCTGACAATGCTGCAGCCCTTTGGGTAACCCGTAAACACCAGCCTGTGCTGGAGGTGATGCAGAGCTGTGCAGCAGCAGAGGGACTGCTGGGAAACTCCCTTCGGGGGGGATTTGAATGCATTTCCCCCACTGCAAGGTGCGATGGGTGCACATCTGTGGGTAATGGTAACTGCTGGACAGCAAGACAATGACAGTACCATTCCGTGGCTTTCTGAAGGTAAACATCTGTGGCCGGGAGGTGGATGACTCCCCGGAGGTTTTGTGCCTACTTGCCACGTGGGTTAGACAGAAGTGTGGGTGAAGGGGAAGGATGCACCCTACAGTCTTTTCTCACCTGTGCAAACCTCAGCACAGTCACTGCTGTTGTGCCAGCGCAGTCCTGCAGCTCGACACGTTTTGCACCTCTAACTGAAGTTGTTTTTCAGTCTCCTCAGACTAACTTTCCCTTCGCTTTGCCCTGAACAACAATAGTTGCCTGACACCGCTCAAATGCTTCAACCAACCTGACTGCGGCAATCTCAGTTTACATACGACCCAAGAATCCAGTGCACACCAATGTGAATCACAGCATTCTGCGACATCCCCCACGCTGAACTCAAAAGTTACATACCAACCTAGATTTTTTTGACTGCAACCTGCCCCAGCCTGGATAGGATGCCTGTCAAAAAGCAAAAGTGCTATGAAATGAAATTCATAGCACTGAAAGGCATCGCACACAAGCTGTCGTCCCCTCTCACATTTTGCATGAGCAATTTCTGCTCGTTTGTGTTCTCTCACACACCATGTCCTGAAACAGTTACGTAAAATGAATATTTAACTTACGATAGTCAGCTGTATTGAACTGCACTTAATTGGTTATTAAGTGAAGTAAATTATCCTTACCATATTCGTCAGAGGTGAAAAACCTACATATATGGCTACATGTAGTGCATTCATTAGTTTATAGACCCCAAGCCCCCTGGGAAGTATCAGATATCTACACAGTGTCCCATGGTGCAGCATTTTGTAGTTGGATGTCTCAGCTAGCTTGCAGATATGTAAAATCATATACAAACAGACATCTCCCTATTGATTGCCTCTGTGACGAGGCTCGTTTACTCCTGCAAACATTATCTGCAATGTACTTCAATCACAAAATCTTTTTTTAAAATAGAGTTGAATAAGAATATGCAAAATATGATTTTGGATAAAACACGTTACTTTTAGTCAAACTACTGCACCATTTTGTGCAAGTCATTTCAAAGCTGTATGTCTATTTTGACTAAGATGCTTGTGCAACTGAAGTAAATACATACTTTGCAGATGTGGCCCCAACAGTTATTTCAGTTCACCCCTTGGTGAGTCATGGAGAGGCAAAATGCTGGAAGAAAATTATGGAGTAAAATCCAACAAATCTGTTTGGCATGATGTACTGAAGGGTGAACAAGAGCACTAATGAGAATAGCGAGTCTTTCACCCCCAGTTGCCACAAGAAATCTTAGCTTCTTAAAGTTGTAATAGAGAGGTGCCCACTTTCCCATAAAAGATCACAGCAATCAATAATAATGGTTAATCCCATAAATCTTACTCTGTAGTTGCACAGTCTCTTGCCTGCTATGTGGACAAACTGAGTTCACTTTTTGCTATCTATAGTAGGACATCAACTCCCACAAACACTATCTATATGTTATTTAATACAAGCCAGTATGTTTTATGACTGTGGATTTCAGAACCACTTCAAATAAAAAGCTTCAGCTTTAAAAAAAGCATTTTGAAGATCATATTCTCTTCCATCCTTAACACTAGACCAGGACCTTGATGAGTCATGCTCGTAATTTCCATGTGGCAACTACAGCCAACTACTTCCACAAAAAAGAACAAATAAAAAAAATGCAATAGAGCTTTATATAATAATATTTAATGCAATTAGGCAGCTGGAAGAAAGGAGGAAAGTTGGCATCCTAGGATCAGCCAAGTTTCCCATGTCATAAATGTATGTTCAGCAGGTCACTAATTTCACAGCTTTCTCCCCAGACATATAATTTTTAGGTCTTTCATGTGAAGATGTTTAATGTGGGACACTGAGAGATGAAAAAAGAGTGGTTCCTGTTAAAGCCCTCGTCATCACAGCACTAGATAACTCCTAGGCATGAGATGGGCATATAATTCTTACCTAAAAGAGTCAGTTGATAAGTGGTTATTTTGGGGATGTGTCTGAATAGAAGCTCTATTAATTTAACAGTATGTAAATCATGATCCCTAGACATATAAAGCCATAGTTCCTGTTATTTTTGCTTGTTAAAAGGAAAGTTACACCAAGTTATCTCCAAAGTGTTCTGCAATGTTGTTTGCAATTTTTTGACTGTTTCTGCTTTTTTCCATTTTGTGACTCATTTCCCCTCACTTCCAGCCATTGTGCTTCTATCCCAGTTAGCATGCTTTTAGGAATACAGAAATTTGATCTAACAATTCAGGTAAGGATGGATTTCACACAGCCCAAGCAAAGCTGTGCATTATGGTAGAAAGCATCTGAACCATTGCACTTGGCCCTACAGAGAGTTATTAAGTATCATTATCTGGAGCTTAGATGTTCCTGCTGTTGAGCTCAAACCACAGTGAGTTCTTGCATAGGAATTCTTCATCAACGGGAGAATCATCTCTGTCATTGACCTGATAGTACAAATAAAAATCTACTGACACAAACTGAAAACATGGAAGAGTTTTAAGTCGAAGGAAATGGTTAGAACTGATTGATGAATTGAACTATGTCAAACTTTCATTATGAAACACAAAACCACATGAAATGTCCTGTTTCCAGTTTCATTATTAACTCAGAACTCTGCCCAGGTTCTGCTACACTTTTTCTAACGTTCAAAACCTTTTAAGTAAGACTGTGCATCTAATTGCAGCCAAACTTGACAGGAGTCAATATTCATTGTATATAAAATACATGCAAAATGTGTGGTTTTGGTGTAAAACATTGAAAGTTGGTGGTTTTGGCCAAATTAGCATTTTCTTCTAAGGCTCCTTCCAATCTCAAACTCAGATGATTCCACAGCAACAAAGACAAAATGAATAAGATTTTCACAGTTCTTTTCAGGAGCAATTAGCTGTTAATATTCACAGCTCTTTTAAGGAACAAGATACCTGTTAATATTTCCAGGTGCTTAGTAAAAAAGATTTAGCATATGCAGTGCCACTAAGATAAAGGTCATTTATATATGTGTCAGAGTATGCTTAGTTTAATGCAAACAACACAAAGCAAATAACTTCAAAATTTTACTCCAAGCACCCCAAAAATGTTAAAAATACTTGTTCTGATTTAGAAAAAAAAAAAAAAAAAGATAAATTAACAAAAATGTATTCAAGTTTTTGATATATTTATTTGCTTAAAGCAACTATGTTTCTAGATTTCCTGCTAAGTGGCTGCAATGGAAACAAACGGAGAGCAGCAGTTGGAAACCCACTAGAATATAGTATTTTTAGGGCAAAATCAGGTTAATATTTATGATAGTAATTTATACTCATGAAAGCACTTGAGGAAAATGCCTTAACAGGTGTGTAAAAGTTAGTTCCTGCATTAAATACAAAAATTTGTGGGGAAAGGTCTCTCTCTTCTCTGTAATTTGCTTCTGGCAGATTATACTAAAAACTCCTTCCTGTATTAGATTTTTCCTTCACAAATGTTGGTAAGATGCTCATGAGAAGTTTTGGAATATTATGCTCATGAAAGATGCAGTGAATTCTGTCAACTCATTTTTCCTTTATAGGTATACAGATGGAAAATCTCTCTGCACCGCATCTGCAAATGTTCCACTTCCAAAGTGGGTGGGGCCAGGTGAAGAAATGCTCCAAATTATTGCAGTCATAGAAAAATAATGTCCAAGTCAACTTACCCCCATAATTTTCAAACATGGGACACCTTCAAATACAAGAATCGCTCAATATGCTGCCATGAATGAACTATGCATAAACTCATCTCACATCTAAGCCCATGCTTAAAACTCTAATTGTAGATATTTTTGTGTAAAAAGAAAAAGAAAACATATTCAGCTCTTCATTTATTTAATACCAAATGGTCATTGCTGTGGGCATATCACAAAGTGTTACTGTCTTTTTTGCTTGATTTGGTTCCGTAAAAATCTTTCCATGACCAAAAGAAGTATTGTGCTCAGTCCATACTGAACTTTTTAACAAAAAGCAATAAAGAAATCTATTTCACTGTCAAATGATTGAAAGAAATTTAATTAATGCCTTTGGAGGGAACACCTATATAAGTATCGCAATCACAAGAATGTGCATATATGCATATATGAATACATATGCCCAGCTGCAGTCTACCCTGTTGCTTTAATGTCATAACACTATAGTCCATGAGCAGCTGAAGGCAAAAATGAACTCCTATAATTTAAAATATCATGCTGACACAATTTTAAGGTCAAATTACATTGTGTAGTTTATTAGAAGATTGAATGCTGGCTTCATCACAGGACACTCCAGCCCTACAAAAGGCAGGCAGTATAGAAATGCTCATAGACAAACAAATTAAAAATAGTAAGTTATAAACAGGGGAAGATAAGTTTATGCCACACCAACAAAACCAAAAAAAAAAAACCAAAAAAAAAAAAAAACAAAACCCCAAACCCAAAAAACAGAAAACACAAAGACGCATGAAAAGCAGTATGCTATGTTAGATGTTTATCTATACATAAGAGACAGGTGTCACAAAAACAAAACAAAAAAATCACGAAGCTAAAGAGAAACTTTAACTCACCAGTTTCCATCTGTTATATCTGAATTCATGCATAATTGATTATCCATGACTGGTAAGTTCTTTTTTTTCACTAGCCTAACACAGTTTTCTAAACATTATGTGTTAAATCACCACCAAAGTAAAGGGTGTTTGAGAAACCGTAAGGGCAGAATAAAAATTTTTTAATGAAAAATAACATGTCAGTTAATAATAGAGCTGACCTATGTTTAAGAGAGAAATTTTAATCATGTGCATATTAAATATTAATAACCTATTCTGTTATTGTTATAATAAGGTTAAGTAAGCTTCTCCATGCTTAAGGAAAGAGAAAAAGTAGGAATATATAACAGTGAAAAAAAGTGCTGAGAAGCAGAGACATAAGGAAAATGTGTCAACAATAAACAAGAGGAAATGAGAAAGAAGGAAAAGATGAAGGTGGAAACTAATCTCTATGTGTCATTATGACTGCCAGAGTACTGGCAAAGCAGCAGCATCCTTTTATTTCAATTTTAATCATTTCTGAATTTTAATACCCTGCTCCTTTTGTAATTCTCCTGGCATTCCCTATATGCATCCATCCCAGCCAAAACACCAGTGTAAATTAAATGGCATGCAACCACACCACTGATGTAGTTCTCCCAGTAGAACCAATTGAGTGACCAAAAAGCAGAGAAGGTATGACTACTTTGCGCCCCCATAGACCACTGGCCAATTAAGGGACTTAATGTTCTTTAATTCCTTTAATTTTGAAAAGAAGGGCAGTGGTTAGGTAACCCAGCATTATAGAGCCATTAAAAAAAAATAAAGCAAGCCAGTAGTAATACAATAATCAGTGACCATCAGGGCCTGGAAAAATGAGTTTGCTCTCACTGGCACTAAGGAGCATCACATGATTATTTAATTACAGCTCTAATTTTTGTCTCGTGGATGGCAACATATCAACAATTAATAGGGCAAATAGAGGAGACTGCATTTTTAAAGAGACAGAACCTATATGAAATAGTGCTTGGTAATGCAATTTATCAGACAGTATAATGCTTCTTACGGCATATCTGTCATCCTGCCAAACATATAAAGAAATTCTACTGGTTCAATTCTCTTGCATGGTATCTATAAAATTCTTCTGGAATGCTTAGAAAACAATAACTACACCTATGAGTATCCTAATTGTCATTTTAAGCGGCAATGCAGAAGTCGGTTCCTTGTAGGGCTTGCAGCCCAAATAAAGTAGTGGAATCACAAGTTTCAAATACAAACATGCTACAAAATTGCCTTAAGAAGATTATAATGAAATTCATCAGGAATGGTGAAACTGATTATGGTATTCAGTGAGTCAGGTGAAGAAAAAAAGAAAAAGAAAGTCAATAAAATACAGTCAATGGGACAGAGATTGATTTTGTCTGATTGACTTTACTGTGAGATTTTCTTACAAAGCATACTGAAACTAGGGGCTCAAAACCTATATCATACAGTTCCTGCACAGAACTCCTAGATAAGAAATGAAAAGCAAGACCCAAAAGAAGATGTATGATACATATTATCGATTGAAGAGCTCTGCTTTAAAACTGTTGGATGCGGTTTCCCTTGTGCCTCATCCTGCAATGACAGCAGTGCGGAACCTAGGAACTGTGGGAAGTTCAGTATGTCGAGAAGCACTTTTCACAACAGGGGAATCTGGAAACGTATCAAGAGAAAAACTAACATTATGCACCTTTTTGCAAATGTACTCACTTTTCCACAGCAATGGGTGGACCAAGCTATGAACCCTGTAAATTTATATTATCCAGTGTAAATTTCAGACAACAGTCAATATCTGACATAGCAAAAGCAAGCTCCAAACTTCCTCTCAGCAATACGCTGTACGTGTAAAAAACCTACCAAACTACTCTTAGAAGCTTTTTAAAATCTTACTTCTCAATATAAAAATTAAACCTGCTTTTTCATTTGATATTCTAAAATCTACCCTTTGAACAAGCAAAGAAACGCTGAGTTTGCACTTTTGCACAGAAAAAAGACCTACTGCTAAACAGCAGGTCAAATATTATTGCAAAAAGTGTGACTAGAGAAGCAGTACTATTACAATAAATGCTCCATTCCTCCCCAAAATTGTGTCAAATTAAGTTGTTTTCATTGAAGTCATGAACATTCTGGATTGGAGATCTTAATCTATAATCTTAAAAAGAAAGCTGGCAAGCAAGAGCTTGCATGTAAAAGTAAATATCATTCTTTTTATGCACTGGTTACTATACAGATAACATGTCTCACAAAGACTGTAATTAAATGTCTAGTGCAGAAGTAACACCAAAAAGCATACAGTATTATTACATTACAATGAATCCTTAGAAGCTAAAACTGTCATTTTTAAGTTTTAAGATGCCTTTAATTATTCTTGAGACTCCTTACATTTATCAAGGAAGCCCACCTATGATGAAAAGAGCTAATGATTTAAAATCTTTCTAATACTGCTTTCCACAAAATTATTAATTTAATCTTTGATTATAAACATTTTAAAACTCAGTCTGCAATTTCTCTCCATTTTTTGCCTTTGGTCTTTCTGAGAGCTTGCGTTCATGCACGGTCTCTCCCACTCTCTTTCCCCTCTTCTCTTTTCTGTCTTTTATTTAATGTAATAGAAGTAGGAATATAGGGTATGTATGAAATTTAGAACTTTCTTCCTTTTCATTGAAAATGTTTTTAATTACCTGGCTATTATGACCAGACACACATTCTAAGTGCAGTTACTGAAAAGGAAATACCTTTCTCGTACCTTTGCATGTGGGTTTGAGTTCAGAGCAGCAATTCTTGGCACTTCTGCTGAAAATGTTTTCCACTCTAGGACTGATTTACAAATATAAAGAATTACTTAATCCTTCAGTGTTCTATGAAACACGTATATTACTAATTTTGTAGCTGGGTAAATAAACCAGGAGCATATTAAGGCCATATTTATAAAAGGATAGTGTGCTGCAGCTTCCTTTTCTTTCATATGAAGTTGTGTGCTGAGCGTTTTCAAAATCAGGGTTACAGCATTAAGGATGGCAAACATGACATGGACAGTTATTAACCCAAAATCACACATTTTTTTCAGGGCTGAAACCAGAACCAGGAGTCCAGACACCAGAAAAGAGTACGAGACAGTCCCCCAAGTATATGTGATCTGAGTGCATCACCACTTTGTCTAGTGAACAGCAAGTGTAACGACCCACAAATGATTGCTGCTGGCCAAATAAATCCTGTCAGAGCAGGATCCTGGGAAGATGAGATGCACTTGAGGTTTAAAGCACCTCCCTCATCTCCTCAGGTCATATCATGTCATAATGTGCCACGGGAAAGAGATAGAGCAGATAGTGGCTGGAAGTTATGTAAGGCCAACACAGCTGACAGACGTGGCCCATCCTGATGTTCTGCACCCAGGTGCAGCTGGGGTGACTGAGGCCCATCTGCAGGCCAGCAGACTCCTCTGCCTCTCTTCTAACCCGCAGTTCACAACAGCGATGCAGGAGGTGGCGAGAGCTAACTCTTGTGAACCTACAGCTGTGCAGAGGTGTCACCAGCCATGCTTTACAACAGCTCAGAGACAGCAGCTAGCCTACACACTCTTGCTGAAAGCAGGTCCTACAGTCCCAATCCCAGCAAACACAAATGCACAGGGTCTCACAGGGAAATCAATCTCCAAAGCGATTGCTGTGTGTTGGTATTCTAAATAAATAGTTACAAAGTGGACTTTGGCACAAATACTAAGTGTTAGTTTGCCCCTCAGCCTGTCTGAACACCTAATGCTGATCCTCTACAAGAACAGTGAAAACTAAGCTCTGCAGTGACACAGCAGTGTGCATGGGAGCAAAGTCAGGCTCAGCAAGTTTAAAAGGAAATATTTAGAATTCAGACGGTGCCTGAGGTATGTTACTACACTCTACTACTGTACTCTACTATTACTATGCCATTCCTAGTACACTGCACCAGATAAAACAGATTAAGAGTAGATTACAACTGGTACAGGGCACAAGGACCAGATCAGAACATATGTACGAGATCAGTGCTGGCAAGTCTCCTTAAAATTAATCTCTATCAAGACTTACACCTACTGAGAGCAATGCCATGCAGAAACCATTAGAAAGTTGACATTTGCAAAGCTATAGAATGGATACCCATTAAGAAATGAAGTGTTGGTGATAACTGTGGTAAGCTCAGATGCCACAGGATGGCAAATATTCGAAAACACCAGCACTTTTGAAGAGAACATCAGACTATATCCTGTTGGAAGTAACAGTTACAAGTTGTGGTCTGGGATGTTGAGAGTTCATGATACCACAGCCAAGGGAACTGACCAACAAGCCAACTTGGTGTTAAGTATAATACTTTCAGAAGCTGAGGAAGAAATGAACCTCTCAGGTAAAGGTTATTAATGGAAGCCTTCAACAGAGAATTTAGAGAAGCTTTTTGCGAACTGTGGGTTATTCTGACTGCTGTTATCTTCAGTTCAAACACCGGCTACTTGGACTCATTAGTCCAAGATTGAAAGTACCATCAACAGGGCTTTCTGACATGGACTTTATAAAGTTGCAAAATTTCCGTATAACAGGCAGTAAGAACTGTAAGTTACTCTTTAACCGTCAAACTGTTTTACTTCTTGCTTTTTTTCTTTTTTTTTTTTTTTTTAGAATCAGTAGCAACTTTGTGACAACTAAAGTTTAAAAAATGCACTTGATTGCATAGTGACAGATTTGCAGAACATTTTTCATCACACACACATATGTGCTTTCAGTTATTAATAAAATGCTTCTGCCCTTAATCTGCCATTGCCTGAATATACAATTTCAGTGTCTTGGATAGACAAATACTGTTAAGGAATTCTGTTTTCCCTGTTTGAGATGCAATTCAATTACACCAAGTTAAACTGAATACTATGTCTTTAAAACTGGCTTCGGCATGCCACAGAAAGGAATACCGAATCACTTTTCTATTAAGTTCCACTTAGAGTGGAATGATAACAAAACTTTCTTCTCTTCCTCACCTCCCCTTCCTTTTTCCCTTGTTTTAAACAAGGAAGAGCCAGCTGCCCTGGGTAACACCACAGGTAGATATTAAAATGGAGACAGCCATTATTTAGTGGCGACAGGAATATAAATACAGGCACTAACCTATAAACTAGTGTTTACTTCAGGAAAGTAAGTAATATTTTTTCCTCTGATTGCCGTGCTGTCAGTTTAATGCAGCGTAAATAAACAGTAGGTGCATGATAGCTTTAAGTAGAAAGTGTTCATTCCACAAGAGGAGCAGATTACTGAAGCCTGATGCCTATAACGGCAAAAACAGAACTTCCATTTTACCTGGCTAAGAGACTTGTGGCTTTTCTATCAAATTAATTTGTCAGAATTCTATGAAAAATATTATGTACTCAAAGAACTTTAGCAAAAACATTCATTTTTGCAGCCCTCAACTCGAACCATTTGAAAAAACAAAAGCCAATCACTCCTCTGTAATTTCATCATCCCATCGCTCTAAATGAAAGCTTTATATAATCAACCTAATATAACAGAAAATAAAATGATATATAGAATTGCCTATACTTTGAGTTATTTTGTTCTTATAAATATATTCCCTGACTGAAAGTAAAAAAATTCCCCTTTGGAAAAAGCAATGATGTCTGAGAAGATTGTATATACACTCTACATCTATTAACATAAATTATAAGAAAGTAAAATGTTCCAGATGTGTTTAAACTGTTGTAGAAGGAAAGTTTGTGGCTTCACTGGATATATATTAAATATATCTAGAGAGAGCAATGGCAGTTATATACAAGAAGGCAATAAAATGCTTCACTAGAGTCTATGTTAAAATACCACAGTTCCTAGAAATATGACTAAAACATTTCAGAAGTCATATTTCCTCCAGTTTTAATTCAGAAATCTACTTTAATGTATTTTTCTATATATTACAAAGTATTTTATTAATAAAGTAATCTCCTTAATTTTTTTTTCAAATACAGCTGGATACCTAAGGAATTACTTCAAATTACTCTGACAATACTTAGACTAAAAAAAATAGATGAAATTAAAAAGGTGACAATACTTTGAAAAATCAAGTAGTTGATACATTTAAAAGATTTGGTGGGGCTTTTTTTTGTTTTGTTTTTTGGATTTTTTTAAGAAGAACACCAGACTTCAATGATTATCTTCTAAATGGCAGTTGCATACATGTAAACCCTTCTCTATCCCAAACCTGTAACATGGGAGAAACCTCTCTAAAGAGGTTTTAGTGCTGCAGGGGTGGATGTGCCCATGTCCCCAGCAGAGCTGAACGTGGTGGTTGGTGCCTGTGGGATGCTGGCAGGGGTGCAGGCAGGGCTGGCGCTGCCTGCCCTGCCTTGGGAAGCACAGCCACAGAGGGCAGGTGCTCATCCGCTGACCTGCTGGGCCTACGCTGCAAACCAGAGAGGTGCCCTGCTCGCGTACAAGCTGGGGCTGGCGTAGCAGCCTCTCTCAGCTTCTGATACTGCCAAAGCACTGTGTCCCATCAGTGAGTTACAGATCGACTCTGCTTCACACTGCTTTCTCGGGAGCACAGCAGCAGGTTAGGATTCATGAGTCGCTAAAATAGCAGGAGAAGGGAAACTGCGAGAGTTACTTTGCTATTTAAAGTATCAAGAACAAAGAGTATAAAAAGGAAATGGCCAGTTTTTCAAAATTCATGCACAAAAAGCATTTCATTTAAATATTTTTTGTTCCAGTAAACTATTTTGCATACAAAGGACTTATTTATTACATATTTGAACTTGTGGGAAAAAGGGAAGGAATGCACTGATTCCTGAAATAACTCTACAGCCTTTTTGGAGGCTTCGCTCTTCTGTGCTCTTGTTGTACTCTGAACAGTTTTATTACAGGGACAGAGGAATTCCTTGGAGTCAGTTGTTTCTTTTCCACTAGCTGTACTGAAGAGTGGGCATACATAGCATACTAGCCAAGGATTTTAATTTCTCTTCTATTGCCTTATTATGTGTGTGCCCTATCTGTTCTGATGCATGCTTATATGTGAACACGTTGCATTTTCTGTCTGCTCATTTTTTTACCTACTCTATGTTATTTCACATTTCCTTGCAAAAGCATTGCTTTGATTTGAAAAGCAAGGTAATACCAATAACAATCTCAAATAGAAAGTGAATTAGAAAATGAGTGTATGTATAAACATATTAAAGAGCATATAGGAGTACGGGACTGCAAAGAACACTCTCAAATTCTACAAATAGCGCTGAAGAGTAATTAGAAGATAGAAATTGCAGAGAACATCCTATATTCATGTCTATACACTCTACGCTTACAGTTTCAAGTTGTTTTTGAATAGTGCGCCTGATTTGACACATTTCTATCTGGTGATTGTGTTAAATGCTTGAAGAGATAGTGAAATATCCAAGCATTCCTTGTGCTAACTACAGCTGAAATTTTACACTTATTGTAACCTTTTCTAACAATGTGAGAAAAACAGAGTAAATATATTAAATTTGTTTCACAACAGATGCTTAGGTTGTTAATATTTAAGATGCCTATTCATGCTATTCCTGTCTGCACATTTGTCAAAAATGTAAGCTTGAATGCTAATGTTTGCCAGCAGACTACAGCAGACAAATATATGAATGCACTGTACCAAAATAATACAAAGTAGAAATAAGGGGCCGCTGCTAACTCCCACCCAAGCAGCACGGACCAGAATGAAAGGGCACCTCCAGATCACACGCCCTGGAGTCTCTGCATCTGAATTTGTGAATTATTTTCGCAGAAGCACTGCGCTCATTTGTACGGACTAAAACCAGCGGAGAGCTTTCCTCAGTTTAAACTCATTCCAGCTCAGGAGCTGGTGCAAAGTGTTTCAGAAAACTTAGATTTTAGTGAAGTTTCTCCCGCAGTCAGAGAAAGCTGGAGACTGGCAGAGGAAAACTCCGGGTCGGGCAGGTGCCTGTCAGGAGCGCTCCCCCCGGCAGCCGGCGGAGACGGCGACAAAGGGGCGAGGGTTTAGCAAAACCTCGGGTGGCGAGTTCGGAAACGGAGGGGAAAAATCAAAAATAAAATCCTGGAGCACAGAGACGAGTTCCTGGCACTGCTCTCTGTGACAGCGGCAGCGCCGGGTCGTGCCGCGGGCGGGCGGGGGGGACGTGCCACCCACCGCCACGGGCGCGCCCCCGGCTGGGCCAGCCGCCGCCGCTCGGCCGCCCGCGCAACCCCCGCGCTCCGCGGAAGCGCCACCCCGAGACCCCCCCCCTCCCTGCCCGCGACCCCCCGGGCCCGCCGCCTGGCCCCGCGCCGTCGGGGGCGCCGCCGCCCCGCGCCCGCCGCTGCCGGGAGGCGCGCGGGGCTGGGTAAGAACTTTGCCAAACTTCTGGTTTTTTTCCCTCTGCCCCTACCCCCACCTCCCCCCACTACCCCCGTGCCGGTGGCGGGTGAGGCGGCAGCGGGCAGGGGAGCGGAGCGGAGCGGGGCCGGCGACCGGCAGCGGCGCGGCGGCAGGTGTGAGCCCGTGCCGGCCGGGAGGCTCCGGCAGCGGCAGCGCCAAGCGCGGCCACCCGCCCCGCGCCTCCCTCCCGCCCGCCCTCCCGGGCCGGCACAGCCGGCCTCGGTAAATCGCCGCGGCGGGTGCCCCCGGCACGGCCCCGTCCCCCCCCGTCCCCCACGTCCCCGAGGAGCGACGCCGAAGGAGCGGGACCGACTCACTCATGGGAGCGCGGCGGGCGAGGCCGGCGACACCTCCGGCTTCCGAGGCGCCGGCGAAGTTAATTGCACTGAAGTTCAAGTTGTCTTTTCACCCATCAGGAGTGGGCGTTTAAAGGAAGGAGAGCGAGGAGGAGGAGGGGGAGGGGGGAGAGTCTCGCTCGCTCGCTCGCTCTCGCACACACACACACAGGCACACGCATGCACGCACGCACATACACACACACACACACACACACGCACACGCACCCGCCCGCTCGACTCCGCTCCCGAGCTGCCTCAGCAAGGAGGAGCCCGGACGGAAAACACCAGGGCAGCAAGGTACCGGCGTGGGGCAGCCCTGCCTCTGCCTGCGTGTGTCTGTGCGGGTGTGCCTGCGTGTGTGTGTGTATATGTGTGTGAGTGTGTGTGTGTGCCCGCGCTCCCCCGCCCGCTGCCTCGCACGGCTCCTCCGGGCGGGGAGGTGCGCGCTGCCCCCGGGGAGGGGGCGGCGGTGCCGTCGGGGCAGCGCGGCCGCTGGAGGCCGGTCCGACTGGGGCCGGGGGACTCCGAGCCCTGCGCCGCCCGCTCGGCTCCGCGCCCGCTGCCTCCTGCCTGCACGGCGGCGGTGGGAGGGGGGAGAACCGAGCGGCGGCTGGAGCGCAGCGGTGGCGTGTGTCTGTGTGTGTGTGCGCGGCGGCTCCTTCCCTCCAGCGGCTCCCGGCCGCGCGGGGCGGTGGGGCTGACTTGGTGGAAGTGCCGGGGGATGGTGATGTGCGTGTGTCCATCCCCGCCGCGGCCCCCTACGCCCCGCAACTCGGGTCGAAACCCTCCACTGTCCCCGCATTGCCTTCCCCCGGCACCGCGCCCCCGCCCCCCTCTCCCCCCTTCTCTCCATGCTTCCCCCGCTCCTTTATTTCCATAGCGGCCCCCGCGCCCTCTGGCCACCCCTCGCCGCTACTCCCAGAGCACCGGCAGCAGCCCCTTTCGGGCAGGCAGCCGCCCCACGGCCACCCGCGATTTGAAGTGGCTGAGGGAGAGAAGCTCCGCTACCGCGCTGGCGGCCTCCGCGGGTTGGGGATTCCCGGGTGCGGACAGGCATCCCCCGGAGGCCTCGGCCCGCCGGCACCTCTGCTGCCCCGTCGGGCCGGGAGCGGGGCCGGGCCCCGCCGCGCATCACTCTGGGGCTCCTGCCTGGTGTTTCACCTGGCGCCACGTGCTCCTCCGTAACGCTGTTTGAGAATCGCCTTTATTCGTGAAACTTCTCCTAGGGGAAGTACTTTTCTCTCCGTTTTTTGTTTTTAAGACCTTCTTTCCCCTCTTCACTGATGCAGGATTTGGAAGTGGACTTCCTGGAGAATGACCCTGGCAATGAGTGCGGGTTTCCCTGAAAGCTGAGGCTGTTTCTTATTCCCTAGGAAACTGACGGGAGAGGGGACCTCGGATGTCAGCCCAATCTCCGTCTTTTATTTGTCTCGACTTTGAGGCAGATTTTCTCTTTCAGCTCTGGGAACTGACAGGTACAATTCCCATAGGCACCTTTGCATGAAACAAGACCAAGGCCAAGAAGTTGATACGTCATTGCTTTTCCTAGTTAGCCAGCAGTATGTCCTTCTATTAATTGCTATTAAAAGGTTAACCTTGTAGCTCAGTTATTGAATAATCATTAATCCATGGAGGATACACAAGCCCAAAGGTTAATAATAGGAATAGCAATTAATAATATTGACCTTGCCAGTGGGGAGAGTATTTTTGTCACAGTTATTAAAAGGCACTACTATTTATACTAGGTACAGTGGTGCAAATTTGGACTCAATATGTTGAGTACCAATTTACTGCAACAACACTAGAAATTAAGCCACCCCTTTATCTCCATGTTATCAGTCTGCTGACTTTTTCTGTTTAAAATGTATCATCCCCTACTCTCTCATTTTAAATAGAAATGCTAGGTCTTTAATCAATTCTGACATTTCCACTAGAAAATAACATTGAGCTCACTTATACAGATAAAAATTTATTTGCCTGCAGCTGATTTGTTGTAGTGCTTTGGACCTATTCATTTCTCAGAGAGGACTTAGCTTTTTATGGTATTTTGATACCATGGGAATAAATAGGAAAATAAATAGGAAATCAGTACAGAGGGGACAGTCTCACTTTTATAGGTCCAACTCTCCGCTCCCTGGAGTCGCCTCCTTGCAGGGCTGCTCTAACTGACTGACTGACTAACCTACATCCTTCTATTGTCAAAGACCCATCTCCTTTATTTGTATCACATTTTTGACTGGCTGGTCAGTAAGCCCTAATAATAATCATGTTTCATGTCTCAGAAATCTAATAATCAAGTTACTCATTGCTACAAATTGCAGCTAAACTATTTGGGTTAGTCATGTTATCCCCCTTTAAAGGCAGGGAAACTGAAAAAGGAAAATTAACACATTTGCCTGAGGCTACACATGGATTTAAGACCAGATCCAGAACTGGAACTGAATTTAGACCAAGCTCCCTCTTAGAGATCCTCAAGTGCACTATGGAAAATCCTTCCTTAAAATAGAAATGTAACATAAACCTTATTTTTCATCAACTTTGTGTATTAGTCAAAATATACATGCTTTTTTTTAAGGTCACATTTTGTTTTTAAAAGATAAGATTTATCCAGCTTAAAAAAAAAGTGTGGTAATACTTTTCAACTACATCGGCCAGTTTACTTTGGAAACAATATTTAATATCAGACTGTGAGCAGTAATGGGAATAGAATTGCTTGATATTAGGCTACTGTAAACAATATTAGCTAAATGTTATGGTATAGTTACAGACTAACAAAATATGATGGGAAGTCCAGCATTAGTATAGAAAAGGTGCTCTTGCTTACCTAGTGTGAATTGGTTTTCACAATAATGCTCCTTCAGTGCTTTTAGTGCCAAAATCCCTAATATGGGTCTAAACACTGAAAAACATATGGAACAACCATATACTGTGTTTGAGAGTTATGATTTATATCATTAAGCAGTGAGTTTTACCAAGTTGTGTCATTCATGTCACTGAAGCAAGACATATATTGCCTGTCCTTTAGCTGTGGCATGTCATCAAAGCTATATGGTATGACTGAGCACAGATGGCATGCCTAAAAAGCAGGTGTACAGTATAACTTTCCTATTACTGACACGTAGATATTTCCTCTTCCTCACTGTCCGCCCCCAGATGTTTGCTTGCCCAACCTTCTACAGGAACTATAGAAAGTCCTGTTCATCCTGCTCATCCCTGATGCCTGTGCAGTTGAAACCCTATACAGAATAAGTGTTCGCATTCTTTTTTAATTTTTTAAAAATTATTTATGCTGACAGCTCCATTCTGTGCATTTTTAGAGTCCTGATTTGAGGGAAGTGGGTGCAGATCTCATTCAAATAGTCATTCTCCAATACCATTAGCATTACCTGCCAAAAATGAAAGTGGCATATGAATCACAATAAGCCACTCATGAATTTGTGGATTTAGAACCTGCCAGGGAACAACAGATACACACACGATTTCAAAGACCCATCAGTTTTAGGGACTTCCAACAATGCATGAGCGTACATTTATCCAAAGATCATGTTATTGATGGCACATTCTATAAGGCCTAGAGACATAACTGATTCCAGAGTGGGATGATACTAACTGAAAATATTTCTGTTCCAGTCTTTCTTTTACAAGTGAGGTAGTGAAAATGATGAATCTGCTGATCATAACTATGTCAGAGGCCCTTCCTGAGGTGCCTCTTATTGAAGTGCTACTGTGACATAATGATGTGTTGCTTTTGTGTGAGAAGAGCTTTAAAATCCTCTGGGAAATATCACAGTTGCTTTCCAGTTCCTTTCAGACATGTAAATACCTTTATGTTTAGACATGAGTACAGAGGGGTGGAAAGTGAAGTTCAGTGAGGAGTAGAGTGGGGTTAAAAGCATCCACATAGATCCAGGAACCAAATACATACATATGTGGGGTTTTTTTCTGTATCTGATATTACCTGGGGCTTGAAGTGAAATGTTCATTATCAAGAAGCAACGCTGTGAAACCTGTGCCTACTTGAGAGTTACGTTGACCCATGGTTGACAGAGAAGGCCATCTTCTGCTTGAAATTACAGATGAGCAACAGAACTCTCAGTAGCGCTCAGATACTTATGTTCTTCTCAAGTAATATGTACATTATCAAGTATGGCTTATCACCAGCTTTTAATGTATGGATAATGCTATATCAGTGAAAACCACTACATGCCACGTAGCATTCCTTATAATTGCTTGCTTTCTTCATTGTTTGCTTAAGCTGAGCATGTCAGAAACTGAAAATAACATTTGGGTCTTTTTTCCTTCTTAACATACAAAAACTCCAGCCCACGTTTTCAAAACTATTTATATGTTATTGCTTGTGGAACATAGCAAAGACACCTGCATACTGGCATGGTCTATACATGGATGTCTCAGCAGCTTGATGAAATGTTAAGACTTGGTTTGAGTAACTGTGTTTTTCCAATCAGTTATAAATGTTATCTGTTGTAGATGAAAATGGTAGTCAACAGATACAACCATGCTGAAGTAGCCTTCTGTGTGTATTTTGAATGTGAGTACCACAACCTTTTCTGATGTTTCATCTTGCTAGTGGCTCAGTGGAAGATAGATGACTTTTTCTGAATGTATCTTCAGTGCCTTTCTGCAGTCTTTTGGTTATTCTACTGCTTGTTGGTTAGACACCAATCTCTCAAGCTCAGGCCTGTATCACCTTGCTACTTGAATGTCTCTTCTGAAAATTTGTTTACTGAATTGGGCATCATGTCAATAATAACATATTCATCTGTCTGTCTCCAGTCTGGCTTAAGTACTCTCCAGTCATTCAGTGAAGGCCCATGTTTCCAGGCCCTGGTGCTACATCGTACCTCAGTCCATTTGGCTTCTCTCCAAGATGGTAACTGTTTTCTGCTCTGCATCTCTGTTACGGGAGATCTTTGGATGACCTAAAAAAGTAAAGTGCATCCTGTAGATTTCCTTGTAAAACTTTGCTTTTTGGAAAGGAAGATCAACTTTTTGCAGGTGCATCAGTGATGTCAGACTCACTTCTGTTTTGCCTGACTGCCGTCTGCATCTTCCATCAGTCTAAAAGTGTAATTTTTTAAAGGATTGAAGGAGTTATATTAATATTTGTGTGAACCACTTTTCCTGCACATTGTCTGTTCTTTTCTCCTTCCACTTGGTGTCTGGTTTGTCTTGGCTGCTTTTAAAAATTCTGTTGCCTGTAGTGAGTGACTGCCAGATTAAACCACTGAAGAGAAACCAGGTGACTGTCTACTTTTATGAATATAGGTTGTGTATAATAAATTCCGGTTTTACATCTATGCAAATTAAATCATCATATGATTCTGACTACATGCATTTTTTATCAAATATGGCATATATTTCACAAATTATATTTAACTCATAGTCATGCTACAATTTTGAATACCTAACTAGGAGTTACAAGGTGTGCCACTAGATCTTAGTAAACAGGTTTACAAACCCAGAAGAAATAGGAGAAATTCAGCTTTTTTTCTTGTATTCTTGGTAAGTCCAGTGAAAAAGGTTTTCCTGCTATAGGTGATAATATAAACTCCTCACCACTGTGCTGTTTAGAGACAAAAATACACTTGGTTTCTAGAAATGTAGAGATTTTGTAAGGGCCTAAACAGAACGTGCCCAGAATAAAGAAGTTTCAGAGAAACATGTCTTTGGTCTGGAGTTTACAGCATCTAGTTAGTGAGGCCTTTTATTAATGTTTCTGTCACAGAGTAGAAGACATCAGTCACAATGTCAAAATAAACATTTTACTTCTGCAGAATTATATTTTCACCTCGGGAATATTGTGAAGCGAAATCAGAATTTAGCATAATTCTTCCTGTGGACAGACAGGGCAGTTTTAGTGTCAAGCCCTAACCTTGCAATGTGATTCCCAACCATAGGTGCACCAGACTTTGAATAATCTGTCAGATGAGCTATGACAGGCATTATGCTGCAAAAGTAACCACTCAATGCTTTCAATGTTAACTGTCTTCAGTACCTGCTGCTGGTTTTTTTCCTAAATAAAAAGATATTTTGGTGAGCACAAAGATGTCTCTTTCAATGCTTGTGTTTCGGTCACTAAGAGGATCTGGATGGTGTGAAATGTGGGAATTGGGTGGAATTTAAACATGTTAAAAAACAGCTGTGATTCAGAAAACCTCTGCTAAGAAGTTGCCTAAACCTCAAAGCACTAGGTTTGCCTTAGAGTTAGTTCCTTTTCCACCTGGGACTCCTAAGTGGCCATTCAGGACTGTTCATGCCCACCCAAGTCCTCTCAACCCGCAATATTCTTCTGCTCGAGTGTCTTGGTCAGCTTGGCCTCCTGGTTACTCCAGGAGTGTGCCCAGACTCCCTGACATGACTGCATTCTTGACAAAATGCAGCAGGGTCAGTGTGGTAATAGTGGGACTTATTCCCAGGACTATTTTTATATTTACTCTTATTTTTGTTTTTGTTTTTAATTTTTTTTAGGGGAATGTTGTATGTATTCCACAACAATTTAACATAGTGAAGACAAAAATAATCCCAAGAAAACTCAGTGTGTGCCCCAGCCCTGGGAATAATCTAAACATAAGATTATGATCTAAGGAATCTTGAATTCTTTTGTGCTCAAGGGCACTGTTTCAGCAGAAGGGTCGAGACTGCTTCTTCTAAAATAACCATCAGCCTGGTGGTCAGGGTCCTCCCCGAGGTGAGAGGAGTTGTAAATTGGGGCCTTTCAGGGCAGCAGAGATGAATCCCATGATTGCATTAGTGCTCTAATCACAGAGTTGTTATATAGAGGGAGATGGGAAGCCAGCTTCTCCTCCAGCTATGTTTTAATAAAACATACGTTTTGAAGGAAAGATCACAGGAACCTATTTTCATAAAAAGAATGAGGGTGTAGATATTGAGTGGATGGAGGCATCTCTCAGACAGGCCTGGGTAGAGCCCTGACTTTAGAGGTAACCCTCAGGTAGAGCCTTGGCTTTAGAAGGAGGCAGGATTGTAGATTTGGGACAAGCCTCATTTTTCTCCTTGTTAACTCCAGTTGTCTTATGTTGAGGTCAAGACATGCTGTGCTGGCTGTTTTCCAGGCCGCCCAGGCGTCTCTCCTTGTACTCCAGAGGAAAGTTGTGCTTTCAAAACATGATTCTGGATACCTGATCGGGAGCCATGGGACAAAAAATTCAGGGTTGGAGCAGCAGAATCCTTTCTAGGATTAGGCCCTAAACCATATAAATCAGTATCTAATTATTCTTAACAGGTGATTTCATATTAAAAGCAATATTTCGTGTCTGCTGGGAACTGTTCTCTCAGGACAGTTTCTGGTCCATTTTTATTTTGCATCACAAAGGACAGCACAGGAAACTGTTGGATTGCATATTATTTGTAAAGAAAATTCTCACTGTAAGTGGTTGCCATTAGAAGCTCTAATGGCTAACATGGCTAGACACTTATATTGGTTTTGAGTCCTGTGGGACACAAGGTTAGAATTTTTATTTTTATGGAATTTATCTAAATTAAAATTGAAATAAACACTAAAATTTTGGCCTTTTCTAGGAAAAGTTTAATGATATTTAAAGATGCTTATTTCTTCTTTAAAAATAATTTCATTTTGTCTACTTGAAAACTTCTGAAATCAGGGGATGATATATCCCTCCAAAAAAAGGTAATGACAGCAGTCGCTTTCCTCTGCCATGGCATCACTGACTGCTTTTGCCACATATAGGATGTATGGGCACAGTTCAGGCAGTCTGCTCCATGTGTGTTTCCTTCCCCAAACCTGCTTGATACAGCTGAAGAGTAGGTTACAAAGCTGCCCTGGAACCCTTCCACTTGTGATCTACATCCTACAAGATGGAATATTCTAAATATCTTGGGCTTTCCCTAGCTAACAAGCTGGTTATTCTGGCTATGCATGAAGATACAGATTTGGGTCTTAATTAACATCTGCAGTTTAATCAAACCATTTATGATCCTGAGAAATCTGAACTGTAGACTTTCTGGTTTTTCTGATGAGAGACAAATACCATGAACTAAAATAATGGTTTAGTATATAAAGCCTTTACACCAGCTCTGTGGCTGTGGTAACTTTTGTGGAAGCGTGAGAAGTCTGAAGATCATATTTTTCAATGTCTGATGAAGAATTTAAAGATAATAGATATGAGAATAAATACACTAGGGACTTGACAAAAGATTTTTGGTGCTTAAGTTTAAACAGCATTCTATGTCATTTTACAGGGGCTAGCTCTCCGGTGGTGACAGTCCTGTAAATCTCCAGCTAGGCCTAGTTTTATTATAAAAGAAGTTGGCCTAAAAGAGAAAATATGGAATAAATTGCCATGAAAGTGGATTGGCCTGTTTAGTCTGGTGACCTAGTGAAACAGTGGAGGACTTTATAATCTTCAGTGCAGACAGGTCTTCATTGCTGAAGGAAGCAGGAAGTGCTAAGAGGGCTGTAATTGCATATTCTTTAGCAACAAATATAATTGTTGCTTTCGCCAAACAGATCTCAGACAGATTTTAATAGTGTGCACACATTGAGAAGCCTCTAGAACACACCTTTTTACCCTAATTTCATCATATATATTGATATATTCTAATGTATTTACACCCTCTAAAAATGTAGTCCATGTAGAGCATTTCTGAATTGCAGGGTTCCTTACTCTTTTTTTTTTCTTTTTAGATTGACTATGATGATTCAGTAAGACAAAAGAAGACCCAGGAGATGTGTTTCTTTTGATATCTTGAAGTTTCTGTCCTAGAAAAAAGGCTTATGTTTGCCATGATTATAGTGGCCAGTCTTTACTGCACTGTCAGGGCCTTCCCATCTTCCAATGTGCAGCATGTTTAAAAAAAAACCACAAAAACCTCAGTATTGTATTTTTTTTTTTTTTTTTCAAAAACTTCAAATTCGGAAACTACATTTGTGATGTAGGATAATTTTCTTTGTTGAATCTGAAGGGATAAAATTTTGTGTTACACCAGTATCAATTTAAGTCTTGGTCAATATGAGGGAAAGCAGTGTGCAAAGCCTATCATAAGTACTGAATGAGAAATCAGCAAAAGCAGACATGAGCTTCTAACACTGATTCAGGTGGCCGAAATTCAGTTTTTCTCATTTCATGTTCTATAATCTTGTTCTAGTCATTGCTAAACAAATAGTTTTCTTAACTGGCATTAGGTGTATGGCTTCCTGTGAACCATGGTAACTGAGGCTTGAGATTTATGAACGATTGTTTAGTTTTCATCAAACTCCCTCAATCTGTAGATCTAAGCAAAATCACACCATATGTTGAAAATTAGTTCAGTAGTGACTGTCTTTCAGCAGCTGTGCTAAATTTGTATTGTTCTCCAGTGCTATGGACAGCTTTTTCAAAACAATTGAGATCACAGATATATATTAAATTATTTTTATTACTGTTGAGTATCACATTTTAAAAGCCTTGAAATCTTCTTTCTGTGAAAGGTGAAGCTAGGAAAACATTTGGGTTTTTTTCCCAGGGCGCTCATGCTTTCAGTTTATTTGTAGAAAAGGTAAATCATGGATAGATGGATGCTCCATGATGACCAAATTCTAAAATAATCAGCTAAAACTGTAAAAGGTTTCAAGTTCTGCACCATAAAGCTCATGTAAAAAAAAAAAAAAAAAAAAAAAAAGAAGTGTAGCATTGTCTTGTAAATTGGACATTGGCTTTAGAATATAAATACTTAACTGATAGTAACTCGTGTGAGTTCATCAATTCCTTTTATATCATCTGCTAATCAGTCACTCCCTGTTAAAGGCTTCCATTGCTCAGGTAGCCTATGTGTGAAGTATCCCACTTTAGTCCCAGACAAGTATTCAATATAATTTATCAGATCAAGGAAAGAGTAGGATAGTCTGCAATATCTGCTGATGATAGTAAAACAACTGAGGTTAAGGTAGAGATTTTACTAAAAAGAACATCTACAAAAAGAAGAAAAGGACCACTATGGTTTGTCATAGTTCATATGATTTGTCTCTTAAAACCACATGTCAAGGTATCTGTGCAAGCAGGAAAATGAAATCGTGGTTTGCTACTGCTTGGCAATATTCAGGCAGTGAGTCAAGTCAACAATACTGAGGTTGAGCAGAACACAAACCAAGGAGGCTGCCCATGCAAATGATACATCCTGGTTGCTTCCTCATGAACTCTTCCATGAAATCTTGCTGCACCCATCTTGATTGCATATGCTAATCCTGGCTTCTTAATTGACTCATAACAGATTTATCTGGATTTCCAACTTCCTCTTCTCTTTAGAATGTTAATTAAAAGAAAAAAGATTACATTTAAGATATTCATGGCAGTAGCAGAGTTTTCTGCTAGAGGTGTTCAGAGCCAAATTTTGCTTTTATTTAGATGGGACTATTTAAAATCAATGAGCTTAAGTCTGTTTTGCACTTGGGACCTTTTGATACCCACATACTAACAAATGACCATAGCAGCAATGGAAGACTTGATAAAGTTAATAGAGTATATTTTCTAAATTTTACCTCATACAGTAAGATTGAGAAAAAGCCCCCAGCTTTTAGTATAAAATATATGTAACAGTCAAAAGCCAGTTCGTTTGGATGAAAATGAGCTCAGAAGCGCTCATGTAGACTTGTATATTCTCCCTGTCTTCCCCTAAATCATTCACTGTCACTATTAGACCTGCAGAAGAAGGAAAAAGAGGGCTTTGATATCCTCTGTATGGAATATGGAGATTTTGAGTCATGTCCCTAGCCTAAACAGATAATTGTCCTTTGGTATTTTCTAACCCAGATGCAGAGCTTGTTTATTTTTAGTCAATATTTAGGAACACTTTAAATAGTAGTTATGTTTTTTGTCATATGGACAAAATAAAACTTAATTAAAAAGAAGTAGAATGAAAATTATCTTTCTCCTTTTTTTTTAAAAAAAAAAGCAAACTTCATTCCTACTGTGGAATTTTACAGGGCTTTTTTTCCTCATTTTTGTTGTTGTTGTTTTTGTTTCTCCTTAGTAAGGTATTTTGTAGTCATACTCTTGATTGGTAACCCACCATATTGTTGTTGGTAATTTGGGGTTTTTATGTTCAGTAGATTAAATCGTACTATCCTATTTGGGATCTTCCCACCATTACAGCTTTTGCCACCCATAACCTTACTTTATGATCAAAGGGGAAATAAAGGGAAAGCAGTAATGTTAATAGGCTTTCCCATGCAGTCTCTCAGGGAATGGTCTTTTTATAAGTGTCTTGAACTTGACCTCTTCAGAAGGCCCAAAGGTCCAACACACATTTTTAAAGTTGCATTTAAATTTTAATATTTTTATTCTGTGAAGCCATTTAAAACCTGGCCCTCAAAACACAAAGCATAAATCTTTCAGGACAGTCATACAGTAAAATTGATGTGTGCGGAAGAGAAATTCCGGAAAACCCCTACGGCTCTGTTGCTTTGCTTTTCATGTTGTTTTATAGATACATTCCCTACAACACCACCAAATAATCAAACAAAATCCAATGAATAATATTGTGATTTCATCACTCTGGCATTTGAACTTGCAAATACAATTTAGCAATGAATTAGGAGAGGAAAAGTTTTGCATTGCCCCACCCTCATTATAAAAATGTTCTTCTGAGCCAAGCATTTGAGGCATTAGAAAGATTTACAGTAATAATATAAGTAGCAATAATGAACTTGGGAACAAGGGAGTCTTGTAAGAGATTCTCAGAATGAGAGAGAGGTTTTGTAAGCAATTCTATCAACACTAAATAAATATTTAGGAAGATTGTCTTCTCTTAGTGAGTCTGTATAATAATTGTAGTGCTAATAGGAAGTATATGATTTGGATATGAGAAGATATGTATCTCTGAGTCCATTCAACTTGTTTGTGTGGGTGAATCTAGTTCTCATTAAAGGTACTGGTTTGACTGTCCTGATTGCTACAGTCTTCTTTCCATGAAAATGTCAGCTTTGTCCCCTGCTGTGCAAGGTTTCCAGCCATCCCAGTTCATCTGAGGGCAATCTCTTCTGTCTGCGGTCTCTTTTATTTTGGGACGGTCAACAAGGCAGCCAGGTGTGACAGGGCAATTTGATAATGTAGTTGGAAAGGAAAAAAGCATATGTTAAATGACGGAATTTATCTGTAGGTGGGGGTCACACCACTGCCTATCACCGTAATGTCTCTGTGCACTTCCCACAAAATTAATGTTTAATTTTTCTTCTGCTTGTGAAAATTTCCTACCCTCCATTCCTAAATTCAAGTCTCTGATCATACCAATAAACAGAAGAAACTGGGGAACAGGGGAAGACAAGGCATGAGGGAGGCAGGCAAGTGTGGCTGGCTTACCTCCCTGCTCAGTGTCCTGCTAAGAAAGGAGCAGCCAGGATGGAGTGTGACCTCTTGTTCCCAGCACTCACCCTGGCTTCCTGAGAGCTGAGGATGTGGGCACACAAACAGGGAATCCCGTTGGAATTGCTGGAAAAAACTCTCATTAACTTAATGAGATTTGGAACATTACAAGGGAACTCCAGCTGGAACCAGATCTGAACCTGAGTGCGAAACATTCCTGAATACACTACCACAAACTTGTTTCAAGGAGAATATGTGCTCAGACATACAAATGGCTAGATTCTGATCTCGGTAACGCCAGCATGAATTTCTTGACTCATACAAACTGCACTCAGAGGACTAGCCCTGAAGACTATAAAATGAAGAGGCACACATGCCACAGGAGACTGCAAAAGGAGGGTGGAGCTATGAGGATTCAGCCACACACCTTGCTGGAACACCTTAAGACAGGTAGACCTGGCAACAGCTGGCTGAGACGAGACTTTCATCCTGCATAATCACTACTTTCCATAATTTAATGCAGAGTCTGACTGGGTTCACACTTCGTTGTGCTGCAGTCTAGCTACACTCAGATCCTCACTACCAGACTTCTTGCCCTCTAACAAACACTCTCCACTTTCATTTCTTTAAGATCAGTAGCTGAACTGCCATGACTGTTGGGCTTCTGGGGGAAAGAGAACTGCCTTGTGAATATCAGAAAGATAGATGGAGGAGAGAAGAAACAGATTCTCCCTTCAGCCTAGTGTGATACGGCAGCAGGCTGGGCTCAAAATAGATAGAGGAAGTGCTGAATGACCCAAGTAATGACAGGCTTGGTGGCATTCTCCTGCATGTACAGAAGACACTTGCTTTGTCCATATGTCTCCATACTGTAGCTGGGAAACTACTGTAGTGTTCTCCTGGAGTGATATTCAGACCGCAAGTTTAGTCTGAAGGAGAAAGCCAGTGTGTTTCCATCTAGTTTATAAACTGTTGAAAAATGTCAGTAGAATAGAGATCTCTACGTTAACTAGTCTGTGTTTTTTTCTGTCTGCAGAAGCACCAAAAGCTCTTGCTTCGATCAAAGTTAATGTGAGATTGAATTGGCCCTTTAGATAGAGCTTTGACTTGTCACCTATTTAAGAGTGTTTTCATTATTTTCTGATTAGTTACACAGCAATGCCAAATTTTACTTTTCTTTTATTAAGTAATTTAATACTCAGAGCTCACAGAAAACTTAACATGTCATCCATCTCTTTCAGTTTAAGTGATTAAAAGCAAACGCCATTTCTTAAAGTAGATCCTTTTTTTTCACACATTGCACATCCAAACTTGCAGTGAGACTAATACCAAACAAATAAAAAACTTTCTTTTTTGAAACTTTTGAACAAGTTAAAACACATCCAAGACTCCATTCACAGTAATTGATACTAATTAAAATGCTGAAGCTGCATTAACAAGAAATGAAAAGGAGTATTTTGGGTCTTATCTTTTGCAACCTGAATGTTTTTCATGCTTAGCTTTTCATAAATGCGGAAATATCATACCTTTTATTATTTCCGTGGAAAATGCTATTGCTGTTTGGTATTTTATGGGGTGTGGTTTATAATTTTATTAACACCATCTGTTGTTTAAAAGATAATATAGAATATTTTAAAATTACCAAAAATGCTGGTGTACACAGAATCAGGAACAACATTTGCAGTTTGCTCTTTGCCTGGCAATTCATCTGCACATAAAGCTGATTCATATTGAAGACAGTTGAATTTAACTCCTTATGGTTCATGGGATGCTTTAAATATCTCCATTGGCCTGTTTATTAAAACACTATTAGTATCATGAACACATTTGGTATCTGAAACAGCCCTTGCTGCCAGATCTTAAAAATGCTAAAGGGTAAGTAGGGAAATGAAAGGCCGTATTATGAAAGAGCTAAGAACCCTGAAGATCACCTGCAACCAAAATTACAGAATTACCTCGTTTTGAAAGGGAAAGGCGAGCCAGCAAGGTGGATGAGGAATGGATTTGTTTGCATGTCTTATGCTTCTGGTAGAAGTGCTTAGGCACATCTAAAGGAAAAAAAGAGTTTTTAATTACTGAATAAACCTTTTTTCCTGAAGCTGAATGGAAATACACCATCACGGGCAGGTGGTTTTACACATTTCTCTCCACCCACAGCCCGAGAGCAGAGCCAGTTAAAATACAAAGGCAGGAGAGGTCATAAATACAGGAGGTAGGAAATGCCTGAGTGAACTTGGAGACAAATCAGTGCTACCAGACCAGGAGAGATGTCTGTGGTTGGCCGGTATCTTGGCCAGGTGGAGAGCTATTTCAGCTTTGCTTAAAAGATAAACCATCAAGGCTTTCTCAAATCTTTGTCTATTACCTAACTGCTTAGAATAAATAGCCAATTGCATTTAGGGAGAAAGGAGAGACAAAACACTATTAGATAAGGGTTTGCCAGTCACAATATGATTCTTCTGGATTTATGGGCCAGTGACAATTGTTCTTTTTGCTAGAGATATACAAAAAAGAAGATAATTTCCAGTACGATCCCACAAAATAAAATTTGTAACACTTTGGCTTCCAGCTACAGATTTCCTATCTAAAGAATATGCTGGGGAGGACAAGTCCTCCTGTTACCAAGGAATGGAAAATCCTTGTCGAGGTAAGGTGCATCAACCTGTTACTGGCTGCCAACACAAATATTTTGGACTGAGAAAAACTACATTTCAAACTAACAAGAATCCAGGTGACAGATGTTTTATTTAAATCAATATCATAACCTTATCTATAAGGAAAAATGGACTAACATAGCTATTCTAGGGGAAAAAAGAAAGTGTTCTAGCTACTCTTGTACCGAATTCATATTCTGGGAAAAAAACCTCAATCCCGAAACAAGCAGACAAAACCTCCTGCATGGGTGTATATACTTTATATTGGAATTAGGCTGGTTTTTATTTTAGAATAATTATTCCACTACTCACAATGCATGGTAATTATTCCCAAATAAAGTCTTTTTTTTTATTGCAATGAAGTGTCCACAGGGAGCTATCACAGAGTAGTTATCCTGGAGTTGCTCTGCTGCTTAACTTTCCCTGAGTAGACAAGCCTTAAGAAATCACATCCAAAAGATCGAGGAGGAAAAAAAATGTGTCTCTGCATGTGTTACAGCATCAAGTGAGTGCTAAAAGTTATACATTGTGATGTAGATGCTGTAAACCACACATTTATCCCAGGAAGGTACACCATAATAGCAGCAGAAAAGGATTTTGTGGAAACGTGTAATAAGAATTTATGCCTTTCCTTTTTTCTTTAAAAATTACTTTCAAATATTTCAAATTGGGCTTTCATCTTTATTCAAAGCAGTTGCACTGTTTACTAAACAATTTTATGGTATTCCCTCTCTGGATCTGCTGGGAAGCTGTGATTAACAGCGATGTTCAGTCTTTTGGAATACAGTAGCCACGGTATGGTGTTGGGTCATAACTCCTTAAATGAGCTGAAATGCTCAACCTGTGGCATGTGCCTCAACAACAAATTAAACTCAAGGATGAGAATGATGAATGGTTTACAAGCAGGCTGGTGCACCTCCTATTATATTAATACTTTACTGAGGTGCACAGTACAGTACAGCACAGTACTCTTGCTTCATCTGGAGTGATGTATAGTTGTAACTGTATTCATTATATTTAGGTCATATTTTCATGCTCTTTGAACTTGTAAAAAAAAGTCCATAAAAGCTATGTATAAGGCACAAGACTCCTGGAGTTTGTAGTTCTGGGCAGAAGTTTGACTATCCTGTCACTTTATGTCATTCTCAAGGTATCTTTAACTCTTGATGACCCAGGGAGGATCATCATCTCCTCTGACTCCTGTCACTTCCTCATGAGAGAGGTACCCTTGCAGTATCCTGGATTGTATCAATCTCATCCCTGAGAGATTGATGTCCATGGTTTGACATGCCATTGGACTTATCCCCACCCCCACAGTCACTGTGGTATCGCTGGTAATGCCATCCTAACACTTGATCCCATGTGAAGGTCCCACCAGTATGAACACGTTCTGCAGTATGTGGCCACTCATTGAGTTGGAGAAGGCAGTGAGGAAGAACACAATGCTTAAGCCTAGAACAGAAAGTGCTAGTTCTGTTGGGAGCATCAAAACCAGTTGATCAGGCACCATATCTACTGTCCGAGATCCCTTGACAAGCACTGGTGTTAACTCCATGCTTGGTGCACAGCACCTGGCTGGTGAGAGCTGCTACCTCTGAGCCCAGATCCAATATTCTCAGATGCTCTGGGTAATTATCACAAGCCAAATAATGCTGCAGCAGTCTCCTAGTCTCCTTACTGACTCCCCGCCTGTAATTTTGAGATAGGTGGAGGAGCACCACTGTGGTTTGCTTTGCTTTTTCTTTTTTTCTTGGAGCTGGCAGTTTGCTCATGCCAGGGCAAAGGCTGGTAGGCACTGTCTTCTGGAAGGTCACCAGGTAGCTCTCCCCAGCTCGGGGGAGAGCAGCTTGTCGTTTGCAAACCCACTGGCCTTCCAAATCCAGGCAACTGTGGGGGGAGAGGGAGCTCTGCAAGGTCTCTGCCAAGCCTTGCCATGACCTTAGGTGCTGCCTCAGTAGACACAGCTCCGGAAAGAGGAGAGCCATGTGCAATGCCATCTGGACCCACGCTGGCGAGGTGACCCTCCCTCCGGCACTCTGGTTGCGGACACCTGTGCCTGAGTCTGCCTCCAGAGCACCAATCCCTGCTCCTCTCGAATCCCACCCCGGGAACTGCTCAGGCGTCTCCCTCTGTCCCTCCTGTCTGCAGATAATGGTGGCAAGCTGCTGTCTGTCCACCCCAGCTAGTCCAGGGCTCAGAAGCACACACATTTGGGGTGTGGATCTCTGTGGTTCCTGTACGAGGATGGTGGAGATGTTTGTGCAACTTCCTGGGACCCTTGCCTGCCTCTGCAGCCACCCAGTGGATGTAGGCACCACCAGGGCTGGCTTGTCTTCTGCCACCACAGGCTCCCACAGCTCTCTACAACTGTCCCAGAAAATGGGGCGAAGCAGGGGAATTTGTCTGAACGTCCCTTTGATTTCAGTTTGGGTGACACCCTTGGCAAGTATTAACAAAAAATATTCTAATAAATAATCAGTATTGAGAAGAATATTTCAAATAATTTAGGGATATTATCCTCAACATAAAAACACGTCTCCTAATTTCTTGTTTGGAGAAATGTGGAAAAAAAAAAAAGACCCACCAAAAAAACTGTTGGGAGGGGTTGTTTGTTTTTGTGAGTCTTCTAGCTCTTCTTGTGTTTTCATCTTGCTCAGCAGGACTGCCAGACCTTTCTCTTCACGTTCTGATACTTCTTCTTTGTGATCTGGATGAAAACGGCAATTGCAGAAACATTTGAATTTTTTAAAAACATGCTACTGAACTTTTTTTAAAGAATTGTCAGTAATGTTTGGACTCAAATTTGAGAGCTGGCTCTTGAATCCTATGCTGGAGTGATAATATTTGTATTTTTTTTGGCACCATATACTTGTTCCTATTGCTTTCAACTATTTTCAGGCAGGAAAATAAAATATTTGTGCTGTTTCTGATAATCAGCCTGTTCCTGCACACTTTCTTAACTGGGATATTGCTGAGGATAGTATTGTTACCCTTTCAAACACCATGAGAAATGTCTCAGTTAATGCCTTTGTAATAAATGGGGCAGTCTGTCCACAAACATGGAGATATTCCCATATTGGCTTGCACTTAGTTTATGGTCTTCACAGTTTTTCTTCCTGCAATCCTGACCATTAGTGCTAGAAAAATGAGCTCTGCTACAATTCAGGCTAATTACTGTGTTTTAACACATTTTAAGTAAGAGTAGTGCTATTTAAAACCATGCCAGCAGGTCACACACTGCTGAAAATATAAATCTCTCTTTTACTTTGTAGCACTTGTATTACTGTCCACTCAAACCCTTCTCCACCGTGTCCTATATACCTCACCTTTTTATGAGCAGCCTGCCCTCAGTCCATCAGCCATTGTGACTGTAATAGTAAAAGTGTAAATTATTTAGCCATTAATTCTCTTGTCTTGTTTCCCCTCAACTTTAGGGTTTCTCTGTCACATCTTTCCAAATCTAAAGCATCAGGAAGAAAAATTTAATAAATGCTTTTCTTTGTTTTAAAACTTGTTTTGTTTTGCTCTGCTATAGATCAGGAAGTATATCATTCCAACACCTGAAAGGTCCAGGTAGTACAGAGACATGCAAGAGAATACCTGCTGTGGTTTTACTTTGAATGCCTGAAAGAAAGGTCTTTTCCTTCCAGCACATTCCCTGCATTTCTGTAGGAGGATCATTTTCCCATTGCAACTTCTGTTGGGATTCATGTCCCCGACATTCTTTTACAGAGACATGCAAAGTGATCAGCCTGACATCTCTGGGTCTCCAGTTGCACCAGGGGAGCTGTGGTTAGTGTAGATGGAATGATCTTGGCCCCATGAAGATCAATATGAGGATTGCAACTGAGACCATATTACTTTTTTTTTTTTCCTTTAATTTCAGAGAACCTCATTGGTCTGAATTCTGTTTTGATCCTGAGATGAAATTGGCTAAGAAAACTCACCCTGGCTTTTCAAAGTTGTGAATGACTGGACGGAAATGCTGGCCAGGAATCCCTTGGTGATGGACCTCACAAGGTTCATATAATTCTTAAGTTCTCCTTGGCATTTAATTAAAAAAAAAAATCAACCAAAACAAACAAACAACCTTAATTTAACTCTGATGTTTTTCCAAAACAGTGTGTTGCCATGTGAATCTACTGGCCCAGTGAGAGTCACATGGGCTGCTTATGTAGCATAGCTGTGTGGAGACACCACAGTCCCTGTGGACTGTCAGCCACAGAGCTAAAAATGGGATTAAGCCTGACATGGCATCTCATGTACAAAAAAGTATATCTGTTTTGGTGAAATGTCTGTGACCCCCTTTATGCCTTATTACTCTTGATGTCTCACCTCCTGATACTGAGGCATATCAGAGTATAAAAATAAGTTTCTTTTGTGCACTGGATATAAACAAAATCAATTTAAATGTGGTGTTTCACACTCACAGATACAACAAAACGTCCCTTATGGTTTAGCTTTGTCAGGTGTGTTAACTTTACCCAGGACCCATGGTGCTGACAACTGTATGATTCATAAAGAAACATACCATCATGAGCCTCATGGAGTAGAATTTAGATGTGGCCTGAAATATAAGACAGAAATTGAATGTAATAATGCATTTGATTTTCCCATGAAAGTGGCAGATACAAGGTCAGCAAGTGAAATATGAATATGGGTGCTAATATCAGTGCTTAAGTCAGGCTTCCAATCCAAAGTTTTTGTTCAGATGCTTGTGACTCATTTATAAATATTTACCAAGGTGGCAAACCTGGCACTGGGGAGCTCGGGAGGTTTCTCTAAACAAACATTTTATCAGAAGAATAGGTGTTCCCATCTTGAAGCTTTGTGAATTGATGTGGGAAATTTCTACTCTGAGTTGGAGTATCCTAATGCAGAACGTTTGTAGGGCTGCAAAACAACAAATGCAGAAATTGACAGGTTTGCTTTTAATTTACTTTGGTTTTTCTTTAAGCCAAGCTTGGATCAAAACAGATTTCAAAGAAGAAAATAACCAGTTTTCAAATACTTAAGAATAATTTAAACACAGTTCTACTTAAAGCCGTCTATCTTGAAAATGGTCTAGTCCACAGCTAACAAGGAGATGTCTGTACACTCCGCTCTTGGCTTTCAAACTAGTTGAGCCCAGAATTTTCAGGAAAAAATATATGTGTTATAATAAATCTCAGAAGCATTACTTCACTTGGAAACGCATTTGAAAGAACTGCATGTCTTCAGAAGTGTAGTCACATTAGTAGTAGTTCATTAAATGGTTCTAACTTTTTGAAGCGTGTTAAGTCTGCAGTATCTATTCATGTGAGGTAAAATTGCAGACTGAAAAACTTGTAGATGTCTGATAGTACAGAAGTTACTGTTGTTATAAATCAGTCTTTTCTGTGGTTAAATGATAGGGTGGAGAAGGGTGAGGGTGAAGCAAGTAACTATCTCTCCTCTCCATCTAATTTGAAGGAACATTAAAAGATGAATGAGAAAAGGGTTTTCTTAATTTTAATTTTACAGCAGCTCCACAGCTCTCTGAGTTTAGCTTTTTTTTTTTTTTTTTTTAAACTTTCTGGTAAAATGGGCCTCCACTGAAAGAATGCTATGTGTGTAAGATACTGCCTTTCCAGAGGCAGCATATTCCTAGACTAAAGAAGCAGGATTTCCAAGCAGCGTCAGATGCTGTTTGGGAGCAGAATCCTGGCTCTCTCTGCTCTACCTCCCATATGTTGGCTGCTCATGTTGTAGGACACTAATGAACTCTAATAGACCTTAATGATAAGGAAGTTCTGCTGAAACCAAAGGTATACACTGGGCAGCACCACTTCTCTCCACAGCAGGACAACAATCAGAAGTGATGTGCAAATGGCCACTGGCAGATGCTTGTTAGAGATTGATAACTTGTCCTTTTTTTTCCCCTTTTCCTATATTTTTTATTCCTTTTTTCTTTTTAACCAGCAGTCCTTGGTGGCTTACTGATTTAGACGACAAAATGTACACAGAATATGAATCCTTTAATTGTAGGGCTGCACCTCCACGATCCTCACTTTTAAAGAACAGCACATGGCCAGTGTCTCAGAATATTAAAAAGATGTTATTTATGTGTCTCTTTTTGGGAAACTGTAGGAGTGTTATCTGATTTACCATGATAAGTGAAATTGCACCCAGGAATTGCCTAAACTTTTTTTTCCCCCCTCCCTTCACAACTGTATATTTTTTATTTAACTGCTGTGGACCATTTGGTGAAGTAGTAAGGTCATATTTACATTGCAGCAGTGATATGTGGCCTCAGTCAAGGATCAGGACTAGATCACGGGGTATTTTTAGAAGTTGATTTTGATTTGTTAAATTAATAGGAAAAGAGATTATTCTGACCCAGCAAGTTTACAAAGTCTACATCAGGATACAACAAGGTGCTGAGACAGATGAATAAGCAGTAAATGTGTCAAGAGGAAAAGGAGGCGGAGGAGAAAAGCACTTTTTTTCATTAGAAATAGTAATTTCCACTGTTTACCTGTTTGGTCACTGTTTCTTCTGGGATATAGATTCCAGGAAAGATTATTTGCAAGTGAATGAGTCCTCCATCCTGCAAGGACCTGTACAGGTGACTAAATCCATACATTTGCTTTAGAGGATTGAGGCTTCAGGGTTTTACACTTCTGTAACTTCAGCCTCATGTTTGATTCTGTCTTTTGATTACCTTCTTGTCTAATGTCATAATGACAAAATGGCAATCAGGCACTTCTGCTTTTATATTTACAGTAACTTTGAGTGATCATATGGGGACTCACACAGGAAAGCATAACTTACTTTGAACCTCCTACCCTTTCCTCATGCATGGCTTAAAATAAGTAGGCACAGTTATCAGACTCTTGTCAGGACTTGTAACTTGTCTGCAATAACAAGGTTAACCAGCAATAGCTGTCTGTGCTCTGTGGTTGCATGCCAGTAAAACACTGACAAATTGAAAACTGTAATGAGAATAAACACATTATGAATACACCGAGCACATTGACACTTTTACATTAGAAACTGTGGTCATGGTAACTTGCCTTGTCCTAACCAACCCCTGCTGTTTGAAATAGGGCCCCATTTTAAACTTATCATGTGCTCTAAAACAGTCATAATAAACGTGCCCCGTGTGCCATAACCCTGGGTTTTCAAGACATGGTTTAAAATGATTTGCCTGCTTGGTGTATTCCTACTTCCCTCAGTAAACAAGATTGAAAGTTAATAACAAGAATGGTTTCATAAATGAAAACATAAATTGTCACAGAGCTGAATAGACTTATAATTTATAGGCAATCAGAATTTTCCAGCAATAATTGTTCTATTATTTTTGTTTAGGCTTCTTTTAGAATTTTATTTTTCCCCTGCAGATATGATTTGGCACGTGTAGATTAATAAAAGATTCACTGAAAATCATTTTTCAGCACTGAATTATCTTAAAATGTGCTCAGTGGTGTTCTGTAAATCACACAGAAGATTCTACGGACAGAAAAGTGCGACTTCCTGGTTTGGTGTATGGCACATATACAGGTGGTAAGGATGCAAAGGATGTGTTACTTCATCAGGACTGAGAGCTGTAGGCCTGAATTTGGCTCTTTGCATTTAAAAGTGGCGAGAGCGGGGTGATCTGGCTCCCCTGGGCCGTGCGCGTTGCTCGGGAGCGGTGGGCAGCCCTGGCACGGGAAGCGCAGCTCTCAGCAAGCAGGTGTGTCGCAGTCAGGAGCGAGCTGCCTTGGCAGTGCTGTGCGGGGAAGTTTGTGCCGTGACTGCCAGCGCTGGCTGGAGCAGTCATTATCTTTCCGCTTTATGTGAGCCTTCGCAATGACTGTTTAATTTCCCTCAGCTTCCTGCCCCTCTAACAGGTGAGGTTTGGCCAGTAGGTGATACGTGATGCAGGAGGGGAACGGCAGGATAGGAAGGAAACTTTGGACCCCTGGAGTAATTCAGGTAACCCAGGGTGATGCTGCCAGTGGCTGGAAAAGGAAGGAAATGCTTTTGAGTCTCCAAAACTGACTGTGTTGTGGAGGATCTGCTCCCAGCTGAGCCTTGGCATCCATGCAGGACCTGACAGGCTGCCTTGTGGGTGTCCTAGGCAGCCCAAGAACTACAGTAGCCTTTGTTGTCACTCAGATTTGGGGAGAAGGATGTCAAAAAGGCAAAGGAAGGAGGTGGGGCTGCAGACCTATTATCCCTCTTTATCAGCCTGTGGAGCTGGGCCAGTACCTGAGGGAACAGCGTGGCATGTGATTGCTCACCTCCCATGAAGAGAGGGTGCATGCCTTGAGACTGTAGCTGGGTGGTTTTACTATCCTGCCAAAAATTCAGAAATTTCCCTCTTTGTCAGGATGAAACAAGTGTCCTAAGGCAACTCAAGCCAGTAATGTAGAGGATATTAGGACACTCACATGTAAGATAAAGACCCATGCTTCAAGCCCTGATTTTGTTTCATTCTAACATTTGAACCTGCCAGAGGCCATGTACAAAACATGCCCCCTTTTCACCATCTTAGCATTTTTTCAAGGGTGGGATTTTCCCCACCTCTCTGCACAAATATCACCTCCACCCTGTGTGAATTGCTCAGGCAGTCAGACAGAGGCCAAACAGAAGAGGTAAGATATAGCAGCCTGGATTAAGACAGCCTGAAGCTGCAGGCTTCAGCATCATGCCAGTTTTGCCATTGCCTCACTTCAACAAAGTTCCCTCCTGGAGAAGGATGGGAGTCAGCAGAGGGAAAAGGACTCCAGCATTCCACAACAGTAGACTCAATGCCATCTTAGTCTTGGTGGCAGGAGTGAAAGGTCACTAACACTGAAGAGAGGGTGTGTGTTTGCAAGGGTGAATGGGCAAGGCCACCTGTCTGTAAATACTTTCTGAGGGCTGTAATCATGTTCTCTAACTTCAGCACCCTGAATTAACTGATGCAGATGCCTACATCTTCCTGGGAGTTACACAGAGAAATTAGGCTCTCAGATCAGTTTCCTGAAGGCAGGAGATACCCTCCTGTCACCTGCCTGGCCTGCAGCTGCTGCAGCAGAAGGGCACAGCTCTCCTGTAGTGCCTATGTCACACGTGTCAACCTTGGGCTGATATCTTGGCTACCTTAACTTATTCCAAGAACTTGATGCTTAATTTGGAAGAAAGCAATTGTATCCTGGGCTCCTACTTTTAATTACCTTGAATTGCAACTGGTCTAGGTGTCTGAAGTAAAGCATGCCTTTATATGACAATCTCCTCCGTTATTGGGGTCTGTGCAGATCAGCTGGAAGCCCTAATCTTGCAGTCCTGGTACCCTTGAGAAGAGCACAAACTTAATTTGGAAAACTCACACAGGTGTTCTCATCAACATTGGGCTCTGCTGGCAGAGGTCAGATGGCAAGACTTTTACCATGTTTCCATTCAATCTCTTCTTACTCTCCTGTTTATTTTCTCATCTCTCCCTGGTGACTGATGACTAGACTCACCTGTGATTCTAGGCAAAAGCTTACATTAATGCAATTTCTCAGATCACCTTCATATTTGGCTTCTTCAATAGAAATCTTCTATTTGCTTTTATCCCCAATCAACAGACTTAAATACTTTTCATTTCTGTAATTTACAGATTCAGATGGCATTGAACTGGCTCTTGGAAAATACTAAATGAAGTAGATAAAAGTGTTGAAGTAACAGTATTCATTTACTCATTTTTTGTTCCTAAGGCGTTAACTACAGAAATGATGCTCTAGAATAATTTTCTTTTGAGTGAGCTGAGGTTTGAGCTTTTACCCCAGGAACAACATTCCTAAGAAGACTAAATTGTTTCAACTACCAGTTCTGTCAGGTCATCTGCTGTATTGATGTGTTTGGCATACATGTAATCTTTGTTGCAGCTAAAGAAAGCCTTTTCAGTGATTCTCTGCTTTTCTACAGCGCTGCCTTTGGCTACTCTTAGTAGCTGCAGACACCAGCATCGCATGGAGCTGTGCAATAATGCAGAGCTTCATGGAGGTTAATCTACTCTGCCAAATAGACTTTGGCTGAACTAGCCAATAGCCACCTTCTCCTATTCAGTTTATATGATTTAGTCCAAAACCAACTGTCAGTCACAGTAGGGGCTGTGTTACTAAACTATAAGTGCACCGTCAAGGAAAAAATGCTTCAGGTGCACGGCAAAGCGGTACCCCCTCAGTGCTTTGCCATAATTACATGGATGTAACTAACGAGGGAAAAGGTGGTGTAAATCTTTTTGATCCAGTCTTTCACTGTTCTCTTGTCTTTCTCCAAACAATGGTTACAAAAGGCCTGGAACCCAGATCAAAATAACAAGTGCTAAAATTCAACATTTAGAAGAAATAAACACTAGTAAGCTGAAATGAAAATTGACCCTTTAAAATTTCCCCTTTAATTGATGTTTTCACCCCAACATTTAGGATTATATTAGCATTTTGAAAAAATTTTTGATAAATATGGATGTGGGAAAGAAATACTGCAAAGGTATCTACCACATATAGCTTAGTAAAACCACGTGCGTATTCATGTCAGAAGGAGAAATATATTACCTGGCAGCAAGGCAAAGAGCTTGGAGAAGATATGAGTGCTCTAATCTGAGTTCAACATTTTTTTAATTTAAATATTGTTTTGTTCATGTTAGATTAGGTCTTAGAAGTTAGAAGTCTGAGAACAAGACCCTAATGAATATGCAAACATAAAATGACACTCTAAAGGAAAAAAATATTATTAGAGCTCACCAATAAATGATTTTGAAATGGCACTAACATTCAAAAGTTGTATTTCTGTTCCAGAAAAGGCTGAACAGTCATAATCTGAAACAGTGAAGCATCCTATTGCTACATTGCATCATAGATAAGCCCTTCTCTGCTCCTCCTTTACTCAAAGCTGTGGCAAGCTTATAAAATTTTGTGCAATCTAAAAGGATTCAGTAAATCTGGGTTTATCTTCTGTTTTGAAAAATACAGAGAATCTTTCACTCTTCTCCTAAAATTTCTCTAGAAAATAATGGAGGTTTTCCCACCACATCTTTTTGTAGCCAAACAAGTCCCAGCTACCTACCATGTGGGAGGAGAGAATCTAAAATGTAAACAGGCTAATACTACACCATGCCATCTGGTAGTGATGAAGCTGAAAGAAAGAGATGGTTGGAACGATGCTGATGAAAGGTTGCTTCAATTCAAGCAGAGTAGAGAAAGTTGTTCAAGTGAGTGAAATGGAGAAGCAGATAAGAAAATTATGCTGAAGCCTCCTAAGCTGCAGGAATCAATATGAAATTTCCTTGAATAAGTGTTTTGTAACTGTGCTCTCTAGTCCAGGAAACTAAGCAGACTGAAAACAGAAAGTTGCAGTATTCAGGTAAAGGGCCAAAACCCCCTTTTGAGACTACATTTTTAATCAGGGCACTTTTAATGATTTTTTTTCTGCTAACATCTGATCATTTTGTCTTTCACAGACAATTATTTAAGTATTCTAGCATAGACAGCATAATATGTATTTTGTGAAAGTAACAGAATTACAATACAGTGCAAGTTATACAAATAATTTAGGAACCAAAATGCCACTGCCACATTATTGAAGGACCTGTGTCATTACCTACCATCTCTTCTCTTTTGCATGACTTTGAGCACTGGTTTTAAAAGTTATCCCTGCCAACCATTTAGACAGATACTGATTATTAGGCAATCTGCTTATTCTCTTGTTCCCTGCTTCACTTGTATGAAATGCACACTTTTCCATTTCTATTATTTAGCATTTTTTCATCAATCTTTTTTAACTAGGCAGAGACAGCTTTAGAAAGCAGCAGTAATATGTAAGTGGGATAAATTTGTCTTTCAAAAGCTTACACTTGGTCTTGCATGTTTTCTTGTTATTAAGGTTAGATCTCACTCTCTCTTTTTGAAAGTATTGCATTTTTAGATATCCTGCCAATCTATTTTTAACTTTAGGGTGTCAATTTTTACTTTTCACTCAAAATTCAATTCATTTATTCTCCATGAACTTGAAATCATCTTCATAATGCTTAGTTCCTTCTGGCTGTAAAAAAAAAAAAAAAAAATCTATGAATTGAATAAAGCATGATGCACTGCTTTATAATGCTTAACAATAGTGTTTTCCTGATAACACAATTAATCATTTCACTCTTATTTATTTTAAATAAAATAAGCACTAAAATTGGTCTCCAAGAGCTCTGCTAGAGTTATACTTCAATCGTAGACATCTGAAGGATTATTTTTACTTGGATCATTTCAGGGATCTGGTTTATTTCACAGCCCAACATCTAGTTGTGTCAGCATGACCAGGGGGAGGCAAACTTTGAAGTTGGGAGCGGGAAGAAGGAAATAGAAAGTTTCTTCCCTGCCAACTCCCCTGTATCATTTAATGACAACTTGCATCACTCCCTAATTTTTTCTGCACCTGAACCCTTTTACTCCAAAACAAGAGTTACTTTTCATAAAATGACCACCTGAATTAACTAGGCAGGTTAGAGCCTGTACTCTCTGTAGGGAGGATGAATTCTCTACCATAAGCAATATGTGTTCCTTTACAACCCTCCCCACACATCCATGAGGTCAGATAAAGCTTTCCTGAGGTCACTGGGAACAAATTGCAGGATGGCCAGCTCATCATGCTTTAAATAATATTTTCTATATATCTTTTACCCATAAGAACAAGGAGGAAAGAAAAGCCTTCAGTTTTGTGTTGTTTTGCATGGTTCTCAGAAAAGCATAGCTTAATCTGAGTCGTCAAGTATTGGTCATCAAGACTAATTTTGATATGGCCTCAGAGTTTCCATCTCTGAAAGATACTGATTTAATCACTATTTGCCCTTCACAAACATTTGGAGTAGAAATTTTACAGTAAAACCCCTAAGAGTGGCCTAACCAATGACATGTACAGCAACAGTGATGAGCATCACAAAAGCCACCTCTGACACAGATGAAAATGTCTGCTTGTGGCTCATACTTTTTGCACACAGTGGACACAAAGAGATGGATGTTACACTGCCTTTTTTTTCCAGGTTGCTTTTTTGTAAATTTTATACATGACTTTGTATACGTAAAGTACTTTTACTGCAACTGTTTATGGGAAGCATGGGAGAAAAAGAACTTTTCAGAAAGAAACAGCACCAAATTTATTCGCTGTGGAAGAAACTACAAACTTGTTGGCATTTAAAGAACCTATGGGGTAGTTTTAAATGAAGCTGCAAAACTTAGAGAAACTTTAATTTAATCAAGCGCTGATGACACTTGAAACTTCTTGCAGCAACGAGGCAATCACATGAAAATGATGCTGCCTTTTTGTTTCTCAGTGAAAAGAACATGTAAATGTGGACATAGTTCATTACTTTTAAAAGTAAGACTACAAATTACTTTTAACAACTAAGTAGTTCCTCACAAGTACAGAAAGTTCAGGTATTTTTTTTTATTTGCTGCAAGTATTTCTGAACCTGCAGTTTTTCAGCTTTTTTAAATCAATGGAGAAGCTAACAAACATGTTTTGTTTTTTTTTTTAAAAAAGAAGGATTTCCTTGTGTTGTACCACTACCACAATTTTAATTTAAAACCAAATAGTTGTGACTATTTCTTTGCTATTGCCTCCTTTTTTGTTTGATTCCTTCCTTATGTAAATGGTGGTAATTAAATGTTGCAATGGTATTACTTGCCACTGCAATGCTGAGAAATGCTGGTCTACATGACCTAATCATTTTCCAAACCTAGTGGTTGTGATTCACCTCAAAAAATATTCAAAGAGTTTTCCCATAACACCTTTCATAAGCTAGCAGCATTATCCTGATAGCAGCAAAACCAGCTAGATCTGTTCTGGTTCCTATTATAGCAAACACATATGATATATATAGATACACTGTCTGACATTTCCAGCATGGTGTGATATAAGTGGGTCAACTGGATTCACGTTCTCCTGGCAGGTGAAGCACATTGTGGTGAGTGATCTGCATTGGCTAAAAACTGACAACACAGGGATGTGGGCATGGGGCATATCATGGAAAGAATATTATTCACTTCCTACATGCCTAAAAGACAGTGGAAAATACGTGTTAGGAACCTTAGTTTCCCAGAGCGGGCTTTTGGGAATGTGAGTTCAACACCACCAAACACATGTCCAGCCCAGGTAACATAGGAGGCAGGTAGACATGAGAATATAGATGCAGTCTGGTAAGACCAGGCTGTGACTGAGCTGTTACTGACAGTGCATCACTTCTTTTCCTCACAAAACTAACAAGCCCTTCTCTGATGCATGATGTTGCAAGCAGCTTTTTGATTCCTCGCAGGCTAAAATTATGCTGTGTGTCTTTTCCAGTGATTACAGTTCTTCAGGAACGATAACTGAAATTTGATCCTGAACATATATATGTAAAATGTGGTTTAAAATGATTTTACACCAAGCTTCTATAAAACTTTAATATGCTATATTAAGGTTGCAGTACTAACGACATTCCTGTTTTTCATTGCCTCTTTTCATTTTGGATGTCTGAAACTACAGCTTGATCCCTAGACTTCTGAGGTCAGTAAGGGTCTTTCCTTGGTATCAGAAAACTTTGGACCAGTTGTATCAGTTCATCAAGAGAAAGACCCTATCCTTTGAATTTATCGGTGCTCAGTAAGCAAGGTGAGTTTGCTGGGTCAGGGACAGACAGTTCATGTGAGTTCATAACTGTTCCCAACTACACAGTGGAGACCTTGTTCAAATGGTGGTTCTATGAATACGACAAATAGTAAGTGAAATTCAAACTCTGAAACTATGCAATTAATTTCTGTTCTGGAGAACTAAGAGACTCCAAAAAGAATGAGTTCTCAAGTACTGAGGTGACCAACATTTCTAAAATATACCAGCATGTAAGCTTTTGCTGAGTAAACTATAAACTCCCACGCTATTGCAGAATGACTGTCAGTTCCTGCCTCATAACATCTGAAAACCAATTTTTTTTCAAAAAGTTAATCAAAGTACACCACCAAGAATAAGTAATTCCAAGAAGCACCATCAACGAACTCCTTTGAACCCAGCTAAGCTGCTGCCCTACAACTTCAAACAAATGCACCACTTATGCCAGGCACTCTCTCATTCCTCTTTGTCCATCACACCTCTCTGGAGCAACTGTCATATAGAAAAGGTATAGAAAAGTCTAGAGAAAGGCTGACACCAAAAATGTGACAATGTGCTAATATTGGTTTTTCTTTTACTAACAGTGGCTGGTATACAATTTGGCAGTCTTGTGTTTCTGGCTTGATTTTAGGTCACCTATGGATAAGGGCCGTGGATATTACAATGAAATAGTAATTTTGGCTTGTTTATAACATCTCTCTTTTTTTTCTGGAATTTTTTTGATTAAATGAAAATATCTCTGCCCACCAACAAGCTGTAGGAACTTTCAATGGGAAAGTAACTTTCTGTCAGTAGTTTTTTGCATTTCTTCTCTTAAAGATCCCCATGTTATGAAAAGAGCTGCAAACCCCACAGTTGCTTGCAAGGAAAGGAAATTGTAATTGATTCTTACAACAGAGAAACAATTCTTTGATACTTGTACTATTCACCAGTTCTTTAGTGAAACAACAGCACATCCCATGAAGCACACCCTAACATTGTCAAATCTTTTTATAAAGTAAAATAGACTAAGGATGAAGGATTCATGTTAGGGGACAAGAATGTAACTCATACATTAATCAATGATTGTGGATCAAAATTATTCTGGGTAATTAAGCAACTCTGAAGGTAAGTATACTGAAATTAAAAAAGCTAAGACAGTATAAATACCTTTGGCCTCAAGAAATCATAGATCACATGAATTTACCCTTGAATTCAGCCCAACCACTGCTTAAAGTACAGTACTGTGTAAAGCTACAAAGTCAGCTACTACAGGCTCTCAGTTTGTTGAATATTTTAATTAAGAGGATTCTGTCAAAGTATTTCTCACTATTAGGAGAACATTGTATACAAAACAGCTAGAGATGGGTGAACTCATTTTACCTCATTACAAGCCCATTCAAAGACCACTTCTAATCATGAAATATTATTAGCTTTTTGTTCTTTTCAGAAGATGATGACATAGAATAATACCTAATGATAAAATAAGAGAAGTAAAGAGAAGAAAGCAGCATGGGAAAAGAAATATCAACACCGTGTGAAGAATAAATTTGATAATATGGGCAGAGGAAAGGAAATATTAGTAATAGTAAATACTAGTAAAGGAATACTAGTAATACCTTCTATTCATGGTCCAAAGACATATCTGGCAGATTAGGTAGCTGTGTGAGGGTTTTTTATCATAACCCACCTGCTACGTTATGGTACAGTTCCAATTCCTACATGGGGGGAAAAAAAAAGGGTTTAAGTTACATCAAAGAAATGTCTGCAAAGTCAAGCTAGCTCTTCAAAACCTGTAGTCCACAAGAATAATGTAACATGTTCACAGACACAGAGTTTGCTCAAGACTAATGATAATCCTTTGTGAAATGCAAACTGAAATTTGTTTGCCTACCAAAACAAGGCCTTTTTCCTATCCCCCTTTCCATTCACAGATGCTGGCATGTGTTGGCTTGTTATTGTAGTTTATGAATGTTGGCCTTTATTTCTGTGAAATTAGTGTTATCAACTTCATTTGACAAAATGTAAAATTATATGTAAAGCTGACAGACTTGGAAAAAGTAATAGAAATTAAAAGGAGATAAACATAGCTTTAGGAATATGTGTTCTCTTAAACAGTTCTTTTACTCTGAAGGGCTACATAATTATACAAAGCCATATGTGTGTCTTTTTTTTTTTCTTTAATAAATATTCCTGAAACTGGACAAGTGCTAATAGCACCACTCAGAAGAATGACATCTATCATCCAGAAAGTTCTCATTATAGCTTACTTTATCAGTTCAATGATGAAAAAAAATTAGCTATAAATCAGTATCTCTAACTAATGTTTTAGCTGAACTTAAAATAATGTTCTAAAGTCTGACCATAAAAATGTGGGATTAGGCTACACAGCCACACAAGATGTCACTTCTCCTCTACCTGGAGATCTGCATGATAAATTATACTGTTCCCACATAGCACAGGACAGGTGGAATTTGAATGATACATCCCATAGCACATAAATCATATAATGTAAAGTAAACACTCCATAGGTTATGGGTTTTAGTATTCTGGAATCAGGATTTTTTATGCCAATTGGTAGCTCTTTATGTTCTTCATTGGTCTTTTAATAACAAGCTATTTGATCTTTCTGTCTAATTGCTCTCATGTTAATAATTATGCAGGATTAGGAAAGCTCTAATGCTCAACCGTGCATATGGGAGGATGTATAGTTATGACATCCCTGTAAAATCTTTGTGAGAAAGACATGACCCAGGGCAGTGAGGAAACTCTCCCGGCAGAGCTGACAAGCTGGGCACAGTGCCACCGCTGATGTAGCTGCCCTGTGCCAGCTTGCTGTGCTGGCATGGGTGGTCGCCACCCCTCAGAGCCAGAAATCTGCCCCAGAACCCCTCGTCTGAGGGTGGCAGGGGACTTTCTAGCTCCAGTGCTTTTATGGGTTCCATTTTAACTATATCAGAGTATGCCACAGTCTTTTGCTTATTTGCTGTCTCAGGCAGGGAAGCTGATTTCACAGGTTTCAGGCTGAGGCTCCATGGGGCTTTGCAGGACTCCCTGAGATTCACCAAGCAGGGACGAGAAGTGCAGGTCTTTGTATCACACACAGAAATTACAGGAACATTTTTTCCTATTTACTGTGACTCTGATGGTTCAGCAATAGTGGAAACCAGTGGACATTTCATCTTGGAAAAGCTGGCTGAAGAACGCTGCCTTTCTGCTTATTCCAACAGCTCCATGAGGCAATACAATGGATACAAATCTTTTGAGGACAATCACCCTATTTTCATTTTCAAAGCATTTCTTCAAGCTGGGCTGCTTTAGCTACTGCTTTACTAAGCAGCTCCACAAAAACTTGCACAAGCATGGTGGAGGGGCAGAGACTGATGTCAGACCCACTTTGTTTCTAGAGTAATATATTGGAATAACAAGATCCTGTTGTTCTTGTTTAGCCACACTGACTATTGCACAGGGCAAGCTGGAAATGGAGGAGGAAGGAGAAACTTAATTTCTTTGCCTTCTCCTTGACTGCATAGGAAGCTGAAGTTCCTGGTAGGAAGCTTCTGCTCCCCACCCTGATTCTCATGGCCAGTGGCACGGCTGTACAGCAGGCATGGCTTTTAGACATAAAACCTTGTCCCCTGTGTGGAAGATTCTGTCTGTTTTAGCTGATTATGGAAAGAAGGATCTAAGGACAAAGAAAAGACCAAGGTGGACATAAGTGTCAAAATAGTTTGGGCAATCAGCTTCTTCAGTCTTACTCCTGTTTGCAGATAAGAGGTCTGGGGGAGACTCCTGTGTTAGCCCTGTATGTGTGTAGGAAGCCATATTTACAGCCCTGTGCTTGAAAAACAGGTCTGACAGGGTACTGGCCTGCAATGCTCTGGAAGAGCATGAGGCATGATTTCCCCATTTCCCATTTCCTTATGCTTTTTGATTCACTAGGTAAAGAACAGGGCTGCAAGCACCCTGTACTTGGGAGTGAGTTGGTTTCTGTTTCCTTCCCACGGGCCGCTCAGGTGTTCATGTGCTGGCCCCACTGTGAGGAGAGACACACAGCAAGAGCAGAAGGAGCTCCAGGTGCTGCTCTTTCTGCCCCATTCCTCGTAGCCCCTCCATGTGCCCACTGCTTGTTACTGGTTAGAAAAAAATCTCAAGCAATCACACACACAGACAACCCCCTGCCCCCAACCCAGTCAAGTCTTTTCAACAGATTAAACCCTTTTTGATCAAGCCATTCTTGAGGTGTTGTTTGTACTGCACCCAGTTTTGGGCCCCTCACTTTAAAAAGGGCATTGAGGTGCTGGAGTGCGTCAGAGAAGGGCAACAAGGCTCATGAAAGGTCTAGAAAACATGTCTTATGAGGAAGGGCAGAGGGAGCTGGGGCTGTGTAGCCTGGAGAACACTCAGGGAGAACCTCATCCCTCTCTACAGCTCTCTGAAAGGAGGCTGTAGTGAGGTGGGAGTCAGTCTCTTCTGTGACTGCAGTGAGAGGACCAGAGGAAATGGCCTTCAGCTGAGCCAGGGGAAATTCAGATTAGATTTTAGAAAAAAACATTTTTCACTGTTAAGGTGGTCAGGCACTGGAATATGTTGCCCGGGAAGGTTGTGCAGTCACCATTCCTGGAGCGGTTTAAGAGGCGTTTGGATCTGGCGCTGGGTGTGGTTTAGGGGCTAGCCCTGGTTTAGTGGTTTAGGGGTTACAGTGTTAGTGCTGGACAGATAGTTGGACTGAATGATCTTAAAGGTGTCTTCCAACCCTGATGATTCTATGGTTCGGTGATTTGTCAGTGTAATCACTACTAACTCTCTATGAAAAAGACACTAATTTTTTCACACCTTTGTACTATTCAACATAAGACATATTTCACATAACAAACAATTTTCTTTTCCCCAGAATAGTATTTTCTAAGCTGATCTTTTCTTCCCTCCTTCCGCAGCAGCAGAAAGGGACGGTGCAAGGATGGGACTTGTGAGAGCCCTCTCCTGCCTCTCGTCTCAAGCAAGCTGTGACTGTTCCCTAATACGAGCCAAGTACTTCACCTGAGGACAAGCATTACCTTTTCCCACCCCAGCAGAAGCACTTTCTGCCACCGTGCTCTGCCTGCCTCTCCATGTTGGATCTACAACAGCCAACGCGGAATCACACCAGCACAGCTCTTGCCAAAGACACGGTGAACCAGAAACACAGAAGCATTTGGGCAATGCTCTCAGGCACACAGTGCGATTCTCGGGGATGTCCTGTGCAGGGCTAAGGGTTGGACTCGATGATCCGTGCGGGTCCCTTCCAGCTCAGGCTATTCTGTGACTCTGCTCATCCGCAGGGTGTGCGCGGCGGCGGCGGGCCCCGAGCAGTACACGGGTGGGCGCGGGGCGGGGAAGCCGGAGCGGGCACGGATCGTGGATCACCACGTCTCCTCGGAAGGAGGAGCGCGGGCACGGGAGGGCCGCTGGCTGCCGTTCCCAGGGCGGGCCACGAGGTGGCTCCGCGCGGGTGACCCGGCGCCCGCAGAGCCCCCGGGGCCGCGCCGGCTGGGAAAGCAAAATCCGCGTTTCTCGTTCTGTCACATTTTACAGGAGCTTGCTCATCGCCGGCTCTGCCGGAGGACAGGCACACCCCTCCGGCAGAGCTGAGAGCTGTGCTTGGGAAAGAAGGCGGCAGCCTGAGCTGCCCAGGGAGGATTCAGGGCTGGGGTGAGGCTGGCAAGCGCCTGGCCCTGGGAGGTCACTGGCGGCTGCCGTCCTCCCCTCACCTGCCCCGTGAGAGCGGCCGAGGGGCAGCTGGTTTCCACGACATGGGTGCTTGCAGCTTATTTGAAAAATAGAAATCTATCGGTAGGAGATGGGTGGGGTGACTCAGCAGGTAAAGGTGAAAGAGACATTGCAAAGGCTTCCAGCTTTAAAAGTTGGAACAGAAGTTTTCGTTTTGGTTTTTTTTTTCTTTTTCTTTCCCTGCTCCTTTGAGGTGGGCTATTTCGATGAAGAAAATTCTGCTCACATTACAAAAGGAGGATGTCAGGGGGTTTGACTGTCATTGAGGTTGAAATGAACTTTGTCACCCTGTTTAAATATTTAAGTCTCCTGGCACAGGCAAATACATCACGAAGTGCTAAAAAATATATTTAAAAATACAATTGCCTTTGAGATGAAGCATTCCTATTCCCACTGTATCAGTTCACTTTGCTCAAGCAACCCTGAAGTATAGAGAATGGCAAGAAGCTGTGGACTGGAGAGGAAGCTCCATTATCAGAACCTCTGCATTTGAAGGTGTAACATTTTGTTTTATGCTGGTTTAGCCACTCTGTTGATTTAACTGATTTCCAAGAGCTTAAACATCTTATCAATGTGCACGTGTATCAGTTTTCTTTCTGACTCCAGTCGTACTAATGTTCTATTCCCTTAAGTAGCTGTGGTTTTATTATAGTTTCATACCATTTTGCATACTGGTAATATTTAGGGGATTTTTTGTACTTTCTCTTAGCAATCTTACCTTCCCTGCACGCATACAAGGTTTCCACTTTCACATCACTACTTTGGTTGTATTAAAAGTGCTAATTTTACTTAGAAGTCAGAAAATGGTCTTCAAACCTCGCTCTGTAACACGTCCTTGCTTTGGATGCAACAATGAAGAAGGTAGTGGATGTACTTTAAAATAAAAGGTTTTTTTTTTTTTTAGATTAACTGATAAAATCATTGTTTAGAGAAACTGTAATGTGGTTCAAGGCAGAAACCAGTTTTATGTTGGTGCATTTTGTCTGAGATGATCTCAAAGGGCAATAGCTTCCTGGGCAATTGTGAGTGTGCAAGGCTAAAGCTGGAGGCACTCGTGTGAGTGGGAACCCTCAGTCATAATTTAAAGTCTTATCTCAAGGACAAACCATATGCACCATGTTGACAGCAAACACAGTCTCTTTAGTTTCATCCCTTCATGTGGAGGTGGAGGGACTCATGATTAACACACTGTTTTCATCTTCTGTGGGCCACAAAAGTAACTCTCTGAGAGGCTGGAACTGAGGACTGCCATGAAAAAGACTTGAAGGAGCTGAAGGAGACCAGCTCATGGTGGAAATGACACCATAAAGGTAAAAGAGCCCAGCATGAACAAACCTACATTTTGCTGATGGTTTCTCCAGCTCTGGCCCCATGCCAGTTTGGTTTTTGTGGGCTTAGCTGATAACACAAACATCTTCCAACCTCCAAGCATGTGAAGGATGATACCAAATCCTACAGCTGATGAGAAGTGAGGCATTTATACATCCTTATATATTGCTTTGTACATTTCTTGAAGGCAGAAAAATGTTCAAGATAGAGCGTTCAAAAACATTTTGAGTAAATTCTTCCATATCTGAAGGAAAAGACCACTCAGGTCATGTCCCTATCCTTAAACTTTTTAGTTGTTTTCAGAACAACTGAGAAGTGCAGAGCATATGAATCACCTGCTGGGATAAATGGGGGCTGAAGGTCCTCCTAGGTATTGAAAAAATAATCATTCCAGTTTCCCTACTACAATTCTTTTTTGAGTCTGAAACCATATAAACTATATATCACATATTGACATTTATGTCCTTCAGCAGTGTGACATCACTTGTCACTAGATGTAAATTTCTCCAAGTTATACAAAAGTCAAGTGTCTGAATTCTGAGCTCCTAGTTACAAAGAAATATATTCTTACTGACTGACTCATAATTTTTTTGCTCTTATGTTCAAGCTTGTGGAAAATGAATATGCAACCAGGAATTAAGACAGAAGTTAAAACCTACATAAGAGGTTTCAAGCAAACTGTGCAAACTCTACAAATCTATGTCCAGATCCCATCTGCTCTCAGTCACAAAAGTATTCAGTGTATAAATAAGCCCTTCCAGTGAGCGCAGTGGGATTGGGATTCCTTCAGTGTGACACTGATGTGTTTGACCTGTGGTTGGCCTACAGGTATGTGCCCATGTGTGAGCAGTGTGGACATGATCTGCATGATGCAGGATAAACACATTGCACCGGTGTTTTGAGCAATTTAAAGAAAAGGTTTGGGTATCTTTTTAAAGCTTTAACTTTTGTGAGGAAAGTAATTAATGTTTTTACTTTGTCACACTTGCAAAGACATCTCTTTGTCCATCCATCTGGCTTGCTTTGGTTTCAGGCTGTTTTGTTGTGAAAGTTGCTTTAGGGATACACGCTAGGATATATGTTGTGGGATATGTGGTGGGATATATGTTATGTTTGAGGTGGTGACTCTGTGGTCGTCCTGTGCATACCAGAAGTGAATTCCTTTCTAATTATGCACACCAGCTGCTGGCCAAGTCCTGTCTCCTGCACTGACACGTTTCTGCACTGGAAGAAACACTTTGTTCACATCTGGAGAGTAGCTGATGCAATGTACCATGATTGCAGAGGACAAATCCTAAGCATAATTCAGACTAGCTATATATGTGGATTTGAAAGTGCAGGCTAAATCTTAAGCATTACCTTGTCTTCAACAGGATGCCAGCAGAGGAAATGAAGTAACGGATTGATGTCTTGTCAGCAAAGAGGCTGTTCTTATGTAAATCAACTTTCTTGATATTAGCTGTTGTAAACTTGGGTACTTGGCTTTACTTGGGAATTTTGGTCACCAAATATACACAGATTACTCTAACCACAGAGGGAAGAGAGCAATTTTGAAAACAAGGATGAGTTGTGCAAGGAGAGAAGTGTTCAAAGGAAGCCTGAGTCTAGGCCCACCTGTAGTGATCTCAGAGGAGATGTGGGAAAGGGAGATATTGTTGTGTGGGTGATGATGATGTCTACAAACTCCTCTGGTAGGGAATGTGATCACTTCTCTGTCTCTGCACAGATGATCAGAATTAAAACATAGAGAATATTTGGGAAAGGGCAGATGTGAGCAGCTCAGTTAAGAGGATAGGGGAAAAAGAACTAGGAAAACATGATGAGAGGTCTTCAAATAGGAAAAGAGTAAAGGTAAAGAGAAAGTATTAAGTCAAATTATTTTGAGTCATGCATGGTTTGTTTGTTTTCTTTCTTTATTGGGACAGAAAGAAGGTAGAAAAGTAGGAATTCTGTGCTGAGATCATGAATCCTCATATATAAAACAGCTGCAAGCTGGGAAGGTGTTCTCAAGCCCTAGATTTGCAACTGCGATGTAGGCGCAGACAAAATGAAAATTGGTTTTTATTTTCAGCTTTGGTCACTGATGTAGATAAGAGTGAATGCATGAGAACATCGGTGTGTTTGGTGAGTATGTAAGTAAAATAACATACAATGAATTTACCTCAAGTTTTCATTAAAGTGTCACCTAGCTTTGCACAGCAAATGTACATGTGAACAGGGAACATAAAACCCTGAAGTTGTTTTACTTCATTGTTATCTAGATGTTTGCACTCAAACAGCATAGAACATTATTGAACATTGGATATGTGTGGGGGGGGGTTATGACATATCTTCTTGTAAGTCAGTTGCAGAAATCACAGCTGTGAATATTCCAACTTCTGTCCAATTTCAATTCAAACTATTCACACTATCATAACATTTTATATTTTTTATTTTAAAAAGGAAAAGATGAAAAAATTTGACAACACAATTTAAAGAATATATTTGGACTAAGTTACAGACCTAGAGTATTTGAACCATTGTTTGCACACCACTGAGAACACAGTGCCTTCTTTTACATAATAGTGATTTTATCCTCCAGAACAAATTATGATGGTGGGTTGTGGGTACTGTCCAGTATGATGATCTGGAAAAGAGTATCAGATAAGCTATTCCCCATTTGATTTGATCCTGAGACAGGTGAAGTTCAGTCAGTTTGTTCAGCCAGTGACATGTGGATGTGGTGAGATTTTTGGGGATGAACAGGGTGAGCAGATGTGCAGATCTATATCTGTTTCAGAGTGCCTGAGCAAGTACAAAAAGTCCAAGATACCATTCTTATAGAAAAAAAAAACTTAAAAGCCCATTTTTAAGAAAACCCAGCAGCAATGCAATCTGTTTGGACTTAGGAAAACTAAGTAAAGAGCATAGGACTGGCTTCATCCATAATTTGAGTCAAGGTTTTATCAGTGGGATTGTCTGATGGGGGGAAATGCATTTCACATTATGGACATAAAAGATCCTGTGTGCCTCCATGACACTGGAAACGTGGTGGCTTCACTTGGTCCTGAGATCTCTGTCTTGGTAGGAGTTTTGCCTTTCACCAGTACAAGATCAGTTTCTAAAACTGTTCCTTTCCTAAGGAAAACTGATTGTGTTCTTTATGTAGCTTTGTAATAAGTACTGACAGCCAGAAACTATACAGGAAAAGTGCATGACAGTGAGGAAAATAACCCTATTGACTTTGGCTACCTGATCTTTTGTCACAAATGAGAAGCTTCACCAACAAAATCACAAAGGAAAAAGATATGGGCCTTTCACAAAATGAAGCCTGTATTTGGGTAAGAAAAGGCAGAAAAATTTCAGAAGTAGTTTGGCTTGATGCAGTCACAGTGACTATAAGCATAGATGAGGTGTGAGGTTCAGCACTGACTACAGTCAGTGCAAGCAAATCTCACACCACAGGGGATAAGAGGAGAAATAGGCCCAAAGAAATTCATGTCCTAGTTCAGCATGTTCCAGCCTTGACAGCTTCAGGGGCAGCATCCCATTTCAGGATTCCCACCTTGAAAGTTAGTATTTCTGCTGGATTTCTGGGTGCTGGGTAAGCAGATGGCCTGTTTTCTTCTTTCCCTTCCTCCTTCCTGTCCCGTCCCACATAAAGCAGGCTGTGGTGAGGTTACTCTCGCTTTCTTCTTTGCTGAAACTTGGAAGCAGCTCCACCTCTGCCACCTCCTTCCACCCATTCTGAGCTGTTAGAGGTGTTGCTGCCTGACTTCCTCCCTCCCTCCTTCAAATAGGACAGCAGGCTGTAAGGGTTGTGTATGGGCAGGGCTGCGTATCCTTCTTTCCTCCTCGTTTACTCCCCTTTCCTTGCAATAGTGCACTCACCTATTGGTCTGAGTTAGCCATGCCTTTCTACCTCCCAAACTACTCCCATTCTCTCTGAGAAAAAGTCAGGGTGACAAATGAGAGTTGGGTACCTCCTGCAGACCAACTCTTGGGTCACTCTAACCACGTGAACATGATACTTATTGAACATATAAGGGACAGGAATTTGCTAAGGGCCTAAAGTGACATATTTAGAGACATGCTCAGCTCTCAGAATGAGAGCATTTCCTGGATTTTACAAGAGATTCCCTTTTCTTAAAGCTAAGCATATGCTTCTGAGCTGGGTCCTGTCTTTAAATGGTCAAATGTGAGAGGTGTGTCATCTCTAACAATAAGAGGTGAAGATGGTTTTGGGGAAAATATCATTACTCTTTAATACTGAGTTATATTTATGGAATCCAGGTTTGGAGTAATCAGTTTGACATTCAGTGCTGTCTGCCTCTTTTGGCCAGACTTTTTGCTTCATTCACAAAGCTTGAAGGATGAGAGATATTAATAAAATTATAAATTCACTTTCCAAGGCAGTAAGATACAGTCTTAATTTACTGGTTTAGAAGTTTTACCTCAATAAAAGAACATCAAAGGGCATATGCCTCTTGTTCATTTGGCTTTGTCATATGTTTTATAGTTTTATCTGATACTCAAAGACCTAAGCAACTTTACTGGGATCAATAAGAAGCACTGATCCATCCAGCAACCTTGCCCAGACTTCTCCCTTGTGGCAGGTCCAGAGCTTTAACACTCCAGGTGGATTGTGTCTGGCTCCAGGTAAATTTTGTCAATATTTTTCATCTGACACTGTATATGTATTTTTCATATACATGAAAAAGATAGGTTCAGCAGTATTAAACAAGTCTGAGAATTTGATTTCATTTTATCAAGTTACTTGTCCAAACCAACCAAACAAAAAGTAATTTCCCTTAAACTCCTGAAAATAAATTGGAAGACATATTTTTACTTTTCATTGCAATACTTTAAAATAAATAGTATCATTTTCTGGTTTGAAAATATTATACCTGTTCAATTTTCCTTGAAATATATTTTTAAAAAGTAAATAAACTCACAATGAAATGTCCCCATTCAGATTAAGTCAAATGTTTTATGTAGTTAAAAATGTTTAAAAAGCTTATATTTGCTCAGTGTTCTTCACTTTTTCTGATTTTCCTGTGAATGGAAGCATCAATGACCACAAAACTTTAGTTACTGACTTTTTGATTTAACTTTACTCCTGCAAAAAGAGGCTGGTTTTCTATCACTTATAAGTAGGGTCCTACAGCCAATATTAGTGCTTATTTTCCAGGAATTTACGCTCAGGCACGTTTTTAAAGGACACATATCAGATTAAGGATACAGAAAGCAGAGTGCAGATGGCATGTACACCAGGCTTCCTTCAGTTTAGATAAGTCAAAAGACTTATTTTGACTTATCATATGAGTCGTTCAAAATAGAGGAATACCTTCTGCTATTTCCTCTCTTGATTGCTTCTACACTTGTGAGTATTCTTTGGGATTCAGTCAGCCTTTTTTAGTGAACATCTCTGTTTATTCTGATCCTCTTACAATTTCCCACACCAAGGAGCTTTTGACTCTCCTGATCAGCACTAGATCCAGGTAGCAAGGGGGAATTCATTGCTCTGAAGTCTAGACTGAAAAGGAAACTTCTTTTTTGGCAATTCAGATGTCCATACTGATCTTACAAGTAAGGCACAGGTACTTAGGATCATTTTTTTTTAAATTAGCTGAAAAAACAGACACACACTACACCACAAAGCCACCATCATAGTGTCTAAAAAAATCAATCTAGAACTTGGAAATGGCGTGAGGAGTTAATCTTGGCTAGCAGCCAAATGTGCACCCTGCTGTACTCCACCTCCTCAGCTGGGCAGGGGGAGAAAATAAGAAGAAAACAAGAATGAGAAAGCTTGCAGGTTGAGGTAAGGACAGGGAGATCACTTGTCAATTACGTTATTGGCAAAATAGGCTCATCTTGGGAAAATGAATTTAATTTATTGCCAGTTTAAATAGATTTGGGTAGTGGGAAACAAGAACTCAAAAATTAAAACAGCTCCTTTGCTTCCCCCTTTCCCAGGCTAAACTTCAGCCCTTCAGTCCTGACTCCTCTCATGGCACCACTGAGTGTTGCAGGGAGCATGGGGAATGCAGGTTACAGTTAATACATAACAGCTCCCCTCTGCTCCTCCTTCATCCTCACAATTCTCCCCTGCTCCAGTGTGAGTCCTCTCCATGGGCTGCAATCCTTCAGGAAGAAACCTGTTTCAGTGTGGGCTCATCTTGGGTTCCTGTTCCTTCAAGAATATCTATCTGTTCTGGTATGGTCCTCTCCTCAGGCTGCTGAAGGACCTCCACCTCTGACATTGGTGTTTTCTCTGTTGTTTCTCACTCTTTTTTTCTCCCCCTCCTCCTCCTCTACCTGTCTAATGTTTTCTACCTCCTAAACATGTTTTCAGAGACAGCCCAGATTCCCTGGTGGGCTCAGCTGTGTCCTGTGGTGTGCTCACTGGAGCTGCTGGGGAGCTCACTGGAACTGGCTGTGTCCGGCATGGGGCAGCCCCCAGCCTTTTCTTACAGAGGTGACCCCTACAACCCTCCTGCCGCCAAACCCTTGCCAAGCACAACCAATACAGTGTTTCATATGTGGGTTTGCCAAATAATCCTTTCCTCTTCCTTTCGTTTTCCCAGGAAGCTGTACAGATACTGCAATGAAGGGTGGCAGTGCGTGTGATGACTCCAGCAACATACAGAGGGATGAGAAGCAATGAGAGAGGCATTTTGGGTATGTGTCTGAGACTTAAAAGGCAGCTCCCCAGATATGGGAAGTTATAAGTTACTAAAATTAGCTCATGCTGAAAAATGCTTGCTCACTAATGGCAATAATAGCTGTGTCACATGTTCACTACAGAGATGCCCAAGGACACTCACCTGTAGTGTGCTAAAAAGGAAGAGACCAGAAATGTATTAGTGCTGTATAGATAAAATATTTAAATGGTTATAGCTAGATTGACTATAGAGATAGTGATCTGATATATATGCATGCACTGTACATTTTTATACTAGAGTTGCAGCATAAATGACCCCATTAAATCCTGTTACTTTCCTAATCCAATAAGCACTTAATCTCATTGCAAGTGTTGGAAATAATTATTCATTTATACACTTGTTTTTGCCACACATTTTATGTCAACAAGGAGTGTGCCTTTGACTAATCAGTTAAAACAGCTGGTGGATAAGGAGTGAAGTAGAATTGAGAATGTGCTATTCCTGGGAAGAAGACTATTGATAGCTTTTCTTTGGTCTGAGGTGTTATTGATTCTACAAGAAATGTTGTATTATATGCAAAGGAAAGGCTCTACTCAGTGTTAACAATCACCAGGACAAGGGTGAAAAGTAAAAAGCTTTGTAACTCTCAAGCTGCCTCACCCTGCTGCCTTACTTGACCCTAACTCATTGAATTTTACAGCTGTGAATAGATGGAAGGACTCCACCCTTTTTCAACATTCTGCACTTCTCTTACCTCTCAAATGTCTGCCATACTGAGTTAGGTGAAGAACATTATATAAAAGACAGATGTATGGGTTTTGCTGGTTGACAATTCTTTCCCAAAAGAGGAAATGCTCTTGAAGACCATTGCAAAGACAATCTTGTTCTTTTGTACTCCTGCAGGAGCTGTAGTAGATGGTGATTCTATTCTGGTTACCAAGGATCAGTATCATGATGAGATATTTTTCAGTTTGTTCAGCTCAATTCTGTCCCATTCTTCTTCACTCATCTTGCGAAACACTTCACTCCCCTCATTAGAAGCAATTCATGTGCATGCCAGGACTTAGTCTGGGGTTATTCTTCCACCCCAGCAGTGTTTTAGGACACTGGGGTGGAAGTGGATGCCATATCTCCCACTGGATGAGGGCCTTTCTCCAGACCAACATGGTGCCACTTGTGGGAGAGGGTTGTGGCAGTCACAAGTTATGCGAGGGCAAGGAAGCCAACACCAAATGAATAGATGTTGCACTGTGGATTTTTTCATTCCAACTTGCCACACTTCTGTCTGTGTTTATTACAGCTGTAGATGCAATTATTTGTCACTGAGGACAAGTACTAGCCTTTGTCAGAAGAATGGGAGAAAAAAGATGATGCTTTTGCTGTCACTGCTGTGGTCTGGAACATAATGCAAGTATTAAAGCACCAGGTAAGAAAGGAAACACTTTAAAGCTTCAGGAACACTTTGGAGTAGACAAGCTTGGAGTTATTTTTAACACAGGTGTTTCTGTGAGGGTGCTATACTGTATGAGGAAACTTCACAGTTCTCCATGACACTCACAATAGGTGTAACACCTCTGCAGAACGATTGCTTAGTAACTTTGTCTGGAGTGTAATAAAATTAGGAAGACTTGTAAAATCTACTCCTGCTAAAGATATTTCCCTTTTCACAGTCTGTGTTTTTCACATAAGTGTTTATTTCAGTATTTGTACTAACAACCTTCTTACAAAAAAAGTAAATCCGATTTGAAATTTTAAGTTGCTTGCTGCTTCTCAAGTAGCTTCACTGCAAATGTTAAGAATAGGAAATGAAGGGGATATACCCATTGAAAAGAATGTGTCCCAAGGTGTGTTCATTAAGACAAAATAGCTGCAAGGAATCCTACAGCTTTCACATCCATTCCATCATTTATAACCAGGAAAGGTAAGGAGAGATCCAAACCTTGCCTATCTCGAAATACTGTAGGAATGGCCATGTTAGATATGCTATTGACAAAGAGCACTATTTTAGCTTTCAAGCTCAATAATGATAATAGAAGAGAGACAATACTGAGAAATGTTGGTGAAAATTGCAGGAAATACTAGCACTGTTTTTCCACCTTTGAGTAGAAAAATTGTTCTTTTTGAGAGAATCTTTATATTGTCCCATCACCTTCAGATAATGTTTTTAAATTGAATGCTGGGAAAAATTGCAGGTTGTCTTCCTTATCTTTCTGCCTTCTGTCTATTGTAGCAAGGCATCTGAAAAGGGAAAAATCACGTGTTCCTTCCTGGAATCCATAACATGTTACAGACATGCTTCCTGAGGATCAGTGGTGTGACAGTATCTCCATCTGACTGTGCTGAAATCTGGGGACATGCTCTGCCGAATCACATATTCTCCAAGTGCACAAGTATCCACTGCCAGAATACAGTGGTGTGACACTTGAAATGACACTGAAAACTGTTGAAAGGCCCTGATCAGGCCTTAATATTGTGAAATGCTGGAAAATCTTATTTCTGTTCTTTGTAGATGTAACTGACTGGTTTTCAGCCAGAATAAGCAAATAGACGACCAGATTTGGGTCTTGGGTCAATGAGATGATTCCTCCAACCTCCTGGCAAATTAAGCTAAATTACGTTACTCACAATGTGGTCTGTGAATGTTTGTTCCTATTTTAGGATATTAAATGGCAATTTAAAATAATATGGCATTTTGGAGACTTATGGGCAACTATCATGTATCATCTGGCATCGTTGTAGGCCGCATTTCTGTGTATACATATATAGATCTGGAAAGGTGGAATGCTTGGGTTTGCATAGTAAATTATTTTTTTGGGGTGCAAATCTGCAGATTGCTTCAATCAGGACTTGTCAGTGCAAGCGACACAATTAAAAAAGTCAATTATTAAATATGTCTATCCTTGTGCAAGTATAAGAGACAGGAAGCAAATTGTGAAAACCTAAATTGCTTGTGAGGAAGAAAAACCCTTGACATTAGCCTATAAAAAGTGATTCCTCTCGGTGGCTATTAGAGGGACTAGGTGTCAGAGCCCATATTAAAATGGAAAATGGAAAAAGTATGTGATTGATTGGTTAATCTGCTGAACAATACTGACTCATGTTGATAAGGTTAGAATCCTGTGTGTGGCTTTATAAAACCAAGTCTGTGTTTGCAGCTCTGACCTTCCCCTACTGGGTGACCTTGAGCATGTAGCATTACCCAATGCTTGAGTTTTCCCCTTAAAATGGCAGTAATATTTCCTCACCTTTGTAAAACTCTATGAAAGTAGTTAATGAAAAGCTTTTCACATGCTTTGGGTACTATTCTTACTACTGATGTATTACTGTGGCAGTTCCTGTAGGTCGTGCGAAAAGAAAATTCCTCTGCCAACATGCAGCCAGGAGAGAATGGTTTGAGGATGAATGGTTTGAGGTCAGATCAGCAATAACTATAGATTTTCAGAAGTCTTAAAAGCTGCTTCTGGTAGTAGGAAGGACAATGAATATTCCAAGGGAAAAAAAAAAATTGTGACAAACTTTCCTTGTAATTGCCTTGCATCAGTCAGAATATCTGTGAAACACAAAGGTCAAGCAACTTATTTAAAAAAAAACCCTATGTGAATCTAAGATTAATCTTGACATTTTCAAAACCTCAGAAAATTATGGGAAGAGCTGCAACCCTGAGGGTTGTGGTCCCTTAGGCTGACTGGAGGAAAGATTATACTAAACATTTTCAGACCTGAATGATCCATTTTGTATTAGAGAAGATTTACAAGATCCTCAGAGAATGCTTGAAACATCTGACTGAGAGAAAGTCTGTGGACTTTCTGCTTTCTTGGTAGGGATTCTCAAGGGCACCATTAAGGAATCAACTATTGTGATTGATGGAAAAATAAAGAAATCGAAGAAGAAATGAAGACAAACTACAATGTGGACTTTTTCCTGCAGTCCCATGATATCTTCAGCATTAAGTGATTTTGGCAGATAATTTCTACTATGAAGCATGTGGATAGCCAGAAGGCTATTAAGAGAGAATGATGCTATAATATAAGCACGGAGGATTCTTATAAAGTGTATCTTTCTTTCATTCAAAGTACATGATGAAAAATGATGTGTCCAGAGTGCTAACAAATTATAACAAAGTATAAATTTTCCACATATATATATATTTATATGCATATATATATATATAATGCTAAACCACCTTTTCTATCATAAACTGGCATTCTTCCCCCATCCTATGCTATTTATTTCATATTTATAAAAATAATTCCAACTGTATCTTTTAGCTAATCCTAGCTAGCTCCATATGCAGGCTGACAATATGCCTGAGGTGATAATATGTCTGGTCAGTAAGACCAGTGTGTGGTAGATGTAAAATGCTTAAATGGGAATGCAGGATTCTGATGGAATAAGACCCCATGTTTCCTTTGCACAGATGAAAATTATCTCATCATGTGCAAGATGATAGGTGATAAGACTCCTCCTTTCTTCCTGGTACAAATTAAATTTGAGTGATGTAATGAGTATACACGTGCAGCTAGGGATTCGCTCCCTCTCCCACCCATCTTTATAGTTTACAGACTCACCTTCCTAGTTTGTCTTTCCCTGTTCTATGAATTATTTGTGAACAGATTAATTTATTTAATTACTTTTATTAATTCATAACTGTGTTCATCAAACCTTCCTGAAGAATGGCTGTGACACTTTGGATTACTACAGGGTTGTGCTCACTGTAGTGTTACTGGTCACCTCAGCAGCACGGGAGAGATACCAGTCTCTGTCTGAACAGTTGCAAACATCATGTAAATATAAATCTTCCATTTCTATCTTAAGAGAGGTTTATGTGCCTGAAACATCTGGGGTTTTTTCCATGCTACCATAGTCTTCCTTCTCCCTGTTTGCTGTGTCAAGTTTCTGTGCTTTGACTGTGATCATTATGAGAATATATCACACCCCAAAGCGTGTTCATTTTCCACATTTTCATTTTGCCCAGGGAGAGAATACAAGAGCAGTTTGCAGAGCTAGATGATACAGACTGGCATTCAAAATGCCATTTTGCTGGTGCTTATTTTAAACCTTGTTCTTCCTGGGCCAAATCGGACTGACTTCAGTCTGTAACGAGTTCCTTTCAAGGTGTATCTACTTGCACCTGTGCCAGTACTCTGGGCAGGAGGATTATGTGGTACTAGCTGCAGTAATGTCAATAGTGGTGCCAATAATTTTATCTGTGTTAAAGCCAATGCTGTGGCCTTGTATTTAAAAAGCAAAAACCAAACACAATTCTTCCTCATAGCAGAGATGATGTCAGGCACATTACTGAAGTATTTAGAGTGCCATTTTATGAGTTTATTGGTACACATTTTTTTCCTATCACTATTAAAGAACATGTACTGAAGAAATACATGGATCCACACTCATGAAAAAATGCCAAATGCTTATTTGGATGTCCTAAATAGGAATAGTTCTGGATAGTAGATAAATGCATGTCTAAGACCTTATATCTACAGGTGAAGAGGGAATCTGGCTGAAGTCAAGCAAGATATTTTTTGTGCTGCCTTGTTTAGATCAACTTTGTCTGATCTACTCTGTGTATCTAGGTTTCCAGTCAACTTCACACACAATGAACAGACATACAAATCTCAGGGAGAAATGGAAAAGATTTATTCTATTTGCTTTCACAGAAGGAAGATGTTAGTGTATGCAGAGTTGGGATAGGTTCCTATCGTGACAGAACAAAACTGGCTTTTCAGCTAGTGCCTTACCATGGCAATCTGCTTCAAAGGAACAACTGTCATTTTTGATGAGGATAGTGAGAATTACTGTCATCTGGAGAGATCACTATGCCTCTGGGTTGTATAGTATATTACAACAGAAGGATTTATTCTTTAAGATATGAATAATTATTCCACTACAAAATTTTATTGCTGGTTTAGAAAAGACGCAGTTTGTACCCTGCATGATTATAATGTAGCTCCTTAGCTAGCTCTCTTCAAATATAAACTTGTGATATGCTTTTTTTTTTAAATATATATATATGGCAGGGAGTCAGGCAGAAAAAGCAGCTAGTTAGTGGAAACCTTCACAGGGCAAGTGGATTTGGGGAGTGTGCGTGCACACCACATGCCTCCCCACAGCCAAGAGCCAAAGAAGAAGCTCGCAGTCTCACAGACGCTGCGCAACCGAGCGAGTTATTATGGAGAGCTTCTCTGTGGCTGAGCCAGTAAGAGCTGGGTGCTAAACTTGTTTCCGCTTGAAGTTGCTCTTTGCATACTTGTTAAGGCAGAATGTTCTACCTTTTCACCTCTGCAATACTGGGTGTGAAACATGAGCCTCTAGGTGTTTCCTGGCTGGCAAGAATTCAATGGTAATAAAATTACTAGTAGAATAAATGTTTCAGAGGCAGTTATCCTCTCTCACCTGTTTGTAATTTTTTATTAATTATTACAAATGTGTTTAAGTACTCTACCTGATTTTAATCTGCTGTATTCCCAGGATTTACATATAAAGGTCTTTTTCCCACAGAATAATGAATAATCGCATATGTCAGGGTGTGGTGTTAAAATACTGAAGGTTGGTGATACACCTACTAGCAATCGCTCATTTTGTAAAAGGCTGGGTTCTATAAGTAGTTTGCTTTTTATGGCTTTGATCCAAAATTCTGTTGAAATCAGACTCTTATTGAGTTAAAAAGCTACGGATCTGGTCCCAAATGTTCTTTTATGGGAAGTGTTTGTAGTGCCATTGTTAACAATATATGCAGCACTGGGCATGTGAACTGTATAAGTAGAAATTTTACTTTTCCCAAAGCTCTTGCTTACTTTTATGCATTCTTTGCTCAAGCAAACAGCAGGTGGCTTACATGAATAGTGGGGTTAATGAGACTACTTAAGTGAGCAAGAGTGGAAAAAAAAATCACAAACTGGTCCTCTATTTCAGAGAATTTAGGACTTGCCAGATAGAGCTGAGAACTGTAAAGGATTAATATTATTATATATTGAAAGAAAAGCTGACCGGGGTAGAGGTGGCAGGGGGGAGGAGGGTTTGTTGTTCCAAGAACAGCAGAGCTAATGAGATCTAATGCTTTTGTTTTTTAATCCCTGAACTGAATTAATCTCCCTCTCTTCCCATGTGACATCATCCCTTAGGTGCAGGGAAGCCGCAGGACAAGATGCAAGGCTGCCTGGTCGGCCAAACACAGGGTGAGGGAGACAAACTTAGTTTTGCCTTCCCTTAGAAGAGACACTAACCTTGTCCCTGCTCTCCTTCCACTCTTACGATTCTCATGAGTAGTACAGAAGTATAGCTATCTTTGACATTTTGGGTTGGATTGAAATAGGACAATGAGCTCAGAAGTTATTTGGCAGAAGAAAAGATAATAAAATTGTGTAGTCCATTTTCTTACCAACAAAAAATTGTACCCTGAACTCCACTTGGACAGGGTTGAACTTAACTTGTAGCTCTCCATTCAGATCCCATAACATGGCCTTTATGATTTTTTCTACACTTTCAGAATAATTTACCTCAAAAATAGTGAGCCTTAATGAGATGATAAGGTATTTATATTAGGAACTGGATCAAATGGCTAATATTTGTGATTTCTCATTATGCCATCTTTATGCCAATCAGCATGTTACCTTTGACTACTACCGAACTGGGAGGATGAAAATGAAATATTTTATACAGTCTTAAGTTTTGTTCTCTTTCCTGATTTTCTCTTCCACTTCTATATTACTTATTTGACAAGACACAAACAACAGAAATACCAACTTGTGGCAAGAAGTAAATTTTACACTGTCTCTACAGTATTTGTAAAGGAAACAGTTTGTAAGTAACTGAAATCTTGATGAAATTTGGAAAGACTGGATTTTGAATGTTGCTGGATCACAAACTGCAGCTACACAGCTCGGTGTCAGTGTTGTCTGGGCAAGTGTCAAGTAGGATTTCACAGCACAATGGCTACTCAAAAAATTCCTAACACTCTTGCCTAGTGGACAAGATTTATAAATATGAGTTAGTGTTTGTTTGTTAGTGTTTGAAAGTTAAGGAAGTCACAAAGACCCAGCAACAAAGCAATCCAACAGAGGAATCTTCTTCTCACTTTTAAACTCAGACAGTGATTTCTCTCAAGCAAAAGTGACATCAAATGCTTTTTTAGATAAAAAACAGTAGAAATAAGAAAGATCCTCCAGGAGAGGCTTTAAAGTGTCTTTCAAAATTAGCAAGCACCAAAAGCCCATAGGTCAAGAATCAAGTCCTCTCCTGTAATCCATATTCACTTAGAGAGCATTTTGAACTCAAGCTCCTGGAACTGACCTTCAAAAAGTCATTTCTTCATGAAATGTGTGTTATAATATTGTCACTATTCATCCACTTCTAAACACCTGGCATCAGGCAGAGTTCAAAGGAATCAAACAATGAACTGACCCCTTGAGGGAAAAAAAAGTAACAGCAGTGCCAGGGCTGGTCAGAATGCTGGAGAATGGACAATGATTTGTGGAGCAGTGAGTATTGTGTGGTCAGTGATCCTGACAGTTACTAAATTTGGAATAAATTGTGCTATAAAAATTAATATACTCATTGTACATATATTATGTGTAAACACAAGCATTTTCTTGCTGATGAGCCTTGCATGTTGCTTGGAATTAGCTAATATAAGGATCAGTAGAAATTGTATCCCTAACAGTGCCTCCTTCAATTTTGTGCTTGAAAACAATTTCAACGATTTATGAAGTGGAAATATACAATAAAGGTAACTGGTAAAAATTACTGACTCATAAAAGTGAGCAGAGACAAAGAATGATTTCTGAATTTTATATTTTGTATCCTTGCCCTGTGAATTGCTATTTCTTCTTACTGGAGGCTTTCCTGATGCACAGCAATGCAAGCCTCAAGTGACTTGAGTCTGGGGAAGTCCTGACACAGTTTTCTGAAAATCTCTTTCTGCTTTCCATTAACAATGATGACAGCTCTGATCTTCCCCACAAGATCACATTTAAGTATTCAGTGGCTATTAATAAAGACTTGATTGGATTCTAGTCACAATGGTAGTCATATATGCAAGGTTTCAAAGCTTTGGGTTAACATGGATTAAGATGTCAAAGGTCAGGAGACAAATTGAAAACAAAGAAAATTCATCACAGATGTAATTTTTTTTTTCTGTAACTAAAAACTATGATACAGTTATTGAGAAATCAGATTCATGAGTATGTAAAAATCCCAAATGACCTGGAGGACAGAAATCAGGCTTTATTTGCTAAGAGTCTAAGGATGGGATAATTTTGAGCTCCTGGCTGGGTAGGCTCTGGAGCATTTAGCCTTAGGATGACTGATGAGTCAAAACCAGAGGAATGTATGGTATGTGTAGCTCTTGAAATGGGCACAAAGATTGCCATTTGTCTCATTGACTTTTAAGCTACACTAACTTGGGACGGCTCAGAAATTTCACTTTACTACCATTGCAGCCATAAATTATGTTGGCTTTAGATGATGTTTGTGACACTTTATGGCCTTGTAGACCTGTGGACTTACAGACCTATAGAAAAGACCTATCCTGTCTTGGGTAAGTACCCTTTTATGCCCCACCGCCATATGAAAACTGACTTTTGTGCTGAAGATTTATTTGCTAGCACAAAGTTGATGGACATCTCCTGCACTTTCTGCCTTCCATTTTCCAACAGAAAGATTTCACTCTGGAAAATAGAGCTGTGTTAGGATGGTAGGACATGATCTGCTTACCAAGATAATATTGCAGAGTAGAGCTTTGCTGGCAGTGGCCTTGGTAAGCATCTGTGCAAGGAGACAAATTAAAACAGCTGGTTGTCTCCTCTCAGTCTAGACCATTTTGGGTGAAGACTGAGAAAAAGTTTTGACCAATAACTCCAAAGACTGGAGACTCAAATGTTCTCAGTCTCATTCTTAGCAAGAAAATCTTGAGCTACAGAAGAGAATGTAACTTGGAATATTAAAATAGGTTGTTGGTCGCCGTATCTGTCTTCCTCTAATGATACAGAAACATCTAGAAAATCCTGGAGCTAAGTCCTTTAAAATCATCAGGCATTAACACTTTCCTTTTTCCTGTCTCTGAAAAGTTGTTCATACCTTGGGGGAATTTGATGGGATTTGTGGGCATGACCCTGGTTTGTTAATAAGATGAGCACTTTCAGTTTTTCATGAAAAACTGGTGCTTAGTTTTATTCCTCAAGAGAGATTTAAAGGAGAAATTTTTTTCAGTGATACAAACAGTATTTTGGTGCTTATGTTCCCCACTGAGTAATATGTCTGGATTCCCTATCATTTAATGAGAAATTAATGGCTCCAAAAAAATCAGAGCAGTAAATGTCAAAATAGATAAAGCTAAATGGAGACTAATATTTTTTATGGATATCAGGTATCTTCCAATACAGTATGTGCATTAATGCAATCTCATGAAGTGTGGATTAGGTGATTAGGACAAACTGTGAAAAATAAAAAGGAATGTATATAGAAAAATAACCAGAACTGGATTTTTCTATAAAGGTTTAAATGCAGAGTAAAACTGCTGTGTCCAACAAAGTTGCTGAAGACTCATTTGGGTGTAAGTTGAATTGGAGTCTGTCTCTAAGAGTGACTTAACAGTGACTCAACATGCTGAATTGTTGCTCCAAATAGTAGTTATCAAAGGCATCTTGCCTTTGCGTAAATGACTAATATAATTAGCTTATAACATCACCATAGGCATTGGCAAAAGTAATCATCATTACTATCCATTGTGTTCACAACATCTGAACCATTCATTTCAAAGCCTGTGAAACTGAAACTTCTATCCATCTCAGGAGAACTTTGTTTTCGTCCTCCACACATTTTCTGCAGGGGCCTGTTTTCCATGCCTCCCCATCCTCCTGCTCATTCTTCCTGCATACAAAATGTAATTAGCATTGTTCCTGCTTGCTTCATCTTTATTTTTTTTTTCAAGGAGTGAGACGGAGATGGGGAAGAAAGTTTTTTTTACAATAAAATTGAATACAAAAGTCCTTTGTACACAAAACCTTGTTTCTCTTGGTTAGCTCAATTAAACATATGTAGAAAGGCTCACAAAGTTGGCCCTATCTTGTTGTTAGTTTCATCCATACAATTCTGAAGTTATATGGGTGTAGCCAAAGCGAGAATTTAGTCCATTGTATGCTTAAAAAGGAAAAGAAAGTACTGTGAGATTTTGATGTTTCACTTTTCTATCAAAATGATGTGCTTCCGTAGCCATGAAATAAGGACATGATTTGAATGAGTTACCATATCTGTGATACTGAGATAACTAATCTGAGATTGAATGCTGCTCTTTTTCAGGAAAAATGAACATAATGATTAATAGTATCATGGCAGCACTATTATTTGGTATGTAATACTCTCTTTATATTATTAAATGTTTGTGAAATTGCAATTAAAAGCTTGCCTTGTTTGCTAATATGCTCTCTTCTTTAATTAAAGAACTCTTGCTGTGAACTTTTCCTTTTGTGAACATGCTTAGCAGTGGCATTAAGGAAGGGTTTAATCCTTTTAGACAAAGAGACACCTGTTCAAAGGCCCCTAAAATGTTTAAGTCACAACTCATTTAAGACTAGATTGCTCAGCACCTTGTAGGATTAAGCATAGGCTTAAAGTACCTGCTTCAGGTTTTAGGAACATGTAGCGGAATAACTCAAGTAATAGCTGAAACCGTGCTTCTTCAAATATCCAGATAGGAATTCAGGTCTATCAACTCTGTCAGTGTTGACTGCTGCTCTAGTCCCCTTATCAACTTCATGGTCCTCCTCTGGTCTTGTTCCAACAGTTTCACGTCTTTTTCTGTTGGGGCACCAGACCTGTACACAGCATTCCAGATGGGGTCTCTGCAAGAGCAGAGCAGAGGGACAGAACTCCCTCCCTCAACATGCTGCCCACACTCCTTTTGATGCAGCCCAGGATTCCATTGGCTTTCTGGGCTGCAAGCACACACTGCCTGCTCTTGTTGAGTCTTTCACCAACCACCACCCCCAAATACTTCTCTGCAGGGCTGCTCTCAATCACTTCTCTGCTCAACCTGTAGGTGTGCCTGGGATTGCCCCGACCCAGGTGTAGGACCTTGCACTTGGCTGTGTTGAACTGTTTTAGACTTCAGGTAAGCTGCATGTGTGAAGTAGGTCCGGGTTGTCTCCTCTTGGACCTGCTTTTACAGCCATGCAAGCTCCTATATATTTTGTGCTCTTTCCAATGTCCGTTTTGGCTCCCTCGCCTTCACTGTCTCTTTGAGCCTTTGAGGAAAGGAAGATGTGGTGGATTTCTATGGCACAATGAGCCCACTTGGACTAGTCTCTTTCCCTGGTACTGATTAATCACCCACAGTAAACTCTTGAGAGTAAACTCTGCGTGTAACTTCCTGTCTTTCAGAATCCTCCGCAAGTTAGAAAGCAAACATTATTTATTTGAGGGCAGGAGATGTCCTTCTTTCCATTATTTAAAGCACACGTTTTGTAATTAGAGAAACTGCCACTGAGGTGAGGATTCTTTTTTTAATAATGCAAACCCTCTACTTACTGGTTTGTGTATAATCTGCTAAGATTTTTTTTTTTAAAGGTCAAATAAAAAAGGCAAAAAAAGTTTTGAAAAGTTTTTGGAAGTTCAGAGAAATTACCAACAGATTGGTGCCCGATGAAAAATTCATTTCTACAGAGCTCTCAAGAAACCTTCAATCCTTTTTCCAACCTGCCTATTCTTAAACACCTACACTTTCAAGACTGGGTACTTTAAGCTGTGTTCCTGGGTAACAGACACCTAAAATAAAGACCTTATATCCATACTTGCCAAATATTCAAGATCCACAATCTGAATAATTCTGAAAAGAGCTCAACAGTGCTTTAAGCATCCCACAAAAACATGAGGATTTTTAAAACTGAATTTTTCTCTATAAACAGAATTGCTGCTTTAGGATGCTCAACTTCCCATTTTCTTGGGTTTGGCTTTGCATCCTTTTTTCCTTTAAATAATAAAAGAGTAAATAATATTTGTCATGCAGCCCAGTCCATGGGTGTGGTCTGATGGTAGTAAGCCAGCAAAGCCAAGACTGAGGGATCCCACCAGTTCGAGTCCTGCTTGGTGCTAAGAATTGCTTCATCTCTGCTCACGGCCAGCAGCACATCCCTCCATCCCAAGACACCCAGCTGTCTATGTGGGCTGATGACAAGCAACTGAGCTTCGAGCAACCTGGGCTAACGTCACTGGGAGATTGGTTTAGCTCTCAGTTTAAGAGTCGGGAAGTGGCAGTTGAGATCAATATGCATAGAACAGGCGTATTTTTTGATCTCTTTTTTTTCTTGAGCTGAATATTTGAATACAAAATCTGATCCTACATATGAGCTCAACTGTGGAAGTGTCATGCAATAGCATTTAAAAATAGTGACTGCCAAGAAACAAATTAGCACAGAGGAAAACCGTTTGGAAGTGTTTGGTGATGGTTTTCACCAGGCAGGCTATGCACAGCTTTTATATACAGTAGGTTAGCATTTCCAAAGGGCAAAGAGACATGAAGAATAAAAGATAATCTTTTGTAGCTTCCAGGCATGTGATCTTTGTGGATGCTCATTTGCAGTTGGAGAGCCCAAGCAGTGCTATCTTTCAGTCAGGTCTTTCTATACTCAGAGTTTTTCTTAAAGTGTCATGACAGAAAATTGACATTAAGAACATACCTATTTATGTGCTTTTTTTAAAAGAAGTAAATTAAAACCCCATTCCATATCACTCTTTTATTTTGACTTTCATATCAAGCTGTTTATGGCTCTGACAAACAATGCAGATACTTGAAACCTGCCCAGAACATGTTTAAGAGCTGTACTGCTGTAGATTAATAGATTTGTAACATATTTTACTCAGATTTAGCTCTGCTTATATGGAATGATGTATTCTTCCCCAAGAACAATACAGATAAAAGCTGAAGATTACAGTTTGTGTTAGAGCGGGTATGCACAGATAAGGGTATTTCTCTTTGTGGAAGATGAAACAAGTAGAAGAAGAGCCTAAGAACAACAAAGACGATCTTTCACAGCAGGGAATACATTTGATGACCTACAGTAAATATTATAAATGCCTGAAAGTGCTTTCATATACAAGTATTACTTTGTAGTAGGCACTTTGTAGTATGTATTTGCTACTCTCTTCCAATACAAATAAATATTAGGCTAGAGGAGAGTTATAGAACCATAAGATTAGGGAGATGATGAAAGCGTAGCATTGTCATTAGATACTGTCTAAGACCCCAGTGGTCTAGCAAAGGGACACAGACTCCTCATTGATTTGCTAGCTACACTTACATTTAGGAATAATGTAAGCAAGTAATAGGTAGGTTAATTTGGGCAGCAAGTGTTAATTACTGAGTGTATGTTATAGTGGAATAGAATGTCATGGGACAAGTCAGTATAGCAGTTAAAAACACAAATGGGAATTTAAATGTAAAGTGAAGGTCTGAACTGCAAAAGGAGTTTCTACCTCTGGGGTCATAGAGGAAGTTCAGTCTACAAGATCCTACCAATAATTCAGAAATCTGTTACTGGTCTTGAAATATCTTTCTAGGGATCAGTTTGAAGACATTTCACCTTTGTCTTGAAAAAGGGGCAGTAAAAAATAGCTTTATCCTTTGGGAGCTCTTGGAAAGCAAATTCCCGAAGCAAATTCTTCAGTGGTGTAGGTAGGCATCTAGATGCTTCTCTTTGCATTGTGGGCTATCGTGAATCAATGAAAAGGAGACAGAAATGAGCCTTTTAGTGCCTCCAGCTGTAGGACGTCACATGGCTCAGCTCTGTGACGAAGCAACGTTACTTCTGAATTCACTGAATAGATACTGTTCTCTGGCAAAATGCTTCCAGCAATCTAGAAAGAGAGGGCAACATTTGAAGACTCATGAGGAGGTGAAGGACTGGATGAATCAGAGCCTTAATTAAAAAAAATCATCAAGAGTGCTTAAGGATTTGAAGCACTGTATTTTTAGGATCCCCAGCTCTGATAACCAGAAAATCATTATCAGGGCTCACACCCAGTAGCTCTAGATACATGTTGAAATCCCAGCAAATGAGCCCACTGGGGAATTTAATCCTTTCTGTTTGCACATATATTTTAAAATGAAATCACCTATGACCTTTTTTTCCTGCATTTCAGAGTTTGCTGCTGTGCTCATCATATCTAGTCATGCTGCAGTGATGAGGGACCTTGTGTTCAGTGTTTCAGTATGCACTCCATTTGGCTCCTGGGAATAAGCTGAGGCTTGGCTTTCTTTGAGGCTGGTAGGAGATGACAGGGTAACAAATGGGTTACAAACAGTGAGAGGAGGACAGGGTGAAACTGTGAGGAGTTAGGCATAAATGCCCATTTCTTTGGGCCATTGGTTCCTTTCAACAGCCCACTCTGCTCCTCTGCCTTCTGAAGCAGCAGCAATATTGTAGTGGGTTGACATTGGCTGCATGCCAAGCACACACCAAAGCCTCTCTATCACTTCTCTCCTCAGCTGGACAGGGAAGAGAAAATATAGCAAAAGATTCATGAGTTGAGATGAGAATTGGGAGAGATCACTCACCAAATACCATCATGGGCAAAGCAGACTCAGGGATATTAACTGAATTTATTACTAACAAAATCAGAGCAGGAGAATGAGAAGTAAAATAAATCTTAAAAACACCTTTCCCCCATCCTTCCCTCCTTCCCAGCTCTACCTTCTGCCCCTCAGCAGTGCAGGGAGATAGGGAATGGGGGTTATGGTTGGTTCATCACATGTTGTTCCTGCTGCTGCTCAGGAAGATGAGTCTCTCCCCTGCTTCAGCATGGGGTCTCTCCCACAGGGAGGAGGAAGTTCATCTTCCACAAACTTCTCCCACATGAGTTCATCCCACAGGCAACAGTTCTCCGTGAACTCTTGCAACATGGGTCATTTTTCCATGGGGCGCAGTCCTTCAGGCACAGACTGCTCCAGCATGGGTCCTCTATGGAGTCACAAGTCCTATCAAGGAACCTGCTCCAATGTGGGCTCCTCTCTCCGTGGGTCCTCAGGTCCCTGCCAGGAGCCTGCTCCAGCACGCGTCTCCAAGGGTTTACAGCTTATCTTCAGGCATCCACCTGGTCTGGCATGGAGCTGCAGGTGGATCTCTGCATCCTTGTGGTCCTCTGTGATAGAGTCTTATCCATGGGCTGTAGAGGAACCTCTGCTCCAGTGCCTGGAGAACCTCCTCTCCCTCCTTCACTGACCTTGGTGTCTGCAGTGTTGTTCCTCTCACATATTCTCACTCTTGCACCTTTTCTCTGGCTGCAGTTGCATCTGTGCAATAACTTTTTTCCTCTTCTTAAATCTGTTATCACAGAAGTGTTCCCACCATTTCTGGTTGGCCCAGCCTTGGCTAACATCATGTCTGTCCTGGAGCCAGCTGGCATGGGCTCTGTTGGACATGGAGGAAACTTCTGGCAGCTTCCCACAGAAGCCACCCTGTAGCCCTCCGCTACCAAAACCTGGTCATGGAAACCTTTTTGCTTTACTCTTCCCCAAAAACAGGAGATGAAACAGTCCTCAAGCAGACTTTATTGGTTATAGTCCTAAAAGTCACCAGCCTACTGGGATGAATACATCTGTAGAGAAATGGGGAAGTGTCTGGGGGACTTTCCCAGTGACAGGAACAGAACCAAGGTCTCAGCGGAATTTCAGATATCTCTATAGAATGTGTCACTCTGGTAAGCCAGACCCTCTGGGAAGGCACCTCCACAGAAGCCTGGAAGAACGCACTGAGAGATTGTATAATGTAGGTGTGATCGTCTGTTGGCCGTGAGCATAACAAAGATGTCACAAATTAATCCATTCTTAGTATTTCTCTGCTTAAGTTGGCATTGTATGAGAAAACAGAATACAATATTAGACCTGTAAGAAACATTAAATTCTAGTTTATCTGTTCATTTTTTTTTTTTTAATGAATGGCTTTATTCACAGTATAAGAATAACCATGGCTTTTGCTAATAGCCTGAAAAAAGCTTGCAATTTATTTTCTAAATTTTAATGAAACCTAAATGGTCACCAGCCAAAAAATCTTCATATTAATAATATTTAATTTCTGGTTTAAAAGATGTATTTCTTTTTGAACCAGATCTGATCAATGCACACAGTGTCTTTTGCCAAAGATTTTTTAAAATGCTTCCCTTAAAATTGTCCAGATTTTTGATCAAATAATTTTGAAAAATGTATCTGGTTTGTTCTCACATTGGGGAAGGCTTTTTTCCGTTTTCTCACTTCTCTGTTTTTCCTGTCCTCTTGACGAATCCTGACTCGAGTGCTCCATTTAAAGGCTTTGAGCATCCCAGAGCGTGGGAAGCCTTCTGGGGCTGCCGATACGCAGCAGAGTGCACGACCCTGCGACTGCTCCCTTCTCTTCTCGCCCACTGTGCAGCACAGGCTCCCAGACTTCTCCTGAGAAGTGTTGAGGCCCTGCCAGTTCTAGTCTGGGAGCTGGGTCTGTTTAGTACCTCTGAATACTAACTAGGTTGTTTTTACCCAACAGTAATATGTGACAAATTAAACAATATAAATTTTATCTTGATCTTAATTAAGGCAACGGCAATATTCCCATTAACTTCAGTGGGACCAGGACTATATCAAATATTATTTAAACATTTATAATAGCATTAGATAATGGGGTTAGAATAATTAAGAGTCTATTGAAGAAATTTAGCTTGATGGTGGAAAGGCAAATTATGTCAAATGAACGGGAACTGTCGTTTATGGAGGCCTATTGAGATAGTCTTGTTTATTGAGGGAAGAGAATGAAGCTCATAGAAATCTTTCAGGGGCAGAATCTGAAGGTCTTTTTGGGACTGAGAAAGAAGAGTGGGAATATTAAACAGATGTGTGAGGTGGGAACAGTGTTTTTCACCATCACACAGATTCAGCAATCAGGAGTATCTGAAAATTAATTTTCGATTGGCAAAATGAGATTGTAGAATCAGTGTAGGCTGTTTCAATTAGGTCTGTGCAGATAGACAAAATTAATGGGTCAAATAAGTAATTAATGGTGTTAATATATCAATCACTTTTCTAATAAAAGTGTCTGAAATGAGTCAGGGGAAAAAATCTAATAATTAATTTGAAAACTGCCATGATGCTTCAATTGATTTGGGGCTGGGAAAAAAAGGATAATAATTAGTAAGGATCAAAAAACAGTATCACATTTAGTCCCCCAAATGGAGAGGAAAATTAAACAGAGGTGGGATTGAAATATCATTTTTTATCCTCTTAAGAAGATTGGGATTGTCAACTAGAGTAGAATCCTATTCTTTGTTTTAAAAGACCTATGTATGCCCTGTCCTTCCTCAGCTCTACTCATGTGCAAGGTCATGTCAACTCAATGAGGAAACAAGTGGCTCTGCGTGTGTGTGTTCTAGACTTTCTCCTTAACCCAGAACTTTAAATGCTAAGAAGCCCTTTTCTCAGTTTGCTCCTACGATAAAATGATGAACTAGCATAAAAGCCATAAATGTAATCTTTTTGTTTTTTTCCTCAAAAAAGCATGCTCATTTCAACACAAAATGAAGGTCTTATTCTAAGTGATCTCTGCTAGACTTCTCACTGGACAAGAAGTGAAAGAGAGGGGGTATTGCGTGAAAGTGTCTAGTACTCATAAAAATAGATTTTGTGTGAATTTTTTAATTTTTGGAGGGAATTGTTGAAACTTGTGAGTGTGCTAATTTTTTGAATAAAATACACTTACTGAATACACTGGTGGAGGTGCAAAAAGCATGAATTCATAAGGGTTAAAAGAATATAAACATGGGATTTTCATTGGGAAATTTTTTGACTGGCCACACAGTGCTGCTGAGCTTGGTTTGGTCAACCTCTGTGTTATTGAACAGAAATGTACTGCAATTGCTATGAAAAATAGTTCTCTACCACCATTCAGCCTTGATTTGCCCTTCCCTCTCACTGCCCAAATGAAAATCAACCAGCAAATGAGTAAAAACAAGCAAAATTCCTTTCAACAAAAAATCAAGATTGGACCACCTCTTCCCTGCAAGAAGTTGTCTACTAAAACAATTCACGGAATTAGACCTGCTTTAGCTGGTACCCTAAAGCTGTGAATGAAAGGCAGGAGTTAAAAGTATTTAAAATAAAAGGAAAATCAAAACAAGTGCAAGCTAACTCAATGCTTTTGAAAATGGGACTCTTAAATAGGATGTGGACAAGTCAGTTATCTGCCATTACTTTAAGACTGTAGCATGGAAGCTGCCTCTTGGGAAGCTAAGATGTAAGTATTGGTGTACAAATGCTAAATACCTAGGAAGCATTAAAGGAGTGGAACTGATTAGATGACTGAGAATTCATACTGTGGTTGTTCAGCGTGTTTCAGGGGATCCTAGTAACCCTAAAAAGCTTTTCACCTAACTAATGCTCTTTCCTTGCAGTAGGAATAGCTATTCTCTCTTTATTTTACTATGAGTTAAACTTACTCACCATACACCTTTCTTCTTCTCAGTAATGTCTGTTTTAATGACACATGCCTCAGTGTTGGTGGCTGTGTTCTTTTCTGTATCAAAGTTTTCCTTATATTTATTCCAGGCCACTGCTGCTGGGCATGATGTGACAAGCATGCTGCTTTGAAAGGCTGCAGTGTACGTAGAAGAGTGATTTCATTCAAACAAGAAGTTGTTGCTAGGTAGGCATTTTATTAGCACTCATGCAGAGTAGCAACTTGCTATAGTCTGCAATTTTTTCATCTTTAAGTACACTGAACAATGGGCCAATAAGTTGGAAAACACATTTGGACTTCGAAGAAATGCACTAAGCAGGAAAAAAAAAAGCAAAACCAAAAATACAAAGGACAGTATTTTAAATAGCACATGGTAGTATGGTTTTGAATAATTTGTACTTTTTTAACCATATATTTCTCATATATAGATTCCTTATTCTCTTTGTTCTCCTTATTCCTCTTTGTTCTTTGTAAGTTTACTGGTACTCCCTCTCTATCGCTTTAGTTGCTCTTTTCTGTGTTGGGTTTTTGTTTTTTTTTCTAATTCTAGTCTGTCTCCTGCTCTATTCTGTCTTAAGATGCCCAGCTGAGAACTGCAAACACATTTAAAACACGGGTGGAGCAAGGTGTCCCCAGTGGCAAAATGATTGTTTTGTTGTGACTGTCTTTCCTTATGACACCCAGCATTTTATGACTGGTGTTGCAAACTTAACTCAGAATTGCAAAGAGCTGTTACTGATGACTCCATTAGCATTTCCATTAATGGAAACTGTTCTGACTACACCATCAGGTAAGCAAAGTTTAGTTTGTTCCTCTTTTGATGCAGGACTTCGCAGTGATCCACATGGAAGCTCACCTGCCCCTGAGTGTTGTCCACACTCACTCAATTAGTTTTGGAGTTCCTTATGGTCAATGTGGCACTTGAATATCTGAAAAACACCTTGGTATTATCCCTACACTGCACTGTCTAGATCATTGACAAAGATGTTGACCAGCTCTGGTTCTGACAGTGATCTCTAGGGGTTCCTGACTTTTATACTGATGTGCCTTGCTCATGCTTAGCTATGCATTTTATCACAAAACACTTATTAATTATATTTGCTATTTATTGTGTTTTATTCAATTTTAAGTGTATTTGAGGTGCAAATCCATGGCTCCTTAAGACTTCAAATGTTTTTTCTGTCTTATAATATTTACAAATAGTTGGATTTATTGGTTAATCTTAAGAAAGCATTGTCTCCTGTGAAAAGCTGTCCACTTCTCTCAGTCCCAATGCTAGCAGACAGACTATGGACAGACTTAAAATTTGCAAACAATATTTAACTTTTGTGCAAATTGAAAATGCCAAGCATCTATCTCTCTCTGTCTCAGCCTGGGCATTTTGTGACATGCCCCTATCCTGGCAACAGAAGTAGTATCAGAGAGAGACTCATTTGATAGTGTCCCTTTTGCCTGGAGTTAGGAGAGCATCTTTCCAATTTGTTACTTTTTGATGGTCATTTATTCTGCAATTATATAAAATATGCTCTTAGACCTGTTCCTCTTTAGAAAGTGTCAGTCTGTGAATGACATTTCCAGAGCATACCTCAATCCAGTGATTTATTGAGGCAATATATCATCCAAGTAAGGTCCTTTAACCATGTTCTGCCCACCATCCAAAGAGAAGAAAATCTGAGTCACTGTTCAGTTGTGTAATAAAGGTATGTTAGTAAGCAAGACGCTCTTGAAACACTAAGCATGTTTGCCTCCAGGTATGCTGGCATCCTTGCACCTTCTTTCACAAGCACGTTAGTGAGCTGAATAGGCCTCCATACCTGGTCGCTAAGGTCTTGGTCTCCTTGACAACTAAACTTTTCAAAGATTACATGAAAAATGTTTTCTTTACCCCTCGAGCTGTTTTAATGCTTTAAAATGTCAAGGAAAAGATCCTTTTGTCCCAAGAGTAAGGAAGAGTTGGTAATGGAGAAGGAACAGAATATTTGAAAAACATATTTACAGAGTAATATAGCACCACAGGACAGCCCAGACAGAATACCCTCAAAAGGGACCATCTGAATTTAAACTTGTTAATAAAAATACATTACTTCAGAATAGATTGGGCTTTTGGTTGAAAAATGAGACCTTTCACCTTTAATTTGCCTCGCTAAGTTCAGCTAAGGTTGGTAACAGCAGAGTATTCAAGGGAAGCTTGGTAGTCTCTTTTTTGTAAGTGGTTGCCAGTGCCTCAAATGGCCTTCATTTGAACCTGTATTTAGACAGATGACTAAGAAAGTGGTGGTGAGGAAAACAGCTGAGGGGAAATTTTTGCCTCGGGTTCAGTATTTGCAAACTTGGGGGAAGCCTCTGTTGTCTGTAACCCACAGATCCATCTGTGGGAACAGTAGCCTCATCTCACTGTTCATTTTCCATACTGACTAGCCTATTGGTTTATCTCAGATTATGATTACAACTTTGTGACTTCATTTTTGCTAGTCTTCAAATGCTGAGAGTTCCAAAATAAATTGGAGTTTTTTGTAGCTTTTTCAGATTAAGGGCCACATTCTAAGACTAAGACATCTAGGAGTGGGAAGGCAGGGCAAGAGTGTAAAGTGCACGAATGATAGTGAATTTACTCATCTTCATCATTCTGTCTTTTTTGTTTGGTTGGTTGTTTGCTTTTTCAGTTAAAGTTTGTCTTGTTCTGTGTATGTGATGAAAGCTGATGTAATTTCATTGGCAGTTGCAGTCAATTGTCTGGAAGATGACTGCTGTAATTTTTTGACTGATACATTGACTCCCTAACTTGCCCAAATGCTATAATTCAGGCTAGTGGAGTGCCACCCACTGGGTAAACAGTGAACCCTTGTAGATCCTATTGCACAAGATGTCCAGTAGACTGACAGCAACTAATTCTGCTGTAAGAAGTTGATTTCAATCGAGGTAAAATTTGTTGATGGTTCTTTCTTTTGCAAACCTTACTCTGATCAGGCACCTCAACTTGGTTGATGGCAAAATTCAATGTAGAATCACAGAATCATTAAGGTTGAAAAAGACCAACCCAGCTCTGCCAAGTCCACCACCAAACCATGTCCCTAACTTGCAGAGGGTGCACTCATTCCAGATCATTGATGAAGATATTAAACAGGCCTGTCCCCAACACTGAGCCTGAGGAATGCCTCTTGTGATCCTCTGCCAGCTGGATGTAACTCTATTCACCATCACTCTCTGGGCATGGCCATCCAGGAAGTTTTTTACCCAACAAAGTGTTTGCCTGTCCAAGCCATGAGAAGCCAGTTCTCCAGGAGAATGATATGGGAAATGGTATCAAAGGCTTTACTAGTCCAGGTAAACAACATCCACAGCCTTTCCCTCATCCACTGCGGGTCACCTTGTAATAGAAGAAGATCAGGTTAGTCAAGCAGGACCTGTCTTTCACAAACCCATGCTGTCTGGGCCTGATCCCCTGGTTGTCCTATGTGTGCTGTGTGATGGCACTCAAGATCTGCTACCAAACCTCCCTAGAACTGATATAATGCTGGCAGGGGTGTAGCTCTCTGGATCCTCCTTCCTGCACTTCTTGTAGATGGGTTTTGATTTGTTAACCTCTAGTCAACTGGGACCTCCCCAGTGAGCCAGGACTGCTGATCAGTGATGAAAAGTGCTTGGTGAGGATTTTGGCCAGCTGCCTCAGTACCCTTGTGAGATCCACCCATCCCCAAAAATGTGTGTCTAAATGGTGTAGCATGTCACTGACTGTTTTCCCAGGGATGAAGGGGTCTTCATTCTGCTCCTGTCCCTGTCTTCCAGCTCAGGGGGCTGGGTACCCAGAGAACAATAGGTTTTACTGTTAAGGACTAAGGCAAACAAGGCATTAAGTACTTCAGCCTTTTCCTCATCCTTTGTCATTCTGTTTCCCCCTGCAGTCAGTGAAGGATATCCAGGAACTTTTTGAATATTGATTGAATCCTGGATTTCTAAACAGTCTATACTGTGCTTTATTTCAGTTCAAGTGTGATACTAGAGTCAAGTGATAGCTCTCGGTTCTGCTCATTCCTGTTAATGGTGAGACCTGTATTTCATGATTCACTATTCAAAACCAAAGTAAATCACTTCTGTTTGAATTGATACAATCTGCATATTGCCCCATCATGCCCAGCAATTCTGGGTTCATCCACTGCTTTTTCCACAGATTGTGGTTCAGTTCAGAGTATCACTCTTGCATTTCTTTTGATTGACATAATTGAGAGAGACTTGGATTCCCTCATAACATGATGCAACAAACTGCAAATTTTATGTGATTGCTGGTGCCCCGCACTGGAGCCACAAGCTGATGAGACTAACTGTCTGTGAGACACTAAAGTATTTGTGATATGAATAGTAGGAGAGTGCAGATACCATGCTCCACCTGTTAACCTCTGGTCTGAAGTAGTGATTTTTTGGCTCTAGAAGATATTTGCTATCTGAGTTAGAAGTTGGATAACCATGACTTTGTCAAATAAGGTTCTGGCCTCTTAAGTTTTTTGTAGGTAGACTGAGCTCTGCTCTAAGTACAGTTGAAAGTTAATAGCCTCTGCATCTTACTAATTAACTATTTAAAGCTCTTGAACAAACATGCCTTTTCAGGGAGCATAAACTCATCTGACAGGCCACTGAGAGCAGATCTCTTTCTGCAGTTGGTACAGGTAAATCCTGTCCTATTCCTTGCCATTCTAATGCTCTAGCAACATTCCAGCATTTTATTTACAACTTTGAGAGGAAGATGTTAGACTAGGATGTAGCAGCATGTCTGGATGACACCCACATTTATTTTGGGAACCCAGAAACAACACAGTTGGCATGTTCAACTTGTCCTTAAATGCCTCCACCATAATAACCTGTTTGCCAAGCTGGAAAAATGTAAATGTGATCAGACAGTTGTGGAATTTGTGGGCTATGAAATTGCCCTTGGGGATGAACTGGGGAAGGTTCTTCATGAGATTGCTGCTGTGGTTGGCTGGGCTTCCCTGGGGGATATGTGGAGGATATTGTGTCTGTGGCTCAGAGTCCTTTGACAAATTTCACACACATTTACCCAAAATGCAGAGATCTCAATGGGATGAGTCGGAGCCTGGATAACAGTCTCATTACTCCCTCTGTTTAGGACAGAGCACATTTTTTGTTTGGATAAACTCAACCAAACCCATAAAGAACCAAACAATGTTTTCTGTTGTTCATGGAATCTCTTGCTTTTTCAGTGTTTTCCGTGTCTTCCTCAGTGCTGTAGAAGATCACGACAAAATTTGGGGTGGGGTTTTCAGAGTTAAAATATAAATTAATGTGTAGTAGTAGAGAGGCTATGCTCTCCTTGATAAGGAGTTACAGTCTCAACTTCAGTGTTCTGGAGCATTGCACTAAAACATCTGTATTAATTGAATGTTAGTGAGACTCTGGGACAAGCAAGGGGGAGAGGGCAAAGTGAGAATTATCTTTCCTTATGTTTTCTGTATTTCCATCCCTTCTGCACTATTCACTTTGTTGAGTATTGCCTCCACTTCATATTTCATTTGAAGCCTATATGGCTTCAGGAGAGATAAGCACACACACACGTTGCCAGTATCTTGTCTCCTCAGCAGGACTTCATTGAAAAACTTTCCCATTCACTATTTTCTATGACATCACATTGCTCATAAGCCCCCAGCTTCTTCTCACTCCTCAGCCAGGATTTTCCACCTGTCCAGAAACCTTCAAACTGTGTAGTTGGGGGCATGAGAAGATGCCCCCTTTTTTTTTTTTTATTCTATTTTTTAGCTTTGATATTCTGAGTGGAAGAAGTTTGAGAACCCCTGAAGGAGGGGAAGTGTCACTCTAAATATGGCTGTATTGGGAGTTGCTCATGCTTCACATCAATTTACATCTGGTTTAAATTCCTCTGAAAGGGTTATGGGGTTTATCTGATAGAGATGTAGGGTAAAAATCTTCTACGTCTGAATTGCTGATTGATTGCATACAGTAGTACAACAAATAATTCTTATTATGAGTAATAATTCACCTATGGGGTTTCCCGTGAGGCTTGAGAATAGATCTATGTGGGTTGCTCAGTGTTCCTTTTTACCTCTGCTCAGGAAGGGGAAAAAATTCCCAACTATATCATTGTTTTCTTGTATAGAACTACTATTAAAGCCATGTTTCCAGTTTATAAAAACTGTCTGGTTTATATTGCTGTGGCATGGAAAGCTATTACCTCTGTTCTGTGTATCTGTCTTTCTCAATATATGCTGTGCAGCAAGGGACCCTGCCCCAGCTACAGAAAACCTGTAAAACAAGGCATATTACTGCTTATCTACAAGCACTTCATGTCACAAGGAAATTCTCTGTCTGATTAACACCCAACTATTAACTCCTTCACTGCTACTGACACTGGAAACTGAGCTGGCTGTAGCAATTAAATACTTCTGTGACTCTGCCATTCTGCACCTCAATAAAGACATTGCTCTCCTAGGAATTCTCTTCCGTATTAATTTGCTTGATACACCTTAAGCTTTTCATTAATTTAAGGATCTTTGTTGCCTTTTGGTGAAGTGATGATAAAATTACAGATGAAATGGTAGCAAAATCGTTCAGCTAAAAAGTGATTATTGTTTCTTCTGTGCCTTTAATCAATAACATTTATCTCTGAAATGTAATCATATAATGGAGTTTATCAGTAACTAGTGGATGGGCGGGGCTCCTTTTATGGTTAATGGGCCATCTAAGAGGTGTCAAAGGGAGAATAATACCCACCAAAGACAGCATCTAAAGCCTGGGAATATACTTGTGTTCATCTCTTTTAGTCTGTCTTTTTCTCTAATTACCTCAGTGATCGTTTACTGTAGATTAGATTGTATCTTGTTGCCTTGTTGGAGGTACATTGGAGCTGCAACACTAAAAAAGCCTCCAAGAGACATTTTCTCCAAGTCCCCACTTTCACTCTGAAAATGGACTGCATAGTGTATTCCTCTTCTGGTGCTGGACAGTACAGCTTAATAGCATGTAGGAATAGCCAGCCTACTTTATGCCTTATTTTTAAATTTTCTTATAAGGACCAAAGCTGAAGGAAAGTGTAACTTCTTTTTATACAATTGGTGCACTAGAAGGAAGAAGAAATGGAGGAATGTCTTCCTCATCTCCCCTTATAAACCCTTATAATCTCTTCCTTATAAACAAAATTTCACGATAAAGCTTCAGGGACAGCAACAGGTTTACTCTAAAGAAGAGCTGGCTTACAGTTTCAGTCTATGTTTGTTTCAGAATGGGAAGGATGAATCAACAGCGCAGGTATAAGAAAAAGCCTACTGAAAAATTTCTATTTCCCCTTATGTCTTCTGAACAGGAAAGCCAGGGAATTGATACTCAGCGTGATTGTGCTCCACAGCTCATTCTTCCACTGTCTTTGTGGCTGGTTGGAACATAAAAAAGTTTTTCTCCACTCTGTTCTACTGAAGACTTAAAGCAATGCATTGGAGTTTTGACATGTTTGCCTGAGAGTAAAAGTTTTATTAAAATGCAAGAATTCATTCAGGACTGAAGTCCACAGGATCACAAGATTTTAGGTGCCTATAGATCTGCTTTACTATTTTGGTTTTGGGTTAAAGTGTTTGTAAGGGATTCAGCCATTGTGAGGTTTGCCTCTTATGTTCAGCTGTCTCAACAGTCTCTGAGAAGGTGTTAACTGCTGGAAAAGATCCATATCTTGTGTCAGAATTCTCCATAAAATACAGCCCACAAAATTTCCTAAGGCTTTTTTTATGTTAATAAACCCTGCAAGTTTTCAAAAGGAAGGTGAAATGGAAAAGTCAATTGCTGCTGAAATTCAGCAACTACAGACAGAGATCTGTAGTCCCACTCCTGTTAGGTACATGCTGTGTCCACATGAAATTACCATCTTCTACCTTCAGAGGTCTGCTGAGTCAAAAGACTGTTTCTGAACCTAATTGCAAAAAATGCTCAAACCTGCCTGTGGAGCCATTGCACCTACACATAATAAACAGAAAGACAATTAACTTTTCATAGTTTAAGCATATTTCCCTCTTTCATCTGAGACCACCCCACCAAATGCTTCCAGTTCCCATTAAACAGCAAGAGGCACAGAGGTACTACAAGGTAATGCTGGGAAGTCAGGGGAGTTTGCTATTTTCCTGGTTTTCTTGTTCCAGATCGCATAGTGAACCAGTAGCTCAAACATGGAGTTGAACTCTAGTCCCTTGACCCTTACCTACTTGCTCTAAACAGCAGATAGTGGAAAAATGTCTCCAAATGAATGTAAAGGGAAACAAAACCAGGCAGTTTATTGTCTCTGCTCACATATGCCTGTGCAATACACAAACTTCATAACTGGAGAGTGGCCAGTGAAGATAGTTTTACCATAAAATGACTATTAAGATAACGAGGGTATTACTATTTCCTCCTGAAGTTTACCCAGAAATCATGGGCCTTTGTCTAGTGACTCAGCTACACTGTGAGTTTGTGTGGATAACATGAAAGATTTACACAAGCATCCTTCCTCCCACTCAGTCTCCCCTGCCTCTGATTCCCCAGCTTGCTTCCTGCCTGCTGTTCACCCCTAGCCTGTGCCTTCTAATAGCTCTTCTCTCTCTGACCCCCGTCAGACCTCAGACTCCCTATGGCTTCTGCCTCATTTTTTCCAAGTTTTCAAATAAAACATGTTTTCAGCCCTAAAACAAGTCCTCAGGTAATTGACTCTTTCTCTAGGATATAGACAATTTCAGTGCTTTGTGAGTTCATGAAAATATCATATATACTTTCATAGTGTATGCATCTATCAGAGAGAGATTTCGTGCAGAGGAAATGAGCATTTTCTCTGTCTTAAAAACGTTCTCATGCAATGCCTAATCTCCATTAGCTTCAGTGGACAAAATAGAAATCAATGGCAACAGATAAAAAAGTCGTGCTTTAGCTTTGGCCTTACAAAGATAACTGATCACCTGCCTTGCTTGTGCAGCAGTCGTAGCAGTGAAGAAGTATCCCAAGGAGTTGTTCAGAGGGTAGAGAAGACAGATGAACCCTGTGATGCCTTCTGACTGCTGATGCATCCTTTTACACTAAGACACACCTCTGCAGGTCAGGGTGAGCAGCCCCATGGAAGGAGCTGCAGGTTATGTCCACAGGGTAATGAAGAGGTTAAAGTGGTTCTTCAAGCTCAGGGAGTGCCCCATGAGGTGTCATATTAACACATCTGATACCTGTACATTAGTATGAGCAGGACAAGTAAAAACCTGCTTAGGAGAAATTAAATTAAACAGTTGAAGGAAACAGTCATTTTAATAAGGAGCTTCTATATACAAAAAAACCCCATCCTGATACTTCATTATATATTTATTCTTTTCAGTCACTCAATGTTATTTTATCCTTCATAATTGAAGAGGAGACAAAATCAAGTCTTTAAAAATAATCTGATGCCATGATTTTGTGTAAACAATACTGGTGGAATATAGGACTGGATGTTTAAATTCCTGATCTCTAACAATATTTTAGCTTTCTCTTAATTTGACTCAAAAGTATTTTAACAGTCATGGGGTGATATAGTAGTGGTTTTCTAAGGTAAGTATCAAGCTTTTGTGCAGATCTGTAGCTGTTTCAGAACTTAACGTATTGAAATAATACAAAAGGCCACTATTTCATCAAAACTCTTCCTGTGGTCATGTGTTACTGGACATGCAGTCCTATTGATGTGAGTGGTGCAAGATAAAAGACACAGAAGTTAAACAGAGTCCTCATGGGAGACGATCTCATTTTCCAGTGCCTTTACTGTCTGTGGGCATCCCCACTACTGCACGGGCAGTGTGCACAGCTCGGGGCTGGATGCTGCCTGTATGTAATGTAATTGTTTCCCAGAGGATTAATGCTTAGCTGACTTGAAAAGCAGGGGAAAGTTAGGCCATGAACACATTGCTTTCTCCAAACCTGCCCTGTGCTTGTTTCAGAGGCTCGATGGTGAGCTGGGCTCTGAAGAAACACACGGGGAGACGCAGCATCAGGAGAGGATGACTGAGGGGAGACTTTGTGAAGTTTCCCCTTCTCTGAACTGGGATCATTAAGAAGTTACATCAGTTTGCCATGGATGAAAGTCTGACCCACATGAACAGAAATGCAAATTGGACATGAGAAACCAAACTTAGCATACTTGTCTTCATGCATGAAGGAGCACCTGGCAATGGGCTGGAGGGAAAAGTCCTTGAAGCTGGTGAGAATCCTCCTGTCACTCTGCTGCCTCCTCAGTGGTGCTGCAGCAGAGGCACAGTGTACTTGGCCTTATGTTGCTCCAGCAGATTGGTTCAGGAAAAAGATTGTTCTATTTTGCGAAGTTAATATTCATCAAATGTTAATGAAAATACATAACAAATAATTATGACAAACATACCATCTGATTAAGATGAAAGAGGATGACAATTCTTGTGAATTTTTAATCTAAAAAAATAAAGAACATTACATTAATAAGACTTAATTATATCATTAAATATTTAAATTTACTTTCCATAGTAGATTTTATTTTTATTTAACATATTTTGTTTTTAAAGATTGCTAACATTTTTATGAGATTTGTTCATAAAACACATAAACAGATATGGTTTTGTGAGGCAAGAGGAATTTTAATGTCATGTATTCATTATATTGATCACAATTTCAATTTTATTTATCTTTAAAAAAAGATAATAGAATCCTTTCACTGTTTATTGTAATTCACAGTATCTCCAGCTATAGATAAATATTTAATAACTTTACTAATGCATCATGCACACAGTATTTATTAATTAGAAAATATGAATTACTAGTTGTACATTTCAATAATTTGCATTTAAAATTAATGCTACATTTTTTCAGGAAACCATGATTAACTTTGGGAATCTGACTTCAGCTGCCCGAAGACAGGCAACCAAAAGTGCATACTGCTAACCTAGTTGTCACCCCACAAGGCTGTGACCAACGCGTGAAGAGAACTGTTAATATGAGAGGATGCCACCTGACAGACACTGTGTGCCCAGCAACACTGGCTTCAGAGAAAAGGAGACAAAAACCCAAAGTTTCATCACTCCCTGATTTTCCTTGATAAAGCCAAAAAGCAGATTTGACAATGTGGTTCTGCCATGTAGCTCTAGGTAAAACTCACTCAGGTATCTTTGTCTATCCAGCAACTTTTGGGATCAGACTGCTCAGCTTTCCTTGGCAAGAGAGGTGGCTGAGGAAGGAAGGGCTGGGGGGGCAGAGGCTGCACAGGAGGGGGGCCAGAGCTGGCTGATGGAAAGTAGTTTTGCTGGTGCTGCAGGAAGCCAATGATAAAAATTCAAGTTGAGTCTCCTACTGTATCAAAATTATGTGAGGTAACCTGAGACGTGTTCCTCCAAGATACTTGTTTAATATACAAGCAAGGTATTTAGGTCAGGTGCTAGACTGTGACTTTACCTTCACTTCAAAAAGGCAGTATCTGCCAAATCTCCCTTTTCTGTGAAACCAGACTTTTTTTTTTTCCCAACTAAACTACTGTTTTTCTTTTGGTGGATTTATTATTTTCAGCTGAAGTTTCCAGAAAGTCAGCAACTTCCTGATTTGTTAATTTTAGAAAAAAAACCAACTATTTTTTTCTAAAAGAAGAAAATTATGTCACCAAGAACAGTGAGGTGTCTTAAATACAAATAACCTTCCTGGAACTGTTTGTTAGGCAGACATAGACATGACAGACCAACCAGAACCCTTCCTTAGGGGTATCAATCTGTTAGATTAATCTGTAGTATAAGTATGCATTTTACCATGTTGTTAAGAAAGAACAGATATGAACTTGTCATTTAAGGCATGGATTGAGTATTTTTGAACCCCAGAGGTGGTTCAGTAAATGAAGATCTTAGAAGTGGTACCAATGCTTCACATCTTTTACCAAAAGATTTAATAAGGCTTTATAAAGTTTGCATTCTTACAGTCTTTACAGCCTTTACTTACCAAACACTGGACTGCATTTTCTGATAAAGCCACTAACAGACACATGTATGTAAAGATTTTTATTTTACTTTGCTTTTTCCATGTGTTTACGGAATATTGTTGAATACAACCTAAAGCAAATAGCTGTGCAACTACATTGAGCTGTTTGCAGCTATCACAGCTGTGCCACAGTGTATTTATAAGTGTGTGTGCATATTGCTCTGTGTATATGTGTGCATGCACAGACATACAGATACACCACAGCACTGTAATCTGCATGTGCGTGTGTACACTGGGCATTTACGGTCATATGCACTCACCTACGTGAAAAACCACCAATAAAATTTTGCAGTAAAAATCCTGCATGTGATGGTCAACATAACACTCCCTCCCATAATTCTATAATTACAGTAATAAATGAAAAAAAAAAAAAAAAAGGCTTACACAGCCAGGAAGCAAAAGAGAAAAACCTCAGGCTGGTTACCACTTCACTTCTGTAGTGACTCTTTGTTCACACATACAAGTACACACATGCAGTTTCTGATAAAACGAGTTGTTTCTCAAAAGACAGAGAAAAAAAGAGAGGGCTGATGAAACCCTCAAGTTGTTCTTGATATTACACCTATACCTGTTGTCATTTTCAGGAAATCTACTTTGTTTAGTTGATAAACTTGTTTTGACTTTTCAGTGGAAACACTTTGCTGGCACTACTTCCTTATCTGTAGGCCAAATTCTGACCTCGGTTTCATGTGACTCCCACTGCAGTTGATATAGGTTGGCTGTGTAAGACAGGATAGGGCCTTTATGTCTACAATTATAAGAACATTGAAAGGTATTTTGTTGTTGTTACTGCTTGCATTGCTAGAACTGCATCTGAAGATGTCTATTTTAGGCAATATTCAGCCCACAGATACGGTTAGCCTAAAATTCTCAGAAATATTGAAGTGTGTACAAAGAAAAACTGAAGAGGACGAATCAACAAAAGGCATTTCATTTTAGCTGAATACACTGTATGGCATCTTGATTTTATACTGTGTGGAAGCATTGACTTGCAATGATTTTGGTGTAAATCACATGCTTTGATGTGCAGAAAGGTTATGGAGCATTTTATATGAAGTAATAATATTTAGTAATTCTATTGAACTAATTACCAGTTAATCTGACATTTAATGAAATAAGTAACACTAAACATGATGTGAGGGCAGCTTTTATGGACTTAAACTTTAATCAATTGAATGGGAGTCAAAGGTGCCATTTTTGCTGATAGTGGTGAACAGTGGATGATGGCATTTGCTAAAGAGTTTCCTGTCTTCATTATTCTAGATTGAATAATTGCTCCTAGGCAAACTGGGAAGAGCTGTTCATGTTCTTAGTGACAGAGGAAGGTGTGAGATTGTAAAAAAACCAAATCCTCATTATTTTTGTTTGAGGCTCTTTGTTATTGTTAAGTATATGCCTGTTTTACAGGGTTCTGGATTGGAGCACTTCTACAGGTAGGACTGCAGTTTGGCTTTACGTTAACCTGTTAACCTGAAGCTGAGAATCATACTTGATGCTGAATTCTTCTTCCCAGCATCTACTTTTACCTCCCAATCTGATTTGAGTCAGGAGAGAGGCAGAAGCTCGGCAGGGAATTCAGGTAAGATTTAGGGCTGGTTTGGCTTAAAGGCAGTATGGATTCAACTGACTCAAGATGCTTGGCTCTTCAAATGCAAATCCAAAGACAGGATTGATCTATGACTCATATAAGGTCTCCTTGTTTTTGCTTCTGAAGTAAATAGTTGCCTCAAGGGCTGGCTGATCCATGTAGGATTTATCTTCTCTCATTTCCTCTTGACAGTATTTGGTACTTTTGTGCAGCATGCTATTTCTACAATGTGGTTCCAATGTCCCATGCTGCACAAAAGTCCCATTGATTTTTTTTTACAAATTTAAGAAATGAGATTCTGATTTTACACTCAGGATACATAAATATAGACTAGGGAATTTCTGACAAGAGCCAAAGGTGGAGCATGACCTAAATTTGTAAAAAAAATTGCTCACGGTGTAGTATGAAAACAAAAATACACTATATGGAAGAAAATGTAGTTGTGCCAGAGTCAGTCATTGATATTCTCTTATTATGTTCCTTATTCACAAGCTGGTGGAATTCAACCCGCTTACTCACATTTGATCCAGCATTGCTGTATAATTAATGATGAAGTGGGAGAAAGAAATTGGAAAAAAGATTTCAACATGAAAAAAGGAATAGATTTTTTTTTCATTGTGGAAAGATATTAATTTTCACTTACTTGGTTTTATGTTACAGATCACTGGCACAGCAGTATGGAGAAGCTTGTATGAAAACTGCCTGCACAAGCCCAGCCCAACTCACTGCTAAAAGTTATTAATTCTTTTAGAAATTTTTAGAAAGAAAATGAATAACTTGCTCAGACATATCCTTTCTGATGTTTTTGGAACATTCTGTACCACAGATGTGGCCAGGAACAAACTATGAGTTACATCATTTAGGACTATTCCCAAATCAGGTTGGATTGGGCTTTAAATTGCATGAGTTCCTTCAGCAAAAATGCTAAGGCCTGGCCAGACCAGAAGGACATACATTAATAATAGTGATAAGCTCATTTCTGCAGCCAGTTTGTAAATCTGGGTCCAACGTTACCAGGCCAATAGTAATGTTGTGAATGAAGTTATTGTGCTGAATTTTTTCATGGAGCATGCTGTTCTTGTGCCATGCCATTCCTCCAGTAGACTCCATCAGCTGCCAGGCAAGAGGAGTTCGTGTCTGCAGGGAGTGAGATGCCAACCCTCCCTGACACTGGTTTAGAGATTGTGATAAAAGAGAAGGGAACAAATACCAAATGAGCACATGGGTTAATGGCTGCTATTTTAGTCTCTTGGGACCATTGCCAGCTGCCATTAAGTCAAAGTAGCCCTCAGGCTCTACTTGGTTTCATGATGAATAATTTAGGCTTTCCTGGTGCAAAGCCAGGTTGCATTGGCTTTGTGTGATAGATTCTACAGATCTCCACCGTGAGCACAGGAGTGTAAATATGTGGTGGCACATACGGGTGTGATGGATCAACCTCCTGTGTCCTGTTCAACAGCAACAGCAATAATCTTTATGGACTAGAGATTCTACACATCCTCAGAGACATCCTCCCTCAGATCTTGATAATACACAATAAGTTTTGTGAAACTTATTGCCTGTCAAAATCTTCTTTGGTATCCATTTATTTTAAGGAGTTAACAATGGGACTGGACATTTTCTACCCACTGAAAAAAGTAGTTAATATCTGAATAAATAACTGAAAATGGCTTCTTACTGTTCAGGAAGTACAATCAATTTGAAATTAGGATTATGGAAACATCTGTGGAAATTCAAGTGTCATCTCAATTTGGGCTCATTCAGATCCTGTATTTTTTCTACTTCCCAGGCAGTGCATTTAAAATCTAATCCTAATTGACACACATAGTTTAATTATAGCCAACAAAATATTCTCCTAAAATTGTGTGTGGTAGCTGGGGGGTCGGGTATGGCAGGAGGAGGACGGGAGGAAACCAAACAAATGTTCACTGATTGTAAAAATCCTTGTTTTGTTAGTAATATGTATCTTTAAAGACTTTAAACATACAATGAAATTTTCCTCTCATGAATCAAAGTGGCATAAAAAGTTTGAAGCAAGCACAGCACTCGTACTCTCCTCCTTATTCATTTCTTGGTAATTTAAAACAAAGAAACTGCGCTGGAATTTAAAACTTTCCTTTTTGAATTGATTTCCTCATAACCTACCACATAAAATATACAATGCTGCTGCAGGTAGAAACAAATAAACCATGGATATCATGGACAGACCTTGGAAGATTTTGAAATTTGAGTGGAGCTCTGGAAAAGCTAGGGTGGTCTGCTGCTACAAACTTTGTTGTATATCAGCAGAACTCTTTGGCACTACCAGAGGGTTTGGAAGTCCTATGAGATTTTCAATACTTCTGACTTGATTTAGCACAGCAGGTCTGAAAATGAAAACATCATTTTAGGCTGTTTCAGAATGCTGACATTCCCAGACCAGACCTCAGAGTGCAAAGTATCCTGGCTTAGGGATACTGTAGCCCTTTATGGGCAGCACTCAGGACCTTTTTGCCCAATGCAGGGTCTGGACTGGGGAGAGCAGATTCATAGTCTGTGGCTCTGTTACTTTACCCTGCAACCAAACTTCCTGCCTGTGCCCTTGAGTGCATTTGGAGTCCACAGTCCAGCTCCCCTGGTTTCCCAGAGCAGCATCTCATGTCCACCAGCACCACCACGATATTTGCATAGTTCCTTAGAGTTCTGCTCTGGCCACTGGTAAGATATTTTTTCTGAGACATATTGGAAAGAAGTTTTTGGAATGATATAACGCGAATCAAGAAATGTCAGCCTAATACTTTGTTGAAAACAAAACTTTACCTGATTATTAACTTCCTCTAAGTCACACCATTCCTGCTTTGTTCTGCTTTTGTTTGAGGCTCTGTTAATATATTTCAGGTCACAGAGAGATCTCCATGTCGGATGAATTCTATAATGGCAAATGTCCTCAAACTGTGATCAGCACTACTTCTTGTGCATTTCCAGCTTCTTGCTGTTTTGTCATTTACATACATCTTTCTACTGCATATTCTGCCTGAAAAAGTTTTCTTTCACAAGGTTGTCCTAGTGGTCATGTAGCAATAAAAGTTGATGGATCTAGACTTCTTATTGATGTCTTTCCAAGAGGTATCAAGATCAGCATTTTTCCTGTCCTAGCAGTAAACTGAAAGAGAATCCAGCAGCCTTGGCTTGACAAGGTCAGGTATCATAGAAAGAAAAAGGACATTAAAATAAAAAAATGGACTTGGTAACATTTTTTAATATGCCCCTTTCTGTCAAACACGACAATGGAAACAATGAATGACAAAGATCTTTCTCCTTTCTTGATCAGATTTATTTCTGCATTCAGCAGGAAAAGGTTAATTTTGGGGTCAGCAGTAGCTGATCTGAATTTACTATTTTTTTTTTTAAGAGTGACTTGGGATATTAGGAGACATAATTTCTCTAAGAATGAGTGAAACTCAGCTCTAAATCCCACCAGTAGGGCTAAGAACATAATGTAGACAAAATTGGGACCAACAAATTAAATTAAAATTGGAAATTTATTTACAGAACTGGTCCTTTTCCTCAGCTGGTTCCCATATGCTCCTTTTGCACTGTATCCACTTGACTCAAAGTAAATTTTCCTACTATACAGCGAGCTCTGTGACAGCCGTAGAAGACTGAGCTGAGATCTCTTTCACCTCATGTTCCACATCTCATTGTAAGAGTAGTTCTAAGAGCAGTTGCTTTATTACTAATTCTGATGGAAGAGACAACAAGAATATTCAGATTTTCAGATCCCAAATGGATTTTAAAGTATAGACAGTGACTAAAATCACCTTTTGATTTCAGCTGAGCAAGTTTATTCCTGAACAAATATGGAGATTCACTTTTCTGAGATAGGCTTTGATTTTAAAGACTTCTTTGACTATGTTTGTACGGATAGCATTATCTTAATTTGGGGGTCAAACAACGTAGGTTTTTTCCTGAGCGCGTATTTTATTATGACTCCAAAGAGTAGGTATTACAGTAGCAGTGATATTTTGCTTTCCTTATCCTTCTGTCCTTACAGTGAATTGTAACAGATTCTTCTGGCAGTTTGTTAACAGCAAGACAACTTGGGACAGAGCTTACAATACTGTTTTCTGAATTCTCCTCTGTTACTTGGAAAAAACATTTCCCCTCATCATTTTTGCAGGTGCTGTGTTGAAAGAGAAGTAGGAAAAATGCCTGAAAGGGACCAACCATTGCTTTTGTGAACAAATACCAGCAGCTAAGCTAGATATTACTGCATGGAGAGGGAATAAAACTTGTAAATTGTAGTACTTCTGCTTCATTCCTCCGCCTCAAGATTCTAGGGATGAACTGGGGTATTGAAGGTGACTTAAACTGTGCTTAAATAAGTGCAGAGAGAGATCAATCATCTGTTGTCTGAATTAGGAATACCCCAAGGTGGAAATCATTCCCATGTCTTCTAGAATGTCAGTGCTATGTGGCTACTTCACATCTATCAAGAGTAAGCTATGGGGGAAAAGGTCACTTGCAATTCTGAAATATCTAATCTTAGAAGCTTCTGCCAGCTCAGAGGAGAGCAGCTGGTTTATTTTGTAGGACAGGTGAAAGTGCATGATTCCTACCTTGTCTCTGTACAGAACTGTCTGAAACATCAGGAGTTTGGTCTCAGTTTTTTAAATCTTTACATATGTGATTTAACCAACTTAATGAAGCGAACCATTCCATCCTCCCTAATCAGAGTTGGTCAGCAGAAGAAAGGGAGACATTCAGCAGCACCTCAGAATCGAGTCAAGGCTGTCACTTTCAGACATCATAGGGATAGACTCGGGGAAGGAATGTGGATACAAAAAGATACTTAATTGCCCGTAGCAAGGGAACGTGACTCAAGGACTTGGGGCTATGAACACAGCCTTAGCCATGCTACTCTAAGACCAGAATCGTTAAGGGGGCTGTGCAGCAACTATATCTTTCTCAAAGCTATCTTAAGAAGAGTCTTTTCTTCCCTACACTCGTAATGAAGTGATTCCCTTTGGTGCTTCATCAACTTGTTGGCTCTTAAACCGACCCTTAGCTTTTTGCCCTAGATTTTTCTCAGCTTTTCTCAGTAAGTAACTATTCAGAGAAAGAATAAAGCTGTAATTATTCTTAACTGTAAATCATAGATGGGGTATTACATGCCCCAAGAATGACATGGGATAAAAACTGAGCTTGAAATATAATCTGTAGCAAAATTGTGGAAAGCTAACAAAAAAATAATAAAATAAATTGCACAGCTACACACATGAGCAGTTAAAAATCATGTGAGACTTATGTATTCAGAACTGCAAATGCTTTTTCAACATACTAAAACACAAGTGGGTTAAATTTATCACCTTCCATTTTAATTTAAAAGATGTAGGAGAACATGTAGCTGAGGATTTTCTAAAAGAAGTAGCGATTTGAGCATGTTGGGGGTGGTGGTGGAATTGCTTGTAGTTTTATTCATTTAGGCATATCTTATCACTCCTCCTTTTCTTCCTTCTTGGAGGGCAATGAGAGAACCCAGATGCCAAGCTGTGGAACATGTTCTTCTGACACTAGCATCTGGCTCCTTGGCAGAATCCTCCAACTGTCATGCTGACAGCTTTCCTGTTGTGTCCTCGTATATTTTTATATAAGAAAATTGCAGATGGGTTCTCTTCTCAAACTAATACGCTATTCTGTTGACCCTTATCATGCAGAAATGTGTTGGTTTTATCTGTTTGTGAATGAGACCTTGGCCAAATATACTTCAAAAAGGATACTTCTCTGTTCATCTCTGAATTTGTCTGCAAGCTGTCTGGGAAGATGCCAGAATCCTATTACACACCCTTTTTGTGCCTTTAAGCAGTAAGTCCTTCATTCTCTCTGCTGTACAAATAGATTGCACTTTTTGCAGCAAGCACACTGGTAAAATACAAGCATATTTATTTAATACTTTCAGTGGGAAAAAAAAAGAAAAGAAAAATCTTGCTTGAAATGGGGTTTTGTTTGCTATGGGGTTTTTTGTTGTTGTTGTTGGTTTGGTTTGTTTGGGTTTTTTTTGCTACTGGAGGTTTTTGTTTGTTTATTTTTAATTTGATATTACCTAGTATGCTGCTGCCTTGAAGGATTTTTTTCCCCCAGAGTTTTGTTAGAGACCACCAATCCAGAAGGCTTTGTAATGTTACAGCAGTAGCATGGTGACTTCATTAAAAAAAAAAAAAAAAAGAAAAATTTAAAAAGCGCAAGGATTTCACTCATTAATATACTCCAGGACCTCCTGGTATTTTCTAAATGGAATTTTCATAGTCCCACATCGCATTCAGATGTACGCTTAATTTATGTGGATCATCATGAGCAGTCCCAGTGACTTTACAGTGAGGCACAATTGTACTTTATTTTAAGGCTGTGTTCAGATGGAGCCTGATGGATTCTCTGCTTTAGGCTTGTCAAGATGACAACAGGAAAAACTAAAGGTTTCCATGTAGCTTCTTCCTCTTGCTCTTCACCCCCTTACAGGACTCCTCCTATGTATGTTACATATATATGCAAATTTGTCTTTTAAAAAAAGCTTCAAAGACATGGCCTCTTCCCCCAAATCTTAGGTCTCCTTTAAATACATAACTTTGCTAGTGAGAATAAGATAAAACACAGATAAGAAAACATTGCAAATACATAAACCACAACTGATCTTGGACTGTGCTCAGTAGAGAGTGCAGCTCCGTGGGTGTTGTCCACAAAGGCTCTTCAGGGCCCTTAAGCTGGGACCCATTGAGACTATTTAGCCATGATTCCTAAGCCCACTCAGACTCTGACCTTCCACCTCATCTCAGCTCAAGTAGCAGAAACCTGAATCCAAATGACTCCCTGATGGTAGTATGGAAGATTGCCAGCTCTGATGAAGCCAGGTGGATTCCACTGAGCATGTTCTCTCTGTCCACACTAGGGGAACATCCTCGGAGTTTGACTGCTGTAAGCTTCTCTTAATTTATTCTCCTAGCAACAGATATTAAGACTTGATTGACACTGATTTTTTGTTTGGTGCTTTTGCAATAAATAAAGCCACAATGAGTAATTTTATTGCTCTTCCACCTCAGTTGTTCAGTTTTCATAGCTATTCGAAGAAAAAAAACCCAAACCCTCAAGTCAGCATTAAAGGAAGAAGAGGTAAGTTTCTACAGGTTTCTTATTCCTATTATCACAAAGAAGAATCTTTATAAATTTCCAACAAATGCAAGTACACAGAAGCAAACAGGTTTGTGCATGACTGTTACGTTAACTGATACATTGTCCCATTTCATTTTCTCATTGCAAAATTTGTCATAAATGACATTAGAACTATTCAGGAAAGATCATAAATATCAAGAATGATTTCTGCATTAAGCATTAACTTGGATGGGGCTGGGATTTCACTCCTGTTACCCAGTGCAAGTTATTTCCTGCTGTTTTCTTGTTTCTGTTTCAAACATTCTGATTCACTATTGGGTTAATCATCTACTAAATACTATCTCCAGGTGGTTTGGGTTTGCTGTTATTATCTCCATGGCCCCAAGGGACTATACCTTCCAAAAAAGTGAGGGGAGCCCAGGCACTGATATTATGCAAGAAATAGAGACAGAAGTACATCAGCAACTGTATCAGCATGCTTTCATTTGTACACATTCTAATCTGAACATACGTGCTTTTTGAAGCACTTGGCGTGCACCCTGAAGTCTCAAGTTGCTTGAGATTTCGTAAGCAGGTAAAAATTATATTTGTTAAAGAGACACCAAGGATCAGGAAAAGAATGTGCCTTTTATTAATGGGTGGAGTACAGTTAAGAGAAACGTCGCAGGTTAGGGTTATATTTCATATTCAGGTGTCTGCTGTTGTGCCCAGTGCATTATTTTGTCCCATATTAAGATTAAATTTGAATGAGAATTATATGATGCTTTCAGGAATGGGGTTTGGGTTTTACTTCAGCCATGGGTTCTGTAGGCAAAGTACTAATTTTACATTATTGTCTTTCTGTAAAACAGGGAAACTATTTTATTTTTACAGAGAGGAAAGAGAAATTTACAAGGCAGCTTTACCTGTTGTGAGAGGCCTAACTACTACTGTTATAAAGGCTTCAATCAAACCTTGGGATTTTACAAAGGCAAATTTGGGATACATGGCGAAGTTAGTTAATAGATTGAGAAGTAGGATTCAAGGCCTGAGAACTCGAATCATTATCAGAAACGGAATTATTTCAATTCAAAGGGGTGATGATGTTGTTAAATGGAAAAACTGTATGGAAGAGTACAGAATTATTTGGATTAACCAAGAGTTTACTGTTTACAAACTCTTTACTCTCTAAGATGTTTGTTCATTTTCAAATTAACAGTCTCTATAGAAATTAAATTAAATTATTCTCAAGTCTTTCTGAATTAGCACAGAAAATAAATGTCTGAAGTGTGTTAATCATATAAATAATCATATAAACATAACCATATAAACCACCTGAGTGGAGCTAGTTCTTCTACATGCTGATGGTGTCAAGGAAGGAGGTGAGGCTTACCAAGGACTGGATCAAGTATCAAATAAATATTTTGCATCAGTTTTCAATGAAGGTGATGACTAAAGAGGACCATAATAGATTACTCCTCTTCACTGTGCCTGTCCACCACAACCATTCTTTCTTTCCAAATTCAGCCAGAGGCTCTAGGAAAGTTGCCCTTCCTAGATACTTGTTAGTTGCTGGTTCCTCTGAGGCCAAGCAGATCAGGAGGTATTCTATCATTTGTTGGTTTTTCTTTCATAAGTCTCTGTATTAAAGTAGACCTGGTTCTAGAGGTTAAATTTTTTTTGGCTTGTTGAGCTATGGTTTTAAAGTTTTCAAATTTCCCAATCTCTTTCTGCATGAGCAGCATCAAGTTTTTTCATTACCCTATATGATGCACTTCATTTCAAAAGCCTTCTGAAGCTGAAGATTTTCCAGAGTTGCATGATTGTTTTGAACAATTTCAACTTACAAAAACAAATGAGGATAGACCAATAAAAATTACATCTGAGCAAAAGCAAAAATTAGTGTTCTGTACTTCAAAACTGTAGAATTTGGACAACATCCAGTCTTGATACTGACAGTCTGTAAGTGTTGGACCAAGAATTTTTTAATATGCATATTTACAGATCCTATGCAAAGATTAGATTAGATTTCATAGACAATGACAATGGGCTGAACTTTATTGTTGATGAGAGTAATTATTTTTACACGAGAACTCTCAGAAGAATGATGAATGGACTATTATGAGTGCTTTCATGGTTGGTCTTGGGAATGATCCCATTTAACTTATTGGTTAGTGATATAGTAGATACAGGAGTGAGAAGTGAAAGTGTAATGGTGAGTTGAACGGATAACATGAAATGGGGAAGGATCATCTCAACAAAGGATTGGACCATCAGGCAAGGAGAACCAGATGATTTTGTTGATACAAATGATAAAATGAGATGAAATTTACCAGCACAGATTGCAAAGACAGGATCTTAAGGACCTTGGTCTTGAATATAACATGCATTTATCAGTTGAAGATAGTGGGAAAAAAAAATGAATATACTATTTTATCTGGGTAATGACTATCAGTTGCCATGCAGAGCAACTGTGAAAGTCTATTGTAATCTATAGTCCATTAGAATTGTAAGATGTGCTATCATTTAGGCGTTTTCATGTTATTTCATTTTTTGTTGCATTGATAAGGTCTCATCTAATTTATGCAAAGTCTTGGTCACTTGTTTTCAAGGAAGATGACCTTAAAATGTAAGCAGAGAAGGATTGCTGGTATGTTTATAGGAATGGAGAATTAAGCTTGTGAAGACAGATTAAATAAAATGGATTGCTAAGCCTAGACAAACAAAGGTTGGGAGGGGATAGGATGATTCTTCAGAAGTGTGTTCAGAAATAAGTGTTAAAGACAAAGAACAGCTATTTAACTGAAAAGTCTTTGTGGCATAGGAGCTATGGTTCTAAATTTGCTGTGAATAAATATAGAGTGGATATTAGCAGAAGGTTTCTCACTACTCTTGGAGTTATTTTTCCCGATACAATAGCAGTGTAAAGAACTGACATTACTTGAATGTGATAAGTTTTAAAAGTCTGTGTGTTTAAACAGGCAAAGTTCTGGAGCAGGGAAACTGTGATACAAGTTTTTGGATATCCAGTAAGGTGGTGTAGCCAAGGGTGACTGACTTAAGACTGAACTGCAGTTTAAGTGCATCCTCCTCATATTGCAGACTGTATTTCAGAGTTCCTATTAGTTTCTCAAAGGGACCAGTAAGCAAATTCTTTGCTTCCTCCCTTCCTAGGAATAACTCATCATCTTTCCCTCCACTACCAGCATAGTCACGTTGGCAGGAATATGTTGCCTTTCTCTGAATTTTGGGGGTGATATTACTTGCTGAGATCACTGGGGTGATTTATTAAGTCTCAGCAATCTGCTGTTGGAGAGAGCTTCTCCTGTGCTGTTCTTGCAGGACTGCACATCTCTGTGAACTGGCGTTTGGTTAAAAGTTTGTTAGAGCATGCAAGGGAGCTTTTGGTGGCTTGTGGAGCCTGGTGACATGTGGCACAGAGGTTATGTGACATCTTCCAAATGAAGCCTTGACTGTGAGGCTGTGTCTAACTGTACTGGATTTCTGCAGTCAGAGGGTGTTGCAGGTTTTGTGTGCCTGCAATGATCTTAGTACAGCAGTGCTGCAGTTTGGCTGGTACTGGTAGTGCCTTGCTGTGTTGAATTTTTCTCCAGAGCACTTGTATCAACATATCAGCAATGTGCAGTAGTTGCTTCTACGGACAGATTCAAACCAGCTACAATAATAGAGGACATGTATTTCTGGAAGGAAAAAGAACCCCGAGGCTTCAAAAGTATTTGTTAATTTATTATAACCTTTTTCCTTTGGCTTTAAAGGGAAATTATAAGATGCCATTAGGTTTTTTTTTTTTTTCTTTTCTTTTGGAAGTGAAAACCAAAAATGAAGTGATTGGGGTTTCACACATGCTGGAAAAACCACTAATGGTATATGCAAACTTTTCATGGTATATTTATTTTTCTGTCTCTGATTTTCAACATAATTTTTACGCGAAGACAGTTAGATTTTCACAGCTTAGAACTGGCCATTTTCCGTGTGAATCATTTGTAAATTAGTGGTTTTACAATAGATCTGAGAAAAGTCTAAATTTCAAACTGAATTTTGACTTCTCACAGACTCAAAAGGAGATTGTTGAACTATGAGAAACAAATCTGCCACACAGATTCACTCATCCACATGTAGATTGAAACCAGAGGATTTTGTGTATCAGTGGTATAAACTCATCATGATCTGCCTGGTAATATTTAGCAGAAATGTTTGAAATCACTTATTCAAATTGTAAAAAGACATCACACTAACAGAAATGGAGGTCTTTAGATGTACTGAAGCTCTGCTCTGAAGTTGCAGTAATGTGGAAAGAATTGTTCATACCTACATGATTATGTTAAAGAAGACACAATTCATTTCTGGTCGCTTGCCACTGTCACCCTGCCTCATAAATTCTATATCCATGTGTTGTAAGTGCCTTGCCTAATGAAGCCCACTGGAAACTTGCAACTCTTACTGGCTTCAGTAGTTCTTCTTTAAGTGTTCCAGTATAGCAGTCTTCTAGACTTGCACAGTGTTTTAGTGGTTCCAAACACTGAAGGTTGTTTTGTAACAGTTGGGGCGTTATAAGGTATAAAGCACACTAGATGCAGATAAATAATTTTCAACCCCTCAGAAACTCCATTTAATATGTCAAATTAGCCTGTATCAAGGATAATAGCCCTGTTTTACATATATGTGTGGGTCTGTCCAGCTGTGTGATAATAAACCAAAACATAAACCTTGTAAATAAGAAATCAGTAGCACCAAGTCAAATTATCTTGCAAAAGGTTAATGAAAGTGGATATGTTTGGAGATAAAAAGTATTTTTTCCAGAAAAAAACCTTCTAAAATTCATTAAATTTTATCACCTTAGATCAATAATCATATGCTCTCTTCAAAGTGTCTTAGCCTGAGGCTATGTCTTAGTAATATATTACTGAATTCTCTTGTCTTTATTTTTAGTGGTGAATACATGGTAGAGACCACTGTGGTAAAGATAAAAATTGAATTAGTTTTAAGATTTCCTGATATATGAAATATTTACCAGTAGAAAAATCTTCCAAGAAATGGTTACATATCCAAGTGCTGTAAAAAGTTTGGTGAAACAAGCCACAAATGCACATTATCAATTATTAAAATGTATATATTATTTTATATACATATATTAAGTCCTAGTTTTGCTTGAATTATAAAGTAGTGGTTGGATTTAAGAACTTATGCTCTTTTCTCAGGGCTTTGAATTAGGTCAGACTCCAGAAGCTTGTTTGTGGATGCAATTGAGAATAAGTTTAAAACGGACATAGACTGACATTCTTAAAACTTATAGGTGCTTGTCAGCTCTGAAAGTACCTGGATTTACTGGGTATCTAACTTTGAACTACTGAGTTTATAATTGCACCTAATTTTTATGGCATGAGTAAGTGTGTAAATGCACCTTGCTTAGGCCTTTATTTTGAGAAGGGTCAAGGAACCAGAACAGGTAGAATTTCATGGTGTTTTTAGCAGTACAGCCCAAATCCTTTTCTGTCAGTATTTATTTCAGCAGTTCTGTGCTTAGCTTGTTGTCTTCTCTGAATTCTATTCAGAGGTGCCAAATTTCTCTCTATGCAAACAAGACAAGCCAGGCTGCATAACTTTCTAACACAGTGTCTAAAAGTTAGGTATTGGAATATTTGCAACACTTAGCATTTGTCAAATCACTTTGCAGATCTAGCCCCAGTTCTATATGAATTTTCATGGCAATATTTCTTGTTACTGCAGGTTGGATGGACTAAAAATATCAGTGCATGCACTCCTCTGGACCAAATCACTACTAGGTATTGAAATCAGTGGGTTTCACAAACTCACAGATCAGCAATTTTAGGCTGGCATTATTTTCAGGAGAGAAAATGAACACTTTTTCAGTAATTGCAGGACATTATGCTGGCTTCAATGAAAGTGTTAATCAGCAGTGTGATGGATACTTAAAATTAGACCTAATTAATTATTTGGTAGCACAGATAAGTAAAGTAGAATGAGAGGTGAAATTTTGCTGCTAACAACTTTCCACTTCAAGACATTCTCGGGAGCAGGAATTGAGCAGATACAGGAACACACAGCCAGGTAGCCACTGCACAGCACTTCACAGGTAACTCATATTGTCTCACGGAGTGTTTATGTAGAACAAACATATTTTCTCTTGACATGTTTGTGTAAGTATTTTTTAAACCTCAGGTTGCCTCCTCCATTCATTTGCCCCACTTTACCTGCAAGCATTTCTTTCTGTAGAATTCTTCTTTCCCAGAACAGAGGAGGACCAAGACAGTAATGCAAAAGCTGAGGCAGAATGAATAAGCAGCTGGGGGACTGCAAAGGGCATTGAGGAAAGAGGAGTGTGCAGTGAAGTCTTGAGCTCAGTGATAAAGTGGGCAGACTTGCTGCTCACAACCGAGAGTGCTTTAGCGAGAAGTAATCTTGAATGTGGCATAGTTCTAGTACAACAGACAGGATTTAGGTACTCATAGACCTTCTATTGCATTAATTTAGATTAAAGCTCACATCTAAGCTCAATATTCCTGTCTGCTCACAGTTAGAATTTGGCTCGCCCTCTTCACGGCTTATCCAGTCACCTGTCGTCCAGGACTGACTCTGTTTTGAACTCTGCCCTTGAAGGAAGAATTTATTTTGCAGGTAGTGGGTCAGGCTTGAGTTTGCTCACCTGTGAGTCATCTAAGATGGTATGTGAATTCAGGCACTTGAAATCTGTGATCAGAAAAGGGAACATAGGTGCACAGTCATGGGGTTGAAAAACTGAGTGTGTACACCAGACTGGTGTCCCTCCAAATCAGGGAGTTGGCTAGGTTTTGATACTCAAGTGATAATGGCTGAATCACTCTATCAGACAACCAAGCACTTTTATAGGATGGTTTGGCAGAAGAGAAGATGTTACTGTTAATCCTTAAGCAGGCTGTTGAAGTTTTAGAGGCTGTTGTGGAAAGGCAGATAGAAAGCATGAGTCATGCAGTAAGAAAAATCAAAGAATAGATTTATGATCATGAAGAGATCTGACAGTGGCTCTGCTTAGAAAATGAGAGCTGAAAGAAGGTTGATGTAATCTGTGCAACTCACATTTGGCTTGAGATCCCCAAATGCACCATGGAGTAGCAAAAGGGGATTTTATTGCCTTACATGACTTAACAATAAGGTTGTTGTCCAAAGGGCAGGCTGCTGCACACACACACACACTCCTCCCCAGCTTCCCATATTTCCCTTGCCTCAACTATAGCAATGCCACAGCTGAAGAGTGAGTCATGTCAATAAATTCACTGTATTTTTTTGTTAGTCTTCTGTCAGATCAGTGAGCTGAACTGAATCAGCACTGGATACAAGTGAAATATCAGCAAGGTATGCTTTGGCAAAGGAGAGAGGCAGCAATGTGCAGTTAAATTGAATTTAAGTCCTGAAGTGAGACTGTATCCTTAGATTGATGGAACCAATGGGATCAGATTAGCAGCTGGTTTAAAGTCATATAGCTTTACTGTTTTTAGTAGCTCTGCTCTAGTTTACATCTGTTGATCTAGATTGTTTTAGAGGTATAAATTCACAAGCTGGTAGACAACTAGTTTATCTTCCTGTTTTCTTCCTGTTTTTCAGCAGAAAATTCTGATTTATCTGCTCTTTAAGAAAAGCCTTTAATAAAAGAGGAAAAAGGAAATTCTGCTATAAATGCATTAAAAGCTTGAACTCAAGCAAAAGAATATCTCGGTAGCTAATTTTATGGGGTTATTTTGCAATTTTCTCCATCCAGAGACAGTTTTAAGACTTTGGACTTTTCATGCATGCATGTTTATGCATGTATGTCTGTGACCAAGCACTCATGTTGCAAAAATTACCACATATTAGCACTCAAGTGATTCTTCCACTAATCTTACAGCAACATATTTCCCAGAAAAGATGAAGTGAGAATTCCAAGATAGGAAGCGAGAAACTTATAATTGCAAAATGCTTAGAAAGCTACAGGCAATAATTTTTACTTTAATTTGTTAATAATGAAAGCCACAGACATTACCTACTCTTGTTGTTGAGGACTCTCCTGTCTATGACAAGACTTTATGGTTTGAGAGTACTGAAGTAAGATGAACAGACAGGTAGAAATTTCTATGGGGTTTCCTTTCTGGGTTAAGAGAAGGGGTATCTCTGACCTCAGCATATTCATAGCATGTAGGGTTCAGGCATGTGAATCACTGCTACTTTTATGGGGCAGCTTTATTAAGATCAATGTTTTTTGTGACCAAATTAGAAGGGACCTAGAGCAAACTTCTGAGCAGTTATTAACACAAGTCCACATTTACTGAAAGAACTGGGCACCTTCACGTGCACTGCAATAGCTGGGAGTTACACAATATCTATATCATTTTTCACAGCTTTGTCATTAGCTGGTAATGATTTGATTATTTTGCAGATGAATCACAGTATAAATCTCTTTCACAAACACTACCTCCAAGTATTAATCAAAACCATTAAGGCAAAGCAGTCAGTGCAAATTAAAAAATTTGCATGTCTAAATTAAAAATTACAGTAATACATCATAAATAAATCTTTTAAATTCTCTATGGTCTGTATGAGCATCCCCTTTTTGTGACTCTAATGAGCCCATGAATACAGCTCCTTTTTTCCCCCCCATCTTTTTAATCAGGCTGTAATCAAATTTTATAGGTAGAATTCAGGTCTTTCACTTTGAAGTCCATGTTGGATTTTATTTGAGGAAGAAATTATTTTTCTCTTCATCTTTCTGAAACCCAGCAAGAGTGAAAGACATAGACTCAAAGAAAAGTGTGAAAGACAGGAGTTCAAACCCATCACATATAATTTGCAGTGTCTTTGGCTATAGCAAAGTAAATATTTGCAAAGGGTGATATATCTTATGCAAATAACTTTGAACTATGAAGAAAATGACTGAGTTGTGTTTTAGGTACTATTTCATTTTAGAACTATTAACACCTTATTTCCAGCATGGAAAAGATTAGAGGAACTCTCATTAATATAAGCCACTACTGAGATATAGAGCACACTCTGCTTCCCTATACATAAATTTGGATGTGTTGGAGAACAGCTCAGCAACCTTGCATTTTTGGCTAATTACTGTCCTTCACTTGAAAAACAGTATTCAGGATACAGAAGTTTGCTGGTCTGTTGCTGCAATTTTATTTAAGTTGATGAGGTTGACCTGTTATAAGAATTTTGTTTGTCCCCTTGCCTCTGGCAAAGGACATTTTGGGAAAAAAGTTGTTGCAAGGCAGCAAGTACAGATTTCAAGGCATTTGCCAGTTGACAATTTTCAGAACCACGACTGCACCTGTGCAGAGTTTGCTGTGACCATGTCCAGCATCAGCCATTGTTTTGTCTGTGATCTTTTGGCTTTGCTGCCTCACAGCAGTCTGATGGCTGAACAACCCACTTGGAAAAGGGACCTTTTTACTGACTCTGACTGGAATGACCCCAAGAAGGGACTATAGGATCCAAGAATTTCCCCCTTCAGTGGTTTCCTTTCAAGGTCACTGGCTTTTCTTTTCCTTGAGGGTACACAGTAAAAAGTTAAACATACAAATGTAATCCTAGGAAGAAAAAAAAAAGATTAATTAAAAGCAGAGTAAAACTAATAAAAAATTGCTTCTTGATCTGACTAGATTTACCCATAAACTACACAAAACATAAAAAAATCAAACAAAACAAACCTTGCATGTCTTACCTTCCCCTGCTGATAAATCTACATGTGCAGAGACATGGGATTAGTTATTTATCAATTACTTCCTCTGCTGTTTAGGTTAGGCTGAAGACAGAAAGATTTTTACAATAATTAGTAGCTTACCTTTCAGAGGTACATACCTAAGAATGTGCTTCAAGACAAGTCTGAATATGTGCTCTAGCTGACTTCTGCATTGGTGCTTTAAATGGTTAATTTCTTTTGTTGCATTCCACTGTACTTACAGAGTTCAACATTAGATTTTCAAATTAAGAGGGAACCCTGAATTCTGCAGAACTGCATTTTAGGATGTTTTGCTTCATGGATGATTTGATGTAGCCTTCCAGTCCACAGACAAATCTAGTTCCTGACTATTAACTTCTACTTAGATTTAGGACCTGAAAATCAAGATTCAATATTTTGGGCTAGTGCTTTTAGGTCTGGTGAAATTTTAGATCTGGTGTCACTTTTCTATTAGATAATAATTAGTGGTGTGTAATTTGGCAATTCTACAATACTTTTCATTTCTACTTTCAAGATAGTTTTCAAAGCATTATATTTCAGACAATATTATCAAATTATAATAACATGTTTTTACCTGTTTTACATAGGAAATTCAGATACCGGAACAGTTGACAACTGTTCAGCATATGAGGTCCATTAAAAGATGTGAGCTTAGGATCTGATGGTGCTCATTGACCCTTTGGACAAATTAAAACAAACAAACAAAAAACCCATAATACTGTGAATACACTAGATATGAAAATAAATCACTTTCAAATTCACAACTCAATCACATTGTTGAAACAAAAATGCGAGAAATCTTTTCTAATTTAAAAAATCACATTGAATCCATCCCTTCAATTATGCTTGATAAGGACCATTCAAGTCTGTATAGGTGGAGGATCAGATTCTGCCTCTTTACATTTATCTGTAATTGAAATGTCACTAGCAACTTATTTGTCTTTTATTTTAGATTTCCTTGGACTTATTTGGGATTCTAGCAAAAGAGCCTTAGAACTTAGAAAACAACAATTCCAAGATTGTTGCTTTATCAAGGCTCAAAGAAAAGAAAACTTCCGACTCTTCCATTGTGAGATTGGCTAGGGCTTGTATCAGGAAGTATACAAAGCAAAATATATTTGTCTCTACAAAAACATGGATATATATACTACCATAACAGCTGTGACCTCACATTTCCACACCAAGATCACAGCGGAAGGAACTTGCTGTGAGGTTGACCTAATATTCAGGATTTTATCAACAGTGAGAATTATCTGAAATTTTCTTATTACGAGGGTATTTGGGGAGATAAACTTCTCCAGACCTCCAGCTAAAGGTCTCTAAACCATTATAAGAGACAATAGAATCTTACAGATGCACACATTCCCCTCAATATACATTTACATAACTTTTCCCTGCTATGATCTTCTGCTTCTTATTTCTCATTGTGGGGTTTTGCTGTTTTTTTTCTTTTCTTTCTGTAGTGGAGACTTAATGTAAAGCCACTGCATGAGAGAGCAGTGGTTTTTCTATTTATAAAGTCTCCTAGAAAGCAAGTTCTTCTTAAAGCATTTAAGAATGAAGAACATTGTGACTTTACTGCATATCATTTCTGCATATAAAATTCTGTGCTCCAAAGTTTTCTTTCTACTAATCAGTCTATGTGTGTAGTAATCATAGAATCATAGAATGTTTCGGGCTGGAAGGAACCTTAAAGACCTTAAAGATCATCAAGTTATCCCCCTACCATGGGCATGGGCACCTTCTGTTAGACCACACTGTTCAAAGCCCCATCCAGCCTGGCCTTGAACAGTTCCAGGGATGAGGCATCCACAGCTTCTCTGGGCAACTGTTCCAGTGTCTCACATATAGAAGTTCATCTATGTCATGCTTAGCATCAGGTTTTCACTCACACATTCATTATTCTAGGATCTCTTAGGGTTAAAGAAGGAAGGAGTGCATTTACTCAGGTATAAACAGGCATAATAGAGCAATTTCAAGATTTGTAGAAATATTTAAGCATTATGTGCTGTATCTAGACTGAAAAGCATTTGAGTTCGCCATTGTCTACTCTGCTGTCCTGATTGGGAATCTGGTAAGATTGCCCCATTGTAACTCACTCAGATCTCCTTCCTGTGCAATTCAAGGCACATAGTAGCATGCCCAGAGATAGTATTTGAAAAGTGCTGCTGTATCCACAGGCACAGCACAAAGGCCAGATGATACTGAAAATCAGGAACATACATACCTCTAAATCATTAGTCACTCTACCCAACAAATTTTTTTGAATTAACATTTTAGTGTTTAAGGGGGGAATTTCCTTTTATTTATCTCTTTAATAAATATTATTTTACTCAATGTCTGCACTAAGCAGCAGTGAGGTATTTTCTGGAAAAAAAAATTCTGCCGAAATAGAAAGGCGGTGAGGAGTCTCAAGCCAACCTGACGATGCATGTTGATATTTTGTTTTTAACTATCCAATAAGATTGCTCATATTAACAGGTCACTCAGACTTTTCCAGGCTCTCTTTGTACTGGTGGGACAGGCAAATGCACCAGATAGGCTTTTTAAGTAACTGCACAGATAAAGTCTGGACAGTTTTAGTATATATGACTTGCCAGCTCAAGCAGAGAGACTGACAGTGTGGAAACAGCTTGTCAGAGCTCAGGTCATGGTTAAAAACTGCTAATGTTAATGCTGACAGCCTGTAAAGTCCCTGCTATCCATGATACCTTTAGTCAAGTTATAAAACACTCTGGAGGATTCTATTTCTTTCTCCTTCACTATTCTATCCATTTCTGTCATTACTGAAAATATTTAACTAATTCTGTGAATATCCCTTGCTTTATCTGCATGATTCAAGATGAAGCCTGTCACTGGTACTCAGGACTGCAGCATCCAGTGCCTTTGTAAAGAGGAAGATGTGCTTGCAGATAGCTGAGAATGGCTATTGCCCACATGACATCCTGCTCCATGAGGCTCCCTGGGCTGCATAAGAATGCTCTCTGATTTAGCTGAGATTTGCTACAAATGAGGTCATGGAGAGGGGCAGGCAGGTGATGACCTCAGTGGACACTAGGGAATAAGCATTATTGCTCAGTTCTGGTGAGAAATCATGACACTGCGAGAGCTTTATTATCCTCCTGCTGAGCTTCTTTTCACACGGGTCCACAGAAGGTAGTTGGACTCAGAGGCCTGGGTACTGAGGGTATATCTGTTATACAGGGTTTTCCCTCCTTGCTGTGAGACATGCTTTATATCCTGCATAAAGTCTAGCACTCTGTCTATGAAACAAAACTTCTTAAACCAAGTTGTCTTGTTTTCCTTTTAATCTGGGATCAAGCCTTTCTTCCCTGTGTATTTATCTAATGCACTCTGTTATCACTAAGTAGGCCCTTGCCACTAGAGAACCAATGTGCCTGCTCCTGCCATACACCAGATCTAAAAGCTCTATGCTAGAAATATCTGCCATAGGAAAGATCAGTGGGAAAGGTCCAGTCTGGTGATAAATCTATGCATAGCACATCTGGGTAATTAAGGAAGACTGGGAACCTTTTCTGCTTTGTTCTGCAAGAATTTGAGAAGTTACCTGCAAATTAATGGAATAGACTCTCAGCCAAGGACAGGGGAATACAGCATGGAAATAGTGTTATTTACTGCAGAAGTCACAGAGACTAAAAATGGCAGGATACAAATAAGAATGAAGGTAGAAATCGAATACAATAGAAATTAAGTTTAGAACAACAGAAATAAAAGGATCAGGGCATTGATTTCAAGATCAAGGATCTTCCCCCAATTATTCTGGGATTTTCCCCTGCCAAATCAAATGCAGTAGTGCAAGTACTAAAGAAATAAAAAGCTCACAAGGTAACTCCATATTGACAAAGACATCTCACTATCAAAAAAACAGAGTGTGTAAGAGCAAAAGAGGAGTTTAGACCATTTAAATCTGAGCTGAACCTTTGCTTGAAACAGAGCACACTAAAAAGTAGACAGTTATTCCTTTGAAAAGATCACAGAATTGCAGGATAGTTGAGGTTGGAAGAGACTTCCACAGATCATTTAGTCCAGCCTCTCCTGTTCAAAGCAGTCAAGTTTATCTCTTAATAGCTGTGAAAAGAACTGTACCACAAATATTGGGTGAGTACTGGGTAGAAAGTCTAAAATATCCTCAGTTCATATATCTACTTCAGAAAGCTCTCTGAAAACACCTTACACGGCCAACTGGCTCATCAGGGTGCTTAGATTTCAGGATAAAGGAGCTTGCTCTGCAAAATAAATTTCCCAAATTACGATACTTTGTCATTAGTTGCCATCAATGAAAACAAACTAAGACTTACTGCACTGACCTGCTTGAAGCCTTATACCAGTAGCTCCTGCAGCAGTCAACTTCAGTTTGGTCTTATAGCAAAATTGAACAGGCTCTTAGGCTCATCATATATTTTTAAAAAACATTCAGTTAGCTAGAAATTATCCACTTTAGAAGATGTGTGTATTTCTAAACTTTTTTTACCCCTTTGTCCTTGTTTTCCATTATAGGAAAGCTATAGGTAATTATAAGACTTGTGTCATAGAAAAAGATGATACTGAAATAATTGTTTACACATGGCAAGCTAAATGTTAATTATTAGAGTACTGTCCCATGTTGACTTTCTCATCTAACCAAATGTCATATAAGTCACTGAAGCTTGTCAAGTAACTTCCTATTCTGGCAAACTTTTTAAACTATTTTAGAATGCTTGGTAACACAGACGTTTGAATGTGAAAAGTCTTTTTTTTTTCTTTCTGAGTTTGTCAGTATGCCTTGCTTCTCTTTTTTACTAGTCTGACATGCTCTCTGTTATTCTAGATAGTGCACATTCTTCACTCTGACTTCTAGTGCCTTTCTTTCTAATCCTTTTCTTGAAAAGTTTGTAGTCCTCTTCCCAATTCTGAGACTTAAACAGATTTCATAAGATGCAAGGTAGCTCCTAGTACATACACAGCAGAAGAAATTGCTAGGAATCTGACATGTAATGTAAACAGGAATGAATCTTGTATGAGCCCTGCAAATTTTGGTCTTTGATGAAATACGGTTTGTTGTGTGTTCTCTTATCATAACTAGATATAACATTTGGACTGAAAGAGTCCTAACTAACAGCATTGGCTTTTCTTAAAGTTTCTTCTTTTTTTTTTTTTCTTGTAATTGACAAGGTTGCTGTACCATCAGCTCTGTTTCCTGATGTAACAAATATCTCTGCTATAGTATGAAAGTGTGGCACATGTAGCACCAATTCCTTGGCTGAAACACCTTAATTCTGTGCCATTGCAGTGGAGCCACACTGATTTATACAGACCGAAAACTTGGCCCACCTTGTATATCAAACCAGATAAGGGGCTTTTAGCCTTATGCGGGTAACACTTCTATCCACTTCTCTATGATCTTTGAGTAATCCTGACTGCAGGATTTTGCCCTCAGGGAAAACTAATGGGATGAGCATAGCTCAGAGTTCAGAGGAGCATGTTGCCTATGAGGTGAAATACTGTGGCACTAGGAGAAAAAAATAGAAGCAAAATTTCCAGACATAATTTCCTTGGATAGCCATGAAGAAGCTTCACATGAAACCAAAAGTATGTCTGGCATAAGATAACATTCTCTATTGGGGCAAATATGTACACTTATGTGCACTACTAGAGAATTTATCACAGTGAGTACAAATAAAGTTGTCAAAGTTTGTGGTATCTGACAAGATAAAAGGAACAGTCAAAGTAACAATATGTGTAGGGCCAAATGTTCATGCAATTTATGTATCTAATTTGATTCTATAAGACAGAATCTGGCACTGTAAGCAACTTACTTGCTAAGGAGAGATGACATACTTCCTATGAAAGGTCTGCATGATATTATTATTTTACTCAATGCTTACAAGAAATTTTTTTTAAAAAAATCCTTTCAGTAGGCTCCTCATAGTAAAGTCTGTTGCTCTGTAGTAAAGTCTGTTGCTCTGTATTTAGATCACATTTGGATTGCAGTTATGGTTTTCCTTCTCTTTTTTTTAATTTTTTTCTTCTTTTTTTTTTTCCCCCTTCTCCTTTCTTTTTCTTCTGTGGATTCTCAGCTGTAGGTGACATTATTGTGATGGTTGCATTTCAAAGACCTCACCTGCTCTGTCATCTCTGAATTTATGTTACACTTCATGGTATCAGCTCTAACGATCTTATTCTCTCGCTCTCTCTTTCCTTTGCACCTCTACTCACTTCCTGACACTTGACACAATAAAACCCTTTTTCATTTAGAAACTGTATTTAACCCCTTTTCACCAATAGCTTTTTACTCAAAAAAAGAGAAAATTATATCAGTGGGATGCTACAACTTTGGGGATTCAAATTTTTTTATTACAAATAACTATATTTACATACTCTCTTGTTTATACCTAGCCATTCTTTATATGAGTTACCTGTGCATATCTCTTGTTAAAAATTCATAAATGAAATGTGGGCTCCTTTAACTTTTTTTTTCCATCAGTCTTTTATAATCAGGCTTCATTTCCTGGCAGTTAAGACAATAAAAGAAAACAGCCACAGTGATGAAGACAAACTTAACTCTTTCATGAAGATCCTTTCAACCAATGAAAATCTTCAATGTTTATGACTTGGCACATTTTATTAAATGTTATGGCTTCATTTACATAAACATTAAATGGTATTGTTGGAAAAAAAATTAGTTTAAAGAGCCCTTGCCTTTATCTATACCTTATAAGCAAAGAAACACAACTTGATAATCAGAAATTCTAATGAATGAGAGAAGAGCTTATTTAAAAACTATGATAATTTTTCCAACATGTAACCAGTATCTGTAAGAAAAATATATATGTAGAAACATAATAACTATCCAGAGATGTTGCATAAAATAAAATCCTTACTTATTAATTTCATTTCTCTTTTGCTGAAGATGTCATTAGCAGACAAAATTGTCATTCTTTTAAAGTAGTTAAAATTTCTAACTACTTAGTGAATATTTTGAATGATCAATATTTAACCTCTTTGTTATTCATGTGCTATTCAATTTAGCTATGTGTAGTTCTTTATTGGTAGAAGAGCAACTCTGAATTGAATTCACATAAATATGTATTTTTGAATAGGAAAAGATTATGCAGTAAAGATTCAAGAATGTTGGGTTTGGGCTTTTTGGTTTTTGGTTGGTTTTTTTTCAGGTTGGGGGGGGGGGTTATGTTTTTGTTGTGCCCAACCTATATTATTTTCTATTTCTTGAATGCACCCATTTCTGTGTTTCCGACCGAGAAAGGATCATAAATATATTTAAGTAAGTTAAATACAGACTTTACAAATATGGGTACAAAGAGATATGTAAAATGCTGTGTCTTCAGTGAACAGATGGACCAAGAAGTTGTTGTGAATCTGGCTAGGAACTATGGTGAATGATATTTCATTAGCCCATATCAGTTACAGATCTGTTGAACAAAATAAGACTCCAGACATTTTCTGAATTACTTTCTTATATAGGTCAAATCACAGTTGTAAGAGCAAATGTTCACAAATGGCCACTGATCTGGGTGGCCCAGATTTTAAAAGCCCAGCTGGAAGCCTTTTGGGTCTGGTTGAATTGTAGAGTAATTTTTTCTGAGACCTAAACCCAAGGATATCTCAAAATTGATCTTCAGAATAAAAATAATAATTTAGGAAATGCCTGTTATTAAAAGTCCTGTTTTTCCATCATATACTTTCTTTAGTATCATATGGACATTACATCCTCTGGAAAGGTGATTCTTTCTTATTGTGCCAGAAAAAGTAAGTGATTGTTTGGTCTGCCATAGACCTCTTTGCAACCTTAAACAGTTCACTTGACATGCCTTTGTCACCATTCATCACCTATACAATAATAACAGCTAGCTCTGTATTGTGCAAAATAAGTGTGGCAGTATTTCACATCAGTCAATTTCATTTTGAGCAAAAAACAGATACAAGAACTATGCATATCTATAATCTAGGGCAATATGGCCTGAATCTTGAGTGCTACTGTGATACAAGTAATTAACATTTTCTTCCTGGAATGAAGGCTGTCAACACATTTTTTAATAGATTCCATGAATTAAGTCATGGTTTCAAACAATTTGGTCTGAAGTTGTGCATTAAAACTGTGGTGAGCCATTAAAAAGATGACTTACCAACTGTCAAAAGCAAAATAAGAATTAAGAAGGTGAAGAGAGAGAGTGTTGTGTGACAGCCACCATAGATTTTCCAGACTGAATGCTCAGATGCCTCTCCACATATGGGTCTGCTGGAAACCTTCAGTGCAGGTACAGAAGTCATACCTGTGTCTGTAGCAAAAACCCCTAATTTCCTCTTCAGTCTTTTCTTACCACTTATGTAAAAGATTTGAGCAAAAAGATTCAGCCTGATGTTAAGTGCTAATTGCAATTTTGTTATAGGCATTGGAAATAACAGTAATTAAATAATGTATTTTTGAAAAATTGAATGCAGTAAGCCTAAATTTTTTTGGTGATCGAAACTATTTTGATGTTAACTTCTTCCTAGGTAGACAATTAAATTCCATTTTCAACCATAATCTGAAATGTATCACCTTCTAACTTTTTTCGTAGAATTAACTCCCACTGCCTGTTCAGTGATTCATAGACACTGCCGTATGAAGCTGTCAGACTGTAGATACTGGAGGGCGAGCGAAAGGAATAGATTGCCCTTCATACAGAATGAGGGAATTTATCACACAGTCTTTTGCAGCTGGGTACAACTTCCTGTGAGCACTACAGCAGCTCAACAAGCAAGCAGGCATTGTCTTGTGTGAAAATCAATAATGCCTCACATGGGTGTTAGCAATGCCTGTAAAGTAAGAGAGGTATTCAGCCATAACTACTAAATGCTACTGAAGGAAACCCTCACTTTCAAAGCTACAGGAAATCATTCTTCTGAAGTGATCATTTTCTCTTACTCCTTTTGTGACTCCTGTTCATCTTTGCCCCCTGTGATGCTGATAAGTAAGTGACAGGGCACCACAGTAGCCTCTTAACATGAGGTATGGAAGGCTGAAAGTAATTCAAAAGGCTATTTTTTTTGTTGCAGTAAATAGCCTGTCTGAACCAGATACAGGCTTCTGATGTAACGCTGTTTGTCTTCAAGCACCTTCAACAGAGCAAATCTGCTTTTGTTTTGACATTTTGCTGTCAAATTTCCTGAATGCATAATTACAGATATATTATAGAAATACGAGTGCTACAGTCAGGTCTGCTTCCCAGTCATAGATAATTCCATGAATAACAAATCCATTATCACCCTTTCTACTGACAGCAACAATAAGAAAATCATTGTATCAACAAAGGAAACAAATGATGCTAACATGTACAAAAAGAATATTGTATTGACCCAGTATACAGGTAGCCATACAGACAAATATGCCCTTCTACTTATACTATGGATTTTTTAATTTTTGGAGTGGAACAGGAATAACTCTTTAGCAAGGATGAAAGCCACAGACCGACCTACTTGTTTTTACAGAACATCTATATGTCAGGTTCCCAATGGGAACAAAACAAAATAATTAAGCTGTGGTTTGCAAGATCCACTGTACACTTTGTATTTGTGGCAAGCACTGTACACTTCATATTTGTGACAGCTTCAATCCTCACATGTTAAAACACCATCTCTTCACATTGAACACTTTTTGGTTGCAAACTTTATTAGAGTTTAATGCAAGATACTAAAGTTTGCAAATCGGTTTACTGAGGTGTGGGCTAGACTGACTGGCTGCAAAGTGTGAAGGGCCATATGTTCCTCATGGAACAACTAATAGGTGTCTCAGTCCTCCCAGGTTATTCCACGTGACTTTGTTGCATGCTGGGGTCAGGTCTTTGCTTACCTGAGTGCCCTATACCTCTCTGACAATGACACTCATAACAAGTCACCTTGTTATGTCACCTAAATGCTAGCTGAGATGGGACCTCCTTATATGATTGCAGTGTACAGTGGTCATGCCTGAAATTGTGTCATATGTGCCATATATAAATCCTATACCAGGTAATTCTCCAGCTGGGCTATAATATGCCAAGTAAAACATTAGGGGGATATAATTACCAGATGCTTATTTATTGTTCCATCCTATGAAAAAACAGTTTTCCTTTGGTCCTATCGCAGTAATAAAAAGAAAAGAAAATTCATATCACAACAGAAAAATACTTCTTTTCCACTTCTAGCTTCAGTATCTTCCTTCTATTCCTAAATCTTTCAAATACACAATTTTAATCCCACATCCACTTGGGGTATAAAGACCTCTACTCCTATGCAGATAACAGATGGAAATCAAACCAAGAGGGGATACTTTCTCAAACAGTATATATTTAAATTGTGCAGCTCCTTGGCGCAGGACATTGTGGATGTTAAAATATTTCATTAATTCAGAATACAACTGGACAAATGCATCAAATAAGTACCCATTGACGTTTTCTAGCGTTAAGACATTTCTGAGCTGGGAGGGAAAGTAGTGTTGCAGTTTTGTCTGGTTCTTAGACCCTTTCCAGAATATCTGTACACAGACTTGTCAGAAACAGAGTGTTTCTGATACAGATGTTCTTATGTATTGCTGTGCTAGTGTCCAGTAAAGGCTTCATGAGCCAAGGTTAAAAAAGATGATTGAGGTCTTCAGGATGACTGGGGTAAAGGAGAATGCATTAGTGTTACTCTCATCACAGCAGAAATTTTATTCCATTCCTCAAATAAAAAAAAAAAAAAAAAAGATCTTATACTTTTTTAGAACATCCATATGAATAGTGACCTGGTACTGATTAACCAAGCCTTGCAATATTGTGAATCATTTCCTCTCTGTATCTGAATTACAAGGGATGGAAGCTAAAAAGTCTGTGTTGGAACAGTGGTTATAGCATAATTGTATAACCCTAACTGTACAAACACTTTCAGAACTACATCCATGCTGTGTTTTACAATGTAGGAAAATAGTATTTTCTTCAGCATGGTGCTCATTTTCCCTAAAAAATGTGGTGATTTATCTGCCCTCACCAAAAAAAGCACCAGACTACCTACTGCGAAGTAGCAAAACATTTCTTGAGAGCTTTCCGTGTGATTCTTCATGCAGAGGGGAACTCATACATAGATTTCTGTCACTACCACTCCAGGAGAAACCCAGCACAGTTCTAGAAAATTGACTTTTGACATCCTAAAGATCTGTGACTGATTACCTGCAGCACTAGACAGATTTTGAGGGCTGAGTCTGAAAGCAATGTACTAATACATTTACTTGAAGGAAAAATGTAGGAGGAGGAATGTGTATTCAGCGATCTTGTAAACCTTCAGTGTCCTGAGGCACAGGCCATCACATGACTGTATATTTGCTGGTGGCAATTTGTATTTATTCAGGGAGACACTGACTTTCACTAGTGCTCTGTCCACGTTACTCAGCTACTCTGAAAATGGTGCTAGCACAGCTGAAGTAAAAAGAACCATGGGGAACATCTGTCTTGACCCTAAGCCATGCAACTGCATTACTTTCTGAATGGAAATCGGAGCACTGTACACAGAAACTCCCAGGGCCTATGAAGCAGAAGAGGGCATGGCCACAGAGCAGAATACCTTGGAGTGACCAACTACAGTGCCTGGAACTATCAAAAACACTCCTGTGCTCTAGATGAGATTATAACCAGGAAAAGTGCAATAAGTGAAACGCTACAGCACAGTGAACCTGCATAACCTACTGGGAGTGTCATGAGAACACATGACCAGTCTCCATTTTTTATACTAATGCAGCAAATCCTGTTATGTAATATCTCCATATCAATTGGCATGCACTGCTCATGGAGAGGATCTCTTCTCAAAGAGATGTGAGGGAAGACTGACTCCCTTTGGTTGCTGGGAATAAAGACTGGATTTGTGTCCTTCTGTAAGTGTGTTCCTCAACTGCATACAAGCAGTCAGCCTGCAGGATCCTAGCAATGAATGGGTCCATTGCCGGTACATCATTCCCAGTAAGATAAGTGCTGCTTTCTTAAACCAGGGAAAGTCCTACTCAAGAAATTGTACTTTGCTGTACTTTAGTGAGATTTATCACCTGTAAACTTCAACGTTTGTATACATACAGCCCATGACAGATGTGTGTACATATGTACTATGTATGTGTGCCAGTTGTAAACATCTGTCTAAATGAGTGTGTTGACAATGAATTACTCAAGTAAACTTGATTTTTTTTTTTTGTGTGAATTAACAGCTTCTTGACTTGTTACTACATCAACTGCTAATTAGTTCCTGAGTGTAGTTCAAGGTGTTGGCATTCATTACAAAGCTTTCTGCGGTTGTTTGGATCCTTATCTGCCTCAAAGGCAGAATCTTTAGGCAAAAATGGTTCTTCAGGATATACAGAGCAGGGAAAGGAAAGGTGGGCTGTAAGGTCAGGAATTGGGGTTAAAGGCAGCACATCACCTAGATTTGGCTCCAATAATGTAAAGAGTGCTTTAAGTTAGGTGATGACTTTAACCATCAAGACTAAGAGCAAGATTAATGGTTGGAATAAAGATAGGGAAATTAGAACTGGGAATTTCAGGAGATTACTGAACTCCAGTCAAAAGAAGCACGTAGCATGTATCCCTTGATTCTGAAAAAAACAGCAAGTATATAATTCTAGGTGTCTGGAGAGACAAAAGTGTCTAAATAAACAAAGGTGTAAGAACAATTACCCTTAACAAATATTACCAAACAAGCAGTAATAATTTGAAGTGATGACAAATACAATGTATCTACTTGGGAACAGTGAAAAAGCTGTTTCAGTGAAATTAATAAATCTGTAAGTTTTTCCTTTATAGCATTCATGAATTCAGGTTAGAATTTGAAAAGTAAGATAAATACATGGAATCTAAATGAAAAAGACAATATAAGGCAGTATCATCTTTTATGCAGGATAAGAATATCTGGGTTTTATTAGAAAATGGACTTCTAACAAGATGTAGCAAAATGTATCTCTCCTGAAGTTTTCCAACTAATTCCACATATGAAGTCATAAAGTAATTAATTTTGTATAGTCTTTAACACTTAGTTTCCAATGAGATTTTAAAATCTTGATTTTATTTAGGTCAGTTAATAAAATAAAGTTTGTTTCAGAAACACGTGATTAAGGAAATACTTTGGAAGCAAAACTCAGCTTACTTTTTCTAACCTACTTAACTTACTAATAACGCTATACTAATCCACCTAGGCAGGTATGAAGGCTCATGCCATTCACACATAAAATACTGGGCTATGTTGTCCTTACAAAAAAAAAGTATCCAGCTGAGATAACCAGTGGGTAGAGGGAAAAAGTGTAGGGTTCTTCTAGCTATTTCAAGATAGCAACAGCCTAATGTGTCATATGCTTTCAGAGTAAAAGATGCTCTAAAAGCCTTGTCTGAACTGACTATAGTTTGTCTCCATATTTTTCTTCCTCTTGACTTTCAGGAAAGAAAACATTTCTTTAAATACCCTGATCATAAGCCAAGAGAAACCAACACTTCTGCTCATTTCCTGTCTCTCTGTTTCCTTTTCTAGGCTTGATCTGCCTATCACTCTAAAAGCCTTCCTTTTAGGGTTTTATTACTGAATGTGATTGCGTTTCTTTGATTTGCAGAAAAGTTCTACTACATTTTGTTAAGTATACCACCAGATTTCTTTGTTTGGCAGGGTTTTATTTTTCACGAGTTACTAATTTCCAAGAGTTCAGCCTGAGCAGGAGAATTGATGGCTACTGTTAATATGCTGCACATATTAACTGCACAAGAAACTTCTCTACAGAAGGTTTGAAAAAAAACTCCCAAACAGTGGCATGGTGTCACAGCTAGAGTGGTTGACAATATAGGAATATTTGCATGGAGCACTGTGGAGTTGTATATGTGCCACAATTTTCTTACTGTAGAATTTCATAGATGATGGGTGCTTCTTTTCACTCATAGTGGTAGAAAAGTGTTGACATCTATTTTCAAGCCCGGCATAACTTTTCATGGCAGTATTTCATGGAACTACCAGTGGAGAGCTTCTCTTTGCTGCTCTTCATCATCTTTTCCTCTTCCACTTCCACTTTTATGTTTTTTAACAGAGTAATCACAATAGAAAGTCCAAGGTCTGAATTTTGTTGGTGGTGCTAGGTGCTCTGCAGATAACAGTAGGATACTCATCAAAAAACAGTGAAGGATAAATGAGACTGGTTAAGGGGGATTTCTATCCCTTTCTTTTGAGGTAGCGAGATTTAGCCACAAAGTATTAAAATTTTAATCTATGTGTGAAACTAAGAGACTAATATAATTTCTGACCTGTGCATTTCCCTTTAAACAAAAAACAAAAACAGGACTGCTTCATCTTGATATCAGAAATACTCTGATGTTAATTAATTCATTATTCTGTGAATGACTAATGATGTAAATATGTGTTTTGCAAGCACATACACCATATTATGTTACATATGTAAAGTTGTCAGTGGGTAAAAGAATAAGGAAACTTTGTATACTGTTCTATGGTACCTCCTATGTTGCTTTTTTACACATCATTGAAAGAGAAGGTATTTTCTCACAATGTCTGTGCATACTCACAAAAAATCAACGCCTCCACATTTCTTGTTTAATATCTTCATTTCTGTGGTTACCTCTGTATTGTGTGTAGATTAACCCACAGTCAGTCCATTGATGCCAAGCTGCCTGGCTGCCCACCTGCCCTAGGTCCTGGGCATGCTTCTCCTCAGTCTTCTGTGGTCCTGAGGGACATTTTCAGAGCTGTGTGGCTGAGGTGTTTTGGAGGACCACTCTCCTCTCTTTCCCGAGGTAAACCCCTGCCTGAGGATGCTGTCACCTGCACCACAGAGTGGGGTTGGTTACTTCACAGCCCTGAAAGCATAAAATGCTCATAAAAATGCCTCATAAAAATGCTTACATTGGAAATTTATTCAGCTGTTGGTATAGCCACCCTATGTGCTGGGACGGATGGCCTGCGCACTCACTGTCAGGAAACTCTCCAGATGGTCCAAGGGGACAGTCTCCAAGTGTGACTGACCACAGCCAGAGGCAACAATGGGCAGCCATGCAGACAGACCCCTGTCCTCTGGCCTTGGGGGTTGGTGGAATCTCCTCACCCTCCTCACCCTTGCCTGCCCCCTGCCCTGTGTTGCCAGATGGCCTTGTTCTGCCTGGCAACGCCTTACCTGGCAAGTGTCTGCACCAGCTGATGATGGATCACAGCAGCAGGGCCAGCTGGGCTGGCGGCTGTTTCCTCACTTGCTGGTGGCCGACCACAAGCCTCTGGTGTGGGGGGTCAGCCTGGGCCTGGCATCCAGCTTTTCCCAAAAGCTAGTGGAGGTGTGCTCAGGTGCATTACTTCTGAACTGGCAAGAGGCCCACCTACCTCCAAAACCAAGGACATGCTGAAAGAGAAGAACAGTTACTGATAGCTGGGATACAGCCTTGCGTTGTATCATCCAACCCACTTTCCTAATCTTCCCTCTTTTAAAGCTCTGAGTGGCCATGCTAGCACAATTTCACACAACCAGCAGCTTATCTTCTGACTTGGTGCTCTTGCAGGTACCTTGCCTCCTAATTCACACTTTTTTCCTCCAAAAAAGCTCCATGAGGGTATTCTATCTCTCCCCTGAGGACTCTGCTGGGCTCTGCTGTTCTAAGACCAAGTTGCAAAGCTTTCTTCCAGAGAATGTTCAGGTAGGGAGGAATGAAGCGTGACTGTGGGATATGTTGGTTGTCCCCTCTCCAGTGGGAAAGGCCACTGTGTTCAATCAAGGATTCAGGCAGGCTAAGCCTGTGGGGCAGGTACTTGTTCTGCTGTTTTATTGCATGCTGCCAGATACAGGTATAGACAGTTCTTTGGAAAGTGGAGAAGGCTAATAGCCTAGGGGTCTGGATTCATGTTCTCTCCTTCCTTCCCACATTTTCCTGATAAATCTAAGAGCTGGTAGATAATGGTGAGAGGCAGACAATTACTTACGGCTAACAGCCTGAGGGATTCACAAGTGGGGCACAACTCGAGGGTTACCTGAGATTTCTCAGGGGTGCTGGAGAGGCTTGTTGAATAATCAGCATGTCTGAAGCAACTCGTGCCTGGGTCAAGCAGCATAGATACAGACAGGCTCCCTTCACCTTGGGGGACTTTCACTCTGCTTATGTCTAAGGCTGATCTTGGCTCTCAAGAGAAAGCTGACAGAACAGTGTAGGCAGGTCCCCTGGATAGACTCAGTGGATTTACTAACAGTCTGTGCAGCTGGTATGGAGTGCGTTGGGCTTATCCTTTTAGATCTACTTTCTTATTTACTTTCCCATTACTTCAGCTATCAGGACAAAACCTACAAATGTGGTTGTGTGTAAATAGTATCCAAACAGACATGGGTAAATCTTTTAGAAGAGATAAATGGTATTTTCTAGGTGCTCTGTCAAATTCGTAGTTTTTCACCAAGCCACAGACTACTAAATTATTATCAGTGTCCCCTCCTCTCATCTCCTTGCTATCAAGGAATGTCATAAGAATACATATAAGACTTACCAGTAGGTCAGGGTATCCTTTTCTATTTCTCTAGCCAATTGATATTTTTTCTTTAATTCACTACAAATCATAATCAGTCACAGAATATTTATGCAGCAATGAATAAAAAGGTATGTTCAGTAGTTCATACTGATTCATGCATGATAGGATCCATTTGTTTCATGCTCTAAAAATTCCATATTAATAACTAAAAACTGTTTCCATTTTTAGATTTTTTTAGTTACATAATAGACATTTTCAGTCTTTAAATATTGTTTGAAATCTACCTTCCTTTACAAATGCCAATCAAACTCCATTTTTTTTAAAGAAGCAAAGCAACTGCAGCTGGAAAATTGTTTCATCAAAGGTAATTAAGGTAATATGTTGAGGTAGAGGCAAAAATCTCTAAATGTGAAGCTGAAGAGGTATGAGTAAAAATATGGCTATCCACCATTTTGACCTTTTAATGCAAGGATAAATTTAATTCAGTATAGATAATGAGGCTTTAGTGCCCAGTAAACCTAAGGTTTCCCAAGCTTGAATAAGAATAGGAAAGTTGGAGCAACTCAAAGTAAGTAGTAAAATTTGTTTCATGGATTTGGTTTCTGGTAAGATTTATATCCTGCCTTCATTTAGGCTACAAATAACAGGAAAGAATCTATTAGAACAGGGATAAACAATGAATAATAAGGAAAATAAGGAAAAAAATAGGCTTCTAAAAGGAATCAGATTAACTTTGCTGCATGTATCCTTCTACTCTATTTTATCACTGCTGGAAGGAAATAAAACACAGGCAACTTCTGCTAAACTACCCCATATTGCCAACCTCAAGACTTCAGAACAACAAATCTGGCTTTTAAGCGATGAGATCAGTTTAAAAAGGTGCATGATTTTTAAAAGCAATGTATCTGCTTTTGTGTAAGTGTGTATTCTTTAAGACTAACCTTCCAGAATTTGAGATTTTATCATCCCCAAGCTTTTTCTTTTTTTCCCCTTTTTGGTTTTTTTTCCTTTTTTTCCCCCCCCTACAAGATAAGAGGGCTAATTACTGTGAAACTTAGAATAAAATCACAAATATTGTCAATATCATATCTCCCACAGGACTCAGTTAATAAAGGCAAACTAATGGTAACATAAAATAAATTCCCAAGACAAGACCAAACCTTGTTTTTCTGCTGTGTTACCACATGGGGTAAATGGTGGGTGGGGATGTAGGAGGGTGCACAATAAAATACAAAATAAACACAAAGTTATTAAACTTGAAAGAGAAAAAAAAGCCCGAAACAGATCGTTATTTACTGAGCCTTGAAAAATGACTATGGCTTAAGGACAGGAGCAGCACTGGTGGTAGCTCTTGCCTGCTGCAAAACATATAGCAGGGCAAATTGAAAAATGGTTTAAAAACCTTATTTGTCTACTGCCCATCAGCAAAGGCAGGCAGCTGATAGAGGGGCTTGTGGTAGTTCCATCCAAGGTGGGCAGGGTGAACTGGTCAAGGTTTTCCTCTCCAAATCAAAGGACTGATAAGTATGTTTTATTGTGGGTACTCATACCAAATCAATGGCAAACTTAGCTGTATGCAGGAGGGTATTAACAAAGTACTGGTTTTGCCTAGAAGTTAACTAAAAGAGAAAGTCTATTTCCTTTCCCATCAAAATTACGTGGGTATGCAATAGTAGAATCACAAAAGCCAAACCTGAGCAGCTCTTTTGTTAGTGCAGAGGTTCTGTAGGTTTTCCCAAACCTGTGTTGTCTTGTGCAGAATGACTTCACTGCTCAGCAACAGGCACATGAAATGAAATCAGTCACTGCAGCTACCTGCAAGTAGCCACACACTTGGCTGTGCTGTAGTGCTTTTTTAGCAAGATAGAAAATACCACAGAACTTTAGAAGGAATGGTTACACCTGATTAAACTATTTAAAATCTCTGGAGTTACATCTATTTTTATGGCATTAAATTGACTTACCTGTTAACTTGGGGAGTATTCAAAATCCTACTAAAATTTTATTGTATTTAAACTATAGAGGCATTGAGAACGGCACAGTGAATTATGAAACAGTGCAGAGACATACCATTTCTCATTAAAAAGCCTTTACCACAATTAGATAGATCTCAGAAGCATTTTTCTATTTGTATTGCTGTTCAAATGCCATTTTTACTATTCAAATGTTTTGAAAATTGATTTTAATTTCTATTACCTTTTCGCTGTCATTTCTTCTGGGCTAAGGGACTACTAACAAGAGAGAAGAAGCAGACAGCAATAGGACAAGGCTATCTTGGCATGAAAGGCTACTGAGTTCTCCAGAAATAATCGTTGCAATTTCCACTGTTCAGGTTGCATTTTTTGAAAGGAAAAGAGAGTCATCTTCCTTTTTCTCACAGACTCGATGGGAGAACTTATTCCCTTTTGGTGATGTTTTGACTGGCAGTGAAAGTCTTAAAGAAAGCAGAAATTGTCTTTTGAAAATATAACGAGGTTTTTGTCGGATAGTGATTTACTTGGTATTACCAGGTGATATAATTAGTAAGAACAATTATTGGGGAAAATGAGACTGATTCCATAGCCTTGTGTGCACTTTGTCCACTCACCTGTCATGTACAGATGCTTTTTCTATTCCTGTTTCAGGGTATAGTTTTTCTCAGAACTTTCATTAAGAAAAATTCTGAAAATTCAAATATTTATGAAATATTAAACTCTATTTTCTGAGTAGCTTGACTGACCCTGTGTATGATGGCTACCTGTATTTCCTCAGGCTTTTCAGGTAATCATTCTAGCAGGAAAAGAATTTGATATAATTCACAGACCAGAGCAAGTCTGCTTTTATTTGCTGTTTGGTACTGTCGGTTTTCAGTTTGGTACCACAGATCTGAATTCTCTCTTGGACAAGGCAGTCAAGATTTCCCTGTGCTCATGTGGTCCAGAGTCCCAACAACAAAGCCAGACTTAGGAATTTCCCCAAATAAATTGTCAGTCCTAGGTTAAAATCCACAAATCAACTTTTTAATGTTGGCCAGTATAGAGGCAATAATTTATATAAAACTATCCATTTCAGATGTAGAGACATAGATATCTTTTTAATTTACTTGTTTTTCAGTGTTAGTCAGAGACATTTGCTTATTTGCACATATATAGAGAAATATCTACATCCTGAAGTAGGCAGATGTAAAGATCTGATTTGCATGCATATATCATACATTTGCAAGAATGTATGAGGCATCCATGTCTAAAACAGAAAATCTGGCTTAAGGTATTTTTCGAGTCTGAGAAAATTTTAGTTATTTCACAGATGATTAGCAGAGAAACCTACAATGACTTTTGACTTTACTGCCACTGATTTAACTTAGGAAGTTTTTGGTTAGAAGTAATCAGGTAAGAAGGATACTTTACTCCCAAATTTGAAGATAAAATCTTCTCTATGGCTATATGCAGGTGGCTAACAGCAGTTTTTCAGCCTGTATTAGGAAAGTGTTTTCTGTGTATGTAATCATAAGGGAATTTGGTAATGGAAGCAAAAAGCTAAGAGGCAAAAGATTGTGTAGGCATTGTTAAATAATATGTGTGGTATGGGACAGAGGGCTGCTGACATTCAGATCAAGGTGACTTTCAGGTGGAAAGTGTCCTTCTGCTATGTACTGAAAGCAATATAGGTGTGATGGTAAACCTCTCCTCATAAAATTATTAGATTTGAGTACTTTTAGAAAACATTTACTTGAAAAAAGTATCCAATCACTTAAAAATAAATAAACATATAACATTTAAAAAGTGAAATATTTATTGAAACCATTTAGTAGGCAGAATGTTGTATGTATTTGGGAAATACGCTGGATTTGTTGGTGAGTATACAGGGATATTAGAGAAGAATGAAGACTGCTTGATTCTCAAACAGCAGATTAGAAAAATTCCTGACATTAGTTTACCTATTTTGTTTTTGTTGCTGTTAAACTATAAGTTTATTTTAAGATATTTTCCTCTGAAGTTACTGAAGAATATCTTTGACCTTTTCTCAAAGCTAATGGATTTTTATCTTGTAGTTGCAGGTGTCTAAATGTGTTCTCTTTGCCCTTAATTAAATTTAGTTGTAGTGAAAAGTTGGCTGTATTGACGGGCACATGGTTTCAATTTAGATTTGGATTCCTCAGTGTTTTCTTTCCAAGTGCACAGTAACTTAAGTTGTACAAAATATAAGTAGTAATCCCAGTTGCATAAATTTCAAAACATGTATTTGTCATCCACTATGGTATGTTTCGTTTCTGTTAACACAGGAAATCTCACACAAACAAGTGCACTGATAACTGTGATAAACAAGTTGGTGTAGTGCTTATTTTTTACTGCTTGCAGATTTCAGGACTGCAAAGTATATCTCCATTAAAATGAAAAGGAGAAGAAAGAAAAGTAGAAATGGCATGTTTTACTTAAATGACGACAAAATAATGTGCACTTCATCCCTGCATGATCAGAACCAAAACCATAAAAGAGTAAGAGGCGTCATTTTTTTTACTGGAACTTGAATTAACAAGAACAGGAGTCAACCCCAAGCCTTGGTTTTTGAATTCAGACCTCAGATACTCATTCAGCAAGGAGCAACATCCTGAGTTTGTAGCGACTGACCATCAGCTGTCAAAGCTGGAATTTCCCACTTTCTCCCACAAGGTTTGTGGGTACTTTCAACCACAAATATCTTGAGAATCATTCCAAGAAGAAAATTATGGGAACTAACTTCCCAGGTGTTATGACTGTATGAAGTGCACCTGCAAGCATACCACACCTATGGCACACTTCATACCTTGCCTCTTTTTGTCGATCGTCTTCCCCCAGGGACAGTGTGAGAGACTTTCATTTTCTCATACTTTCTGGTGTTGGTTAATTAGTAAGTTCATATCAGGAGTTCTTTTCTTTAGCCGAGAGAAACTTGATCTAGATCAACTTAAATCCATGAGATATTCCTTAGTTTTTGGCCTTATTTGATATTCCTTACTATTTTCAAGTATTTAGGAGAGTGATAAAAACTGTTAGGCAAGACTAGCAGTGATTCTACAAGAAGATTCCCCTCAGCCTCCCTGCCCTCTAAGAGAAAGTACCATGAAATTTATATCCCTGCAGTGAGAAAATTAGGGAAAATATCAACTAGATTATAAGTTTACATTTAAACTGTAACATTAAACAGAAAGTTCAGTGAAACACAGAGTAAAAAAAATAGGTCAGAAGGTGCAGAAAGGTAAGAGAAGTGAGCTAAACAGTTCAATTTTTTTCACCCAGTTTTGTTTTTTACCAAAAGGTGACGATTCACAAACTACAGAATATTCTGCTTAGAAACTTCCCTGATTAAAAATTTTCAAAGACTATTTACATTTTAAAACCACAAAGTTATTAAGGATGTAGAAATGACATTTTAGAGTAAAATGCCACTTTAGTTTAGAGTAACTTCTATGTTAACTTCTTTCTTTCTCCTTTTCTTCTTCTCTCTTCTTCTCTTCTCTTCTCTTCTCTTCTCTTCTCTTCTCTTCTCTTCTCTTCTCTTCTCTTCTCTTCTCTTCTCTTCTCTTCTCTTCTCTTCTCTTCTCTTCTCTTCTCTTCTCTTCTCTTCTCTTCTCTTCTCTTCTCTTCTTTTTTCTTCTGCTAAACACAGTATTTTGACTAATATGAAGTGGTTTTTGTGTCTTAGGTCATGAAAAGTTAATGAACAAACTTCTTTGTTCTGGTTTACAATAGGAATATTTCTCAAAACTGGAAAAATTCTGCAAGTTAGGTATGCAGGTTTCTTTGCAAAACCAAATAAAAAATAGCATGCTACTCTCAAAAGACACCATTTTTATAGCTGGGAAAAAACTGAGCTCTTCTGTTAGGAAACTCCATTAACATCTCTACAGATTTTAGAAATTTTGTGTAACATTTATAAGAAATAACCCTTAGTTATATGTACCAAAATTACTTGAATATGTTCTCATCTCCTAATCACTGGAAAAACATTGTTCCCTCTCACATGCTGTTCAAGTATGGCTTTAGAAATTCTCTTGAGCCTCTTCACATCGTTCTGCTGTCTCTCCTTTTTTAGTTGCAATAATCAGATGCCTGTTTTGGCCAGGACTGTCCAAAATTTTTGGTTTATGCCACATTTAAAGATTTTCCTTGAATCACTATTATATATTAAATTTAGAGAGAGGACACGACATTTTTCCCTGAGTTTAAAATTTCAGTAGAGTTATGAAAATAAACACACAGGAAAAGGCAGAACATTGCAATATAACCCAACATCAATGTCTACAGCAGACTTAAAATGTAAGCTTGATCTCTGAGTCCCAACCTCTCCTCTTTTTTTTTTTTTTTTAATGATCAATGTATATTATAAATACAAGTTAATCATCTTTTAAAGATGTCCATGCATATGGATTATTTAAGGCTTGCCTATTATCTCTTCCCATAGTCTGGCAAGGTCTGAGAATGGAGCAAGGCTGATGCTTACCTGTTTTGTAAAACAGATTGCAAAACACAGACACATCCCAGGATAGAGGTGAGCTGTGCTCACTGCAGAAACCTTTTAAGACTGTCCATTTACAAGATGCATGTTAAGAGATAGCCTTGAACCCACTGAACTAAGAGCTTAAACTAACAGCAAAAAAGGAAGATAGGCAGTAAGATAAAGACTTCTTTTTCCATTTTATATCTTAGAAGCTGAGTCATAGAAAGACACATTAACTTGTCCAAGGTTATAAGGATGCTTAGTGCCCTACCCGAAGCTGATCAACACTCAGTTTATTTTGTTTTACTCTTCTCTAATACACAATATTAACTTAGTACGAAAGAAGTATTTTTTCCCATATCAGAAAAAAACATTTCACTGAATATTTCTGAGCTAAACTGTTTATGAATGGATTTAGTTTCTCTTGCTGAGAAACTCTAGAAACATAGATGTTATCAAATAAACTGAGTCTGACAGAAGCAGTGTCTACTGATACAAAAGTCTTAGAACCTGTAAAAAGCAGAATATTGGCCTTAATAACAGCACCTTCAGGACTTTTACCATTAAACTATTTCTAAAGAGAAAGACCTAGAAGCATACTTACTCTTGTGAACCTGTATAACATACACAGATGTCCTAGACAAATTCAGTTGATGTGATATATTGTGACCTTTGGCTGCTGGTGGAGAGTAGCATGCTTAGCAAATGGAGCATGAAGCAAATGGAGCTCTGGGAGACAGCACCTGGTGGGTCTATGGACATAACTGGGCCTGTGATGCAGAGAAAGCTGTCTGGGGAGCATGTGAGAAAAGAAAGGATTTATACATTGTTTGATGGAAAAAACTATTTTTGTGTATTACATATATCTGAAAATACAAAATAGATACATCATATATCTATATAAAATACGGGGAGCTAAGAAACTGGGCAAGGGAATTGGATGTAGGCTATATTAATGATAATTTTTTTTACCTGTACAAATGCCGTATCAGTTTTCTTAATCTGTTTATGCCAACAAAAGCATGACCAGAAAATAATGAAATCACTAAAAAAAATTCTGCCTGTATGAAAAGATCATAGTCCTAGTCCATAATTTTGGCTCTCTATGCAATAATTAGCTAAGTAGGTTTTACACAGTATGGTAAGTTGCATATGGCTCAAATATAATAGTTCATCTCAGTAGTGCAATTACAAAATGCTGATAGATATGTGAACTTTTCACCTAAAAGTAAAGCCTCTTTTCCAAGTTCTGAGTTCATTGTTTCCCTGTTCTTCCTGAGACACTCCTCCTAGTGCCCTAGTTAGCTTGCCAGAGCTTGCAAAGAACAAGGATGTGGGAATAATGAATTATTCTTTTCATATATTATTCTTGATGAATAGTAAATTATTCTAATAAAATTTACTATTCTATTCATTTATTACTGGAGAATAATTAGCTGAGAATGGCTTCGAAGAAGTTTTTCCAAAATTAGACTTTAATGGTTTTACTATGTTTATCTTCACCTGTATGAAAATATCTTTGTAGCTCTCCTCACTTAACTGTTCCCACCTCCTCCCCCACTCAGACATGTATCTGTTTCCCAAAGCTACTGTATTGTTAAAAAATTTTAATCTCTTCTTCCAAAGACCCAGCCTCTTCCTTCACACAGCTGAACTCCCATTTCAGACAGAAACCCTTCTCCTTTTCAGATGCATCTTCTCTCTGCTAATGAGACGTATATGTGAGTGGGGGAAAGACCTGAACTAGGATCAAAGAATAGGTGTGTCTGGATGAGAATAGAAGGTTATAGGTAAATGAAAGGAGGTGATTATGGAAAGATATGAGTAAGGAAGAGATGCAATATCTGCACAGGTGTTATATCCAGCTGGGATTTTAAAGTTAATGGGAGTACAGAAGTGTGCTCATTTTACCTCATGGTCTCAGTATTGCTATCTTGATTTTGACCAGTGCTTTTTTTGGGACTGCAGTGTTTGCCTTTACTAGATTTCACTCTGCCATTTGAATTCTATACTTCTTTTCCTGATATTTAAAGTCTCTCATTTTGAGGAAAAGAATATTCCCATGGGAAACCTCCAGATGTCCTTTCTCCTTGTCAAGGCAGGACAAACTGGACTGTGTTTTCTTGTTTTGCTTTAGAGCTGCTGTGGAGGAGGGCTGCTTTTCTGCATGCAGTTACCTAGCCAGACTGAATATTCATCTATCTCTAAATAATTTCCATATGTGACTGAATTCTATATTTATCCAGAATCAATGTTTCATCTTCTCTAAATTCCTTTCCTTCCTTTTATGGAAAGAAGGAACTTCCCATCCCTCTCTTCTTTATAGAACTAATACAGATTCTATGAAAGATTTAACATATACATTTCACTGTGGATATTATGCCAAATAATACAATGAAAACTTAATGCTACCTTATATCCAGTCTGTCTTCTTTTCCAAAGTCTCTTCACTTAACAGTTTAATTATTACTGATATAAGTAGCATAGATGAGGCTGACTGCCTGGTGCATGACCACTTGTGTATTTAAATTGGACCTGTCATGGGATCCCACTCAACTTCCCAGCCAGTTTGGTACAAGAACATCCATTAATTTTCTGAGCCTCTAAGGTATAACTTCAGGGTATAATCTTGGAATGCTACAGATATTCTTCCTCATGATGTTGTACTTTGGAGTTCAAGTGGACTAAGCCCAGAACAGCTACCACAGTCGTTTATACCTGCTCCATCTAATCCCATATGCTGTCTCTGACAGGGACAGTAGGAAGCACCCAAGAAGAGAGATGAGAAGCCAGTCAAGGCATAGATTATTTAATCTCCTGGTTGTCCCATCTCACGGCAAACGATATCTTAATTTAACCATCAGATATTGAGTGGTTACATTCACTGTCCAAACACACCTGTTGGTGCATACTTCAATACCCATAAGCTTTAAAAAACTTTCCTTAGGCCCTGCTCTAAGCAGATCATGAAGTTTCATCTCCCTCTGCCAAGATCTCTGGGTTTTCTCAGGCTCCTCAAAAAGCCTTGCTTCTTGTGAGTCTGTGAAAGTATGCTCCTGATTCAGCCTAGCTGGAAATATCTGAGGGAAAAGAAGGCTCTTACTGAAACTCAGGATGGTGTTGGTTTTCACAAAAGTCAACATCAGAAAAAATTCTTACAAAAAGACAAATTTGAAAAGTATATGTAGCCAGGGTCTGGCCCATTTCTTAATAGTGCTGAAGAAGCACTATGTAAGTAAAATAGAAAATGTAAAATTAATAATGCTGTTTTTACTAGGCAAAAAGCTATATTTCTAAGGGATACAAGGTTCCCCACTTGAGAGCGCTTTTTCTCATTCATTTTTTGCAACTATAGAAATAACAAAATAAAAATATTAAGAATAAAATAAAAATCTCCTGGGATAAGTGCTTACTTTATTTTTACTTCAAAAATTTGTTTAGGTATATCTGCAAAACTTAGAGTACACTCTGTTTCGTGGTTTGACGCTGCTGAGTGCTCAGCAGCGTCAAGCCACGACACTATGTAACATGAAACACAGGGGGAGAACATTATCTTCACAGTCAGATCTTGTCAGTGGGAGAATTTCTCTACCCCAGTACTTATATTGCAAAACTTACTTGTTTGAGCATACATCCTCTACATTTTATGAGTTGCTTTAGGCTGTAAAGAGAGAAAAATAAGTTAAAAAGTCAAAGGCTGTAGTGGTTCCAACCGTTTGCCTGGGCAGGTTGATAAAGATGGTGAGAGATGTGTAGATTTGATTTGTTTGGCACATAAAATGGTCTTGAGATGGTAAGTGAAAGGAATCCTTTATGCAGTCCTGTTACTGTTAAACAGAACCAGTTGGGGCAGGGTGAGTGTCTCCTTTGACATTGCAAAAGACAAAAAAAAGGAGATTGAAAATAGTTTGCACTTATCTAATATCGCTAATGAAACCACAATGATGTCAGTTCTGATCAAGCTGTAATCGGAGTTGCTGATTGTGTGATAACAGACTTCCTTTTTACGTGTTTTCTACATGTTTGCAGTGGAAAAGACCATAAATGATTAACTGTGGGTGAGTGGAAATAGTGTAGAAAAAAATAACTTTGCCACAACAACAACAAATGAGAGAAAGAGAGGACTTCAGAGTGAATGCAGAGAGGAAGGGGAGGAAAAGAGAATTCTGAGTATTATTAATGTGAAAGAAGACGCATTTACTTTATAAAAAGTAGATCACTCAGACACATTCATAACTTTGTGGTCATTGAAATTTGCGTAAGTGCTATTAATCAGCTCACCACAGATTATCATAGCTGTTTCTTTGGAAATGGCACTTGAATTTAAACCTGGTGTTAAAAGGGAAAGCAGTACAATCATGACTCAAATAATAAGAAAACCCACAAGTTCACTTAAATCCTTTGGGATCAGATTCTGCCACCTATACTGAGAGTGAGTAAACCTCACAAAATAAAAAGTCCTTCCAGAAGCCAGAGGGGTCAGTAGAGCAAATGTTTGATGATAACAAAACCTGCAAAACATCATCCTTAAATCTACCTCACACTCTCAGGATTCTTTTAAAAGTTACGGCACAGGAGCCTGTCTGCCAGGCATAAAATAGAGGATTACCCAGGGGTAGATTTATTTGGGGTGGATAAGCCAGTCACAGCCCCTCCCATTAGCACGGCTGGTTTGTGTCACCTGACTTGATTGCAGCTGCATTTCTGTGTCACTGCTCCCTTTCACAGTATGGCTGGATCTCTCCCTGACAATGATCAAGGTGGCAGATGGGCGACAAAAAATAGACCTTCAACCAAACCACAGTTTTTAGAAAATATTCTCAAATAAAATAGAAGAAAGTGTAAGCAGAGTGACTGTAGCTGGTGAATATTGTCGGTCAGGCAATAATTGATTCTGTCAGCCATTCTCTAGCTGGACCCTTCTGCTGCTTGGAGAGGAAATCACCTCAGTGGACTAGCTAATAAATGTGCTTAGCTGAATAACCACTGATCTCAGACCCTTTAAAAGAAAATGCAGCCATTACTTCAAGTATAAAAGAATAATAACCATTCCCTCTCCCAGCACCAGGAGTTTTATCAGTCAACAAGTATTCTGAAGTAAGCAGGTAGGAAGTTGTTGCTAGTCATCTATTATACCTTTCTGTTTTCTGTTTTATTCTTCCTCCTCCTCACAGCAGGCATGGAGGTCAACACATGAGTACAACAGACCAAATAGTACCTTATATCATTTTATAATGGAGATACCTTTTTTATTTTTACTGTGGGAGTCTTCACAGGCATATTCCTGCATACATCTTGGGCAACTAAAAATGAGTTTTACTTCTAGCAGTAGGTGAAAGAGTAGGTTTTGACCTCTTATTATTGCTGTGCTTAATATTTTTCTGCAATGTTGCTTGGATAGCATTCTTTTCAACGGAGAAGACCTTTTGGCTCCAAATTTGACTGATAATGAGGCTATCTACCAAAATCTGCTGAAACTACTGTAGTATGTGTGAGCTGTATCGTGTGAGCATGGATGGATGAAGCTGAGACACTTGTTACCATCAAGGAGTGGGCTTGTACCCAGTTTGCCTGGTGCTCTCTGTAGTTTAATTCAGTCTTGTTTATTGTATTTTTCTTATATACTCTAGAAACCATCAGTGAGACAAGTTATCTACAGATATGTGGCTTCTTTTCAATGGGAGTAAATTTGTTCTTGTTGCTCCCTGCAGCTGAATTTGCAGAGAAATGATGGGAGCTGAAATGTCCACACACTTTCTCTTGAGCTATTGAGGCAGCTGAGGTGCCTGTATTTCAATGAAATGGGACAGTCAGAATGAAAACATTTTCATGATAAATCATAATTAAGGAGAAGACATGGTCTGTAAACTTCAGTCTTCAATAGGAGTACATATGCATGCGTGTGTATATGCAAATATATGTGTACATATGCATGTTTAAACATTTCTATATTTGTAGATTTTTAATGTTCTTTCATGGGCATTGTTTTAAAAGTGTAAATTTTCCCAAAATGGAATTTTAAAAAATATTTTTTTTTACATTCTGCACCAGAACAGTGGGATAACTGAATTTTCTAAAGTAGATAATTTCTGAAAGATGAACTGATGCCTCAGGGTAAATATGAGACATATCTGTGAAATCCTTTTGGACATTATCTTTCAGAATTAAAGGCTAAAAATTGAGAAGTCCTTTCTGTTGGCCAGTGTTTTGTAACTTCATCATATTGAAAACTGTGATGGATATTATAATAATAGCTTAGCATCCAAGAATAACTTATTCCTAAAACAACTGAAACACACAAGAAAGCAGAACTTCACTGATAGATTTTTCATTTAAATAATAATATCCAAGAATATTTTAGAGAATTTGTACAGTTAAATAAAAAATTTTTTCCTCTTAAAAAAGACAGTAATATTTTAAGTAGAATAAGAATTGAGTAGCAGAAAAATCTTCATTGAACATTCGAGGATAATAATGGAACTCTGAAATCATAAAAAAGCTAGCGCAATATGGCAGTCATTATTGCATCTTTATAGACTTTCTTTTATATTTAATATATATGTAAGAAGTAAACTAGCACTGTTTTTTTCTGATTTTAATGATAGGAACTTTTCAACATAGCCCATGCTGTGTCTTGCTTACTTCAATTACTATCAGCAATTATTATTGCTCAACAAAGTCATTATGATTAATTTCTCCCTGTACTGTGCCACAAGCAGAATGGAAAGATAGACAGCTCCTATCTCACTCACAGAATTCTTCATCTAAGGTCACCTCATCTCTGTTTTCTCTCTTTGTAGGGGATTTTGAGGTGTTATTAGGGAAAGGGCGCTTCTGTGGAGAAAACTGTGTTGATTTCTCCTGTTGTGTGAATGAGAATATTTTAAGTCCTGCTGTATCCAATTTCCAGGTGATAAAAGAAGCTCTGGAGATGCAGTTATGATGAGGGAAAAGTGGCAAACAAATAACTGACCGATAAAAACTGGTTTAGAGACTACATGGATGCATAGTCTGACCCCAGGCTAGGCTAGGAAGCACAAAATTAATTAAATAAGAAATTTGGGACTAGGAAAAAAATGGAAACTCAACACTTTCCTATGCTTTGTAGAATATGGAGAAGAAAATGTTTGCTGCTCTGAAGTTGCCCAGAGAAGGGAAAGGATTTTGGAGAGCTGGAGATCCTTGGAGATTGTGCTGCTGTTGAGAGCTAGAATATATAGAAGCAGCTGCTCTTGTTTCAAGGTGTACAGGTGTATCTGGCTTGCCCTGGTCATAACTAGGTCTCTAATGTGATAAAGCACAATATTTTAGTGCTCAGACATAACAGGTTACTGCGCAGGGAAAGCTGAAACCTGTGGAAAATCTGTTTTGTTTTGGAGTTCTTTTAGAGAGTTTTATTAATGAGTTTTTGATTTTGCTATTATTATTGAGGAATAGCTAAGAATTTGTGTCAAATAGATTGATTTCAATTTGTTTTACTAGTACAGTATACTAAACAGAAGCATAAATATTCCCATATATAAAAATTTTAGTCTTTAGTTTTTAAAAATTCATATTCCTTTTTTTCTTTCAAATAGCATTTACTCTGTCTTTAGCTAGTTCATTACTCATGAACATACTGCTTACCTCTTGCAGTTTTTTCACTATGTTGTGTTAGCAACTAGTCCTGTAAACCTAAGAAGGACTTTCAGCTACAGATTTTAAGCAGACTTTTTGTATTTTGAAAAACCACATTTTTCTTGCTTTTCTGCCCGTTAATCTTGCTAGCTTGTGGATTGGGTTTTTTTAGTGTTATCTTAGCCCACCCCTAGTCCACCTTTAAAAAGAAAAAGAACTAGTTCTTTTATTCTTTATGGAGTCAGAGAATCTCAGAGTGGTTTGGGTTGGAAGGGATCTTAAAGATCATCTAGTTCCAACCCCTCTGCCATGGGCATGGACACCTTCTACTAGACCACACTGTTCAATGCCACACCAACCTTGTCTTGAGCCCCTCCAGGGACAAGGCATCCACAGCTTCTCTGAGCAACATGTTCCAATGCTTCACAACCCTCACAGTAAAGAGTTTCTTCCCAATACCTGATCTAAACCTGCCCTAATTGTTAAAGCCATTCCCCGTTCTCCTGTCACTACACGCTCCTGTAAGAAGTCACTCTCCAGCTCTCCTGTAGGCTGCCATCAGGTCCTGGAAGGCTGCTCAAAGGTCTTCCATGGAGCCTTCTCTTCTCCAGATTGAACAAACCCATCTCAGTCTGTCTTCACAGGACAGATGCTGCAGCCCTCTGATCTTCTGCGTGGCCGTCCTCTGGACTTGTTCCAGCAGGACCATGCCTTTCCTGTGTTGGGGACCCCAGAGCTGGATGCAGTGCTCCAGACAGGGTCTCACCAGAGGGAAGTAGAGGGGCAGAATCCCCTCCCTCGCCCTGCTGGATGTCCTGCTTTGGATGCAGCCCAGGGTATGGTTTGCTTTTTGGACTGTGAGCGTACACTGCTGGCTCATGTCCAGCTTATTAGCAACCATCACCCTCAAGTCCTTGTCCTCAGGACTGCTGTCAATCCGTTCACCTACCGTACATTCGAGCTTCCTTTAGGTATTATGATCCTTATTAAAAGACATATTAGGGCAAATTAATATAGATAATGTCTGAGGTGGGGGTCTTTCCAGAGTGAAAACAAAATTCTATTGTAAAATTCATAAACATTTTCAGAAAAAAAGTTATATTAGTAATTTTTTTGTTTACAACGATTTTCTGATTCAGTATGCTCTGTAAGCAAGAGAATTCTCTCTTCATTTAGATACCTCTTTGTAATCCTAATGGAGATTTGTTCTTGGAATATATGCTTCATATTTTATTTATAGCAAGTCCTAATAACAGCAGAACAATTCCCTCTGGGTTTCCATATTTCTACCATTATGACTGAGCCAGATATGTTAATCTATACACAATCAAGGGTTTGCCTGGGTTTTACAGAGACTTTCCCCTATTATTAGGTATTTAGAACACACAAAATTGCATTTTTTGTGCTAGATGGGAAAGTTTTTAATTAAGTGATGGGTCAAGAAAACAAGTTTGTTTGGTGAAGTAATAATCTGCAGGAATTTCTATTTTTAGATTTCTTGACAAGATGAAGAGAACATATTCTCCCTAGCTCTAAAGCTCATCCCTTTCAAAGATTTTTGCTCCATTCTCAGTGGAAAGCACATTGGTTGCACAAGCATCTTGAATTTGTCAAATTGTCTGTTTTCGTAACATGTTTGTGTATTTGTAATTTGTCGTCATATCCATGGGGTTAAAATATACATTGAGATACTGGAGTTTTATGGGATGAACATTCTGGGTTTTTTTATTAGTTCTACTTTTACAACAAGCTAATAAAATTATACCTCATAAGACATCTATGGTGGAGGCATATATTAATATGCTACTTTTGCCTTAGTCATATGGCAGCTGGAAGATGTGGCAAAGATCATCCACTAATACTGGTAGAGTCAGTCTACTGCTGTCAAAACAATATTCCTAGCAGTAATAGTGGGATCAATTACAAACCAGTGTTTTAGCTCCTCCTCTCAAGAGAAAAATGATTGCAATAAACCAACAGATTTTACCAGATTTTGAAGTAAAATAGTCAGTAAAAGTGATTACTAAAAATGTTGAAAAACACTGACTGTCATTCAAAACCAATTCTGTTAAAAGGCTTTTATATATCTCACACATTTTTGGGAGCTAATAGAAGGGTTGTTTACTGTAGGTAAAACCCACAAAGAAAAGCAATTAAGAAGCAGGGATGATTCTAAGCTTTCCTTAGTTTATTAATTCTTGGTGAATACCAAGGTATCAGAAAGCTATTTCCAATTTATACTGATGCAGACTATCTACCCATTACAGTGGGCAAAAATACATTAAGTTCTGTCTTATGCACTGTACTTATTCATTGCTTCTGCTGTTCTCATAGGAGAAATCAGGACAGCAGCAGGTATGGGCAGTAGGGAATGGAGGTAGGTATTATACTCTGGTGCCTCATACACAGAAAAATAAGTCTGATCAACATTAGGCTGGAAGGTTTTTTAGAAAATAAGCTAATGGAATTACCTAAATGCCTGATGTTCTTTTAAAAATGGTTAAAGACATACAATTGAATATTAGTCCTAAAATTACATTTAAAGCTGTGTTAGAAAATACTAATAACTTTTTCTCTTTGTAACATCCCCTGAGATCTGTTTGCTAGAGTAGGGATTGGTCTCTCTGCCACCTCAGGATGTGAACTGATACAGCTGGAGCACCCACTACAGGTGTCCTGTGTGGTAACTTATACAAGTGCAGGGCAACTCTACAGTGTATGTCCAGTGAGTCTGACCTGCACATAAGCAGAAACTCTACCTAGATGTGTAGGTAATGTAAAAAATTAGTCATCACTACCCAGGTATACCAGCTTTCCCAGTCAGAGGCACTACAAGGACAATCTGTAACATCACATTTCATTTCAATTTTATTCCATTGGTATTAGCAAGGATTTCATGCGAAGCAGATTTTACCTCTCTTACTGTGCAAACCATTACAGTCTCAGCATTTGCCACTCCATGATCCTTCCTGCATTTAGGAGATAGGTACTGCAATCACAGCTGAGTGGCCAGAGTTGCTCATTAGATACCTGCTGCAGTCTTGGTGAACAATATTGTGCTGTGAATAGCAAGAGCCACACCCTCCAACCGGCAAAGCAACTCCAGCATCTCAGAGACGAGACCCTGATTCTTCAATTTTACAGGTCTTGACTATATATTCAAAATATGCCATTGACCTAACATAAGGAGCAAATGTTTGCACCAAACCCCTGCATTTAGGCGCATGTGCAGAAAGTAAGACATTTCTTTCTCAAAATAATGCTTCGTTACTCCTGTAACTTTATGCTGATGACTGCTAAATAGCTTTTGGTTCTGTCATCTCTGTCTAGAATTTAATGTTCTGCTTTTATTTCTGCTTCGGTAATGTTTGTCCACCACACCTGGTAACTCAGCTTTGTCTGCTAGTGCCTCTAACTTGAATTTTTGTTCATTTTCGATCTCTTCGTTGCTCCACATTACTTACTTTTAATGTTGCATACATCTGGCAGTTTTAATTCTAGTGTGCTGCTGAAGAAGAGAAAAAAAAAGCAAATTAATGTCACAAGGAAGAATGTTTATCAAAAATGTTCATTTTCATAAATTTAGAACACTGGAAAAAGAAAAGGTAGGGATAAAAAAGCAAACAGTTATTCTTAATTTTTAAGTAGGAAATATCAAATGGAAGGCAATTTGACTTAAAGGACTGTACAGACAGTGAAGTACTCTGACTGGTGATCAACATCTTTCTTGGGACATGGCACCTCCAATTGCAAACAGTGGTGGAGATTTTGCATGCAGGTTCAGCAGTATTTTGCCAGAGTTTATTTTTACCTTTAAGCTTACTGACACTCAGTACTTTGAGGTCATTTGAACTGACTGTGTTATCCATGACTGTTCTGAAAAAAAATCATTCTATTCTGGATGATTTCCTTGTTTTGCTCTTCCTGTGACCTGAACCCAGTGCTGGACTTCTAGTGCATATCTGCTTTCAGATATGTAGTCTGGGCATCCTTTCTGCAGGATTAGAATCCAGTTTTTGAAGTATGTCTCTTAACAGTTGCATGCAAGATCACTTCTAGATATGCTACTTGGCTTAAAATAAACAAACAAACAAAAAAATCCCGAAAGAATGGGTAAGAGTATTCCAAATCAGCCAGGTGTATTTTGAATTGCATGTTAAGAGATGTTCAGAGATTTCTCCTTTCAACAAAGGGTCTTTGAGTATGACAAAAGAACATTAATTTAACTAAAAAGAATACCTGTTCATTTTTGTTAAACTTTTAATCCAATAATCAGTGTAATATCTATTTTTAGAATCATGGTTTATATTGATCTATATAGTTAGATTAGATCTTGTGCTAGATCTAGTTAGATCTTGTGTTAATATGATTCAGCAGTATTTACAACTCACCTGCATGTTTCAATGTATGCTTTATTGTCCAAATCTTCCTTTGTGAAACATTGCCTGTGGAGTATCTTGTCACAGAAAAATCTAAACACAGTGTAGCTTACTATTTCCATAACATCTGTCTTTTCTACCATAGAACAGATTAACAATTATGTCTTTTTTTAAAAAAAAAGGGAAACAAAAACATTCAGATTAGACAGCAATAGCTAGCTGTGCTACATGTATGTCAGAGGAAAAGGTCTCTCCCACAGTGCAGCTGTTAGGGTGCTCACTTTCCCTTCTCATTGTATAAGAGAATGCTGTATTATTTGTATTACAAAATGATTATTGGGGTGCAGGAAGGGAAGAGATAGGAGGCTCTCCCACCCTCCTCTTTCCATACATGCAAGGCTTTTCAATTGTGTTAAGCAGTATAGCAGAAGGATTTTTTTTTTAAATTAGTGTTTTGTTTTAGCAATGGTTGCTGATGTGTACATGTAATACAGTTTTAATCAAATCCCAAATGCTGAAGACCTTTCAGCAGTATCTTAGGCAGCACTGTGCAACGCTTATTCCACTTGAAGTGGCCACTAGGGAGGTACAATTAGCTGTTCCCATGGAGAAGTTTGTTATACTAATAAATAATAAGTAGTGTAGGTAGAGATGGAATCAATTAAAGATATTTTTGACCATCTAATGGTTTATGGGAATACTAAATAATTGACAACAAGTTTTGACTATGTGTTCCATAAGCATGTTTTATTGTAACTGAAGTGTTACCACAGAGTAAGAAATGCCTCTGTGTTGACAGTCATAAAGGTTAACTTATACCACTTTCTTAAACCTCACTGCTTATAATGTTCCCCATTAACCCTTTCTAAAGAGGTAAAATGCTGATATAAGTACTCATGTACTCCACATACTGCTGGAGAAAAGCTTCTTTTCCTTATATTTTTAGGAAACCAAAAAGACACTCGAAATGTTAGGAAAATAAAAAGTTATTGCTATCTCTATTTTCATGTGTTTGCTTGAATAACTCAAAATTAATTTTGTTATTTAAGACTGATTTGACAAACTTATTCAAACCATAGCTTAATCACTTTTATTTGCCTGAATTAAAAATATACTGACAGAGATTCAAACCAAAACCAACTCTAGCCATCCCTTTGGGGGGAAAAAGGATTTGTTCAGTAGTATTTGCTGAAGGCAAAATGCAGCAAATATAAAATCAGATTCACCAGCCCTTTAAGTCTGATTCGTTCCACTTCAACAACAGCTAGTTTTTGAGGTTTCCCTACCATTAGAGAATTAATGGATGACCTGAACACTGTCAGAGCTCTTATACCTCTTTTTTTCTCTTCATATATGTAGAGACTTTAATGGAAAAGCAATTGCTGGCATAGGTACTTGAAGTCAGAAAGCAGATGAAGTTTTAGGACTGAAGCTAAAACGAAAATATGCAGTATGCAAAAAATATAGCTCCTATTACACTTTACAATCCTCGGTATCTGCTGAAGAGCCAAAATGCTATGTAATTTGGCAATGGTCCTAATTTTTTTCAGTTAGGAGAATACTACTACTACTACTACTAATGCCTCAGAATATGATGGTTCTAAAAATGGAATGTCTGTTGTTATGATCTGTTAGAAAATAAACTGAGGTCATTCAATGACTGATAAGAACTTGAACGAAACGATATTTTCAATTTTATTAGAAAAAATTCTACCTCTTCATTTCGTGAACAAATGTATCTACTAATGAACATTACTTTTGCACTTCTGGACTTCTAGAAAGTTAGTATTATTATTAGCACAGTTTCTATGAGAAGTAACAAAGTATACAACTTTGAATCCTTTATTTCTCCAACATAAAGAAAGTGCACATGTCGTTCCTTCAAAGAAAGAACAGTTCAGGCTACCCAAAGTTACCATTAACTCATGAGCTCACTGTGACTACATTTTCCAATTCTTGTCAGTGTGCTACAGCAGGTCTCTGTAGGAGCTAATAACATTAAATCCCATGTACTTCTGTATTTGATATTATCCTGGGTCATGGAAACATAATGGATAATATGTACTGCTTTAGGAAATCATCTGTAACCAGATTTCACCCGCCATTTCTTGATGAGAGTTTGATTTTGCCAGTTTGGCTAAAATATTACTTTTTCTATTCAACTTTTGTTCCTTTTTCTATTGTCATGAAATAAATTGATGTTTTCAAGAAAGAGAAAAATTCCACCACATGCTCAGAAACATGTCGTTGTGTGCTTTCCCCCCTTTATGTCCCTAATAACAAGCCCTGCTCTCTCTCCCTTAGTTCCTACCAGTATGATCTATTTAGTGATGGATGGTTTGAGTTCTGGTGCCCTAAAGCTGAATCAAGCCTGTGTAAATATGGAGCTCTGGGATTTCAGTCCAATCACCTTGAAAAGGTCTTCTTGTTATTGATCCTGCAGGTTTCTAGATGTCTTTTGACTTCTGTAAAACCTCTTGGATAAGCCATTTTGTTCCAAACATAAGAGGAACAGTCACAGGTAGATTTGTTGCATAACCATAAACTGTGCTTTTATTCTCTTCTCTTCAGTCTTGGTCATTTACTAGGGCTTTGCTACCATGCTTGAGAAAAAACAGTCTTGCTTGAGAAAATATTCTTGCTATTCTCCAGAATTTAGCATATAAGTTAACTCAAAATTTTCATATGACAGCTCTTAACAAAGAAGGGCAAAATATTCTTGTGTTCTAGACATTGGACACACAAGTGACTAGAATAATTGATGCACCACTTACAGTTTTTCTTAGAATAAATATGGCAGCCTTAGCTTCATTTTTCTTTTTTGAGAGAATGAGTAGCCTGTGTGTTTCTCTGGAGTCAAGAGAAAAATCAGAGGGAATGCTGGTGCTATTTCACACAACTGATAAAACTTGCTGTTGAGTATCTGAAGGCATAGGATTCAGAGCTGAATCATTTCAAGATTCTTCAGGGTTGCAAGTCATGGAAAATCTATTTTTTTCACTAGTCTTTTTTAAAAATTTGTTTCAATTAATTTTTAAACTCATATTTTCAATTATCAAGAAAACTTGATATTTTTCGAATTTATGGATGGGAGTGTTTGTGGGAAAACATTTTAATGTGAAGGAGTATTGAGAGAAGTCAAATTTTGAACCAGAATGTGTGGACTTTCTCAAGCTGAATGTAGTTCCAAATATTCATTTGGGATCAACAAATAAAACTGTTTGGTAGCGTTCATAGATGATCAAAAAAGCCCCAAACCTAAGTATCTGAATTTATGAAATTTAAACTCTAAAGCATGTACAAGTGAGAGCCTAGGAAATGTGACTCCATTAACATGCACATAACATCCAAGAAGAGTACTGTGTCTCCATCTGCTGGTCAGCAGTATAACCCTCTGCCTTCCTGGAACTGGGGCGTAGTAACCAAAGCCCAGAAGGCTTTTGTTCTCTCTTTTGTCGTCAGTGGGTAATTAGTTTGAAAAATCTCATTTCCGATACTAAAAGGACTTTGAAAATGGCAGTTACCAAAGGGACATACTCCACAGTTTACAGCACAAATAAATTTTTTTGTTCCATTACTTTAAAGGCTGGTTCATTATCATCCCCATCATCCCCATTTTCCTTTCAAAATGGATTAGATTTATACCATAGGGGGGAAAAAAAAAAAAAAAAAAAAGAAAAGAAAGTCACTGATTTAATTCAAATTTGGAGAAAATTGCAACATTTCATTACAGTAAAATCGTTAAGAAAGGAAAGTGCTCAAAAAGTAAGATGGATAATCAGCAATTTAAAAAGATTAAGCAAACCCAATGTTTATTCAAAAGGTCGTAATTTCAGTAGAGTGATTTGTTCAGATTAAGGGATTAGATCTAGCAATTAATAAGAAAAGATGTGTAAACATATCTTGACCATAGCATAGGCTCATTGTGAGAGAGTCTTTCACCTTTAAGAGTTCTGTTTGTGTTTGGATTGGTTTGGATCATCGAAGAGAAAATGTTTTATATTTAGGTATGTTTAAATAGATTTCCTCTCTCAGCGGCAGAATTTGTGGTGTCCAGAAAACCCATTCATCTTAAATTGAGGTTAAGGTGCTTTTCAGAGAAGAACATACAGGTTGAAAATCCTATTCCATGTCTCTGATTTTAACTGGGAATTCAGATCTATGTCTTCTGTGGACAATTTTCAGTCCTGCTTTACAACCATTATAAAACTAATCAGATTTAAGGAATATTTGTTTCTGAAAATTAACAGAACAACTTCTTAGAAGAGATTTTTGTCCCTTTAATTAGCCATCTACGCTACTTGGGGATAAAGGAGACCAATCCACTTGTCTGCTTGATAAAAAACATATCAAACTTCCATGCAGGCCCCTTTAATCAAAGACATCAGTCACAATTAGGCTGCTTTCTGGTCACTCTTGTTTGCATAAAAGAGTTTCAGAGGAATTCCCTTTTACCCCTTTCTTGCTTGCTCTGGAATACAAAATCCAAACTGACAGAATTTTTCATGAAGTGAAATTCTGGTTTCCTCTGCTATGTATCACTCAGAAGATTTCACACATTCATAAGTTTCCTCTTGAACAGTAGTTAAAAAAAAACAGAGGAAGGTTGGAGTATAATTACTGTTTTTCAGATGAATGAAAAAAAAGGCAATTAGAAGTTAATATTAAAGATTACAGGCATTGTAATCCTTGCACTCTCATGAAAGGAATTACTTAGTATTTCACTAAGATTAAAACCTATCTTTGTTGTATTTTTTCATTTAGATTTATGATATGCCCTTGTGCCAGGGCCTTGATTTCAGAACCAGCTTTTGGATCAAATCTTCAGCTGGCATAAGCAATATAGCTCCGTATCATTTTACATTTATTGCAAGAAAGCAACTTATGGCAGTAAAAGAGTGTTGTAAGATTTAGTAAAAAATCAAAATCTGTCATGAAAGTTTACTGAATAATTTTCAGTGCAAAGCTTGGCTGAAGCAGTAATGAACTGAAATGTCCCACTTACAGCTGCTTCAGTTTTAAACAATGAAAGCTGCTGCAGTTTTTCGTAGCAATGAAATTATTATATGAAACAGATGCATCTGTAGTGACACTGCTAACACTGATCTCAACTCTGTCACAGTTGTGTAGAAGCAGCAAAATTTGAATTTTGCTTATGGAAAAATCCGGATACCTAAAGTGAAGTTATCAGGGGTTTGACTAAATTTTATGTTACAACTTCATTTTTTATATTAAATATGTAATTGAAGTGCTTTATGTACTGTTTATCATTGCAATGAAAAGGTAGTCAGAATGAACTTCTCTAGGCTGTTAAACTGCCTCTTATTAGCATTGAAACTATATTTGCAGCGCATTATCTTAGACTAATTTTTTTTTTGTATAAGGAAATTGCCATCAAAGCATAGTTAATCTGAGCTGAATTACATTATAATTGGGGTCCTTATGAATGGGGATTTAAAATTATTCTGTATTGTCACAGAGTAACAATACATTATTAGGATATTAAAAGTGGTTGGCAGCAGTATCATAAGAATACATTTCATATTAACACTTTGTGCAGAGTTAACTCAGTTCATTTTTTGTTTGCACATTTTTCTTGTCTCTGCTGTTGTAATAAACTGCAGAAATGTCAGTGCATTAAAGGTTTTCCAGCTTTAAAAATGCATCACATATTAAGATATAGCTTAAGAAAGGAGTCTATCTAAAGCCTTTTGAAGTCAATTGAAAGACTGCGACTTCAATGAGCTTTGGATGGGGCCCACAATGTGCTTGTTGCAAAGTAACAGCTGTGCAGGCCTTTGTTTTGAGGAGAATCTGAAGTCTCATATTTGATGGTGGGGATACAGTGAAAAGCGAAAAAGAAGAAAGATGGAGGCAAAATAATACATAGCATTTAAAAATGGAAATGAATGCCGTTTGTCTTAATTAGGAGATGCATCATAAGCCTTTGGCTTTCATTATTCAACTGAAAATATTTGAACAAAAAGCATCTGAAGAGGTCAGGATGTTTCTGTGAAGTTTTTGCAGGAGGGCATATGAGCACTAGCTTGCAACCAAAAGGCAGTAACATCCCCACAGCTCTTTCATATACAAATGAAGAAGAATGGCATATCTACTTGACTTTTTTATTTCTCTAACATGTACATTGGGGGTAGTGTGGGGGGTGGTTTACTTACAGCTTACAGCAGAAGGAAGTACCAATGACTCAGAACTCAGTTTGCTGGGGAGTGAAATTCAACTATTTTCATGTCATATATGATTACGTAGATGGTAACCTTTAGAAATAGTTAACATGGCAAACCTTGGCAAAATGCACTCAATTCGATGCCCAGTGAGTAGAAATAAATGTGAGAAATCAACATTGTCAGATAAAATATATTTGAATAGCTAAATAGATGTGCCAGCTGATGCTTACTAAAATCTTGTGTGCATATATATATATATATATCTATCTCACTTTTAAGAAATATAACTACATAAAGGTCAAATACCTCTTGACTGTCATTTGCCATAGTTTTTTCTCAGCAAGGCTTGTTAATAGCAGAACACTACAATTTTTTTAACTTTTGTTTTGTAATAACTGTCTCCATTATTTCTGTTTTGCTCTATATACAGGGCACTGCTGAAGAGGCAGTGGTGGTGGCAAACACAGCCTGTACACTTCAGCTGAACAAAATTAAGAGGGAAACACAGAGGCAGAAATGAAGAAAGGTTGAGGCATTGAGACTATTCCCCTGCTATCAGAGGGTACACATCATATAATGCCTTAATAAAAGGATCAAGATCTATCAAATATATTTTTACCATCATTGCTCTACTTGAAGGATGATTCCAGATGCTCCCTGCTGTAATGCTGTGAAATGTCTTTTATTTACAAAAAGAATTTTACTCTTAGCAAAACATACCAGTTTATTCTTCTGACGACATCAATTTTAACATTCACTCTTTAGTGTTTTACCACTGCTCTATTTACTGATGGCAGAACATACCTACCTTGTCTGATTAGAACAAGCAAAGAAACCCTTTTTAACATTCTCAAGTATTTCTTGCTTGTTACATAGTTGTTATCTGTATCTTTTTGTAGTTTGAGTTTCCTCTTTGTCTTTGTGGGCTTAATTCTATATTTTTGGTATTCCAGATGAGATCTTAACAATACTTAGTCATTTTCCTGTCTATCCTGGAAATACCTTGACTGTAGCACATTTACCCAGACTGCTCACATGTGCCTTTGCTGCATCACAATGGCTGTATATAAACTCCAGGACACTTGTGCCTTGTGGCACAACACATGGTGGTCCTGGCCTTTTTGAAATTCTGGCTGACTACACATACAGAGTACAGTTTAGATGTGATGAGTGACATTAATTCTATTAGCACATCTGATGACTGAAACCAACTGCTGCTACCCTATCAACTTCTACAGAAACTGTATTTTCAAAGAAATGCACCCAGCCCTTAAGGATGTGTAGAAAATCTTCCAAATGGTAGCTGAATCTAGACCCATTTAAGGCCAAAGATGCTGCAGACATGAGCACAGAACAACTGTGTATGTTCCTGTGCTCTTTTAATTTTTATTAACTGTGAAAGCAAAGAATAAGTTTCTTGATGGGCTCATGTAAAATACATTGATAACTGCATAGTCAAACCATAAAAGAAACAAGACTAGGATATACTTGGCTTTTACAGAGTCCTAGGAGTTTTGTTCACTGACATTTTACGAAAACAAAAGAAAATGTTGCCACTGCACCTGGTTTCACTGAACAAATGGGGCTTTTTTTGTTTGGTGCATTTCATGGGGGAAGGGACCTCATACAAGTCTTTATATGACGATATTTAAGTATTCTGAAAAACTTGTGCATGAAACTGAATTATGGAAAATTCTTGCATCTTTATTCTTTTCTGTGTACTTTCAACATCTTGTTGAATATTATTATTCAATCAAAGCCCCTGAAGTATATATTAGAAGATGTATATACCGATCAGAAGCATAGAAGTAGCTTCTCTGGATACAGCAGCAACGCAAACTTCAGAAAGATTGTACTGTGCACAGCATGCAATCATTAAACACTTTGACACTTTGAGGACTTGTGGCTAATGTCTCTGTTAAAGGACAGCACCATTTCTTCAGTCATTGCCTGGGCTGGAGAGGGAATATTAACTTTCTCTATAACTGGTACGATGCTTCCTTAGATTTGAGATATAAATCATATTCTATAATGCATTTCCCCATTTCAGAGCTGACTGCCTCTACTCCTTCATGACTGCAGCAGTAAAGGGAAAGATATAATGCAAAGTCTCTTCTTCATGAGACATTTGAAAATACTACTTTTTGACAAGATTTTCTGTTTTCCTTTTCCTCTCAGCTTTGGATGGCTAAAGATGTCAAAGGCAGGAATACTTTAATAGTTTTATTTGTTTCATGTTACAAATATCTCTACCATAAGTAGGTGCTGTAGAATGTGCTTCTAAGCTTTTTAATGTATTATCAATGTCAGCCTAACTCTCAGATAACTTCTCTGCAGCTACCTAGGACTTGAAATAATGAGCTTCTTAGAGCATTGAATCAGGGCAAAAAAGTATTGGAAATTCCACTGCGAATATTGTGCTTGCAAAACAGTCTTGGCTGCCTGTAATTTAGTAAGAGTACCAGGCAGTTTCTTTGATCTTAATGTTTAAATGTCTCTAAAGAAAACTTTGTTTAGTTTTATTTTTTTTTCATTTACACCTGAAGTCAGTTTCTTTGTTTTCCTGTTAAATGTTCAATAGAAAATTAATGTGTTTTGGATCAGGCACATGTGCATTTATTTGGCCTTGCATTATTCATTAATAGAATTTATTTATTTATTTATTCACTTTCTAAACAAGGAAAAAATGCTTTATCCTGTGAGACATATTTTCCAATTGTATTCATATTGTTTATTGCTTACGTTCAGTGGAGAGACGGGTATATATGTGAGTGTCAAATCACCTAAATTCAGTGCGACTTTTGGACAATCATAAATATTAAGACCCAATTCACATAGAAATCTAGAAAATAGAATAAAGTTGGGGTATCCAGGAGCAGAATTCAATGCATTATTTTACAACAAATGGATTTTAGTTGACCTGGAAGTAGCATTGCAGTACCCTGCACACCAAAGTGCAGTCAGCTAAGCAAACGTGGAAGTAATGTTCAGAGAACAAGTTTGCCTGAAAAAACACCATACTTGGAGAAACCTCTCCCTGCTCAGCTGCATCTGTCACTACGCAAGTTCAGGGTTTGCAGTACTTTCTCATGGACTTAAATGTCCATGATGTGCTCTGTGATTTCACCATGGCTCTGTGTCTTTTCAAGCAATAGCAGTACTAGTTACTCACATTTTGTACAATAGGCTCAAGTCTAGAATCATTGCCTGACAATCAGGAGGCAGGTTTTACGTGCAGCTGAAGAAGCTACAGATGGCTTTTCTGGATTACTGCTAAAACACCAGCTAAGACACAACAAGTTAATTTGATTTCACATGGATCACCTATCACTGGCTTCCAGCTGCCACCTAAATCTCAGTTCAAAATCTTGCCCAATATCATTTTTTTTGGGAACTTGGAAGAGGAGACGTGCAAAACACTTAAAAGGCACAATGTTATATAAGTAACCAAGTATTTTCACTGTTGAACATGTTTACACTGACAATTTGTTTAGTGCTTGAGACCCTCACACTTCTCCATGAGTTTAAAGCAAGGAATAGCCATTTTTTTAGAGATTTGAGATGTTTTTCTTCTCATTTTCAGAAACTAAAAGCTTTTGATTCCTGTTGCTCTCATCACTTTGTTGAAGATAATTCCTTGGTAATTCAGGGCAAATGCTGAGCTTTGAAAGGTGACCACTGCCATTCTCCTATCAGAAGACACTGCTGAATGCTAGAGAAACAATGGAAATGCCACTCAGTGGATAGAGTTTTAGGATAAATTGCATTTGTACCTCAATCTAAAGTTCATAGTTGGGGAAACCAAAGAGAAATTATGTGTTTCAACAGAAATGTCAACTCATTGTTTTGGAAGCATCCTGTTTCGAAATATCTCATTAGACTAACAGGCTGCTTCTTAAGAAGTTTCTGCTTTGCCTTCCTGAATACTAGAAAGCATACATGAATCCTGCTAGCACATCAGAAGGTTTGACAAAGTTATATCGAAATAACTGAGGCATGTAAACTGAAAACTGAAGCATATTGCCATGATAAATTTTATAGAAAACAGGAATACACAGAAAATTTTTCTGTATTGTCATTCAGTGAAAGGTAAATAAGGGAAGAAATGTGACAACAATACAGAGAATTATATGCATTAATAGGGCTGATGATTTTTCTAATGATCTTTAAATAGAGAAACAGGCTCTGTATTCATCACTGATGAGATCAGACTGCTGGAACATTTGCTAATATATACTAATTATCACTCAATGTCCTACCCGTTCTTGAGCTGGTGACACCACTCTTCTTTTTTCTTTCATTGCACCTCACTTTTCTGTATTTGAGGATATATAAGTTGAAGCAAAAATGGAGGGACACATTTCTTTTTCCTTACTGTCTACCATGTAAGCAAGGGTCTTTCAGAGCAATAATAATTTAATAAATATGTGCTATAAAACGCTTAAAATCGTGATGTTTGCCAAAATCAAATAAAACTGTTTTCATACAGTTATTAGTTTCATCATCAGAAAAGTTACATAGAGCAAAAGAAGGATGTCTGGATGTAAAGAAATTGTGTTAAGTATCTTGGAATTTAGGAGAAAATTACATTTTTTTGAGGATTTCTGTGAGTTTTGTCAAATTTTAACTCATAAATATGCCTTGTGGACCCTAATTACTATGTTCAATGTCTAAGAGCTGTGCTACAAGATACAACACAGAAACAAAGCAGTGGCTTTTTATCAGTCTGACTTAATTTATAGCAAGAAGTCTTGACAGCAAGCTAAGATTCTTTTTGTCATCTTGTACATTTTTCTCTCAAATTTTGATCCATTTTCAATCTATACAATCATCCCTAGATTCAAGGTAGAAATGCACTATATTCACACTAGATAAACAGTGTTAATAAACAGGATAGGATTTCTTTTAGTACTTTCTGCTAAGCTTCTAGACTGCTCCATATTTTTAACTACACATTCTTGTAAATTAGTAGTTTAATCAATTTCCTTAGTTACAATCACATTATTCAAGATTCTGCTTTGGAATTGGTTCAAAACCGGGCACATGGACCTATGTCAAAAATAAGAGATATTGAGCACTTACAATTTTCAGTAAATATTATTTGAAAAATAATTTTCTAAATCCCTTGAGAAGCCATATCATTTTGAGGTGTAAAAAATGTACCTTAATGATGAAGATCTTGTTTCTACTAAGCTAGGTACTTAGATGAAAATACTTTATCAAGATTCTCAAATGAGCTGTTCTTTCTAAACAAATAGCTGAATGTGCAGATACTAAGAAGGATGGAAATCCCAGGTTTTTTTCTGAACATATTAACTCCTGAACTGAAAAGATATCTCAAAGTTTCGCTTAAATGGTGTGTTTCACTGAGTTTTGGAATTACTGCTGCTGTTCAGATAGCACCATTATGTGAATATTGAAGACTGGCTTTCTTTACAGAATGCAACTCACACTTCTAATGCATTTCAGAAATTGTTCAATTTACCTTGAGATATAGCAATTAGTTTTAAGCCTTTATGTTATTTGAAAATTGAAGGTGTATAAAGGTCATGGGTTGGAAAACACAAATACATGCCACCAAATGAAGACAGATTATGACCTCATACATCACTGAAGACAGGCTAAATAGTGGCTCTTTTGCAGCAAATCTCAACTTTAACCAACACCAGACTTCTCATTCTTTAACCAGAAAAAGTGCAAGACCTAGAGCTACTACTATGAAATATTTAAATTTATGTTGACTGTCTTCAGCCATTTTATAAGATTTATTTTAGTCTTATAATACACTCTTCACAGAAAAGGCAAAACATCTAAATAGGGGATCTCAACTAGAGAAGTTCTTAGGATTTTCTTTCTCATATTGAAAATATCCCCGGTGAAATCTGTGTTCTCCTTTACTTCTGGAAGTCATTCCTGTGACTTTTAGCTGCAGTCAATCCTAGCTTCATACTGGACATAGCTAAACATTTCTGCAGCTAATGGACAATCATATGTGAAGGATTTGCACATATTAACATGTTTTATTCTGAGCACAAAATAAACAAATAAAATAAAAGTTTAAGATTTTATTAATTTTCCTTCTAGTCTGACGACAGTTTTTCACCATCCTAAATATCTGTCAAAACATCAGGACACATGTAAATTGTTGTAGTGGAATAACAAGGCTAGCTCAATTGCCCTGTTCTAAGAGGGGAGAATACTTGCAGCAAGGAAAGCATTCCTGAAAAACCTAGTTTTCCCTCATTTATTTTCTGTATTTGTTTTATTCTCATGCATAATCTGAGTAAGTTTTCTAACTGATGGGACAGAATTAAAGGAGGAACATTGCTGAATATAGGAAATAGTGTTAGAGATGAAAAACTTTGGCACTTTCCTCAATTCTGGAAAGAATTGAAATTAATCATAAAGGGCAAAAAATTGACTTTTTTTTCCATACACTTGGTACAACACTTTTTTTTTTTCCTGTGTTATTTGTAGTACTAGCTATTTGGATCAATGGATTGCTAATTAGAAACTGACTTTGGAAGGCTGCAGCATGCTTCTCAATGATTCATGTGTTTGCATTGATTTTTGCATAAAAACAAAATCTAGCTGTAATATTTAGCACTTAGAAATTGGTCCTCAATGAACTATTTGTAGCTTAATAGGCTTGATAATACTTGGAAGCTCATTATTGTGTTTTTATCATTATTTCTTGGATTAAACTATATACATACACACATATGTATATACACACAACACTCACACTCACATACGGAGCTGTATTAAGCCAAAAGACAAGGTAGGCAGCAGCTTATGGCAGCAGACTGTGTGCTTCAGCTATGCCAAAGATGGGGCCTGGCTTCCCAGGCTGAACAGCAGGTCTTTGTTTCCTGCTTTATACAGCCATCTTCCTCTCCTGCTGTTGCTAACCCTGGGTGAACAAACAGGATGTAACCTAGGGATGTGCAGCTTCTTAGGGAAAGGATAGTCACTTTCCTGTCTGTCTGTCCTTCAGGAAGGTGACAGCCACCCCTTTCAATGTTCTGCTGTTGCTCATCCCATTAGGAGCAGGCCTTGCCTCTGTGGGAGGACAGGACACTGCAAGCCTTCCTATCAGGAAAGGGTAGTAGATGAGGATGGGTCCATGGGTGACAAGTAAAGGGTGGATGGTGAAAGTTCTGTGCTTCAGGAAAGTGAGGAAGAGGGAGATTACCCATGAAAATAGTCAAGATTTCAGAAGCGCAGAAGGAAAGAAGAGCTTTCACTACCCTGATAACACAATACCACTAAAGCCTCACTTAGTTTCTCCAGCCTTTTTAGTCTTCTCAACCACTTTGTACCCAGAATATCATGGACCTTCACTGACCTCTGAGTTGCTAGCTCCAGTCTTACTCCAGAAACCCCATTCTCTCCCCCCACAACCCATCTGTTCTGTCCGCTGAAGCCTCCACTGAATCTTTTTAGCCTCTTTCTCCCATCTGCTGTGACCCATATTGCTGCTTCCATAAAACTGATTCTGCCTACACTGCTGAGAAGCCTTCAGCTGAGTTAGCATATACAATATGGATTGTTGGTGTCATATGGCCTATATATGTATGTGTCTATAAATAGATTTATTGTCTGGATATGCAGCCAACAGTTCAGCCAAGGTTCCTATGAACATTCTTAACTTTTTGTCCATGAATACTTAAAATATAAATTTAGGCACCTGCTAAAGTTCCTTGCAAAACTAGGGAGCTAATATCCAGATGGTTAGTTACAGGATCTGTATCTAAGATTCAACTTCATTCTCAATCTGTGGACATATTTAAGGCTATTGATGATAGATCTTTGCTTCCAAATCCATGAACTTTCTGAGAACAAGTTTTTCACTAAACTGCCAAGGTCACCCTGACTATTTTATCATATCTTTATTTATCACAGCCAAGAGATTACTGAAATAATTTTTCACTCCATTTTCCAGTTCTGATTTAAATTTTGCAGTATATAAATCTGTATTTCTTCCAGAGAAGAGGTTTTCAATTTAAAACTTGCAACACATTTGACCTCTTTGAAAAGAATAGCATCCAGATTGACCATTTAGCAAATCTCTGGAGCAAAATACTGATATTGTAGTGATTCCAGATTTAGATTTCAACGTTAAAAATTATTTCTGCCTGTCCTCATGACTAGCACAGAAGCTGTCCTAAACCAGAACAATATCAATTAACCACAGACACCCAACTGTAAGAGCTACTTTAGCAGACAGGTGGAATTGGACAAATTATCATACAAGGTTACACAGAAGAAAAAAAGACCTGCAGTCTCTCTAGGAGAATTACAAGCCAGTGATGGCCCCCTCCTTTTGCTGCAATTATCTCCAAATCACACCTGCCAAGCTGTAGGGAAGCATTCCTGTGGTTTGTGGCTAAGAGCACAGTCAGGTAAACTGTTGTTTTAGTTGGATTAGAAATCCTCCATACTTCCACTTGTTTCAAAGAATGCTGTACTGTAATTATTTCTGCAGTAAAAGCAACACTATCAGTATAAAAATCACGCTAGAAATTAGCCTTTTTAAAAGCTAACGAGCTTTAGGTTGAGATACCACTGAAATATTTTAGTGCCAGAATAAATATCCTCATGGCTAAACTGAGATGCTTTTCCACATAGATATGAGAATGTAGTTCCTCTGTTGGAGAAGGAGATCAGGGTCTAGACAGCATTTGTGCTGAATGAAAACCTTGCTCAGTTTGTAAGAAAGAAGTGTTAATACAAGACAGAAATTTCAAGGCCTGAATCTTTGGAGAGATGGATGGGATATCTGGGAAGCCAAATATCAGCTCTTTTACTTGGGATTCTCAGTGGTGATTCTTAAGTCTAGACTGTAATTCATTTTTTTCCTGGAGGTCATAACAGAACAGAGTTTATTTCACCTCACAAGTTTGTCATTCCAACCTGTACCTTGGAGAAGGTGAGTAGTGGAACCTATGAGAAAGATCACCACCGTCCTTGTTAAGTACCCTTATCACTGTTTTTTTAAGGTTCTCTTGCTCACAATTGTTGTATCTCTATAAATATTTTGAAAGAGATGAGATCAGAAGTACGGGATGATTTCTGATGTTAAGAATCCAATTCTCTATGACTGCAGTAAATTGCCAACAAGTCTTCCTGATGGTCTTTTAGAAGATGGAAAAATCCCACGTGTACAAATTATTTGAGAATAATAGTTTTAGAGAAAGTAGTTTGCACGAGTCATAACAGAAAATGCTTATTTTCTTGAAAGAAAATTGTGTTAAATGCAATTGCTCTTAATCATTGTGTCTGCCTCAGTACATGGAGAGACAGTGAGAGGGCAGTACTGTATGCGAGCAGTCAAACTCAGGTATAGGAGAAACAAAGTGACGGCAGCTATTTGTACGATTGACTTTTGCATGATTGTGCCATGCCCAGATTTCGAATCTTAGCTGCAGAGTCCAGATGGTATCCTACGTTGAGCCAACACTTCCATCTTGAGCACTGGCTAATTGTTCCTGCAGGTCTAGAGTTAAGCCTCTGGTTAAAGGTCTGAGATTTATGCTTGTGGTCATGAGATGGACTAAGGCACATCTGGAATCTGAGAACTGACATGTAGACGTAGCTGCTGTTATTCTAAAGAAGAATTATCTGAGCGACAGTGAAAGACAGGGGAGATTTAAATCAAGAACACTGGACTTCAAATTTGCTCTTGGCAAAAATAGATTTATCCTCAGCTATTTTTAGCAAGTTATCAAAACACATCTGCATTACAACTTAATTATCTTCAATACATTAATTTATTTTACATGATAAAAGTATTATGTATACTGCAGTGTTCATACAGTATTAACTTAAATATAAACATTTGCAGTAATTCATGCAATGGGGATCCATGATGCCAGGAAATTTTAAAACCAGTCTTACATTACAAATGATCTAATCGTCTCTGTTATATTGACAGGTATCTAGAAATTAATTCAATTCTATCATTAAGCTATTTCAGAGATTCATATCAGAAATGCTCAATAGAAGCCTAGTGATGTTATTGGAAAAAATTCCTTTCCTCAGTTTTTCTGTCACCAAGTTAGTAAAAGAACATATCAGTCAGAGTAGGGGCAGGTCCTATAATTTTATAATCCTACATTGTTATCAGGCCTTATGACTTTTTGGTCATTTTGGTTTTTTTGGAGGTGGTGAATTGGCTGAAAAAAATACCCTTGGAAAACTGGCTTATAATGTAGGGTAGAGAGAAGCACACTTGGCAGTGTTATCGTACTCCTTTTGGAAGCTGTAATGAGAGTAAACTGTGTCCAGGATGATACCTGGAGCTAGGTCAGAGGGGAGAGAGAAGTTAAGTAGTATGAACAATCAAGATTCCAGTTTTCAGTCACTCATCCTATTTTATTTGGCAGTGTAGGTGTACCTAGAGAGCTTATATCTGAGTTTCCTTGTCTTTGACATGAGAATTAAAGATGAAAAACGTATGATAAAGGTAACAATGGTCTATATGGAATCAGCCACTGACACAGCTTTCCTGTCATGCTGTTTTTTCAAGAACATATGGAAATTCATGGTTCAGAGCATTTTTGTAGTCCCGTCCCTTAAATGTAAGGCTTAGGTTTACGTTAAAGTGCAAATTGCAGTATAATAGAAAGAAAGTTGGTATTGTGTTAAATGCATTACTTCAGGTTCTCACAGCCTTGCCACAGGAGGTGATCAACCTCTGCTAAACATTCTACTAGAAAAGAATACAACTGGCAAGGAGTTCCTGCAAACTTTTATGTTTACTGGGTTGCTCTGAACTTTTAGACGAGGTTAGGGCCTGTTCTTCATTTACCTTTTCCTACATAATTTCTCTTTCAGCAAATCACAGTCAGCCACAGACAGAATTTTACCAAGATATCTAGGGATTCTCTTTCCAGATAGTGTGGTCATAGCTGATTTTTCAGGCAAAGGGCCAAACTAACTCTTGTCATAGTTTTCCTTTAAGGGCAAGAATGTGATGGTAGGACTGAAAAACTTTAGCAGGCATAGACCAGTTATTCAAATACAGGTTCTCCCCTCCGTTTTCCCTCTGCATGCACACAAAAATCCAAATTTTCTTCTTGATTCCCTAGATTCAATGTCTTTGTCCTTCATCTCTGGTCCTCCAGGTTTTCAAGATCTTCCCACCTGCTTCTCATAATGTGGTGTTTACACTTATTCCTTCCAATGTGTGAACTCTTCATGGTGAAGCATGCCAGAAGAAGCCATCGCTTTATTGCTTCTTTGTGTGGATACAATCTACTTGATATATATCCTCTGAAATGCATGTCTGTAGACTTATGGGAAAATTAATAAAACAGAAATTAAAACTGACAGCTTTGAAATGATATGCTACCCTTAGCATATGGACTACCTCACACGAACACTTTATGGGATTTGTATCAGGATTATGGACAGTAACTCAATAGGGGATAACTTCCAAACTATATTCCTAAATCTCCTTTGACAGGTTTTGGATGCTGTATAATTCTTACGGTATTATAATGTCATGTCAATGATGCTACAGTCATCATTAAGATAGTCCTTTCATTCTTAGTGCTAATTTTGTCTTATAATTGCTTTTGCAGTGAAATTTCATATGCTTTTTCTAAGCAGACAAATGAGCTTCCTTAAAAAAAATTAAATGCTTCATTCTCCAGGAAGACATGCTTTGAAGATCCAGTTTCCTCAGAAATAGGCAGCTATATCTAGAGAGAGACAACAACAACAATCCTTTATGCTCTGAGCTTTTAAATATATACTAATGATTTGCATTATCAACTTTGGCACCATTAAAAAAATATGCTAGGAAGTAAAGATAGTTAAACGTTAATTTTATTAGGATCCTATACTAATTTACTTGAGTATTGGTATACATCAAGGATCTTGTATCTTTAAGGTCGTGAGTGAAAGATTAGGACAGGTTTAATTACATAAGACAGAGAGCAGAGTATCACATCCTCTATCACATCTGGTTGATATTATGTGGAGTCACTTTTCAATTGTTGGAATTTACTGTTCTTCTCTTGGAACAGAAGTGTGAGGAAAGAAATGGGGTGAATATCAAAGTTCTTCAGCCAAAGAAGCCACACCCTGAAGTGAGAACAGCAGGTAACTTGAAGTGAAGGAGAGATTGCTTACCATGGATTGAAAGCAGTGTTCCTTTCTGCATAGCTATTACTAGCTTTGCTAGATTAACCTCTCTGAATAATTTTACGTGATCTTCCTGAAAAAATTAAGTATTGACACTGGTTTGGCATAAGGACAGTGGATGTCTTCGAGCTTTGATAACCATTTCTACCTCTTTTCTGATAGGAGCCTTCCTTTTTATTTGCTTCTGCTCATTCTGTAAAATATACCATGGATGTTTGACAGTGACTTGCGCTCCATGCTTGTGCTCTACATAGATTAGAACTAGCTTTGCAGGGTATATACAAGCTGTGCTTTGTACTGTTTGGAGTACCTTTGCTCCAGAGTATGCATCTTCTCTATGATTATTAAAATATTCTAGAAACAGGTTTTTGCTTTCTTTGGAGACAGATTGTTGTTTTCAAAGACTAGTAATAACTACTTTCAAGCTATATGCTTTTGTGATCCTACAGTGGAAATGATTCTTCACTCCAGATGAAATAATTTTATTGTTAGTAAATACAATTTTTAGTTGATTTCAGTAAACATGCATTTCTTTATGTTGGTGAAATTCCAGCCATTGTGCTGCATTACAACCCAGACAGATTTTGAAGCTCAAGCAGAAGGACTGGGTGAGAGTGAGGGAGAAGGAAAAGCAAACTGCAGGTCACATGCAGTAGCTGAAGAACCAGTTAATGGAAAATACACCCAAACTGTGCAAGTGTCTCTGCCAAGAAGGGATTAGGAGGTTCTGTACAACATTGAATATTCTAGCTCTTTGCATTTTCTTACTTTCTGTTCAGAGGCAACAGCATAAGGAGTTTCAGTGAATTTTGGCTGCCTACAACATAGTCTACGCTAGTCCTGTAGGAATTCCTGTTGCACATGGGCATTACATGCACATGCATATAGTATATCTTATCTTCTAACCTTGCTTTATTTTGTTGTGGAAGTATATTTGAACATGTTTGAAAAAAAAAGTGCATTTTCAAATATATGGCTGATCACACAATAGTGAAAGTGGCACAGAGGGGGTTAATGGAATGATGAGGCAAAAAACTGCAGTGCCAGCAGAATTCCCCAAAGGGTAAACAAAACTCTTAACTGTTGCAAACAATAAATTGTCAATACCTTGTAGAAACAGTGGATAATGAAAAGTTATAATGCCTATAGTTAGTATCCTCTTTAAAAGAATTTACACAGGATATGAAATTAAATTCTGTGCACAGTTCTCTTAATTTGCCCTTAATTAAACAATACTCCATAAATGGTGCATTCAGTGACCAAATGTTCAGAGACAGCAAAATGGTGGGTCCCAAGCCATTAGGAATGAAATAAAGTCAGTCCCCTGAGAGCCTGCTAGAATCTGGTCTATCTAAGTGACAACTGATGGTTTAGGAAAGATAATTAACTTTGCAATTACAAACCGCTGCTTTCACCAATGCTGTTTCTTTCAGTATTCTCTTCTAAATGTTCTACTATTTTTACAGTTAGATAAAATGCTTTTTAAAAATGCTGAGTTCATAGGGGTCCATTTTTCCTACACAAATATAATTTGAATATTTTATTTTAAATATTTCAGATCATTATTATATGTACAGGTTTTTTATAAATTACAGAAGATAAGTGTTATATTTTCTATGACTTTCAAGAGTTCTTTCGTTATTTGAAAGATAAAGGGGCATGCTGCATCAAATACATTTCATTTTTTTCCTTTGGTAGCAAATCCTTGACCTAACAAATCTAAATTAGGCTTGTTCTTTAGCTATGTAGATTGGAATTCTCTTCAGTATAGGGAACATCAGTTCTAATCTGCTAACGTGCCTTCATTTTGGTAAAAAATGCCTGTATTGAAGAGGATTTGCTAGTTGAATCCATATGTCTGTACCCTTGATTATCTTTCCCATAATGTCTCCTAGCATGTAAATGAGTGTATTTTCATGCTGGCATACGTGTCCTGAAATCTTCAAGTATGCAATACGCTCATACTTACATGTAGGAGCATCAGTATTTTGCTACGATGTATTAGGGGATTATGAAAAAGCTCAGCTTAGAGTGTGAAATATTATGTTCAATAGTAGGGTTTTGTTGTGACTGTAGATGTCTGTATACTGAACAGAGTTCCAGGTAGGTATGGACACAGGTAAGGATGAAGACAGAATCAGGACTTAACTTCATGAAAAATATAATATAACTTTGCCATGATTTCACATGCTGTAGTACACTGAAAAGCTTTAGAACTGACTTCAGAAAATCCCAGCTAAAAAAAAAAACGACCAAGATAATTTGGCCTGCTACAAAGGACCAACTCCATGCATTGATTTAGTAGGTGAAAGTCAAAATTTAGGCCCTTCCAGAAGAGTACCTGCTTCCTTATAATCACTTGTAGACTGATGCTGATGCCCAATGCCAGATCCTGCTGTAAGGTCCTGGCACTGTTTGCTGCGATATCCCATGGAAATCTGCTTCTGGAATCAGCTCATCATTTATCCTGTGCTTAGGGGAAGCTCATTTGTCTCTCTATGCCACCATGATAAGGGATAAGGACATTTTTCTCTCTCCCTTTGTGTTTGAATTGGAACTTCATTGGAAACTTTCTAGCCACACTCATGTACAATCAAGGATGCAACACTCTCAGGTCTCAGTCACTGACTCTGGGAGCTCTGTAAGAACAAAATAATTTAAATTACTTATGTCTTTCTGGTAAAGGTGCATTTCTGTGAATTGTTCTGTATAACTCCAATTGCACTGTGACACCTGTACCACTTCACATTTGTCACTTAACCTTAGTTAAGTTATGTAGTTAACCTCAGAAAAGTAAGGAAAATACTGCGATATTTAAATGACACTCATTTTAAGTGGCAGTTTTAAAGACTTTAATGACTGGCACTGTACAGTGACATGTAAATTTGTAGATTGTCAGGGAAAGGGATGTTATTACTGATAACGTGTATATATATTCTGTTTCCCTAACCAATCTTCCTTCATGAATATGCTTTAACATATTCAGCTGTCTTGTATGTCATTTTGTCCAGCTTTGCCACTTGTGAAGTGTTACACACATATGCTTCATCACAGTTAATAGTTTGATCTTACCAGAGGGCTTAGGGTTTTAAGGTAGTCTGAAAACTTGTATGAAAGGAATCATTGCCTACAAAATGCCTGTTATTGCACTCACTGATTCATATAAGAGCCTCTGAATGTTGTGTTGATATTTAACATCTCTTTCCACTGGAATGTGATGCAAACCTCTATATCACCCTTAGTGAGGCATTTAAAATTCCTGTTGCTGAGCATCACACAAGCTGCAGTGTTATTTTCCTGTCCTTCATTGTTGCTGAGTCAATACACAGAAAAAGAGAAGGATTATTGTGGTACACCATTCAGTAAAGACTTTTATTTGAAAGTACCAGAATGTTTGTTCTTTTAAAAATTATTTATTCCTATAAAATACAAGTAACTATTGTCAAGCACTGTCTGTCATTTTATACTTAGAAGCCACTTAAAAATTTGCATTACTTAAATTCATCACAGGTTAACAGAAAATGGAAAAATTGTGAGATCTATGGGAAAATAGTTGATATATCTGGATTCCTATAAATACAAAGAGGGAAAATTATACTGCTTTTTAAAAAGAATTAACTTCAGTTCTTGTTCTTTCTTTTTGTGCAAAGATTTTCCAATGTGTTTTAGTAGTGTTAATTCTAGATCTTAGTTTGGACTGATGCTCCATATGGATTAAAAAACAGATAGTAAGAGATGGATTCAGGTTTTCAAAATCATCAAGTAATTTGAAAGAAAAGTGCTTCACAGTGTTAAGTTCCAACAATTTGATTTGGCTGTTATTGTGGAACCCTGGTATCCAACACTGAATTTCTTCAGAGAGGAAAACTTTATCTCCACCCTCTTTCATGATGTGTGATCCAAAATGCCAATCACTGGGAATGGAATACAATTATATTCACTAATATGTCTAAAATAGAAACTCTTGCTGTCAATATATACTCATTAGTACTGAGTTGCAAATGAATTCTGGAATTGTGCTCTTATTAATTAGGTGGCAGACTAGAAAACTTCTTGCTTCTGTTTAGCCAGATGGAGGGACAGTGGGTGTAATGACCTATGTTGGGCCTTTCCCAGGGGATTTCTTTGGTGTTTCTTGGTGTCAGTATGGGTCCATCTTCCATTTGCCATTTAAAATAAACAGCCCTAAACTTGCACAAGTGTACACTTAAATTACATTCAGAAAAAGAGATGGTAATTTTGTTAAGTTTTAAAATTAGTTATGCATCACATTCTTAAAATTCCAGAGGGACTTGGGCACACAGATGCAAGGTGAAATATATTTTTTGGAAAAAGGTAAGTCAGTCTGCTTTTTTTTCCTCTGTTACACTATCCTACACAGTCTGCCTCGTGATCCAGCAACATAATGCAGTTTGGTTTTACAACTCTCTTTCTTGTTTTTTTCTGTATGAGTTGTTTAGAATTCTAAGAGGCTTCGGTGATTCAAAAATGGACTTCTGGGGGAGGGGAGGAGCAGTGGAAGTTGGTGATCAGCCCACATGAAAAGTCCCTAATTCTCTGATTGACCCTGTATATTCTAAAGAGTCGTAAAGATACTTAAATGTGTATCTTCATTAAAGAATATGAGTAATACCACGAACTGAATGGAATTACTCATGGGTTTTAAGTTTTGTATGAATCAACTATCATCCTGCATTGTAGCCTACATAAGAAAATATTTGTTAAGATGTGCAGGAGATACTTCAGCTTTTTCAGCATAAAAAATGGTTCTTTGAAAGCTGGCAATTTGTTTCAAATAATAAGAAACAGAAAAAAAAGCACCTTCAGAATAATACATTACATCAAGTTGTGGTTTGTCATGGGTACAGTTCTGTTCTTGAAGTTTTAAAATCTCTGGCACTTGAATTAATTGGAAAAAGACATTTTCTCCTGACCTTACGGATGACTAATTTTCCACAAATAACTTTATTCAGTGTGAGCTCCCAACTGGTGCTGGTTCTGCCAAGTAAAAGCTAATACCAAACAAATCAGGTGAGCACCCTCATTTCCCACTGTGTGTCTCTTCATCTCCAACTGTGTTACTTACTGTACAGACAAATACTGACAAGCATTATGTGGATCTGAAAAATTTCTGTTTAAATGCACAAGAATGTGCAATTTTTGCTCTCTAAAGAGGGAATATTGTTTGCAAAGAAATCTGGTTAATGATTTCAGTGAAAAAAAGTCTTAGATTTTTATTGAACAAACAAATAGAGAAATACATTTAACAATTTATTCCTAGTAGATTATTCACTTAGTTTTACATTTATAGAAATTCACTTGGCTTTACATTTATAGAACTTTATTACAGAAAATAGTGAAAACATTTTGGGTTTTGTGAGTGTAAAATCACACATATAAATAATGTGATAGCTGTAATTTGATACAGGACTTAAAAGCTTGTTATTGTGTAGAAACATATTTTCTCATTCGCATATCCAGTGTCCTTAGATTATAAATAAGATGGATAATTATTTTTATTTTCTTGTGCATGCTTCTTCTCTCTGTCTTATCCCTTTTAGGAAATGCAAAGAGGTTGGCCCAATGAGTCAGTGATTTCCTTCCCCTCCTTTTGAAATACAGGGTGGAAGGCAATGTGATTAAAATCCCTTGCAGGCCTGGGAACTATACACCTGAAAGCATCTGGGATCTGAGTATTTGAATTTGGAAGAGAGGCAGAAATTACGATTGAAACAATTATGAAGGTCGTATCATGTACACCAGCACTTCTGATCTCTGCATTACAATGGCAATGGAATGAATTGTCCCCATGACATATTATGACTGCAATGGTCCAGTGTAATCCCAATTTTTTACCTTGTATGAAAATGATGAAACAAGTATAGAAAAGAAATAATGTTTCAGAAGGATACAATGTGGCTTTAACTGCAAAAAGATAGCAGATGAGGAGTAAGCAAGAGGGTATTTTTACATAATTCATTTTCAGAACACAGTTGTAAAAACTTCAAGCAGTTTCACAGGCACAACTTGTGCTAGTTTGAAAACAAACCAGTGAGAGGCACCAAGTCAGAATAACAATTTAATGGAAATTAAAGAAAAGGAAAAGAAAGTAAAAGAAAACACTGACAGAGTCAAGATGCAACCTGAGTCCCTGTTAGGCAGGGTAGTGGTAGCAGTCTGGTGGAATGGTGGCTGCAATCCTCTGAAGTGGTGATCCTGTAGTAGAAGGGGTCTGCTCTTCCTCAGAAAATCCAGCGGTGGCTGTGTAGCTCCTGTCCTCTGGAAATCCAGTGGAGTCCCTTTGATGCTCAGAGTCCCAGTTATATCCATGATGGGATGCTTGGTTCCTCCCTCTGGGTGGAGCATCTCACAATGGGGTAATGAGTCATGAGGCCAGGTGTTGATTAGGCTCGTTAACAGAAGATAGTCCAGAGGGAGTTATCTCTGAGTCATGCAGCAGGACAATGATGGGCCATTAACAGAAAGATAGTCTGGGGGGAGGAGGCAAGGAGACACTGCCCCACCTGATTTCAACAGCTCATGAGGATGGTAATAGAATACACCTCAACCCAGGACATTATCCACCCCTTATTCTATTACCATCTACATCATCCCAAATCAATACCTTCTTAAACTCTAAATACACATACATATATATATATATATATACAATGAAACCCTACACACCGTTCTCACCTAAGATTAGGTCTCCCTGTGGTACACAACGGGTTTCCCCATCTTTTTGCATTACCCACCAAGTGCAACCAGGTCCTTGAGCAAAGACAATCCCACGGATGGGTTTGCCTTTGCCTGAGGTAGGATTAATCCAAACAGTCTTTCCTAAAATACCTCTCAGGTGTACCACAGGGACTCTATCTCCATCCACTGTGTGCAAGGGTTCGGACTCGGCAGGACCAGCTCGATTGATGGACCCTCGGGTATTGACCATCCAGGTAGCCTTCGCTAAGTTCGCTTCCCAATTTTTGAAGGTTCCCCCACCAAGTGCCTTTAGGGTGGTTTTAAGTAGTCCATTGCAGCGTTCAACTTTTCCGGCAGCTGGTGCATGATAAGGAATATGATATATCCATTCGATACCGTGTTCTCTGGCCCAGGTGTTGATGAGGCTGTTCTTAAAATGAGTCCCGTTGTCTGACTCGATCCTGTCGGGGGTGCCATGTCTCCACAGGACTTGCTTTTCCAGGCCCAAGATGGTGTTCCGGGCTGTAGCATGAGGCACAGGGTAGGTCTCCAGCCATCCAGTGGTTGCTTCAACCATGGTCAACACGTAGCGCTTGCCTTGGCGAGTTTGGGGAAGGGTGATGTAATCAACTTGCCAGGCTTCCCCATACCTGTACTTTGACCATCGTCCGCCGTACCACAGAGGCTTCACCCGCTTGGCCTGTTTGATTGCAGCACAGGTCTCACAGCTGTGGATGACCTGTGAGATGCTGTCCATGGTAAGGTCCACCCCTCGGTCACGGGCCCATTGGTATGTTGCATCTCTCCCCTGGTGACCAGAGGCATCATGGGCCCAACGAGCTAGGAATAGTTCTCCCTTGTGCTGCCAGTCCAGATCCACCTGTGATACTTTCACCTTGGCAGCTCGGTCCACCTGCTCGTTGTTGCGATGTTCTTCATTAGCCCGACTCTTGGGTACGTGCGCATCCACGTGTCGAACCTTCACGGTCAGCTTCTCTACTCGGGCGGCGATGTCCTGCCAAATCTCAGCGGCCCAGATGGGTTTCCCTCTGCGCTGCCAGTTGGCTTTTCTCCAGCGAACCAGCCATCCCCACAGAGCATTAGCTACCATCCACGAGTCGGTGTAGAGATAGAGCCTCGGCCACTTCTCTCGTTCAGCAATATCCAAAGCCAGCTGGACGGCTTTAAGCTCTGCAACCTGACTCGATCCACCTTGTCCCTCGGTAGCTTGTGCAACTTGCCGTGTGGGGCTCCATACTGCAGCTTTCCACTTCCTGTTAGTGCCTACAATTCGGCAGGAACCATCAGTGAAGAGGGCATAACGTCTTTCAGTCTCCGGTAGCTCATTATATGGTGGGGCTTCCTCAGCACGAGTCACTTGCTCTTCCTCTTCTTCAGAAGATAATCCAAAAGTCTCACCTTCAGGCCAGTTTGTTATAATTTCCAGAATCCCAGGGCGATTCGGGTTTCCAATACGGGCACGCTGTGTGATGAGAGCAATCCATTTGCTCCATGTGGTGTCGGTGGCATGATGCGTGGCAGGAACCTTTCCCTTGAACATCCACCCCAGCACTGGTAGTCGGGGTGCCAGGAGGAGTTGTGCCTCTGTGCCGATTACCTCTGAGGCAGCTTGGACTCCTTCATAGGCGGCCAAGATTTCCTTCTCTGTGGGAGTGTAGTTAGCTTCAGATCCTCTGTAGCTTCGGCTCCAGAATCCCAGTGGTCGGCCCCGAGTCTCACCAGGCACCTTCTGCCAGAGGCTCCAGGACAGACCATGGCTCCCGGCTGCAGAGTAGAGCACGTTCTTCACCTCTGGTCCTGTCCTGACTGGGCCAAGGGCTACCGCATGAGCGATTTCCTGTTTGATCTGAGTGAAGGCTTGCTGCTGTTCAGGGCCCCAGTGGAAATCGTTCTTCTTGCGGGTAACCAGGTAGAGAGGGCTCACAATCTGGCTGTACTCAGGAATGTGCATTCTCCAAAAACCTATGGCGCCTAGGAAAGCTTGTGTTTCCTTCTTGCTGGTCGGTGGAGACATCGCAGTGATCTTGTTGACAACCTCGGTGGGAATCTGACGTCGTCCATCTTGCCACTTTACTCCCAGGAACTGGATCTCTTGGGCAGGTCCCTTGACTTTGCTCCTTTTGATGGCAAAGCCAGCTTCCAGGAGAATCTGGATGATTTTCTCTCCTTTCTCAAATACTTCCTTTGCTGTGTTTCCCCACACGATGATGTCGTCGATGTATTGCAGATGTTCTGGGGCCTCACCCTTTTCCAGTGCAGTCTGGATCAGTCCATGGCAAATGGTGGGACTGTGCTTCCACCCCTGGGGCAGTCGGTTCCAGGTGTATTGCACACCCCTCCAAGTGAAAGCAAACTGGGGCCTGCATTCTGCTGCCAAAGGAATGGAGAAGAAGGCATTGGCAATGTCAATAGTGGAGTACCACTTCGCTGCTTTGGACTCCAGCTCGTACTGAAGTTCCAACATGTCCGGCACAGCAGCGCTCAATGGTGGTGTGACTTCATTCAGGCCACGGTAATCCACTGTCAGTCTCCATTCCCCGTTGGACTTACGCACTGGCCATATAGGGCTGTTGAAGGGTGAATGGGCCTTGCTGACCACCCCTTGGCTCTCCAGTTTACGAATCATCTCATGGACGGGAACCACAGAGTCTCTGTCTGTGCGGTATTGCCGACGGTGTACTGTTGCTGTGGCGATTGGTACCTGTTGTTCTTCAACTCTTAGCAGTCCCACGGCAGACGGGTCATCTGAGAGGCCAGGCAATGTACTCAGTTGTCTGATATCTTCTGTCTCCACAGCAGCTATCCCAAAAGCCCAACGATGTCCTTTTGGGTCCTTGAAATATCCATTTCTGAGATAGTCTATGCCGAGAATGCACGGGGCCTCCGGGCCAGTCACGATGGGGTGTTTCTGCCACTCATTCCCAGTTAAACTCACTTCAGCTTCCAGTACAGTCAGCTGCTGGGATCCTCCTGTCACCCCACAAATGGAAATGGGTTCTGCTCCCACATACCTTGATGGCATCAGAGTACATTGAGCGCCTGTGTCAACCAAAGCCGTGTATTTTTGTGGGTCAGCTGTGCCAGGCCATCGGACCCACACAGTCCAAAAGACCCGATTATCCCTTTCCTCTACCTGGCTAGAGGCAGGGCCCCTCTATTCCTGGTTCTGGTGCATGTTGCTCCCTTCCGGTGAGTATGTTCCTGAGGTCCCTTCAAGAGGATCAGTCATACTATCATTCTGGTATCGTCTGGAGTTCTGTGTGCGAGAGACCGGAGCAATGTTGACTCTAGATGCGCTTCTTGTGGTATTTGTCCCTCTCTTTAGTTCACGTACCCTGGCTGCTAAGGAGGAGGTGGGTTTTCCATGCCACTTACTCATGTCTTCTCCATGTTCCTGAAGGAAAAACCAGAGATTACCTCGTGGGGTGTATCCTCTCTCCCTGGTTGGGGGACGCCGGCTCCTAATGGCAGAGACTCTTGTTGGTTCTGGCGAGATCTGGTAAATCTCTTCCTTAAGTTCCTTTTTCAATTTCTGATGGCCTTCTTCAATCAAACTCCGGACTTGCTCAGCCAAAAGACTTGTTTCCACGGATGAGACATGGGTGCGAAACGGGGCTGTGACGGTGTCCTCGTAAATCCTCAGTTTGTTCACCAGGACGCCCACCCTGTCCTCGCCTTCCCTCCATTGCAGCGTTGCCAGGTAACGGGAGTATATCTCTGGTCCAAGGCGTGCGAACCTCAACCACATCTGTGACGTGCACTGGACACCATCTGGGCTCTTAGGAAATCTTTCGTCTTCTGAGAAAATGATCTCCAGCACAGCCAATTCCCTCAGGCACCGGATACCTTGTTCCATTGTGCTCCATTTTCCTTGGTGCACCTGGAGGTCTTCTTTACAAAGGTACCTGTCCCTGACACTTGTAAGCAGTCGCCGCCAGAGGCTGAGAGTTTCTTGGGTTCTCCCGATCCCCTGGTCAATGACCACATCCCGGGACAGAGATCCCAGCTGCCTCGCCTCACTTCCGTCCAGAATGGTGTCATTGGCTGCAGCGTCCCAAATGCGGAGCAGCCAGGTCAGGATGGACTCGTTCGTCTGGCGCGTGAATTCCCTCCGCAGGTCACGCAGCTCACCCAGGGATAGTGACCGAGTGATGATCTCCGGCTCTGCCTCTTCTGCTGGGTGCGAAGGTCCTGCTGCATCCTCGTCAGTCACTATGCGGACTGACTTGCTTTTTGATTTCTTCTTCTGAACGGGGGCAACTGCAATCGGTTTAGGCTGTTCTGGTTCAGTGACAGTTTGTGTGCAGATGCTTACAGCTCCTTTGGTTTTTTCCTTCTCTGTGTCAGTCTGGATGGACATGGACGCTGTGGTCTTGGGTCTGGGTTCTTTCTCCTCTGTGTCAGTCTGCGTGGACATGGACGCTGTGGTCTTGGGTCTGGGTTCTTTCTCCTCTGTGTCAGTCTGCGTGGACATGGACGCTGTGGTCTTGGGTCTGGGTTCTTTCTCCTCTGTGTCAGTCTGCGTGGACATGGACGCTGTGGTCTTGGGTCTGGGTTCTTTCTCCTCTGTGACAGTCTGCGTGGACATGGACGCTGTGGTCTTGGGTCTGGGTTCTTTCTCCTCTGTGACAGTCTGAGTAGAGATGGATGCTGTCACTTTGCTTTTGGTTCCTTTCTTCTTTGCGACAATCGGTGTAGACATTGTGCTTCTTGCTTGGCTCCTTTTTTTCCTCTCATCCTGAGGATGCTGTGCCATAGCTCTGATCCTAAGCATAGTGTACACAGTGCAGGTCATGGAGAAAAAAGAGAAAAGAACTGCCAAAAAGATTATGCCATCCTTAACATCCACAGGGAACTCAATATTTTCAAAAACTGCTGTGTCCGGTCTGAAAGGCTGGAAAAAAACATTCTTTAATCCTCCCCCCAGGGGCTGAGTATGATTGTTGAGGCCCCAGATGTAGCAGCCTAAAGTAGGACAGGCAGACAAAGTTGAGTATATATTCCGAATTATGTTCATTGTCTCGGAGGTTATCATGCAGTAGGCATAATACACTAATAAAGCAAATTTTATACCATACCCTGGTCTACACAGGAGCATTACAATCGGCAGATAGGTCCCCATGTGCGGAAAAATATAGAGAGCTAGGTACAAGACCCATGTAAGCATGTTGAGCACCATAGTGAGTAGATGGCTTCTACAATACAAAATTGTAATTCTGACTTTTCTCAGCAGCCTAGCCCCACGTTGGGCGCCAAATTATGTGCTAGTTTGAAAACAAACCAGTGAGAGGCACCAAGTCAGAATAACAATTTAATGGAAATTAAAGAAAAGGAAAAGAAAGTAAAAGAAAACACTGACAGAGTCAAGATGCAACCTGAGTCCCTGTTAGGCAGGGTAGTGGTAGCAGTCTGGTGGAATGGTGGCTGCAATCCTCTGAAGTGGTGATCCTGTAGTAGAAGGGGTCTGCTCTTCCTCAGAAAATCCAGCGGTGGCTGTGTAGCTCCTGTCCTCTGGAAATCCAGTGGAGTCCCTTTGATGCTCAGAGTCCCAGTTATATCCATGATGGGATGCTTGGTTCCTCCCTCTGGGTGGAGCATCTCACAATGGGGTAATGAGTCATGAGGCCAGGTGTTGATTAGGCTCGTTAACAGAAGATAGTCCAGAGGGAGTTATCTCTGAGTCATGCAGCAGGACAATGATGGGCCATTAACAGAAAGATAGTCTGGGGGGAGGAGGCAAGGAGACACTGCCCCACCTGATTTCAACAGCTCATGAGGATGGTAATAGAATACACCTCAACCCAGGACACAACTCAATGAGTGCCTGCCTGAGGCCAGCCATATCAACTTTGAAGCCCTCTGAAAGCTGAGGGGAGAGAGACTGGGTACTAGTTGTTGGAGACTTTCAGAAAATGTAAAAGGGCATGACTCCCATGAGATCCATTTTTCAGATCCCTACATAATAGGTCACTTTTTGAGACCGACCCTCTATCAGACAGAAATAGTGAATGTACAAGAGCTGTCATCTATCATGTTTGTCCATCATGTTCAAAGCAAGATAAAATAAATTTCATTCTCCTTTTTTCTTTTATTTCTCTTCTACTCTTTTACTTCTTTTCCTTTTTAATGAAAAATATGCCCTTGGTGAACTGTTTAGTGTCAGAGAGTATTAGACCCTTAGTGTTCTCTTTGTAAATTTTGCATTTCATTTTTAATCAAGAAATGCTAATGAACCAAAGAAAATATATACAAGTCCTTATTTAACATTTAATGATTTTTCAGTATTTTTAAATACTTATCTGTTCAAGATTTCTAGGAAGGCTTTAAGTCCTTAAGTGTCTGAAGAACCACTCTATCAGAATTTAAATAAATACATTAATATATTCTGCACTGTGAAGTAGGTTCAAAATAATATGTACACTCTAGATAATGGAAACATGTTGACATTCTTAAGGCTATTAACACATTTAAAGTTATCCTTATTGTAAAATTAGGAAGATTGTGAAGTACAATGTCCCTGAAAATCCTAGAACAGCATCTTTCTCATTTTCTAGTTGCTCCAACACTTGAGATCTCAGAACGATGTTTTTTCCTCTGCACAAATGAGCAAGTAGAGGCCACAGAACCTCTTTAAAAAGGCAGTTGCATTAAATAATTTATCTATTAAAAAACTAGTGGCAGGACTAGGGTACAACTATTATGACTTATTGAGGTCAGGTTTTGGTGGATTGAACTACAGGTGAAACTTTTTTTTTGCCAAAACACACAAAATTTTTTTGCCAAAATTCTCATTTCTTCTTGGCACAATATATTCCAGTTTTGATATCGATGTATCTGTGTCCTATGCTTGATGGTGTGAAATGGTTTTGGTAATTAAGGCTGTGTGCTCACCTTGTGCTTTTCTGTGTCGTTATGCAAGGATGGACCTCAGTTCTCTTCAGAAATCCTAAGCAAAACGTTTTCAACTTTTCTGATAAAGAAGGTTTCGCTTCCCTATTCTTACTCAAAATGTTCCATTTGCTTTGCTTTTTCTTTTATTTTTTTCAAAGAAAATGAACAAGAAACAATCTGCAACTTCTGCAAGAAAGAAAGGAACTGTTATCAATCACTGCCTGATAATCATAGAATATGAGGTGTTTATTTTGTTTTGTCAAGCAACAAATCAACAAATAGGAAGAGGCATAAGATAAAAATTTGCTGCTTCAATTAGGAGTACTGTATGCTCCTTTTTGTTAGAAAGCAGAATCGTGGGGTTCTTCAGGTCACCTGTGGCTACTGATTGCTCTGAACACATAAATCTGGCCCCTATAGCAGTGATTGTGATAGAAATTAATTCAGATAAAGTAACCAGAATACTTTTGGAAAAAACAGCCTGGGTAGCTAAGCATCTGAACTGATTAGCCCTGACCACCCTGGTGTTTGTGAAGCCCTCTGCCTATTGACATCCACTACTTCAGGCAGGATAATCTCACTGACATCCCCAGTGGTGGTTTCTCTGCTGCATATTTTGAAACCACCTATGGAAAAACTGGTAAGGGCATTTTACTTTGTATACTCATATCAAGTTTTACTGATAAAGGATACATCTGAGGCTGAAGATTAAAGAAAAGTCAATAGAAACCATTGCCTTAAATAAAAATTCTCTGAATTGAGCAGAGTGATTTTTTTATAACTGATTCCTGTGGGGATAAGCAAAAACCAAAGACTCCATGTCATTGGAAGAGATATTTGGTAATTACCAAAACCTGGATTGTTACAGGCTCCATGTAACTTCTCAGTGATCTTTTCTAGCATTGATTTCTTCCTCCTGTCAAGCAATGACCAAAAAGTGTCCTGGAATCCCATTTAAACTTCAACCATACCTTGTAGCATGGCTTTCTTAGTATCATCTATTTAGAGAAAACATAGGGAAAACTTTTTCTAATGACTAAAAACAAGAGGATATTTTTAATGCAAAACCCCAAAAAAACTTTCTATTTTCAAATTTGCAGTAGGATTTTTAAAAATTGGGATGGAAAATCTTCGTTTTTCTAGCAAACTCTTTTATTAGGTATCATGTGCACAGTTAAAACTCCTGCTAGAGATAGTGATGATTCAGCCTATTGTGATTGAAGTAGATAAATGGCTGGAAAGCTTTGCTCACAGCTGCCAGAGGACTACCCAAAAAAGTCATGATGTATGATAATAAAGATTGGAGACAACCCTTTTTGAACAAAGATTGCTTAAGATTTCTTTTCAGTCATTGTATTCAACATTATGTTAGATTCATTGAGGTAACTTTTTATTCCAGTAGTAGACAGGAGAAAAATTTTCAGTTTAGATATCATTAGCAGGTTTGCAAGGTTTATAATATATGGGTAACATGGAGGGAACACACTGAAGGAGTTAAACATTTTGAATATCTTTTAAAGAAGATCGATCTAATTGACTAACATAGTATTGCATGCCTGAGGAAACAACCCTTTTTAAACGTCTGTAAAATTTGAGAGTATTTCCAAAGTTTTTCTCTTTGAAAGAAGTTATTTTTCTAGAAAAGTAATCTGTAGAACATGGAGAAAAAGTAGAAATTGCAGTAGAAAAGATCTTTGAGGAAGAACCTGATTGGAAAGTTTTCAATTGTGACTTCTGCAAATAATCATTGTACTACCACACTAAAAAAACACTTGAATCTTTAAAGTCTGTATAATTGAAAATTGAATTTTTCTGCTGAGGTGTTTGTGGCTGTGGACTCCAAAGTCTAGAATATGTCTCTACTTTTTCTGCTGAACTGCATTTTTACCTTGTGCAGTGTGCTTGTATCTGTTTATCCACTGTTTGTTTACCTTATTAGGACTGCAAGTGCTTAAGTTATCTGGACAAGCTATTACAGTGTCTTGTTAAAGACACACTTAATAGAGGTGTGATACAAAAAACCCCCCCTGAATTTCCTGCAATATTCATGACATTTAAGGGTCTGTGTACAAGTGGGGCCCCAAATGCCTGTTGGCTGACTTAGCAAACAATCTGAGTAAAGAAAGATAGGAGATAATGACAGAAAGATTTTATACAGTATCTTAGAAGTAGATTAGTATAAGAAGTAGATTAGTATAAGGCGGTTGGCCACATAGCTTAGAAAGCAACTAATGGAATACAGCAGGGGGACCTGGTGAGGAAAGTGATAAGGTTGGCAGGGTAGAGGTTTTCTATTGATGAGGGGAAAAGAGAGACAATGAAGGAAATATTTGGAGGAAGGAGGACTAGAGTTCAAGCTAGAGACATAACCTGGAAACTAGGTGGTGTTCTTGCTTTGATCCATTCCAACCCAATTTGCAGTTTGGAGGAGATGAATGAGTGAAGCTGGGTAGAAATATTAACCTGTCACTGTCCTTTGTATTCTTATGTGTAACATCTAAGGACTGCATTGAACAGTCCAGGATGAACATCAGAGATGTTCAACAAAGATCCTGTGATCTCTTCTAGGACATGTCTGCACATTTTTAATATACAGAGTCACTTGAAGTGCATAGAGACATTGCTGCAGTCATCCTTGTCACACTTTCAGCATGTAGCCAGATTATTGCCTGGCATTAGCAGATTGACAGACTCCAGGATCCTGGGAATGTTGCCCTTTGTGAATACATCAGAATCTTCATTATTTTTCCAGCAAAATACAAGGCACTGTGAACAGAAGAATGTAATCCAAATTCTGAATGCCATCTCTGTGACAGTAGCATGCACATCTCAGCATCTGGTCTGTGAGAGAGGTGCCAGATTCTAGGGCTCAGTCTGGGATGTGAATGTCTGCTCCCAATCTAACCACAGAGTCCTGTGGTTCTCTATAGGTAACTCCTAGTAGCTGGCTGCTCACTTAACAAGAGTGTTCAGTAAAGGCATCTTTTGCCAAAGAAACCTTTTTCATACCTGTCCCTTGGCATTAGGGACAAGTGCATCTTGGCCTGCTCTCTCCTACTTCTCTGTACTTAATGATCCTAAGGAAATACATAAGTACCAGTATATTCAGCAATTTTATTTTCTTTAAACTGGGATCCCATTACTACAGTTTGACTAATCACCAGATTTTTGCTGATTCACAGGATATGTTCCTGTTTATGTTCTTTAAATATAGAAGTATATGATCTTTTATAAGCAATGAGACATTCAAATATTTTGTATTATACTTTAGGCAAAACACTATAGCATTTAAACTAAAGCATAGTAAGAAGTTGCATAACTTGCAGAATACCACATAGCAAGTCATTGGCATAGCTAATTATTGGTATATTCTTCTATCTGTACTTTCTGCTATTTCTATTATCTTTTACCTGTACAAACATATCACCATAGCACATTCAAGTTGTAAGCATAATATGTTCATTTGCTAACATATTTGCCTGCTGTAACCAGTCTGCTAAATCTGATTTTGCTTCTCTTCCATCAAATACTCATTGCATTTCTTGTTACAGTCTGACACTGGGGATATCTGGCAATCAGCTTACGCATTCATTGGTTTGCATAAGGGGAGGAGACAGGACTGCACAGTGGCAGCAACTATGCAAACAACTCATTTCATGCTAGCTCCCCCAGGTAAGAGATTCTTTCAAAAGAGATCATTGAATTTGTGTGTTTCATATTTCAGTCACTATTGTCTGATACCCAATTGCACATAAAGCATCTGGTGTAAGCAAAACTAATTTGGATCTTCTTTTGTAAAATGTTAGCTGGATTAAGGGATCAGGTAGCCTCTTTCCTTACAAGAATCACTAGAGGGAACCATACTGTGAAAAAGATAAAATAATTAGGACAGCAGAAGACAGGCAGCATGGATCTCAACTGCAAATGTTCCTGTGTAAACTCAGCCTATAAAATTATATTGGTTTGCTCATCAAGCAAGCTTCTTTTGAAACTTAATAGCTGTCTGTATTACACTGACTATATTGACACCTGTGACTGTTATATTCTCAATGTTTTCCAGCTCTTACAGGATTGAGTTCTTATCACATAGGCAAAACCATTAATATTCCAGAGCCAGTTCAGTGTTTGAAGTGATTCTGGGGGGAAAAGACAACATAAAGTAGTAGTAGACTTGGTCAAATGCAGGACCTAATGTTCACATTTATAGTAGAATAAACACTACAGAAGTTACTACAAGTAGAGCTGCTGGCCAAAGTCTGAAATATATTGCAAGGATTCCTAGGAACTACTATAATCCAGATAATAGTAAGCCACAAGAACATACAAAAGTGTTATATATTTTTAAATACATCTATATATCAGAATTTTATGTGCGATCACAAAATTCTACAGAATCTACAGTGAATTTTTAGAAATGAGATTAATTCTTTTGCATATTGGTAGCTATTATTTGAAATGACACATCACACACATTTATTTGTGTTAGTTTGTATGATCTTCAGAGGATTTGGGTTTTTTTCCCCTGAACAGTCAGAATGTACCCAACATGTTTTCAATCTCATGTCAGTACTAGTGCTGAAAAATCAAATATATAAAGAAAATAAAATTGTTGTCCTGGGATGGGTAGTCCTTATCACCCTGTAACTAAGGTTTATTCTAACAAAACCATAAAATGTTTTCATCACGATCAAGCAACTCAGCACACTACTACTAAATTATTTGGAAATTTTTGAAAAATTTTGCCCCAGTATGTTTTTGTACCCTATAGAGCTTTACACATTTGTAAAATATGATCTAACTTCCCATATTTCTTAGTCCATTAGACAACTCGCTAAATCTGGGAAAATAATTAAAGAGTCTTGTATCAATCTAAATCACACTCATTACAGAAGTGCTCAGTCTTTTCTTTCTATATCATATACTACTTATTTCCTTTATACTTCTGCAGTATTATAATTAAAATTTTCTGTCTCTCTGTTATACCCCTTTACACTCAATAGCTTAAAATTTACTACAGATGGCAAGAAAACAATATAATGTTTTAAAATTTATTTCCTATTCTTTATGAACATGAATCAAAATTACTACTTTCTGAAATAAATGTTAGCACAATATTACAATGGACCATTTATCTTCCTGTTCAGTCTTCAGAAATCCCTGTAGGCTCAGTTCCTACTACTGCTCTGACCTTGGAAACACCAAAACCCCAACTGACTGCTCTGTTTCCTTTCCCTTTCAGGGAGGAGTAATACCCTAAATTTAAATGCTCTTTTGAACATTGGATTTCTGAATAAAAAGTTGCAGACTTATGTGCCAAATTAGAATGTTTCTTATTTAGAAATATTCTACAGAGCTTGGAATAAATACATAAGCAAAAACAGTGGAACAGACATTTCTGCATTTTTACTTCAATTCTTGAAGAGAATAAGACAAAAATCTACTGAGGGGAGCCCATGGGATTACCCGGGTGATAAAATAATAAATGTATATTTCAGAACTGATATTATACTAGACCCAGTATATTAAATGTTCAGACTCCCTCTGAGGAGGAAGAACTAGGTTTTTTGCATGGGTAAGCTTACTAGACCTTTCAAGTGATTTACTAATGCTACATTTTGTGTATTTCACTGGATGCAGAGGATAGAGTGGAGATGGAAGCTGTGAAAACATATGAAATTATTTTTGTATTTGAGATTTTTCTTCAATTAGCTGAAGTGTCAAGGACCTGTACTGAGGCTAAGCAGCATCAAAACATGGATGGCCTGAAGATTTCAAAGAAAATGTACCCCTGAATATTGCAATAATTTTTGTCTACCACAAGGTGGTATAAAGCTGTAGCTGTCTTCAGTACCAGTAAATGATCCGTATTCCTAGTCTGGATGTCATTCTTATGGTGCTTTGTTGTGCTGCATCTGCTTAGTATCAGTATGGCTGGTTTTATCAGTGTGGCTGAAAAACCAGGGAGCTACTTGAGGTACCCTGCTACCAGGTGGCAGAGAACCAATTGCTCTCTGTAAGGCATAGGGTAGGTTTTCACAACAGTTTTTGAGCAGTGTAGCTTTTCCCAGTGGCCCTGTGAGAAGAACCCCTTGGCAGACTACTCAAAAAAATAGGCAGAGATTTGGGTCTGGATGAATTTACCTGGTTTAAGAAATGACCATTTCTGAATAATGTCAGTATCAGGGACCTAAAATGTGAGTCTTAATAATTGTGTTGGACTTATTCCAACAGAAGGTGCAGAATGACTTTTATGTAGCTAAGGTCCTTGCAAGAGAGACAGAAAGTAAAGTTGGTGTAAAGGTAACACATACTCTCTAAATCACAAAAAAAATTTCCTCTAAATTGGTGTATCTTGAATTTGGACTTTTTTTTTTCATGTCAGTATCTGGTCCCACATCCTCTGCAGCTGCAGAATTCAAACAGCTTGTTTGGGTTTTTTCAGTTTTTTCAGGGTGTTTTTTTGTTGTGTTTTTTTTTTTTTTTTTTTTTTTTTTTTTTTTATCATGCCTTCTGTCATCTACAACAGCTGTAGATAGTTAGAGTAACACACCTGTTTTGGCCTGGATAAACTAAGTGTGCTTTTGATTTTTTTGTCATGTGAGACACTTGGTAAGTTTTCCCTTGAGAAGTGCAGTTGCAGTGAAGCTACAAGAGTAAAATCAGAGATCAAAAGTGTGAAAGTTTTGTTCACAGCATAGTATTTGGCTGAAATGAGATTGTATGTGGACTTCAATATTTCTACTACTGGGCTATTTTTGGTCAAGGAAAGCTCATTCTAAATAAAAATCCCAGATGATGCTTTTGTCATCATCTTCTTGGCCATAGTTCTCATGGATTGGTTAACATTTAATATTAATCATTTTCTGCTATGATATATATGAGTATCAGCTGTTGGGTTGGGAATGGTTGTTTTGAAGAATGCTAGGGTGAAATCCAGCTTCAAGAAGTATCCCAGAATAGAGAGATTTCTTAATTTAAAATAAATACTAAGCAGCCCTTGTATTGAAAATTCCTGCCAAAGTTACTCATAGAAAAGAAATAATGATTTTTAAAAAACCAAAATACCAAGAAATACTAGCAAATAAATTCTTATACTTGCAGACATGAATAAAAAAAAAAAATTACAGTAGTGTAATCTCATAAAGCAATTTTATTAAACATACAATACATATCTTAATATACACTTTGTTAGCATCCTCATTCATATTTTAGCTTCCGCAAAATTTAAAATTGGTTTAAAAATCTGTCTTTCTAAAGAAAAAAAAAAGGTGACTATACAAATATCACAATTCAAAGGGGCAGTGCCAGAAATACCTTTCACTGTTTTTTAAATACTTTTGGTTTTAAGTTCTATTTTCATTATGAGTTTCTATGTATTGTTTTAACATTTCTCTTTCAATTGTAAAGTCAGGCACATTTCTGTGTACTGTAGTGTACAAAATGACTGACTAAAAAATGTGGATTTTTTTTTCAAAGACAGAAATCTATGATCTCAGCAAAATGTGGGACTAACAGAAAATATGTCAGGAAATTTAGGAAATGTGAAACTATGTCTGTCAAGCTGTTGTTAAATAAAATCTTTAAGCAAACTTCATATACAAAGCCAAAGATATAAAGCAGAAGCTGTCATTGAATCATCCTAGCTCTTAGAAACCGAGGATTAAGAGGGGGAAGAGAAGAATTTTGTTTGAAAACAAGTGCACTGCCCCATGGTTGCTGATGTGTCTGACTCACCACTGAGCTAATGATGCTTGTTATTATCATTTCTCTTTCCTCACTCATGTAGCAAGCCAGGACAGACCACAAGTAGTTTCTCTGTAAATAAATCTACAGCCATAAGCACTCTGTCTTGTTTTGTAGCCTTTCCTGTCTAGTGCCGTATCTGATTTTTTCTTTTAAATAAGGAAATCACAATTTTTCTTTCACTTAAGCTCGTTTCAAATTACTTGTTTCATTGTGTTCTTTTCTTCCTTGCATTCCTATTGATCTCTCTGACTCAACTCCTGATTGCCTTTCTTTCTTTTACCAAAAGGAGACAAACAGATTGAAGCATGGAATGTGAAAAAAAGCAACAGAAAAAATGCAATCCTTTGGTTCAGATTCTTGTCAAGCTCTTAGAACCAGCCAGTTTATTACATTTTCCTAGCCTTCTTCAATGACTGTGGCTATTCCCCTAATTTCTCTGTACAATGTCAGTAATTTTGCTTCTTTTATAGCTCAAGAATAATGTGAAGATAAATGCACCAAAAATTGTGAAATATCCTGATACTATCTCCTATAAGAGAAGCTGTTACAGTGCAGATACTGCAACACATGTATCAAACAACGAGGCCCATGGAAAAGAAATATATATGGACCGATTCTTGCTAGATGTTTCAGAGATGTTTATTTCTCCAGCCACATGGCTGAGGATCTGCCGAGGAACTGGGGCAATGACGAGACCTGAGGGTCCTTGCCCACGCAGGGGAACACAAAACAACCAATGGGGAATGTGGCTGACCAGGGGCAGGGAAACCCCGTGTCTCTCCCCAGGGCCCCTCTCTCAGGACTACATGGCAGTGGGGAGGGCCCCAACATTTCACCTGTTTATTTTTAAGAAAAAGAGATTTAAAACTTAACCTTGAAAACAACTGGATAAACATGACAAGAACATTTTCAAAACAAAACAAGCCACCCTCCTGAGTCTTTAAATGTCCAAGCAGATTCTCTGGAACATCTTAAGGCTGACAGAAGGGAGACAGGACTCTCTGGGCATGCTTTGTAGGGCAACTGAGGCAGGAGAGAGTATCTTCCATTTGTACCTATTGGAACTCTAAATAACAATAGTTAATTTCTTCCCTCCCCCTCTTCATCCCCCACTCGGCATTGGAAAGGGATTTTTGGGGAAACAATTGACAAAGGCATGGTTTTGTGAAGGAAACCATGGGTGAAAAAATGGATTGGGAATACACTGGGGGTAATAGGATAGAGGATATAAGGGAAAGGTGGGATTAGGAAAGGGAGACTGTAGGGGGGGCTTATAATGGAGATATTGTCTAACATGACTATGATTTTTAGCATATATACTGCTGTGGTGATGCGATACCTTTATTGTATTTTTATGTAAGTTTTCTGTACAATAATGGTTCATCCCTACCTTCCCCACTCCTATTCCCAGTTGGTTTTCCCCAGACCCAAGCCGCTCCCCCGATGCTCCCTACATGGTTGTTCTCCTCCCCTTGTTCTAGCTCTTTCCCTATCAATCACCCAAACCTCTCCTGTCCTGAAGGTCCAACGTCCATCACTGAAACCTCCCAGTTTATCCTTATATGGTCCCATCCATCCCCTGAGACCCTACCCCTCTAGATACCTCCCCCTTTGGAAATCCCCAAAACCTCGATGCCCCATTGGGGCATGTGATCCCTTTCCCTCCTCCCCTTGAGGCTATTGGCCCAAGGAAATGTCTATCCTCGTCCATATCCCTCCCTGAGAGATTTCTATTGGTCCCCAGTTAAGCCATCCCCATTGTAACACTTCCCTTTATAAGAGGTTCCCTGGAGCTGCTTGAGGCTTGTACCCTGTGAGTTGCCTCCAATAAACTTGGGTTATCGCGTGTGGCAAGCCTCCTTGCTACTTTTTATCCTCTCCCTCGTCCGGACTGCTGACAGCCACTGTGCCTGGAGCTCCAGCTCCCCTGGGCAGAGCTGAACTCCTGAGGAGCAGCTTTAAAGCCAAGAGCCTCCAGCTGCTCCCCACTCCTGTCACACACCGCGGGAGCTAGCCTGGGCAGTGGACAGTGGCGGTCATTGCGACATACTGCCTTTTACAGAAACACCATCAGGCCTAATGACCTCTGCTGCTTGTAACCCTTTTCTACCTTGCACAATTTTGAACTCTACTACCTCTCTATCTCCCAAGCTTGGGATGCATTTTTCAGGGTTATTCTTTTTAATAGCATGAACGAATATGTCTTCTTGGTTGTCACATCTTGTTATAAAACCATAATTTTGTTTAACATTATACTATTTTACTATTCCTAAAACCTTAGCTACGGTGATTTTTTCCTTTTTCAGAGTGGTTGCTGTTTTCTGTCTCACTGCGTTTTTGCTTCCTCTTTCGCTTGCTCCCATGTTGGAATTGCCAGGGTTGTCAGTGCTGCCGGGGCTGCCGGAGCTGCTCGTGCCTGCGCGCTCTTCCTGGGGTCGCATTCGGGGCCGCATGGGCTGGGCCGGGCCGCGCTGCTCAGCTCCCCACGCGCTGCTGCCTCTGCTCTCAGCTGTGCTGCTGCTGCCTGGGGCCACACCCATGTCTTGGCCAGGCCCCTGAGCGGCAACCCCCCCGCATCCTGCTCCAGCGTGTGTCTCAGCTGGGCGTGGCTCTGCTCCACCGCCACCGCCGCCGGCTGCCACACGTGCACCTCCCTCTCTGTCGGGCATTCACGGGGCTCGCTCCACCACACACTGCACGGGGCCAGGCGGGCACTGCCAGGTCGCTCCGCTCCCACCACGCCTCGCTCCGCCACCGACACTGCGGCTCGCGTGGCTCCGCCCACATGCGGGAACTGCCTCGCTGCTGCTCGGAGAGGGCTCGGTCCATGTGGTCTGGGTCGCATCTGAGGCACACTTCCCTTCTCCAAGACACTGCTGACATTGCTCAACAGTCTCAGTAATTAAATAATATTCACAAAAATATTCTTCCATTGGCATATATTTTGACTCAGAAATTACTTGTGTCTAAACAGTCTTCCAAAAGTCTTTGGTAAGAATGAAATCCCAAGAAACATAGAAAAAGTTCTTAAACATCCATGAAAGGAAGTGTTTCAGTTCCTTTTGAGCTTGAATTAAGCTAAAATTTACAAATCATTGTTCAAGAATCTTTTCAAGTTTAAGATAAATGTCCCTATGCAGCTCTGAGAGCCAAGAGTCTTTCCACGGTTCCCCCATAATTTCGAGAGAATATCCGAACTAAGGTGAAAAGAGAGAGATCGAGAGTGGTTTTTACTCACAAATTTTCTGTCCTTAGGGATCGGTGTCTTGCCAGTGTTTCTCTACCATTTGTTACAGTGTGGATACTGTAACACAATGTATCAAACAACAAGGCCCATGGAGAAGAAATATCTATGGACCGATTCTTGCTAGATGTCTCAGAGATGTTTATTTCTCCAGCCACATGGCTGAAGATCTGCTGAGGAACTGGGGCAATCATGGGACCCAAGGGTCCTTGCCCACGCAGGGGAACACAAAACAACTACTGGGGAACGAGGCTGACCAGGGCCTAGGGAAACCCCGTGTCTCCCCCCAGGGCTCCTCTCCCAGGACTACATGGCAGTGGGGAGGGCCTCAACAAGAAGCTGAATTAATTTCTGAGAAAGAGAAAAATGGAATTGACTCATAAATTAGGTTACTTTTAGAGGTTGCCCCTTTGTAGTTTTATCTCAAGTGCAGATGGAATATACTTGTAGGACTTCAGCTGTGAAGATTTTTACAGCCTGTCTTAGCTCTTTCCTCATTCACTGCGTTGGTTGCTGTAGATGGCATTCTTAGGCCCACACATCTACTCTGCTAAAGACTATGGAACATGGAACTTAGCAGTCTTAGCAGTCTGATAAGACCAGCCCTCAGGAATCTCTGACCCAAGAGACCAGGGTATATGAATGTTGGGAGAAAGACCTTGCCTTGGTCAAGGAGGATTGGGTCGGAGAACACCGGAAGGAACTTGACATCCATGACATGGGCCCTGATGATGTGTATCCACCACTGTTGAGAGAATTGGTGGACATCATAGTCAGGTCACTCATAGTCATCTTTGAAAGGTCATGACCATCAGTGCCTAAGGGCTGGAAGAAAGCAAATGTCACCCTGGTATTCAGGAAGGGCAAGACGGAGGACTCAGGGAACTACTGGCCAGTCAGCCTAACATCAATCCCTGGAAAAGTTATGGAGCACCTCATTCTGGAGGCCATCACTATCCACATGGATGACAAGAAGCTGATCAGGAGTAGTCAGCATGGATTCACTGAAGGTAAATCATGCTTAACCAACCTGACTGCCTTTTATAATGAAGCAACTAGAGCAATAGTTAGTGTCTACTTTTAAATTTAGCAAGGTATTTGGCACTGTCTCTCACAATATCCTCATAGGCAAATTCAGAAAGTGTGGACAGGATGAGTGGACAGGGAGGTGGGTTGTGAACTGGCTGAATGACTGATCCCAGAGGGTTATAGTCAGTGGCACAGAGTATAATTGGAGGCCTGTCACTAGTGGTGTCCCCCAGAGTTCTATATTGTGCCCAGTACTGTTTAACTTGTTCATTGATGACTTGGATGAAGGAGCAGATGCCTCCTCAGCAAGTTTGTTGATGGGACAAAAGTGGGAGGAATGGCTGATACCTCAGGGTTGTGCAGCCCTTTGGAGGGACCTCAACATGTTGAAGAGATGGGCAGAGAAGGACCTTCTGAAATTCAAAAACAGCAAATGAAGTTTATTCATCTGGGGAAGAATAATCCCAAGTACCAGTACAGGCTGCAGGCCTGCCAGCTGAAAAGGACCTGGGGGTCCTGGAGGACAACAAGCTGTCCATGAGCCAGCAGTGTGCCTGTGGGGCAAAGAAGGCGAATGGAATCATGGGATGCATTAGGAAGAGCATTGCCGGAAGGTCGTGGGAGGTGATCCTGACCCCCCTGCTCCAATAGTGAGTCTTAGTGAGGCTACATCTGGAGTGCTGTGTCCAGTTCTGGGCTACTCAGTACCAGAGGGACATGGAGCTCCTGGGGTAAGTGACTGTGGTGTTTAGGGGACTGGAGCATCTCTCTTGGGAAAGTCTGAGCTGGGCCTGTTTAGCCTGGAGAAGACTGAGAGGGGACACTGTCAATGTATATAAGTATCTGAAAGGTGGTGTCAAGTGGATGGAGCCAGACTCTTCTTCGTGGTCCTAGGACAAGAGGCAATGGACAGAAACTGATTCACAGGAAGTTCCACCTGAACATGAGGAAGAACTTTTTTACTGTGCAAGTGACCAGGCATTGGAACAGGTTTCCCAGCAATATTGTGTAGTCTCCCTCACTGCAGATTTTCAGGAACCTCATGGGCATGATCCTGTGCCATGTGCTATCAGATGACTCTTCTTGAGCAGGAAGGTTGGACCAGATGATCCACTGTGGTGCTTTCCAACCTTACCCATTCTGTGAATTTACTTTATTTTTAATATGTGTTTTACTTTATTTTTTAGTATTTACTTCAATTTAACTTAATTTTTAAAATATTTAACTTTTTAAACCTTTTTTCACTTTACTTTTTACTTCTTTTTAACTGTATTGTGTTTTGCTTTACTTTTTTGTTTTATTTTGGTTTAATTAGGTTTGATATTTTTATTTCTTGTTTTACTTTATTAGTTTTATCACTGTTTTAGCATTAGTGCTTATTGCTTAGAGTTCTTTCTTTACTTTTTTCTTTGGTTCCCTTATGTTTACTTAACTGGGCTTTTACTTTGGGATTTACATTTTATTTGTGTTTTGTGGTTTACTTTGGAATACTTTGTCGGATTTTTGGCTTTTTGTTATATTGCATTTAGTTTTCTATAATACTTTCTTTTGTGCTGAGTTTTATGCTGGGGTTTTACATTGGGGTGTATGCTGAGATCTTATATTGGGGTTTTTGCATTTTTAAGTTGGACTTAAAATTTTTGTTTGGGATTCTGTTGTTTATTTTGGTTTACATTGTTGGGTTTTCATTGTTTTACATTGTTTTAGTTCTGGGATTTTCATTGTTTTGTTTTATGCTTTGCATTGGGTTTTACACTTTATTCCAGTTTATTTTTGTTTATTTTGGTGTGTTTTTCTTTTTTGTTCTACTTTGTTGTAGGGTTTATGCTGTTTTATGTTGGGGTTCTAATTTTCTGGATTTTTGTTAATTTATCTTGTGTTTATTTTGGTTAAATTTCATGGGCTGTTTTTGTTTGTTTACTTTCTGTTTTTAATTTTTCTAGTTTTACATTGATTTTTTACTTTAGGGGTTTACTTTGGGGCTTTACATTAAGGTTTTAGGTTAGTTCTTTAACTTTGGTTAATGTTTTGGGGTTTTTTTTCTTCCATTTATTTCTATTTGATTAATTTTGAGGTTTACATTTGGGGGGTTGTTTATGTTCTTTGTTTACTTTGGTGTTTTATTTATGTTAGGCTTTTTTAGGGTGGGTTTTTTTTTTGTTTACCTTTCATTTTCTGATGGGGTTTAATGGAGTTTTCTGTTGGGATTCTACTTTTTGTTTGTTTTGTTTTACTTGTTTGGGATTTTATTTTACTTTCAGTTTGGGTTTCTTTTGTTGTTGTTGTACGTTGGGGCTTTACAAGTTTTTCCCATTTTTTTGTTTACATTTGTTTACCTTTTTTTCTTGGTTTTATTTTGGTATTTTTATTATTTGTTTTACTTTTTTCATATTTGCTTAACATTGGGGATAAATTTTGAGGTTTTACATTGAGATTCTAGTTTGGTGTTCTATGTTAGAGTTCTACTTTTTGCTTGTTTTGTTTAATTTACTTTTATTTATCTTGATTTACCTTCGTTTAGTTTGGTCTTTTTTCTTTTGTTTCTTTTTTTGGTTGCTTTACTTGTGTTTTTTTTTTCTATTTTTTTTGTTTGTTTGTTTGTTTTCCATGAGGGGTCTACTTTTTTGGTTTTTTATTTTTTTACTTTGGGTTATTTTTTCTTTTGGCTTGCTCAGGGGTTTTTATTTTTTTTTTAATACTGAGATTTTACATTGTGGTCTCATGTCGGGATTTTATTTGGGGGGTGTTGTTTTGTTTACTTTGGTTTAATTTGGTTTACTGTTTGGTTATTTTTATTTTTTCTTTTCCTTTTAGTTTGATTTATTTTTATTTGTTTTACATTTGGTTTCACATTTAACTAAGTTTTTTTGTTGAATTTGAGTTACTTCAAATTACCTTGGTTTATTTTTGTGGTTTATTTGTTTGTTTTAATTTGGTTTACTTTTATACTTTTCTTTTCTGTTGAAGCTTTACTTTTTGGAGTTTTTATGTCTTACATTGGGTTTTATGTCGGGGTTTAATATTGAGTTTTATGTTGGGGGGTTACTTTTGGGGGTTTTAAAATTTTTATTTCCTTTACTTTTTAAAAAAAAAATTTGTTGTTGTTTCCTTTTTTAAAATTTTATACATTGTTTTACATTGGGGTCGTACATTGTATTTGGTGAGGGTTTTAAACTTTTGTTTGTTTTGAGTTTCTCATTTTTTGTTGTGCCTTGGTTTTTGTGTTATTTCACTTTATGTAACAGTCTTGTATTAGGGTATCATATTTTCAGTTTGGGGTTTTTTTGTTGTGCTTGTTTACTTTGGTTTTCTTTGGTTTATTTTGGTTTTACTTTGGTTTTATATTCTGTTTTTCTCTGGCTTACTTTGGTTTCCTATATGGTATGTTGGCTTTTGTTTTTTTTTATTTGTTTCTTCCACATTATTTTTAATTTACTTTGGTCAATTTTGCTTTACTTTTTAACTTACTTTAAAATTAACTTATTTTTTATTTTACTTCTTATTTTATTTTAAATTTAAATTTAAATTTATTTTACTTGTCACTTTACGTTTTAGTTTAACTTTGTTTTACTTATGTTAGACTTTTTTTGCTGACTCACCCTGGGGGAAAAGCCTTCCCCACCTCTGGCCACAGGGCACGAGAGGCTGTCTTTGTAGGACATGGGCAGCAGGCAGGAACTTAGCCAAAATGGACCACAGCAGGCCTGAAAATTGGTCACACTCGATGTTGCAGAGCAAGGAAAACTATATTAATGGCAATAATAACTCAAGTAGTAAAATAACTGTACTGCAGTAGGTGGATCTCTTAATTACTGAGAGCTGCATAGTACAGTATTTTATTTTTACATATGATTTTCCAATGTTCATAACTTTTGGAAATCAAACATGCTCCTTTACAGAATAAGATCCATCTTTAAATTGCAGTATTATTATCTTACCCATATTGATAAGTGACCAATTAAAACTTGGGTACTGAGAGTCTTTCTACAGTGGGAAAGATGAAGAGTTTAGTGTCCTCCATATAGCTGAACTAACTTTTTCTTCCAAAATTTCTAAGTCCAAATCTGCATAGATAGAATGCCAGAGCTTTTGACCTAAAGGTGAATATTTCACAATGTGTTGATTTGTCTAGGACCGAGGTTGGACTTGATAATCTTCAAGGTTTTTTCCAAGTTAAGCAATTCTATGGTTCTATGATTCTAAGACCTGAATGCTATGAAAATCTTCATTGAAAGAAGAACTGTAGCGCCCACAGCCATTGCTGATTCTACTGTTGTCATGGTTTTAAATTAGCTTCCAGCCAGTCTTCTTCACCTTCCAATAGCAATTACATGACAAAAGACAGACTTGCATATCTACAACCATAACTCTTTTAGGAATGTCTTCTCTTCATATATGAGAAGATCTTTCTGTCTGAAAGATTGCCAGAAACATCTTTGGAAAATATGGAGAGTTCATGAAAATAAGACTGTCAGTAAAAATGGGTACTGCAGAAGTAACAAGGCTATTTTATGGCATTCTTTTCTACCTTGTGCTTGCACTTCTTTCTGCAAGAGTTCATGAGTCTGTGGCTGAATTTTAAGCTTATACATTGCTTTTGGTTATAAATTAAAATTTGGACTTCTTTTATATTTTGTAATTTCCTGAAACTGCAATCCATTTTCAGTACAGACTATTACATATTTTAATATTCTTCAGAATAGCACTCCAGGGTCTTCTTTTGTATCACAGACACACAACAAGAGTACCACAAATGAGGCATTATTGACCAGGTTTTATGCTTTTCGTTGCCATTTTGCAAAAACGCTAAATTACTCAATGTTGTCTTGGCCTTTTCCATAAATGCTGACAGCCCTCAATTTCCTCTTCCACTTTTTAAGTATCACATTTTTTTACAGTAGTCTATAAACTAAATCGTTAATCAGATAGTGTAAAATCCAATTAGAGGCATTAGAATCCAGAAATACAAGTGTTAAGGAATTTATTTCTTGATTGACAAGAAAGCCAAATAGACTCATCTATTTAGAGTCTTAGCAACAATTAGCTGCCTTAGTTTCATTTATTGTGACATAAAAAATCTGGTTTATTGAGAGCTCTATTGAATAAGATTTCTATGATATGCACCATGAGAAAATATCTTCAAACTAAAATGATTGTTTTGCTGTAATAAATTGAACCATATGTACACTATGTTATTCAATCCTTTTTCTTCAAGGCATAAATTGATATTAAAGAACATTTAAGTCATAACACATGGTTATCCAGGCATGAACGAGGCAATAACCCATATAAGTTGTCAAGGTGAAGCCAAAGCATTTATTAGAGGTTTGTGTTGTTTTTGAAAAGTGCACGGTTGGATAAACATGGATTAGTGCTATTATGCTGCTACGATGACTCAAGTGTGTTTTTACAGTGTCAGTAATTTTTATGTTTAAAAATCACTGGTGCAGTATATTAGCTATAATTTATGTTTATCATCTTGTGTACTCTAATAGGTTTCAACAAACCATTTAACACTTCAGCTTGTGCATATACATTACTTAATAGGTATTTATCTTAAAAAAGAGATACTTAAACGGGACTTTTAAAGCTTGCAACTGCATGCTATGAGCAAATACTGCAGTCAGGCACATTAACTTTTTTCCTCTGGTCTGCATTTAACTTTGGGCAGTGTGACCACACAATTTCTTTGTACATTTTTTCCTAACTGGAGCAAGAAAGATGTATCATTTCTAAACACCATCAGCCTGAATGGCATCGAAGTCCCTGACATGAAGTGTCCGTCACACTTACTAAGTAGAGTAGATGTGATAAAGCCTACGCAGCTGAAAATGCCAATAAGTTCCCCTCATCAGAGGCTGCCCTTTCAGGATAGCATAGGACTTTATGCTTTCCTAGTCAAAGGATAATAGTAGACTCTATTAATTATAGTTGTTTTGATATTCTTTTTTGGTCTCTTGGCTCGCTTATTTTTGAAAATCAGTTACCCTTTCTCATAACTCTCAACATTTGGTTCGGGGAGCAACCACATCTCAATGTAAAAGAGTTGGTGTTGGCAAAAGAGAGAACTGGAGTAAAAGCTTCACTTAGGAAGGGCTTTCGGGTGGCACTGGATGAGTTGCACATAATTTACGATGCTATTGCGTGCTTCCAACAACATGTTGCTTATTACATGGGTTGTGCTGATGGTGACTTTCTGTTCTGGGCAGTCTAGGTTTGAATGACTGGTGTTTAGTGCTTCCATAAAAGAGATTGATGGCAATTTTAAAATCATCACACTGCTCTTTTTCTGCAGGGAGAGCTCTCCTGCAGTTTCCTGAAGTTGGATATTTGTCAATAATTTGCAGAAAACAAAAGCCAAACAAATATTGTTGTAAATTCTATTTACCAATCTCATAAAATTCCTGATTCCTTCACTATTGAGGTCATTTCAGAAGAGGAAAAGGTGTTGATGCAGAACCCTGAGATTATGGACATGCTGATCTGGTGCGTAATAGACTTTGTAAAAAGAGGTTATCAGTTCTCCTGACTCAGTCAAGCATATCTGTTGGCTGAGTTAGCAAATAGGCAGGATTTATTACTCACATGGGAATAATTGACCAAGATGGACCACTTGTTATTGCAGACTACTTTTTTGCAGTAACCTCTTCCTTAAACATAGTAAAAGAAATATTGATATAATTTAGAGAACATTCCTAAGTGCCTACAAACAGATATTTTACTGATTCAAATTTGATTTTTATAGAAGTACATTTAAGAGATTTAGATTTCAATTGATACCTGTAATAATTGCATATGCATAGAAATGACTTTAATATTCACCTATTTAATAATGGACTACTAAAAAGCCATGCCTTACATTTTATTACACTTAAACAGCAGATGCCATTTTCACTGCTTTAGAATACACATTTACAACACTCTTCAGGAAAATGTACTGCTTGCTTCCATGTTAGGCATCGTGCGACTTTATTCTGTTGACATTTTTAGCAGTTTTGATGTTCTGTGCAGTAGGTGATGCAGCATAGTCTGTGTTTGATGTGTTTCCTGGAAGCATTACTTATTTATTTTGTTACAGAACTCCCTGCAGACCACATGGGAGTGGGGTCCCATTTTGCAAGGTACTATACAAAAGCATCATGAAAGAATGTTTCTGCCCCAGGGAACTTACAGTTTTACCATTACATATTTAGAAAGAATTGAAAGAATGATGTTCTCCCTGGTAAACAAGGACAAGGAAGTCAGAACTACATTTTTGTGGAGGTCTGTACTGTGTCTTTCATTTTTCATTTTTTGTCCAATTTAAGAAAGAGTGATTTCATATAACACAACGGAAGTAAGGAAGAGACTTTGGAGAAAAACTGATGTTACCATCCTCATGCTGACATGGCTTTTCACTTTCCACAGAAAAACTCTTACAACCTTCCTCTGGGGAAGAGAATGCAGGTCCTTGCTAGTACTGCTGTCTCATCTGGAAGGCTTTTCAGAGCTGCTTTTAATCCTGTGCTAGTACTGCTAGTACTAGTACTGCTAGTACTGCTAGTACTGCTGTATCATCTGGAAGGCTTTTCAGAGCTGCTTTTAATCCTATGCAAAAATTCTGAGGCGTTCCTGTGAGTGAGGATGCTGCAAAGGCCAGCTGTTGTCCACAGGATGGAAAGCCCTAAGCAGAGGGCTGAGCTGCCACAAGGACATGAGGGCAGGTTCTTCACTGGCTACAGTGGGTCAGAGATTGGCATGATGGCCAACGAGGTCACTCATCAACCCAATTATCAGGCAAGCTGGTAATCAAATGCATTTAAGTTCACTGCTATTGCCAATCAAAATTTTGTACAGTATTAGCAAATTTCTTTTTTCTTCTCTGATGATGGTCATGGCTATTACTGTTGCTGTTGTACCAGGGCAGCGAGAAACTACATGAGTCCAAGACCAGGAATATATGGCCTGATTTAATTAATTAAAAATCTGTTTATATGACTTGGTTCGCAGGAGTGGCATGATACTATTGGTCCCTTGATCAAACACCTCCTAGAATGATTGGTGGAGGCTCTACAACATCGATTCAAAATATTTTCTTCAGTGTACCATAGCAAGACCATGCATAACAAGTTTGCAGGTGCAAGACAAAGCCTTGGTTTACAAAAACCTCAAACTGTTTCTCAGCTAGCTTGCATGAGAAAGGAAAACTTCACAGGATGCTGTAGAAGCTGGAAAATTCCTCTGCTTCTAACTTTTTAGTATCCACATATTGCAAGTGGCTTTGTCACTGTGATTTTTTACTCACTCTCTGGTGAAATCTCTTCTATTTTTCTGGCCATGTTGGTAGCCATAGAATTGATGGAGAAAGACCTCATCATGTCTTCTGCTGTTGTGCGAACAAACACAAGGCCTCTGATGATACTAGCTCTTTACATGGCTACCTCAGGAAACACTGTCCTCTTTCTCTCCCAATGACTGTTTAAAGTAGCCTCTTATCTAAAGAACAGATAAACAAAACAAATAAAGTTGAAAGTCATGGAAAAATGAAGGGATAAGGCAGCAAGGTTGTCTTATTTTTTATTACTCACTGGAAGTGCTTTTCACATTGCCAAGGTACCCCAAATGGATTAATGTTTCAAGCAAACAGTTAAACCCTATACATCTAAAGGTTCTGTCTAGTCATAACTCCATGGTTCAGGAAGGATGTTGAGAAATTGGAGAGAAGTCAGAAGAAGCTTCTTAATATGGCTCGGGTTTTCATGTACATGACCCATTGGAAAAGGCTGAGGGATTTGGTTTTATTTATTCTGGTGGAGTGGTTGTGAAAGATCCAGCTGAAGCCTACAGCTACTTGAACAAAATGATAAACATGGAGCTGTTCTTGGTACTGACAAATAAGATGGCAAAGAGAAAGAGTTATATGTTGCAGTTTGTAAAGTTCCATTTGAACATTAAGAAAATGTCTCAGTGAATTATATGGAATGTAATGTTTTCCCAAAGACTATGGGATCTTCATCCTTAGAGGTTTTCAAGACAGGGAGGTAAAGACATGGCTGAGCTGATCATGTGTTGGCAACAATCCCTCTCTGAAGAGAACATTGTACTAGATGACATCCAAGTGCTTTCAGACAGTATTTTGGTGATCAGTGAAATATAATCCTCCAGTTTTCAGATGGAATTTTGTTGTGATTTTCCCCTAGAGATTACTTTTTCCTCATTTTAAAATTGTTTACTGTGACAAAGTGACAGTACTCTTTCCAGATTTCCTCTTGTCCAAGACTGAATTAAATCCACATGAGTGTTCCTTACTTTCAGGACTGGCCACACAGGTTAAACTCTATTCATCTAATAAACATTCTTTCTCATTTTTCCCTTTCCTCATGGAAATATATTGTTTCCAATTGCTGATGAAAGCCTACTTTGAGCATGAAAGAGGCAGAAGCAAAATCTTCTCTCTAGAGGGTTCTCAGGGTAGCAAGCTCGCTAGAAGTATATTGGAGAATGCTTTTTGCTGACAAGTGTTCTGTACTGCTGTGCCTGTAAAATTGGAGACATGGTGTATCTCCACAGTAAAAACTATCGATCCAGCTGGGCCTAAATCTACAGCAGAAGTAATTTGGAAGGGCTGGTAGAATGGTTTGTGTAAAACCGGCCTGAAAGGACTAGCAAGCACGGTTCTGGTGAGCACCTGGAGCTTATTTTTCTCTATGGCATCTCTGTTTTTTAAAAGATCCTTACTACCTGAGAGAATTTTAAGCTGGTTTAGTTTGTGTGTTTAAAATTATGATAATCTTCTAGTGCACAGAAAGCTTAATATTATTAAAGCTAGAGGGGCTGTAGGTGGAAGAAGGATATCCAAAACCGTGATTTCAGCCCTATTCTTAGTCAATAAAGATTAGCTTTAATGGCTTTTCATATGACTGCTGATATTGTTATAAGTATATGAGCTAAAAAATATGGGAAAGAAGGTAAGTATTACAAGACAATTTTGAAATTATATTGTTTAATTGAAAAATAAAAAAATAGTTTAGTCATATATTGGTGTGTTTACTTAGATGTATATATTTAGATTTTTTTTCCTGGTGAGATAGGTAATTTACATTTACATTACTGTTATGTGAGAAGTTTGCCAAATTTAATCAAAAAATGTTGATTATTTATTCACTACTCTCAGTGATGAGAATGTGTGAATATTCTCACTGAAACAAAAGAATGGGTTCATATTTCTTCAGTACGACCTTCTTTCTCACTATTGAATAAGAAATAGAGACATGCTGAATTTCTCTTTTGATACTGTCCATTTTAAATACCTCTTTTGATACCATCCTGTTCTTGTGTTACAGAAGAAGAGGCAGAAGAGTTTCTTTAGGAGCAAATTGTTCAAAAAAAGAAATATACCTCCATCTCTTCAAATATATACATAAAAAAATAATAAACACCCATGAATACATGCACATGTATAAATAATGTGTATAGAAAGTAAGTGAAAATCTTCCAATCTCATTCATTTCTTACATTTTTTTTTGTCAGATAACTACTTAAAAATAAAACTTTAGTTATGCACAGAGTGTGAATCTAACTCTGATACTGATGGTCTTGTACCAAATGAAGTGAAGATGATATTAATAGTGAAGGGAACAGAACACTCTATACCTTACCCATCCCATCTTCCCCAATAAAACTATGTCTGCTACTGGGCTATTATTTAATTTTTATTTGGTTTTGGCTTTGGATCCCTGCTTAATAGATCAAAACTGTCCCAGAGAATTTTAACTTCTAATTTCAGAAAAAGAGAAATTTTGAAGGTTGAGAGTAGGGAAAAAGGAAAAACATTAAGAACAATAAAAATCATAGCAAGTGTATGAATAATTTTTTTCATTGTTCCTAAAAGATCTTAGAGTGTTTATAAAATCTGTTATTTCTACACACGTGTGACAGTATGTTAAATTACTGCAGCTGTGCTCAAATACAGCTTTATACTAATACAAGATTGTTTAGCTCTGAGAAACATAATTTCGCTAAGGTATTTCTTCTCTGGATAAAAAATATTTGCATTTAACATACCTGGTTAGCTTGATATTCAGTGAAACAAAACTGTTGTAGACTGGTTAAGCCTAAATCTGAGTTGTTTTTCTAAGGCAGTAATCGAAAAGCTGCATTACATGAGCTGGCACAAGACTCAGTCCTCTGCTTCCTGATACCTGTGTAAGTGTATTCTAACAAGCAATACAACTCATAAAAGCAAATTGTGAAACAAAACCCACCAAAGAACCAGTCTGAAGGGCTTTTTCTTTCCTAGTAATTTCTCACAAAGCAAGAATTTTTTCCTTTTTCCATTTTGCAAAGCGGTTACCTGCTCAGCATGCTTAAATCTCAGACAGAAAATTAAAAGCATACAGAGTTTGGCCTCTATGCAAAAGATGTGTAACAAGATACCAGGCAAGACATTTTGTCTGAATTCCAAGGTGGCAAATTTTATACACTTGTTCACTTATGAAGATTTTGGCTTGCATGTAGTCATTTTATGCTCAGAGTTTAGAATATTTTCTAAACAAATGCTTAAAGAAAACTATAAAAACTAGGGAACTATCAGTCTTAACAGAAGCAATTCTGAAAAACAATTATTTTCATTTTAGCACTGACAATTATGTAAATGTGTCTGGAACAGCAATGGGCACCTTAATTATGACACCTAATTATACCAATTTATTTATACACCTCCTTGAACAACATTTTATTCATAACTCTCCCACTCATTCAAAGACAAGAAAAAACAAGGTGGAATTTCATAGGTGGTTGCTTTATCATTGAAACATAAACACAACTTGAACTATTTGAACTTGAATCTTCACATGTATAGCACATCCACATTGTGTTATGTTCTCTTTGTTTTCCATCTTTCAAAGAAAGATAACATTTTATATCTCAGTATGTAAGATAAACACTCTTTCATTCCTGGTAGAAATCTCTCAAATGTGAACCATATTCGGAAAACACAACCCAAAATTACCTATATTCCCTTCTTTTTTTAAAATTTTCATAATCTTCTTGCTGAAAGTTACAGAATCATAAAGCCTTTAGGTTGGAGAAGACCTTTAAGATCATCAAGTCCAACCATAAATCTAACACTGCTGAGTCCACCACTAAACCATGTCCCTAAGTGCTGCATTTACATGTCTTTTAAATACCTCTAGGGATGGTGACACCACCACTTCTCTGGAAAGACTGAATGTTGGACAACACTTTCAGTGAAGAAATTTTTCCTAATACTAAATCTAAACTTCCCCTGGTGCAACTTGAGGCCTTTTCTTCTTCTTGGAAAAAGAGACCAGCTTCTACTACACCCTTCTTTCAGGCAGTTGTAGAGAGCGATAAGGTCTCCCCTGAGCCTCCTTTTCTTCAGTCTGATCAAGCCCAGCTTCTTCAGCTGTTCCTCACAGGCCTTGTGCTCTAGACCCTTCATCAGCTCCATTGACATTCCCTGGACATGCTCCAGCATCTCAATGACTTTCCTGTCTTTCCATACTATTTTTGATACAGGCCAGGATGTTGTTGGCATTCTTGGCCACCTGGGCATACGCTGGCTCATGTTCAGCCACTGTCGACCAGCACCCCCAGGTCTTTTTCTGCCAGGCAGTTTTCTAGGCACTCTGTCCGCTCTGGCACTGCCTGGGGTTGTTTTGGCTGAAGTACAGGACCTGGCACTTGGCCCTGTTGAACCTCTGATCATTAAGCCTCAGCCCATCGATCCAGCCTTTCCAGATCCTTCTGCAGAGCCTTCCTACCCTCCAACAGATCAACACACCTGCCCAACATGGTATCAGCTGCAAACATACTGAGGTGCGCTGCACAGCCTTTCCCTCATCCAGTAAATGGATCACCATGTCATAGAAGGAAAGTGCCACTGTGTACATGCAAACAAGAGTTATAAAAGTATTTTATGAAGTGCAAGATCCCAATTCTCTGCTTGAAAAAATGTTGCGATCTTCCTTCTGGATTATCATAATTTGTCCTTTCCAAGAAAATAATGTTTTTCTGTAGACAAGCCGGACAATTCTATGTAAATTATCATGACCAGAGTCCTTGCTTAGAACTACATCTGGGTTAATACAGTTAACAAATAATAGAAATAATGAATCAATGGGAGCATCTGAGCTTTCCAATTAGGCAGTACAGTCTATTAAGTAAAGTACTGCAGAAAGTGGCTGTATGTCTCTGAGTCTTTCAATCTCTGAATTATCTGAATGGCCTTGGGGTCGAGCATAGAGAGCTACTTGAACAGAGAAGTTGCTGGGGAGAAACACTTATATGTGGTTAACAAGGATAAGCTCTATTTTGTTGAGTTTTTAAATTTTTTCCCTGCTGCAGTCAGAGAAACAGGATTTTATAACAGTTTATTAGAAATCATAGAATCATAGAATATCCTGAGATAGAAGGAAGTCACAAGTATCATTGAGTCCAACTCCCTGTTTCAAATAAGCAAGATTACTCTGATGGGTACACCTGATGTCAGTTTCTCTCCCAGAGGACACTTCCCCAGGCACTGGCTAGCACTTGGCTTACAAGGCAGCATTATTATGTCACTCCCACAACACATTCTGAAGAGGCTGTTTATCTTCCCTGTTATCTTATTATTTCCATTTCATTTCTTTGAAACACTTCTTGTTCAAGCTCAGTAAGTGCCACTGAGTCCTTAGGTTTATTTTTCCACTGTTTTCTATCCAAGGAAAAAGTGATAATTATGTGGACTGTTTAAATTTGGGTTTTTTGGAGGGAAGGATTTGTTTGCTCTTTAAAACTGGTTCAACAGGTGGTGCAACTTCGGGTAATAGGATTTTAAACATTCATTTATTTGTTAAAACAAACCTAATTTCTGTGTCCCAGAAAAAAAAAAAATCTGAAACACAGACCTTCCATTTGCAGGCATTTATTGTGCCTTAATCTCACTTGGTTTTATTTGACTGAGTATATTTGACAATATACTCAGTGTATCATTATAAGCCTGTTTCAAGTTATTCTGTAAGATGTCCCAAGCATATTAAATTTAAAAATTATAGTTCAGGGTGCTGCCATTATCCCTAAGATTCCTCATATAGAATGAATCCCACAGCCAAAGATTTATATTTTAGTAATCATGACTGGCACAACTCTTTCTAAAGTTTCAGCTGTACATTTAATATGACTAATAGCTTCTGGTCCCCAAGCTTGATCTATTTCTTCCTTTACATGCAATTGAAGTTATATTTTCAGGCACAAGAGTTCAAAATTATTTCACCAGCAAGTGAGATCACTAAAGTTGGATAAAATAGAGATGACAAAATTGTACCATGAGGAATCAGAGGGAAGTAAACAAATTAAGGAAGTGGAACAAGACTGAGATCAAATTTGACAAAGTCTGATAATGACCTTCTGGGTGTTTTTCCACCTTTCTACTTTATTTTTCTCATCCTTTTTTGGTAGAGCTTCATTTTTCAGTGAAACAAAACATACACTTTTCATAGGTGTTGCTTGAAAAGCTCAGGACAGAATTTCACCTCAGACTAGTGACTTTAACATTTATGGGAGAGTAGGATCCAGAAAAAAAACACTGTGTCCTAACTTAAGATTGGAGTTCAGATCAGAGCCTGGAACTTAGAAGCCAGCACGATTTGAATGGGAACATCACAGACAGGAGATCTTGAAGTCAGGGAAGTTCTTGATCTAAACCTTTAATCTGAGGGAATGCAGGAGTGGACAGTAAATGAGTACTTTACTTAAAAACTACAGGAAGCAGTACTATTCTAAGAGGACTACTAGCTGGATCATGGTTCATTTTCACAAGAAATATGTACAGTATATTCATGAGTGTCCTCAGTGGGGCTGATTCTAAGACAGAAGCACATGGTTGATACCTTCCCTTTTGGCAGATTTGTTTTCAAATTGGTATCAGTAATTTGGTTCCATGGAAAGAATAATGTCTAGATAAATAATGGAGCTGAGACTGAGAGTGCTGAGTTTGGAGCCCTAGAACAACAGAATATTTCTGATGACTCTCAGCTGGATGGTGGTATTTTCCCACATAAGTGCTGTAAAGATACGTAAAAGAATTGCAGAGCCTTTCAAAGCTCTAAACAACTTGCTTTCTGCATGTCATTAAGGGTGCTGGGGATATCTACCATACATCTGTTCACAGGTATGCACAGGCTTCCCTGAGAAAGCTTTATATCCTATAGCCTGTGACTCTGTAGTATTGAAGTCATAGCAGTGTGAACTTCAGCTTCCAAGAACCTGTTAGTCTTCTGCTGGGCCTGTGCTGTCTGCTATAACACCTGAACTGTTGTGGTACATAAGCTAGTTGAAGGATGCCCATATAAGATGCAGTTCTGTGCACCTGCATGGTAGTGAGCATCCTTCACCTTGTAGCTGCAGTGCAGACCATAGTATAAAACCCCCTGTATGGGTACAGGGTAACATTCATAAGTAGAGCTAATACCATCTGCCTACAAGTTTGCACTGTTTCTTTCCAGTGAACAGAAATACTGTTACATATCTGCCTTGTGAAACCGCTTGTAGCTGCTCAGCAGCTGCTCAGTTCATACAGTCCATGAAAGTGCTGCTCCCAGTCCTTGCACAACAGAGGTGAAGAAACAGGGAGGAATGCTGGTGACATGGTAGCTCAGACCTCTTGAGCCTTACTTGCTCAGAACCACTATGATTTCTTACATTCTACAAGAACAGCAGTTTTTGAGTTCTGTAGCAGAACAGGTATATTTTTTTCTATGTTTACACCATAAAGAAGTTGTTATGTTAAACATTGCTTATAATTTAGATATGGCCTACTTGGAGGGAGAAATATAAAAGAGAAAAGCAACTTCATATTATTAGTGGAACCAGAAGAAAATATTTTAAAGGCCCAATTTTTTCAGAATCCCCCACTAATGTCTAACAAAAGCATGAACTAAAAACATGAAGACTACATCTTGTAATATTTGCTACAGCACTCAGATTATCAAAACTGTCATTAGGTGGGGGTTAGAGTGGATACAGTGCCAAGAGAAATTGAGTGTCCAAGTCCCTTTAAGTAGCTTTGGAAATTTCAGTCATGCAGTCAAGCCTTATATCTTTTGAGTCACTGACATATGTATTACTCACTTCACTGATCTGAAGAGGAAAAGACAAATAAAAACAAAAATAACACCTCCAGTTAGGGAATTTCTTCAACTAGGAATTTTTAAATGTGCACTCATATGGCAGCAGCCACATTGTAAGATGATTATACAGTGTATGAATGTTTATTGCCTGACTTTAAGATGCACAATGTAAGATTAACAATTATAGTGGGGGTTTTTTTCTACAAATGCTGTATTTCTGCTATTGTGTTTGCAGAATACAGCTAGATAATAATTGATTCTGTGACAGGGATTGGCTAATTTGCCAACAGTATAGTATAAAACACATTTATACAGTCAATTACACCCAAGTGCATGGCCTATTTGCTTTATAATTTCATAAACTTGCCAGCAATTTAAATAAAAAAGTTCCATTAAATTATCATATCATGTGATAGAATGATATTGCCAAGTATATTAAACCATGTGTGTTCAGCCAGAATTAATTAAATAGTATTACTTTTTTCTTATTAACACATTGAACCTATCCTTCCTACTCAGTACTAGAAATAGAAGCCTATTAGTGAACAAAGTAAACTTAAGGGCAAAGTTTAAACATTTTCCTGAGGGTGCTTCATTAAAATTCCTCGTTCTTTTGTTTAAACATTTGCTTATGCTAAATGTACTTGTATTGTGAAAATATTTTATGTTCTTAGATATGAATAATGGAGAAGTTTAAAGGTAATATTTAATAATATTCAGACATTTGAGGCAGATCTGATCTTAGTTTTCTCATCCAACTTTCTTCTAAACTTCATTCCTTACTTATCCTTTGTCATGTTTTGATAGCCTTATGAGGTAAAAAGTAATATTAATGATTCAGCATGACCATTTTCCAAAATCTCCCAGTCTCCCACTGTCAAACAGTGAAATCAATAGGAAATACCTGTTTTATATGAAATATATTAACATGATGGCTCAAGGGAACTTCTTATTTGAAGAAGGCGACAACGAACAGTGAGAATTAACACTTCCATATAATTTTAATACAAATTGACCCACTGAGTTACAAAACAGAAATTTCTCAATAACCTCCTCTGTGTAAACGCAAACATGCCCTCTCTCCCTCTTTCTCTCTCTCTCATATCAGGGATTGGAATATCAGGCACTGTCTGAGATCTCTTGGTTTTAAAACACAGGGGATCCTTTTAGGGAAAGCTTTATCATCTTATTTTAAAAAGACTTTTAGAAAACCCCAAATTTAAAAAGTGCAGCTTGGTAATTACTGGCATGTATTTAGTTTAACAAGATAGTGTGTTTGAAAGTGGATAAGCATATCTTTAACAGCAGTCTACCAGGAATCAGCAGAAATAATTACCGTCAAGATTTAATTATGTCAGACAAGAGTATCTGTCCTGAATAACAGTGTCGACAGTAGAAGCTGGCATTGCTGTATGTTCAAGCTAGCTCTCTGTATACTTCTGTTAAACAAAGTCTTAGCTATTCTGCTGTGACTGACTTCAAATTAATATAATTGAATATATCAAAGCAATGAAAAAATTGTGGATGATACAAAAAGAGAGGAATATGAACAAAAAGAAACTTTTGGAAGAATTGGAGTTGGCCCTTCTCTTACGTGCAAGACACTGATCAGAAACATCTCAGTATGTTAATGTGGAAGCAGCATTGTATGACTGTATAAAAGAGATCAGATGTTTATGTGTAAGAGTCTCTACCTTCTCTTGAGAGGAGCTTCAGAAATTATGAAGAACTATTTTGACTGTAATGTTGTTGATTTTCTGATTTTTAAGGCAGGTTTTCATTCCATAAATGATGCAGAATATAGTTTGTATTGCTGCCTAACCAAAATACAAAGTTTTTGATTAATCAAGCAAGTGGTGTTATTGAGCAAAGCAAATCTATAATCTGAGTAAATATTACACAGTATTATTAAACAAGCTTAAAAAAGGAAGAAAAAAGAATTGTACTAGACTTAATTAAGGCTTCAAGTAAAGCTTGCTTTTATTGGCAATTTTTTTGTTGCAAGAAGAAAACTAAAAATTAAGAGGATGGTTGGCAGCAATATTGATATGCTAATGGATAAACATGCTAATTTAGAAAAAAACTAATCAGCAAAGACATTACTAATGGAAATGTACTAGAAAATGGCTAATGCTGTATGCAGACCTGGTATCTCCCAAATTAAGAAGAACTCATTTTGTGTTTATAATTGTAACTTGGAAGCTAAGCCTTGATCTTCTCTCTGCCTTGTTTTGGTTAGTATTTAAAGACATTTCAGATGACCTGTCCTGGTCCCATGACACCTGTTTAGCTTCTCTATAATTACGCTGCTGAAATTACATGTTCTGTTTATTGAAAGGAGAGCTAAAAGTCTTACATTTTTTTCTGTCTAATTTACCAGACACTTTCTCTAGACAAAGAGACCCTTCAAATTAAAGAGTATGTGAGTCTGGTCTTCTGACTGAGGTGTGGCAGAACATCTCTGATTATCAGTATTACCTGTTCATTTTCTCAAGAAAGATTAATGATACATTTAGGCATTAGGGTAGGACTTTTAGAATACTTGGTGTTGGCTCTGCTTTTTTTTACACCATGATCAATGGCTTGCATCTGAGTTAAACCAGTTCTAACTATTTTCTGTCATCCCACTATCACTTGTGTGCCTGTTCATCTTTTTTTCCCCCAAGATGGCTGTTCCAAATACTTTTATAGAGGGTACACACTCTACTTCTAATTTTAGTCTGTATTTTGAGTGTACAGCTGTGAAACAGATTATTAGCTTATGTTATCAAAGATTTCTGAGGTGTTTTTAAGTCTAATAATCTTTTCTGGCTAGAAACTGTCATTTGAAGGTATCAATTAAGGAATTAAATAGCAAACATTGTTTTGAAATAGTTTTCAGAATTTTCCAGTGCGCTGGGAGGCATGGAGAACCAAACTCCAGTGCTTAGAATTGTGTGGTCTGTGAGGCTGAAATTGCCTAAGTTTGGCAATGGTTCAGTTTAGTGGGGAGGTAGAGTTGGAAAATCTGGGTTACAAGAACTCAAGATCCAAGGGAATATTTGTGTATGTACTTCCCAAACCACTTTGGACTGTTTTCATGTAGTTTCCACATATTTTTCTTATTTCCTATACAATTTAAAAAACAGTGGAACAAACTGGGATTAAAAGATAAAAGATGTTTCAAACGACACAGATGTACATAAGTTTACCCAGACTGATGCCTTCTTTTAAAATATGTTTATTTTGTTTTCAAAATTTTTTACATGTAGATCAGAGAGAACAGGTTTTTAAATTGAAAAACACTTATCTTAAGGTGATATGGATGTATTTCATAGAGATAAATGATTTTAAATCAATTTAAATCAGTTGGTCTGCCTTGTAACATAAAGGTAGATCAGAAGAACTGTTGACAGTGGAAAATTGCTTAAGTCTAATGTTTATAGAATACACCTAAAAAGACCTGAATCCTCAAGAATTTTATAAGTGAAAAGAATTCTAAAAGAATTCCATGTCCTAATAATTGCCAGGATTTCATGTTTTATGTCCTGAGAAATAGAAAATCAATTAGTATCTATACCCTGGCTCTGACTGAATGCATAGTAAATTGTCATGATTCTTTTTTTAAGGTTAAATGAAAATATCTGTGAAATTAGGAAGAATTAATATTTTCATCAGATTGGCACAGGACTAAATAAAACAGAGTTATACAAGATTATTGTAAATGAGGGAGATTTACTCAATCCTGTATGATTAACCTATAAGCAGGAAAACTTTAACCCTAAGAACAAGTGGGTCATTCACTTTGGATCCAGACATGGCATCTGAACAGAGAAAGACAATTTTAGAAGCTTTTAATAAGGCAGTACTTGAGATTAAATGTTAAAGTTTACATAGTTCAGATTATTAATTGAAAACAAGAAATTATTATTGAGTGCAAAAAAATTCTTGCCCCGCAGACATCGAAGCACAGAATGTAACAAAACCATTCACAGGTGCCTCAACATTTGGAAATTTTACTTGTTTTTTTTTCACTTATTTACCAGTTAAAATAAATTGGAGAAGAAATAAACATCAAAAATTTGTTTTCAATAAGTAAATTACATCCAAAAAAGCAAGTAAAGTAGGAAGAATTAGTGATATTGCCAATGAAAATTTAAATGAAAAAATACTACCATTATGGTGAAATTAGAATGACCTTGTATGATGCAATGAATATACTTGATCATCCTCAGATGAGTGATAGTACTCAGAATGGGCCATCTTCTTGAGGTTACATGTTTCTAACTCACACAACTGAGACTTTATTAATGAATGCACTCACCCACATATAATATGTTAAATGTGTGGGATAAATTGCTCATTTTGTATGTTATGCTTATTTCTTTCACCACAAAATTGATTTATTTCATTCAGGATATTCCAATGAAGATTTTTTTAAACAGAAGATAAATCAAATTTGTGTCTGGCAGATAATTATCAGCAAATAATAAGTCAAAAGTTACAAGCTGGTGCTGGGGCCTGAAGAAGCAACATTATGTGCATTTGGAAATTTTAATCTGAAGTAGCTCTATTGTTGTCCTATGAACTAAAGACACCTTGGCATCTGGAGTATATTAGGTGAACTCCTGAAGCCCATCTTCTGGTTTCATCCAGAAACAATCCAAATCATAAATTCTCAGGCTGTTTCATGTCTCAAACAAAATACAGACTGGAAAAATACAAATATATTGCCCTGGTTTTGGCTAGGACAGAACTGCTGGTACAGTGCTGTGTTTTAGATTTAGTATAAGAATAATGTTGATAACTCACTGATGCTTAGTTGTTGCTTAGTGCTAAGTCTAAGTCAAGGACTTTCCATTTTTCCATGTTTTGCCAGTGTGGAGGTGAACAAGAAGTCAGGACAGCTAGCCCAAACTGGCCAAAGGTGTATTCAGTGCCACAGAATGTCATGTCCAGTATGTAAATTGGGAGGTATTGGTTGAAAGGCACAAATCACTACCCAGAGACAGGCCAGGCATCTGTCACCAGGTGGTGAGTAATTGTAGTGGACATCAGTTGTCTGTCTTAGGTTTTCTTCTTCTTCTCTCTCCTTTTCATTATCAATATTATTACTGACATTATTAGTATCTTTATTATTGCTATTATATTTTGTTTCTATTATTGAACTCTATTTATCTTAACCCAAAAGATTTACTTTTTTTTCAGATTCTCCTCCCCTCCAGGGAGGGGATGACAGTGGGACAAGGGGAAATGGGTCAGGGGGAGAAGGGGAGAGCTCTATTAGCAAGTGTGTGGCCAATAGATCAAGACAAGTTATCCTTCTCTGTTCAGCACTTCTGACATTACTTCTGAAATGTCTGTTTCCATCTCTTCAGCATAAGAAAGGTGTTGATTTGCTGAAGTGAGTGTGATCGAGGTGGTTGTAGTACACGGCGCTTGAGGAAAGTATGAAAAGCCCCAGGTTTGTTCAGGGTGGAGAAGAGAAGGCTCAGGAGAAATCTTATTTCTGTCTGACTAGCTGCTGGGAGGTTGTAGAGAGTACAGATCCAGTCTCACACAATTTTGGGACAAAAGATAACACACAGGGCTTGGAAAGGTAGAAATTCCAACTCAAAATTAAAACTACTTCTGACTGAAAGTGGCCAGTCACTGGGTCAGGTTTCTCAGAAAGGTTTGGGCTATCCATTTTTTTAGATTTTAAAAACTTAGCTGGAAAAACTCCATTACCAACCTGATCTAAACGACCCTTCTCCAAGTAGGGTTTTGGATCTTCAAAAAACCCTTTAAATTCTTAATTATTTTATAGTTCTGTGATTTTTGGTATTTGGGGAACAGTCAGAACACCTGGTCCAAAAGTCTGTTCCTGTTTTGAAACTGTTACTGTAAGTACCTCCTGACTCATATTTTTCTAGTGAGTTACCCTTGATTTATTCTAACATTATGGTGTTATGATACTAGAGTGTTTTCCCTAAATTCGGGTTAATTATTCCTTGGTTTGTCTTACTGCAGGTCAATTCATTCAGTACCATGTGTTCTGTAATGGGCATAAGATTTGGCAATACTGGATGTACATAAATACTAAAGTTTCTAGATGTGTTCTGACTTAGTTCTACAAAGCTCTTTTTACAGGATACTATCTGTGTATCACCCACATCTGATAGGCAATGGTCACTTGTCTCTTCACTTTAAAGGCTCAAAGATATATTTAGAAACAGAGTGCCCATTCAAGGTACAAATCTCATCAGCAGTATAATTGCAGAATTATTGCTAAAGTCCACTTCCAGCACATTTTGTTGGTAGTATAAAAAAAAGGATTGAATCATGAATGGCAATGAAATGATTGCTGAAGGATTATTCAACCCAATTGGAGATAATGAGCCTTAGGGTATTTAAAAGTGCTTATAAACAACTAAGTATCAGTCACAAAAATTCATACCTGTCTCTCCGTTTTATTCTGAAGACAGAGAACAATTTTACTCCCACTGAACACATAGGGGGCTTATTTTCATTGTTGGTGTCAATGCATTCCATTTTTGGCTTTAAATAAGCCAAAGAGAGGAACAGCAAGCTGTGTGGTGCCATTGATACACTGGAGGGAAGGGATGCCATCCAGAGGGACCTGACAGTCTTGAGAGGTGGAGCCGTGTGAACCTCACAAAGTTCAACAATGCCAAGTGCAAGGTCCTGCACGTGAGTCAGGGCTATCCCAGGCACAAAGATGAAAAGGGTCCACAGAGACCTTAGAGTTGTACCTAAAGGGAGCCTACAAAAGAACTGGTGAGGAACTCCTTACAACAGCATGAAGTGATAGGGAGAATGGAAACACAAAAAGGGTAGGGTTAGATTAGATATTAGGCGGAAATCGTTTGCTGTGAGGATGTTGAGGTACTGGAACAGTTTGTTCAGACAAGTTGTGAATGCATCACAGGGAAGCCGGGTTAGATGTGGCTTTTAGCAACCTGATCTAGTGGAAGATGTCCCTGTGTCCGTGGCAGGGAGGTTGGAACTAGATGATCTTTAAGGTCCCTTCCAACCCAAACCATTCTATTATTCTATGAAATTATCAAAATGTACATTACTCTGCATGGGTTCTTGCTGTAGAAATATAAGGATCACTCTCTTTGAAACTGGTTGATGGACCCTGTGATCTATTGTGGATCTTTTTGGACTTATTTTTTATTTTTTCTAGTGAAATATCTTCTTGTCTTTATCTCATTCTTTCTTAGAAATAGAATAGTATTGCACTGAATAATAAGTTACATACTGCCATTTAAAATGCTATTAAGTATAGTTGTCGCTCCCCAAAACTGTAATTCTATAGGTACTTAAACAAAAGAAATACTATAGACCTTTTTGAGGATAATTTTTCAGGAAGGTGACACATACATTACTGAAGCATGAGAAATACAAATAGCTTTAAGATATTTATGCTTTTTACAGGCATTCTAACCTTTTTAGAAAATGGCTATAATTTGAAGATATAATGTGAAGGGAGTGTTCTTAATGCTACATTAATTACAAGGGCTCACTTTCATTCCCTCTTTGCAGACATTTTTGTATTTTTATATGAAAAGATGCATATAATATTGTGGTAATAATGAGCTTAATGTAACTGGAAGCTAACAGATAAGATTGTATCAAAATTTCAAATACAAATAGCACCAGATATTGTATGCCTGAATGTCTTCATATCTCACATGCTGAAAACATTTTCCTTGCCACTAAGTGGCACTGTACTATTGTTAGTTGGTTGTTCAGATCATATTAAAAAACCTTTGGGCCAAATTTATTCTTGATACAGTCTCATTAAGTCAATGGAGTATATGTGAACTGAATTTGGCCCACAATTTTCACAGCACCTAATTTTAAATCACTGCTGTACATTTCCATTGTGGAGGCCCAGAAGTAAAATAAAGATCAGTTTGTGCTTAATCTTGCAAAGAGCTGACCCTTTCATTTAGCATTTAACTGTTTCATTATAATTTTTTCCTACTGAATTAGCCCTAGTTAAAAAGGATCATCTTATCTATTTAAGTAGAACTGTCAGTAAATTTTGATTTAAAAATGGATGAGCTCTGTGATCTTCACATTAACCTTTAATTTTCATCAATATCATATTTACTGAAAAGTATGCAAGTCTGATATTGAAAACCTTGTTATAATTTAACAAGATATGTCAAGAACAAAAACTGAAAAAAGATTTGGTTTGTCGAATGTCACACTTTACTCTTCCTTTTTTCCTTACAGTGATAGAAAAGTAAATAGGCTCATGAGAATTTTCAAAACAGTGCTTTAAGTCTCTTTTTTCTTTGTCTTATAACTGTACAGAAAACACAGAAATATGTTAAAGCCTTGAAACACCATAAACTCTTAAACAAAACTGCTTGCACCTTTGATGTAAGACAAACCTTTCCCCCTTAATATACATATAAATTGTTACTTGCTTAGATAGTAAAAGAAAATGACAGCTATTTTCCTGAATTGTTAGTAAAAAGGTAGTTTATTAAATCCTTTATATATGAACTGAGAGACTTATTTGAGAACAAAAGACTGTGTTCACGTCCAAGAACACCTGTCTCATTGGCTTCATACAGACCAAGGAACATGTGCATGAGAATGGAGCATGGCCCAGGGCCCGTGGTGGGGGAAAGTATACCTGTATGTGAAAACATTACCTTTGGAGGACAGACTCCAGGAGCTGCCTGGGCCAGGCAAATATTTCCCTTCCAGTTTTCTGTTAGACACCCACATTGTTTATTCTTTCCACAACAGCAGTACAAATATTTCTCCTAAGTCCTAGCACTGCCTTATCAATATGTGGCAGGATATTTAGAATCAGGGTTTTTTTTCTGATAAGAGCTATCATTTGTAAAATGGGAGAGATATTACTTTCTTCACAGTGTTGGTTTTGTTAAAAACAGGAGTGTCTTTTTTTGTTTGTCTAATACTAATCCTTGTTTAAGGTTTACCAAATTTGTGAGAAGCCAAAAATTACAAAAACTGTATGAGGGTGGCAAGGCTGGTTGGGTGAAACCTAACCTTTTTAGACCATTTAATATAGTTAGCTAAAGGAGAGGAGGTTTGGGGCACACCAATATAATCTCAGTTGTACACAATCTTTTGAGATATTAGAATCAGAAGCAATGGTGATTAAACCTGTTCTTGTAATGTTCAACGAAGTCTTTGAAATCTGTCTTACACTGAGTGACCAAACCAGGAACTAGTGGGAACCTTTCAAAGGTTGCTTATTTTATTTTTAATCTGGTTTTGAAAACACAAGCACATGGAATAAACTCAAATACTAGAATAATTCTTTCTCTAAGAAGTTAGAGTACTGACAAATACACTTTTGTGCATTTCTATTAGGGATGTTGCTAATTTAGTTTATTATGAATAAAAATATAAACAACCTATACTTGACACAATGACAGTAGAATCTACATACTTCCCTTTCAGCAGAATAGTCTGTTCAGATCTGTTCTCTGATTTAGCTACCAGTATTAGCCAGAAAAAAAAAAATATTGAAACATCTTGGGAAAAAGTAATGTCTTGGAGAACCAGTCTACTTTCCACCTGACTTCTGATAAAAACTTGGAAATTTTAAATACAAATTAATGTAAAATATTGTAAATATTAAGAAAGTTTTATGAAAAGGATGCTTAAAGACATATTTTAAAAACAGCTGAAGTTTGGAGCAGCTGACTTGGCTCTTACAGTTCCTATCTCCAGCAGCATATTTGCAAAATGTTTGTTGGTCTAGGATGTTCCTACTCTGTGCGGTGCCAGACTCTAGCTGGATCCACATGAACTAACTAACTTTGAAACTGGAATTGTGCACAGTCTGTGAGAGTCAACACTGAAAGTGGTGTAGTCTTACATCACTTACATCATTGACACCATACTGCAGAGAGACATGGTCTGGTTTATCCAGTAAAAAGTTTGACCATCTACTGATGCCCATTTTAATGTCATTCTTAGCAGTTCTTTCTTCATGGATAGCCTCCTGTTTGGTGATGCAGTAACCTGGAGATACATCCTTAGTTATCCAGGCTGAACCTGGAAGAGCAATAAATCCCATCGTGATTCCTAGTTTATTTTCTGGAATGCTTCATGCTTGAAGTATCATTGTGCTTTTTCTCTTGCTCAGTACTTTTTCATATTAGTCTGAGCTACTGCAATCTTATTTCAGCCGAGCACTTATGTATTAGGAATCACTACCTTGGAGCGCTGACTATGAAATCACTGCAGTCTAAGGCCATTAATAAGGTCAGTCTAGTGACTTTTAAGAACTGATCTGTTAGTTCTTTGCTGACATCTGTGTTCATGAACCAATTGCCATTTAAAGATCCCATCTGACATTTTCGGTTGATAGCCATTATGCCATTATGGCGAGGCCTATGAGAAAGTTCTGTGACCACTCTATTTATTAATTTTTTTTCCTTCACACTTGTTAAAAACAAAAGGCCTTCAGGTTCATTATTTTATAGTTGTAAGGATTGAGGAGGAAAGAAATATTTTTTTTTACAGACCATGATTGTACTTTTTTTCCTAGTGCTTCTCTTTTCCTTCAGAAAAAAAAGTGTCCCCTCATCTGCAGCTTGCTATAAGATACTATATTTGTTTTGAATCTGTTGACTGGCATACAGGGTGTTTCTAAATAGGGAATAGGATGCAAGAACTTTTGGATTTAGTATGGTCAGCACTTTCATACAGGTTACATAGAGATGTTTTAAATGAAGCAGAATTGAATCCAGTATATTAAATATATCATTTTATAAATCACACACAAAAATACACACAAAAATACAAATAATGTAATTTTTAATGCATACCTGCATAAAACAATATCATGTCCTGAAACTAGTATTTAGTAAAAAGCTATTTATTCTCATTTGCAGTTGAAGTATTAACTCTTTTTCTCTATCATCTTCCAGGACTAAGAACTAAAAAGTGAATAATGTCTACAGTATTTGTCTCATAGCATGTAAGAGTAGTAAAAATATTTATTAAAGAAGCAAAATGTACATTTTTTAATTTATCCAAGAATTAATCTTTCAGCTCTTTGCCCTCTGATAAGCATCTGTAGTTCCATCTGAGCTATCTGGGAACATAAGAGCACAATTCTGCAGGCAGACAGTAAGTCCTGAATTTGAGAATACCACAATTGGGCAAAAAGAAATCTACTGCAAGGTCAGCTGGTGAAAGGGTGTAAACATACAAACTCTGATTAATGCAAGATAGAGCATGTCTGTGAGAAGAAGATGCCTATGTTTAACCTGTAGTTTGAGATTTTTCTAAAAAAAGGAGACTTAACCAAGCATCAGCTTCACATCACAGATAGAAAGGATAATACAGTTTGAGTTTGTTTAGTGGTAAAGGGGAAGATGGCACACCACCTTATCTGGAACGTCAGAGTTAACGTGTCTCTGCCCTACCACTCATCCCACATTGCATTCTGTGTACGTTGTCTCTGTTGAGTGCACGCTATGGGCACTATCTCACATCTGCGGTAGAACATGCATTTAACCTACCATTCGTATGTGGGAACGAGTTTTGTAGAGAATTCAGTTCTTACTTTCTGAGATTATACATCTCAGAGTGCTGAATCCTGCTTCACACCAAGTCTGTGAGGAGGCTTGGAGCCTTACCCGTGATTTACGAAGACTGCAGCCTACGCACACCTACAACTTACCCACACTTAGAAAGATCATAGAAATCTGAGTAGATGGCACCGTAACCTAAATACATAACACCTGGGGTTTTGCACGTTTTCTCAGGCACTTTTAACTCTGCTTCTGTAGACCTTTTTTTGCTGTTTTAGGGATTGGCTGACCAACATGTGCATAAAATTGTGAGATGAGCTTATCGTTTGCATCAGGACCAGTATCTCCCACACACACCTACATAACTAGCAATGACCTACATAAATCCTCACGTAAGTTGCTTTAAATTACATGCATCAAGCTGCAGGTGTTTCTGCACTAGTTAATATAGGTTGGGTTTTTTTCAACAAAGCTTTTGGTTTTCCCGATTCTTTCAGTTCAGAAAGCTTGATGGAAAATGTCTCTATGATTTTGCAGAAATTAATGTTTTGTAGTCCACTGTTTTTTATGGAAGCTGAGAATGTACCAGTTGCTGATGGTGTGGTGGCATACCTCAATTGTTTTTAAACAAAATTGAGTGCTGATAATTGCTGCCAAAAAAGATTTTTTTATTACTACCTCTCTTAACAATTTAAATTACAGAGATGAGAAGCTCAGTGCTGGAGTTTCTGTGAAAATAACTCTAGATCACAGCTCAAAGTGGTTTCTGAATCTCAGATTTTTAGAGAATTTCTTTTATATGGTTAGTTGTTAAAATGATAAGCATTGTATTAGTTGTTTTAATCTTTCATAAACCCCTCTGTTTTCAGAAGTGCTCTTTAGTGCCCGTGTAAATATTGACACTAGGTCTTCCTTTGACTTGTATAGCATGAGTGGGCACACTAGGCAATAGGTTATGAAAGGTCACAAAGAATGTAAAAAACACCTTCCTAACAGCAAAAATAATTTTTTTCTAAACCTGTCTCACCACACTCACGCAATCTGTGTGCTCTGTCATTGGAAATTGTCTCAGAGTCTAAATGACAAAGAATAAAAAAAATTGTACAGCAGAACCTTCATTTAAAATAGTGCAAAACCTTACACATAGGAAATAAAGGTAGGAATGACCAAAGTAACTCCCCACCCATTGATGGACTTGATAATATTTAAACTACTGTTCTTTCAGGTGTGCTGCTGATTAAAAGTAAAAATCCAGCATATTTTGGTTTTGCTCCCCAAGGCTGATCTTGAACACCAATGAATTCTTGTGGTGTACTCAGGTTCAGATTATAACACTGATCTTTATCATGGGCTTTAGTGGAGTTGGGAGCAAGAGTACAGTTGTCTTGAGTCAGATAATAATCAAAGAGCTTAAAAGTGAATGCATATGTTATTTCAAAAGAACATTTCTAGGCATGAATTTTCAGTTTCCTGCTCAAAAAACAAAAAAACAAAAAACCATCATCTAGTCCCCTCCTTTTAAAATCAATGGAGTTTGGGCCCTAGAGTTTATTTTAGCAGTTTATATTATTTGAAATGAAATGTGACAGACAGTAAAATTATCCTTTCTGACTAAACACTCATAAAACAAAATTCTTTCAAGGAAAGGGAAGCATGAGAAGAGAACAGGAACTTCTGTGCTTCTTGTGCAGTGAAGTATTTTTTTATTTAAAACCCTTTCTTCTTTAGAGGTCAAAAATGTCACTCTATCATTACCTTGTATATCAAGGCGGAGACCCTTAGACATCTGTCTTCTGATGGAGCATGAGCACAGCAGGAGACATATAGAGCTGTAAATTTGAATGTTCCCACAAAAAAATTTCACTTGTCCTAGTGCTTCATCTCCTCTTTCTACCAAAAGATTGCATTTTCTCTTCCAATAAAGATGTTTTATAATGGCAATAAGGGGCTGTAACTCTAGAAGGTGGTATTGCTCATATTTTCTTTGTGTCATGCAGCTCCCACTGCATTATGATAGCATATGTTACCTCTCTGTCATGAGTTATTGGCTAAGTGCAGCACATTTTTATCTATATTTAGAAAACAACCTTCTTCTCTCACAAAGAAACCATGAGCAATGCTAGGCTGGCCATATTGCATAATGGTTTCTGCACTATGTAAAATAACTGTATGTGGCACTTCCTACTTGGGTTTTGCTTCCTAAATCCTTAATTGGCAAATATAATGCTTAAGTTCTATAGGCATTTGAGGCATTTTGCCATGCTGTGTTGAAATAACTTTTCAGGCTGTCTTTGTACTTAGGAGATCTATAATAAGAAATATATTTTCAGTCCATGAGAAAAACAGCTGAGGTCAAATAATACCAATTCCAGAAAAAATAGAAACATTAATTTCCAGTCACCAACTCCTTCACTCTTCCACAAATACTGAAAAAGGAATTATCAAAGTGGCTTGTCCTTGGTATTTTTAGAGCAATTTTTCTAATCCCCCTATAAAAAAGTTAAAGAAGATGGGTAAAGACATAGTATTGATTTGCAGCAGTAAAAATCCTACAAAATCTGAATTTGTGTTTTGTGTTGGATACAATACTGAAACTGGCAAATTTTATGTAGGGTGTTTTGTATTTTCTAAATATAAGGACTCTGCACAGACAGCAGATGTGTGTTTGTGCATTATCAGACTACTACTTGAGAAGACTGTAGTCACTTCGAGACTTTATTTTTTCTTTTTTTTTTTTAATTTCTAATTAATCTGGAGTATAATATTTAAAATTTGCTTATAGACAAACTTTAAAAAAACCCACTGTAATCTCAACATTACAAACTCTTAAGTTCCTTACAACAGCAAGCCTCTTGTATCATAAATGCACACATTTTCCTGAACTACTGTTGATTGAGGTGACTGAATCTGAACACGAAACTAAACACACTGGCTGTGAGTCAAACTTTGCTGATGCAAGCCTGCACTCAGGCACAAGCTTTAGATATGCTTCAGAGAGTGAAGACAGGGAGAAATCTTCTTCCCATTCCATCCTGAATGAGGATTCTTGCTCATATGTCTACCTGGAACATATATTTATCAGCTTCAGTATTTTCAGTGTGACCATGGCCATATTTTTTGTCCTCCCTGCCCATATATCTATCCTTACAGTTTGTGTCAGAACTGCAACTTTGTGAATTTTGTTGTTCATGGAGTAGGGAATTTTTTAAAAATAATTTTGAAGCTGAAAAAGTTTATAAGTCACAGAAATTAAAGGAATAAAAAATTCTTTGGGCAATAATAATTAATTTCAGAGATCTAGAAACAGAGCAAGGATTTCTACAATTGGCAAGCAAGGAAAAGATGTTTCTATCTCAACAGTGGGAATTAACTACAAATTTTCTGGATACAAAGGAAAGTCAAAAGTCTATTCAGAGAGCTGATGCAAATATGTAGCTGAAAAGAAGGGTTTTCTTATTTCAGAATAGATTTCTGGATACAGACAGAACAAGCAATGGAAAACCTACTGGCTCTTTAATTAAGAAGCTATCAGAAATTAATGGAGAGCACAGATTTTGCACAGTAAGGCAAGGTAGGTTTCTGATAAGCACATTTGGATTTAACTTAATGGTTGAAAACAAGACAGAAGCAAAAAAACATGAAGCTGTTTCTCATAAACAAAGACTTATGAAATATAATGCATGTGTGATGCACCTGTAATTTCTAGTAGTGACAGAAGTGTAATGGGAAAGCATACCCTCATTCTTTTAGACTATAACTAAACCAGAGTAATCTTACTTCGTGAGTAGAAACATCATGAAGAACAAAACAGCAACATTTTTTACCATTAGTCTGTAAAGCCTGACTGGTCAAATGCAAGACAGAAGTGAAAGAAGAGCTGGACATGATGCAACGTGTACCGAAATATCTGCAGCCTTAGATGTAGCTGATACTTCCTCTAATATATTGCTGTGGTAATTAATGAGTTCAGGGAGAGATCAGCTTTTAATTCAAGTCCTGACAATATGTCATAAATAATAACAAAAAATTATGTGAACTGGCTTGAATTTAGTAGTACACTTGGTTATTAAATAGCATTGACTTGCTATTGGTGTATAATATTTACCGACATTTTACTTTGTGTTTTAGTAAAACCAAATATCTTTAGTACTGTTCCTAGTAGTATTATATATGGCTACTGATTTATAGGTTCCCACTATTTGTATACATATCATTGACTTCAGTAGTTTTCTTGGGGAAAAAATTATCAGATATTTGGAATGTAATAACCACAAATAATCTTTTTGCATGTACTGGAGAGGCCTCAAAAATCTGGCTTATATATTGAAAAGACATGGTCCCATTCAATTTTTCAGAGGTCATTTGTAAATATATAGCCTAGTATAAAAGGCATTATTAAGAAAAAAATCTCAGTTCTAAACTGCAGTTTTTTTTCCGTAACTACTAAAGGTAATAATTTTTTTTTTTTAGCCATTTAAGAAAACTGAATACCAGTTAAATTGTTACAGTCTTTTTATGTTCATCCCCTTCCTTTTAATTAGCAGCAGTTGTATGATACAAGAATTCTATTTCCATCCTAGCAGAAATGGTTACAGTGGTTACAAGCACCATTATATTCTTGTATTTCTAGGTAGGTTTCCAAGACATATGATAACTTTAAAACCTGATACAGAGAAAAATATATTCTTTCTGGTTTGAAGTGATAAAGCTCATAAATATATGTAAAGTGTAATAAAAAGGAAAAGTTGTTGCCATTATCATTAAAAGTAGATTTACCAGATTGAGCTGAACCAATTGCTTTTGACAGCCTAGAGGATATTTATATTTTCAGTGAACTTTTTATATCAATTTTTCATCACTAAACTATTTACTCTTGCTGGTTTAGCTAGATTTTGACTCCCTTGATTGTCCATATGGGAAGTAGATGATGACGTTATATTTGATTTTCATTACTCTTGTGAGTGTATACAGTTTGAGATGCTTAGTGTGGTGCATTCTATTCATATCATATTACTTTAATTCCCTCTTATCCCTAAGTTTGTATTTATAGATTTTTATTAAAAGTAAAAACCTTCCAAATAAGAAAAAAAAATATAAAGCATTAAAAAAATTGACACAAATATGAAGAAAGGGAGTCTTAGCTATTAGAAGACACCTTTTTTGTTCTAATGAATGATAGTCTTGATCCAACACACAATCAGTACTCCAAGTTTGTAATAACTGATATGAAGTTCCTTTGCTAGCCAAGCAGACACCCAGAGTAAGAAACTTAAGAATGGATGCATATGCTAAAGAGAATCTGAGCATACTGTAATACATTTTGAGCAGAGATCTTATAGACCTTTTAAAAAAATTCTATTTGGCTATATTCCATTTACTGTTCCATTTATTTTGCCCAAAGCTGTTTCTCACACAGAAGAGTCAGGGAAATATATATATAAAGTTATATATATATATAGATACACATACCAAAAATACTTACATAGTCATTCAATCAAAAGCTATAATTGTATCTGTGGTTTTAAATGACCAGTGCAGCTGATTGGAAGATAAACTTCAAATGCAATACAACTAGAAGAGCTGTATGACAGCAAGCAAAACTATTCTGCCAGTCCCGTTGTGGGAGAATACGAGAATACTTTTTTATATCAATTTCACAGGTAATTATACTCATCATCAGTTTTGCCTTCAAAAGTGATCACTGTTGACTTTTAACTTGTGGTTAAAAAAAATGAGATGAAAGGAAAGCCAGAGCCCCTGAGAAAAAAATGTCTTCTTCTGAGCTCAGGTAGGACTTTCAGCATTCAAAGAAAATTTGGATTGATTGGTTCAGACCCAGGGAAACAACATAGCAGTCTGAAAAATAAGTAGTCTTTTCTGAAGGAATTTAGTGGAAATTGCCTGAGGAATACTGTGGGAGAAGGTTTTAACTGGTGTTCAGAGATGTTTTCATACTATCCTAGCTAGAAAAAGGTTGAGTCCTTGCTGATAACCATGATAATATTATGAGAGGTGGATAGTAGGTGTTCTCTAGAAGAAACAGAACATATTTCTCAAGAGAAAACTCTTGCAGTCATTCTATTATTTGTTAACTTGAACACCCAGAACAATCCATGCCACACACGCTGTGAGCTGTTGCCAATTTCTTTGGAAAACATAATCTGCTTATGTTAAAGAAGATATTCTATACATATTTAATGTAGAAGGTCATCAGTGAAGACAGCTCAGATACATATACAGGAAGTATGACCTTTTATATACATCTGTGATGACTGGGCGAAGCAGCAAGATGACTATAAGAAATATACCTATGTGTATAACACCTTTTAGTGTGATACTTGTGAGACTCATCTGAGAGAGAACGAGGGAGATGAAAATATGTTTTTAAGGCACTGGAAAGAAGTCTGTGGAAGATAGATGAAGGAGTGAGCATAACACCTGAATGAAGTAGCAGTGCTTGGTGCAAAAGCTCTGTCAACATGCAGGAGAAAATCCATATAAAAAGATATTTATAACCTGTAGGAGCAAAAGAGAGTAAAAATTTTGGCAAGAGATAAATGATTCATGCTTCAAGCAATGATATCCAGTGAGAGGGATAGGAGAAGGATTATTTAGCCAGGCACAGCTGTAAGGTTCAGTACGGGAAGTCAAGAAAAATAACTCCCAATCTTTTATTCTTTATGTCATGCTTATGATGTCCTCATTCCTGATTTTCAAACATATGCAGTGTACATTACGGTCCTTCTTAAAAACGTCACTCCAGTATTTCTTGAGGGGACTGAAACCTTCCTTCTGCTGTGTCAATAAGAAAGAATTTGTGAGAAAATGATACTGCCTGCCAACAAAATTAATCCGATCCCTTCAGGACTGACTAGGACTGAAGCAATCCTTTACAGTAATCCAAGGTCTTTGCAATACTACTGGACAATATGAAGTCCAATAAAATGAGAAGATAATCTCAGATCTACAGACTGGACATGTGGAGTGCAGGATCAATGCACATGGCTTTTAAGAACATTTCTGTTTCTGTATTGGGGTCAATCATCGAGCAATAATAAAATGTGAACATTCAGAAAGGAAGCCTGATGGGCTGAGTGTCCTCTACCTCTTTACAAAAGGAAAAAAAAATTGTGACTAAAGAAAGCAAAATCCTCTTTACTTAATGTGGACCTCTGTCTCTGGTGTGCAAGTCCTCCGTGTCCAAAGATAATTAGCACTTTATAATGCTAATTATTATAATTATGTCTGAGAAAAAAATCATTAGGGGGTAGGGCTGTTCAATGATTTTCAATTGCCCCCTCTATTAAAAAGTAAGGTCATTGTTTGATTAGCTAGTTTTAAAAGCTAGAAGACAGACACTTTGCTACAGAAAATCCTGTGATTGTTTATTTCCTTATCTAAGGTATTTGGTAAATACTTAAATAAGAAAAAATAAAATAATGTCATAAAATTACCTCAAAATCTCTGGCTACCTACTACCAATATATATATTAAAAAAGGTATTTATTTTTATAATTTTTTAATGTAAGAATGTGAATCCAGTGCTGAAAGAAGCTAAGAGAAATCACCTTATAACTTCTGTCATACATTTACTGGAAATACCAAGGGTAGTAGCTGAAAATTGAAAACCATACATTGCAGAACATGAATAGAAAATCTACATTTGGACCAAAAGTAAAAAATTCAAACTGGAACATTCTACGGGGAGTGAAAACAACCAACTGAATAGAAATTTCTTAGGTTTTTCCCCCTCTCAGTCGGCTTAAACTTTGTACAAGTATAGTTTAGTTGCCAAAAACTAAAACTTTCAAATTGTATTTTTAGATGCACCTTCAAGCCACTCTAGAATTAGCATTATTGCCAGTACTTAAACTGTGAGTGATGTCGTGTGTTATGTTTGTTCCTGAATATAGTGAATTCATTTCACTGCAAATCTAGAAAGATGGTTTGCCATGAATTAATTTGGCTTAGTTTTGTTGCTGAGCAGGGAGCCAAGCTGGGGGCTATTTTCCCAGCAATATACAGAGATATGAGAGAAGGAAGATGATGAGAGTGAGTAGGCTGTACTACAAATGGAGTGAAAGATGTGTTGATATTAAAATGTTGAATAGGTGACTTCTAGAAGGCAATGTATCTTAGTTGTAGATTCAGGAAGTGAAATTAGTTGTAAAGATACCTTTCTAATACAGCCTGATCATGCAGACATAGGGGCTAAAAGGAAGTATATTTCATTATTTTTACAAATTCGGATTATGAAATTGAACTAAAATTAGAAAATTACACTAAAATGTAGCTTCTGTTTCTGATGAACCATAATATTTTCTCTGGTTTGGGCTGATATATCATGTTGTCTTAAGTATTTGAGGGTAGAGAAGATATGACTTCTAACATATGATTAACTAATGTTTTGTGACAAAAGTAGTTTAACCATTTATATTCCATATACCATTTTTTAAAAGGCTGATTTTCCCATATAATACCATGTTGTGAAAACTCAGAAACACCCTGATGGAATTTTCCAATATTTAGAGAACAAGAATGAACTACTTTTGCAGATTTGCTTTAAAGTGGAACCTAGGATGAGTTGAAATGCTTTTGCACTCTGGATCAGACAGTTCCCTACAGCTCTAGAGACTGGCCCAGATTTGGAAAAAAAAAAAAAAAGAAGTTATTCAGGAGGAAAATATTTCCCTCCCAAGGTTGTGAAGAGGAAAGATCCTCAGTGATGTCTCCAGATGGAAATTAGCCCTTCACATGTAATTTGACATCTTACAAGGAAGAGCTTCCCAGGAGAAAGCACGATATTTGTTGCATAGATTGAACTCTTTAAAAGGGAAAGGCTTGAATGAATTTTGAGAAGATGGTCACTTTGTATTTTCAGAAGATTGGGACTGACAAAAAAAAGAAATGTAATGAAAAAACCCCACTAATTTAAAAAAACAATAATCCGTTAAGGTTCTCCTAAACGCATATGGAGATTTTTTTCTGATGTAATGACAAAATACGATCCACTGCAGATGTGTGATATATCCAAAGAAGAAAAAAAAGAAAGTAAACAAAAGAACACTGGAGAACACTGGCTTAATTATTTCAGAAAAGAGTTTAAACAAAGTAAATATCAAGTTAATGTGTGATAAAGCTGGTAAACCTTCTATTTTTCTCCCCTTCTCAGAATTTCCATTATTATGACTTCAAGCAACCATCAGAAATTTTATGTTGAAATCCATTTTAGTAAAGCACTCAAGCCTGCTCTTAATTTTGAAAGCAAATGAAAGTAACAGAATTACTTGCGTGCTTAAAGTTAAGCACATTCATAAGTACTTGCTCTGTCCAGAGTAGCATCCCTTCATCCCTAATGAGATCAAAAGAGTCTCTTATGCCTAAAATTAAGATACTACACCTTTTAGTAGAATCCTGTGGATACTGAGGTCAAAAGCTGATGTAAATAAATGAAGCAGTCAGGCATGCCAAATTGCCTAGAGCTACTGCTGCTTCTAGGGTGCCTCATTTTTAAACACCAAAATGTAAAAGTAAGGATGATTTTTGACTTCGCTCTTTTCTTATTGTACTTGGCACTTCTGATTTTTCTTTGCCAGTGACCTTTTTTCACTATACGCTACTCAACAGAAAGAGAAGAAGACCTCAGCCCAAGCACTCCAGGGATGCATGATATTGGTTGCCATCACAAAGATATTTGACAGGCACCAGCTTAAAGTAATAAATTTTTATCATTTAAGTGACTTTCATTCACCTAGATTATCAATCTTGAATACCTAAATGATTATGAAAAGGCCATGTTGAATGGGTCTTGGAGCAACCTGGTCTAGTGGAAGATGTCCTGCTCATGGCAGTGGGGTTGGAACTGGGTGATTTTTAAGGTGCCTTCCAACGCAAGCCATTCTATGATTCTATGATTCTATGATTCTATGATTCTATGATTCTATGATTCTATGATGACTTGCATTGTTTGCATCAGAGAAGAAAGGTGGACAAGATTGATTTCTTTCAGTTAAATTATAGCCATGACAGAGACTAATCTCAGAGTTAAAGAGTGATTCATGGACCACTGGTATTGATGAGATCATGGTGGATAAGTCTGCATCAGTATGCAGATTTAGTGTGATCCTTTTACATTAATGGTTCAGCTAAAAAGCTGATGATAATATTACTTGTTTGCTTGTGAAGAACTGACAGGGATTTCTTGATCCAAAGAGTCTAAGGAATATCCTTTTTTTCCACCACAGACAGATTTGAGCATCCAGTCACAGAATGGTTGAAGTTGGAGAACACCTCTGGAGGTCATCATCCAACCCCCTGCTCGAGGAGGGTCACATAGAGCCAGTTACTCAGGAACATGTCTAGATGGGTTTTTTTAAATCTTCTAGGAAGGAGAGTCCACAACCTCTCTGGAAAACTTGTTGCAGAGTTCAGTCACCCTCACAGTAAAAAAGTGCTTCCTTATGTTTATGGAGCCTTTTGTGATGACACTGAAAAGAGTAGATTTGTCCTATGTGCACCTCCTCTTCAGGTATTTACATATATTTGTAAAATGTTGACACTGATCATGACATAATTATGCCTCTCCTGATGGGAGAGATCTTTTAAAGTCCTTGCCAGGAGTTTGAGACACAAATGGGACTCTCAGCCTTTGCTGCTTCTTGATAGTTGTTTATTAAGTCTTATCAGAGAAAGAGAGTCACTAGCATGATCTAGACATAGCACAAAACAGAGAATGCAGGAGAAAGATGAATTATCAAGATAACATGGCCTTTTTAAAGGTAAATCAACCAATGGTTACTAAAAACATACATTATTTTTACTTTTCTACCAATTATTTAGTAACACAGCCAGGAACTGCGGAATTCATTGTCCAATCATCTCAAACTACTTTTACTGCAGAATATGGAGTAGTAGAAGAAGAAGAAGAAGGTTTGGAAAACAACAACAATCCTCCATTTTGATGTTTTTTGCTTTTGTCTATTTACTACATTAACAAACCCAAAACCTCTAAATTTTTCACCCTGTGACAATCTTACCTAGTAGTCTATCACCTAATTTACACCAGTGTAGTTTCTAGTCCTTCTCTAAGAGTAGGCAGTTTTTTCCAAGGACGAAGGTCAAAGACAGTGTTGTTCAGGGGGTTGAACCCTTCGAAACAGGCAGAGAAATATTCTCTGCACTCTGGGTTCCTACAGATGTCCCACGACCCTTCTCTTCATGAGGCTAAACGGTTCCAGTTCTCTCATTCTTCCTTATATGTGAGGTGCTCCAGTCCCGTAATCATCCTTGTGACCTTTCATTGAACTTCATAGAATGTTGAATAGAGTTTCTGTTGACATAAATATTGGCAATTGTACATGTCACAAAGAAGAACAAAAAGTAAACTTCCAAAAGAAATGTCCATGTGCTTTGCGGTAGTGAACTTCAAGACATGATTGGAAAGAGCCATTTCACACCTGAAATTAGTTTGGGGAAACATATATTCAGTCATAATCATCTGTCTTTTATTGGAAATATGGTCTAGAGGACGTAGCTGACCATTTATAGCATCTTGTATTTGAGTAGAGGTTCTGACCATCATTCTGATCACTGTTACTCAATAAGCAAAGGACTACATAAAAGAGGTAAGAATTTTGAAACAGGCAGATGGTAGCTACACTGAAGAAAATATTGCTTATTAATTTTTTTTCCCTTTGCTTCCTCCCTAGTGATTCTGCTATTGCAGGCTGTGTGCCAATAATTCGGGGTGGTGAGACATGGGACTAATACAAAGTGTGTTCAGTTTATAGTTGGGCTAAAATAGAAGCCAAGTTGAAAACAAGCAAAGTTGAAGTCAGGCAGTTTCAACTTTATAAACTTCCTTGCACTAGTTTAGAAATATTACTTGTGATGAAGCAAATCTGTTGGTTCTGGTGGGTGTAGAGCCCCCAGTGCAAGCTGTGAGATCTCTAGCCCAAAGAATCAATAAATCTTCTAATTGTGTCATGCCACGTCTGTGATTTAGACTGCAATATATTCTGTGATTTGTTTAATAAACTTGCAAGCTTAAATACCATGCATTTGTGGGATGCTCCCCGGGATTTATCTTTAAGGTTGCCCAAATGTATCTCCTCTTCCAGTGACCTACGTAGGAAGTGACATGAGACATGTGGTGGTTTAATTAGCAAAATGTTGGCATCAGATTAATAAAGAAGAGAATATCCTTTTCTACAGTTTCTGTTTCATATAAATATCTCTCACAGACCTCTGGTTCCATATGGCAATTAGAAGTACTTGTTAACATAGTTGTTTAGGTATATGAATAACGAAGGTGAATTTTCTCCAAGACTGAAAGAAATAAGGATGGGCAGACTTGTTCAGATGGAATCCAAACTCACCGATCCATGGATAAGTATTCGTTGTTTTTTTAAAACTCAAACTTGTATTGTAAGCTTCTAATATTCTAATTTCTGGGCGGTTTTTTAAATTATAATGAATATTTTTAATTAGTTTTTATTTATTTTTGCACTGCTAAGGCTTACTTGGAAATACAAGCCATTATTCCATGAAAAAAAATCACCATTTCAAAGAAACACTGATACAATAATGGGAAATTTGATTATCTGCATAAATTGAGTATAGCTTTTAAATATAGTGAAACACTGGGCACTGGATGTTAAAAAAACAAACTCACAAGCAATAACTGTAGTTCATTTATTCAGTTGAATTACCTTCTAACTTTGGAACACCAATCAAAAGAGAAAAAGAACTTTTGAGTTTACATACTTTCAGAATCTTTCAAAGATTCTTTCAGTCTTCTGGTTGTTTGAGAGGTGAATTCCAAAAGTCTGCATTTCATCTATAGTATTGAGTGTTTTATCAATGATAACAGAAGTCATAGAAATAACAAGACTGCAAAATTAGGACAGACCAGAACTGCAAGAGGAAAATTCTTTAGGGAATCTTCAGTGAAGAAGAACCTTGAATTAAGATTGCCCACATATAATTTTTAAAATTTCCTCCTGATTTGAAAAAAAAAATCTTCAGCTTTCTTGGTCTAGGAATGTATGTCATGCTTTGTATAATTGACACTAAGGTTGCTAAGATAAAGGAAAATGGAGGTGAAACTATGATGAAATTTTTTCATCTTTTTTTATTAGCCCAGAAGTGGAGTTTAGGAGTATCACAATCTTCACTGCATTAAGTTTTAAATTTTCCTTTGCTCTTCCTGTACTCATTACAACTTCTTAAGGGACAGGAAGAGTTGTGTTATTTCTATGTCTTCCAAAGAGCAACTTATGGCAATGGAAAAAGAAGTCCTTAAGCAAATCGGAGACAGATCTTGACAAATAGACTAAATAGCCCAACAGAGGACTGAAGTTCATGACTGAAAAAAAATCCTTTACTCTTCTCTATCTCTGTAAAAAAGACTGCTCCATTTCTTTGAGCTTCTGTCATCTTCTGTGATGAGGAAGGCCAAAGGCCCACTTGGAATTGAGTCTAGCAAGGATATCAGGGACAGCAAGAAGGGCTTCTACAAGTACATCAGCAGCAAAAGGAAGATTAGGGAAAACACGGGGCCATTGCTGAATCAGATGGGTGTCCTGATAATGGAAGATGCAGAAAAGGCAGAATTACTAAATACCTTAATCAGTGTTTACTGCTGAGGTCAGACCCTTGGAGTCCCAGACCTTGGAGGTAACAGAAGGCTGAAGAAAGGAAGACTTCCCTGTGGTTGGGTTGGGTTAGAGATTGGTTAAACCAACTTAACACCCATGGGCCTTGAGGGGATGCACTCATGACTACTGACATAGCTGGCAGATAGCGTTGCTAAGCAACTCTCCATCATCTTTGAAAAATGATGGAGAATGGGAAAAGTGTCCAATGGATGAAGGACAGATAATGTTACTCCTGTCTTCAAAAAGGGCAAGAACGAAGGCCCAGGAAACTACTGGTCAGTCAGCCTCACCTCCATCCCTGAAAAAGTGACGGAGCAAATCATCCTGGAGGTCATCACCAAGCATGTAGAAGAAAAGAAGTCAGGATAGTCAGCATGGATTCACCAAAGAGAGATCATGCTTACCAATCTGATAGCCTTTCGTGGTGGTATGGCAGGAATTGATAAGGGGAGAGCGTGGATGTTGCCTACTTTTACTTCAGCAAGGCTTTTTATACTGTCTTCCATAACATCCTTGTAGCGGGTTCAGTTCGTAAACCAGGCAGAAACACCAATTAAGCGTAGTGGTTTGGTTCGAAATATCCATTACTTACTTATTTACCTTCTGTGAGATAAGAATTAGGAGAAAACAAAGCAGGCACAAAACTTAAAAGAATATAAAGAAGTTTATTAACAGACCTAAAAGAAGGAAAAAAGTCAGACTAAACCTTCAGAACACTTCTCTTCCCTCCACCTTTCTCCCTTCTCCCACTGACAATGTAAAAAGACAACCCTTGAGATTTTTTTCAGTGAGTTTACCACCTCTATAATAATCTTTTTCAGTTCACTTAGGGAGAGGAGTCTCTCTTGCTCATGCTGTGGAGATATCTCCATAAGAAACAGTTCTCTCATGGCTTCAATGTCACAGCGAGACAGCCACCCAGGTTGGTTCTCTGCTTGCATGTGAGAGTCCCTTTCCTCATCTTACATGGTTCTCCACAACTGTTTTCGAGGGTTCAATCTTGAGCTAATCCATTTTAAGGATGAGCTGTTCACAAACAAAGGTTCTCTTCACCTATCTCTGGTACATCTTCATCTCTAAGAACAGAGGTCTTCTTCTTCCCTGGGTGCAAGGGTCTTCATCACTTTCATCTCTCTCTGTTCAAGCTTCTCTTCAAATCACAACTACTTCAACATTTGCTTATTTCAGCCCAGGTACTTTTGCTTACAATTGCAGTTTGAACGCTCCACTCCCCCATGCTTTCATGAAATTACAGTGGGTACTCTGATGTATCATAGTCCATCACCATAGCTTTACAACAGAATTTCAGCTTCTAAGCTTGAAGCATCTCCTCTTTCTCCTCTCTCGGAGTTTCAGCTCTTCCTTCTTCACTGACTTTGGTGTCTTTATGGTATTTTCTTCACTTGCCTTCACCTTTCCTCATCCTCTGACTTGGGAGAGGATTGATGTCTGCAGGCTTCATCTGTTCTGGAGAATCTTATAGCACTAAGAGAGTTGATCTCACCCGGGGCTTGCAGCTGGAATTTGCTCATTGCTGCTGGTCACATGATCTTTTCCGGGCAGCGGCCTCAAATGAATCTCGGCCGCACTGGGTGAGGGCCGGCCTGGCCGAGCCATGCTGTGGTGCCGCCGACACGGAGCAGGGCTGTGGGAGCTGGCCCGCACGGAGCAGGGCCGTGGGGGGAACAGGGCCACACGGCTCCGGGGTGGCTGTGTCCCAGCCGGCCTGGCCCACACTGAGGGGACTGCACCGGGTGTCCAGCGAGCAGAAGCGGCTGAGATCTCAGCCAAGCCGTGCCGTGCCTGACCCAGCCAGGCTGCACCGAGCAGGGCCCAGCCCGGCCCCACTGGGCTGCGTCACGGGCACCCAAGTTACCTGTCCAAAAGCCGGAAGGAAGAGAGCTTTCCTGGGCTTTGTTCATTCTTAAATGTGGATCACAGAGGCATGTCAAGCTTCTTAAGTGGCTTAAAAAAGTTGCCAATATTTGAACTAACCAGTTTTTGGTTCTATTGGGTCTAGAGGAAGCTGTAAGCACCTCTTTGCAAATAATCACTTCCATGGCTGATGGATCCCTCTTTAACTAAAAACCCAAACTATGCTACACCATGACAATCCTTCATAGGAAAGCTCAGGAAATGTGGATTAAATGAATGGACAGTGAGGTGGTCCATGGACTGGCTGAATGTCAGAGCACAGAGGATCATGATCAGTGGAGAAAAATACAGTTGGAGGCCTGTAGTCAGTGGCATTCCCCAGGGATCAATACTGAGTCCAGTCTTACTTAACTTGTTTATAAATTACCTGGACAAAGGGATAGAATGCACCCTGAGCAAGTTTGCTGATGATACAAAACCGGGGGGGAGTGGCTGATACACTCGAATGCTGTGCAGCCATTCAGCAGGACTCTGATAGGCTGGAGGGTTGGGTGGAGAGAAACTTAAGGGCAAGTGCAGGGTCCTGCCCCTGGGGACGAATAACCCCAAGTACCAGCACAGGTTGGTACTTGACCTACTAGAGAGCAGCTCTGTGGAGGAGGACCCGGGAGTCTTGGTGAATGACAAGCTGGCAGTTCTCTTGCAACCAGAAGAACCAGTGGTATCCTGGGACTCTTTAGGAAGAGTGTGGACAGCAGGTCAAAAGAGGTGGTCCTCCCCGTCTACTCAGCCGTAGTGAGGCCACATCTGGATCTGTGTACAGTTCTGGTCGCCTTAGTACCAGAAAGACAAGGATCTACTGGAAAGGATTGAGTGGAGGGCCACAAAAATGATTAGGAATCTAGAACATCTCACTTATGAGAGACTGTGGGCACTGGGCCTGTTAGAAGGGAGAGGAGAGGAGAGGAGAGGAGAGGAGAGGAGAGGAGAGGAGAGGAGAGGAGAGGAGAGGAGAGGAGAGGAGAGGAGAGGAGAGGAGAGGAGAGGAGAGGAGAGGAGAGGAGAGGAGAGGAGAGGAGAGGAGAGGAGAGGAGAGGAGAGGAGAGGAGAGGAGAGGAGAGGAGAGGAGAGGAGAGGAGAGGAGAGGAGAGGAGAGGAGAGGAGAGGAGAGGAGAGGAGAGGAGAGGAGAGGAGAGGAGAGGAGAGGAGAGGAGAGGAGAGGAGAGGAGAGGAGAGGAGAGGAGAGGTCATTAATGCATATAAATATCTCAATGGCACGTGCCAAGAGGATGGGGCCAGACTCTTTTCAGTGGTGTCCAGAGACAGGACAAGGAACAATGCCCATAAACTAAACCACAAGAAATTCCACCTCATCATGAAGAACTTTACATTGAGGGCAACAGAGCACTGAAACAGGCAGCTGAAGGAGGTCATGGAGTCTTCCTCTCTGGAGACATTCACAACCCACCTAGATGCATTCTGGTGTTACCTACTCTAGGTGACCCTGCTTTGGCAGAGGGGTTGGAGTAGACCTCCAGAGGTCCCTTCCAAACCCAACAATTCTTTGATTCTGTGAGTCTATGAATCATGAAACCATGAGCTAAAATATTTTGGTATCCTCCTGACTGAATTAATTGTTTGTTTTGATTCTCACATGATTACAAATAAACAAATTCTACTTAATAGTGCTTTATGTTCAAACCATCATTCAGAATTATATTATTTTTTCACATTTGCCTTACAATTATAGATATCTTATTATCAGAATAAAATAGAATATTTCATTTGGAAGGGACCTGCAATGGCCACCTAATCCAATGGCCTGACCAATTTATGGCTGAACAAGTTTATGAATGTTATTAAGGCCGTTGTCCAAATGCCTCTTAAGCATTTGTAGGAGTGAATTACCTCTCTAGTAAGCCTGTTCCAAAGTCTGACTATTCCCTCTGTAAGGAAATATTTCCTAATGTTTAGTCTGAACTTCTTGTGCTGCACCTTTGAGCCATTCCCATGCACCCTATCATTGGACCCCAGAGAAAAGAGATCAGCACCTCTCTCCACTTCCCCTCTGCAGGAAGGTACCAAGAGTCTTTGTCTCTCCAAACTAGACAAACAGTGTTCTCAGCCACTCCTTACATGCCATCCTTCAGGGCTTATCACCAGCTTTGTTGCCCTCCTCTGGATGCATTCAAGGACCTCCACATCCTACTTAAATGGGTGGGGCTCAGAACTGCATTCAGTGTCCATGGGGAGGCCACACCATTGCTGATTACAGTGGGATGATCACCTCTGACTGGCTGGTGATGCTGTGTCTGATGCACCCCAGAATGGGGTTTGCCTGCTGGGCTGACAGGGCTCAGTGCTGACCAGGACTCCCAAAAGCCTTTCTGTGGGAGTACTCCTCAGCCACATCTCCCAGCTTGTGCAGGAAAATTTATACTTGAGCCTGGCGTCAGAGTTAATTGTGGTTGAAAGCACCTCAATTTTATTAATTTGTTTTTTTGTTTATTATCGGAGCAGTTGAATGTCTGTTGCAGAATTTCAAATTGCTTGAGCAATGTGTCAAATTCTCTTTGCATGTGATGAAATTGTTTTATTCTGCAAAGACTGTGCCCCCCAAAAGGGGAGGAAGCCAACTTTTTTTGTTCTTAAATGTATGTAGGTTAGGAAAGCATTCTTCAAAGGATTTGAGTGAGACTTATGGAACATATGCAACTAAATTATGATACTTGCAGAATTCTTCAAAGACAGTGCAACAGGATATGGTCTATATTGTTATCTAGGTAAAACCATAAACTCAAAGAGCAACAGATCTACAAGAATGGTTTTCTCAAAAAACCTGCCACTTATGGAAGCTAGACATTTGAAGCTAAAACATTGATTTAAAATACTTGGGATTAGATTTAATGAAAAGAAAAATAAAGAATCCTTGTGTTGGTTAGTATGGACAGGCATAACAGGCTTCCACAATTTATTTCATCTATTCACCTTGTCCTGCTGTTACACCACTGCTATTTTGATTTTGAGCTTTGTGAATAGAGACCATCTGTGTTCTGAGCTGCACTGGTTAATATAAGAGTGATTCTGTCACGAAGGTAAAAGGAGAATAAAATAATCAGATTTTCTTTTTTTTTCTTTTCCTTGTAACTTCCATGTTTGAAGTTAAATTCCAGAAACAGAAAGGTTAGTATCTTCTTTTTACAAAGATGTCTTAATGGACTGACTCCCTTTGAAATCAATGGGACTTGGTGAGAATCACAAATGGCCTTGGCAGGGAGTAATTGCAGGGTCAAGGAACAGTGTGTCAGAGCACTTACCTCTGAGATATTTCTCTCTGTTTATCTGTTAGCAGAAACAAAGAGTATTTCTTTCATTTTCTTACAGCAACTGGGCCTTTTTAAATAGAGAAGAAAAATAAAACATGAATTCATTCTTACTCAGATTTGAATTGAATGAATAGAACTAATGTATAATCTTCTTTCTGCAAAGTGATAAATATTTACAGTGTGTAATGAGATTTCATGTCAAAAATTGATGGTATTTATTGTGTTTTAATAAAAGCAGATTTGAAAACGTTAGTTTTATTAAAGAAGTGTTGAAAATATTGCCATTTTCACATTTGCTTTTTCTATGGAGACCTTATATGCAAAGACAGATTTTGAGCTAACTATATTACTATGGAAATCAGTTGCAACAGAGTAGAAATGGTATGAAATAATGAAAACATTAATACTTCTTTACACCTTGTTTCATTTATTTATCAGTTACACTCTCCTTTTTTTTCTTTGCTATCAAGGCTCACACATTTCAGTATTAGAAAGATTTTCCTTCTCTTTTCATAATTTCTTTTCTCCATTCAAATTTCTGGAACTTAGAACAAGAAATAGACATTTCATACATGACAGACACATGGAAGTTAAGGGCACTGTCCTGTGTGGTGTCCAAGTTAAGTGCTACACAGAAATTTGTGTGTCAGTGAAGAAATTATTTTCAACAATGTGTTGTTGTTAGAAAGAAGCTGTATCCTCTCTCTGCTCAATGATGAGTCTAGTCATCAGCTCCTTCCAAACTCACTTATGGCAGTACCTTAACAAATGTTGCCATTAAGTAATCTGCTAAGTCTATAGAGCTCAGCTTTCTTGGGGATTTAGGACACATTAGTCAAAATATCAGTACACAGGTGCTGAGTGCTTGAAAATATCTATGTGGTGCCTTCCATTTGTATAAAACTTTTAATAATTTAATGTTTCACAAATAGATGAAGCAGGTAATCAGACTTGCTTTTAAAAGGCTAAAAACTCTAAGCAAACTCTAAAGTAGTTAAATAATGTTCAGTTTCCAGGTCATGTAGCTGCAAAGTCCCTGTTGGCTGGTATTTATGTTAAATTAGTAAACCATTTTCAAAAGGATAAATGCACAAGAAAATGAGTTTTTGTTGAAAGTTAAAAATATACAGGAGGGAAGGTGAGGGAAAAATATAGTAAGACGTGAAATTTAGCCTATTTTGTGCAAAATTATTTTTTTAGATTGCATGTATGTATTATGCATGTGTGTATTAGCATGTGTAACTCTTTAGATCAGCATTTGTTCTTCAGGCAAACAGAAAGAAACCTCTTACAGCATCCCTTTAACTGGCATGAAGCCAGCCTTGCTCATTTTCTGCAGCTGGCATGAAAATAAACTCATTTTCCAGAAGTGACCCCCATTATTTCATTTTTCCTAGCTCCCAACAAGTTGATGAGCTATAATACAAAGCAAAGCAATTAATTGTTACATGGCATCTTTGTTAGAATAGTGGTGGTGATCAGCAGTTGGGGAGGAGGAAATAGTCTTGAGCATGTGGTAAAATACAGATTTGCAGCAGAATAAATAAGTAAAATGGCTTCAGATAGAAGTTACATACTATTTAGTTATGGGTGGAGAAGGGAAGAAAGGTCTTAGGTAAAGCAGACTGCAGATTTCTCAATGAACTGAGAGAGCTTTGGAGAGCTTTTTGGTTTTTCTTCTATGTTTGTTTGCTTTTGGCTTTCTAAATCTCCCTTCTGCGGTTGAAATGCAAGCTTTAGTTTTGGTAAGCATGGACTTCTCTTCTAAGAAGGGGTGTTGCTCTACAGTGCTGTTCTGCCACAGAGAATAACGAACCAGAGCAGAGAGTCACCCAGTCAATCAATATTAAATCACCTGTGGACTGACACCAGATGTGGCTTGGGCTGCTATCTACAGCTGCACCCAACCAGTAGATTTTTGTTGTGTTTCTTGTTAAACCTTGTTCCACTCTATATCGGTAACTAAATATTGATTGAAGTTGCACTTGAAGTTCAGCCTCTCATCCTATTTCAGCACTGCAAACGTGGGTCATTGGCTGTTCTGTTGGTAATTGCGGTCTCTTCCTCCTTTGTTACTCTCTCTCAGCATTTCCCATACTAAAAATGCACAGGATTTTCCAGGCAATTTTAACTTCTTACAGAATAGTCTCCCCTAATTCTAGTTCTGAACTGTGGACATTTCATGGGAGGCCAAACCAGGAAAATCCATTATAAAAAATAAGGTAATATAAAGTAAGTCAGTGAGGCCATTACTCCATAGTCTTTGGAAGCAGAGATTACAACTCCACTGTAAAGTATTGCTGAAGCTGGGAAAGATGAAGGGAGGGATTTTACAGCAATGAATGACTAAGAAGACAGGCAGTGCTTCCTAGACAGAAGGTAAGAGTAGGAGATCATTAAAGTATAAATGGAATATTACAAGTAACCCATTTTGACACCTGATATTTGTCAGAGATAAAGAGACTAGCAGCAAGATGTAGTGCTGTCGAGGAAGGATGAAAGAGGCAATTGTGATCTGGATCATCATCTGGATTCCATGGAAATGACTATGAATTAAGTCTACTATCTATGTTACTTTAGAGGACACAGTAGCAAGGGAAAAAGCCTGGGGAAACGGGAATGTAAATTGAGAAATTCTTTTTAGCAGCAGTATGACTAACACAGGTTAAAACAAATTGGTTTTAACAGGTTATTTTTAATCCTTGTCAGTTCATCACATTCCCTTGCTCCTGGGTGCACAGCTGAAGAGTATAAAGGGTGTGCGAACATTAAGCCAGGGACCAGAAGGATGATAGGGAAGAGCTAGGCTGTTTAAAATGGTTCTCTTATCAAGACCACTGTTCATCAGACTATAACTTTTTCAAATGCTGTGATGCAGTCCACATTTCTTTCCGTGATCAAATGGCTAAAGCCGATTCCTTCTCGGCACCTACACAGAGAGACAAAAGAAAAATTTGGAGTGGATAAGTTACTTGATGAGAACTCAGGGTCCAAAACACCTCTCCATTTGAGAACATTTATCTTCCTGATTTACTGTAGGTCTTTGGAAGGTTATCAAAAGCTCCTGATACAAATTATATATTAATGTTTCAGTTGTTACTTGCAAAAGGAGTTATCTTAACCAATGGTGACTATTTTTCTGAAGCCCTTTCTTAAACTACAGAATGAGCAAGGCTTCTGCAAAGCTGTATGTCAAACCTGGGCTAGAAGACCAAACTACAGGCATAAAGGAAGCAGTCAGGTGAATACCTGCATGTGAGGTTCTAATTCTCATGTTCTGAGACAGCTGAACTGTAGCAGATGTGGTGAGTACACACTGTGTTTGGAACATCTGCCTTTTTAAGGCCATCTGAGAATGAGGGTTTTTTCTCTTTTCATGCTGCATCTTTTGAAATGCCTAGCAAATGCAACAACTCTGAACCATTAACCACTTGAAAGGTATGTGTACTTGCTTCCCACAAGCGATGATGTTTTCTGTCTTGCTGACAACTGTTTGAACTAACCCACCTCACTGCAGAAACATGTTTGTGAGAAATGTGTTAAGTCTTGGTATTTCTGTACGAATGTAGAAACAACAGTTGCCACGTGAAAGCGAATTGGTGAAGTAGCACAGCATCAACAAACAAATAATCTGTTTGGTCCTTAATTTTGTGGTAGAAACTACCTTCCCAAGGAATTACAATAAATATCTTGAGTGACAGGACAAAATGGAAAGACTGACCTTTTGATTAGTCTCTGATGGAAAACAGCTGTTTCCACCTATGGCAGAGGACAGCAGTGGTCTTGAGAGAGAAAGGAGGGGAGACAAAGCTGTGCATAAACAAAATGTTGATGAAAGAGCAGTGATGCAGCCTCTTCCTTGTAACATGGCACACAAGGAGGAAAGATGTACAGCACCTCTCTATCAGGAAATCCACTTATGAAAGAACCATAAAACCCAGCAATTATTCAGCTGAAAACCCACAACAAGAACTCAGTTAAAGGTTACCCAATGGGGTGGCATCAGTAATATTGACTGTGACCTTCTGCTTTAAGGGAGAAAGGAAGAAAGCCAGCTGTAATTGGAACAGTAATGTCTATTAAAATGTTATTAAATTTTGTTAGCATTGCAATTCTATTTGGGAACACAGCATGTTAGATGGCAGGACTTCTAAAACACTGCTAAGACTGACTACCTATTGTAAGGCTATAGTCTTGCAAACAATTACTGAGGAAAATATATGAGACTAGTCCCCATGCAGTCTTGTGAAGACAGTCACAAGAACAAATCATCTAGATGTATGGAATTTGTAGATCAGAGTAACATAGAAGGAGGACATGACAATGTAATGAAGAAGGAACACACATAAGTACATTGTATTTGTAAAAATATTGAATAGTCTGAGTGCTATATTCTATGTAAGAGAAAAAAATTAGAAAGTCTTTAATTGTTTTTATTATTTTAAAATATCTATTGATACTGAAGTGGACTTCCATGTTATTGAAAAACATTTCTAGACAAATGAAGACTCCATGACTGTCAAATTTTTTTTGGTATGATGGTATATTTATAAACATGTTTATAAACAGGAAACAATCTGGAAAAAATATGTTAAACCATCCATAATAATTCTTGTTTTATGTTGTCTGCGGAATATAGTTAATGTTGACCATACACTGGATAGCAGTGGGAAACTGTTTCAAGATATTGCAACATGGCTTTGATACTATTAGTGATAAATCCATCCCAACTTCAAGTGACAAAATCACAAAGATGGAAAGATTGTGGAAATTTTAGCCCACCAGTGAGATAGCTGGCCTACAGATGTCTATTCTACTGAATATCCTTTCCTTTTTTATCAGCCTGAGATTTTTCACTGGATCCATCATATCTGTAATCTTTTGCCTGTTGGAACAGCTAATATACTACAAACATTTAAAAATAACCAGTCCAAAGGCCATTAATTTAGTTAGCAGTGCTTCCTGTAGTGATTCTCTTTAACCTTTCTTCTGATCATCTTATCACACATAGGTTACGTATTTTGTTCTGGTCTCTGGTATAAATCAAACTTAAGTCCATTTCAGCAAAAAATGATACAAAAGAGATCAGTGCTATGTGCTGAGACAGACAGGCTGACTGTCTCAGCTGGCATAAACTGGTGTAGGAGAGCTAAGTTATTTTACCCTAGATGAGAATCTCTTTATTGTATCTCTCAGAATAAGCCTTTATTGAACCAAGCCCAAGGGGAGAAAGGGAGAGAAGAATGATGGAATGAAGGAGACCAAAAGGTACGCAGGGCAGAAGTACACAAAACCCTCTTCCCCTATCACTGATTACAAATTATTATACAAGCTGAGCCCCATATTGTATACTTCATTTACAGTAATTGTACAACAGCTGTATAATAGGTGTAGTTTAAGGTATGAGTGTTGCTCAGAGTGTAGCTTAAATGTCCACAGTGAGATGTGAATATGAATATGAATGGTCCTGACTGCATAGTAATTGGTGGTATTATGGGAGTGAATGGAAAAGCTACATATGGATGAATGGGTGGGGCTAGGGAAGGGCGCAGCACGAGAGACTAATGGTAGATTTTATTTTCTCACATAGATGGCTTTTCCTTTAAATAATTAGCCAGCGGCAGTAGAAGCAAATGAAAAGAAAGAGAAGGAGACTAGTTTGGCACACTGAAGCTCTATACTCATTACATTAAATCATTCCAATTTCCCTCTCTTCACCCCACCTACCTAGCCATTGATCCATCCACATTAAACTTGTTACAAGTTCCAGCCTGCATGGGGAAAAAGAAAAGGTTTTGAGAATGTGATAGCTCTAAAGCAAAAGCATGGTTGTACAATATACCTTAGAACTCTAAAAAAACGAACCAAAAGACCCCCAAAAATAACCGGCTTGGAATGGAATCATTCTTTTTCACACATACTACTGGTTTATGTGTGTTGCTGTTAGGGTGTTAAAAATGAGAGGTGTATGCTGCTGTGCAGGAATGATGAATTTGGAGTCAGAGCTAGGAACAAAATTATGTTATATTTGTTCAGTTTTCATCTTTTGTTACAATAAAATTTAGAAATCATTTTTCTGATTTTGCTTGTGTTTTTTTTCCCCATCCTTTTTTCTTTATTATTTTTGTGAATTCAAGTGCATGACAATCTGTCCCTCTGATCTAACTGGATATGTGGTTATCAGTCAAATCAAGAAATTTTGATTACTTGGGTGGTTTGAACAATTTATCGCTATATCCAAAATTCTCTAAGTGCAAAGCAAGAACTATACTTCACAACAGGAAAGGGACTTAAAAAACCTTGTGGATTATGTTGCAGAATCACAGCCACTTATACTGAAAGTCATATAAACTCACATGCTGATCCTGCAGAGGTTAACACCAGAAAACTTGAATTCAGTGTGATTTGCTCAACCAGTACATGTGCTCGTGTCCATGACTGTTTGTGGGTTCTCCCTCCAGCCAAAGTGTATGAATCTGATTTTGCATTTAAGGTTGCAGTGCAAAGCTGTATAGCAAGAAGTAATGAATTATAAAACAATTGAAACTGATTGTATATCACATTAAGATCAAAAATATATTTTGTGTTAAAAACTTGACAAATTGGTGTTATGTGTATTACTGATCCTCCAGGTCCTTGTCGTTTTGATGACAATTTTTTGTTTTGCCAAACATGATTTCCCGCAGAAGACATTAAAACCAGAAAGCCTACTATTGCATCATGTCATCTCTTTATAAATTCTAAGGAATAAACACAGCAAAAATTAATTACAATTATTCATGTTCTTGAAAATGACAGTACATGACAAGTAAGAAGGGTCACTATTGCTCATTTCTTTTTTAAGACAATCTTTGTTTACCTAGTTCCCAAGTGTTAAGAGCCTGTACGGTACATTTGCATAGGATAACTAACATATACCACACCATTTTCACGTCTGCAAGTACACGTGAGTAACCGTAATTACACGTGACACCAATTACTCTATTACTTTGTATTAAATTATAATGGAAAATTCCACTAGAGAATTGAAGCCTAATTGCATCTTAATTTGCATATTTTTGCATATTAATTACATCTCAGATGAATAATAAATTTCAGCAGATTTTTAATTTATGCATAGACACAAAAACAAGTGGAGAAATAATTTACAAAAAAATACCAGCAACTATTACTTAGGGCATTCAACTAATTTTGCTTAGTTTAGCAAAACAAAACTTGGTTTGTTTAATATAGCATCTTTAGGCTGATTGCTGTTTATTGCACAATATGTCAGTTTTGAAGCACAGAGAGAAGCTGAGTCTTTTTAATACAAAAAATAAATGTTAATTCAGAGCATTTTAAGTTGAGGGATTTTACACTTTTGAACAAAATGTTTGGAGGACATTGCTATTTAATTAATTTGAGAATGGGCTTAGTTGTGATAGTTTTTTTACTTATAAGACATCTTATTTCATTTCATTTTTTTAATGAGAGAATAAAAAATAGAATATTAAAAAAAAATCTTGATGAGGAGGTTTCTCTGTTAATCAAATGTGGAATGTTTTCTTGTTTAAAGACAGCGGTTAAGCCACAACAATTTTGACGACTATTAGTTTCAAACAAAGGGCAAAATTAAGGGCAGGAAATGTGTAACCCTTTAAATCAACATGTATTTAAATAATTCTGGAGATATTCTCTTTATTTCAGAGTCATTTTATACACCAGAAAAATAGCTGCATAATCAAAATGCACTAAAAATATAACTTAAACCTGCAAAGATTTTCTTAAGTTTAGAGGTAAAATAATACAAGTTACCCCCATTAAATTCAGATGGACTACTCACTTATACAAAGTTAGGAAGGTAGAAGAAGGCAGAGTCTATAGCAGTGTTTCCTCTTTATGGCTTAGCAGTTCTCATATCTGTATTAGAAAACAAATATATATTTTACGTGTCTCTGTATAATTTATTTAACAACAAAAAAAAATTAACGGTACGAATTTCACAAAAAGGCTTTGCTTCCATAAATTTCAGACACATTATCAACCCACTTACTGTTTTTCAAGCTAATCTATAAAACTGAAGGCCCTTTATGCTGTCAATTCATCCCAAAGCCTAATCTGGTATGATGCCTTTTGTACCTGCCGCCGCAGTCAATCTGAGACTGCCTGCACAAAGAATAATTCTATTGATCATTTGCCAAATTGTACAATGGGAATGTATGTCAATGCTCTAATAAATCAGGAGACTGTCAAGATGAATGAACATATTTGTCTTCTCCTTTGCTCCAAAAATTTTTTAAAAAATCCAACACACAAACACCAAGCCCTAAAGAAGCATATATTTTCTAACTTGTTTTGTAGTTCTGCGACTGTAGGGGCTAAGCAGAATAGGAGGAGAGTGTATAATCTCCAAGAGTCCACTCTATGTATCTTTTGGTGCAGTAGTCTGGATTTTGCCAGTTAAAATGGCCTGGGAGATTGTAAAAGTGAATACTTCAGAGCATATGTTTACATTGTACCAGTTATGGATCGTTTACTTGTCAAACACGAATCTGATGAATACCTAGCTATTCTTTTTGTTTTACAGTGACACTTTTTAAAATTAATATATCTCTAGGAAAAGTTTTCTTTTTCCCTAGAAAGCACTGAATGTAGCAAATGTTCTCTTGTTATGATGTCTACTGCTATCATGTCTCTGGTTTCTGGTATCAGGCGCCTGTCACTTGGTTCCATCTGCATAGCACACCAAATCCCATTAGTAGCACCATCTTTAGTACCCTTCTTGTTAAAAGTTAAAACAGTTTAGCTTTCAAAAATAGCATTCTAATGAGAATCGGGATTGTCCTTTTACGTTCTGAACATCCCATTTGGCAGGGTTCAGATAAGCAGAGAGAAATTGCACTGAAGGAACTGAAGTGGGGATATGAATCTTCAACTGTTAAACAATAGTTCCCTCTCATGGACGTTAGAAGCTACCACAGTTTGCAAAATGTGGCTGGAGAGAGGCAGCATTTTTTAAAAATTATAATTTGCTTCTTCCATGCTCCAAACACGAGAAATTTGCTTACAGAAGGGAGAAGAAATGGTCCCCACACCACTGACCATTACCCAAGTCAGTGACAAATGCAGGTGGGAATGCAAGGTCTTTTTTTCAGCACTTTCCAAGGGGGTGCACTTTTTCTTTTCTTCTTTTCTGTGAGGTATTTTAACTGGGAGAATAGATACTTATCAGGAAGTTTATAATAATAATAACATGTGTTGTTTATTCAGTCCTCACCATAACAGAAAAACTTGCCATTTCATCTCAGTAAAGTCCAAGTTAGTGTAAATAACTTCATCAAATGAGATTATAATGGATCATGTGTTTTGTAGTTACACTTAACATCAGTCTTTGCTATCTTGAGAGTGGGTTTTATTGTGCAAGATAGTAAAGCCTGGCCCTCCTTTTGGAATTTGGAAATGGAAAGTAATCCCTGTAATCTGCACGGATGTGAGAATTCTATTCCCACAACACCTTCCTTCTCTTGAATACCCACTGTGATATTTCAGGGAAAAGTTATCTACTTTTCCTTAAATTGGTGTTATTTAATTCTTGTGCTGCCTGCTTCTGTAACATTAGGTTGCTTTTTCCCTTTCCAGTTAAGTACCACAGAGGACATCACACAAAAAGCAGAAGAGAATTTATCAGTTTATTTTCTGTATTTACATGTCCTAACAAAATGCCTTTTAATGCTCTGCAGACCTATTTGGGCTTTAAATATTAACATTCTCCTGCTTCATTTTGGAAATCAAGACCAGCTTGGAACTGCACTCTTGCAGAGATGTGTTTCAAAATCCCTGTTTTATCTCTCTTTCTGAAAGCATAGTTTGATCAACCAGTTTAGCAAATGCGTATACAAAAGTCTGAGGACAGATGACAAGTGATATTTTTCCTGGGTACAATTTTCAGTATTTGACCTACATCAAGACAACCAGGATATGCTACTCCTTACATTCAAAATTTATCTTGGTACAAGACATTCTTGCAGATGTCAACAAAAATCAGTCTTAATTTCAGAATTGTAAAAGACGTAATGAAATTTTTAGAATTAGGTTTGAAACAGAAATTATTTATCTAATGATTTATTCTAGCATCTTAAAATGTTTTGTAAAGATTTTTTAAACATCCAACACGGCTGTCAAAATGAACTGTTTGTGAGGGGAGATTCTATTGTGGCATATGTTAAAATATTTTTGTTAATTTTCCAAAGTGCAAGAAATTTGCAGGGAAAAAAATAAAAGGTGTGATTATTTTAATGATAATTTCAAAATTGAAGTAATGGACAATTTTAAAATCAGTCACTCAAAGGCTTTTGACATTTTGTCATTACTGAATCTATGTAATGTTTGTAAAAATATATTGCAGGTACAAAATAAGGAAATAATAGTTCAAAAGACATGATTCTGAAAGTCCCACCATAGGGCTGTGTGCAGGCACAAAATACTGATACAAAGGGTTGAAGAATAATTTCTAATGTTTGTCTATAAAACATGTAAGAAGGTGTGTCAATGCTTTTCTGAACTGTTTTATCCTTGTTCTGATTAACTCAAAATTAGAAGTTAATTCTTGGCTTCTTTTCAAAAGGTGAGCCCTAAGTATCAGTTCCCACATTTATATGATGTGGATGCCTGGCTTCAGGGAAATAAGTTAGAATAACAGCTCATTTCACACAGAAGTATCATACATATAACTGAATCCTAATTTCTCTCCTTTTTAACTCTAATTGCCCCATTTCACTGTACTATGCACCTGTAATAATAGACATAAATAGGCTTCTTTGAAGCTGTAATGGTAATTTTTGTCATCCCTGTCCACTTCCAGGAGCAACAGAAGATGTCTGTTTCCACTAGCAACAGAAGATGAAAAAGATGAATTGCAAATCTGATGCAGCTATGCCTTGTGTAGGCATGATCTTGTCCTAGTGACCAAGCTGGAGTGACCCCAATGAGTTCTAAAATTCAGCACTTGTCTGATATGTTTCAAATTTAGGGTCTTGCTGTGTTTTCCTCAACTTTTGTGTGTTAGATGCTAGGAATTTGGGTGTTTTGTCAGGTGAGATTTCTCATGTGCAATTGTAACATTGTTGAAGGGTAAGCTGAATTTACAGCACAAAACAGATATCCATCAACTCTGGAGTCACAAGAATGTAGCAGCCAAGTGTGGGCTGTACAGTCAGGGACTGGTTACCAAGCCTTGAAGCAAAGTAGACTCAGGTCACAGATCCCCAACAGGAGCAGTAGTACCCCAATAAACTGAGCTGCTCTTGTGTGTCTACAGTGGATTAGATTAGGACCTGTGGTATGGTGGCCGTAGGGTGGACTTTTCCATAGTAATCTCCTTTACCCCATAGAAACAGTGACTCTGCATCTTTGACTACAGAGGGCTCTCCCTATCCTGTTTGGACCACCTTGACCTTCATGTGCATGTTTATTTTTAGCTGAGCATCCTGACTTTGAGCTAATATTCATCTGTCATCTTTGGGGTTGCAAAAATTGGTATGAACTCACTGCTGAGATGCCTGGTGGTGGGTCTGGTATGAATAATACGACAACTACAGTTAGATGCTTATCCAGGTGCAGGGAAATGCAGGAAACTTTTAGTTAAACATCTGAATATAAGGCCGAAAATGCTATAGAAATTTCAGGTAATCTTTTGCTTTTATTTATTGCTTTGGGGTATGTACATGTTTTATTTTCATATGTATGTAAAACAGTTTTGTACTTTGTTATATCATTCAGGAAAGCTTGGAATTAGAAACAGGAGAAGGAGTTGCAGAAATAGAACTGATCCATTTCTCTCCTTTACAAGCGAATATAAAGTATCAAATCCATGCACTGAACTGATTGCTGTAGTTGTCATGTGATCTTCCTTGACACTTTTTCACTTATTTACTTGCAAAGGAGAGTATAGCAGAAAAACAGCACCTCTGTCCTATTTAGTTAGAGGTTTGTAAGGAATGCTCAACGTGCAAGGTACGAAGATATGAGTATCTCTCAAATGAGTGGATTTTACTTCAGTCTTCAGAGACCTTGGGTCTACTCTTTTCCTTAAATTAGACTTTCATTCCTTATTCATAAGATTGCCATTTTCCATCCCCGCTTATGCTTTCAAATCCCTACTTTTAAAAGGCGAGATTTGCTGAGTCAGTCACTTTAACTGGGGTGGCTCAGAGTTTTACCTTTCCCGGTAGTGTTTTCTCTACAGCACCCATGAATGTTAATCAGGATGGGAAGGTATTGGGGAAATCCTACCCTTTCTTTAAATCAGCAAAGTATTAGCTGCAGAAGAAAAATCACAGTGTGAATTATAGCTGCCAAAACATTTTTGGGTTACTAAGCTGCTTACCATGTTCTTTGTCTCCTATCTGATATATAAAAAGACTGTTTAAAAACTGTGTGAAAATTTTCAAAAACACCTTTAAAAGATTCCATTACTTAAAGTGATTTGGATAATTGTGTTCAATGGTAGCCATTATTTAAAAATATAATTAGTTGCTGAACTCAGAGAAGGAGGGAAATTTCTGCAGGTGTTTCTCATTATTTGCTATGCATACAAAATATCTGCATAAATTACCATTATTATTTCAATGTATACTAAGAGACAATAAAGCATTAGCAAGCAAAGAAAAATGTTGTTGACCCACAATCTGTGTTAGCAGCATAGAGTTTTGGCCTTCGGTGTTTTTGAGGCACATGTGCAACAGCATTCAAGATTGAAATTACAATTTTGCACCTGTAACAACATTAAATATGTAACAAGAGTGTATCAGAAGGATATTGAAAATGCAAAGACATTAGGAGAAACGCAGTAGCATATGCCTGTGACTGTGCCACACAAAACAAGTATTGATAGGTAGAACTTTTCATTCTATATTAAGCCTTCAGGTAAAGAAAGTCATTCCATAATGATCTGAGCTTCCAAGAATATATTTTTTAAATTTATTGATGCTGCTACAGAATGATTTCTATGTGAAGTGCAAGATCAGTTAAGAACTTCTGACTTTTAATTCTGGTTCTGAGCAAGACACTCTGCAACTTCGAGAAAGTTTCTATTTCTTATTCTATGATATTGAGAAATAGTAATACTAAGAGATGAATAAGAAGCAGAAAAAATCAAGTTATCTACTAGATCAGTCATTCTGAATATGTGCATTCTTTATGAATACAAGTGAGAGTAAAATTCAGACAATCTCGAATTTCATAGAAATTTATTCAGTTTTTGAAATTGAGGTTATTTGAGTTATTCATTGCTTTATATGTTCATTTTACAACGAGCCCTTGTAAAAATAAGCTTTGATTAGTTTACTGGAATGTTAATGTAAAAAACAGCATTTACTCGTTGCAATAAAAGTTTTATCTTTCCTATCTGAATGTGTTTTATTCTTGTTCTTTTGTTTCTAGAATTTTATCCAATAAAGGGGAAATGATAATAATCTGAAGTCAATGCATACCCATGAATAGTAAATAAATTAGTTCTCTCTTATTGATTCTGAATGCTTTGCCTCTTGTCACAGTAAGTGGTATTCATAGCACCCCACCAGGTAGAAAAAACTGCCTTGAAGGGAGGAGTAAGATTTTGCCACAGTACACACTCAGGATGGAATGGTCTCCACATCAAGACTTTTTTAACACTTCAAAGTTCATAAATTGATGATGGACTTATGCTCTGAAGTATTTATGCTGTGAGCAGACTGCATTTTACAATACAATCCAGTGATGTTTCATTTCCATAAGGGAGATGCAGTCTATCTGAGACACAAGTCCGCAAGAAGTCTGGAAGAGCAAAGGATCATAACTAGAACTCCTAACAGAAAAAATTAATATACTCTTCAAACAACCATTTTCCAGTTTTTACAATAGAACAGAAATTTTTTTTATTAGTTTTACAATCCCTTTTTAAAAAAAAAAATTCAAAGGATAATCTAGTGGTAATTGACTTGCATTTCTTACTAAAAGAATGTGACGTATAAATGCAAGATAACATAGTGTGACTAAAAGGCTTCAGAAAGACTGAAATGATGCAGTGGCTATCTGTAAAGGAATACATTTCAGTCTTCTTCATTCCTTATGCCTTGGATAGTGCAGGACCTTGGACAAAGGTGTATGGGAAGACACTCAGCTTCTCAGGGAATTCTGTATTTGCAAGTCTCCAAAGTTCTCGAGTGGATCAAAGAATGGAAATTGATATTTAAAGTCACTAGGAAGCATCTAGATGATCAGGTTCATAATCAATAGCAGAAAATATAATGGTTGAATTATGTCTTATGGGACTCAAAACATTTAATTTTTGAAAATCAGTTTCATTGGTAAGTAGTCAATGTGTTAATCATCCACTAGCAATTTTAGACTAGCTGAGTCCATACACTTACCAGGTTTAAATGAGCATTGTCTTCCATTGAGCAATAATACTCTTCTATCCTTACTATTTTAATTTCCTTTGCTTAATGTAAAATATTTTCTCTTCTGAGTAGGATGTTCCCTTTTGTTTGCTTTGATCTGTAAATTCTTTTTAATTTTCAAGGCCTGTTTTTTTGTTCTGTTTTTGGTGGGGTTTTTTTGTTTGTTTTTTTTTTAACAGGAAACGGGTAAGAAATTGTTTACAATTAGTTGAAGTATGATTATCTAAAAACATAACATTTGCAAAATTTAAGTGAAGGAAAAGTAAGAATTCCAGAGCACATGACAAGTGTAAGGATATACTGCATAAAGGGGTTTGGCCAGAATGGCTATGCTGTGTGACAAAGACTGTTCATTTAGAAAGCACAGTATCTTTCATTTACCTAAAAACTAGCTCCATTCAGAGTATTGCATTTTTAAAACTGTTCCTCCTCCTAAAAAAATCCTGCAACTTAAAAATTCCACGTGGTATATTAATACTTTTAACAGTTCAAAGGAATAGCTGAATACTAGCCTTGAAATTTATAAGGACTCTGATCTCCATAATTTTGGTGGTGTATCACAGTAACATGAAGAAGCAGATTTATTCATTCTTTCTTCTGAGATTAAATGTAATTGGTTTAAAGAGATAATCATTCTTTTGTTTGAGTTTTATGCATTTCTTATGAAGAGCTAACACATTTTTCTGCAGTCTGACAAAGTGTACGGTCTTTTATCCTCATTTCCCAGTGGATAAATACTTTGTTAATTAATAAAGTATTATACTAGCACTTAGTGTCTACATTTAACAGTGGAAGGATTTTATTCAGATTATGTTAATAGATTGTCCACTTTATTTTTGCATTAATTACAACCTTTTCCTGTGATGTTGTCATAAAAGAATTGTCCTTATGAATACAGGGGACTTTTTTTGATTATTTTTGTTTGACTGTTCTGAAATAATGCGTGTTACACATTGTTATTTATGCTATTAACCTTGATGATTAATCATATACTTACAATTATAAAAATTTCAAATTCAACTTTTCTTCTGCTTCTTAGTTGTTTACAAATATGTCCTGATATATGTATGTATCTGTATATATGTATTTAAAAAACAGCATGTACAAATAGCAAATAAGAATCTTAAATGTTGGTGTGTTGTTTTCTGATTTATGGCTTTTTTAATATCAGCTAAATCACATCCTACCATGGTACCACTGCTGAAGAAAATGTATGAGATTTCTTGTTAAGCAAGACTGAGGAATGAGAAAAAATAACAACCAGAAAGAAAATAAAATTTTACCATATACTCTTACCTTTGGAACAATATTGTAATTCTGTGCATATTGCTGAATTGAGTTGGTCCAGAAAAATGTGTAAGTGCAGTGGCAGATCTTTGCATCTAGTCCATAAGACAATATATGTATGTGGGAAACAGAGGAGCTTCATGGAATTGTACTGAGGGACATTCTTAATTAGCCTTTACCTATGTCTATATCAAATGAGAAGGGGAAAAAGTTACATTTTCAAAATCTTTTGGCCAAATTTCCTTGAAAGTGGAAGTTATTTGTCCCTATGGGAAAGCACGTTGTATTATTTGGCTTTGTATTTCACATCTAGTGACAGAAAAAGAATCTCTGTGTTGGACACTTAGAATTCTTGGAACCTCATTGCATTTTGTGGGAGTCTGGTCATATTGGCCAGTAAATAGAAAACGTATGACATTATTAGAATACTCAAAACAAATCTTGATTTGACCTGGGGGATTAATTCTACATGGGTTGTGTTTTAAAATATGCTAGAATTAATTAATTTTTTTCCTTCTCCATTTCCCAATGATTCTGCTGAGCTGCTGATACATTGGCAATGAAGTGCCAAGTTTTCTATCTAACCTCTTACTTTTTCAGCTTGTTGTTCTTATTTTCAGATAAAAGGCTTTCCAAAGGCATAGATAATTTTTAAAATCTATCTGCAAGCATAACAAAGATAATTATTACATGTGCTTCATTAAAAATGTCTGAGGTACTAGAGATATGTTAGTGAAGTGTCCAGATTAGATCTTAGCCCAGCTGCCCATGACTCAGAAGGCAAATAACTATCAGTGGTTTATTGTTCTGCTAGCCATGGCTTTTTATTTTCTTTAATAATTACAAGTATTTCCTGCAAGTCTTAAGTAAATAAATAAATTAACAAAGGTCTAATTTTCCTGTGTTAAAACTGATGGTCTGCATAGTACTATCTGCTACCAGGACATGATTCCCAGTCCTTCTCATGTAGCCACACTGTGATACCACAAGAGCTTAGATGGCAGCCTCTGCACAGAGATGTCCAGCCCTAGAAGAACTGAAGCTCTGCAAACAGGCATCAAGGGACATTGGCAAAACTACCTGCAAAAGATACTCAACATATGCTCACAGTGTGCAAGGGCCTATCTAGACCTCTATGTTGCTGCTTCTTATATTGTATTCATCAAATTTACCTAGGAAAATAAGTGGAAATAAAAAGTAAAAAAATACAGATGCACCTGCCAGTATTTTGCATCATGTAAGCCACCTCTACCATCTAAATATTGCCATGTTTATTTACTTCACTCACCACACTCAAAAAAACCCTGAAATGAGTGTTAGATAGAGACAAGTTCAGGCCTGGGAAGTCTGAGACCTGGACCATGCTTTTGCAGTTAATCATCCAGTAATCCCCATCACCATGATATTTGCATTTTGAAATGGTTCAAACTTGGAGATGAAACCGAAGTGGAAGCTGTGTTCCCTAATGCATGTTGCAAGACTCACCAAGAGTGTTCATGTCAGATGTTCAGCATCTACAGTTTTGTTTCACAGATCTGCTCCTAATATATGACACAATTAGCCAATACAGTCTTGGCCAGCTGTATACCTCAGAGGATCTGCTAGCAACTGGTTACACAGATTGTGGGAAAGAAGAATACCATGTGCACAAAACCTTGCCACTCACTGCACGTGGGAAATCTGTATTACAAAAAGTCTCTTAACCTTCTCCTCTGATCCAAGGGGATCAGTGATCCTTGAGAAGACAACATGTATGATATTGAACATCTCCCAGTTTCCTGGAGAGCATACAACTTATGATGCTTCCAGAGCCTTCCCCCAGTCTGAAAGCTGCCTGTCTTTGATGACATGGTCCTTCCCTCTGCTCCTTCTTCATCTGTTTGAGAACACTGCTAAAGCGATGATAAAAAGCGGAAGACATGAGCAAGACTGACAGCTACCAAAAGGAAGATGGTCAACTAACTAAAAGAAGCTCCCTGCCTTCTTTCATCACTGAAAAAAACAAGTACATAAGGGCAGCCTTTACTCTGCTAATTCAGTGGTGTTGACTGAAGTGCTTGCTTGAAAGAAAATTAAACAAGTCCAGAAATTAATGGTACAAAGGTGACCTTCTGATAGTACAAGATCTAATATTTCTGTGGTACAAAACTGAGAAAACCAGAATGCATTTTTTTCTTTGGAATGAAGTAATGTTTTTAATTACTGTGAAATGTTTAGTGTAACCAGCAGACCGGTATTAGCAACTTTTCCAGATAAACAGGAATCTTTGTCATTAAGCATGTGAAAATTTGATGCAAACACATTGCTACCTTTAAAGTGGAACATTTTTCTTTATAAACCTCTAAATATTGTGATAGCTATCAGCTGCCATTCATTTAAGGACAGTGATGTAAAATGGCTGGAATTTCAGAAGCAAATCTGCAGAACCTATTATATTTTTGTAACATATTTGGAGGCATTCCAATCCACACTTTCAATTTAAGACTAAGATGGGCAGTATTATTGGACTATTTTTTGATAATGCAGTTTAACAGTTTGTTTGGAAGGCCCTGGGCAATTTGATTAGTGCTGTTTGATGGAGCAGTGTCATCAGCATGAAGTGGAACAGTTCTGCTTGTAAGTGTCTGGCAGGAGATCCGAGTTTCTGAGCCTCACACCCGCATAAGCAATAAACAACATGTTATTGTATGCTCCATTTTATATTTTTATAGCTGAAGAAAATTAATAATGCATGAGCATCCAATAGGTCTCCATAAGACTCTGCCTTCAAAATAAAAATACAAACTACAGCTTGTGGTAGTATAAATGTCTGCACTTCATATCTGTGAGCACACTTTCACATCTCTCGAGGCAACAAGAACCTGGGCTGAATTCTGGTCTTGCTGAAGTCAGAGCTCCACTAGACTCAGATGTGCCAGCATCTCACCCTAGTTTGGAGTGGTGAATTGTAGCAATGTTGCTGCTCTAGAGACTACATCAGGTGCTGCTGCTGCTAGGCAGTGCAAATGGAGAACAATTCCTCTTTGTAATGCTCAGCTGCCCTTTTGTTCCTCCATGTTGGGGTTGCATAATAGATACTGCACAGACTTACCTCATCAGAAGATATATTTGAACTCAGATTTCCCTGTGCCTGTACTCTGAAAAATTGCCCTTCATCCTTCTTTTCTGCTAAGAAAAGTCTTCCAGATTATTAATCATCTGAAGTTGAAGAAGGACAGGGGGTGCAATGGGGCTGTTGACAGGTGGAGAGTTGATAGGGTCTGCCACTAACTGTGCTTTTTGGTCCAGAACTGTTGAAAACACATAACAGCTGGACTGCTGGGTGTGATGATTTCCATACCAGAACCAATGTGTGAATGCTAGTTATCTGAAACTTTCAGATAGGATTTATAGGTTGATGCAAAACCAGAAAATGAAACACCTTGGAATTGAGCATTATAACTTAATGACTAGATAAGATTATTACCAAAGTAATATTCAAAGTATTTGCAATTTGCATCATTCAGACAAATCTGTCTTTCTTTCATGAGATGAAGTTGAAATGGCATGAGCACTTGATGCCATTTTCTGGTCTTTATGACACAGCTGCAGAAATCCTAGGTATTTATTTGCAAATTCTTGGATGCTCTGCCATTGAATTAGAGCAAATATTGCTTTTCACTTTGCCTTACCCAGGATCTATACACTACTTTACAGCTGTAGTTGTGTGGTAACAGATTTGGGTCTGTGAAGTGCAGCATTACTACACAGTGTACACTTAACCAAAGTTAGAGTTAAATTGTCCAGAGTACATAACTCAATGTTAATACTGGTTATGAGGGAACAGAAAAAAATCCCATTTAACATAACAGTGAAGCAGTGTAGGTTGGTGGTACTTGGTCTAGGGATGATGTCTGCGTGGAAAACACACTTCCACAGTGTTTTGAACAAATATAAGTATGAAAAGCATATTCTAGTTTTGGCCTTCAGGTTGTGGCTGTGATGTTTCCTCTCTACTTTGTAGTGCTCTGAAACCTGATTTACCGTATCACATATGCTAAATTAGAAAAAATAAGCTCCAAGGCAAAACCATAATCTAGAAATTCAGCTCCCCTTCCCTGCCTCTGTCAATGAGCCAGTCTTGGCTGTGTAACCCACCATTGCCAGAAGTCAGGCAGAATTCAAGTGTTCATGGTGTTATACAAAAACCTTAATTTGCCCTTCACAAGAGCTAGGCTCAGGGAAATTCCTTTTTTTGTTCAGAGATATTTAATTTTCATTTTTAGGGTCTGATTGCACAGAGTGACACCTGATGGCTGCATAGAAGATTGTAATGAACATGGTGATAGATTAACAGATTTTCAAACCAGAAGGATTCTATTTGCGGAGATATACTTACAGCTTTTTACCGGCTAGGCTCGTAATTCAATGCTTTAGAAAGCCTCGGGCAGCCTAGAGAGGTAGCATGGGCAATCCAGCATTTCAGTAGCTCTAAAAGCGGTAAATGTATTAGCTGCAAAGCAAATACCACCAGCAGAAGCAAAGAGGGAGAAATATAGCTTTTTGGTTTGCCTAATTTCCGCAATTAGAGCTTTCAAAAAGAAACAGACGACAAGAGATATTTGCAGAAAGAGTTGCAAAGCCAAAGAGGGCGGGTCTCCCCTTGGTCCTTTCTTTTTATTCAGAGAAGGGCAAAGGGGCGGACTGGGGGCGGACCCAGGGTGGCCGGCCAATCAGACACTGCCAAAGAGTTTGAGTTACATTTGGTTTTGCCCCGCTTGGAACAAAGGGGTTCAGAAGACATGGCAGAGGCAAGTGTCCTGGGGAGGAGGAAGGGAAGCTCGGAACAGGCAGCAACATCTCTTAATGTGAGCAACCTGGAAATTAACAGAGGTCTCATCATTTCCTCAGGTGAATCTAGCCTAGCATACCCCTAGTGAAACAGTGCCATTGATCACCTGGAAGCACAGTGAATCCTTCAACACGTTAAAGTGTTGCTGTAAAAGGATATAAATTGAATTAACGTGGCCTTGTCACAGCGTGGCTAATGGTCTAGGTGACTGTTCTGGTCTCTGCTTTTCTATATTGTTTGTTTGTTTGTTTGCTGTGGTTTTGTTAGATTAAAGCCGCTAAGGTGTAAAAAGTCTAAAACTTCCATGGGTAAGTTCTTCTGTTATTTATATAACTTTATGATTAACAGATGAATATATCTTGTTGGTTTATTTTCTCTTTCCACAAATTTTCTAATTTTGGCTAATAGTTCTGGAGTATAGATATGACCATGTGAGTTTTTTGGATAATATTGCTTCTTTTGAAGGTCCTTGGGTGAAGAGGTGGTGGGGTGCTAGGTGTTTTCACTGAGGATTAAAATTCCTCCTGCTTGCAATAGAAGGAAGGATTTCATAATAAAATGTAATTTTGGGGGTTTCCCTGTTTGCATTTGGTCTCTGTGGCTGTACATTTTAAGCAGATCTAGGTGTCTCTTTCATGTGATGCATGGGTAGATATTCATTAGAAGCAAAGTAACAATTCCTAGTAGGTCGGCTCTGTGTCATTAGTCTAATATACCAATTGCATTGCAGGTTAGGCATTTAGTTCAAATAAAAGAAAATGAAGCTCAAAAACAAGGGAATAAGTTTCAAAGTCTGTTTAACTTAGTTTTTATGTGGCTAAAAGTCTGACAACTACTGTGTTTAGCAAGATAGATGAAGTTTCTATGCCCTTAAATATTATGGTACTTAAAATACCTCTTGGATTTTATTATAGAAATGGGATTTTTCTAAAGTTGTAGTCAACATGAATAAACAATGGATGGAAGAGTATTTAAAAATTAGATGACTTTAAATGTCAACTGTTTTGAACTCCATGGAAAAAAACTTGGTCAACGCTTTCCAGCTGTATTCCACCGCAACAATTAAGAGAATACAATAAAGGGCCCTTCATAAAAAATGTATATTTGTAGAAGTAGGGCCATGCTTTTCACATCAGTAGTTTCACATTGCTTAATTTGTAGAGATTTTTATAAGTAGCTGTATGACAGCTTTTATGATAATACAGAGATCTGCAATGTTGATATGGATTTAGATTACTACAGAGAGAAAGCAAACAAGATCAAAAATATGAGGGACAATGCAAAGTAGAGTCTTCTAGAAAAGCTGCCTTTATAGCTCATCAGCTTTGACAATTTCTTGTCAAAATGCTTCTTGAGCTAAGTAAGGGTTACTTATTCATGTGAACACCTGACTTATAAAATCAATCAAGCACTGATATCAAAGATGTCTGGCTTTTGCATCTATTCAGGTTGATGCTTCCATTAACTTAACTTCATACTCTAAAAGCGTATTTCATTTCTAAATATGCTGTGTATAACTCATTAACATCAGAGCCCCCAGCAGTAATTGCCTGAAAGTGAGTAAAGAAAATCTGAAAAGATGAAGAGCTGAATTGCCACTTAATGAAAGAAAAAAATCTACAGACGCTTAAATTGACTGTCATGTGGTAGCAAGTCTCTTATCTATGGAAAACATTCAGACTGCATTTACAGTTTGTGTTGAGATGTTTAAAAATGTGTTAAGTAATACTAAATACTACTTAAAAGCTCAATGTGCTCCTAGATGGAATTTTGTTCAGAAATTACCCTTGTTAATGATCTTTTCTTTGTGTTTACAATATTTTGTTCTTCTTCACTCTACCTGTTGTGGTTATGTCAGCCTTTAGAAAGATCTTAAGAATGAAGTAAAACTCAATTTTGAGAAGGGATGAAGTAGCAAAAATCTGTTTTTCAGAAAATTTCATTTCACACAAAGCAAAACCACCACTCTCATTATCTGACTGACCTTTGAGAACTGTTTTGAGTCCAAGATAGGCCTGAGAACGTGCTTGCACATGTTTCTTGCTTGTGGTCACAGTGTGACAGCAGAGATGGCTTCTCAGCAGAGTTTGTCAGTGTGGCTCCCCTGGCCGTAGTGGCTCCATTTGCCTTGGTGCAGCTGGATTGACTTCCATCAGCTGCAGATCTGTCTGGGAGTGTGCAGGGAGCATTATGGAGGCAGGCAGAGAGCAGCTTTCAATATTTTAATATTACTAAGCCAAATAAAGGCGAGGACAACTTTTGTCAGTTTATCAGGGTGCAGTGATAAATGCTTGATTTGATTATAATGAAGCACAAGATGTCTTTGTGTGTGTGTGCTGCTAGAAGCTAGATTGAAACATCTTGCAGGAACTATTGGATTTAGATTGTAAACTAAATTGTTGGTGCAATTTATATTGTTTCCTGTGGTGCTTTTACTCCTGTTTTCTGACAAAAAAATTCCTTGTTGTCAAGACAGTTCTTCCAAATTCTTTCAGGTAGCTGCTGGGGAGAAGAAGATCATACAGACCACTGGCATGGCTTAACTCTAAATCATTCACAACTCTTGAAGGGACTCTTACTACAGGATGAATATTTGTTTTTCTTATCCTAGAAATTAACATTTCAGTTTAATAATGCAGTAAGATTTCTTTTAAAACATCTATGTAGATGTGATCAAAGTAGGAACTAAATATTTAGATACATGTATGCTATATGTTAAGGATGGATTGGGATGCAAACAACCACTGAGAAAACTACTATACCACTGGGGTGCAGAAAGATAGCATTTAGGAAGATCAGTGTTTTACTGGAGTAGCTACAGAGATTAATTTCTCCCTGTAGCTTTGCAGTGTGTTATTCAAAGAGATTCCAGGTAGCAAGTTTTGTTTTGGATTTCTCTCATTTGAATCAGACTCTAAGCTTGACATAATCAGGATGGAGGAAAAAAAAACCAAAACATCACTTTCCATGGCTGCTGAAGTTTACAAAAATCCAGTGTTTTCAAAATAACAGTGAAGTTTACCTTTTTACCTTAGCTGTGAATGAGGAAACAAGATATTTATTTTCACACTGCACCTGTTTCTGAACACCTTCCTGTCATGAACAATATGATTCCTATCAGGCCACATGCGACTAATGGTATTTTTTTATCTCCCTAGAATGAAGAATGCACACAGACTTTTCCCACATATATGTGTAGTATTTTAGGTGTGCCAAAGCTGTGCTGTACGTCTTTAGCAGCAAAGGGAAGGTTGAAGGCTGATAAACCTTTACCAGACATAAACAACAGCAGAGTTTTCTGTTTGCTCTTTGGACGTACAAAGCCTCATTTTACAGTTTTAATGTGCTCCAGCACAAGTGTGGTTTTTCTTCTTGCTTCTACCCCCCACTAATTCCTACAGGGCCTAATTAACCACTACTGTCAGGGTGAGCACTTCTTCTCTATATATTTCGTAAACTTTTCTTGGATTTATATATATTTTTGATACTTCACTCCCTCATGCTTTTATATTGTACACATTCCAGAAATCTGTCTCTGGTAGTTCCTCTACTTTTCAGGCACATGTTGAGAAACTCCATTTTGGTAGACCATTATGACCATTTGCCACAGCACAGGCACAAGAACAGCAGAAGTATTTTTTGCTCTGGGACCTGCACCAACAGGTGGCCAGGTCCTGATGGCATATGTGTTGTGGAGTGACATTTTGGAAGGACCTGATGTCACATGCTTCTGCTGAGAAGGCAGACCAACTTTGTATCTACCACCTCAACCATGATTTGTTTCTGGGCCTGATTCCCCTACATCAATCATGGATGGACACTTTTGGAGATGGGAGGTGTGGAGTGAGAAAGTACTACTGTTCCTGTGCACTGCTCTTCACTACAGACAAACACCTGCTTGGACCTGTGCTAACAGGGGCCATGGAAACAGGATTTGTTCCTCACCACAGTCTGGGCTTATGACCACATAATTTGTATCTGATAAGTATGAGCTCAAGCGTAAGGTTGGACACATGCTTGAAATCAATCCTGAAGTAGCCATAGTAAGCACTCCACTAGTAGGGATGAGTTTGTAAGAGCTACTTGGTGCACCAAAAATATAAACACTGTTTGCAGTACCTTTCCTTGGTTGGTAGGATTTGTATGTACACATCCTGAAGTAGCTTATTCCAAGAATAGTCTTTACATTGAAAGGATAATAATTAATTTTACAGGAGACAACAGTGCACAGGGAGTCAAGTATTAGGACTCAGGACTTTTAAAAAAACTTAAATCTATCAGTTTGCCAAAAAAAACCCCACAGTAATTATGAAGCTTATGTAATTCTTTATGGCACTCATTAATCTAAATTGAAAACATGGGCCACAAATTTGAGTTCACCACTAGTCAGTAACCTGTTAGCTTTTGTTTTCATTATCATCTGCTGTTTTTCTATGATCACATAAAAATTTTAATCTGAATGTCCAAGCGTTTCATAAGTACTTAGAAAAGAAAGACTCTTGCTCAAAGGAAAGCATAGTCTAATATGGAACAAAGCGCATTAAAAGGAGCAAAAAAGAGAACAAAAAGGAGATTGTAGATAACATAAATGGGATCCTGCTGCTTTTCTATGATATTTTTGCTTCATTCTGAAGTTGTCAGATACTAAGTGATAAATAAAATCCGTTATTTCCAACTACTGCACAAACACACCAATTGCAGTTTCCTGGGCTTTACTTTTGGACCCCCCTTCATCATAATGCTTAAAAGGGGTCAGTTTTCAAGAAAATAGTTTTGTTGTCAATTTAGAAAGTATTTTACAATAGTGAGTAAATGCAGAGTTAAAATTTGGCAATGCTGGAGCAGCTGTACTTGGAGCATTCAAGACCAACACCATTAGTGAAGCAGAAAATGTGTGCCAGTGTGCCTGCATAGTACAAGAAGTATTGTAAGACAGGAAGGAAATGTGGGTTGAAGAGGAGAAAGAGACTTGTAAGGGGACATTTTAGGTAAAGACAAAATGGAAGTAGAATTAGTAAATAAAGGTTAATGTAGTGCATTTGGCTTCGTTAGGCAGTAGGAAATGACAGAGAAAAATGGCAGATACCTCCCATACTGTGCACAGTAACTCCAGGGCAGACTTCAGACTTGCAGCTAAACATCTACAGGCTGCCTGTGGGAGGCTGGCAGAGGGAACTCTGTTAATTGTGTGTTGTTTTGAGGGTGAAAGTTTAAATACTCAGCTTCCACCAAGAGTTGCTCTCAGATGCATTTACCTGTACTGTCGAGGTGCTAGGGCTCCATTTGCTACTTTAGTGAAGTCATCAGATTGCAAAGATGACCATAAGGTAGCACAGACCTCTCTAAGTCCCAGGGAGATTTTGCTTGCCACATGATACTGGTTGAGATTTGTAGTTATGAGCCACTCCTTATCTATGCAGAACACTACAGCCAGTGCTGTGGACGTAAAGAGATTAAGAACCCATGAGATTAAAGCTTTTATCCTATTTAATATCTTGGACACTCACTCACTTCCTCACTCTCTACTAGGTCTCAACTTCTACTTCTCATCAGGGAATTGGCTGCAGATTCAGAAAGGTTTGTCAGTTTCTAGTGTGCAGCTGCTTACAGCTACCAGCCAAGGTCCTGGGGCCATTCCTGTGGCACTTTTCTTCATCCATTTGTTCATCTCCAGCATCTTCCCTCACTTCATGTATCTTTCCTCCAGTCAGGATCTTCATCACCTTCTCCCTGGACTCCTAAACCTTCCAGTGTCCCCAGTCTAAATTATCTACATACAGAAGTACAAGATATAGTCAGACTCCTAATGGAGGCCAGTCTTTATTCTTTGTTGGTTTTTTTCAAGTGTTCTCACAATTTAGAAGCAGCAAGTACCAGTGACAGTTGGCAAGTATGCCCGAATCATGTAAGTTGGAAGTCATCCCCTGAGATGACCTAGTCTAACCTTCCTGCTCCAGCAAGGTCAATGAAAGCATATTACCCTAGAACAGTGTGAAGTTAGACTTTTAATATCTCCAAACATGGAGATTTCACAACCTCTTTGGGACACTTGTTCTGGTGTTTGGCCACCCTTAAATAATAAAAAAACCTTTTTTTTTTTTAATTCATATGGAATTCCTTGCATTTTAATTTGTGTTCATTGCCTGTCATTTTGTGAGAAAAGCCTGTCTCCCACTTCATCCCCTCTCATCACATATTTATACACATTGACAAGGTTTCTTCTCCCCACCCCTCCATTCTCCACCTCCCAAGCTTCTTTTAATCATAGTGAACAGTATCATCTCTCTCTGCCTCTACTCACATCATATGCTCCAAACAGGATTGCATCCAGAGGAGGGCCACCAAGAAGATCAGAGGGATGGAGCGCCTCTCCTGATGACAGAACAGGGGGGAAAGTGCTCAAATTGAAAGAGAGTTGGTTTAGATTAGATATTAGGGAAAAGATTCTTAACTGTGAGGCTGTTGAGGCACTGGAACAGGTTGCCCAGGGAAGTTGTGAATACCCTGTTCCTGAGTATTCAAGGCCAGATTGAATGGTGCTCTGACCAACCTGGTCCAGCCAAAGGTGGCCATGGCAGGCAGGTTGGAACTAGATGATCTCCAAGGCCCCCTTCCAACCCAGAAAATTCTAGGATTCTGTTTTTCTATGTATTTGTAGTCTTTTGCTGGGCTTGCTCCAGTAAGTGCATCCTTGCTGTATTTGGGAGTCCAGACATGGATCCAGTAGCACAGGTGCAGCCTCACCAGTGCTGACTAGTAGGAAAGAATCGCATCCCCCAACCTGTTGACAATGCTTTTCCTAGGATATGAAGGCACATTGCTGACTCATGGTGAGGTTGTTGTCCACCAGTACTCTGTGGCTGGTCCCTGCAGAGCTGCTTTCCTGCACATTGACAGTTGTGCACACACCCCAACCCTACAGGGTGTCATGGTGCCTGGGGTTACTCCCCACATGCAGGACTTGGCATTTCCCCTTGTTAATTTTTCTGCTGTTCCTGTCAGACCTTTTATCCAGCATTTTAAGGTCCCTCTGGACCATAGCACAACATTTGGCGTGTCACCTACTCCTCCCAGTTTTGTATCATTTACAAATTTCTTGATGGTGCCCTCTATCCGATCATCCAGGTAATTCATGAAGTGGTATTGGCAACAGTAACCTGGAGTATGCTATTAGTGACTGTTCTCCAATGGGATTTCACTGCTGAGTGCAATCCTAAGATGAGGCTTGTTCCTGAGAGTTCGAGGCTCCAATTTCTGATACTCACACAGATGGACACAGAATTATCTGACAAGTTATCATTCACAGTTTAAGCTGCTTTAGTTTTCTGTACATTTCTAAGCCACCTCAAAAAAAAAAAAAAAAAAATAGAGAAAAGATCTGATTGTGTGTTTCTTTTCTCATTCTCAGCTTTCAGAAACATGCATCACCAATTTTACATGGTATCCTGTAAAGATCGAAAGCAATCCCTGCTCAATCCTGCTTCACTTAAATACTTGGACTACAGTTGCTGTGCACAGATAGATGCACAACAGACCTTTCTGAGCTATCAGATTTCACTAATTAATACGTCTGTGTAATTCATCCTCTGCCATTAGTAACTGGTGGGAGGTGTAACAGAAAAGCACGGGGTCAGTTTTTATTATCATTGTCTTGTCACCCTTCCCATTACTCCCACCTCAAAGTCAAGCCTTTTCTTTCTGTATGACTCCCTCATCCTTCACACAGCAAAGAGGAGGAGGAAGACAACCTGATGCTTACACTTCGAGTGCTAGATGAAGTTAGTAGAAACTATGTTTAAAAGGTCAGATTACGCTGAATTTTCATCTGCCTGCCTTGCACGGTCACAAACGAGCTGCCGTGAGTGCGCCGGCTCTGTCGGAGCGCAGCGCGGAATCTGCGCGCACACGGAGCCTCCGCGCGGGGTCCCGGCCGCAGTGCGGGCAAGGGGACGCGAGGGGGCGGCCGTGCCACGCCAGTCACAGCCACGGGAGCCATCCGTGCGAGATCCGAGATGGATCAGTTCTCGGTGCTGCTCCTGAAGGAGCCGAGGGGGTGGGGGAGAAAGTTCTGAAAGAACACCCACAAAAGTGTTATAATAAGTATCCTTGTGTGGTTGGTTTTTTCCCTATTAACCCTGCTTAGACCAGAAGTATTGCAAACAAATTATCTAAGAAAGAATTTTAGGTGTGTGCAATAAGAATTTAACAGTTGGGAGGTGTAATTTGTAACCCAAGGTTTCAAAGTGGGACACTTGAATATGTGTTAAGCTTGCTGGTTCTCTGCTGAACAGCTTGTTTCTCTTATTGGCTTGGGCTTGCACTTCATCACATGGCTTGCACAAAGAATTGTACAGCAAAACCAGTTAAAACACCTGTTCTTTTATTTAAAAACCAACACTGGTTTGAAGAGAGTTAACCTGAATTAACTCTCTCTTTGAAGAGAGTTAACCTTATGCATGAAGTGGGTCAAAGCATTTCTTAGAGTGTTGGAATGCTGTTTCTAAAGTTTAAGTCCAAATATGAATTTCTGGTTTGGGCTCCTCTTTTTTGTTCATAGGGCTTGTGAAAGGCCATGCTAAGTAAAAGGTAGGGTGGGTGGATTTGAAAGAAAATAAAACAATGAAGGAATTAAGAAGCCATCTAAAAAAAAACCTTCTGAGTTCTCCCTCAAAAGAGGTTATGAATGAAGGATTCAAAGTATAAATACTAGTGAAATATTCTGTTTCTGAAGCGCAACAGTGTTAAAAATCTCCTTTTAAGCCTTAGAAAATTTTGTTATGGAGTACTTCAGAGTTCAAAATACCTAATTTTGATAAGGAAAAACATCTAACACTAGATAAATCTAAAATTTTCACATTTGAAACAGAATAGGTTTTAAGGGACAAAACTGATTTTGAGCTAATGAGGCAAAGTATCAAAGCTTTGGGTTTTTCCCACAGAAAATCAGATTCCAGAGGCTTTGCTGGAAATGGTTTTTGAATGTCCATTGGAAGTAAATGAATCAGTTCATTGTCATAATTGCTGTTAATTTCGCTAATTAGGATTGTGAGATTAAGCTTCTTACTAGGTTTCTTCCTCACAGTCTTCAATCTGACAGTCAATATTCAGAATTCTTCCACTGGTAATCTCAAGAAGTTCACTCCTTGGGTTAACATAATGTTGTGGCTTGACACTGGCCAAATACCAGGCATCCAGGAAAGCCACTCTCTTACTCCCCTCTGCAAATGGACAGAGGAGAGAAAATTTAACAAAGGGTTCATGACTTGAGATAAGAACCAAGAGAGATCACTCATCAAATACTGTCATGGGCAAAACAGGCTCAGCTTAAAGATATGAAGTGAATTTATCACTAAAAAGTCTGAGCAGGATAATGAGAAGTGAAACAAGCCCTTAAAAACACCTTTGACCCTCATTCCCCTCCTTCTCCACTGACCTTGGTGTCTGCAGAGTTGGTGCTCTCACATATTCTCGCTCTACTTTTCTCTAGTCACAATTAAAACTGTGCCCTGACTTTTGTTTTGATTTCTTCTCAAATCTGTTATCACAGAGGCGTTACCACCATTTCTAATTGGTCCAGCCTTGGCCAGCAGCCTGTCCATCTTTGGAGCCACAAGGAATTGCCTCTGTTGGACATGGAAGAAACTTGTAGCAGCTTCTCACAGGAGCCACCCCTGGAGCACCCCCACTACTGAAAACAAGGCCATGCAAAACCAATACCCGTAACTATCCATAAAATTGGGTGAAGCACAGGAGGCCTGCTCTGAGTTTTTGAACTCTCACATTCACAGAATTGTGGCCAACTCTTGCTGTCACACAGCAGAGTGGTAAACTTATTTCACTGAACTTTCACACAGTGTTTTCCTGTAGGTCACTTCTGGTTCTTTTATGCCTGTGCTTATAATGGTATTTTCTTGATCATATCATCAGAAGTCACAGTTTTGGGTAGATTCTGAGGAAACGTGTGGACAGCCCCATCCCATCCAGAAATGAGGAGGCTGGGTCTGAGTAAGAGATGGAATTATGAAAGTGTTCCCACTGTCTCTGAAGGAAGCCACTGTAGGCTAAAGTAATTCTGCAAAGATCCAGAAATACGAAGTTTAATTATTGCAATTATGCACCCAGAACAAAAAGCTCTCTAAATGACTTGGGGGATTGGGGGTTTGGTGTGGTAAATGATTAGATGCTAGACTATTCGTGGTGATATCCTGGTTCCTTAGAGAGCTAGTAATTTCAACGTGAAAGATTCTGTGTTTGCTGTTGCATTTACAGGTTGTGGTATGCTTAGACATGGCAGTACAGCTCGATCCTCACACAGCTGGTTGCATGCTCTTGAGACTTGTGTGAACGCCTGGTCATTAATGTATATGATAGATGGAAGATTATGGCATATGCTGTTGGATGGCTAGGAAGTACTTGTTATTACAGCCAGGCTGTAGTTTGATGCCTTTCTTCCCCCAAAAGAGGCTTTGCATTCTTTTTTTAAGGTCTTGATTAATCACCCAAAACAAGCCGGTTATGTTTTTGCACTGTAAAGTTTAATAAAACTTCATCCTGTTTTATCTCTTAGTAAGCTAGTTTGTGCAGTGGGTATAGGACTTTTAGATGGATTAAAGCCATTCTTTCAATATCCATTATTTGTTGGCTGTGGTTTTTTAACTCAAGTAACAGAAGTTGTCTGATTCTATTACAGATGTAGCACAAACCTGGTTTAAAACTAATTGAGGGTAGTGGCAAAGCACTTTCCTGCTGGCCTTAAGGTGTGTGTTTGTGCAGGAAACTCTCAAAATGGTCTGAACACCCTAGGAAAATACGTCATTTCATTCTCCATCCTCTAAATCAGTATACTTTTCCTTTATAAATCATCATCTCTGGCAAATGCTGCGCTGAGGAGTTGCATGCAGAACCACAAGTAGAAGGGGGGGGGGGAGGGGTGTCCTCTTTGTGTTCTCTGTTGAATACTTTTCTCTTGTGTAAAAAAATAGAAAGCTTTTGTCCAATTACTGTGGCTCTTTCCTGAGTTGAAGAGGTCACATGTAATTAAAATGTGATGGAAATGTCTGGTTTATTTCAATTTGTGAGCAGAGGACAACTTCAAGAAACTGCACTGTGCACTGCCTCTGGCATCAAATGCGGCTTCAGAAATCCCTGCGTCACCAGATCTTGTGCTAGGGAACCTTGCCAAACGGATTGTGCTGACACAGATATTGGCAGGGCTACAATATAACTTGGATCAGAGGAAATATACAGGCTGGAAAAGAAACTTGTTTTTTGAACGTTGCTCTGAATGTGGACAAATTTGCTCATTTGATTCACTGAGCAGCTGCTAAACAAATTTTACTGCAAGAAGTGAGGCGGCTGAAACTCTTCCAGGGAAGTTCGGATCACCAAGTCAGGAACTTCTTGAGCTGCTTTTGTTTGCTTTAGGTTACTTTTTTATTGGTTGGTTGGTTGGTTGGTTGGTTGTAGTAGTAGATTTTTGCTTTGATTATATGAGAAAAGGCAAAGACTTACAGAATACTCTGTGGTTAGGAACACAGAAAAAAATCATGTACATTTCAAGATACATTGCTAACTGAATTTGAAACTTAAAGTAAACTGCCTAGGCTGAGTAAATTGCTTTTATTGCTTGCATCTTTTTCCTTTTTTTTTTCCAAAACTGTAACAAACTTTTGGATATCAATGCCAGCATCATTGAGTTCCCACTGTTGGTAAGTATTTGATCCAGAGTTTTTGATCCAAAGACTTCCTTTGCTAACTTCAGTGAGCTGGAGAACAAACTTGGCAGGCAAAAACTAAATTTATGTCACAAAGTAATGCTACTTTCCATAAGTATAAACTTACCTTTTCAGTGCATGTGCTCTTTCAATTAACTGTAAAGAACTCTGCTCCTCCAGCAGTAGAAGTCATAGAGCACCAATTTTTACATGATAAGCTGGTTGTGAAGCTCTTTTCTGAGATCTGGACTTGTGCAACAGAAATAGGAAACATCAGTCGTGAGTGCTTCCAGGTTACGTTATGTCATTAGGAAATCGGTTTCCCTTATTTTTAATTCAGGCTGTTTAGCAGTAGGTGGCATCCTACTTTAATATTATAGAGAACTGTAGGCTTGCTAGCATGCGTTGTCACTCAGTCTAGAAAATTCTTAGAATTTCTTTTCTATTTGTACTTGTGTGAAGTATTACCAAGGAAAGACATTTTTTGGCTTAAAGCAACAGAAATTTGTGTGAGTTCTGATGCAAGTACTATATACTGGAAGCTTGCTAGAACCATACAGTGAAAATCCTAGTTGAAATTGAATTTGAAATTTGTTTTGCAAGACTCGAACCAGACCTTTTTAAATCAGGAGAGATGAGCAAAATCAAATTATTAAAGGCTTTTCTGAGAAGCTGGATTGGTTTCAGCTTTCTCGGATGCTCATTGTGTTCTGTCTGCAGTACCAGTGGGAAGTGAAAATAATTAATCCTGAAAATTAGATTGAACAGCTGTTCAAAGCAATAAAAGGAAGGAAATTAATTGCTAGTATTGATACACTATCCTTAAGTCATCTCACTCAATATCACAAAGTGTCGGATTATGTGCTTAGGTAGAAGCTAGTGAAAAAAGTATTACTCAGATGTGTTTAATGGAAAAAAATCTAAAACAAAGTTTTGAAAGGAAAAGAGTTACTGATGGCTCTAAGTGATAATGCAGAAGGAAATTGGGGATGCTAGGAGTCTTGGGAGTCTTCAGTCAGTAACTGAAGCTGGTTTTGTGAGGTCTTAATATGCTTCAGCAGAATCCCTGTGACTTGGATTAGCTATTCTCTTTTCAGACTCAACAAAGGTCCTCAGGGCTGCTATAGCAGCCTCCAAAAAGATTTCTAGCTTCCTTTTCCTTCCCTCCAATCCCCCTCTGAGGTTTTTGTGTATAGAAATACACTTTCAGTAGAATTTCAGTGTAGACTGTAGACTGCTGAGGTATCCCTAAGAGTATTTGAAATACCAGTACTCACTCAAGTTTTAATGGAAATGACCAGGTGTAGGTAATATTTGAGACTCAGTGACATGAACTGGGTGAGGTACCTCTTTTATTTTAGCATGTATTTATTTGTGTGGATTTGAGCCAGGACAGATTTACCTAACAGCTGCTCATTCTCTTTCTAATATGATAATTGTATCATGCTGAAAAGGAAGAATACTCAATGGTTAAATGTTTTAGTGTATCTGGCCCTTGTGATGCAAATAAGCAGCTTTTGTAATATTCAAAATCACATGGGTGCTCAACATAAAAATATTTCATTTATTGTCTAATCTTTTCTCTTTAAGCTGATCCCTTAGATTTTGCATAAGAGAGCAGCTCTGTTTTAATAAGTGGTAAAAGATTTAAGCCTTGTTAAATGTTCCATGAAAATGTACAAAGACATAAAAGGTGTTTAAACGTTAGATTGATATGAATTGTGTATTTAACTTCATTTTAATAACTCATTTGCTTAACATCATTCATGTACTTATGTAACCATCTGAATGTGGGCTGTGGAGAGACAGGTTTATGAAAGAATTTTCATGGCACACACTTTCATCTCAGTATTTATATTTCTGAAAGGAAAATGTTACAGTAACATGATAGGTCTCGGGCCAATGCACCTTGGGTATTGCTGTCTCTACAGTCTGCTTCATTACTGATGTCTCTGTGAAATATATCACTTGCACATTCAATAACAAACAATAACACTGAGTTATGTGTTGTTATGTATTGCAGATGAAGTCTTGCTAATGTTATAAACAGTGTTTGGTGAACGCGAATAGCACTTCTCAAACAAAATAACACCTTCCTGTTTATGTTCAGTTCTTACTAATTTACCATCCATGATATAAGTACAAATTAGGAGAAAATATAGTTAGAAATGGGACATGGGAATTTCAGTATGTGTAGGCTGTATAGAAAGTGAGCATAATAATGAAAGAAATATAGAATGAGTTGCTGTGAGACAGAGTGCAAAGCATATACAGGAGAAAAAACCCCCCAATTTTAGTGTCAATTTTATGTTTAGACCATAGCTGGAAACACTGTCTTTATCTTTTGCCAATTTCAACTGTTACATAACAGTTGCTGAAATGCTTTCTTTAGGTTTTTAAGGAAAGAGAATGGATTGTTGGCTTAACAACATCTAAATAAAACTGCTAAAAAAATCCTTCTTTGCTAAAAAAAATTAATTCCACGTACATCTAAAACTTAAAGCCAGATCAAATACAGCCAAGTGAATTGACTAATCAAATCTGGGTAGTATTTTTTCATTTTTTAGGGATTTTTTTAATGTTCATCTGATCTGAGTCCATGACACCTGCAGTGACAGCAATAGATCCAGTGGGAACTTACAAAATGTGTATGTTGCACAATGTTTAAAGCCAAGGACCAGAAACTGTGCTGTATCTCCAGTACCATCAGTACAATTACACCAGCAGAGACCTAGGCTTTTTGTCTATTCAAGAGCTTTAAAACATATAAGTAACCAGGTCATGCTGTGGCTGGAGGCAAACATTGACCACAGTCCCGGAAAAATGCATGTTGAGAGTTTAATACTTGAGTATGCTTATCTTACAAAACACAGTGCAGTGAGTGCTAAAAGTATTTCACTAAATAGAGCTTAATGTTAAGCATATTACCAGTCCTATATTAGTATATGTTTTAAGTGTTTTGCTGGATTAGCTTTGGAGAACATTAAGCTTGTGCTTACTGTACTTGAGCATTGATTCCAAGTTCCTTTTTAGAGAAGTAAGTTTAGAAAAAAGGCATGTACTTACTTAAGCACAAGTTGTATTCAAAATATTTGCAACAGTCAGGTTGTCGAGAATGGGAGTCCTGAGGGTTATAAATAATTTGCTTCATGCACAGTGGAGGAGAAAGTGAGAACACCTTCTCACACATCCATTGGGATTTACAGAAAAAAACAAATGATCCTCAGGAGGCAAATTTACACAAAGCAATTAAACATTTTTGTAATTCCTGTACCTTTCCTACCTGCCTCTTTAAGCATCTAAAAACCTTTAAAATTTTGATCTTTAGTTGTTAGTACCTTGAACTCAGTGTTTTACCTGACCTTAATTGAAGTTCGAACAGAATGAAGCTGATCCTTGCCCTTTATTTTAGTCAATAAACTGTGATATGAGAAGATTCTCTACTGTAATTCTTGTAATTCTAAACCATTAGTCACAAAGTGCTTTAGTAAAGATACAAATATTCCAAAGACAAACAAAAGTAAATTGCAAACATTATTTCACATCTTCTTCGGAGTAAGAAAATGTGGTAATACTTCATGTGAAATGCCATGGTGGTCTCTGTTTTGCCTTAAAGGATGTGAGAGTCCAAATGCAATCTTGCATTTTGTGTTATTTTAGGTAGGTTAAGAGGCCCAAACATCAGAGGTGTTAGAATAAGCTTGTTACTATGTGAAATTGAATGAGATGAACTTTCAAGAGAAGGACATCAATATTTAGCAGCTACAACAAATGTAGAATATTCATTCCAGAGTCTGGAAGTGTACTCAAATATGCAAATATTCCAAATTTGGAAGACACATTCACAGTTTTGAAATTAAATGTTTGTGAAGAACAAAAGGATGAGTCAAAAGTTATTACAATAAATCTGAGAACCACAGTGTAAATTCATAAACTTTGCCCGTCTTGCCAAAGAGGACAGAATTAATTCCATAGGCAGGTTGGCAGTTATTAGGTGAAAACCTAGACTTTGCATTCTGTTTTTCTCAGTTCTGTACAAGAAAAATACTAAATGAAAATGATAGAATAAGACAATAGGACTCTCATTTTACTTATCTAATTATCTTACTACTTATCTGCTATTGCCTGTTGATTACCAAATGCTTGTTTTTCTTGTTTACCATATGTTATATCAGTCCTATCACTACACCTTGGATTTTTCAGCAGGCATTTTCATGGATTGACTTACTTTCATGGATTCACTTATTATTTGCTGTAATAATTCCTTTTGTCTTGTAAACCTAAACCTAAACCCTGATTTCTGCAATAGTTATGATCACATTTCAGTTCTTTACAAGTTGTTCAAGTGTTCATTCTGCATATAGTTTATCAAAAAATGTAAACAAAAACAATACATTTTGACAATTAGGGAGAAAAGATCAAAGTGCTTATCTCAACTGCTAAAAGAATATAACAAATGAAAACTACTGTGAGTGATTATTCTCTGCCCAGAGCAGTAAACTCCAAAATGTTCCAGCTGTAAATATATCTTTTCAACCATTTACAGAGCGTAGATAACATGTGTTTCTTAACCTGTCTTTTAAATATCTGATGTAAATTTCTAATGAAAAAAACAGCTGTTTGGATTGCAGGAACCTAGACGTTTATTTGGAAAGTATATTTCAGTAATATTAAATTTACTTAGGAAAAATGTAAGCTAATACCAATAAGATAACACCATAAACTGCACCTACATGTTTAGACATGTATATATAGCTTCAAACAAATTGGATTATAGAGATTTGAAATAGCCAGCCCTTAATGTTCATCTTCCGATGGGTGATCAGAAAGTGGAGATATACATAAAGGCTTGTTCATAATGTTGATATATTTCTTAGTTTACTTGAGTGAAGTTGTGATGCTTATTTTTGTGAGGCTTTTGATTGTTGATTCCTGTGGATACCCTGGTAGACCAACTTAACTAGAAAAATGGTACTAAAAGCTGGGAAAATTAATTCTGTCCAAATCCTGAATTTGAAGCTGAATATTTCTGCTCACCCTGAATTTGATTCCACATTATTTTATCCCACTAAATTGCTTAAGATAGAATAATTAACACCTCTCCTGTTTGACACTAGATCAAATACATGGATGTGATCACAGATTTCTGTCCCTTAGTATGAAACAAATTAATTTAGTTTAAACCTTAATCTGAAGAGGTTTTTAGCCTAAGCAGAAGAACAAGATGCTGGTTCTTGGGAAAGAAATATGTTTCAGAAGAACACCTGGGAAACCTTTTCCATGGCCAAGAAATTGCAAAACAATACTTATAAATTGTCCATGGATTTTAGAGTGTTCAGTTCTTACGAACGTGGAAGAAGCTGTGAGCTTTTTTTGGGACAATGTCTACATTATCTGTTTTAATTTCAGCTCTTCATGGGACAAAAAGTGCTGACACAAATTCTGTACTGAGCTTTAAACTGCACTGTAACAGCAAATGCCATCCTAGATAAAAGATTAGTCTTGAAAATTGTACCAAGAATATGCCAACTAGTCTATGCAAAAAGGATAAGGATATTAATGCAACCTGACTAGGGAGTAGATTATACTATAAATAGGACTCTGAGGCTGCATCTAGTGCAAGGCTGGTCATTTCCTACAAAATCCATTGCATGTATATCTGCCCTAATCCTGTAATATGATCCTCAGTCTAATCCTTACACCTACCTATTATGCCATACTAATTTTCCTATGCAGAGAGCTGTGCATACCCAAGGCTTTACTGGCTTGGATCTGTTGTGGGATCAGAGCACTGCTTATAGATGGAACACATAAAAGCATATGAAAGGTTTTATATAGAAGGTAAGCTAATAGAGGATTGCCACACCTGAAATACCAAATTCTTTGAAATAATGAAAAAAATTGGGACAGATCAAAATCTAAATAAAACAAAAATTCTTCAGGTTCAAAGTGTCTTGTGGACTAGTACAGTGTATTTTGGAGCTGACTGGAGTTCGAGATTCATTTCTCCAGACAAAGTCCAAAAATAACCTGTTTCTGCCCTGTTGGGGGTTAGCTGGGAGAAGAGCACACAAAAGCTAGATGAATGTGATTCCAGCATAAAACTCCCCTTAATCCCAAATTCCACATTCTCACAACTGTTTCAGTTACAGACAAAAATGCTGTACTTTTTTTCTTTTTTTTTTCTTTTTTTTGTCTCTGCACAATTAAGCATTGCCTGAATCCTGCTGTTCATTCTTAGACCTGGTATGCTGCCCCCTCGTCTCTCCCTAGATTTCATCTCCTCCTACTTAAACCGTGTTTTGCCTGATGTCACATGTATTGCACAAGAGATTTAGTCTAAAGCTCAATCCTGTGCCAAAGATGGTAACTTTCACCTATTAGATGTTTCCTTATCTGTCTACTTATGTAGGATTTCTTTGCCAATTCTTTGCCTTAGTCATTGAGATTCTTTTTCTCTGAACAGTGAACCCTTTTTCCTGCAGTGTTCCTTTTCTGTCTCTATCCCTTTGTAGTGTTCCCCTTTGCAAATGTGTAACTCAAAGTACACATTCAGGGAAGACACATTTATAAAAATCTTTCCAAAATAAGGGAGTAAGATGTATGTTTTTCTAATAAGGGTGACAGGGTAGTTTGTTTAATTTATTTGTGAAGATTTGGAGTATCTTCTAGGTAGAGAAACATTACTTGTGAATTCTGAAATATCTACTGGTTCTTCTGTTTAAATGGCCTCATGAGAAGAACAGCTAAGAAACTCTTATTAAGATAGAAAAGAAGTTGATGAGTTGGAGAAGATTAAAAAGCAAATTAATCAGTATTAAGGCTGATCTGTTACAGCCTTGATGGATCAAGTTAGACTCTTCTTCCTTAATTACTTGCAGTTTAACTGTTGTCTTCTGAAGAACTTGTAATGTGGAAATAAGATTTACTACACACCAAAAGGTTGTGGAGGATTTTAGTTTTTTTAGTTTATTTTTAAACAATCATGCAATTGACTTAAGTGAGAAGAAAATTCAGTGATCACTGGTATAATAGAAAAGTCAGGTAACTGTAGTTAACAAAACCTTTAATCTGTGGAAAATGTCACCTATTGCCTTTCCTATATTTCTGAAAGGATATATGTATTGCAGGATCTTCACTAAACTTACCTATTCTAGTTGATGGAAGGATTCTTGAAAAAAAGTCTAACCCACATTAAACATTTTTTAAATTAATATTTCTTTCTATTTTTTTTTCCTTTTCCCCTTCACTCTCTCCAATTAGGAAAAGGTATTATTACATTTAGTGGTCTGACAAATTTGTTATTGCCTCAACTAACTCTTGGCAAAGCATTTGATCTTGGTGAGTCTGTACTTATACTAATAACTCATCTTGGGGTTTTTAATGTACATTTACACTTTATGCACAGGTATTTTAGAACTATAGTAATATATTTTAAACACATTTTTCTCTAACAATTTTGGAAATTTCTTAAGTTACTGCTTATGACATTTTAATGATACATCAATACACTTTTTAATCTCTGTGTTCATTGTTATTTACAATCTTCTGTGGCAAAGATTAAGGACCTTAAGATACCTTTAAAGTACATGCCAATTAAGGTCACTTATTATGTGTATTGAAGTAGAAGGTACATTTGACCTGCCATAAGTATTGACCTTGAATCATTTCTGTGTAAAACAATGCTAAAAGATTTAAGTTCACATAGTCCAAGAGTTTAGCTTTGCCGAGAGTTAGTTGAGGCAATAACAAATTTGTCAGACCACTCAATGTAATAACACCTTTTCCTAATTGAAGAAGGAGTGAAGGGGACAAGGGAAAAAAAAAAGAAATATTCATCTATTGTTTAGGTAATGTGAAATGAACAAAATATGCTGATTATGCCTACATAATGGGGAGAACTTCAGTTTTCCCTGTTGGGAGTTTTCTAAAGCAAAACTTAATATCTGGCTTCAAGTTATTACTGTTGACTTCTGCAAAGCTTGCCAATTGCACCTTAGAGAAAATATGCTCTTACTGTTAATACCCAAACAAGCCATATAAATGAGTGGTATCCATATTTACCATTAAAACCCCTAAATACCAAAGAATTTTCACTATCTCTCTTTAGTAGGATGTTTCTGGTAGAAAAATTAGATGTCAGGTCTAATTTATATATTAATATAAAGGTCTATTAAAAATACATACATCACAGCACTGATTTCTGTGTCTTGATGATATGAAGTGATTAGAAATACTTGTACATTATGAGCCTGGCATTTTCCAATGCTCTTTAACTTGTTTCAGCCATTAATCTTATATTTTAATAAGAGATTTTCACTTTTTAAAATGCAGTAAAATCTAAGAGAAAAGAAGAAATAAGACCCAGTAATGCCACCCAGGATTTTTATTAATGAATCCTCTGTCAAGGCAATTGAACTGAAAACAAAATTGAAGATGACATCTAGTGAAGTACTATTCTGTTTCCTTTTGAGTTTTCTGGGTCTTGGTAGTCTTTCGTGACTTTTAGTGATTTATAACAAACAATGTTGCTGTCACATCCTGCTCTCTTGTCGCTTCATGAATGGTCACCAAAATCTTAATTAAAATTAGCACCACAACACTGCTAGGGACCAGCACAGCTGTACTGCTTAATTCTTTCAGCATTACCTGTGGTGCCTTGCAAGTCAGAAATATTAATAAAGTAAAACCAGCTGGCATGTCTCATCCTGCTCTTTATTGCACTGGTGCAAGTCAGGAAAAATATGGCTGAGTGATGTGAGTTATTTTGGTGATGTTGAAGAAGCTTAAGCACAATATAAACTGTGCTCAAAAAATATTGGGTAAGGAACAGAAGAAATTATTTTAGACTGATTTGGTTTAAGGATTTTAAAATAGGTGTACTTATGAAGGAATTTGTTCTGTCTTTGGAGTTGCTTTTCAATAATGGTATTTAGAAAGTGATCATGAAATTTAGATAGCTCTTTCCCAGTGTTCAGAGGATATCTGTGTGGAAGCATGGTAGCACAATTTCTAATAACTTTTGGGGATCTGTGGGAGGAATCACTTTTTACATCTGCATGTAGGAAGATGATGTTTAAAGCTTAAGAGCAAATCCCATACCTAGAGCTGTGCTTGTGATTATTCTCTATTCAAAGCATCCTTTTATGTCTCTTATACAATCAGTATCACCTCTTAAACTTTTGGACTGAGCTCTCCTTTGTTTTCACTGAGCACAATCTTGCCTTGCAAATAATTCTGATACTGTACTCTTTGAATTCAAGCAGATAAATGGTAATGGATTACATTTTACAATGAAATAATTTTAAACTCCAGATCATAAATAAGTGAAGATCTGATATTACTATAAAGAATATTCTCAACAGCTATATTGGTATTCACTAAGTGAATTCTTTCCTTTTCCAAAGAAAGGATTGGGACCAAAATTAACACTCCTCATTAACAGGTGAACTGAATCAGCAACTTTTTTTGAGATGTAGAATAATCTACAACATCCTTTAACATCAGCATTGCCTCTAATGCCACACTGAGGGTAAAAGGGTTATGATGTTTTTCATATCCAGGAAATACAAAATAAGCCATTACAGTGCTTCCTTCTCTTCTGAATTCAACTTTCTTTTAATCTTTACTTTTTTGCATTAATTTTAAGAACAAAATTCTGTTCCTATTTACTTAACCATAAAGTTCATTGCCAGAATTGTAATGTAGCTATTTTATTTTACTTTTTATTTAATATTAATAGCATTATTTTTGAGGGTTTTGGCTTTGGTTTGTTGGGGGGTTTGGTTTTGTTTTCTGATGAAATCCAAACTCCACTCAAAGTAGATATTGTTTATTCAGCTTTGGATGCTAATTCTGTGCATTTCTCCTTTATGCAGTACTTTTTTCCAATAAATAATGGTTATTTTTTCCCCACATGATGGTGCTCAATTAATGTTAGAGCAATTGTGTGTCTTCTTAATTCCTTGGTGTTTGAAATGTGGTTCAATAACTTTCTGAACACTATCCAATGTCTTCAATAACAATTGATAATTTGTTTCTAGTTTTATCAGAGGTTTTTGTGAAATTTTGTGGTGTGAACATTAACCATGTCCACACAATCCTTGGAGGTGAAAACTATGATTCTGCTTTTATAGATAGGAAAGTGAAAACAGAAATAGTAATTTTATAACCTTATTAATTTTGACATCTGATAGTATATTCACCATTGAATAATTTTTTTGGTTTGACAACAGAGCTACCTTTAGGCCTTAATTTATAGAAGAAAAGAGACAGCATCTTCTCTCTTTGTAAATATGATGGACACATGAAACCTGGGTCTGTGAATGTATGAAGAGCTTTCTAACTATACAGAACACAAATCAATATTGTATAAATCATTATTCTACATAGTTAATCAATATGTATAATGAAATTAAACCTTATCTGTGGTTTCCTATATATTTCAAAAGGAAATAGAAGCATAAATTGCAGCCTAATATGATGGTGATATCTGTATATTTAGACCTTGTGCATCTACCACAGTGCTTTTCCAATACATTAGTGAATGGTATGTCTCTGAACATGAAGTTTATATCCTTTAACACCAGCACTAAAAATAAATCAGGCTTTTGCCAAAATGTTTCATGGGTGTCTGCCAGGAGTAGAGGAAAAGTGAGGTTTGAATCTTTACATTCAAAGTACCGTCATGTATGGATTCTTCTGCTTGCTTGCAACTTTTTCCAGTTTATAGGAACTTAGTCTCCTCCTCAGCCAGAGGTGCTGGCTTTGCATTTAAACTTCAACCCAACCTGTCCCTTGTTTGTTTAATTATGCAGCTCTATTCTCGAGAATTCTATATTCAGAGAAATTCTGTTGTTGGTTTATGCTCAACAAAAGGCGGCGGCCAGCGTTTCTTGAAGCACAACGATCATTTATCAGGATAATATTCTTAACACACACTACTTCAGACTGAATTAGCTTGTTCATGGCAGATGAACAGCAGGTTGCCATTCTTTGCCATTTCCTAGTATTTTAAGGCTATTTCATAATTCCGTTTTTGCACTGGATGCCAAGGTTAACAAACAAATAAGTGGGTGGCAATTTCAAGCACAAAAGTAAGCTGCAGGCAGTCCTTGTTAATTTGATTTTCGCTAGCTGTTTCCATTTGCATAATTGTAGCAGGTAAGTTGAGGTCGAATGGTTATGCCAGGGAAGCAACTCCTAACTTCTTGTTTTATGAGGTAATTCATGGCACTGGGGAATATTAATGACAAAATTTGGAAAAAGTTCTGTTGGTTAAATCACAAGTGAAGAAAAGAAGGTCTACAGTTAAGACCAAAAATGCTACAGCATGCTCCTCCTTGCATATATTCTGTGCAAAACTCTGCCCATGCCCTCATTTCTGGGTAACAAGCAATATCTAAAAAGATTATACAGTGCCTCACAATGTAATGTGCTATGTTTGGCGCCAAAGTAGCTGTGGATAAGTAGGGGGAAATGTATGGCTGAGATTTTATTTATATACTGTTGAGTAATTTGAAGTAGCAAACCTTATTTTCTTAGATAGTCCTTCTGGTCTAAACTGCAAGCCCCTGAGTAAACTTCATTTGCAATCTCTGGATGCTCATGGCATTTTGAAGAGTAGCAGCAGTGCTATTAGCCCTTAATTTCTCTGCTTTGTTACGGTCTATCTATAACTTTTATCTATATATTTTTACATATATTTATGGTTTTGAATTCAGCAAAATGCTCCACAGTGAAAAAGACAGGAATAGGGGTAGTGGGCTATTTACTTAAACTGGTTATAAATTGATATACAAAAGTCAAAGTTAGATTCCAACTGTTGCTTACCTGTCCTTGCCAGCAAAAAAGATGCTATACTTTAGCATTTTTTAAGATAACTATACTAGGCACTATGTCCAGATAACCCATATATTAAAAATTAATATAGCAAAATTGAAAGCTGACTTCTTGAAACAAGATAAAAATCAGCTGGGTTTGTATCTTAATTTTCCTTAAACATTTAAAAAAAATAAAGACCAAATTAAAAGCAGTCTGTGACTACTCAGAGTCCCTAGTTTGCTTTTCATTTAAACCTTAAAAAATAATTTTCTAGGACTTGACTGCAAACTTTCAGCTGCTACTTTTACTTCCCTTTTACATAGGCTCATCTCTTGTCTGCTTTTCTGAACTATTTCTTCTTAGCTCACTGAAATTTCAGCCTGTTAAATTTGTCTGCTTTGAGCAACTCTAGGCTTCTGTGTTTTGCAGTTAACTCTCTGAAGTACCAGCCTCTATTAAGGAGGATTACTCTTATGAGTAAAAGTCTCTAGAATATACAAGTGCAAATACAAGTGCAAAATAGAATACTACACTCCAATTTCTCCTCTTTTGTAGTTTGTGGCTTTTTATGTACATTATTTTTGTAATATGTTTTATTAGTTTTACTTCAGAGGCATTTGAGTGGTTGCTTTGTGATACACAGAACACAAACATAATTTTTAGGAGCTTAATTGTTACTAATTGTTCATAGTACATAGCTATTTCCATAACCAATTTGTAACAGTATACCATGATTATGAGTACTTGTAAAGGACAGCAAACTTCCTTCCTCTTTTGTAAAGTTCTCAGAGATGAAGAGGCCTTCAGTATATTCTCCTTATAAAGAATTTGGTATCCCTCCCTCTTGTGCATCAGCAGAATTTCCTTGGGTAGAGCTTTCAGTGCCATTGTTACCACATCCTCCTGACCAGTTGTGAATATGTTTCAATAACTGTAAATTGTGTTCTATCAACATGAAATATGCCATGCAATTCCTCTGGCACATATCCATACTTTCTGAGGTGTGTGCTTGCATAATTTTTTGGCATTCTTTGCCCAAGTTACATCCTAAGGCTTTATTAAAACATTTTTTGCCTCATGATTAATAAATTTCCATGAGTTCTTAGTAAAGCTCTAAACTTATTGAAGCTGTTATGTCATACAGCCCTCAAAACACTATGATTACAACTCAGACTTGGTGTGGCCACTTATGAGCTTGTAGACTTATCAGGTAACTACTTGAATCCACTGGAAAACCATCTCTTTCTTCCCTTTTGTGATGACCAAAATTGAGAAATACATTTATATCTTTAAATGTGTATATGGGTTACTGTCTCCTGACTGCCTGTAGTAGGACTAAGAATATATTCCTTTCTCCTTCACTATATTCCTACTTAAATGGTGGTTGGCCAGGCCATGGAAAAAAAATGCAAACTGAAACACAACAGCAGCACACAGGCTACAAAATAGGCAAGTCCCTTGTCAGGTTTCAAAGGTTTGGATTTACCTTAACAACCTCTATTGCTGAGCACTTTGTCAGAAGCGAAAACCTGATCATGCTCTTGTGGGTATTCCAGGTACTGAAACAGGATTTTCTTTATTTCACTAGTAGGTACATGCCATAGCATCAAACCCAAGTAGCCAGAGAGACTAAATGGAAAACCATCAAGAGAAATTAATTTTGTGTTTCTGCTTATATTGATCTGGAAGATATGAGAATAATAACAAAAATTAAAAATTGCTGGCATTCAGTATAAAAATTGTATTTTTTAAGGACAAGGCTGGGCTGGTGCTTGTATACTTTAAGGACAAGGCTGACCAGAATTTGAAGTTTATCAGGTAGCAAGAAACTGATAGTAGTTTGAGACCATGGAGACTTCCAAAGTACTGTACAGGCAGTCTCTCAGTTCATGTGCTGCTTCTGAAAACTGATCTGGCAGCTCTATATCAAGTAGTTTGTAAAAGGCTTCTAGTACAAGGGCAAGCGGACAGATTCATGATCTTGGTGAAATACTGCTTCATTCTTCAGAGCCAAGGTGGGGTTACTGTGGGAAGGCTTTATATTGTGCTAGAAACCCTGTACATCAGCATTTTCTGAGGTTCTGGGGTTTTTTTACATTTAATTATCTGTTGTAAAGAAAGACCCTTTCTTCTCTTCTGTAACCTCTCTCAATGCTGCTTATGCTAAAAAGTGGGAATCAAAGTCTTCTAACCATCTGGAGAAAGAGAGAATCCTAAATAAACAGGAATAGCAAAAAATACAAATAGCAGTAACTGTAAAATAGCAAGAACCCAACAGGCTTCCTCTGCACAGTGACTTTGTAGATTAGGGAGTGTACTCCCACTTCATTTCTATAGGGTCTTTCAATCCTGAAGAAACATGGGGAAGTTTTGCTGTTAACGTAAGTGAAATGACTGTACTATGGAGAGTTATCTGCATTTAAAGGGCCATGGTACCAGTCTGAGCAGGTTACTCATCTGAATGTGGAATGCCACTTATTTGTTACTATTGTTACATATTTATTTATTTGGATTTACACATTAGACCTTCTGGGCAAGGATATGTCTTAATTGTCTCTTTGGCTGGCAGGAACAAAAATTATTTCAGGAATTTATCAGGGAAGAACATTGAAAGAATATTATAGGATATATTAACAATCACAGCAAAATGCCTATTACTTAAATAAATGAAATAGCCTCACCATGCAAATAAGGCTTGAGGCCACACAACTGGTGGAGCATTATCCATGTCCTAATCTCGCTCTCCAATGAGCACCTCCAGAGGCCTTTGCTATCCACCAAGGCTGTTTCTCCTTTCAGAAAAGTAAGAGCCCGTGCTTTACCCTTCGGTATTGTTACTCATGAAACAAGGTCCCTGTGAGCTGGGATGCCTGGGACACTTCTCAGGTGCTAGAGCCCAAAGATGTCTGAGTCGGCCGGGGGCGGAGAAGGCTCCGCAGCCCCCGGGGGGCCGCTGGTCCCTGCGCTGCCCCGCCCCACCCGACTCTGCTACAGGTGGATAAAGGTGGCTCTTCCCGAGCTCCGTGCTTTCCTCCAGCCCGTTCTCCCTCACGGCGGCTCTCCGCCGGCGCCCCCCTCCCCCTTGCCTTTGGAGGGGTGCGGGAAGGGGGAGCGGGCGCTGCCGGCCGGGGGCGCGGCTCCGCACCTGTGCGCGGCTCTCCGCGGCGGGGCCGGGGCGGGAGCGCTGTGCGGGGCCGGGGCTGACGAGCCGGGGGCTCCCGGCGCCGGAGGCGGCGCGGCGGCATCCCCATCCTCCTTCTCCTCCCTATCCCTCCGCCTCCTCCCTCCCTACCTTCCCCCGGGCGCCCTCTGCACTTTCTTCTCGAACCACCCTCGTAGACAAACTTTGATGGGGAACCTCGCACCGCGCTGGAAAAATGCCGGTTATGAAGGGATTACTGGCACCCCAGAACACCTTCCTCGACACCATCGCCACCCGGTTTGACGGCACACGTGAGTCCGGGCTGGGGCTCCGGACTCCCGGAGAAGGGGATGCGCGGGGGGCATTGCGCGTACGGTGGGAGCTTCCTCTTCCCACCCCTCCGCCCCCCGGGGGTTTCCCTGGTACCAGAAGCCGGCAATGAGGAGGGGAAGGCGAGGGAGCTCCCGACCTCTCCCTCTCTCCTGCCTGGCTTCTCCACAGCTTTTCAGGCGAGGAGGGCGCCAGGTTCCCTCCGTCTTCGATCCCCTCCTGCTCGGGGGCTCCGAGGAGGCTTAAGCCCGGCTCCCTGCAGGAAAGTTGTTCTCTGGACTAGGGCTTCACCCGCGCCCAGGGCAGCCGAGAGACCGCCAGGGAAAGGCACTCTCAGAGCCTGAGCAGGGCTTTGGTAGGAGGTTTGGAGATTTTTTAATTTTCTTTAGTACCCCCAGCCTTGGGGGTATACGAAATCTCCCTAAAAGCTGAATTTTTGTAAATCGGGCTCAGTAGCGGCAGCAGCTGTTGCAGGGCGTTAGCGGAGGGAGGCAGGTAAGGAAGGGACCAAGGGCCCCAGGGCAGTGGCTCCGGCAGCGGTGGCGGCCCGGCTGCAGGACCACGGACAGGTCCCGGCCCCGGGCGGGTCCCGGCGCGGGCTCCGCTCCGCTCCCCGCCGCGCACGGCTCCGCCCGCGCCGCCCGCCTCGGCCCCGCCGGGCAGCTCCGCCGGCACGGCGCTGCCTTCTCCTGCACGGCTGGCGTGCTCCCCCTCCGGCCGTGGGGGGACCCGCCTGTATCTTGACTTTTTTTCTTCTTTAACGGGGCTCACACATGTTAAAGCAAATAAAAGGAGCAGGCAGATAGCAGATTGGGACCGAAATTGACTGTCTTCCCTCCCATTCCCTTTTAAGAAATCTAGACATCGGTAGTGGAGGATAAACAAACTCAGATTTGAGTTGCTGTTAGCTATTTCTTGACTGAAAACATTGCTGTCTAATTGGTTTGATATCTTCTTGATTATCTATTGGCATTTCCTCTATAGTTCAATTACTGTGTGATTAAGACAACTGAACTGTGATTACTGAATCAGTAAGTTGTAAAATGTCAAGAAAATTATGCAGTCGCTGAGATCAATTGCAGAGAAGCACAGAACTGCATTATAACTGCTCTGCTACTCTGAGGATACAGAGATAATTATGATCCAGGGTTGTGTGTAACTGATACTTCACTATAAAGCAATCTCTCGTGAGACTACTTAGATGTACCTTTAAATTCCTTCAGCTACAGAACTCAAAGTCCTTTTCCCCCATCCTCCCATCCTCCATCCTTTCATTTCTACAAAGTGTATGGGTATTATTTACTTCCTATTGAAGCGTGCAGCTCTTATTAGAGTTTTGTTGCTGATACTGTCATTTGCCAGAAACACAGTCCTTCCTTTCTTTGTGCTCAGGACCCTACCCCTTAACAGTGGTTTCCCTTCAAAGGATGGAGTGCACAGTCTGTGGGCTGTACACAGCAACACATCACAAATCCTATACGGTTCTTCAAAGATTCAATTTAGCAAGCAACATTTGTGATGACATCCAGGTCTCTTATTAAATAAAACACCAGGAAAATGTCTAATCCCCATCATCTCAGTGACACCAACTGGAAGTGTGGTAGAAAGTTTATTTCTTAGCTGAATTCTATATCCAAATTTAGCTACCATTTTAAGCCAGTGATTTTACTGACCTTCATGAAGTGAAGGACTGGCCTTTTCTTAAACAAAAAACAGACCCCAGCATCTTCCATTGAAATTTAATGCTAACAACTCATCTACTTTTTGGGGGGATATAATTGAAAAAGAATGTAATTGGGTGTTGAAGTTCACCAGAAAATACAGCATATTACCTTTTTATTATATTCAGTGAAATACTTCTTTTTAGTTAGTTTTCCAGAATTTTGCTTAAATATTAAATAGGGGTGTTCTGGAAGCTGTCATTGTTTGATTATTGGCATGTGAAATATTCCAGGAAGTTTGCACGGAAAGACGTTTTGTGAACTACGCAGTCTCACATCTAGAAAAACTTTGCCAGATGATTCTATTCTATGGAAAACTGGAAGCATGTCTCTTAATATACAGAATAACATAACATCTCCTTTGGAATGTTAAGAGTAAAGTGATGAATCAACTTCATATCATCTGAAACAAAGTTTCAGAAATAGAAAGTATTTCAGTTCAGAAACAGCTCATCTGCTTTCTTGCTTTGGAAATGCTAAATTTAAATATAAAATTAATACTTCTTTAACTGGCTAAAAAAAAATTCAGACAAAGAAGCACAGTTTTTCAAAATGTGCATACATATCTGAACATCAAGTAGAAAAATTAAAACCAATTTATTTTTCATTTAAATTGCCTGTGTGGCTGGTATTCCTGAGCTTGCTCAGGTGGCTAAAGATAAAAGTAATACCCGTGGCTAATCCTTGCAGGAATCAGTCTCATGTCTTACTAGTTTTACAGGTGATACAGTCTGTGAAAAGAATAGGACTGAAACATGGCACTGAACCTGAGGTTATGTTTTACAAACTTTTACCTCCCACATAATAATATTAAAATACTGTCTTGTATCCAATGTCTTTTTTTTAATATATATATATATATTGCTGTTGTTTTAATATAGTCTGTAGTTAACAGACCTCTTTTCAGTTTAAGCCTCTGGGAAGGATATATTATGTTGTCATCAGTGATAGACTAATCCACCAATGCATCTTTAATCCAGAAGAGGGATAATTCTAATTCCGGGCAAAAGTGCAAGAAGGGATTCCAGATAATGTTAGAAAATATGCTTTGCACGGAATTTTCAAAAATTCATTGACAGAACTTTTTAAAATATACTATTGCAGTGATTTATGTTTAATTAGCAGTTATAAATCACACCTAGAAATACTGCATATCTCAAAAAATGTAGTTCTTGGCAGGTTCTTCAGCTGCTCAGAATTCTCCCAGTAGATTTTTTTTTTTTTGGCAGTATGTTACACATAAGTATTCTTTATATATGAAACCAATAATATGTGCTAAACAAAGCAATTAGATTAATTTTGGGGTTACTGTTAGCTGTACAGGAGATTGCAGAGGTCTCCTGAAAATTTCCCACTACCTGTGTTGCACATGTGGAAGAGCAGCATTAAAGGTTTGCTTCTCTGGATTTCCATGGCAGAGCTCTTGGATCTGCCTATGTGCTGTTATACTGTCACCTTTTTCCAACTCAAAAATACCTTTTGTGTTCGTGACATCTTAATTTAAGTTAATGCTTTCTCAAAATGTTCCCCCCCCCCCCGCCCAAAATGTAAACACCAGGTCATCCAAAGACTTCTGCCCCCTCTGTTAACAATGTGTTTATTGTCTATTTGGAAAACAAACAAGCTTTTTCAAATGAGTGGTTTGTGGCTTAGGGGTTTTGGTTGGGTTTTTTTGTTTTTCTTTTTAGATTTTTGAGACAAAATACCATTTTCAAGTGCGAAAATATTTCAAATATAAGCTTATAATTAACCCCACCACCAAATATCATGTATGTCAGAAGTGAGTTATTTCACTTCAAGCTTTTGAATGGAAAATTTATATATTGTTGCTTCTTAACCCTATTTAGATTAGGCAAAGCATTCAGAAATAGTTGCATGGTAGGAAATTATGTCCTATTGTTTTCATATATACATATATATGTACACGTATGTAAATATTCTGAATGCACTATTTATTTATTTAAATAGATTAAATACACACTAAGGTTGTTGCTTCTGAAAATCTGTGAGACTTTCTCAAGGAGCAAAACTAGCAGTGATTCAGAAAATAGCCTTATTAATTTGTATTTAAAAAAGGACAACAATTTTGTTTATGGTTATACTATAAAATGACAGCTGAAGTTCTATAATTATCTCCTGTCTGTCGTATGTGATCAGATTCCAAATTAAGTGTGGACTTCACATTCTTATTGACAAACTTACATGATCAGTCTAATCTGAAGATCAAGCTGAGTGAATTCTTTCTTGCTCAGTGTCAATGGTGATTATTTGTTGTTTTTCTATTTGCTGAACAATTCTACATTCAAATATGTTTTCCAATTAAAACCATGCTCAAGTACCAACAAAAAGAACTTTGCACCTAAGCAGTGGTTTTCACAACTAGTTGGTTTTTTTTTTTTCCTTCATGATAAAATGGAATCAGTTTTCTGGTGGTTTTAGTTACTCTTAAAGTGTTAATGAAAGGTACCTGATGAGAACGCACAGATTTAATGTGATGTCAGAATACTTCTGCTGGCACTGTGGGTAGAGTCAGGTTGTCTCTTTTGCATCATCATCAGTTGGTACAGAGCTGAAAGCCTTTGTTTACAGTGATCTTTCCAGATTGCAGGGTCAGATTCCTCCCCCACCCTTCCCCAGCTACTCCCAGCACTTGCTTTTCTGTCTCATAAACAAACTGGTGATGTCTGCTAGGTTGAGCCAATGAGCTAACACTTTCTGCAACTTTGTTGTGAAATTCTGTCTCATTCAGGATGAATTCTATCCTCTCTACACCAGGCAATGTGCTGCTTAATAGTATCACTTCAAAAGCAGAAAAGTGCTTCTTGGATGCCTGGGGGTTCTCCCTCAAACAGGCTCAAGGAATTGCAGCAGTGTCAGGTGTAGGGAAGCAACAACTGAGCTTCCAGGGGAAGGAAGCTATTGATCAGGATCAGAATGGTCCACCTCGCGAAGACAAAATATGCTCCAGTTACAGACTGGGAGCAGAGTGGCTGGAAAGCTGCCCAGCAGAAAAATACCTGGGGGTGCGGAGTAACAGCCGGCTGAACATGAGCCAGTGTGTGAGCCCAGGTGGCCAAGAAGGACAATGGCATCCTGGCTTGTATCAGCACTAGTGTGGCCAGCAGGACCAGGGCAGGGATTGTCTCCCTGTACTGGGCACTGGTGAGGCTGCAACTTGAGTGCTGTGTCCAGTTCTGGATTCCCCAATTCAGGAAGGACATTGAGGTGCTGGAGTGGCTACAAAGAAGGACAGTGAAGCTTGTGAAGGATCTGGAGGGCATGCCCTATGAGGAGTGGATGAGGGAGCTGGGGGGGTATTTAGCCAGGAGTAAAGGAGGCTCAGGTGTGACCTTATCACTCTCTACAACTACCTGAAAGGAGGGTGTAGCCAGGTGGGGACTGGTCTTTTCTCCCAGGCAACCAGTGACAGGATGAGAGGACAGTCTCAAACTGTCCTAGGGGAGGTTCAGGTTGGACATTAGAAAGAAATGCTTCACTGTCCCTGGAGGTGCTTAAGGAAAGATTGGACATGGCACTTGGTGTAGACACAGTATTGTTTGGTCATAGGTTGGACTCGAGGTCTCAGATGTCTTTTCCGACTGAATTGACACTGTGATTCTGTAAAATCCTGTGACCAAAGATGGGTGACTCAAACTGTGATAAGCACTGATCAAAGTCAAAGAGATTTCAAAGAGGTGACAGTGGAAAATCTGGTGGTCTGTCAAACTGTCCCTCTGAAGGAATAAGAACAGGGAAGCTGGTCTAGCTCTTTGTCATAGAGATGAAGTGACTTGGCCAGAGGCAAATTTCCAAGGATACTTGTATGGTTGCTCTTATGTTAATGCAGAACTGTTTAGTGCTTTTGCTCCTATCATTGAGCAGGTAAATAATGTAGTGTTCTGAATTAATCATTTATTTGTCACTGGAAAAATATACAGTCAACACTGGAAAAAATATTGCCTGTTCTCAGCTCAGAGCCCAAAACAAGCAGACCTTGCCTCTCTCTACTTGTCTCTGTAAGACACGGCCAGTGCTGCACCTTGCTGTGGTTCCATTACGGAAAAAGGCAAATGTGATTTTTAATACAAACTAAGGGTTGGATGTTGGAACCTGTGTTGTGTTGCTACTCTTTGCTGGAAGTAACCAAGTGGCTAGATTAGGCAGCTAACTGGAAAATCTTTTATTTTGGCGCAAGTTTTGGGAGTGCAGAACTTCATGATTTAAGGTCGATGTATCCAGTTATCATAGCTTTCAGCAGCTGTAGTGGCTTCTGATTCTAACTTGAGCTGAAATTGGACCTGAAAGATGGAATTGGAAGGGCTTCAAGGCATCTTAAGACCATGTTTCTTAATTCTTGAGTTCTTGTCCTAAGGATCTGATTCAAGAAAAAAAAAAAAAAAAAAAGTGTTCAGGTATTATTTTTGATATGCAATCACTTTAAAGTCATGAAAAAAGGTCATTAAGGTATGTTTTATTCAAAGACCATGTTATTGCTAGAGAAAATACTGATGTATTCAAATTCTTAGGTGGTGTTTTATCTTTTGCTAGACAGAAATAAGATAGAATGATAATTCTTCACGTCTTCCATTTAGAGGATATATAATTCAGTTATCACACTAATCTTAGATTAATGTTATAAACATAAAGTTGGACTAGTAGCACACATCATTACTTCAGAAATAAACTCTGTATTTGAACTCAAGGCAAGCATTTGAGATTTAACAGTGAAAAATGTCATTAAATAAGGGGTTGGGTTTTTTTCTGAGTACCAAAATATTACTCTGTATTGTTTCAGGGTAGAAACCTGATACAGAGTGCAGTGATCAAAACAAATCTGTATATTTGAAGTGACATATATTTGAATGAATGTGTACTTTGTGTGAGTGGAAGAAATTCTTTAGTGTTTCAAAACCTTGGATGATTATCAGGATTCCCACTAGAGAGTTTCTGTAAGTGTACCCTTTTTTCCTTCTCCAAGCATATACTTTCTTCTCTGCCACCATTTCAATGAGTAAATAGGCTTATCCTGAAAACAGATTTCGCTTGTTATTATCATTACATTTGTACATTCAATCTCTATTTTATAATTTTTTTAATATTATTTGTGCAGGTAGCAATTTTGTACGTGTTCCCAGTCTTTTTGGATGTAAAGGAAGTGTGCTCAGAGTATTTTTCAGGGCAACAAACAATAGAAATACAACAAAACCCTGCCTCAAGCACATGTAGAAGTATAAGCAAATAGATGTACACGAATATATTAAAATAAATCAGGCAAGAAATGGGTTTACAGAGCATTAACTGCTCCTAGTACTATTCTGAGGAAATGAATTTTTGAAAGAAAAGCAAGGTACATACATTACATATGTTGTATCCTGGAAAAGGTTAACAAAGGCAGTTGCTACAACAGTTTTGCATTATCACAAGTAAGCTCATCTTACCTTGTGTTAGAGTGACTAAAAGAAAAACGCGGGTAAGGAACAACCTGCTCACAGAGTAATGGAGTTTCTTGCCTACTCAATCTAAAAATAAATAAATAAGAAAGAAGGAAAAAAGACAGGGTGGCAGGGGAAGGAAGGGGGAAGGGGAGGCACAGCAAGATGAAGAAACAAACAAAATATTCTCAAATCGCAGACAGGAGAGAGACTTCCTTGACAGTAAAAAAGTCTTCATTTGGACTTTATCTTGCCAAGTGCTTCTGGCTCCTTCTGTTTTCTGGGACTGATAGTAGTATTCAAAAGACTTTGGAACAGGTGTTGTTCTTAAAATACTAGCGCATTCAACACTGAACTTGACATTAAATATCATCTGAGCATCTCTAAAACTTAATGCTGGCTGTCAATCATTTCAAGGACTGCTGAAGACAATTGTGTTATGGAGAAATATGTTGTCTTCCCTGTTGATCTTTTGAAGAGAAAACAGCTTCCAGTGTGCCAGCACTCAATTCACTTTCTCCTCAGGCATTATTTCTGATGACTAGGAGTCTAGGATTATTTTGCTTTTTCTCTATTTTAAACCTATAGAAGAACAGAAGGATTCATCTGAACAGAATGGACCTGAAATGCATTGTTACAGCTTTATTTGGTGGCCTTTTCTTTTTGCTTTCCATCTCACTCAACAGCTAGTTATGATACATGACTAGACATCTTACTCTAAAAGTATGAAAGAGAACTCTGAGTTGGTCCTTTCATCATTTCTTCGATGTTTAAAATAAGAAAATTGTCCTCGGACAAATAGCTTAGGTTATTTTTTTTCTCCTAAGTGTCAGATAACTCCTGGACAAGTGATGAATGTGTTTTTGCATAACTTCTGCCTTTTCTCACATTTTGGAATTTATAATGATATGAAAAACAACGGGGAAATAATTGTTGTAAAAGAAAATATTTTTGCAGAAAAAACAACCTTCTTTGTGGAAGATCAAAAATATTCTTTGGAGGGTAAAAAACCTTCATAAGTCAATAATAATCACAGTGCATCAGTGACAAGCTGTGATTTTTTCTAATGATCGAAATGAAAATACACAATGTTTTAATTAATATATTTCTTTTTAATATATCGATTGTGTTTGTGAGATTATAAGACATTCACTGCATTTATTAAACCGGATTGTTTCTTTATTGAGTTGAAAGATCTTGAGGTTTGGCATTTGGACTTAACATTTTCTCTTTTTCACTTCCAGAACAGTGGGAAGAAACATGTACCTCATAAAACCTGTAGTTGTAGAATTAAATGTTAGGGATTTAAATAATTAAGTGTTCAATGTAGAAAAGAATGGTTAATAAATATTAATGAAAGGTCTTGAGTTACACATTTGCCAAGATTAAGGAAAATTAACAAGATCACTGATTTTCAGAGGAATATATATAGCTATGAGTTGTGTCTGCTTTAGTGCTGTAATAATTGGGTGAAAGCATGGGAGGAAAAAGGTGAGAGAATAGTGTGATTATACACTACATTTTGGGGGCCTTTCAAGGCCTTGCCATAAATTAGTGTTTGGGATTTTCAAAACACAGTTTTAATGGCCCTGTTTGAAGTAGAACTGTGCTACAGTACACTATGAGTTAGTTGCCTTCTTAGTCATGCTCGAGAGTTTCTTCTACACTGTAAGAAGAAAACAGGTTGCATTAGAAATCCTGACTTTCTTTACTACCTCTCTGTATTTTTACAGGAATATTTACCTGAAGTTGTTTGTTTGGTTGTTTGGTTGGTTGGGTTTTTTTTTAGTTGGCGTATATGAGATTTTTAGAATTCATAAGGAGAGTGACTGTGCTGATGCTGCCTTGCAGATCATGTATCTGAGAGTGGTTAGAGCAAGGCATGCTCCATGGATTTGTTGCCAACAACTTCTTGCCTGGAATTAGGCAGGTGATGGCTTTTCCATTGTACTTCACTGAGTCATTCCTTAAGGAAATGGGTGGGAGGCTGGGCCACCCACATCAGTTAGGTGAACTCACTGCAGTGCAGTAGAAGACCACAGAGGGAGGATTCATCCTTTACACGCTCACAGGTACGCCAAAGCTTGTGATGGTTAAAGCATAATTCCAGATTTTCCTCTGATAGGGTGGAAGTTTGCATCCCGCTATTTTCAATTCCATGTAAAAGCTTGCAGTTTTCCCCTCTGAATTAGTGATTTTTTTTCCTTCAAATTCATTAGCAATTACAATTAATTAACTTGTTTTTGTACCTGCAGAGAGTAAGTAAGTGGTGTCTGAATTTTGAAAAAGTAGTCCATTCTCCTTTAAGATGTAGTAAAAACCTTTTAAAAACCCAGATAATAAGCAACTTTAAAACACAAAATTGATTATTTTTTTTTAAAGTTTACTTACAGAATGAACTGGAGTGGTGATTGATTTTTCAAGGTAAGGGATAGTCCTAGGTGGTAAAGTGTACAAGTGATCTTTGGCCAAGAAAGAAAAAAGGAGGGAGCAGCTGTGAAGAAGCAGAGATGGATTGACTGATGGGATTGCTGAGTGAGCAGCAGGTATTGCTTTGGAATGAACTGAATGCTTCCCCACACTGCTGATCGATCCCTGCAGCAGACGCAGTGATCAACAGCAGTCAGGAGAGACAGGTGGAAATTACTGCAGACATTTAAACACATCAGTCATAATTCTTATATAAATAAAACAGGCAGGTGTTGTACTGTGTTCATACTGCTATGAGCAGGATCCAGATGGGGATTTGGAATTTTGGTTCCAATTACAGCTCAGTGCTAATCATCGAATTAGATAGTGGGAGCAGTAACTCTTGGAGAAATGCAGAGACTTTGATGCCTGCATCCAGTTGGAGCTATCTGAATTGAAGTTTTTCCCCACTTGTGTCTCAATTAAATAAGACAATTATGTATCAAAAATGTGCTTCCTTTTGACACCAACAGTATCTTCAGAAAAGCAATTATCTATCTGGACTTTTCAACACTTTGTATGTCAAATATTTTTATTAATAGAGAAACATATATGAAGGTGATAACCTGCCTTAATTACAGAAGAAATCGTGCTTCAGATAGGATAAATAGTTCATTTATTCATTTTTCTGCTGATGTGCATCCCCTGGGAATGATTGCTTGAACTGTCAGGGGAACTGCAGGCCTTCTGTCTGTGTCGTTTGTGGTGAATAATTATAATGGTGCTAATTTCTGCTGGTTTTTTTGTGGGTATGCTTTTTAAACATAAATAATCACAACCTGATATTGTATCAATCTCACCTGGAATATATCGAATTATTAAAGCAATGACTTTATATAAATTGGTATGGTCTCTTGGAAAGAAAATGGTGCAAATAAAAACAGCCACTCTATGCATCACTAAGTTCAGGGAAATAACAGTCATTTAATAAATAAATAAATAATCTGGAACTATAGTAATTAGTTTGCATTTTACCTTTATCCTTCATTTTAAAACAAGTTTCCCTTTTATGAATTCAGTGTAGGCAAGGTCCTTTCACTGATCGGAAGACAAAGGCCAGAAAGCCCCACAACAGAAGTACTGTGTGACCCACACCATGATGGATGGATCTTAATAAGCTGAGTTTTAGGAGCTGAGTGAAATAATTACAAGTAAAGCTAAGAGGTTAGAATTAATTGGGAGAATAACATTAGGTTTTTTCCCCAGCCTGATATGGTTGATATGTCAGTTTATATGAACTGTCATTGAAAATAATGCTTCCAGGTGCTTGATTAAAGGTTATGAGATGTCTTCTGCCACCTTTACATGTTCTGTTTTATGCTGGGATGACTTTCTAAGATAAGCAAGAATGAAGAAGGAGGAAGTTTTTTACATCTGTAGCATGAAGGTATTGGCTTCTAACCTTCTGATGCTCAGAAGTATATAAAATTGATTGTATTTAATTAAGATGTACATAGTGTTTATTCGATGAAATATTTGCCTAAAGTGAAGTTAAAGAGAAAGAATCCTTGTAATGGTGCTTCTTAGTTTGATAGTAGCTGTTTTTCTAGCTATTAAATTTTGACATATTGCTGTGCTGAGCACAGTGATTTTATTTCATCTGTTTTAATGCTTAGAGTATTGTAGCAGTTTGCATAGCACTTGAATATTTTGTTGTTCATTCATCATGGCTAGTTCATGGCTTCCAGGGAGAGTTTGTGAATGGCAAAATAAACCAAATATAATAACAGAATAGTTTGCTCTTGAAAGCAGGTTCTTCCTGATAGGTTTTCAGGCTTGGCAAGCAAAGTTTGTGGCAGTAAAATACTGCAGTGTTCTAACAGTTTGGCTGTGCAAAAAACTGAATCTTTGCTTTTTGACTGACCAGTATTTTCTGTGGTACATAAGACCATGCCATCTTGGGCCACCTGACACAGAATATCTCTGGGGCTGGTGATGAAACTTTGGAAATAGACTCAGTCTCAGTCCAGCCAGACTCAGTCCAACTGCATGGCTTGCTGTTCTGCTGCAGGGAAGCAGCAATACTCTTGTTTTGGGAACCTCTTTTCTAGATTAGTCCTTGAATAACAAATCAAGTATCAGAGCTGGCATCTGCATAAACAGTGTGGACACCTGACACGAAAGGGTCTGAATTATGGCACTGTGTGACAGTCATAGGCCTGTGTTCTGGGATTATGAGGCAAGAGTCAAGAACAGTTCTCTGAAGTACCAAGAAAGTAGTCCCCAGAAATAAATCAAATTTTCTACAGAAATTTAATTTCTTTCTGGTAGTACTGCTGCTCCACAGTAAGGGATGTGTTTGTTACTCTTGTTAAATTTTCAGTGGTTCCTAGATGAATTTATACTTGCACTTAAAATCAAACACATGATGTTATTACAGAAAACAAACCAAAACATGTATTTGAACCAAAACATTTATCTTCAGTTTTTAATTATCTGAAATTTTGGATCAATCCTGAAATTTTATCAGGTTTTAAGCTTTAAAAGTAATTTTCAGTAGCGTTTTGCATTTTGTTGCTCAAGAAATGTCATGATGACCAAAATAATTTCAAGATCTCTTGTAGCATCTAGGTAGTTCTGTTGTTAAAATGCAGTGCTAGAGAACTTAATAGCTACAGCGGAAGAGAAATACAGAAGTAACAAAAATGAAGGCTGTACCTTATTTTCACAAGTGCAAATTACTATGAGAGTTGCAGTTACAAGACTTTCACAACTAAAACCACCCTTGCACCATATCTATCCCATTCTTGCCATGAAAGCAACATGTTTCACCCCCTTAATCCTTCCAGCATAGTGGCTTTGTATGAATGGATTGTTGCACATGAGAAGCATATTTCCATCCTTACCCTGTTTCCAAAATTGCTCCTATAAAATGATATCCTGACAAGACCAGACTAGCTGAAAATGTTAAACACGGCTTAAACTAGACTGATGAAAGACAAGAAGGAACAAAGCTTGGAACTAGATACTCTAGGTCACAGAAGCTCATCTTGCATTAGAAACAGAAAATATCTCACTTTTTCTAATCTTGTAATGTTCTCAATCACAGACTTTGAAGAAATGAAGAGAATTTTTCACGACACGGGATTTGTAACAACCTACACTATGATGAAGCAGCATGTCTATAAAGAGCAATTCTATCTTTACTTGCAATGCCTATCTTTCAGAACATTAATGCCCAGTCAGCAAGACAAAATCTTTTTATATAAATGTAGTTTTAAATGTTCAGGAGGAAAAAATATTCCTCTAAGAATGTACTCCACTTTCCAAAAACTCCTTCTAATAACACAGCTTTCACACAGCTTTCAGACCAAAATTAGAAAGCAAGTTGCATGAATGTTTAAAAGGAAAAAAAAGTCTAAAACTAAAAGATAACCCAAACAAATTTACATCAGTAAAAATGCAGCAACAATAAATTTATGTTTTTTATCACATTGATATATTTTTATTTCAGAACTTCAGGATTGCAATATTGTGTTCTACCACACTTTGGGAAGCATCAAAACCAGAGTGGTTTTTACTGGTATTAACTGCATTTTCTGAGGCACAGCTGAATTTGTTTTCAATCCACTGAAAGTAAAAATAGAACTACTGTGAGTACTCTAATGTGTCGTGGTGTGTTTCCCTGCTTTCTAAATCATCAAGACCAGAACCTCCTGGCACTTTAACCAGATGCACTTATCTTTTTCTTCAGTGTAACATCTTTTATGATTCCTTCCATTCCAGCTGGGTACCAGTGACCCAATCTGACTTTCTCCCAAGACAGTTCTTGACTCAGCTCAGATCAGTTGGAAAATTTCTTTTCCCAAGTATGAGAGAGTTGTCCTTGAAGTGTGGGGACGTTCAGTTGCTTACTCGTTCACCAGACTAACTGTAGAAATATTGGGAGTTTTTGTTTCCATAAATAATACATAGGTTCCATACTGTTTTGTGAGAACTACAGCACAAGCCCAAGTTCTTCTCCATAACTGAAATATAAAATCAGTGATGAGAAATGGAAACCTTTAGACCCTAACCCTGGACTGGTCACCTTTAATACACAGTGAACAGGGTACCAATCCAAATGGACATCTAGCAAATTTCTTTGGATAATCCTTTTCTTTTTAGTTAGTAATTTTGGTTTTCTAATTTCACAAAGTGCTGAAATTCTAACATTTAAAATTTGCTAAAGTATCAGATAAAAAAAATGTCTTCAGCTCTTGCAAATATGTGAAAGGGTAACAAATGATTCTGTGTGCCAAAGAACCCTTGTTTCCTCTTGCAGTTGAGCTTCTATATGAATATTCTGTAATCCAACACAGTCAAGTTGACACTGATATTTTGTGAAAATGGAGCACAATTAATTTCCTCTCCTGGCTATTTTATAAAGCTCATTGTATATCTTCTTCCCTGATAAATATTGCTGAAAATAGGCAGGGGATTTAGTGTTGAGAAGAGAGGAGATGGGGAGAAGAACCACAGGTGTATGGGAAACACAATCACTTAAGACCTGTTTGCTTTATCACAAAAAGCAGCAGTACATTAAAACTTTCTTGAGAGATTGAGCAGCATGGGCAATCCGTAGCAGTTTAAATATCACCCTTTGTAACACTCTCAAATAGACATCAAACCGATTCTGTATTGGAGCGTTCCAATTTAAGACGTTTTTGGCTTCAGTATCCTAAAATAAATGCGATACATAATTCTGAGTCTATTGCTGCGAGGGAGGAAATAAATCTATTGAAATGCTCAGAAGATAGTCCTATATGCTATTTGTCCTTCTTGCTATTTTAGACAGGAGAAATTTTTAGCACTGAATACCTCTGAAAGGGATGGTAAATGTGGCACTATTTTTCCTTCCTTAACTGGTTCAAGTTATTTGCAGAATGGAGTATGGGATAGTGCTTTTCTTTCTTTCATCTGCAGAGGGAATCTTGCATTCCTAATCTTTAGTGTTTCTTGGATGCACTTTAATTCGAGGTCTAAAATAGACTGTATAACTCCCCATAAAACTTATAAGAATCTTGTAATAGCTCCTCTCAAATCTCTCACATCTGCAAATAGTGAAACCAATTATGTTTGAGGGTTGCGTTTTACTGCTTTTATGGTAGGATTTTGCATAACACCATGAGAATCACACCTCTTAAGAGAACTGATGCAGAAAGTGAAATAGAGTGGTCAAAAGCAGAGCCACTTTGTTTTTTGTAGTGCATTTCTTTCCATGCAGATGGACTTGAGCTAATTTCATTAATAGAAATTACTGCCTAAGTGGAATAATTTATTTGCTTGAAACAATTTAGAAATAAATGACACTTAAATGAGTTTTCTAACAACATTCATTTTTACACAGTTTCAGCTAAATCATATATTAGCACACAAAATGAAGCAGCTGGAGATAGTTCTGACACTTGAGAGAAGACACAAATTTATATCCATAAATTTAACCCATCTGGGTATGAAGAATATTTTTTTAGATATGTGTGATATTCGTAGCAGTCTTAATATGCACATAATGTATTTTCCGATAATTAAACCATTATTTGAGTATATATTCAGTTATTTAATATCTTTAATATTGCTGAATAATACTTTCTTTTTGCCTAAAAATGTACTAAGGAGTATGAACTTAGATGGTTTAGTTATTAGAATCAAAGTCTGGTTGCTGTTTGTTGGGGGTTTTTTTAAATACTAAAATAATCACTAATGTGATGACCAATGAATCACACATCGCAAGATACTTCTAATCCTTCACGCAGTCTTTTGTGGTTTTCCCAAGAAAACAATTTCTTCCTAAAATAACAACATTATCTGGCATGCAGTGTCTGAACGTCATGTACTTACTACATTCTCTGTTGTTCTATGCAATGGAAAAAATTATATCGAAGTTTCCATATAAACTGAATCATTGATTTATAACATTTTATACCATTAAGTGTTTCAAAATAGTTTTATCCACTGTTAGGAAGAGTTATGTAGTTATGCATTTATAATATAAAAATCAGCAGAACAGAAATACTTTTAAATATTCCTTCAGAATCAATGATTGTAGAATGCCAGATCTTTATCATTAACAATGAAAAATAGGGGAGTTTGGTTGTCTTGGCCTGCACTCATACTTCCACATGTGGAAAATGGGGTAACAAGTCCTTCTGACAGGTATCAAAATACAGATACGAAATTATTTTATGCATAATCATCCATGTCTGATGAGTCAGCATGCTATATATAACTTGTAGTGCATTATTTTTTATAAGTGACTTCATTCTTGGGAATGTAATTTTCAGATAAGTCTAAGGAATTAAGTCAATTTTAAACTAAAATTTGAAACTTCTGGAGGACCAAATGTTTCAGTGTCTTTATTAGGAACACACTTGCAAAATGGATTTCCAGACACGGGAAAGGGACAGGCGGGTCCAGATGGTGTTTTCGCCATCTGAAAAGCGTCCTTCTCTTCATTGATTAGAGTACAGAAGTAAGGAAAAAAGTCTGAAATTTGACAAGACAAAAGGAACCACTAGTGGTCTTTTTTCCCTGTGTTTAAATGGCCATACAGGCCACAGTTATGAAGTTCAATCATTGAACAATATTGATTATTTTAAATAAATTAATTTAAAAATCCATCCGTCTGTATATCTTTTTTTTTTTACAGCAAATTCTAATTGCTGCCGTGATAGAATTCAAAACCAATTCAGAGAGAAAATTTCTTTCTGACAAACCAAGTTAATATTGATGTTTGAACTTAATGCTACTGGTTATATTTATCATCAGTAGTAGGTTACATCTGCTGAGCAATGTATTGAAAGATCAGTGCCAAATTAAAACTGGGAATGGTATTTCACAGGGTTGCTCTGATTTTACTCTAGGTCTGAACTTAATTCTGTTCTTAATGAAGCTAAATTGCAAATTAAAAGCCCTGTATTACCCTTGGCTTTCAATGGAGAGATAAATAGTGTAGGTGTAGAAACAGATGAGCATGGGAAGCTGCCTACTCTAGGTTACAAGGAAACAGAAGTGGGTCAGGAGCTATTGGGTTGTTGTTTGCCACTTATCTCATGTTAGTTCATAATCCTGCAGGCCTTTGGGAGATTACAGTGGAACAGAGCAGTCCTGTAACAATGCTTCATGTGGCAATAATCAGGGAAAAACCTCTTTCCCAGAAAAACAGAAGGAGCTCTGACCATGTACCAAAACATAAACCTTTTCAGAGTAAGCCCTCTCAGGTTGGAAATACTGTGTGCTTGCCACTGTGTGCTCTCCACTGCTCCTCAGGAACTTGCAAGCCCAGACTTCAAAAAGGAAAGAGGGCTGAAAATGTCATTCCACAGATCAGATCTTTCACAGATAGAATATTTTCCGTGGGAATGTTATCCTCATCTCTCTTGATACTGCTTGCAGCTGTGCAAGGTGTTTCATTTCATAATGGGAAAATACACAAGCAGTAGGAGCACTTCATAGGAAGTATTTGAGGTCTGTGCTTTCTAACATTAATTCAAACTACCTTACATCATGTCTCTTGTTAATGAGTTTGCATTAAATGTGGGGTGTGGTCTGAACAGCCCATAACGGTGGGGTTGGACCTTTAAGGTCCTTTTGAACCCTAACCATTCTATGATTCTATGAACAGGTCACCTCTATGTTCTTTAACTTAGATTTAAAACCTGTATGTGTGAGCACTGTATGGTATCTGTGGTGTGTTTCACATTTGCTGGATGCATTGCACCAACCCAGATGACCTGCTAATTCCATGCAATCTGTGGGAGAGGTAGAGTGGGCATGGAAACCTGGTACAGCAGGTGGTCTGGCCTGGAATGGCAGAAGGCATCAGCAGCACTGTGCATGATGTCCTGTAACAACATACCAGATCCAGTGAGACCACAGTAATATGCACAGTAGACTGCATTTCTGCTGTTTTCTGAAGCTGATAATCCACGTGTTACACTGATGATCTGTCCCTCAGTAAAGGCTTTGTCCACTATTTCTGCATGTCCCGTTGTCATGCTTTCCATCTTGCTCCTTCCAAAGTAAGTCCATGGGTGTGTATTGCACAAAAATATAGGAAATTAAATTCTTCCCAGGTAGGAAGACTGAGTGTGGTATGAGGCAAATCTGATAGTTCTGGGGTTGAGTAGAAGGCTAGCATTTTGGATGATTTAAGTTATACCAACATTCTGGCTCTTGAGGCAGTTACAAGGCTGAGTAAATAACAAAATTCCCTAATTCAATTTTCTTCCATTCTTGAAATGAGACATTATGTACACCTAACTTGCAAGGGAGCTCTAAAGAATATTTAATGCTTTTAAAACATCTTGAAGACTTACAATGATCTGCAAATATTGGCTATCATTCCTAAATTACTAAGAAATTACTCATTTCCCAAATCCATTAACACTGTTATTATTTTACCTCTTGGTTACTGCTCTGAATAAATGTTTTCTTGAACAAAGATTTCAATTAAACTTAAAAAGAAGAAAAAATTATTTTTACCCTGGTCAAACTTAAACCTCCTTTGGGGTGAGTGGCCAATTCCATCAATGCCCCACCCCTATTTGGCAGAGCAGTAAGGCTGTGCTAAGTTCCAGCTGTTGTGATATGTCACCCACAGAGCAATACTGAAACTATCATATTGTTTGTTTAACTCCATCTTAACAGAAATTTTGGGTTTCTTAGTTATGACGCCAGTTTTGTTTTGAGAAGATTCATGGTTTTGATGTAGTTTAATGTTGTCCAGATATCATTGCCAAATTATTTGAAAGAGAAACTTCTTGTAGGAATGTGTTTATTTCCATGTTCTTTTCAAAAATATAATGTTGCTGTTACTCCTTATCATTTTGTGCCTCAAACACTTTTTTCTTCCCTTGTACATTTTTTTCAGCTGCAGTTACCCATTCCTTCTGAATGCCATATGATTTTTTTAAAAACATCATGATACGAAACAAATTATAAAGGATCCTTCTTTTCCTTTTTCTTCTTTTTAACTTCTAGGTACTTCATTGCCATTTTAAAATTACAGGAGTTAAATTTTCTTCCTTTCTGTGTGTAAATGCTCCACACCCACTTTCTAGGAGTCAGAGTGATGGATACATGGGACAGATCAGGGAAATTAATAGGTGGAAGACCAGACCTTCTATTTGCTAAAAACTGCTCAGCCTTAAGCCAAAAATGTATATATTCTACACTTTCAGAGACTCAATGTAGAGAAATCCTACTATGATGGACCTATTAGAATGCCTGTTCCTGGAATTTCCATTTTTTTCCTTTCCTTAACATCTGAAAGTCTATTGTTTTGGTTTGGGTGTTCTCCACATCTATTTCATAGTATTCAGTGTACTTTTATGTTCTTCTACTGCCTTTTTTGCTTTTCCATAGAGACTGGGTGTAGATGGGCAGTGAAGAAGAGCATGACCACAAATGCCCTCCTCTATGGCCCTCATGATTTCCAGCTGCACAGCTGGCTGTCACTCCAGCTGCTCTTCAGTTATCACATCCACTACTCTTGCTTAGGAAGAATTTAATTTGTTACTGGCTGTTAAAGAAGTGTACTCAACCCTGCTGACTCCCAACTTGTCATGGGCCAGGGCTTAGTCTCTTCTCCTTTTTTGTACTATATGAGTTTTTCCAGGCCCACTCTTTAACTGTTTGTGTGCAAATCATGGGAGTGGTGGCACTTTTTCTTAATATATTCTGTAAGATTTTGCCAAAAAAAGCCTTTGAAACACATGAAAACAATAATTTACATAACTGGAGCAAGAAAAATATCTTCTAAATTGTAAAAGTTCACATTTATTTAAATCTTAACCTTTAAACCCTCGGAGGAAGGGAAAGTATCCACAGGACACTGCAGCTCAGCAAGAGCTTACTGTTCAGACTGAAATACTTAAAAAAACTCCTATGCCTATGTGCAGCCAAAATATATATATATATAATAAATGATGAATGGCGAACCTTAAAGCAGATTTTTCTTTGCAAGGAAATAGGAGAAAACACCTTTTTTTAAAAAAACAATATTATAAGCCTTGTTTGCCATCTGTTTTTTATAGCAGGTTTTCATGTTATGTGATAGAGTTTCTGCTGTTTCTTGAACAATTTCATACGCACTCTCAGATCAGGATGTGCCATAAATATCAGAGTATAAATAACCTATACAAACATTTCGTAATGTATGGGTGTTACAAGAATGAGCAAGCATAACTTGCAAGGCAACCTTTTGAAACACTAATAAATATATGCAACAAAAATTCGTAACATTTTTTCCTAAATTGTTACAGCTACACTCTGATGTAGTAAGGAGACAAAGTGAATGTTAATATACAGAAAAAAAAAAGAGTATTTTCAGGCATTGTTAGTTGTAAATACAGACTATAATTTTCTTTTCATCTATTGCTGTGCTAGGTGAGAATATTACTACACTATTAGTAAATCAACTAAGGAAAAAAGCTGATATATACCCTACTTCTGAAAATCATGATGTTAAGTAATGGTGCTTTGTGCAATAGTCTATGAAAACCTTTTTGGGTGTATTATTGCCAGATGATACACATATCAAAATGCAAAAGTAGCATTTAAAAAAATTCTGCTCAACTACTGGTTAAAAACACAATTTCTTTTTTTCCTACTGTAAGTGATGTATCACAGAGCATAATTTTTTTTTTCTGTGTGAATTTGAATCCTGAGTACTTCTTTTTAACTAACTACTTTGATTTCTTAAGCATATTTTATATGTAGAATTTCTTAATGAAATTCCCTCCTTTTCCTGTTGTCTCTTCCAGTGATATGTTCCATTCACTTCTGAAATTCTGTAGACTGCAGCATGTTCTCCCTGAAAACACTTCGATAATTTCAATAGTTTATCTTCATGTTTGCATTTTTTTTTTTGAAAAAAATACACAATTTAAAACTAGATATAGAGGCAAAAATATGTGGGACAATTTATTATAAAGAGAGTTGTGAGTTTTTTCCTACGTATCACATATGATGATATCTTAGAGACTTTCAGCTCTGTTAAATGACTTGGAGATAATTGATTTTGGTGTAGAACAAAAAATGTTTACATATTTTGCATCATGCATGTTGTTAAGTCATGTATTATGCTTTTATTTAATGAATTGCAGTTACCAGCAAATGATGTCAAGTCTAACTTACGGTATATTACTGATGAAAAGTATGATCATGACATACTTTAATGACATGCAGGGCTCCAAATACTCCAACTGTTTGTCACTACAGGATCATTTATCTTCATTTTCAGGTGTGATTTATATATAGTAGGTCAGAGGTGCTTTTGGAAAGTGAAGCAGCACTAGGCACCTTCTACTTTTCTGTACAGCCAGATTATCCATTTAGCTTAATTATAGTGTAGAAAAAAACACTACAAAGATATTCTGTTTATTAATAGTTTTTAAATGCTGAAAGGAGTAACAAGAACCAGCAAAAAGTGAAATTACCCTTCTGTGTTTCCAAAAGTTGCAGCAAAAAAATATCCAGATGTACGTGTGGCTCTTAAATACAGCAGTATTTCTCTACCAGGCAGTGCTATGCGTGCAAAATGAGAATGGGGGGTGAACACTCATCTGGGATTGATTGCATTGAAAAGCACAGTGAAATCCTGCATTTTTAGGAAACAAAGTGGGGCTCTGATTATTTTGTCAGAGCACAAATCCTTTGCTTGTATTCTGTGTCCCAGTGGCTGGTGTTAAATTCTGTTCAGCAATTCAGTTCCTTGGATAAGTGGCCTTGTTATCACATTGACTTCTCTAACAAAGTTGTTTTACTTTTTGTTCTTTATGCTTTACCATCACACCAAGCATCTTCCCAGTCTTCTGTCTGTAGGGAGATTAAGAATAGGTTCCTGTGCATATATCAGACTCTAAGGGAAGGAGGACATCTTTGGGATGATAAATCACATTCTTTTGCTTAAATTGCTTACCAAACCTCTGATTTAGAAAAGGACAGAAGCACAAACTTGAGAGGAAGTGTATGTCCTAATATAAGGTCTTTATTTTTTTTTTCTTTTATGTCTGCTTGAGTGGAAAAGGAAGGACATTACATTAAGTGACAGGCTTTTTTTTCTCTTCTGCTTGTGACTAAAGCTTTTGGTTTACTAGATTATGTCTACTTAGCTTATTTACTTTTTTTTGAAACGTGGAACTACGTAATGTAGGTAATGCATCCCTTTATTTCAACAAGAAAATGAAAGATATTACTTTTTTGGCCATTAAGTCTGTATTTTTTACCCCATAAAATAGATGGTCCTCCTAATATAGATGCCTGATTTTTCATTTTTTAACTTTTCCATATTATTTAACTCAATATTCCTGGGTGTTTCTGAGTTAATCAGGGTTAGTATTGCTTTGACCAAGATCACAATTTGATGATTAGATATTTATTGTGTATGTATAAATATATACGTACCTTTCATAACTTCATTTTGTATAAAGGAATTTGTGTAAAACACTCAAAATGAGCCTGTGTAAATAATAGATTTTTTCAATTTGAGGAGCCTAATAGAGTTTAAAACCTAAAAAAATAATTTTGGAGCTTTTGTAAAAAAGCTTCAAGAACTGTAGTTGTCTTAAATCCTTTCACAATATTTTGAAGTATTTTTCCCTTTTCAGTCACAGTCTCTGGGATGAAACCAGAGACTAACCAGAGACACCACCAGTAAGTGGTGTTAGCTCAAGTTTATGAACGTGGTTCAGGGAGCACTGGTTACTTACTGTTCTTGTTTGTAGCTTAGTTTTTTGTTAGGCTTAGTTTCATCTATAGAACATGTCAAAAACAATTTCCTAGCATATGCTGCAACCTAGGGTTATCTTCTGCACTGTGGTGTGTCTCAGTAATGATGGAATAACATCCCCACAGCAATTACACTAAGTAGTGTTGCCACTGTATTTAATACTCCCTTATCTATTTTAATACAGTATAACAGGTGGAAATTGGAGGCAACCTGCTGTCAACACAGCAACCCAGCATGATGTTTTAGCATTTCTATGAGAGGTACATAGATGGCAGACAGATCATAATAAATGCAAGTAATTATATAAAGTTTAAGAAACTCTGTCAAAGTGGAGATAAATCAATAACACAATGGTCATTTGCTGCTTCAGATTTGCCTAATAGATATAAAAATAAAGAATCCTAAATTACAAAGGAGTCCTCAAATAGGAAAAAAATATTATTATTGGTCTTAATCAATGATGTATGATTATTTTTTTTCATTTAGATGTAGATACAAAGATTTGTTTAGAAAGTGAACATGTGTATATTACTTGGATTAGATTATATTTTTATAAATCTCCTTTAAAACCCATATTAAATAGACAATAATTTGTCACAAATATTCCGCTTTGGTATGTAAACTTTAGAAGGAGGTGAAAAGTCTGTGAAAACAGACTTTAAAAAATATAATTATTAATATTTGTCATAAATTTATATTTTTGGTAGGTTCTAAATGCAGATAAAGATTGATATGATTTTCTTTTCTAGTCTGTCTACATTTTGCTGTGATTTTCTTTTTTTAGGAATATATAAAATTTTCTCTTTTTAGAACAAAGTTTGCTTTAAATTATTTTAGTTTGTTTTTTTCTTTCATTCCCTTTCCATATAGTTGTGATTTTTGTGTCACACACTAGCCACTGCAACAGTTAATTACCTCAGCACTCAAGCTAGCTCCTTGAAGCTTCTTCACAGAACTTTCCCTGCCAATATGTGGTGAAAGGGGCTATCTCAGCACACTGCTGGTTGCAAGTTCAGCTTGAAGCTTGCATGGCATTTCTATAGAAAAGGACTAAGCCTTTTCTTTAGGTCGAGTCTGCATTGCATTTATAATCCCAGCAAGATAACTCTGCTGGAGAACAGTTTTAAATTAATTTCAGTTTCAGAAATAATAACAACAGGCCAGAGTCTGCAATCATTCCCTTCAGCCATGGTCTAATGATTATTGCACAAACAGCCATGTTGATTTACAATGTTTGTATTCTCTAGGGGGTGATTAGTATCTTCACAGTGTAGCCAGTAATGGATATTATTAGTGTTCTTGATATGATTTTGTGCAAAATCAGACAACGTAGATTAATCTGATTTCTGCCAACTTTGTAGAGAAGTGGGGAATACTCAGGAGAAATATTTGGTGACTGAGACAAGAGGTCATGGTTTCACCAAGTGAAGACAGATTCAAAGAGGAAGGCAGCAACTAAGTACTGATCATCTTATAATGACTCTGTTTACTACCTTATGCCACTAAGAACTCCCTGAATTTCAGTGGAGCCACTTTCAGGGCAGATATACCCTAAGACAGAAATTATGAGGATGGGCAATGGTAGTAAATTAACTCCGTGGAGCTCGGTTTCTACCCATTGTGGTCTCTTCCATTATTCCCAGTAGAATCCTGGGAGAAGAAAAGAACTGTTTCTCTGGGGTTGTTTTCTTCAGCAGAGGCAGGCAGGTAGAGAAAAATAGTAAGGAGCAACTGAAGCCTTGAGAGCTCCATTCTCTATCATACATCACCAACTGTAGCTGAGGGGAAAAAAAAGGAAAGAGGTTGACTCATCTTTCTTTCCTATCCTCTATTTCCTTCCCTAAATCCCAAAGACAAGAGAGGATGGAAACCAGGTTTTATATATTGGAAGGAGCACTTACTGAGTTCTCTGACCTATTTGGTGTAGTTATTTTATGTAGAAGGAAAAATGCAGAATACAGCCCCCTGATTTTTAAGTTTGAGGAAATTATTAAAGCAAATTTGTTGCAGTTTTCACCCTGCTCTAATTACAACAACACAGAACACTTGTATTTGTTGCTAGATCTTTTTACATATTTAGTGTAAGTTAAAATAATCATCCTGATTATCTGACAAAATCTGTGTAAAGTGATCATAAAATTGATGGAATACAGTATTAATTTTCTTACTATAATATGTTGCCTAAAACTGAAGTGTTTTGGTCCCAGGAGTGATGTATGGGTAAATATTAATCTATGAACTTGATATTACTTTTTCATATCATGCTTGTAAGTCACAGGAAAGTACATAAAATATTTCATTCTGTCTTTGTCAGTTTTGAGCAGAAAGGTTATGAGTCTGTGACCTGTCATTATGATCACTAGACTGTAGTTAAGAAACTGTTTCTGAGGAAAGTAGTCCTAGCATACTGAGCTAAACTTGTAAGAGCTTTCTGTAAAGAAAGCTGAAAATGTAAAATGAAAGACATATTGGTTACACATACATTTAAAAAGGATAAATAAGGGAATTACTCATTTTTCCTTCAAGTGTTTGGATGTATCATCACAGGGAAGAATCAGGCTGTAAAATGATATAGTCATCTGAACTCTTCCTATTTAGATTCCACATGGTATTTAAAAATCTTAGCACTTTTTTTTGTTTGTTTTTGTAACTTGCAGACATGCTCAGCATTAAAATAGTACTGCTGAAAATTATTCTACTCGGCAAAAAAAAGCTAGTTATGTCATTTTCAGCTGATTAAAATGCTGTTTAAAAAGGGAAAAGAATTATTTTTCACAACATAGACATTGTGATGCAGAAACTATGTTTTTTCCATTGCTTTTGTTACCTCCTTTAGCTCCTTCTCCATTTCATCCCAAACAGATTTTTTTTCAGAGAAGTACATGATCTAAATTTGAGGCACAGATTCTTCTATATCAGTCCTAAAATTACTGGCTTAAAAAACGCAGGAATAAGGACTGACATATCTATTATGCTGAATAGCAAACTGTCATCCATGATGTAGATGCAAAAGATGAAGGAGGAACAATGGAAAAATACATTAGGAATTACTGGATTTTGATGAATCTTTCATGACAGTTTTATTTTGGTACAACTTAATTATTTTTCAGTGGAACTTGCTTACACTGTATTAGAATAAAATTTATTTTAAAATTCTCTGTGAGTACTGAGTAAAATGCTTAAATCTGCAAACTGACATGCAAGATATTCATGCAAACAAAATTTTATGTCTCTAAGTAAACACCTCTACACATATTCTTAGGTTTACAGCACATGCAGCTGTGATTACAAGTATAATGAATGCAAGTACTAGACAAAGCACAGATATTCACAGTTCCATTGAAGAAAGTGAGAAATCTGTCTGATATTAGCAGCAGGATTTAGCTTGTTCAGATCTCATTTAATTTCTTGTTGGCAGTGGCATCAGTCTCTGCTTCTCTTCAAATGGTAAACTATGTACTCCTGGCATAAGTCAAAGAAATGAGGAGCAACTGAAATGGTCACACGCTGGCAAGGAGAGGAAAGAGCTACTGGAAAATGCCTTGGAAAAACACAGTACAAAACAGCACCTTGAGGTGCCTGAAATAATACCTCTGTGATGCCTTGAGGTTTTAAAATTAGGGCACTGGATTTACAGACTTCTTAAGGTCTCATTTTGAGGTTTTTAAAAACTACAAGGTTTATATGTTAGCTGAAATTTAGGAAGTTTTAATAGAAAGAGAAAGAAAAGAAAGAAGTAAAATTTATTATTTCCTCTTAGGGATAGTCTTTCCTAGCAGATGAGGTATGAGAGACAGTGAATAGACGTGCTAAATACTATTTTTGATGAAACTTTCATAATAGTGTCAGATAATATGTATTTGTGATGGTGTCTGTCACAAAGAGATCTTGTGTTCCAAACAGAGAAGCAGGGAAGTCTGAGCTGGGTTTTGTTTATAGAGGTCCCTTCAGAAGTTCTGAAGACTCAAGCATTGCCTTTCCAATTCTGTAAGCATTCATCATCACTCCATTACAGCTCATATGCCAGGTCTTTCCTGCCTTTTTTTTTGGCATTGACAGGTTAATTTAATATAACAAAATGCTATACAAACAAGAGATAAAACAGTAACCATAGAGCCTTAACATTTACAAAGAATGAAGAGTCCTGCAGAAGTTTTGCTACCAGTCTTTAAAAGGTGTATTTGTAAGATGCTATCCTTACTGTTCCCTCTTCATATATCAATTTTTAAAAATGTCTTTGGAATATAGTGAACCCTTTGAGAAAGCCATAATTATAACCTGTCTTACTAACTAGTCTCTTGAAAGATTTAGTATATTGAAAAGGTAGAAAACTCCCTTGAAATATTTTCACATTATATAAAAATGTCCTCGGTTTGACTTTGAGAGTATGTTTTTCTTTGAAAAAAATTGTGAGTGACTTTGACTGATTACATCATGCAGAAGAAAGAAAATACTATGTGGATTACTGATAACGGAAGATTTGACTCATTGTAAGGAGGAGAAATGTTTAGGAAACAACAGTATCTGCCTCGCACCTACATTTAATTTAATGACATTTACTGAAGTACTGTCCAATGAAATATTTAGAAGTGGGGGCTTTGGTCCAATGACATTTTTTAAGAAAGTTTAAGTGTTGACAGCCTCATCAATTTTAGCTGTTGATCAGGAAAAATGCATTTAACATAAATGCATGAAACGCTGAGCTGCCATGAATAACTGTGATTAAGTGAATGCAAACGTTTTTTGAGAGGTTCAATCAGAAAGACAAAGCTCTACAGTAATAGATCTACATCAAATTTTAAGTATCAATCCTTTCCCTAATGTCTTTCTATTAGGATAGCAGACCTATTTGGAAAAGATGTGCTGACTTTCTAAAAGAAAAGGGAATAACTTGATTGTCCAAGACTACATCACTTCTGAGACCTCCTGTGACTGGTGATTCAGACTGTAGCAAATATCACTTCATCCCAGACAGGATTAGGCTGGGAACCAAGGGCAGTACTCCACCATCCTGGCTGATTGAATATGCAACTTGCTATAAGCATTTTGTGTTTATTCCTCTGTGTATTTGAGGAAATATATATGGGAGATAAATGTGTGAGAACAATCCTGATATATGTGTTTAATAAGCATGGAGAACAAGATTGGATCATGCTAACTGAATGTTCCAGTCAGAAAAATGTTCCAGCTCATGAGGCAAGAAATCTGAAGGAAATTGCTGCATAATTAGATCTTTCATTAATTTGTTCATTCCAGGCAACCCTTGCACTGTGCTTCACTTATTAGTAATGGATTTTTCCACCATATGCAATAGAATTTGGTCTGGGTTTAGGCAAAAGATTTGCAACAGAAATCTCAAGTCATGTCTTTGAGGTCCTTTCCTCTAAGATATAAATTGAGATTTCTTCTGAATCCACATCTCTCTCATAAACAAAAATTCACTAAGGAAAAGATTCAGTTTCATCTACTGGTATCTATCAAACTCCCACATTTCTTCCCCTCTTACTAGCAGCTTCCTTGTAGAGTGTGCAAGATTAAATAGCTGAAGTTTAAGGCATCTTTTGTAACTGTTTTAAGTAAAATAACTTGCAATTGAAATAGACACACTAAAGAACTGCATGGTTAAAGGAATTCTTTTTTCTTCTTTCCATCTTGACTTTTGATGCTAATGCTCCTGTAAAAAAGTGTAAGTTAAGGGACTGTGGTGTAACTGCTGAGTATTTACTTAGTACATGTAGGTGAGGAGATGAGCTTCTGTGTCATGTTGGATAATACCAATTTAGGAGCCAAAGGAATAGAATCACTCCCTTTTGTAAGAAAGAGGAATAAGGAGCTTTTATGCAAGTCCAGTATTGGAATGGGTCTGCCCTTTTGTCAAGAGGGTGAAAATGAAAATATAAGCATGAAAGTCGATGTCAGATTTAAAGACTACAATTATTAGAAACAAATTTTTTTGTTTAAAGTAGATGACAAAATCTCTTCTCTCTATACATATGTGATATTAAAGTGTCTTACCATGATCTGAAGAGTAGTTTTGAAAGAGTATTGAGTTGTAATCACTAAGTTACAATACTAGCTGTGACCCTTGGTATAAACTGTGATTTATACATTTGCTGAAGTACTTTCTGTCTCTAAATAGTTAAGATTTTTCTAAGTCTTAAAAAAAAAAAAAAAAAGTAATTCATTAGGATGCTTTGAATTAGAGTTAGGAATTTTCATCTTTCATCCCTAAACCAAACTCCTCTTCAAACAGTTTAATTTTTCTAAGTATCATAAGTACAATCATTTTTCATGCTCATGTGTCCTTAGTAGCAAGTAAGGATTTGTCATAGGTGAAGAACATTACATAGAATTGAGATATTAACATAAGTGGCAGCTATACAGGCAAGTCAATTCATAAATATGAAATTACATTACATTTCAATGAAGTATTTATTTTATGTGCTTGTAAGTAACTACGCTTACTAGGAGATAATTTGTGACTAGAGAGGCATTTCCAAAAGCATAATTATTGTTAGAGTTTTTCCCAGCTCTCGAGAGAAATAAAATTACATCGGTATTCTGAAATAGGAGACTCAGAAGCTATGACACAGCTCTATCTTCAAATGAGTCTCCAGGACAGAAATACCAGCCATATATTTCAGCAGCACAATAAAATGGGAAAGAGCCAGTGTGGTAAATACAATCCAAGCATAACTTAAGGGGACTGGCATGGCCCTGTGAAACTTGTAGTTTAAGCAATTGGAAGGAAAAATAAACAATACTGTAAAAAGATGAAATCACCTACAAAAAATATTTGGTCATAATTATCAGAATGGAACAGTGGATGCTCTTGTCAGTTTGGCTGCATTCATCAAAACTGTCTCTAAGAATAATTCTTGAACAGTATAAACAACCATTAAAAAATAGATAGAAATCCTCTTCAATGTTATTATGTATTCAGTATTCCCTGTTAGTGTTATAACGTTTGCTGTTAAGACTTCTGCATTGTATTTATATGAAATGAGCAATCACCACCCCCTTCGTACCTCATTTGCTGTGGAATGGAAAATTCTGCAGGATGCTTCTGAGTTCTCAGCACCTGACAAGTTCCTTGTTCAGTTTTTGGCATAAGATTTTTATGCTGCTGCTCTTGTTTCCAGACCATTTTGTGCTAAGGAAATGGAATACAGGTCTGTAGGTGCTAGCTTACAGAATCTTATCTATCTGCTTTTACATGAATTATATCATGACTCCACTGAGTTGAAGTAAATAAGTTAGTTTTTTTTTATTTTGTCCTTTTATGTGCACTTACTGTTTTCCTGATTATTATGTAGTGTCTTGCAGGAAAATATAATGTTGAATAAAATCTTTCCCTCATTTAAATTTGAATCTTCTTGAAACAGAAGGATAAGAAGTAAAATGTCTGAGCTTATTTATTTTAATGCATTAATTTTTTTTCTAAGTTGCTCTTTCATGATACTTTTTTGATATTTTTCTTTCAAGATCAAGTCTCAATTCCATTAGGGTTTGCTCTATGGTGCCACAAAGGTGCTGCTGATTTCCTGAACTTTCCTTAGGTCTTGTGCCTACCACCTGAGTTCAGGACCAAGAAAATTGTTTAAGGAAGTCTACGTGCAGACTTCTCTGATAATCAAGTTCACTGTAACTTAATTTAAGAAGATAGCCAATAGTATTGTCCCATTGAAGCTTATGGCCCAATTCCCACTGGACACATTTAATACAGCATCATATCAAATACACTTTGTGTTTACTTACTAGCAAGAACTGATAAAAAGAATCATGTTATTGAAAACATTCACCTTCAACTTTCTTGTATTTTGCCGGTGGTGTTTAATTTTTTCTGTGAAATGCATGTTCTCCATATGCATATCATAATTGCCACAGACTACAGAATTTTACAGGATGCTGCTGACTTTCCAAGACCATTTACATTTTTCCAATTAATTTTCAGTGGGTAATTTATAGTGGGTTTTCCTCATTTTGAAACAATATGTCCTAAGAAAATTATGTGAGTCTGCTTAGGCAGAGCTATCACAACAGACCTACCAGAGGAAAGCAGCACCAAGCAGAGTAATTTCATTACATCCAGACAGAGGGCAGGAGCACAAGGCGGGTGTGACCCGTTAATGAGTCAGAATGTTACATCGGGATGCTGAGGTACCTGCTCTCTTTTCCTCTGTTGCTGTTGTGGTTCACTTCCACTTCTGTTGGTTTACTCCTAACCAAGTTCATCAGGGGCAGGTAAGACCCTATAGATTCTTGGACTGGGTGGAAGGTATAATACTTTTTATTGAGCACCTCAGACTATTTCCTAGAATGTCCCTATTTTTGATATGCTTGTGGGGAAAAAGAGATAGAAATGAGCTGTACAGATCTGCCTTTTTTCCAAAAGTAATGCATTGGGCTTTCATGTCAGCAGAAATCCTATAAAATTACTACAATGATGTAATTACTACGATGATGAACATATTCAAAGTAAACATAAACCAGAAACATAGCTGAAGATATCAGACATATTCAGTTACAGAAGCTTTTGCACAGAATTAAGGAAGATAAATTATCACATTTTTGTCTGTTTCATTGGGAGTTACTTAATTCTGAAGATGGAGCAATCACAGTTTAAAAGCCATGTTCAACCTTCTGATTCTGAAAGTGCTGTTGTTGTGGTCTTGATGTAAATTGAAGCAGTTTAAAGGATGTCTATGCAAACTTTTTAACACCTGCTGAAAATTAACATCACATAGGTGTAATCTTCCACTTTATGCTGCCTTTGAACACCTTTTCTGTCTGGGGTTAAACCCTGTGGCCTGTTTTTAATGACCCTGTTAATATCTGCTTGAAAGTCAGGAGAGGAAAACTTGCCTGGCCAGCAGCAGCCAAAATCTGGCATCTTGTTGTAGATTGTATGTTAAATAAACAGGAAGAGAATCTCATTCAAACACAAACAGATTAATATTTTCCATAAATGTTTTAGTTGAGAAATTAACTTTTGAAAGCTGTTTGCACTTATGCTCAATCATAAACCAAAAAGTGCCTTCTCAGTGATTTTCTTTTAACACTGAAGTCTTTCTCATCCAGTTGATCTAAAAAATGACATTGTTAAACAACACTGGCTATAACAAATGTATGAAAGGGTGCAGCCCCCAATCAGAGGGCTGAGGTAGAAGATTTCTGTTCAGTTTGTGTATGTACATTCCTTAAGTTGATGGTAAATCTATGCTTTGTGATATATAACCAGAGAAACAGGAATGGAACACATATGCAGATATGCCTGTAAATCCTAGTAATAGGCTTTACATGGATTTGATTTGCTTTAATTTCCTTTTCATTCTTGTACAGTAATATACCTTACACTGGCATTTCATTTCATTTTAGAGGATTCTTCATAGTCTTTCACTGAAATCATTATTGCTATTGTACTCTTACACTGAAAACAGAATTGTCAGCAAGTGTGGAATTAATTTCCTCCCTCTAAATCTAGACTCATGATGACATTAAAACAAGAGTAACTTATAATAAGTAAGATTTGACATTTTTTTTTTCATTGCAATCTTGCACTATAATATCATAAGTTACTGGAACTGCATTGAAATTTTCCAATATTAATTTCAAGGATGTGAAGTAGTATTATCTCTAAGAAAATGTGTATGAATCATTACTATTTTTTCATTCTCAGTTTATTTTAATTTTTTTGTTCTAGATTAAAAAAAAATCCAACAAAACCAAACCCAAACAAACAAAAAACCACCACCACCAAAAAACCTGCCTATATTTTAGTCAGACTGCAATTTTTATTGTTCATTATGATTTTAAGATATAACTTATTTCACCAAAATACCTGAAAGTTATAAAGTTCAGTCCTTAGTGAAAAGGGAGAGGTTTCAGAGGATGGTACATACTGTCCTGAGCTAGCTGTTTGCAGAGTATGATTCATTCAAGCTCTCTCTCCTCTTTGGCTTGTAGGTGTAGACAGTTTCTGCTAGAGAAGACAGGTCTCAATTCAGGATGCTGGAGTATCTCACAAATAGTCTTATATATCAAAAGTATTTGAGGACAGAAAAGCAAACGTTGCCAGTGTGTTCTCAATAGCCAATATACTCTTTTGACTGTTGGGAAAGTCAAGGTATTGTCAATGAACACAACCTGAAGTTTATTGCATGCTGTAAGTGACCATGGGAAGCCAAGGCACAAACCTGGTCTTGTGTTACTAGTGGAATATGTGATGCTAAACAAAATAAAGGCATATTTTCTTTGTTCCCCTGTCTTCTTTTTGCCATATCTAGCTTGTCTGTCAATCTAACTTCTTGTGCTCATCCTTCTTATATGTATGTTGTTTTTTGCATATAGGAAAATTTGCTTTATTTATATATCAGAGTCCTAGGTTCATTAAATTCAATCTTTTAAATTAACTTCTTTTCAGAGAACTTGGTCAAGATAAATCCCAGTACATAGCAAACAAGACCATATATAGCTAAAATTGAGTCCATTACCTTGTCAGGTCTTATACTGTCAGTAGGAAAGCATTTTACTTAGGACCTGTTTTTCAAGCAGTTTTACACAAGGGCACATTCAGAATTTCTACCCCTATTTATAAGCAACATGAATCATACAAGATGACTCATGAGAATAACTGCGTGTGAAAGTGTGCGACTGTACCTGGTAAGGTTAGGCTGCTGGTTCTTGCTCAAGAAAAACTCCAATTTGTAGATTTTTTGGGTGCTTCCTTAGCAATGTGAAGCTGTGTACTATGCCAGTGTGGATTCTCCTGGACGAGAGGAATCAGGTATCCAGTACAGACAGGCATTTTCCATCCCAAACATATAAGGAAATTACTATGAACCAGCAAGCTTGACCATGTTAGCTGGTGCTTCTCTATAGACTGTATTGAAGTCTTGTTCCAGGATAAAGTCACAGGTGACCTCAAGTTAGAGGATGTTGGAACGACCTTTTGCATTTATAGTGGAGTAGAGGAATCCTGAAATGGCTGTGCAGGTGTTTCTGTAAACAAAAGAAGGCACAAAATGGAGCTTAACCTTTCAAATGATAGCATTTAAATTGGTTTTAAGTGTCAACAGTTTTTAAAACATTTCACCCTTTTAAAATTTGTTATCCAGATTTTCATAGACCATGGTTTAATTTCTAAAAGAGCAGTAGAGCAGAATAATAAATGGCAGCTGACGTCTGCTTTTCCATGACTTTTGGGACCGCATTAAATATCCTGCTCCTCTTATCTAAATATCCACTTTAAGTCAAAGCCATCTTCTCTCTTTATACTTAGTGGATAAAAATAGACAACTTCAGGGCATAATTCATTTGACCTGTCTGTGATATCTACATTAAAACAGATGAATGGTGACCAGGAAATACCCATCGTCGCTCTATTTATAAAGGGAGACCAGATGTCTAGTTCAGATATGAAGTATATTTAGACAGATGAGACTTCACCAAGGTTTAAGGAAGGAACATTTTTTAAAGTACAGTGAATATATACAGTCTACCTTTTCTTTCATGGATGTGGCTTAGTATCTGTTGTCTAGGTATCTCTGGGGAAAAAATAGCTTAAAAGATTCTGCTACACAAATGTGTCAGAACATACTGTAGTGTGGGTGGCAAGGGCATGGAAACCTGAAGTCTCTGTTTATAATACTTATTTCATAAAACAAGAATTGCAAATAATTAATGTCAAAACTAATAAACTTTTAAATATATGCTGTTTCTGTCTCAGATCTTGCAATAGATTTTATGGTGCTTTTGGCCCTTGAATTTAAGTGTCAGGCTTGTGAAGGAGAAATAGGAGTCTACGGTGGCAGCCATGTCACAGAAGGACATAATTTAAATGAAAGATGGCTAAAATTGTCCTCTGTTCCTATTAATAGTACATTTGAAACTATGGTGGTGTCCATCTTATTAAAAAAAATATTCTATGCACGAGGCAGCTTTTTCTCATGTAGTCTTAAAAAAATTCAGTCAGTCTATTAGCATCTAGACAAAATTTCTGGAGAAATAAGAGTTAGGGGTAACTCAAACCCAAAATGTGTGATATCCTGGGATACTGATGACTGTGACTGGCTCAGTCACTCTCTGACTCTGTGAATGTTATCTTTCATGTGGAGTAGAAAAGACTAAGAGACAGAAATTGAATACATACTTTGATAATCTAGGTATTTACAGATTCAACCCATTTGGTTGGATAAATATGCTGGATAAATATCCAGTCTTAATTTCTGATTACTGAGAAAAAAGGAGGAAGGCAACAAGGACAAAGATGCATAGAAATCTCCTTTTCTACTAGGAAGGGGAGACACCTCATGTTGAACAAAATCTGTGTTTCCAGACTCCAGCATTTCTTATGAAATTGGCTTTCTTTTCTCAGGCTACTCATTTTCATGGGGCTACAGGGTCTGTGAATTTAAAGTCTAAATCTTTTTGCAAGCTTGCTGGAGTTATAATTGACAAACACTGCTGTGACTCTTCTACATATGCCTCATGTTGCCACTCAAGTTTATGCTCCTACAGTGTAATAAACTTGAATCGCTGTATCTAGGGACCACTTTCAAAGCTCACTTAATAAATGCAGTCCCTCCATAAACATTGTTTTTAAGCTGGAACTGGCAAGGTAGAATATGTAATAAATGTATGTTTAGTTGATAGAAAAACTCTAATTTCATTCACTCACAGAATGAAATCCAGAACAAATAGATGTCAGTTTTAGAGTAAGGAAGCTCTGTTTGTCTGTTACAGCTCTTTATCCATAATGGAAAGTCTGCTCATTTAGAACTACATTGTCATGTCAGACTCAGACTATTCATATTTCTCCTTATATCACTCATTTTAGATTACTGCTGCATTCCTACATATTTCTAGAGTGTGTCCAAAGAAGGCCAACAAAGCTAGTGAAGGATCTGGAGTGAGGGAGATGGAGGTGTTTAGCCTGGGGAAAAGGAGGCTGAGAGGGAACCTTACCACTCTCTGCAACTGCCTCAAAGGCAGATATATCCAGGTGGGGGTTGGCCTCTTCTCCAGGTAACAAGTGACAGAACAGCTGGAAAGGGACTCAAGTTGCAACAAGGGAGGTTTAGATTGGATATTAGGGAAAATATTTTCACCGAAAGGATTGACAAGCATTTGAATGGGCTGCCCTGGAAGTGGTGGAGTTACTATCCCTGGAGATATTTAAAAGATGTGTAGATGTGGCACGCAGGGACTTGGTTTTATGGTGGATTTGGCAGTGATGGGTTAATGGTCAGACTAGATTTTAGAGGTCTTTTCCAACCTAAACAATGATATGATTCTAATTTTTTTATTAGCTGACTTGGAAAATATTGTTAAATACTTGCTAAGTAGTTGCAAGTGACGTAAGGACTGCTTAATTAATCCTTATTTCTGTCTATGTGCTTGAAGAAATAGAAGTACACATTTTCAGTTTAAGCCAACTTAATTTGTTCTACATATTGTTTTTAATCTTGAGGTTAAGCACAATGTCTCAGCTTAAAGCAAGTTATTAACTTCAGTCAGCTTTTCCCAGCCTTTGTGAATCTCTTCAAGATGACAATCTTCTTGCAAGTCAGAAGAGTAGGTTAGTATTGGCAAGGAAATCTGCCTCATGTCCTGTGTCAATATGACAGATCTGTAGTGCTATATTGGTGGATTCTGCACTTGGCTGTAAGAAAGGATACCTACCCTTTGCTCTCTGAAATTGTTATATTGTACATTATAACTGGCTGCATGAATAGGTCACAAACAATTAATTTCCAAGCTCAAAAATAATAGACAAACACTAGCTCCCGTCTTCATCTTCAATTTTTCATCTCAGTTGTAGGTAGCACCTTTGCATCCTTGTTCAGTAATCTTCTGTCTGGGAATGTGGGACTAAAAATGGCTTGACTTAGTGGTATTGAACTAGAAAAATTGATCAGAAAAACATAGAATGATTAGAAGTGAGGAAAAAGGGGAGATACTAGAAATCAGAGAAGTAAAATAAACATGAGAGGAAAAGAAGTATCACTCTATCCCATGTGACAAAACTCCCAAACTATCCTCATCCCCAATATAATAATTCATATGAATCCAGTGATTTTTTTGGGAAGACTGAAACCCATTGTTATATAATTCAGTCTGGGCACTGATTCTCAAGCAAAAATCTACTATAAGTGTTTCTGTGTTTTGATTAGTTTGCTTGTTTTTGCTTGTTTACATGTTTGCTTCAGTTTTGTTTTACTTAACTTCTGGTAAAAGATCAGATGCTAAAACTGTAAAATAATCTTTAATAATCAGACTTGTGGAATGAGTGTATTAACAACAGTCTCTTCCAGCAGGGCCTGTATGCTGGAGCAGAGTCAGCTCAGTCAGCTCAGATTCATGCAGAGGCAGGTCACATAACAAAATCCATCAAAAGTTCTCTTTTTTTGTAAAAGTAGTAGTGAATGTATGGTTTTGCTCGCTGAAGTCTCTTCATAGTTCTGCTGTTAGTGATTTGCAGATAGACGCAACATTGCAGAGCTTTAGCATGAATGAGTCTTGAATTAACTTCTGATCTGGTGCCAGGGAAAACCTTGATTTTGTTACAGTTCTTATAGAGAAAAAAGTGGGGATTTTTAAGAGATTGAACCAAGGGAGTAGTTACTCAGTCTGCAATTTCAGGGGAGATCTCAGAAGACACAAGAACTCCATTCTAAACTTCACATAATGCTCCTTGCATTAATGATTAGAAAACTCATGTTATAAATTAAATTGCAAAATTTGCAGAAGACTTTGATCTCTTTGGAACGTCTTTTCTATGAAAAATCTTTTGAGTGGTCTACTAATGCATTTTTAGAGGGATGCCATCCGATTTGCTTTTCCCTTATAGTTTATAAATATTCTAAGTGTATTAACTTACAAGAAATTAGTCCTTTTGGTACCATTATACTTTCTCCCTTAAGCAGATAAAGATGAAAAACCTATCAACACATGCTTCAAGCTCATCACGTATTTTCAGATTGACAGCTGAATGCTGTTTGAAACTCTTGTTTTGCAGGGAGAAAGAATTTTTAAAATGAAACAAAAACAAACTAAAAATAGCAGGAGAATAAATAATGTAACATCTGTTGTAAAGTGGAATAAAACAGTTTATAAAAGAGAGAACGTGGAAGTTTAGAAACAAATTCTATTTATTGACACTAAAACAGCAACCTAAAATGATTATTGCCTTAGTTACTCTTTCACTGGTTATCTTTGATAACAATATTGCAATTTAATAAAATTGGTTAATTGCTAGATTGTGATCCTAAAATCATTGTCTCTCCTTCAGCATGCAGAGAAAATATTTTCATGCAAATGAGTATTACTGAAATAAGAATCTAATTTGCCAGCTGCCAGGGTGAAAGTGATGGATCCAATTGAAATAATTTTCAAAAGTACTAAAACTTAATCCAAGTTTCCAGATTTCCATCTCTTCTAGAATAAGATAAATTTATTACTGTTAAACGAGTGCCCTGGAGATGTACCAGAGCAACTGAGAGCAAGGAGAATGAAATTTTAAGTATATATATCTAAAGATGAAGAAGATAAACCCATTTTTGAAAGTGGAAAAAGCATATATTGATTAAAATGGCGTTAATTCCTTCTCATTATGAACTGTTTCTTTAGGGAATCAAGGAGAGGAAATGATGGTGCATATCAGGAAAGAGTTTTTGTTTGGTTCTCCCCTCCCACCTTGCTTACCTTTACATTAAGTAGTAAAGTACAATCAAGTAGAACACAGAAACAAGGAATCATAAGATCATAGAATGGCTTGGGTCAGATGGGACCTTAAAGTTCATTTTGTTTTAATCCCCTTGCCATGGGCATGGTCACCTTTCACTAGACCAGGCTCTCAGGGTCCCATCTGACCTGATCTTGAACCACATCCAGGAACGAGGCATCCACAACTTCTCTTGGCAACCTGCTCCAGTGCCTCACCACCCCCACAGTAAAGAATTTCTTTCTAATATCTAATAGAAACCTACATTCTTTCAGTTTGGAGCCAGTCCCACTTGTCCTGTCACTACATGCCCCAGTAAAAAGTCTCTCTCCATCTTTCTTGTGAGCTCCCTACATATACTGGAAGGCCACAATTAGATCACTTTGGATTGTTCTCTTTTCCAGGTTGAACAACCCCAATTCTGTAAGCCTTTACTTATAGGAGACGTGTTCTGTGCCTCTAATTATCTTGGTGGCCTTCCTCAACAGTTCCATGTCCTTCCTGTGCTGGGACCCCAGAGCTGGATGCAGTGCTCCAGGTGTGGTCTCACCAGAGCAGAGCAGAGGGGGAGAGTCACCTGCCAGACTGCTTTGGATGCAGCACAGGACACAATTGACTTTCTGGGCTGTGAGTGCACCTTGCTGGGTCATGTCCTCTCATCCAGCAGCACCCCCAAGACCTTCTGGGCAGGGCTGCTCTCGATATGTTCATGCCCCCACCTGTGTTGCTACCAAACACCCAGGTGTAGCACCTTATTCTTGGTCCTGTTAAACCTCGTGTGATTCCCAAGGGCCCGTTTCTTAAGCCAGTCCAAGTCTCTCTGGATGGCTTCCCATTCATCAGGTGTGCCAACTGCAGAGCTTGGAGCCATCAGCAAATTTGCTTTATTCTTTTTTTGATAACATGGTTTTGTTCTGCATCCATGACTCCAAAGGGACACCATGGAAGGCCAAAGAGGTTGCATTTGAACAAGATTTTGTCAGGATCCATTCAGCTGAATATTATCGGACTCAGAATCTATTAAATGGAAAATAATTGTGGAAAGCAAAAGTATAGTGTTTAGCCTTGAGCTGGTAATATCATACTTACAAGAATAATCTTTTTTAATGTATAATGTGACAGAAAAACATGATATGCCTTGAGACAACTTTTGCATACAATTGAAATCAAAGTAAAGAAAAAGAAAAAAATGAGGGAGAAATAATAATAATGGGAAATAAAGGGCACTTCAGTGCCAGTGCTCTCACAACTCCTGCAGGAATCTTATGAAGGATTGTAATACAATTTACATATCCATTCAGTAGCAAGCTTGAGAGTTTCTATTCTAGCTATTACTTTGTAGTTATGGATAAGGTGTCTTTGAACCATGATCAGTGACCTTTACTTTTGAGAAGATTAGCAACCCAAAGGAAGAATTAGGTTCAAAACTTCTTAAAAAAATTAGAAAAAAGTGCCCTAAAAAGCCCAGTGACTGAAATAGTTTATATGTACAACTTGAATAAAAAGGTGTCTTCTTGTGGACAAATACCCTGAGAAGAGTCCCATCTGATTTGGTCTCTTCTGCTCAGTAAAATTACAAAAGTATATATGCTGGACCATTATACTGTGCAAAACACAGTACAGCAATGACCTAAAACTAACACCTTTGGATGAGCAAAAGCAGTGTATTTTAACAATGCCAAACAAAAGTAAGCATACTCTATATCAATGATTGTACTGAATCTGAATTGATCTAAATCTATATCAAGTAAACTATGTTGTTTAGAGATTTTTACTTTCATAATATTCATTATGCAATACCATTGCATCATCTTAAAATTCTGAGTATTAAAATTAATATAATGATGCAAACACTTATTTTTGCCTTGATTCCAAGAGAACAAGATGTGTGTAGTATTATTCTCTGTCGGTTCTCTTTCCCCAGAAAATAAACTTGGGAACTTGCTGGATGAGTTTAAAAATATTAAGTTTGTGCAACTGGCCTGCAGAAGAAACAATCCAAAGCCATAATGTATTTTGAGCCATTTGTTTGGCTCCCAGCACCTGAGAAGTTCGACTTGGGTGGAAGGTGTCCAGCTCCTGTGCCTTCAGCAAACCATGCACACCTTGGCAGGCCAGGACAATGTGCTTTGCCCGTTTCTGTATGAACTGAAATAGATAAGGACCTCAAGAAGAAAGGGAGGAACTGGGGGAATTGTGAGGGGTGCATTTAAGGATAACTATGATAGAGAAGGAAGAGGATTTAAGTACTGTGGCAAAAGGAAAGGAATTATGAAGATGCTCTTTTCATAGTGGACTGCAGTTAGGAAGTACTTGGCGAGGAGCTCCATATCCATACACCTGATGATCCTAGGGTCTTTTCCAATCTAAATAATTCTATGATTTTATTATTCTACATCCCATTAAAGAAACTGGAATTTTTGTTTCACGGCTAATAATTAAGGAACGTCTATAATTCACTAGCTATGAATCTATTGTTAAAGGCCTCCTTAGGACTTATTTTCCTTGCAAATATTCCTGAAATTTGAAATCAACAATAGGAAACATGACTGCAAAGCAGAGAGCTTGCATGCACCTCATTTTCCTTTCAAACCAAAGCTGGCCAGGACACTGTTTGGGTGAAAGCACCAGGTGGTGCATCACTAATGGTGTCAGTCAACCATCAGTAATTCTGGGTTCTGAGATGGGGTGCTGAACGCAGTGGAACATCAATGGGGCACATCTGTCTCCCAGCTGAGAAACAAGCTTATTGTGAATTATCATGTTCCTGAAAAGTTTTATCGATTGCATATTAATCTTGTTATGAATACGTTCTCTGTTTACTTGTCACTTTGCAGAGAAAAAAATCCTTTAGGAAATGAAACACCTCAGTTACAAAAATGGGTTTTCATGATCAATACCAATCTTGCTTACATGTCCATGTAGCAACATAAGTGTTTGGCTAGATATGGATTTTAATTTTTCTCTAAGATTTTTTAGAAACAATTCGTACCGGGTTTGGAAATGCAATAAAACAAAGGGCCATTTGTTTCTTCTAGTTTGGTTTGAGTTACAGAAAGTGAAAACTTACTCATTAGTTTCAACAGCTGGATAGGACTGGGTCAATTAACATCAGCTCCCACTTCTTCAGCATAACTGAGAGCAGTACCTGAAAATGTCTGGCATGTCAGTAAGAAATGGAGAAACTAATAATCAGAAGTTAAATATTCAAATAACTGCATACAAATATGTTGAAAAATGTGAATTTCACTGTATTGTAACTGAAAATGTGGTAACATGGTACAGGAATATACTTGTAAATTGAAATCCTTTACATTACCTCTCTTTACACAGGAAGATGTTAAATGTAAGTTTTATAGTTTCCTTCACTTCTTGTGGAAGCTGAAATATGTACAAATGATTGTTAGGTTAATCACTTTTCTACTGTGGGCATATAGCTAATAGAATAATCTGGTTTAGTTGTATCTCTTGAAGGTTGGGATATGATCAAGGGACTCAAACTCTGAATGAGGTTATTCATTCTTCTCTAGGAAAGCCAAAACGGAAGAGGAAGCTGTTCAGGAATAAGATTAGTTGTTAAATGCTGCAAAGGCAAAGATCCATGTGACTAACCTTTGCGTTATAACCTTTTAGTACTGTAGATTTAAGAGAGAGACGTTTAAGAGAACGTGTGATTCTCAGATTCTTGCTTAATTTAAGTTTGAGGCAAATGCCATTTCTGTTCCACTCTCATTATTTCCTATCTCCTAAATTTACACAGAGACAGATACCATAATAGTCAACATAAAGCCCCTTTCCTAGGGATTCAGACCACTTAAAGAAATAGTGATAGTTCTGCCAATTGCAGTGGCAGTGGAGGCCAGAACAGGTGGTTAAATAGATGAGAAATGTTTGACCATTGTTTAAAGCAGAGGACCTGGATGACCTCTACAATTAAAACAAACTGCTGAGAGTGCCTCTGAAGAATGAAATTTAGTATCTATGGCATGGAATTTGGTCCTTTGAATGCCATTCATACATTACCAATTTACTCATTCACTAAAAATGTGGGGATAAAAAACCGAACTGAAAATACTTTACTGAAATATAAGCAGTGTATTAGTTTCCAGAGGTCCAAGCATATTTACTTTTCTTGCATGCATGCTGCAAAAATGTCAGTTAATCCATTATTGAGGCTATATCCTGAGAAGAACAAAAGCTTTGGGAAATGGTTTTCTTTATTTCTTTTCTTAATTGATTTTTTTCCCTGTGTGCTGTTTTATATTTTCATTACTATGCTCCATGAAATGGTAAAAAAAGAACTTATCCTTATTACCTTTGGTTTCATCTTCTTTTTCTTTTTTATAAAGCCACAATAATACATAATGAACATTCATTTATTTGAAACTTTGATTAAATTTTTATTTAATTTTAGTATTAGTTTAAATTGTTGCATTTCATGGATGCATGAATAATTTTTTGAAATCGTACTCTTACAATGCAGAGATTATATGGAGAAGGTATTTTTAAAAGCAAATTTAAATGTTAATTAAAAGCTAGCTAGTAGTACTTCTAGAGAAATACCTAATATGTTTCCTGCTTCTGAAGAACCCTTTGAAATATAGTCAATTAATTGGTGGGATAGAAATATGGGGAAACACTTCTCTGGGACAAGCCCAAAACTTAATCCTGTGACAGCATTCCAAATAATTTTGAATTATTCAAATCAATTACGCATTTTTACATAGTGAAAAATAAACTTCAAGGTATTATTGTAAAAATTTACCTCTTATGATGTCTTTGATTATAAAAATATCTTAATATATAAAACTCACTGCTTATGCAAGTTTCTCTTTGCAATATCTTTAATGAAGTGGAGTGAGGAAGTGAAAACAAGAGGTTAACAATCTGACCTGTGCAGACATCTGTATCCCACAGTGTCCTCTTGAAGTGGCAAGCCAATTATGTCAATAGCAACTTTCCTGAATTCCCCCCCACTTTTTAATCAAATTTTTCCCCCTATTTCTAATTTTTTCCCTCTCTGTTCCCCTCTTTAGTGTCTCTTAATTTAAATTTTGGTTCATGATCAAAGCAGCTTAGAGGACTTTTTTAATTTTTGTGTGTATATGCTCGTAAAGCACTCCAGAACATAAGCGTCTAACAAAGTGCACGTTAATAGCACTGACAAAGGATGGAGAGTGCACTGGGAGAAGGAAAAACCTCTCTATTAGCCGACTTGGAAAGCAGTAACAGGATTCCTAGAGGAGTTCTGGGCAGTTCTCTAGTGCAGTGATTGGCAGTGAAGTAGATGATTTTTCACCTGGTTTTTCTCTATCAATATCCACTTTTTTCAGAACCTCGTTTAACCCTCCCTCTCTCTCCCACTGGTTGTTACCATTAAATAATGGCATTAGTGCTGATTGATGAATTAGCTAGCAGTGGTGTGTATTTATTACTTGTTAAGTTTGTGTGTACATCTCTTACAGGTTAACATTGATTGATACATAAATCAGTATGAATTACTTGCTTGTGCACAGTGTTTTTGTTCTGTCTAATAAACTGATATCTTATGAAGTGAGATAAGGAGAGTGGGAATAGAGGGGTAATTCTTAGACAGTATTAGGTGCTTACTGTGAGAGCCTACCACTATTCAGCCTTGCAGGTGCAAGGCTGGAAGAAGTGTGATATAAGGACATGAATATGTGGAGAATAAAGAAAAAATACTACAGACACTGAAAACTGCCTCAACAATGCAGGTAAAGGGTACAAAGCTCTAAGCAAGAGTCCTTGGCAAGTAATATTGCCAGGGTTACAACTGTAGTACCTAAGACAACACAAAACATTTGTTATTATTTCTGATGCAAATCCACTGTATCATGTTTTCTATGCTTGTGGGAGCTTATTTGACTTAAAAGGCCATGCTTCATACTGTTTGTTATATTTGACTGTAGCGGTTTGGGTTTGTAACTGGGCGGAAACACCAATTTAGTGTAGTGGTTTGGCCCAAAATACTCATTACTGTTTATCTTCTGTGAGATAAGAATTAGGAGAAATGCAAAGCAGGCACCAAACTTGAAAGAATATAAAGAAGTTCATTAACAGACCTAAAAGAAGGAAAAGAAAAAAAAATTATACCACCTTCAGAACTCTCCTCCTCCCCCCCCCACCTTCCTCCCTTCTCCCACTGACAATGTAAAAAGACAACCCTTAAGATGTTCAGTCTCTTTACCACTTCCATAATAACCTTGTTCAGTCCATTTAGAGAGAAGAGTCTCTCTTGCTCATGCTATGAAAACATTGTCACACCGAGACAGCCGCCCACTTCCAAATATTGTTCAGTCCATTTAGGAAGAGGAGTCTCTCTGCTTGCGATGTGAGTCCCTTCCCCCGACTTGCAGCTTTTCTCGCAACTGCTCTCGAGGGTTCACTCTTGAAGTTTTTTGGGGTACAATTTTAAGGTTGATCCGTTCAGAAACAAAAACAAAGGCTCTTCTCCTTCCCTGGGAGCAAAGGGTCTTCCTCACCTTCATCGTTAGGACTATCTCTGGGACCATGTCTAGGAACTGAGGTTTTCTCCTTTCCCGTTTGGAGCAAAAGTCCTCATCTGGTTCATCTCTCCCTGTCCAAACTTCTCATGAAATTACAGCTGCGTCAGCATCTGCCTATCTCAGCGCAGGTGCTTTTGCTTACGAGTTGAACACTCCACCCCCCAGATCTTCATGAAATTACAACAGGATACTCTGATATATCATAGCTTCACAACAGACTTTCAGCTTTAAGCATCTCCTCTCTCTCTTCCCTCAGGTTTTCAGCTCTTCACAGCACTAAAAGGGTTAATCTCACCTCAGCCTTGCAGCTGGAATTTTTCTTATCACAGTGGAGAGGGGGGAGAGCCGAGCCGCTCCGGCTGCCCACGGCATGGCAGTGGGGGGGTTCCATGGCTGGAACAGGTCCATGGCTCCAGGCTGGCCGTGGCCCGGCCCGGCCTGGCCCGGCCCGCTGGCCCCCACACGGGGCCCACAGCCACCTGTCCCAGCGCCGGAAACGAGAGAGAGCTTGGGGGGGGGAGTTTGTCTATTCTTAAGTGTGGATCACAGAGGCGGTCACAATTTTAAGTGGCTTAAAGAATTGTCCATATTCAAACTGGCCAGCTGATAGGTTCTATCAGGTCCCAGAAGAAGCTGTAAGCACCCCTTAGCAAGGACATCCCTTCCGGGACTATGCTTGCCAACCTATGACATTGACCAAGAGTCATAGATTTTGTGAAGTTTTGCCCAGAGTTTTCATTGTTGCTGTTGTAACTTAAGAAAGTTAATTTATGCTGTTTTGCACAGTCTGTGTAATGACCCTATTTACACATATTTACACATATGGAGTGATCTGAAATGGAATACTTTCCCTACATCACAATATAATCCACAAGTTCAGATGCCTACTTCATGCACTAAGGTTATTCAATCAGCATAATAAGAAAACCACCTGTAGTGGGTTACAGATGTTCTTTGACCTTTATTTGCAAGAAAGAAAGACATGGGCCAGGTCAGGTCGTTTACTCAACACTTAGAGCCTGGCTGTGTATGCATAGTACAGAAGTGTTCTGAATTCTATCCTGGCTTGATGCTGATGTTACCCACTTCTTGTGCTTTAAGAAAATGCCCGGTCTGGACTAGACATGGAGGATATTGGTCACCAGACCCTCCACATATGGTAAATATAGGTCCTTATTCTGAGTATTCTTGAAGGAGTCACTTCCCGCCATTCCAGTGGAGTTGAACCTCATGACCCCAATACTGAGGTTGAGTAGGTTAAAGGAAAGGTTTTACCTTGCTTCAGTGTTTGGCCACCTGAATTGCAAAAGACATTTCTGTGTGTATATGATGTGTATATGATGCTGCTGGTTAAATTCTCCAACTGATTTTTAGTCTCTGAATAAATTTTTTACTTTCAAAACAGTATCTAGAGCAGCAATGAATTTCCAAATTTACAGCATCAGGTTGCACAGGAAATGTGGCAGTACAATCATGTTGTAATTTATAGCTTTCTTCTACTTTTGGTGTTTTTGCTAAGTGTGATTTATAGAACCTTATTTCTGTATTTTTAGTATTTTTCTGTTTGCTCAGTGCCACTTTTACTTGATGAGACAAAGATATAAATATCTGCCTTTCTACAAATTATTCCTAAACTCTCAGAATGAATGAGTATCTCTAGCACGAAAACTTTGCACCCGGATACAAGCACCTGCTGCCATTTGTCAAGATATTTTCCACCACTTTCTTCAGATTGAGCTCCAGCAAAACTAAGCAAGACTTCCAACTACCTCCCATAACAACACTGGAGTTAGATTGCAGCATTCTTATACTTTTTTCCTGTGGAACAAAAATAGTGTTGCCTTTGTCTTACAAGTATAGTGCCAACAACTGGGTTTTTTTTACTTTAAACTATTTTGGAGCAGTAAGAATAATTTTTTTAAAACCCCAAATGTAATTTGTATGTTTTGACTGATAGAATTCTCAGAAAAGCTACCTGGTTCCCTAATGATGCTGATTCACTGCAGTACAGTTAATAAATAACATTTTCCTGGGATTTTGGAGGTTTGGGACTTGCATTAATTATTGAGCATTGGCCTATTGTTCTCATGAGAGTCTCTTTCTGAAGTAAGATTTGGGGGTTTTATGCTTAAATAGCACTTTGGGGAAAAGAGGCAGGAAGGGGTATTGGTTTTGTTCTGTGGAAGAATAAAATTTTTGCTTTAGAAATGCCAAAGATGGTTCTGTGATACTTAGTCTCTTTACTTCCTCTAAAAGAAGAACTAGAAAGAGAACAAAGCAAGAAGGCACAAAAAGGTCTAGATTTGGGTAACTATCTTCAGTCCTATCATGATTTTGGTGTATTTCTTCTGTTATCTGCACTCTTTAAGTCCTTTGGGGTTCAGTTCAGAGATTTTTTTTATAGCAATCTCTTCCTTGACTGATTTCTTTCATTGAGACACTACTTAGTCCAAAGTATTTTTTCTTCTTCTAAGGTAATCAAAACCCTGGCAACTTCACTATGTATTTACATAGGTACTCCTTTACTGAAAAAAGTTTACTGAAAAGTTCCAGCTGCTTTGAATCTTCCAGATCATATTCATTTCTTCAGCCAAAATCCGGATTTTTCTCCAGAAGACAATCTTATGGCAGTGTTCACTTCAAGCCTTTCTGGTTCCCCAAGCAGCTTCTGCCTTGATTATTTGTATATCTTGCATAAATCAGTAGGTCTAAGCTCAGGTACTCCTGCTGTAAGCTACACCAGTCATTCAGGAGGTCCATAGGAGCTTTATTATAAGGAATAATAGCCCATGTCTACTTCATACATCTGCTTTTCCATTAAGGTTATTCTACTTGTTTATTCTACGAGAAAACTCATCCTTCCACATATTTTTAGCATTTTTCCTCTGGATTTTTTATGAGATCATTCTCATGTGAGAAAACCACTACAAGATTATTTGTTTTCCTTTGAATATGATAACTTATTTACACTCTCACCTCTAACCTCCCTCTCATCCTTTTCCACCTTCAAAATATTGGTTTTTTACAGATCTTGCTCAAGACAATGCCAGTAATCCTTATATTGAAATTCTTAGGATTTTTTATTCAGAAAGGGTGAGTTTGGGATATACTATGTAATTCTTTATTATGGAAAATAGTGTAGTAAACAACTTTCCCCTCTGGAAATGACATTTCTTGGACACTGTTCATTATTTTATGAACCATTTTTAATATGATTCCTGTCAATTTTTCAGAAGAACGTTCTTGGAACAGACTTTCTTTTTGATTGTATTATTTCAGATTAATTTTGCTTCTCTGAGAAAAATGCATGCAGAAATTCTTGCTGTTTACAGACAGCTCATTTCACTGGAATAGGCACAAGGGAGTCTGCTTTTACTCCCCATTAAAATTAACTCAGGATTATCCTTTAATTTCAGGGATTGAGAGGTGAGCATATCAACTACAAAGGTTCAAAATAGTTACTCTTAAAGTTCTGACACCTTAATGTTGAAGTACAATAATTATAGGGGAAAATCAATACAGTAAAACTCACCACAAGCTGTCATGAAATTGTCATGGGAGTCATAGGGGATTGTAAAAGTGAGTGAAAAGGCCAGAAATTATGTATATGGTCTAGCATACATGAAAATCAGCTTTGAGCCTCTTTGAGTAACAACTTCAGGGTAGTATAGCACTTGTATAAAATGGGAAAAGTTTCTTATTCAGAGAATATAATAGCAACACGTGGTATCTGAACAGATAGTGGTTTTGACATTGTCATTTGTGTATCTCACCTGTGAAAATGAAAATCATATGCAAAAGTTGAGGATGCTGCACCACCTTCTGAGGAGTACAAGTGCTGCATTAGGCAGATGGTGCTGAGGAAGGATGATCACCATCCCTTTTGCCTTCAGTTTAAACCCGGATGTGGGTTTGGTTCTGTTCTGAGGATACATAATTTTGTTCACTTGAGGACACTTGGCATGAAATGCCCCACTGTCACCAGAGGAGAATTAGTGTGTTTATGATTCGTGCCTCACTGAAGTCTCTCCAGAGGGCATAGCTTGGTCCCTCTTTCTTTCATGGCCACTTCCAGGGTGCAAGTGTAAATTCTCCTCCTTCATTCTTCTTGGGAATAGTGGCTGAAAGTTCCCTTTGCTTAGCATGTGGACATTAAACACCTTCTGGCCTTGCATGGTAGAAGCAAGTGGAAGGACCATAAAGATTTTCTACTCTCTTTGCACTAATATCTCCTTATATTTCTGTGTTGGAAATATTTTCTTTATGTTCTTACTGATAACATTCTTTAATATAGAATACATAGAATCCACAAAGTTGTTTTAACATGGTCACTTTCAAAGGGGAAACAAATTTCCATGAAATCTACTCATTTCAAAACCCAGGCAATTTCGCTGTGTATTCATATATGTGCTCCTTTGCTGCAAAACTTCCAGATACTTAGTGTCTTCCAGACCATATCCACTTCATTTCAAATTGATAAGATGAAACTTTCCCAATGGTCGGCGAATAGTTCTTGAACTCTGCATCATCACGCTGTAAAGAAATTCAGTTTCTTGTTTCCAGTATAGATGGTGTCAAGATATTTTCCAAGCCCCTGAGCTATCACTCCATAATTAACACAGACTCATAAGAAGAAAGGAGCATTAGATTTCAAAGAGCCAGGAACATGATCTTTCACAGCCATTTCACACTGGCTTCAAAATGTCTAGCTTATGTTCTTCCTCTCAGTTATGCAAGAATAATGTCTGGTAAATCTTTTCCCCTGTATTCTTCCACTAGCTGTATAAGCAGCATCTGTAACACATGGCTGCTCATATGTTGCAGTATCAGTAGCAGTGTGTACATTGAGTGCAAATATTCAAAGGGTTATCCACTGCAGTAGTGTTACAAACAGGTTCATCAGGCATGTTACATGGTACAGGCAAGTGTAGGATACTAAAACCACAAAATATTATGCAATGCTGAAAATTCAATATGTCTGCAAACTGAGCACCAATTGTGAGTAGATGACATGTGCTTAATACAGCTGTAAATACAACACTTTTCAACTCCTTATTTCATTCCTATTTCAGACAAGTGATAAAGGAAGGTATGGACAAGGTCACATTAATAAATATTTGTTGATGATGTGGCTCTTGTCTTTGAAAATATTTCTTTTCAGGAAGAGTGTTGTCTGCAAACCTTTCTCTCGGTTGAACGCTCGAAAGCAAATCATGGTCCCAGGCTCTTAAATCATTGAGCTATATGATTTGAGCTTATGAGAACCCTATGTGTTAGTTTGATTTATAGCAATTCCACTTCTAAATTCCAGGTGAATTAAATCAATATAACAGTTGGAAAAAACCCAAACAACAAATCAAATATAGCTGGGTTACACAAATGGCATTTCTGTCTGGTGGATGAATTTAAAATTTCCATGTATTTTATTGGAGAAATTGTAAAATATGCTTCCCCTGGAAGTGTGAACCTGTGCACTCTGCTCTGCAGTGGGCACTCACAGAATACACTGAACAACAGCTGAATTCCCTCATGAGGAATATAGGGTTCAGTCCTGTCAGAAAAACAAGCACCCAGCAAGTAACTCCTGGACGACACTGCACATTGTCACAACATGCTGGTGACTCATGAGTTACAGTGTCTCTTGATTGTTAATGTCTCCTTTGTTCTGTTTTGGGTTTGTTTCCTCTTTTTTTCCAGTGCCATGTGCTGTTTTACTTGCAGCACTTCAATGCCTTTAAAACTGACATGTAAATATTTGACAACTGCAAAATAGCTTTTTTAGTTACATCTGCACAGTGTACTGGGAGTCACTGCACAATCAATAACATAAATAATGCTTATCAAATAGAATGTAATCTTTTTTTACTGAAAAGTAAAATTTTGTCAGTATCAACAAAGCTTAAGGGTGGGAAAAGAAATATTTCATTTTAACCTTGATTAAACTGGCATATGTGAATTTGTAATTCCAGATAAATATAAAGAAAAAAGCAAAGATATTTTAGACTAATTCATATTTCCTCCTGAGGAAAAGATGTAGCTCTTTACTTCTTCTAGTGGAGCTTAATTTTGAAGAATTTAAAAGTCATCTCTGCTGAAAGTGTTTTTCCTTTACTATAGTTCACCCTTTACAATTGTACTGATTGTTTATTTGAAAGGTGCTCTGTGACGATACATGAGTAGTCACAGCAGTGTTACTATTTCAACATAGTCCTTCTCAGTCTTATATTTTAGAGTTCAGGTAGATGCAAATGATACTGAGATTAGAAAAGCAATAAGAGCATGCACAAAGATTCCTAATGGAGGAGCAAATAATTTTTTTCCTCACTAAGATGCCAGAAGCCTATCGTACCACGAGGTTCGCTACTGGTTTTGTTTTCCACTTTGTTTCTTTCTGATATAGTCTGGCTTTTTGGTCTGCTTTCTCCTAGGAATAGGTAATTTTACTGGTCATGCAGATAGCTGCAGTCATTATTCCAGTATTGACCTGATGCACTAATGGCAATGAAAGCTGGGTTTAAGATCGTTAAACACCAAGTCTCTCAAGTGGCTTATGATCTGTGTTTATCGATAAGACTGGGGGATGATTTAGCAACCAGATGCCCAAATTTTGCTTAGACATCCCCATGCTGAACTGCACTGCAGATTAACTCTTCTTGTAGCTATAAATATTGTATACAGTAAAGCATTTTCAGTGTCAGACTAAATATTTTTGTAAATACAAAATGAAAGGTTTAGTTCTTAGCTGCTGAATTCAGAACTTTTCTACTTACAGGAAATTATTCCTGTCAGTTCAGGTCAAGTGGGAACTATGTAAGCTTACCCCTTGAGCTGAGTCCATAGGGCTGGGTACTTCAAATACTGTTTTGTACTCTAAATTTGTAGCTGTTACCAAATTTTATAAATACATCTCCTCAAAATGAAAGGAGTTGGCTGATGAAATCAGTTATAAAGGTTACAGTGATTTACAGTGATAGGCCTTTTGTTCATCTGTCCATACTTGTACTTTTTAATGCAATAGTTCTACCTTTCACTGTACTACTGTAAATTCACTGGAATATGAATTCATTTTTACAGAATAGTGGGAGGAAGTATCAGTATAAACAGCTTTCTTTCTGACTTTCTTAGATCTAGATAAATCTTCACCTCACATTAGTGACCCAGTCAACTGTGCTGAGATTTTTCAAGAGGAATTTTAATATTTGGAAGTGTATGCATTATAAAAATCATCTTGGTCTCAATCAGATTCAAAAGACACTAGCTGGCAAATGCTTGTGAGCTCTAATTAAATTCACTTGCATCTAAATATGCTGACATAAAGCTAAATGTTTTCATATGCTACTTTAATCATTCAATTAATCAGTAATCTTAACTGTTAACGTGGTCATGTTGCCTGTCACGGTAATTTGCATGAACCTGAAATGAGATTTCCCTTGTTAAGTTGCCTGTGTACAAACTATGGAATCAAATCTAAGTGTAGTAAATCCTTTCATCCAGAAGAATTGTGGACTGTTCTACAATCAATAGAGTAACTGTGTGAGTCACTTGCTTAATTAATGCAGCTTCTTTAATTGCTAAAGATTTTTTCTTTTGTAGGATTTTTTCTTCCTCTTTAATTCTTAAATAATTTAATATTTAAAATTAGAATGGTTGTTGGCTTTGCTCAGTTGCAAAAGACGTCAGATAGGTATTCTCTTCATGAAATCTTCTGGACTTTGATTGAAAAGAACTTTTAAACGAACTGGGGAAGCACAATGATGAGATTTATAGCACACATAGCCACAGTATTAAAGCAAAAACCCTTTTGTCATTTTTGCTAGATATGACAGTAGGATTTATGAAGGGAGTGCGGAGTGAAAATGTAGCCCAGTGTCATTACAAACATTCAGATAAATTGTGGGCATTAATTAGGAGGAAGGGTATTGCATAAAGCCTTTTTCTTTAATTATCTCAATTCTAAAACTTTGTCATGGGATGTTTAGAGAATAAGATTCTCTGTATCAGACAGCATAAGATCTAAATTTCTTCCATTTCTCTGGTTATAATTTTTGGGTATCATTGAAACAGGGCAACAGTGTCTAAGCCTGTGATTGAAGGTATAGTTAGCAAGGTTCTGGTTCATCTTATTTGATTCTCTGGCTTTATGATGTGTTTCTGGTAGAGATTTCTGGAAACCACATGAATCTTCTGTTGATCAATGTCCTATCCTCTCCAGTATGTTCTACTTCTGAAATGAATGCAGATGTGCAAGCTCCTAATAGTCTTCCTTCAAACTTTCACGTGAAAAAGTAATTTGAGCTTCATAGAAAATGAGCTTAAAATAAAAGAATCACAATTGAAAAATATCTGCTTTTAAGTTGCGCTGACTAGTTAGGGACCTCTCTTACATTCATCCATCTCTGCTGACTTGCTGCTAAAGGAAAACCTGGTGAATGTTGGATATTTTGTATCTACACTTCTTGTCCTGTCTTAACAGAAGCACTTCTAAATCATCCTTTGCCTAACCTGTGCAGGCTTGGACATAAAACCAAGTATTTTTATCCAAAGCTAGTATACAATTATCCAATTTGAATTTTTAAATTTATTTTGCAGAGACTTACAGCACTTAATTTCTGAGCTGAAACCGATGGTCAAACAGTGAGAGAACATCCAGTCTGCCCATTCTCTTGTTTCTCTGCCAGTCACACGCCCCGTTCAGAGACTTTCACTGCTGGGACTGAGGCCCCTTCACTATGGGTGGCTCCAGTGACCTGACAGGTGCCTGCTGGTCTCCCTGAACATCCCACACTCACACAGTCAGACCAGGTTTCCCTACCCAATCCACCCCAGCTTTCCCAGAGCAGACCCTCAGGTGACTCTTTCCATAAAGCCATTTATTCATGGCACAGCAGCACAGAAGCAGCCTGAGCTGGTGCCTCCAAGGAGGACCCTCAACAAAGGAACCTCTGGGCTTTTATATCCTTGCAGTCTCTCCTCACACAAGTCTCTCTCTTTCTCCTGAGTCATCTACTCCGGCTGTGTCCCTCAGAGTCCATCCACCCATCTTTGTGCCCTTTGCTAACCAAAGGGTTGGCAGTTCATGGTCTCTTGCCTCAGGCTCCCACCCAGAGCTCAATCTGCATCTCAGTGTGCAGTTGGCAAACTGAACTACCTGCACCAGATTTATTCCTCAATAGTCCAAATCTGTTCATTCTTACACAGCTTTTCAGCAGCTCTACCCTGTTGTTCCAAATGCCCCAAAGTTCAGCGTTACATCTTTCTCAATAGACCAAGTATTTATCTTTGATGTATTTTCTTATCTAAAAATAAAATTTAAAAGAAACATCTACCAGTAATCTAATATTGTCTTCTGATCAACCTGAATAAAATAACTTAATATTCAGGCCAATGTGCTGAAAGAATAATATGGAATTCAACAACTTCTATATTATTATGGAAGTGTAGCAATCTACACACAAACATTTACCAAAATATATGGACCAATAGGTTTGTATCACTCATTGCAACTTTCCTGCTGCAAATTAAAAAATAAATAAATGTGTTTTCTTTCAGTCCATAGGTTTCTAAAAAGTTATTCTAAAGAAAATGTCATTTATCTTACTCTAGATTTTAAAACCCATCTAGCTATCATTGAAGATCATGAAATTAAATGCTGGGTTTGTTCTTTGTGTCACAACAAAGCCTGAATGATAGAAATTTCACCCTAAGTACTTGTTTTTTTAAAATATTTTATGGTGTTTTACATGCATGAGTAATAGCAAGTGATAGTAAAGATTTGAAGCTATAAAAATAAATTACAGAACTAAATAAACTTTTAACCAGAGTATTTTAAGGTATGGGTTTGTTTGGCTTTTGGTTGTTTTTTTTTTTAATTTCCCTTATGTAATAGGTAAATGTTAATCACTTAATAAATGTTACTGAAGAATTGGATGATACATGTAATTATTGGGCATAATGTTTCTTGATCCTTTTTGGTATGACAAGAAATTTTTTAACAAATGATTTAAATATGTCCCTTAGTGTACTAGTTTGCGATTATAGGTGCATCTCTCATTATTTTATTTGAACTTCAAGCTCAAGAAAAACAGCAAATATAGTTCTGATTGTATTTTCCTGATGCTGATGCTTTGCTGTTGTACTCAAAAAGTTCAGTAAAATTAGGCTTACAAGCCTTATCAGACATCTGCTGATATTAAGAGAAAGATTGGCTCTTATTCTAGCTGGTACTGGATTGGTTTTCATAAGTAAACTGGTTTATTCCACGAATGTTAAAGTAACTACAATTATTCTGGGTTTATTTTGGTGTAAATGACAATAGAGTTTGGCCACCTTACATTTTTCATAAAATCATGGCATGGTTGGTAAGCTCCAGTGTATTCCTGTTCATAATGATATTCATTCACTACTGCACGTCCTCTCTACCTTTTTTTTCCTTTTGTTGTTCCATATTCTGCTTCATACAGTTCTGAACAATTAGAATTAAAAAGAAAAGCAAAACCCCACAGCAGCCTTTGCACCACATAATTGCATCTTAAACAACAAGAAACAGAGAAGTAAATTAATTTGCTAGCTACAAATGTATTTGGTATGAATGATCTGCAGGTCCTGCACTGTCACACTGTCATTATACACTGCAAGCATATGATTTTAATTCTTTTGGCAGTGTGGGGATTTAGTTTTGTGTTGACAGGGGGAGCAGCATGTTAGTTCATGAATGGTAATGATGCTTATTCCCCAGTTAGGCAAATAAAAATGACAGGCTAAGTCAAGCACTGCACTGAACCAGGATGCATTTTAAAAACACATTATTTGGTAAATGGGAAAAGAATGTTTTAACATAACCATCATTTGTTGAAAGAATTTAATTAAATGTAAACAAAATATGGGTAACTGAAGGAAAGTCTTGAGAGCAAATTGATCATTTAATAAACCTCCATTGTCTTTACTGAAATCTTAGCAGTATAAGACAGTATTTTATGCCTTGGGTAATTGAAGAGTAACATAGCTGAAGTTGTTGGGATTTCACAGATATAGAACTCTTACGATGGTTCAGACTGAAAAACAGACTTATTTTTCCTCTGTTTTAGTTTATGAGTTCTGTCCTTCCCTTCCCAATCATAAATAATATATCCCTGTATGGGGATTAGGCATATCAACCTGAGTTTTCCATTAAAATAATTCATTTCTTTCTCTTTAAATTTTATGAATATTTATCATGGGATTATGGGTTAGTTAATAGTATTTCTCCTTAATACATACACATGGATTCACTTGCACATAAGTCTGAAAAATGAGAGGTATCTGTCTTGGGACTAGACTGCTCCTAAGCTCCTGCTAGCAAGCTGTAAGGTAAACATTTCTTAACAAGCAATAGGCAAAAAATAGTCCTCCCTCGATGTGAAATGTAGACAAATTCTGCCCAGAATTTTTTTTTTTTTTTTTTTTTTACTTCAAGATAAGAAAACACAGGCAAAAAAACTGTATGAAAAGTTCATATGTTATCTGGAAAAGGTCTCCCTGATAACTGAAAAAACTGTAAAGGGCCAGAGTTGTTGGCATAGGCTGAAGGTGAAGGTTTAAGGCACAATGCCTTCAAAAACATTTCAGCAGTGGATGGGAATGAGCTATTAGGCTGCCAATAGGTTCAGCTTTTAGACTTGCCAAAGATTTGAAATCAAATTAAAACACCGCATTTTGTTGATTGATGCCCATGTCAACATGCTCCTCTTGAATGTATCATGCACAATGGTTGCAGCTTAAACACACTGAAAAATTATAAAGATCATTAAGTATAACAAAATGGTGAATCTTTGATGTGTCTGTTTCATATGGGAGAAGTATGGTGGGGCTCCAAAAGACAGATGGCTGATTTTGGGTGAAATATTTAATCCTTTTTCCTAAAAAACAAAATTAAGGAAACAAATAACAAACAAACAAAAAAAACCTCAACAAAATTAACCCCACACTCCACAAGGGATAAATAATTCCATGTAGTCTAGAATGTCCCTAATTCCACGTAGCCTGGCATATCACTCAACTGCACTTTTAAGGATTCCCTTGCAAAATTATATAGAATAAATTAGTTTGAGTGCTGATATAGGTCAACATTGTCTTACTGAGACCATGGAGATTTTTTGGTTTTTTATGATGTAGCATTTACATCAGCTGTTCAGACTGCAGAGTGGTCTGAGTGGCAGCATAACACAAAGTTTCAAATTTCTCCAAAATTTTGATATTTTTCACCAGTGTTTGGTCAAGTGGTTGTTTTAATGTGTTGATACCTACCTCAGAGGCAGCCATAATAAAGTATTCCTTGAGGGGAGACAGTGAGGTAAACTGTACAAAGCCATGAAGAACTATTGTATGATGATCTGTGGACTATTAGACTTGACTTAATTTAACAATAATAGTCTGAAACCAGAAGTTAGATTCTTGTTTGCAGGCAGCTCGGACTCTGTTTTTAAATGTCTGTCCACTTGTTCCTTCTTATGATGCTAAAGAAAGACTGTGTCAAGCGGCGTAGAATTTAGACTTAATTCATATTTTACTTTTGTGTTCTTCTGCAGATAGTAACTTCATCCTTGCAAATGCTCAGGTGGCTAAAGGATTCCCCATTGTTTACTGCTCTGATGGCTTCTGTGAGCTTGCTGGATTTGCACGGACTGAAGTCATGCAGAAGAGCTGCAGCTGCAAATTTTTACTTGGTGCTGAAACAAATGAGCAGATGATTCTTCAAATTGAGAAATCGTTGGAGGAAAAGATAGAATTTAAAGGAGAAATCATGTTCTATAAGAAGAATGGTAAGTCTTTCTTTCCTATTCTGTTGGTCCTAAAGAATGAAACTTAGCATAAATGCATATAATATATATATGTTCATTTCTATGTAATGATTTAGTGTGTCTATCATCAAACCTACAAGAATATATTGGAATAATGACACATTGAGACTATGTTTGTATTAGTGTTATTGATTTTATATAAGTATGTTACTAGGCTGCATAGAGGAAATTCAGGATCCTAAACTGTTATTTGCACTCAGTATGACACTGCTTTTTCTGCTTTTTCTTATATTGAAGTTTTTATCCCTTATTGCTGAAGCTGTAATAAAAATATTCATATTCACAATAAGGTAGACAGGCTACGTAAATCCCGTCACTAAAATGCTCAGATGTCTGAATGAGCCAAGTGATTTTTTCTCAACAGCCACTACATATAAACACAATAACAGTGATTTTCAAGAAGTGGAAAAGTAAAATTTATGTTCAAGTACGTATTGTCACACAAAGAAAATTTCTGGTCATCAAGTAACCCCACAGACTACAGGAAATTTCAAGTTGCACCACCAAATCTTTGACTCCTATGGCAAGACATTTCTAAGGACAATTTCATAGTCAAGATGCCTGAGGCACAGAAGAGAGAAGCCCATGATGCACACTTCCCAGCTTCTTTCAGCTATATCCAGCTGCTTCAGGGTGCTTATTCTGTATATTCCTATGGCCACATTCATGTGATCTTCAAACACGTGACGCTAAGTTTGAGATACTGACAGGATTTTCAACCAGTGTACCAGGAGCCTAGAGATCCATGGCCTCAATGGATCCATGGGTGTTGAGTATCACTTTCTCTTTTATTGTATAGTTAAGAGTTTATAGGCATATGTCTAGACCACATTTTGCCATTGTCTGTCTCTACTTCTGTCTTTATTAATGAAACCTTTTCCCTTTAAATAATATTACTGCTATTATTATTATATGGTTTAAGTTATTTTCTAAAAGTAAAAACTACATAGTGATAAGAAAGTGATTTAGAGTGTTAGAAGGCAGCTTCAGTTTCACTAACACAAAAAGGAGAAATGTTGATTAGTTGGCTTGTGTTCATGATTGCTGCTCTTCATACGATGAAATTTTGAAGTTAATCTGGAATATCCTGCTAAATGCTTCCTTGTCTTGTCTTTTTGGGGAGGCTTGGGAGTGTGTGGAGGTGTTTGGTTCTGTTTTTTAACATATAGAAGAGACTCACATAGTTTCTTGGAATTGTTTCAGGAAGGATATTCAAATAAAGTAGTTCCAAATTGCAAAACATTTCTGAATATAGGGGGGAAATAGTTTTAACCTGGAAGGATAAGAGCATCTTTTCTCCAGTATTATACAGTGATAACTGGGCATGCTAAGAAGATATTTCAAGGTATTTAAATTAAAGAAGTAAAGCTAAGATATAAATTTCATTTTCTTTGTCTTGAAGGATAAATTGTGATTCCTCTACATTATGAAAGGGTGCTTCAAACCTATAATAGGTATTATTAATACAGGTAGAAAGAAATCGCAGGTCAATTATCAGAGAAGTAGCTGAATCACAGATAAACAGATAAATTGTTGAGGCTAAAAGAATTCCCACTATCCATCCTACATGCATCCCTGTGTATAATTTGACTGGAAGCCACTCCAATATATTTTCTGAATAGGAATAAATTTCCCAGACTGCCTCTTATATTTTTCATTTCCATGTGTTTCTGTACCACTGGGAAACAGAAATGAATAGGTATTAAAATGACATGAGACTTTCTTGTATAAAAGAAAAATTTGTCTTAAAAAATAATCTTGGTTTTTCAACAGAGCTGCAAAGTTCAGGCTCCAAATTTGGCAGATCACCCATTTTAGCTAAATGGTTTTATGTTTGGGTTGGGTTTGTTTTGTTTTTTTTTCCAGAGAAAAAATTGAACTTCTGAAGCTGTTAAGCTTATTCAACTTCATCTTTGTTGCAGAAAAAGGTTTAAAAAATATTTTAAGACATAAGAACTTTGGGAATAATATCCCAGAAATGATTGTGTGGATACATTCCAGTTTATCCAATATGCAAAATAATTGTCATTTGGGCTGTGTAATGCTAGGAGCATAGATCAGTGGGAGACAAGTAACTAGCAATGTTTAGTTATCACAGGGTCACATTTCAATGTCCTGTCACGACTTTAGGGTGTGAGAGGGGGACCACCTATCTGGCTTTAGTCTGCTGTTTGGCACAGCCTTACTCTGTGGGCCTAACTACAAGACCAATGAGCACTTTCAGGCCTCAGGGATCATTTTGAGCTCATGGAATAGACTGATGTGCCTCGGAATACTTATGGAAATCTTAATAGTTAGTACAACATTACAATAAAAATTAGTATAAGGGACACGGATGTATGAATACAGTAACTTACTCCTGGTTTGTTCTTCTGGATTTGGTCTAAAATGTAGATCATATTTGTCTTATTTTTTGGGGCAGATATTCAAGGTTACAAAACCGAATATGCATTGATTCCTTACCTGGCATATTTTTCAGTATTTTAAATTTGATTTAAACTTACTTCAAAGCTGATTCAGTTTTTATCAGTAAATTAGACTGTTCATTCTAAACAAGTAGTTTTGATCTGAATTTATTAAGCTTGAATATGGATCTTTCACAGTTATTTAACCATCATTTAAGAATTCACATAGCACCTCTGCTCAATAATTGTTAGTTAAAGGATAGATTGCTATAACTAAAGCAACCCCAGCAATCCACATGAAATTTAATGGAAATTCCAGACTGCTCTGAGCTGATACTGCAGCAAGAGTGGTGTGCAAGGAGTTGGGTAGGAAGCTGAGTAAAGTGGATTTTCTGTCAGATGAACTGCAGTATTTCTTTGTCTTTGTCATTTGGGTGTGGATTTCAAGAAAAGAATCATCTTAAGCAGTTGTGCTCTGACCAATCCTTCTGAAACCACTAGAAGTGGATAAGAACATTTGTCTATGTGTGTTCTCATTTTGGAATTTTAATAAATTCTTAGAATAGGATAAACTGGCTGTACCTTCTCATCCTGAATATTTTCTGCCATGTTAGCACAGAGCAGTATGGCAGCAGATACAGCAGCTTCAGAGAGAGATGTCTTTTGAAAACTCAACTCAAAATACACTTTTTGTCATAGCTTCAGTATTTATTTTGGTTCCTCAGTCAGTTTCTAGCTTTTTCTTTGACAGAGCTATATTCGTTTCTTGAAGACAATCAGAAAAGAAAACTATTGAAAGACAAGGAATTTTATGATTGTTGCCTTCTCCAGAAAGTTTTAAAATTACATTGCTTAGGAGCTGATTTTTTAACTTTTTTTTCTGTTACTATTTCTACATTTTCTTTAAAACATCTGCAACAAATTAAGTTGTCAATTATGGTAATGGAAATGCAAATTAACCTTTCAGAATTCAAGTGAGTTGTGAGAAAAACGCTCACTCCTGGATTTCTTGTTTAGAACAATCTCAAAGCGGTTGGACACTATGCTGAAGAACCATATTTAAACAAACTTTTCTTTTTTTCCCTGTTAGACCTCTGCTGAAATTTGTCAGTAGCAATTACAGGTAGTTAAATGAGGACTTCACATTCCTCAAACTGAAGTACAACTGAACAGATGTGTGGATTTTTCCATTTCTCTTACAGCCTAAGATAATGCTACAATAAGTCCCATAATCAGTGACTTAGGCCAGTCTAAGCTCTCCATCTTCAGTTGCTGAGAAGGTCACACTTTGGGTCCCCTATGACCCCATCAGGCTTATTTCCTGTGTCTCAAAATTAGGTTTGTAGTGTCTGAAAAGAGGTCTGTGCTTACACACAACCTTTTAAAACATGTAGTAGTTCCACAGCCTTCCTTCACTGAAAGGAAACTGGCATCTTTCTGTGTATGTGTAAGTTGTGTAAAACACAATGTAATCAGCAGTGGCTGCATGTGATTTATGCATGTTTGAGAGACTTCACTGTGGTGACCTTTGTATCTGTGCACCCCAGAAAAAGGGCTATTTGCACAAGCTTTTGTGCATAGTTAAAAATCCCCACTGTAAGAGGACTGGAGCAAGTGGGCATTGCTGGGACTATCTTTACAACCTGCCTTAGGACTTGGCTGTAAGCAGAGTTTGCTTTATCTGTGATGGTTCACCAGGACTCAAGGGGCACTTTTTCATCTTCTATGTGTACACTGATTTAAATACTTTCTGGGTTATGTCTTAGGCATGTGCCTTGTAGTTCTTGGTCCCTAAAGATTTGGTAAGTAAATCGTAAGGATAGAAAGATATTATACATTTAATTTCTGTATTTATTTCTTCATTTCTTAAAAGTCAGTAATATTAAATGAAGGTATTTTGTCTCTTCATGTGTTTTGATAAGCCTGTATCCTTATCTGGAAGATCAAGATTAAGGTATTGTTTCATGTGGGTAGAATTATGAGTAGAGAAAGGATAAAACTCAGACTCTCTTACTGAGCTACTGGATTCATCATGCAAAAGGCAATTTGAAGTCTGGGGGTAACAGTGTTCTCACATGAACAGCAATGACAGCCACAGGCAAACAAAATAAGGCTCAGGCCATGAGATATCATCCATTGCCTCTGCCATCTTTGTGGTTGAATAAGGTGGCTAGAGAATAGCAAAGGCTCCATGACATCGCTTATATTTAATTCATTCCTTGTGTTAAGCAAACAGAAAAGCTATTTTTAGACAAAGAGTACAATGTTATTTAAAATTGTAGAAGAATCAATTAATTATAAAGAAATTGAGGGGAAATTAATTTATTTTTCAATGAAAGAAAATTGGGTTTTCCTCAAGCTTCTCTACAGAAAGTATTTTTCTCATTGCAGAAATAGTATCTGTTCCTTCCAACAAGAAGTTTAAACATATACTTTTAATGATTGTCCAAAAATATCCTATAGTATTTTGAAATATGGGAGTCTAACATTAACTGGCTGCCTTCTTTAACAATCCCCTGAAATCCACCATGCCTTTTGGAAGTTAAACCCAGCAGTAAGAAAAGGCACATTTATTAGAATTTTCTGACTGTATAAAAAGTATTTCCATAGAGAGACCTCAATTTTCTAGGGACATCTACTTATTAATGTAGAGGTAGCCCATTGACAAGTTGCTTGACAGAGCAGTTTGTAGCAATGTGCCCTCACTGCTGCTTCACTGCTTCTCTGCCTTAAAAACACTGTCTAAAAATAAGAAAGCTTTTGTGGTACGCTTGCTCACATTTGCTAAATTATGGTACAAAATACAGGATGAGGGAAATAAAAAAAACAAGCAATACTGAAAGATTAATCTGAAGGTAATATCTAATTGCAACTACCTGAGCCCTAAAAAATAATTTGTAACTTTATAAAAGGGATCTTTTTTTTCTTCTTCTTCTTTATTTTTCTCTTTTCCTTTTTTTCTGTTTTCTTATTCTTTTTCATTTTCCCCTTTCATATAGCTCAGTAATTACTAGAAGATTTCACTGATTTTGGGGAAGTCTTCCTCTTTAAAAAGCAGTATAGATTATAGACAGAAGACAAGTCCTTATTTTCCTCTGTTTCACTGAAGAGGGAATTTTTGGTTCCTTTTCTCTCCAAACCCTTCATTTGATTGACCCATGGCTTCTGATGAAAGTTAATGTGTGCCTCTGAAGTGTTTTGATGTTTTAGAGACAGTCCCAGCTTCTGCAGCAGAAGGGGAAGTCGTAGCAGGCTTGTGCTCCTCTGTAGTGCCCTGGCTTAAACTCAACAGAGGCCTGGGTGAAGCAGTCAGCAAAAGCCTGAGAGAAGACAAAACAAAGGGATGAATTTCAGTTAGAAGGAAAAAAATAAAAGCGGCAAAATCCCCTGTGTGCAATGTGATCTAAACCATCTGAGATCTTTTCCTAGAATTTAATGAGACTTTAACAAGACTGCAGCTTCCTGACGGTGCTGATACTCCGTTCTGATGGCATTCACGGTGATACTGGCTAATAGCTTCTTCCAGTAGCAACATGATGTATTAAAAGCATAGATCACTGAGAAAAGACTTGGTCTCCTACAACCACATTGATGCATAAATAAATCTGTATGAAATTTTCCTGTTACTTGTTACATTGCTACAACTTGGTGTCCTTCACTGGTAACAGATGCAATTAGTATTTCCACATAGGCACCCTGGGCTTCCAGCTGCACCTGGTATGAATGGGTGTTGGTACTGCTGGATGCTTTTTTTTTAGTTTTTAAAAGGTATTTCATTGTGCTACTTTTTATACATCCATTTTTAGTAAGAGATATTGGTATTTATTTTGCAGTAGGATGTTCATAAGACATCAGACCAGTCACTCTTCAACTTTTCTCACAGTTTTATGGCCATACTGAGTCTACTGTCTTTTATTTTTATGAGCTTTAAATCAAGCTTTAGCTAAAACTTGGGTCCCTGTGCTTCACCATATTTAGGTTGTTCTTTGGATAAAGAAAGTTCAAAGTACCATTTCTCCTGATGACCATATTCCTCTCTTCTGCTGACATTTCCTTATTTTGTCCATGATCCCTAAATCCATGTACTGGATTATGATGCAGACCAGTGGTAGGAGGGTCATGTTAGCAGTGTCTATTGAACCCTCTCCCTGATTTGGGTAGGGAATTTCAAAAGTAGTTTGGTTTTATAGAGCAGTTAAATAACTAGAAGTTTAAAACTGCTTTCCAACTGGTGGGGTTACTATAATTTGTTTCATTGGGCAGGCTCAGAGTCTGTTTGCAGCATGTGCTCACATGGATGCAAGTGGTGAATTGGGGAGATTAATTCTCTCTACCAGGTTACGTAATTGCTCAGTGTGTGTGTTTCAAAATCCTTCTGTACAAAAACCCCGAACGTGACAGGATGGAATTATCAGTTCAAATCCATGACTTGACTCCTTCTCAATTCCCAGCTTTAGCCCCTTCCTTCCAGAAAGGTGGCCATGGATTACATATGAAGTGCAGGTTAAGGTTCTTGAATCACGGCCTCAACAGAAAATCCTCAGACTTGCTGATAACTTCTGATTAATATTAACAGATAAGACAATAATAATAGACAAGGATTACAGAGCAAAATATTCTCTATCCTAACCCTGTGGAAAAAGCAGTGCAAAATAAATTGATCATTTCTAAAATGTAGCCTTGCAATGCAAGTGGACAAGTAACCAGCATAATCCCCTTTTTCTCCGTGTCACATCTTTAGAAAACTGTGAATAAGGATGAGGTTGCAGCCAGCACCTCTACCAGTGCTGGGAGATCTCCCATTCTGCAGACTCCAGGCCTTCTGTTTCCAGGGGCTGCCACTGCTAGAGACACCAAAGCGAGGGTCACAAAAATATTTTCCAGATATTTTTGTTTATATTATCCCTTGTTTTCTGGAACTAGAAATGTGATTTTTGTCTTTATAGGTGTAGTGGTCTGTTTGGAGATTGCTGGGGTTTTTGCTTAAAGGAAATTTCATACCATCTTTGAAGTCTCTCTTTTCAGATAATAAAATAATGAGATTAAAAGAAAAATAATGTAATCTGAAAACACGTCTGCGTTTAGGTGAATGTATGCTAAAACTCCTTCAGATGTCAAAATATCAGACACAAATTCAAAATAATAAAGACATGGTTTTATATATATATATGAATATATATGCAAATATATATACAAACATACATATATATGAGAGATCATGCTGGTTTAAGAAAATTTCTTGCCTTCTTTTCAAAAGTACATCCCTAACTAGGCTGAGAAATCATATTTACTGCTGTGATTACATCTACATATTGTCTCTGAAAGTCCAAAAGGAATAAGGAGCATAGGTTATAAACACAATTTTGAAAACAGATTTCAAAAATATAGTAATCAAGGGAAAGAAAATTTGGCTTATTTGGAAATTGCTTAACTGAAGCCAATGAAGTAAACACTAGACTGCTCAGGAAGGATTGAGCCTGACTATTTCTGAAGTAATTTGTATAAAGATATTGAAGAAACTGTATTTTGTTTTGGTTTCTGTTGCTTTTGTTTGGTTTTGTTGGGTTATTTTTCGTTTTAGCAATAGATACTGTATATTTGTTTATATAAATAGATTGTCTCAATTAGTACTTTCCCAGGAGTCAGTTGACAAATGCTGAATGCCCTGTACTAATATAACTGTGATAAAGTAATGATTACTGGAGGTGGAGGGAAAGTAAGTTGCAGACTGATAATGTTTATGAGTCTGCCCTGAAGCTTTTTGCATTTAAACAGAATGCATCTCTGTGACTTAACTGAGTTTTTAGATAATCCTGTGCGTTTTTCTAATTGTCATAACTGCAACCCAGTAAATGTATTACATCAGGGAAGTACTTATCTCCCTAAATGTCGTTTTCTTTTCTAATCTGGATGGAGATAGGAAAAGGAAATTAGGGCAGACAAAAAGAAAGTAGTACACTTAAGGATATTGTATCTCACGTGGCATTAAAAGGCATTGCTTAGTTTTCTGATTTTGTTCAAGGAAAACTCAATGTAACTAGAGGATTTTGAAATGGTTTCATTAAGTAGGAAAGATAGTGGAGCTATACAAGGAGAGACCAGAAAGCTGAGTAAACAAAGCTGAAATGTAGATGTGCTGGAGCTCGTAAATTAGTTTGTATAAAATGTTCACTGCAAACTGTACTAGCTGTTGCACACAAAGATAAGTGCATGTCTTTTCCAGCCTGGAAAAGACATGCACTCAAACTAGGAGCTGCCATAACACCAACAGTCTGTGTGCAAATAGTGACAAACAGAAGCTTTGGGGTTGTGAATTAAGATCCTCTCTGCTTAACATTGACAGTTTTCAGGAAAGGCAAGGACAGGAGATTGCTGTGATGAAAAGGGTCTTCTCTTAGAACATCCTTTCCCTCTTTTTGTCTCTCCATCATGACAGTGATGGCAGGAAAAGTTAGACATGCTGGGCAATATGAGAAGTATGACATATGAGGCACTGAATTACCTGGCAGCAGAAGGAACAGAGCATAGGTTGAAGCTGGGCACAGAAAAGGCTGGGAAAACATGGAGAGATGGTTTTGCATATCTCTGATGAGATGCAATAGATTTGAATAATCACATGTGGTATTCTGTAGGGTATATAGAGGACTAGAGAGCTATTTTTAACAAGTTTTAAATCAACTCCACAGGATTAATAATTCCTTACTTTTTCATATTGAAATACAATTTTTGCTTTGTTTTTAAAGTATCTTATTATCAGCTCTGATCTACCAAATTCTTGAGATACAACTATATTCTGGTTTGAGATGTAAATAAATCTTGGAATGGATGCATTTTGGATGTATTAATGGATTATAAATCCATTTTGGAATAGATTTATATAGACTGTTAAAACTCATAAGGAGACTTATTTCCAGGATGCAAGCATGATCTGGTGGTCACAAATAAGTAGGGGAAACAACTTCTTGAGTCTTCTTTACCACTATAGGAAAATGTTAACACAACCACCTGTTCCCGTATAAGTCAGTTTCAAGATAGCCCATATGAGTTCTTAGCTTTGCAACATCTTCTGAACAAAGAATGTCACTGGGGTATGGCAGACAGGCTGGCACCTGCAATAGCAGAATTCAAGAAAAATAAACTATAGATTTTGTTAACTTATACATTTGATTTTTGCAGAGATGACGGAGAAGAATGAGGTGGTACTTTGCTTAAAGCAGCAGAAACTTACATTAGCTGTATTCATTGACCATTGTCGAAGTTATGATATTTAATAAAGAGAAAGTACTTGAATTTATAGCTATTCTTTTCTTACAACTCCTTCCTTTTCTGTTCAGTTCAGTTGCAATTTTTTTGAGCATTGTTTTCTTTGCACTTTGCTCTCCTCAACAAAATGTTGACATCTTGTCAAAACCACGTAACTTTCAAAATGATGTGTTATCAGTGAGGCTGGGAATCTTTGGGTAAGCTGATGAAAGAGACCATTTGGTTTCCTCAAACTCTTTGGTATCCTGGTCTGTCAGTCTTGAAGTGAACACTTTTTGCAATAGAAAAGTGGAAATGATCAGACCCAAACATCTCTGGTGTTATGATGCATCCAGCAGCAGGTTTATTTTGCTGATAATTAGTAACCACCAAGAAGACACTGTTGTAATGCTGAGGATTCAGCATCAATCTTGTTGACAAGTTATTATAGCTATCTACATGAAAATATTTTTATCTTTGTCTTCTACATAAATCCCTGGAAATAGGATGATGTGTTTTAATAGTTTTCTTTAAAGCTTGATTTTGTCTGCCTGAAAGACCATTTAGTTTACTGAGTCACCTACTTAAACAAAAAGAAATATTCCAGATTTATGATGGCTTGTGAAGCCTAATTCTGCCCTCTTATGCATTTATACCTTATTATTTACCTTATTATTACTATTCCTTGAAGAGCTATTGTTTTGTGTCACAAGACTTGTATATCTAATATGCAAACCATTTAAACTTTCTTTCTTCAGGTACTTGGGTTCTTTAGTCTAGGAACCATTACGTGTGGTTAATTCAATATGTTGTGTGCAGATTCAGAGCTTCACAAAAGAGCTTGATCCCTCTTCCTTGCACCACAGAGAAGCAGAAATAGATCACAGAAATTTGCGCATTTGTCATTTCTGGCCTCTGAATGATGGAAGGGACTGTATAAGCTGCATCAGCGTCCCTCTGGAGAGCAGTGTGGCAAGAAAAGTCCTGAGGAATTGAAGGTCTGGAAGTGGATATAACCACTGATGGTTCACACAAGTCAAAAAGTCAAAAGAAGCCTTAAGCTTTTCTTCCTGGACAAAACTACTCCCAGACTTTCAAGAGCAAAAGGAAACCAAAGCTGTGCATGAGTATCACTCATTCCAAGTATTTCTTAGGTATATGTATGGCTAAAAACGTATCAAGTAAAATTTTAGCCAGATGGGTGCACTGTTTAATTATTTTGTTAAAGAATTACATAAACTTACTGTCCAACATCCCACTTCATATCTCTGCTATGAAACCTTTGCAATATCCAAATATCCACCAAAGATTTTTTCCATTCTTAGTATTTCATTGGGCTCTGTCTGGGGTGGGCACAACTAAAGATTGCCTATTATCATACAGTGAATGCACACAGGTCATCAACAGAGCTAATGGTCTCAGTCTGTCCCATGGTTCAAGCAGGCCTTATTTTCTAGTGAAAAGAATGTTTGCCTTTGAAGGCTACTGGCATTCTAATGGCAGGGTTTTGTATAAAATCTCCCTTTTAAATGCTGTGATCTGTTGACCCTTGTTTTGATTTCAGTCAGCGGACAGACTTTAGCTGTCAAAACGAGGAAAGGTAGAAAGGGTGGTTGAGAGAGTGACCATAAAGCACTCTCTTTTTTATGTATATATAAAAGGTGGACTATAGCCAAATTGTCTTGTGATAAGATTATGCTTCATTTGGTTTCTTTTCTCCTTCCCTGTGATGTGCTTATATAAGCCTTGGGGATATTAAAATATATTTTGACCCTTCACTTCATAATGCAAGAGAAAGATTAGACTCTTTCTCCACGAGTGGTGTCTTGGAGCAATAAAAAGAGTCTGTCTATAAACAAACCTCCAAAAGAAATTTCTTTGATAGACGACTCTCGACAATACAGAAAACCTTTGTATGCACCATCTGAAGCAGGGAAGGAATTTCTGTCTCACAGATGGGTGCATTCAAGAGAACAGTAACAAAATAGGGCACTACTTTTTTTGATGAGGAGATGATGAGGAGAAAGTTCTGCTTTTGATTTATAGAATTATATGATGCTGGCTTTCAGTAAAAGCTATGTAACAGATTGCATTGGAGTATATTTTTCTGAGAATGCTCCTCAATAGTGAAAGATAGAGCACTTCTGCTCTTGACAGAATGCAGCCTTATATTGACCTAGTCCTGATCTAAAACAGATCATTTCATCTAGTCGGAAGACAACTTCATGTTCATTTGCTCCTTTCAGAAAAAAGGCAGAAAAAACCCTCAAAAACCCAAACCAACAAGCTCAGTTTAGGACTTCTAAAGACTGAGTGATTGAGTGTATAAATACAGCCAGGACTGACAGCCCATCGCACAGGGAAGTAGCCTGGAACTAGAGAAGTAGCCTGTGGACTTATTGTGTGTGTTTTCTTTAGTGGCACACACCGTATTTTATGTGTTTGCTTTGCTTAGTCAAAATATTTTCAGATATATTTACGGAGAAGGAGAATGAGAAAACAAAATGAAAGAAAATATGATTGAGAGAACCAGCAAGTGAAACTAAATGATGAGAGGATATGGAAAAATTTCAGTGACCAGTGTTCAAAAAAAAAAAAAAATTCAGTGACCAAATGTTCACCTGTAAAGAATTCAAATGTGCTTTGATTATACAAAAGGGAAAATGCATTAAATCATTCAATTTTAAATGGATTTGTCTCTATTTCTAATGATGAACCATGTTATAATAACTCCCTTAAACCTATAAATCTATCATTTCAGACAATATTACTGTAACTGAGTTAGGTTAGTTTGAAATGGCTGATGTCTGTAACTTTTTTCCAGGCCTTAAATGGCTTGTGTGTGTGTGTGTGTGTGGTGTGTGTGTGTGTGTGTGTGTGTGTGCACATGTGTGTGTAGAAAAGACATGAAACAATTGAAAAGAGTAAGATATGCTTCCACTTCTGGAGGAGATAGAAAAATATTCTTAAAAGATCATTGCCCCTCTTCGTGGTGTTTAAAAGAAGGAGTTGAGAGTGACTTCTTGCCCACTGAAACTACTGCTAGAATGCAGCCAGGTAGGAAGTAATTTTGCCAGTATGAGTTTGGCCAGTTTAGAAGTTATGATGGTATTTTGTGAAGACCACGTATTTTGTAAATATGTTTCTATTTCTAAGCAATAAAGTTTCTTAATGCTTCTTCTCTTTGAATGGACCACTTCAGATTGAGAGGGTGATGACTATCTAAAACGTTTCTGACAGTGATGCTACTGAGCAGCTTTTCCCAGAGTTTTCAATAATAGAGTCAAATCTGTAAAAAAAAAAAAAAAAAAAAAAAAGGAAAATCAAAAGTCTTGCTTCTGATTCTGACATAAGTTTTATTTTCTTTTAAAAGGGCATCTTTTCTTACTTTGCCTTCAACCTCAAAATAAGAATATTTAAACCCAATACAAAGCCAGTCTATTTCTTTCCACAGTTTTTCTGTTCTCCAGTTTTCTTTCCTGCTGTTCCAATTTCTCCCTGTCCCTTCTTTAAATACCTTCAGTGGAAGCGCAGCCAGATTACTGAACTAGTAATGTTACTCTCAAAGCTGCCTGTGTGGCTCTTGGAAAGTTTAATCAGGACAGAGAGGACCAGATGAATTTCCTTTGAAGCATATTTTTGTACCTTTGACTGTGGTGGTCCTTCAAAAGGAAAGCTGCTGTTTCACCTACCATGCTCATCTGTAGTGTTCAAAAGGCAGATAGGGAACTTACACTTGAAAATTTAAATTATAAAACTTAACTGTGATCTTCCTGTGCCCAGTTCTTTTTCAAAACTGGAAACTTCAGAAGAGAGCACAGCAGGAAGTGACTAAACTGATTGCTGTTCCTAAGGGCTCCTCCAAAACTCAGCTGATCATTTGGCAGTAGTCAGCTGGGGCAGCAGTGGTCCAGGGAACTAATCCTGTTTCCTTTTGTGAGTGTAAGTAGGCTTGTGCTTGTAAATGAATGCTAAAAATAGTATGCTGTGAAGCAGCAGGTTGTGGAAGTGTAAAGACATGTACCAAAAAAAAATTTAAAACTCTTTAGTGGTACTTATATTTCTTATAAATAATATTAGTAGGCTGATGGTGGATGGAGGTAGCTAGCACTGATAACCAAAACCTGAAAGAGACAAAAGTCTGGTGCTGGGCTGAGTTACCCCAGAATGGATGGGAGTGGGATCTAGGATATTTACATCTAGACATTAAATATTTTCTTCTTCCCAATGGTGTTAACAGGAAACTTATGAATGGTGTCATTGGAATCGAGCAACATATCTTGCAAACAGGACATGTGACATGATCAGGGAAAACAGTAAGAATTTATTTTAAGCTGCATAATTATGTAGCAGGTGTGAACAGAGAAAGGTTGACAAGAATTAAAAATATTGTCAAACTCAGAGTCGTCCAATTTCAGTCTTAAAGAGATGAACATTAAAGACAATAAGGAAGATAGCTGATATTAATTTTAGAGATGATGTGTGATATTATATATCTCACAATCTGTAAGATGCAATGAGTTTATTTCTATTCTAAGTCTGGTATCTGATTAGTTTAAATATCTTTGAATTAGTAGAATGATGCTCTGACTATCAGAGGTTTTAATGAGTATCAAATCAGGTGATTAAGGTAGAACGATTCTATAGCAGACATGAAGGCTTCAGATGTCAAATTAACAAAGTGAGAGCTGTTCCAGGAAATAAGCAACATCAGTTGAGAGTTCAAAGGAAAGCATGGCTTCAGAGGAGTAAGCAGCTTCATTAAACTCCATGAATGATCGCTGTAGATAAATTTTGCATTTCAATTAATGTCTTGCTTCTGGAGACAGCAGTATTACAGAGCTTCAACCAATAATGCAAAGAGATTTACATGAGCTGAACATCTGTGATTCCCTGACTACTGACCTCCTAAATAAGCAGTTCACATTTTCCCCCCCTCTCTCTGTTAAAAGACAGCTGTTTGAATTAAATTCATTCTTTATCCTTTCAGGGTCTTCATTCTGGTGCTTACTGGATATTGTTCCTATAAAGAATGAAAAAGGAGATGTAGTACTCTTTCTGGCCTCTTTCAAAGATATAACAGACACAAAAGTGAAGATTGCTGCAGAAGACAAAAAGGAAGGTTTGTGTGAATTGCAAAAACATTGATAAGAACCAACATTTATATGTTTTTAAGAATTGTACCTGCATGAGCATTCTCTATTGTGTGCACTTTTTAATATAGAGACCTCCTAGATTTCCAAATAAGAAATTAATATATGACATTGAATGATAAATAATCTGTTTGCTTTTTTATTTACATATTGCTACAGATTCTGTAAACGTGGAATTTAGGAGACAGAATATTTTGTCCTAAAAATTAAATTTGTTTTTATCTACCATGATTTAATTTATTTACTTTCTGGATTTACAGAGGTATGTTTTGGTATTTTGGAAAAGCTAGATTTTTTCAAACATTCCATCTGTGAATTTGATTTCAGCATGGCTGAGAGATAAATGAATTCATTTTTTCATATTTTCCAATGAGCAGATTTTAAAACAGCTTTTAAAATTATTTTGCCAATTGATAAGCATATATTTTCTTGTTTCATCTCATTTTCACTTCATTTTATTAACTTATAAGACATATTATGTAATCAGGATTAATTTATAAGAAATACATTCTCACTTTTATTTGTTTCTGAAAGGAAACACTACAAGGATTCTGTTCCATGAATTTGGAAAATTGTCATATGGTAATGGCTCACAACTGCCATAAAATAATTTTGACTGTATAGTGTAATCAAGGTTTGCTAAATTTTGCTAACACAAAGCAAAGTCAGTGTGGATGGATGAAGGCTATGCAGTGAGCTTCAATTTGTGCATCAAAGGCAGTGAACTTATTCCAGATTTGCATTGTGTAAAGGCATAGTGAACTAACACTTTACTTTTGTAATTTATCCTCTCAAAGGAGCTGCTTAGAAAGAGTTTTTCTATAGACACAAAGAGTAGCTCTCAGCATTCTGTAAACTGCCATTAGTGTTGAATTTTCCAATGTGGTGCTACTCTGGGATCTACTTAAATATTTCACCCAGTGATAGCCATTGATATTGCGTATCTGAAAAACGACATAGTTATGGCCCTTAGAACACCTTTACTCCTCATGGGTTTCTAAAGTAGGGGAACAATTAATATCCAACTTTTTCTGGTTTTAAATATTCATATTTCAACAAAAAAAGTTGTATTCCAGTTACAGAGATGTGTAATTCAATATTCTTCTATGAAATATTAGTACTTTAAATTGTAAAAATATTATGGTCTTTTGTGCTGATTAACATTTATAAACCAACAGTTATGCTTATGATGTCTGCCTCTTGTGTGCATTTGGACAAATAATTTCACATTTTTCTTACTTTTCAAGGCCTGATTATTAGATGGGTTTTGGGGGGGAATTTTGCATCCTTCGTTTTTTGCACTGAATGTATTTGAAAATTTCTAAGCTGAAAGACTGAATAATGGTTTTGGACTAGTACACAAGTACATTTTACTGCTTTTCCTTACATTCAGTTTCAACCAATTGCTACCTCTTGAAGTAAAAAAAATAAAAACATTAAAAATATTTTACCTTGTTTCTCCTTAAACCTCAGAAAACCTTGCTCTAATAAAATTTTTAGGAAAGTAATTTACTAAAACCTGATATGTGGAACCATGTCAGAGATTGTCAGAACATCTGTGCTCTAAAGCCCAATGATTTACAAGTGATGCAAATTTTCAGGACAGACTTGGTGAGAAATCACATTCAATATGCCAGTGATGACTTGAAATAGGTATGTTGCTGATTACTTGCAAAATGACAGCTATTGTTTATCTGATAAATATTCTTTAGCTACAGAGTTATTTTGGGATGGATTAAGATGGTCTTTTGATGTGGTTCCATGTTAAATTATAAATCTAAGCAGATTTTAACTCCTGTGTCCTGTAGCACACTTACAAATTACTACTACTTCTCTTGCTGTGTACTGATGCAGGAATGCACTTACTCAGAGCTACACTACACCAGCAAATGCCCATTTAATTTGTACAAGCTTATGAATATTGACACCTGGTTTTCTTCCATGACATATTCTGTGAGGACCATCCTGAAACTTGGTTGTTCCATCCCTTCATACTAATTTTAAACCCATGACAATCATTTTATGTTATTAGCATCATGGAAGCAGAAAGTAACTTAGTGTGGGGCTTTGACAAAGACAGTGTTTCATATAAAGAAATGAGATAGAAAACAGGATTTAATAATTTATTCAAAATATTTACAAAGAATTCCAGCATTTTAATTTTATGTAAATCTACCTGTCTATATAAAAATAAATGTAGTGGTATATCGGCCCTTTTTTAATAACATTGAAATTCTTCCTATGCAAAGTGATTCACTAATCCTCCAGTGGTGAATATCATCTCATTATTGTTAGAAAAGAATTCCCAGCACAATCTGTGCAACTCATTCAGTATCTGAAATTTCAGAAGGTTTAACTTCTAGAAGTAATTGGTTCTTCTTTACTTAGACCACAGCTACTATCAGGCATGTAGGATGCACCTTGTATTAACAAAAAATTGAGTTGGTGTTTTGTCTGGATGTATGAAAAAACTTTTTTAATGTTCAGAGATTGATTTACTTTTTCAAGGATTACTGAATCTGCCATTTCAAAAATCAAATATTTTTGAAACTTGGAGTTGAAACTGAGCTATTTCTATAAGGTAATTGCCATTATGCAGTTTTCTATTGCCTTTTTAGCATACCTCTTGAGGTTAGACTGTGTATGGAAGGAGGACCTAGATACAAACATTCTCAGTATGAAGCTATTCTGCCCACGCAAGGCCCTTTTATCAATGTTTTTGTTTCAGTCTCTCTCTTCTGCTTTCTGCCCAGAACTGACTTTTATAATTTGTATGGGTCATTAATAGTCATGTTCCATCTCCCTTTAATTTCTAAACTCCTTAGCAAACTTATCTAACAAAATTCTTTCATGTTCCTTTTCTCCTAAGTCTGCCCCTTTGGTCTTCCACCAGCACTTCATAATAGCACACTGTCAATGCTTGTGCCTCCAAAAAGTCTTCTCCAGACTCCTACTTCCTAGGATCTTTCCTAATTTTGATATCACCTGTTTCTTCTGTAAAATCTTGTTCTCCTTGTACTTTTACAATGACACCTTCCTGAACTTTATCTCTTGATTTTATGGCCTCTTTCTTCTTGTGCACTGTATATTTACTCTTGCAAATCTCAGGAGCCAATACTGTCTTTGATTTTCTGCAGGCATTTTCTTATCTATTTTATCTTGTCTGTTCACACAATTTCAGTTGGTCCTTTGTGCCAATGTGCCTTGCAAAAGTCCACTTTTTTACCTTATTTTCCTTTACCCAGCCCAAATATCAGAGGTTGTCTGTGACCTTTTCTTTTGAATGTGTCATTCGAAATACAAATTTAACAGGGTTTTTTCTGCTTTTCTTCTGTATAAAAGTTTCCAGTGAAAAGAGCCTTATCAACCAATGGGAGAAGCAGACTTTGTTCTAAATCTTTCATATAAGAAAAATGGAAAAACACATGCCTGAAAAGTTTGGCAGTCTAAGAAGTGCTATGACAGTCAGCAACTTTCACACTTCTTTGTTTTGGTTTGGTTTGGGTTGGTTTTTTAAGTCAATTTGCCAATATCCTTAAAGGCTTCAATTTTTCAGTATCAGTAATTTGCTTTCAACAATAAGTTTGCCTTACCTGTAAGTTTACTGCAGAAATACACTCTGCTTTCCATCTGCGTAATAATACTTGTAATCCTTTGCTGTTGTGAAAAGCAAGTCACCACCTTTTCTTCCTAAAACTATGTTTTGTAAGCAAATTGATGGTCTTTTCAATATACAGGAAAATATTTATTTGGTTGTTTTTTTTTAATAAACAGTTTCTCAAGTAGTTTTATGGGAGCTTTATTTTAGCATCCTAATTTACAATGAGCTACTTTTTGGTGAGCTAGTTAAAAGTTGCATAGTCCTTTTGGAGGAAAAGTGATTAAACTTAAAATTCCATTCTCCAAATCTGGACTCCAGTGTGGTATGGCTGGATCAGTACTTTGTCATTTCTGCATATGATCCTTCTATAAAACACTAGAACATATGCTGGAATTTAGTGGGACTACAGGAATCCAGGTAGGAAAATAAGAATTTAAATTATTCTGTGACTACTTTTAGACAGTTAATCTGTATGCTAATGTGTAATGACTTAGATTACATAGATGTAGAGTTCCACTGCTAGAGTCACTGCTAAAATTCCCATTTAATTTGACTCATTCCACAAAGATTCCTTTAGTCTTTATTGGTAATCTATCTGCTTTTGTTTCAGTTTTTTTTATTGTGAAAATTTTGAACTCTTTGTTTGAAAACAATTATTATCAAAATATGCAATATGCCACAGAATTACATGATAGTTGAGGTGGGAAGGCATCTCTGGAGATTATCTGGTCCAACGACCCCTTCTCAAAGGGTCAGGTTGAATACATTGCACAGGAACACATGCAGATGTGTGCTGAATAACATGAAGGATGGAGACTCCACAATTATCTGCGCACTCTGTTCCAGTGTTTGACTCCTCATAAAGCAAAAAAAAGCTTTTTCTTAAACAGAATTTCATGTTTCAGGTTGGTCTGCCTGTTGGCAAAGATGCCTTCACCCTCAAAATAATGTGAATTAAAAGATGGACTACACCTTTTGTCACCATGGATTAAACTAAGATGCATGCTATGGTTCAACTGGCTGGCTTTTTCTGGCTTCTTAGTAATCCTTAGGTCCATATGAATTTCTAAGGAGACAGAATTATTTTGATTATTCATCATTTTTTGGAGGGAGGAGTTGTTCTTTCCGTGTGCCAGAAGTGAAATACCATGTGCCGAACACTTTACATTACAGATATTTTTATGTTGAAAATGTCTATTTGGAGTGGGAATAGTCTCTTGCAAGAAATTCTGCAATGTGCACTTTGATTTATTCTGCTTAATTACCGTCTCAGCTACTTCATGATTGCTCAAGCTACTGCAGTGAATATTCAGAAGTTTTTCATTTTAAAGCACTTATACCTGTCAGGAGGAAGTATGAGATGGGGAACATAACCATACAATCACCTTGATTTACAATAACCAAAGCAGATAAATTTTTTTCAGGATGTACAGGCACCATGCAGTTCTATCAAGAGAGGAGGTGGGTTAAAAGCAGAGTTTTACCCCAGTACTCCCACTGCCCAAAAGAAGAAAATATTGAGGAAGCCTTTATTTTGCAATGTCTCAGTTACATCTTCGCTAGGATGACTTTGCTCCTGGCTCACTGTCAAATTAAGAGGGGTCTGAAACTCTTTTGCCATCAGTAAAGAGAAACTCCTTTCCTCCTGGTCTGTGTATGATAGTTTAAACACTTAGGGGACAAAAATAGAGCTGCCTTGTTCCTTTTTGCATTTGTGAGCACGAAGATGCTCTCCCTCTCACCTTTTCACCTTCTTACCCAAGCAAATAAGTTGTATTTGAGCCTCGAATCTTTAGAGACATATCAATCTTTGTAGCTCTTGCTTTAGCCTTGGACCAAGCGTTAAATACAAGTGGCAGTTCCATTCCAGCAGCTCTCAAAGAGGTACAGGGCATGTTCTGGAACTGAGGGGAAAGTGTCCTTTGTGATATATGTAGAATGAAAAGGAGGAAAAGAAAAGCAAAGTCTGATTGATTCTTGAGCAAATGCAGAGCAGCAGATTGTATTCTGGGATATCGTGGAAGGTTGACAGAATATACACATTAGTAACCAAAAAGTTCATACTCACCAGTTCCTAGATAAATTTGTGTGATTGCTTTCAGATTTTCCCTAGAAAACAAAGTTATCAAGGAGTGGGGAGGAGGGAGATGTTGTTTGTTTGGGTTTCTGTTTTGTTTTGTTTTCCATTTTGCTGGCAGATTGTTGGAAAATATCTTCAGACATTCTTTTTAAAGTCTGAAAATTCAAACGTAAGACAGACAAGAGAAGGCATACAAGAAACAGGGAATATGTTCAGTGCATGTGTTGCTGATTAGAACTCTTCAGAGTTGTGTGTGTGTGGTAGGTGACTAGTTAACGAGGCAGATGGTTTACAACCTTCCTATACAATTTACAACCTTTCTTATTTCTGTGGGAAAAAAATCTGAAAAGGGAGAAATATCTTTAAAGAGTTTCATTGGCCTAGACACAGTCTGGAATCTCACATTTTATTAAGAGGCCATGAGGACTAGAGTACATATTTCATGTGTACTTTGTGTTCAGAAACAATTTGGGAGGCCTTGGGCCATTTGCAGAATTTAACTGTAATTGCAGTTATAGGGCATGTAATTCATGCTGCAGATCCTCAGAGCAATTCTCAGCAAATGAGACCTATTACAAGTGAGTTTTGCATAGCTGTAGAAAAGATGGGTTTACAACTCTCCATCCTAAATGGTATACTTAAAGTTGTAAAACAGGTTGAGCTTAAGACTAGTCACTTTCTTAGTCTGAAAATCTCATTCCTTGAGAGATAATCAGGGATATTTTCGGGGTATTTCAAAGACCATGTGGAACATATACACAGACATCACAGGGTTTTGAACTTATATATGCCTCAGCTTTAAAAACCATTTTTTAAAAAATCTATGCCCCCTCCCCCTGCTGTTTTAACTCAGGACATGTTACACTGACCACAAAACTTTTTTATAGGTGTCTTATCTGGTTCTGTATTGTACATAAATCTATTAAGAAAACAAATCTTCATTCTCAAAAGACTTAATTTCATTACAAGATAGTAATTATTCAGGTACATATATTACTACTTTCACTTGAGTGAGCAAGGTGTACTTTAATATCATCTTCTTTGCAAATTTTTTAAAATTATTTTTGCAATGAATGACTTTTAAATTATGATCACTTTTTTCTGAATATTCAAAAGAAGAAAAAATATCAAAAAATAAAATACATGATTAAATTTATGGAATTAAAGGAAAAAAGAAAACTCTCAGGTTCCACGATATTATGTCCTTAAATACTAGACACTTGTAGAGGAAGAGATATTAACCCTTGCTGAAGAGGGTGAAAAGTTTCTTGGTGACTTAAATAGTTGGGATTATTTAAGTTCCAGGGGTTCTTGAAAAATATTTCAAATATTCTCTTTATTATTACAGCTATATTTTTGTTCATAATGATATATGAGCATATCCCTGTCTCATGAGCCTTGTGGGAATTTGCTGCGGGAAATAAAAACTATTCCAGGAAAAAACAGTCACCTCAAAAAAAGCTGGAAGTGAGTGATGACCAAGCTGTAAATTCAATGCTACATCTTGTTCTGTAAGAACTACATATGACCACTCACTTTAGCTGAATCAATAGATGTATTTCAAATTTGATGACATAATAAAAATGACAATTTTCCCATTTGTGAGACAACTCTAGAGCAGTACCAGTAGAAAGCTGGCGAATAAACTATTTTTACACAATTATGAAATAGCTATTTTTGAGTCAGAATATTTTACTTCATTATAAGAGTTCTGTAACTTTTCAGCAGTAGTATTAATAAAGGAGAAAATAGTTTAAGTAATTCACTTTCAGAGTTCTTCTCCTGAAACTCAGTCTATTGGAAGCAGTTGAAAAAAAGACATGTCTGTTGGAATTTTTTTTCCCCATTCTGAATTTTAAGAGACAGACCCAAATACAGGTATCTAAAAAGAAATATTTATTTATTTATTTATTTATTTATTTATTTAAGGATGTGCTCCCATCATCCACCAAAATGGAAGAGGAGAAAGAACCCTTCTTTTGGCTTTGTGTGTCTGTTCCCTCATACCTTTTTTCTTCATAGTGGAAGAATTAGCGGACCAAAATGTGGTTAAGGATTTTTATCTCATAAGCATACCACTGTTTAAAGGTCTTTCTTATTCATAAAAACATTAATAGTAATGTATAATATTGCTTCTTTTCTCTTTCTGTTCAAAGCTGAATTTTCTCTCAAGGCATAATACTAAAATTATGATAATCATACCGTTGATTCTGTGTAAAATTGGCCCCTTTAAAAAATGTCCTGTAATAATGTTTACAGTGTATAGCTGGTATGTGTGTTAAGTACATCTTCTTATTGAATCAGTTAATCAGTTACAGAAATAAAAAAGCAGCTAGAGGCTAGCCTGGATCCACCATACAGCTAACAGCTATGTGAATTGTTGGCTGTTGTTGGCAGAAAGAATGTGTCATACAACCCACAGAACTCCTGCAGCCTCTTGCCCATGGTAGTGTTGTATTCTGTCATTAATACCAAAGATGACTTTTATCAGTTTTCTCTTTATTGGCAATTGCTGGTGTGATGTCTCCTGAATAATAACAGAAAATTTGCTAAAGATTTTTAAAAGCCTAGAAAAAAATCATACCAACTTTCCATATAATCTGGTTTTAGAGGGTTGTTTTGTGTTCATTCAAGAGTTGCTTTCCCCAGTTGTCTTCTTCAGAATTTCCTTGGTGGTTTGGTTTTTTTGAGAGCTGCCTATGAAATGTGTTTTGTGTCAGTGATACTGGATATGATTTAGTACCAGTGTGTTTCCTGTAGACATCATTGTATTTATTTTATTGCACATGGGTTACTTGTGGAGGCCTATGCTAAGATCACACTTTCTGTGTGGTATTCCATATCTTATGATGCAATTGATGAGGGTTTCTCAAGATGCCTTAAAAGGACCAAAATTCTTGATTGCACTTCTCACAGGAAGCCTTTTATAGAGTTGCAAGACGAATAAATTCTTTAATAAATCATTCACTGAACCCAGGTTCAAAAAGGAGCAATTCAGTACTTGAAAGATATTCCAGGTAAAAACATCTCTCTGTGTGATTGGGCTGAGTGGTTGTGACAGCCTAAAGATAGACACAGCAAAGGTAATGGGGGAGGTTTATTCTCCTGCCTGATTTCAGGATAGAGCAGCAGGAGAGATCACACAGGTAGCACAATATACCATTCTGTGTTTTGAGCAGGGAAGAGTCCAACCAGTATTAAAAATGACAGCATTAGCATGGTTACTATGCATTTTCACAGTGCTCCTTTCACCATGCGTATGGAGCAGCATCATGGATTTCTTCAAGTCTGTCCCTATTTAGATACCTTTTAGCTATGAAGAAAGTCCATTTCTCCTGTTCTACTTCATTGGTGGTGTTGTTATTGTTCAACAGGAAATCTAGTTCACACATTCAAAATGATGTTATTTCTATGATAAATTTTCTTAGGTGGGAGCTGGCCTTACTTGCTGTTTCATCTCACAATTGACTTTAACTTTGTAAACAATGAAATAAATGAAAAAGTTCTTATCTACTCTACCAGTTTATCTAGTCTTTGAATAAAATGCTAGTAGAATAAAAATTTTATTTTTTTATTCCTCATACTCACTCCTGGCTTAGCTCTCGAAATAACTAAAGTGAAGTCATCTCATTATTTTATGGAATTTATTTATAAAAGTGTACACTACATTGATAAATAAAACTGAAATTTAGAATTTTCACTGAGAACACCCACTATAGGGTCCATGTAAATCTGGAATTCACTGTTTTTCTGCAGGACTCTTCCTTGCAAAGTGTTTAAAGATATCTATATCTATACTACCTCTCCTGCTTTTGCCCAGGCAGGGTTACTGTGCAGCAGGACTTGAGATGGTCATATTTGCACTCTTTGAAGAGGAGAGTCATTGTGCCTGAATCAGTCTTACCCTAGGCCTAACTGCCCCACCTGCCAAGCAAACAGGACAGTGGTGGCAATCAAGTAATTGGGGCTGGAATATAACTTTGAGCATGGAGCTAACATGCTTGTGAATATGTAAAAAAGCAGTGAAGCACCACCTTGTCCCTGGTGGTGACCCTGTCTTTCCTTGGCTACTGTACTGCAGAAATACTGCTTAGAGATCCAGGTCTGCAGCCTCACAGCCTTTAGGATAACTCTGTCACTTTGGTTGTTGATAGAACTACCATCTCTGAATAAAGTTCCTCAGGTGTGCATGTGTTCCCAGGCTAAATGCCCAGGCTGCTTTACATCCCTCTCTATTTCATTCACATACTGCCAGTATATTGTGTTCTGGGTTAAATTTGAGAGGTGCAGGTTGCTTTTATTCACACTCTATGTTTTAGGCAAACACAGGCAAATCTCTCGGATTTTCCTGTGTAATATGAATTAAATGCTAGACCTTAATCTTCTGTTTTGTGTCTATGCACACTTGGATTGAAAACTTTCAGTGGTAATGACCCATGATCAGACTGGAAGATATTTCTATACAAGAGAATGTTGGGTGTCTATCACACCAGAGGGAACTGTAGGTAGTGGTTTAATTTAATGCACGTTCTATTAATACACGAATGAGAAAAGTGAAACCGGTTTTTTGAAGGCATACAAATTAATGCTATGAAAAATGAGGAAAAACTAGCAAGGCTGAGAGAGTTTTTGTAAATGAAGTGCAAACTTTCTGGCCAGATCAGATTAGTTTATTTTGGTATTTGGAAAAAAATGCATTTCATGGTCTCTCTCATGCCACAGGTTGTCCTCTATGGAGTGAGCATAGTGCTTCTGGGTCACATCAGGGTTACTCAGTCTTCACTATGAGAGTGGGGAGTTGCTAGGACATGGCAGTTTAGGTTGAGAAAGGGAAAAGAGAGAGGCCTGTAAATGGTTTTAAAAAGAATTTCAAAGTCATATGACAAAACCAGGCTACTATAGATGAACAATACTACAGTGGAGAGACTTAATTATTAATTCAAGAGACTTAAATTAACATTTCCTCAGAGAAAGAGATAAGAATTTTATTCTTACCCAGAATTTAATAACACTTAAAATTTAGTTTGAGTTTTAAATGGTTTGATGATTAAGAGATTACTTTTTAAAACCCAACATTAATGTAGTTGGGTCTTTTCTGAAATAATGCTTTTTGATCCATCTTTCTTCATTGTAGCTGACATCAATATGTGTTGGAGATGGGAAAGTATGAGGCTTCTCTGTCTGCCTTCTTCAACTTTTGAGTAGCCATTTGGCTTTGCAGTATAAAGGTTTTCCCTTCATTTTTTTTAGGTTTTTTTCCCCCTTCTCGTTACTGCCAAGTAAAAAAAAATCCTCAGCTAGGGTGTGCTCTTACATGAATTACATGAAAACTTCTTTACTGAGAAGTTTGGAAAGTTTATCTTCCTACACATTTTGTTATGCATGGTTTTGTGCTGTTAAGCCAAAAATACATCAGTCTTCTAATGTATTATAATACAAATCTTTCTTGCTTTTCTAGGCAGGTTTCAAAATGTAGCTATGTTTCTTGCTGCTAAATTCTGGCTCTGCTAATTAGTTTTGTGTTTTGTTAAATTTTTTCCGCCTTAATTTGTATGCATTGAATTGACTTTAATTAAACCTCCTTGACAGACGGCTTCTTCCTTTATTCCCATAATTTCTTTTTTCTTAATCCTGACACGTCACAAAAAGTCTGCTTTCATTTACTCTGGCATAAATTCACTGTAATTCCATCAGAGTGACTGGAATTACTTTGAATTTACTGCTTTATAAGCAAGAACAAAATTTGTTCCCATGATTGACAATTTCAGACATCTGAATGGAGGTGAAAACCACAAACCTTTCCAAAATAATGTTCAGTCTTTACTCTTAATGGGTTTCATGTCACCAAGGAATATGTCAAGCCATTGTGCCAGTGGCCATGTGGTGGGAAAAGAAATCTTAACGCATGAATGTAAGAATTGGTTATTACTAATTAACAGGCTCACAAATTAGCATATTCTCACATAATGGAAGCCTAGTACAAGTCAGACTCTTTGTTTTTAAAAAGTACACCACAAGAGATTTTTTTTCTTTCTGTAAAATGAGAGAGAGAGAGAGTAGGATCACCTCAAGGATATTTTCAGTGGTTACTTCTAGCCATCCTTCCCTCTGGTCAGCAATCTCTACTTTCTGAAACAGTAGAGAGTACATTTATCTTATCTATGAAATCATATATTGCAATTAATTGCTTCTGAGTTGTGTGAAGGCATTTGACAATTAAAACTTTACAGTGATTTTTATTTGCCCTTCAGGAGAGAGGGGTTTTGCTTCTTTACTGAAAAAGATTAAGCAAAAGGAAAGGTGTGCATAATATTTACATTTCTACCAACGTCTGAAATGTCAGTAGTTCAGGTCCCAAAGGTTAAAGTGTTATTTCCTGATCTTTAATGGACTCTCACCTCTGTTCTGCAGAAAAATGGAAAGGAAGAGGAAGGGCAGGATCACATTTTGAGTCGGCACGTAGACGGAGTAGAGCTGTCCTTTATCATATCTCTGGACATCTACAAAGAAGAGAGAAGAACAAATTAAAAATTAATAATGTAGGTGATATTCTTTTCTTCCCCTCTCCCCCCAAAAATGTACTCTTTAAGAAGGCACTATATTTAAAAAAAAAAAATTTAAGTGCTGTAAAAGGTCAGTGAGTACTTGAGAAATATCCTGGTCATAGTTTTACAGTAAAAAGGATTAGAATGCTCCTCACTTAAGTACAGTTCTGCCTACTTTGGTATTTGTTGCCATATAGCAAGATAGTGGATTTAATCATACTGTAAACAGACATTTAATGCCATGAAATCCACACTATAAAATTTCTCAGAACTTAGAATCCACAGGTTCTCAGAATTTTAGGGTCCAATTTACCTTGTTATCCCAATTACTTTATCTCAATTATTACTATTTGCCAAAAAAAAAAAAAAAGAAAAGAGATTCAAGATGTTGCTCTAGCTGAAACTCTTAATGCTGTTAAGCTCCAAAAGGTCCCCCTTCATTTAGGCAAGTTTTCATATTAATTTCTCCAACTTTGTGCTGTGATATTTATCCTTTCATTTCTTAATTGAAGCAGTGATGTTTCCATCTTCAAATTAATTCTGTTCCTCCAGTGACTATAACTAATGAGTAAGTTCACAAAACATGCTGTGAGTGTTGCTAACACTAAATCAAACCATAGAAAAACCAAGAATATAGCAACAGAATGACTTCTAAAGAAATATTAATGAGAAAAAATAACTCTCCTGCTCTGTGCAACTATGTTTCAGGGGAAAAGTTAACGCAGAGGATACCTATGAAATCAGTATGTTCATATAAAAATTTGCTAGAATAATATCGGAGCGCCTGTTCCAACTGTGAAAGCCTCTAGTTATTGGAAGCAGGGGTCGCAAAAACGGCTTCTCAGAGCAGTATTTAGTTTCCTTTTTGTGTATTATTAGTTTTAATGAGGCAAAGTATTTGACAGAGACACAAGAACTAAATGGTCTTGTTTTGTTCTTTTGGTTTTTTTTATGGTTAGGGGAGGATGGAAGATAGGCAATGGAAAAAGTAACCAAAGCATATAAAACATGAACACCCTGAAGAGATGATCTGCCACTGGGCATGTTCCTCTTATTGATTACCAAAATTAGGCAGCAGTGCAGATTCATCCTCATGTAGATTATTATATTAGAAATTAAAAGTAGAAAAAACTTGGTATAGATTAAGGACATGAAAATACACAACTGGTATCTATCTCACAGGACATAGAGTCACTTCCATTGGATTTACATATTAAAAGTTGAAAAAAAGTTAAATGTTAAAAAATTATTAAATGTTTAAAAAAAAGTTACAAATGTTTCATGTTGAAAAAGCATAATAATAAAAAACCCCCTGCAAAATATGACCAGATCTTCCAGGGATATTTTCATTGCATAGTAATATGATAATATCTTTTAGGAACATGACTCTTTAATAGTTTCTGATGACTTACCTGTACTGTCACAATGCTAGTGCAGATGTTATTTTATCATGTTAAAACATTTATTCTGAGACTAATTTACTACCTTTAGTGCATGGATTTTTGGAGCTATGGATTGGAAATAATATGAGGAATGCTTTCTTTTCTATGATTAAAAATGGGCTGACACTAATAAAAGTGAGAATTCAGCTGCTTAGATTCATGAATAAGAACCAAGAATAGAGAAGGCAATGACATCAGTATTTCAAAAGAAAGACAAAGAGAAAGGCTGTGACAGACAACACAAATGTAGTTAAGTCTACAGTTATGCAGGTTTTGTCTTTTTAATTTCATAGTGAATAACTTCAAGATCAGAAGTAATCTTTGCTGAATGCACAATATTGTTTTCGGAGGCTCTTTGTTACTGGAACAGCATTAACCAGGAGCACAGTATCAGTGAGCAAGGATTTTGTTAGTAAATAATGCAAGACACTTCATGTCCCACATGCTGCTTTTTGAGAGGGTAGGTGTTTCTTGTCAAAGCTATGAAAGATGAAAGCTAGGGATTTCTACAGCTTAATACTGAAATCTTGGCTGCATAAAACATTGGTAAGACAAAGATTCAAGACAAAACTTAGTCTAATGACAAATGTAGTCAGTTCTGAAGCCTTACTATGGCAGATAAACATTTTGGTTTAGATCAGGAGTGCAATTTTAAAGAAAACCAAAAAGTTATTCCTACTAACTGTGCTTTCATTCACATTATCTGGATTCCTGCAGATGGAACTAAACCAGGAGAGGTGCTCCAAGTACTGGAGCTGTTCAGTCCATAGGACCAGGCTAGAGCTAGTCTGAAAGAACCTCCTCACAGCTCTATGTGTAGGATGTTTTTCCTCAACACCATCTATTGCTTTCTATATGTTCCTATTTACAGTACTATGTCCTTGTGTATACGAAGCTTTAACCTATCTGTCCAGTAGAATAACATTGCTCTGCAGCGAAAATTAATTCAACAGAGGAAGAAATAGTTTGCCAGACTCAGTCCCCTCTTTGCTCTATTTAATCTGTAACTTATTAGTTTTCTTCCTGCCTCAACATTCACAAAAGTTATTCCATGAGCAGAACCATCTGTATAAATAAATGTGAGGTCTACGTTAGAAACAAAAGTAGCACTAGGTCTTGCCTGCATATGAGTATGTCATATGTTATTTTGCTTCTTTTACAAAAAACACCAACCACCTAAGGGCTGCGTTAGAAGAAATGCTTCGGTGTAATCAAATTATTGTTTTGTCTCAATTAATTTTTTTCTCTCTTTTTCAGAATGTTTTCGTAGACAAACCAGCATTTCCAGAATACAAAGTTTCAGATGCAAAAAAATCCAAATTCATTTTGTTGCATTTTAGCACTTTTAAAGCTGGCTGGGACTGGCTTATTTTACTGGCAACGTTTTATGTTGCTGTGACTGTACCTTACAATGTTTCCTTTATTGGCCATGATGAGCTGTCGACAACTCGAAGCACAACTGTCAGTGACATTGCAGTGGAAATTCTCTTTATCATTGGTAAGATATGTTTGGGGGGTGTTTGGGATCTCTTTTCTGTCATTTAGGATTTTCACAGAATGCATAATATTATAGAAGAGGAAATAATCATTCCTTTCATGACTTTAGAGAAAATCAATGCTAGGTGTACGGCTTGATATTTTCCCTGAACTTTAGATCACCTTTTTTTTACTTTAAATTGATTGAAGTAATTCTGCTGTTGCTCTAAAAGGACTTTGTTCTCAAGGAAGATTGAAACCCATTGTTTCACCCTGTGGATGCCTAAAGCCTTCCCAGTATAGGAATGTGCCCTGGAATTGCTATGGTTTTGTTCACAATCTATGGGTTATTTTTTTATTTCACAAACACTTAGAAGCGCCATGGACCACAAGCTGAATAGATTTTTTAAAATACTGATGTAAGATTAAAACTCATACTGCAATAATGCACATATACAATATCAATATGCTATATTGACAACTGGGATATAATTTGAGAGGTTGGAGTTTGGTCATCTGATCCATTCTCTAAACTTTTTATTTCCATGATCCATTTAATTCTTATGTCTTTTGAGAATCAAGAAGAAGACAAGGTCATATCTAATAATGGCTTTGTAGCAAAGAAATTTTGGGGGGGGGGTGGTTTTGTTTTTTTTTTTTTCAATTTATTTCTGAATATGGAAAAGAATCCCCGACTAGAGTCAAACAGATTTTTCCCCAAGCTTTTACTATTATAATACCACTCAGTGCTGTCACACTGATGAACCAGAGCTCAGATCTGTTGCAATTATGCAGGTGGAGAAGCTATTATTTTTAAGAAATAAGCCAAGTGGAGCATGTCTTTCTTGAACATGAAAAGGGTTTGGATGGGTTCTGAGAGAGAAAGAAAATGAAAAAAAGAATCAAATCATTCTCAAGTTTGAAACTTCTTTTCCACTTCAATCTTCTCTATTTTTTCGTGAAAACATATAGCATTAAAAGCAGTGTTACAATCTTCTCTAGGAGAACTAAAGAAATCTCAATCATAAAAACTAAGCAATAACTCAGAAGATTTTCTAACAAAAATTTTGAAAAGTTTATTCCATTTCTTTGTCAGCTTTGTTGTAGACAGTAAGACTAGTGGCTGATGGAAGAATCAGATGTTATAATGGATAAATATTTGTTTCCTCCTTTAGTCATTGCTTCATCATTAGAGTTAAGGTCTAATTTTCAATGCTATGCTCACTATTAGATCTTGGTGGAATCCTTCACGTTAATGCAAAAAAATCACATTCAAAAATACTCAAGCACTGCAGTAAGAAACTTGAATTCTGCAATGCAGACCATCAAGGATCATCTTGTGTCTTGCATAAAGAGTGAGGTTATGACTCTAGTCAGTCATAAATTAATGTTACATTAAGAAGACTAAATCAAATCATCCTACTTTATGTACGTGGGTGACTTTACAAAAAGAGTAGACTCAAGGTTACAATATTTTGATAATGGTGTAGATAACTGGTTTGTGTTATAAAAGTGTTTATTTGAACATAAGCACAAGAGAGTACAGTCTGTATCTAACTGATTTATGTGCTGTAGTGTTCTATTGAAGCAAGACAGATGATGAACTGCTTCGTGATACTTTTCTGGTTATATATTTTGCTGGAAATACGGAGTTTTATATCAGTAAGTCAAAAGCAAAGGCATCTCTATGATCAATAGAATAGCTGAGTAAGAAAAATAAAACCAAGAAGATTTTCTGTAAATTTTACTTCATATTTTCCAGTTAGATTTTTAGGTCTGTAGTCCAGGAAATCAAACTGTGGCTGCAACTAAATACATTCAAAGAAATGTGCATGAAGTACTAGAAGAGACTTTGCCTAATCATGTTACAGGTAACCACAAACACTGTACTGTAGAGTACTGGTGTTCCTCCCCCACAGTTTGAATAATGGCTCCATTTTCTCCAGAATAATTTTTTTTCTAAAGTTATTATCTGATTTAAATCTGCAGCTCTGAGGAAAGTTTTATGGAGTATTTTCAGGATATTTTCATACTGCATTTAAACCCCTGCAGTGAATTTAAAGAAAATAGTGTGTTTAGGATCATCTCTGCAGGGTCCTTTATCCATTAAAATGTTGAATTACTATGTCTCAGAACATGTATAACTATATTGAAAGTAGTAAGATTGACAGCATACTTAAATTTAAGCATAAGTTTCAGGGTATTTGTTGCACTGTGGCTCTGACAAGCACATCTTTGACGGATGATCTATGTGCTCTGAGAAAAGTCAGTGAGAAATGTTAAGAAAAATTCTTCTTATGATGCTGCTGCCTCAGAAAGTCAGTGGGAAGATCTGTCTGATATAGGGTCTTCAGCTGTATTGCAGCTCTGTAGTCACAGATCGAGGTATCACAAAAGTACTCATGGATTGGAGAAATAGAGTTTATCTACTTTGATTTTATTCGGGGTTTCTGAGAACATGGAGTAGTATTCCTTTTATGAGCATAGTTTGCATAAACACTTGCTTGGATTTGACAAGGTCTTTGTTCTTAGCTGTGTTATCCAAGACTGGCTACATTCTCCAGCATATGTTGTGACTCTTGGGGATGGTTCTGTGGACAGCCAGGAATTGGACTTGATAATCCTTGTGGGTCCCTTCCAACTCAGTTTATTCTGCTATTCTGTCACGTGTGGCAACCTATGCTTAAGCATGATAAAAATAGATATGGAAGTGCTCTTCTGACTCGGGGTGCTTACAACTAAGAGTATTGATATGAATTAAATCACTTGTGAGAAAAACATCTAGCTGAGGTCTAACTGCTTTAGCCTTTAAAGTTCTCTAAAACACAGACAGAAGATAAACAGTAATAACAACATATTTTGTGACATCTTTGGGGAAGAGGATGAAGTGAGAGCATAATTAGGGCTTCTCATATGAACCTAAATTTTTCACGTGATGTTTCCTGTGAAAACTTGTGTAATGTCGTGTTTAAGTGTACTGTCATATCAGTTTCCCTTTGTTACGTGTCCAAACCTGCTCTAACATCCCCCTGTAAATAAACCTTTTGCTTCCTCTAACCAAAGATAAGTAAGATTAGTTTAGTTTTAGATTTTTTTTTGTCTTATGTATTCAAAAATCATAAAGATAAAGGTGCAAAGAAAAACGTTTTAGCATTAATGTATTTAAATAAACTCATTAAAAAATATCCTAAGAGGTGTTTCATCTCTTAGGAGATATTACTATATTACCTGCTTTATTGCACTATTTGCTTCAAGTTTTATGCCCCTGTATTTCCATGGACAGTAGCTGGGTCCTTCATTTCTTGATAGGTATGTCTGGAAGCCTGAATATCAATACTTCTAAGAAGCATAATGGATCTTGGTTACTTTTCAGTAACATTTTTAAAGTATTCTTTTTCCTGGAGGAAAAAAGGCAGGAGAATCTCTCACCAAGATCATTCCATTTAATTAGTAACAACCTTCCAATTGCATAACTTTTACTCTTCCATAACTATCCAGTGTAGTGTTTTTATTGCTGCATTTGTTTCATTCCAGTTTTCAGATATTGTCCTTTTTTATCTGTTTTGCTTTTTTAAAACTTTATTGAACATCTTGATTGAAGAAAGCAACAATATCTGAAAAATTATCTATACTTTATTGTTTACTCACAGGAACATTTGAATAGGAGGTCTTCAACCGGAGTTGAGATCAGTGCAATGGTTCAGTGAAAATTTACACTAAGATTTCCTCTCTTTGTATGCATATTTCTCCCTCTCTCTCTCACTAAATATTATTTTTAAGAGTGTTTTATTGGCAATTTCAGTTTTTTAATGCAACATGTTTAAAAGCACTAAAGCTCTGTTTTGTGTGGCACAATACTACAGATTAAGGGGACTTGTGGGGCCATGAGTATCTATCACAAATGTAAATGACTCAAAATCTTTCAAAAACTGTTTTAAGTCATATGAAGTCCTTGAGTCTCAGATGTTTAATATGTAGAGATTTAAAAATATGGTATAAACCTTGCAGATACTCATATCATCATTCCTGACTTACATAGTCATTCGAGTATACTATTTTTGTACTGAAAATAATATATGTTGAATGAAATTTGTTGGAATAAGATGAGGAAGTATTAAATGCTATAAATTTTATTAGATGGCTTTAAAATGGAAGGCTTGTTTTCTTTTTTTACCATGTTCTTTTTTATTATTATAATGATCATCATTTCTTATCTTTGCAAGTGCACAGAAAGTCATTTAAAATAATTTCTGTGTCTGGGGGACCTCACATCTAAGAAAACTTGTGCATTTTGAAAGAAAATGGCCGTTTTTTGAAACCTATTTTTGACAGTGTGCTTTAAGGCTGTAATGTTATAAAATTCAGGAAAACACCAAGGCAGTGGTTTGAAATTATCTCTGGGAATTTATTTCTAAGCAGCAAATGGTCTCATCTGTGAATGCATATGAGCAAAACATGTGAACAGATAGAGTGACGTTGTTGATACGCCTAATATTTGAGAGAGAAGGTCATAATAAAATATTCATGGTCTATGGATTACCTAGTAATGTGAAAAAACAGTGCAAAATATTTATGCTGAAAAGCAGCAATAGGTTTCCTAAAGATTCTCCCCCAAAGGATCAAACGGAGGTGTGCAAGACCGCATGTTAAACATCTTTCCAATAACCTTCCTTGCATAAGTTGTAGGGATACGAGATGCTTGTCTGCACACAAGATGCTGTTTCCAAGCACAAAAACATCAACCTGGATAAAAAGGAGATGAGCATAAGCCACAAGAAGTGATTATTTCATGGAAATATTTCTGTATCCTCAGGTAGATGCAGATAAGATATAGTAATGGAGGCACCCTGAACATATTATTTGTATTTTCTCTACTAACTCCTCTTCATTAGAGCTACAATCAGGCAAAATTTGTATTTTTCATTTACTATCCTATAATAAAATGGTAATACAATGTTGTTATTTTTCAAAAAGATTAAAGTCTTTTAACTAACAATCTGGGTAATTTCCAAGGAAATTATGTGATACTTAATAGTTTACCATATTTTTTGTGAATTAGCATGTGGTCTTTTTTTCCTTTCTTTTGTATGATTTATGGCTACTGTCTATATGAATTGCTGCCAAACTGCATGAGGTAAGTTCTGAGAAAAATATTTCAGGTCTTCCCTTGGAACTGGTCAAAAATTGTAGGCGAATGGAGCAGTCATGCCACTGCCCACTGAATATTTTTCTGATTTGATCTTTGCATTGTTTTCTGCAATGTGTGAAGTGAACTCTGCTCATGAAATACCCAACAACTATGTCTGCTTCACACAGGTTGAATTTAGTGAAAAGTTGCATCATATGATTGATATTTCTCCACTCTTTGGAATTGCTTCTTTCTGCCATACATCTGCAGGTTCTATTAAGAAAATTGCCCATGTAGAAACTTTCACACTTCTACAGTTGCACATACTTGCTTCTTTTCAAAGCAGAGCTAACAGCTCATTTTTCAGAAATATTTCAAGTTCTTTGCTTTTCTTTCAAGACTCCAAAGTCTGTATCTTCCTTTGTAGAAAAGTCAATAAAATATATTTTAGCTATTCAATATATTCAGCAATTGAGTCTGTTTTCAAGATACAGCATAGTTTATAAAAAGGCCTTGCCAGTTTAGTATGCTATTATAATGGTCATGATATTTAATGATTTTCTGGTGTATCAACTACTCTGGGACTGAGATTAACTAATCAGAGTTTAACACCCTCATTGTCAAAGAAAGCAATTTAAAAGGGTGAACCCCAAAGGTTAAGGATCAGAGAAGCAGGCAGAAGAAATAACCCCCCTCTCTTGACATTGGTGTGCTGGTCATTCATGTCTACAGCAGCCAAAATGTGGTGTTTGATAGAACATATCATGTTAGTGCATTATCACTGTCCCTGCCATTCTCCTGGAGGGACTGACTTTTGATATAAAAATACCCATTCAAAAGATGCCTTCAGATTTCATTTTTTATATATTAATGGATAATTTACCCAAGTAACACAGTATTTCCACTTGGCTATGACTTCAATATCACATTACTTTCCACTGTAAGAACAAGTAGTAAGGAAGAGCAAATCAGACTGTCAGTTACAGATGGATTTTGGGAGTCAGTTTGGCTATGATCCGTCACACCCGAAAATAGATTTTCTTCCATTAAAATCACTGAAAATGTAGTTTATTTGACAAACTTGAATGAATCAAGGCTGAGAACGTACATCATAGCACTGCCTAAGGACAGGGACCACGCCACTCCTCATGTACTCTACAGTGATAAGCAACTTGGTGTCAAATCGTAAATAAACTCTTCTCACTGGAGAAGTTTGACTGGTAAAACAGCTCAGTGTATTCAATGGTGACTTTAACAGAAAAAAGCCTCTGAATTATAGTTACTCCATGCTAGCAGAAATCTCTTATTCAGAAGTCCATCATGTTACATAATATCATGCGTATAGATGGTAAAGATTTTAAGAATTTGCAGCTTTTAACCATGTTCCTGTTGTTCATCTGAATTCTAGTCATCCAGCTAAAGCCACAGGACTTCTAAAACAGATCTTTCAGTGGAGGTGTAATGTGGCTCTAAAATGTATTTTTCAGACTCTGTGACTGCCCACACAAACTAAGTGGGGTTACTTGCACAATACTCTGAAGTGCTAGTGACCAGGAGAAAATGATACTTGGGGTTGCACCCAAAGAAAAATAGGAGGGAGAGGAATATTTGATAGCCATTTTTTAGCTTTTTAAATGTACAGTTGCTTAAGGGCTAATCCATTTCTATAATTTTCTCTAATGATCATGCTCCTCAATTAGATTCCCTGTTTAAGCAGTAGAAGATAACAAACTTTTCTACTTAATAAAACACCATCCTGGTAGTACAATGATGGGTCTTGATATTCCATTTTAGATATCAAGTCCATTAGGACCTAGGCAGCATATCTTGGGATACTTAATTTCTTTAAATTCTATCTGTATAAAATTAAATTCATCTTCTTCCTTCTCACTGTTACCTACATCAACACAATACTCTGAGACTTCAGTTATATGTAGTTTTGTATGACCTTTCAGTTCACAAAGATTCTGACAAGAACTAGAAATTTTTGCAATCTAGTTGTCTTAAATAGAAGATGTCATACTTAACACACGTGTGTTAAATAAACAGCATTTGGCTAAAATGTGTTTTCCTGAAGGTCATCAACTCTTCTTCAAAGACATTAAAGAATCCACAACGCTATTTACTTATGGCTTGTGAAATACATATTTCTATTTTGGAGGTTTTCACATCAACCTGCAGAAGTGACATCTTGTTAGGTGTTTAGTTTTTAAAATGTTGCTACCTGCCAGCTCTTTGTTGGGGCTCACTGGATTGTAGTTTAACATCTGATATGACACAACCTTGCTTTGCTGCTTCATTTCAAAATTGGATAAGAAGGATGCATTGAATACATCTGGATTTCCCACAAGATTATTACTAGTTTCTCTTGTAATGACATGTTACTATTTACTACAAACGAACTAAATTTTCATATTAGCGTTTCTTTCCTAAAACTGTTATTTTCCTTTGTCCTGGATATCAGTGATTTCTTTCTCTTTCTCAAACAGGTCTAGACTTTCATTTCAATTTTTCTATAGTTTACACTGGTTGTCACTTAATATCTGTTCACCATTTGACAAAGCTTTCTAAAAAAGAAGAAAAATTGCAGTTCCTCCAGCAGCTGCAAGACAGTTAGACATTATTTTGATTATATTATTTATATAGTATTTATTTTATTATATATTACATTTTATTACATAAAGTACCTACATTTTGGTTTATTACAACTCAACCTCTGTTGTGTTTTTTTTCTCATAAGCTTTATTTGACTTCAGAATGGCTCAGGTTCTTACACAATGGTATAAGATGAGCATTATTTTTCTTTCCTATATAAACCAAATTCCAGCTCCCTCACCTGATCGTGTCAGCATCTGAAAGAAAATCATTAAGCTAATTGTGATTATAGATGTCTGGGAGGAAGATGCTGTTCTGAAAAATCACACTTCCTTATGAATTAATTGTTCCTAGGCAATTTACTAGGAACATCTATTTTATCTCAGCAGTAGAATAGGAAAATAGGAGTTTATATAGGGATAGATAAATTGTTCTTCAAAAAATATGGCACTAATATTTCCTGAAAACTTTCCTAAAAGCTGTCTAGCAAGATTGTAACATCATTATCCTTGTATCATTAAATAAAATTTGTTAAGACAGTCGGATAAATGAAAGACCCTGAACTCTGGGGAAAGTATTACTAGCTAAAGACAACCAGTGTAAAATTATATAAAGGAAAGTGAAAAAAATAAAAGAAATTAGGGAAGAGTCAGTCATACCATCTAGAAGAGGGAGATAATGTAGAAACTGTCTGCTCTGAAAATCAATAGGGTTAATTACCAAAATCATCTAGTTCTCAAGCACAGGTTTGAGTGACTGCAGTCTAATAAAACATCACTGCTTGTATGTATGCTACTTGCCCTTAAGGCACAGGATTTTTCAATTTCATTTAGCTCCCAATGAAAGACAGTTAAACTGAGGTATATTTAATTGCATTTTCTGCAATTTAAGAGTATCTCATGGGCAGTTATTCAATCACCTGACTAATCCTGAATTGTTATTCTGCTATGACTTGATCATATGTTTATTCCCAGCAGAATTTATTTTTTAATCAAGCCTAAAGAGAGAAAAGAAATATTGTCCCAGGAAAATCAGCTGCTTCAGGTAAAAAAATCTTGTTTATGGGTAAAGTGGCTGGCCTCCAGATACCTATTTTTTTTTAACAGGGATTAGAAATTGAGATTATACAAAACAAATATTGTGCTTTTAAGATTGTACAAGGGGTATTATATTGGGAAACATCTTCAGGATTGTTAGGTTAGCTTGATGACTATCAGTTTATGGCTTTTATTCCTTTTATATCATTTAGGAGACCAATCTGCATTGTGTGCTCAGCAGAACCTCCATTTTTTTAATGTAATTTTTTTCCCCTTTTGTTGAACACTGGTTCGAATTGGTGTTTGTATCGCATTCACTGTGTGAATGTGTCTGTGCATGAATGTGTTGCATAACAGAAATCTAGAAAGGGACAGCTTGGTGAAGGATGTAGCATGTCATACAGAGCTTTAATCCAAGAGAAGTCACCAAACATTTTCAAAACCTTATGGACTTGTAGATTTTCCAGCTCTTTTATGCCACGCTATGAAATAAGTTGCCTTTTCTTAGGAGTCGGGCATTACTATGGCATGGATTTTGCTCTGGAAGCTTGTGAAAAAGAAAATAGTCCCCAATAGGTGAGTAAAAGCCATTAGAAAACTCAAATAAGGAAAGTAATTGTTTAAAGTTTTTCAGTTAGATCATGTTATTTGCTACAGTTATTTGGAAGGAAAATATCACAGATCCATGTAGCCATGATAATGACAAACTTGGAAAACATTAGGGTAATAATGGTCCCAGTGTTCTGGTGTTTACTGCTGTGAATACTGTTTAAGAGCTTAATTGGAGCAAAATATATAAATAAATAAGGAACTGTAACTCTATCTAGATAACAATTTTAAATTCATTTCATGGCTGAAAAAAAGGGTGGCTTTTTTTAAATAAAAAATGCATTTTCCTTAATCTTTCAGTGTATCTTTGCATGAGTTTTAGAGCTACATTCCTTACAAGATTTTTTTTTAAGGGATGTCTGCCCATACCTTAACAGTAGTGGAAATAACAGACTGAGAGAATCCACACAGATTGAGCTAGTTAGCCATGGGATCCAACCAGGAGAAAAATCACGGTCATGGTTTCACAAATTCACTGTTTATTATCTCTGCATGCATCTTAAGGATTTATTGCCTAAGAGGGCTCCTGGTCACTGTTGTGGGGGGTTTGTAGGGAAATGTGATCAGTCTGCAGGATAGAAAGAAGGGGGACTCAGAGGAACAGGACTCAGAAAGCAGAAAGTAATTGCATCAGCAGGGAGCTGTGATCAGAGGGTGTGTGGAGCAAAGCCCATTTTCCTACACAGTGTGCACGGGTGACATGGTTCCTTGTTCCAAGCCTCTTGAAACTGGAGATCTTGGGTTCTCCCTGTTGAGTGCTTTCAGGTCAAGTTCACCTTTGTGTTCAATGGAAGAAAAATAACTCACAGCTTGAAGACTGACACTGCTCAAGGTTCCCACATGGCAGTATGCACAGAAAAGATTGGGGAAGGAGGAAATCATGACTGGCTTAAGACACATTGGTGTTTGTTAACACAACATGTATCTGTGCTAAACATAGTAAAAATCTTGTGGAAAAAGGCCTTGTAGTTAAACATTATTTAAGGATCTTTCTTAAAGTCAATAGGATAGTCTAGACTTTATATTGAGCTTTAATTTGCTTGGGTCCTGGCTTTTTTTCTGTCTAATTTGAACTGAAATTTAATTATGTAACAAAATAAGAAACCAATGAAGACAAGAATAAAGAGGTTTCATTCTTTTCTCTCTCTCTACATCAAGAAAAATATGGTGGTTTATATATGTGTGTGCTGTGCTTCAAGACAGGTGTAATGAGTTAATCAGTTTGATGTTTTCTGCTATTACTGCTTTAGTTTTAGTTTTAGATAATTTTGTAATGACATTTCTCATGTCAGAGATATTATTTAAATGCCCTATTCTGCCTTCCTGAGCACATAACACCAGCTGTGTAGCTCACAAGATCATTTAAAGTGATGCTTTCCCATCTTGCATTGAAAAAACATCCAATAAAAGTAAATTCAGATTCTTTTTCTTTAATAATAATCTTTATTATTAATGTTTGGTTTTGTGTTATGAGAGGTGCTAAAGATGAAGAGAGATTGCAGTTCTTGTTCCAGCCTGAAACAAACATGTCAGACATAGCTTAAATATGAAGCTTGCACAGGATGAAATTTGTTGTTAGGGAATACTTAAAGACAGTATATTCAAATGTATCTCTTGTAGAAAAATGTTGACCCACTAATTATCCACATATATTGAAGTCACTTCATATACGCTTTAAGAATCACCTCAGAGATTAAACATCCCTCTTGCCTGGTTTACAGGTGTAAGCTTGAAATTGTTGCTCTTCATGTTGTAGGAAAGGATTAAAGCTCACCTCATCTCAGAGTTTTGGAACAAACTCATCACTAGAGAAAACCATTGGTTTTGATGCTCTTGAGTTATCTGGAACCTCCAAAGCTTTACATTACTGATTCTTGTGTTGAATTTCAGATTGTTATTTCAATTGTCATCAGTTCATAGAAGCTACTGCACAATATGATTAACAAACAATTTCTAAAATATTAAATAATGCATTAGTACTTTCAGAGGATATTATTAGTAATAAGAAAATTTTTTTAAAAAGAAGAAATAAATCTTCCACTTTTTAAACAGAAATCCCAAAAAAGTGTGGAATATATAATTCCTAGAAATAACACAATACCTCAGAAAAATGGTCATTTCTAAACTTGTGTTAAAGATTTTGTTGTGCTGTTAGATGGTTTTTGCCTCAGCAGTTGTGTTTTTTGTTTTTTTCTTTACAAATTTCTCAGCAAGTACTTTAGCACAGCAGTTAAATTGTAAATAAGATTGCCCAGATGAAGAAACTGTTTACACCCAACTATAGCTCAGAAAGTTGTCAAGAAATACAAGATGGATCACACTTACTTCCTGCCCTCTGGACTTTTATCTAATAAGCTGGATGCAGAAAGAAGCACTTACCATTTCCTATTACCTTTTTTTTTTTTTTTGTGTATAGCTATTATCTGGGGCTGTTGTTCTAAATTGTTTTGATAGGACGGCAGAAAAGGGTGCAGTTCAGAAAAAACCCTAATCTCTTCAAACTTGAACAGTGAATTGCATATGCACATTGATAAGCCTTTGCTGTACTGGATGTCTTAAATATAAAGCAAGACTTTATCTCCTTTTCTGTTAAAGCTTTAGTTGTTTCACAAATGCTAATGTGCAATAAATAAGCAAATACTTTTTTTGACTTTGATAACTGCACTTTGGAGTTTCTGAGACATATGAGAATGAGAAGTATCAAAATATTAGTGACATAAATATCTTTATCTTTCTTTCATACTGATCTGGAAATGTGGCTAGTAACCAACAGTCTCTACAAAGTACCTGTGGAGACAAACTGACCCCATTGCTTATTATGGACCATATAAAATTATGCTCTTTTCCCATCTGAATTGTATTATTGAAAATTTCATAACATTTTTGTAGCTTTAGGAATGCAGGGCCAGCTGGGACTACTACATGAAGTAATCTAAAATCATTATATCTCTGATTTTACTTACATATTCTGTTCAGCCTGAGTACTTTGTTAAATGAAAACAGTAGTTCTTAAACCATAAACCTGCAAAACCTCAGTCAGTGGAACCAGATAGCCTCTGATATGTGTCTAGGTCACTTTGTGTTAAGGTTTTGCACCAAATACTAAAAAAAAGTACATTATCAACACTGTGCCAAAACAATGAGAAATTCCCCAAAGATTTCATTTATTTAGGAGACCTGACTGTACTGGGTCAAAGGGAGGGAGTGGCCAAAGTTGAACTGTTAGAAATACCTTAGGCTTACTCCTAGCAATATACAGGTTAACCAGGATGACAAATGATCATAGCAGACTGTCTATCTGCAAACTGCAGAAGACAGCATAAAAATTTTCTTCTAGTGAAACCTGGCAAATAATTATTTTCCAGACCTGTGACATTAGAACTTGGGATTTGATCAAAATTTATCCTAAAGGAGTATTTTCTCATACCCCAAAGGAATGGTCCCACATGATTTTCTCTGTGGGCTGAATCTCTCTTCTTCTCTTTGCCCTCAGTGGCAGGTGGGGGGAAATTGTTTCCTGTCTTCTTGCATATTATGGTTAGCAGGCTTGAAGGAAAGGTCATACTTTACACAGTCTTAGTGTAGCCTACCTAAAGAACTACCAGACAGAAATGCAAATTAATCTTTTTTTCCCCCTAAAGCAAGTTCGCTATAAAACACCAGCCTTAATGGTTGGCTGCACTCTCTTCTGCACTGTAGAAGTTACACAAGTAGTTCTCACTAATGTTAGTAGAAACAGGGTGCATCGCTTGGGGACAGATTACAGTCTTCCTCTTGTAGGACATGAAAATAATTGAGACTCTGTTGTCAAGATCTGAGCTTTTCTTTGAGTGCTGATGTGTTTTGGCAAGACATGTCAAAACTATATCTCATATTGAAAGACATGCATCCTGGAATGTTAGATGGGAACATACAAAACACACAAGTCACCAAGCAATTCATATCACTTTTGCAATCTCCACCATACCCCAAAAAGCCTTTTGTTCAAGTGTGTTCAGCACTTTTCAGTTGGTAAACAAGGGGTTATCCTTCAGGATGACATTTGTCATCTATGCTGAGCTGTTATCACTAAAATAGCTTAAATTACATCTTTTAAATAAAAGAATTAATGATTTTTTTATTTGAAAATTAATGTAAAAATGTTTATGGACAAAAAATAATACCCTTACTTTTTCATTTAGAAAAATACCAATATTTGGTACAGTTTAAAATCTCTGTGTGTGGACTTTTTTTTTAATTCAAGCTCCCTTGTGAATCAGTGAGTTATAAATGTTTTAGACATTCTGTTTACTCCTTGAAAAGAATAATTCATTAACTGGTTTAACTCCATGTATGTGCATCTCTTACCACTATGGTTTTTGTGTTTCTGTATTAGATTATTCACCTGGTATTTATGATGCAGGAGAAGACCAATCAGTATTATGCTGAATTCCTGGTGTTATGCCCAGGAATCAGGAAATCACTGTCTCTGATTCTGTTCATTCTTTGTCAAGCAGATATTATTTTAAATTTCCGAACAACATATGTCAGCAAGTCTGGCCAAGTGATATTTGAAGCAAGATCTATTTGCATCCACTATGTGACTACATGGTTTATCATTGATTTAATTGCTGCACTTCCTTTTGATCTTCTTTATGCTTTCAACGTCACTGTGGTAAGTACTAACCTGTCTTCTTAATTGTTCTCTTTTTTCAAGAAGAGTTTGTTGATGTGGGGGGTTTTTTTCCAGACCTGGAGACTAATACTGAATTAACTAAAATACCTTGGTGTCTTTTACAGTTTTGTGGTGTATTTTCACACTGGATGTACCAATTTTTAAATTCGATTATCTTTGCTTTGTAAACAGTTGCATCTATGTTAATTTCATGTCTAATTATTGTACTCAAATACAGTTTGCTATGGCTTTTCTCTCTTATGATGCATAAATGCAGTCCTTAATTTTTCCAGACTCATAAATTTTTACTGTGGTAAAGTAAATCATTGTTACGGTCAGCATATTTATTTAGCAAGGAATCCTCTTTCTCTTTACTTCTGGGAATTTTAGCAAAAAAATGACTACTAATTTTTTGTGTGTTCTAACTTGTATTGCTTAAAATTGTCATTGACTTTGGTTTTAACTCATCTTTTTTAGGAATGTAATGACAAAAGGCTTAATCTGTTTTGAAAAATGTTTGTTCTAATGTCAGGTGATGTCACAATTATGATGGGTTACATTTGTGTTGGCTTACTTATGCTAAGACAAAGGTTTTTATTCTGCTAGCCCTATTAGATTTTGTAGAGTAAGGATCTACTGAGCAAAATTGCAACAAACAAGCAAACAACCCCCCCCCCCCAAAAAAAAAAAAAAATATAAACACCTCCTGCCCCTCTGAATCAGAAAGTTCAGTTTTTGAAAAAAATGTCAGCAGAGGCTTCTTAATTTTGTGGACTTTTGCCATAAGAGACTAAGGTTTTTAGCTGTCCACTTTCTAATTCCCAGAATTCTGATCTTTCGTAAATAGATGCACTCAATCTCAATTTCATTAAAAGTGAGTTACAGACAAGTACAGAGATTATAGGATAGACACATACCAGAAAAAAAATCAGCATAGAATAACACTAGTCAGGAAGGATCCCATGTAAGGCATGATCTTTGATCTTATCATTTAGTTCCATTTCCTTCAATGAACTCCCTTTTCATGCCATTTATTACATAAAGAGCCATCATTGTAATGCTGCTAGTGCAGTAACTTTTGAAACTTGGTAGTTAATAGTTTCACATTGTTCACTGTTTTTTTATAAAAGGTGGGTAATCTATTTAAATACATTACTATGTCAGTTTATCCTTTACATTCAAACCAAACAGCCAGCATAATGCTGTTGGTTTAATTTCCATTAATATTTTTTCATTAAATGCACCAGGTTTATCTTCTCTTTCAAAAAGAAAATTTAAAAAAACTGAAAACAACAACATTTTCTTCCATCCCACTGGAAGGACTGATATGCTTTCCATACTTTATTCTGGAAAAGAAAGTACTATCTAATGATTATTTTTACAGTTAAAATACCACAATATGCAAAATGCTACTATAATATGATTAATACACATCTCCTGTCCTACTTTTAAAACTTTTCCTTTAATAAGACCTCTGTATGATTCCTTAATGGGGACACAGTGCCTTACTATATCATATCTCCTATCATGACAAGACTTGGCAACTCTTAATATAATCCTCAAGATAACAATGATTTATCAATTGCTTCAAGAACGGGGGGAGGTGTTAATCACATTATACTGTTTTCAGACTTCATGATTTAATAAGCCATTTCCTCATATCTGTTCTCAGATTTTCACTTCATCGACTTTCAGATGTTGCCTCAACAGAACGGTGAGAAGGGGCATCAGGGAGCATCTCACTCCTTTGCTGTTCAGGCCCTGGCACAAAGGCCAAACCTTTAGGGACGCTCTAAATTCTGCAAGCTATAGGTATAGTGCCATACATACCTGTGTATGTATGGCACATATATGTCATACCCCAGCTGGAGATTGATGGAGCCAGAGTGCATGTAAATGCTGTGGAGTCTTTTGCTATCTTTGTATATATTTCAAAAGAAACAAAAATGAAACTGTATGAGTGGGCTCTACTGCCTTTACACCTTACCTGGATTCTGCCCTCCCATTAAAATCAGCGACTCTTTGGAGATCTGAGACCACAGGCACATTCCTGCCTATCCTCAGTTCATGCCAAGACCCCTTCTTTTAGCCTTGTGTTCATCTGACAAAAAGGATCCCTTAATTTGGGGAAATATGGTGTCAAATGTTGCCTTAAAAACCAGACCATTAAGAACTAGTTATAATGATTGAATTGCTCCTTTCTGAGTAGCTATCCATGGTTATAAAACAAGAGTATCATTTTTGAGGAAAATCGACTAACCAGGTGGACAAAAAATTATTAAAAATCTCTCACACTAGTAATTTCTTAAAATGTATCCTGTTTCTTCATTAATTCGTTTTTTTATGTAGGAGGTGATTCTTCCAAGCAGAGAATTCCATCACTGGTTTGTAGCAACTTTATTTTTTGTCAGTACTTCTCAGGACTATGCTGATTGCGTTAGATAAAATTTTGTCCATGTCCTTTTGACAGAAAAAGGTTAACTCAGCTAGTCTAAAATGATTAACAAAATGGAAAATTTTGATGATTTTATATCTGTGGGCAAACAAAAATCTATGCAGGCACAAGTATGAGTGCTGACTCCTTATTTTGTCTTCCTAAATTTGTGACATAGAAAAAGAAGCTGCCTGATGGCATTTTAGATCTTCCAATGACATATTGGGCACAATACCAGAAGAGCATTTGGCATGACTAATGAGAAAATTCAGTGCAATAATACATGATTAATTACATCTGTGTCCAAATTTATGCAGAAATGATTTTGAAATGGGGCAGTCCTTAGGCCTTAAAATGAAATATGCTTCCACATTAAAAAGAGTATTATGATATATGATTCACTGTCTTTATATCTGTAGCTTAAAAAAAATGGTCAGAATTTAAGCCAGACTGATAACTGGCAGGGCACACATACAATTTTAACAGTCCTTTTGAAATTTCTTTTTTGCAGGAATCTAAAAAAAAAGAAAAAATAATTTCACCAAGGTTATCATTATTTAACTGTGATGTTTTAGAACATAGGCTCCCATGGGAAGATGAAGGCTCCAATGTGTAGGCCATAGCACATACACAATCATTATATACAAAATCATTATACAAATGTTTATATGTTACTACAACACCTTGAAGAGTCAGTTGTGAATAGGGACCCATTTATGTTATAAGTGCAACAGAACTGTGCTTGGTTCAAACAAGCTGATGAGAGAGAAGAAAAGGAGACTTTGGGAAATGAATTACCACTGAAACAGAGGCAGGAGGTATAGTTTCATGGCAGTGGTAGAATAATTATAAATTAAAGTTATATGATTGTAGTAATATAAACATGGCAATTGCTCCAAATATTTTGCAGCCTTCTGCCCTAGACTTGCAGATATTCTTGGGCTTAAGGTCACAGACATAACTAATTCCCTGACACTGTAGATGGAGAATGACATAAAATGAGGAAAGGAAATGCAAGAAATGACCTTGTAAATGTTTGTGTGCTCAAATGTCAGATCTTATTTTAACAACATATATTGAAAAAATGTCATATTTTTGTTGATTTTTTTTTTCCCTTACTGTGTACATGAGAAAAAATGTAAAGGCTCTTGAGAAAAAAAGCCACATTAAATAATGGGCTGCAAATATTGCCATTTGAAGAGGCTCATGGGAGAATTACCTATGCAGTACCAAAACTGTAGTGACAAAAATAATAATGCTTGTGGATTTCTTATTGTCTCCTTTACAGGTTTCCCACCTACTTAATTCCTGAGACTTGAATAAAATCAACGAGTTGTTAATTCTTTGAACAAATCAAAAACACTTGATGTTACAGAATTTGTCAGTCACCTCAGATCTGGCTGTTAGTAAAGGCACACCTATAAATTTTAGAGTTCAAATTATTAGCTTTGGTAAAAGAAACAGAAAGGTTGAACTTCAGGATATTCTGGATTACCAAAAGCAAAAGGATATTGATTGGGCTATGTTTTTAGACTTGCTTTTGAGAGAGCTCATTACTGTGCTCTGGGAGTGCTGTGGCAAGATACGTCAAGCCTGATGTTTCTTTTCCAGCTGATGCGGGTATCTTGTGTCAACCAGGCATTAATCCTACTGTCTCATTAATGAGGGAAGAAAAAAAGAAGCTTACTGTTAATGAAAATTATGCCTATTTAATCTTAGACAAACACATTAAAAGTATTTGGATCCTAATCTGTATATTGTTTGCTAACTCTGCCCAACAGCTGAAACATGAGCCAAGTACATCCCAGCAAAACTGTGGGCTGCTCACACTATGGTATGGATGTAGGCTGCAGGATGGTCTGGAGGGTATGGGGTCATCCAGAGACTGCTCCCTTTATGCTGGGACTCCTCTAAGGCCAGAGCAATATAGTTCATAAACCGAAGTATACTTAGGGTGCTGAGCAGATTAGGTGCTGCTTTTGCCACACAAACTTGAAAGGCAATAATATTTTAGTTAAGGAATTTAAGAAGCAGTATTAGAAGTTTTAATGAAAGCTTTTTGGGACTACTACTTAGTACAGAGCAGTAAAATATGCCCAGGTCCCTGAACACAGGTTTAAATCTCAAGAACAAATCTGAGCCTTGTCTAAATTCTCTGCTTTATTGTTCTGCAAAATATCTGCCATCGTTATTGCCTCTTCCATGCTAAATTATAAACTGGTTTCATCTCCTAGACAGTTAAATTAGGTGTACTGTTAGCTGAAGCTGAAAATCATTGTGTGCTTGGAGATATATATTTTGTGGTTTCATAATGTGGTCAGATGAACATTGGTCAGTTTGACAATTGTATTTCTCTTCTAGAGCTGGGAAGAACCCATTTTTCACAAACACAAATCTTTAAGCTGAATCTGAAAGGAGACTGCATGAAAAAAACCCAACATGAAAGGCCTAGTATTTCAAGTTTGTTTGGTTTAAATCAGAAATAATAATTATGTATTTACACATCAAAATATAACACTTTTTTTTAAAGCATCTTCTTTTCTATTCTCTGCTGTCTCAAGATTCAGTCTAGTCAGCTATGCAGCTGAATGAAGACTGTGCAAAATTTCATAGAGATTTAGAATATCCTTTCATTGAAACAAGAGAACTGTGTGATAGAAGAAAGCTGCTGACAAGTTGTTTAGCTTCTGACAAGAGGTTTACTCTCCCTGTTTTCCTAGGTTTCCCTTGTCCACCTTCTAAAAACAGTGCGGCTGCTGCGCCTCTTGCGTCTCCTTCAGAAGCTGGATCGGTACTCCCAGCACAGCACAATCGTTCTCACACTTCTCATGTCCATGTTTGCCTTGCTTGCTCACTGGATGGCCTGCATCTGGTATGTCATAGGGAAAAGGGAGATGGAACAGAATAACCCACTTACTTGGGACATAGGTAAGTTCTTCCTTCCTATGTATACATACACGTGTATATATTCATAAATGTATGTAAATATATTAAAGTACGTGCAGAAGTCACTCAATATTTCAGGTTTTGTTCAATCTTATGCCATTGTTTAGTGCTGTTTGTAGAGAAAAGGAAGAGTTTGGCACTGAATTTCAGGTCAAGCTGAAAAAGGTTAAAATAAAAATCAATTGGAAAAAATTTAAAAGAATTTGAGATTTTTAAGAGTGATTCAAAGTTTGGAAAATTCAGGATCTGTATAGGAAATGGCTAGACAGACTGTGTAAAAGCATAGATGAGAAAACTCATCCTGGTTTTGCAAATTAGGAAAATTCATCAACAAAATGATGGGAGATTCCCTCAAATGTGCTGATTTTTTCCTATACATTGAAACAGATAGGCCCTGAAATGTCTTCAGGTTAAAAACTCCCTTTGGAATTATTGTTTAGGGGATTTGCAGGCTTTGATTTTTGCAGAGCAGATGACCTGTTTATCAATGGAATGTTCAGTTTTGGTCCAATGTTTAGTTTCTACTCCAGCATTCATTCTGATTTAATTGAGTGGTCCAGATTAGCTCTTTAGATTTTAAGCATTTCATTTTTTGTAATGAAACATCTTCCGTAAACGAAGTTTATCTAAAGGTGAGGCAGAGTTTCCCATGAGAAAAAAAATTTGGTGTGGGGGAAATAATGCAAAGACCTGTGATCAAAGGCTCAGCATTCAAACTGCAGATTGCCCTATTCTTATCTCCTTTAATTTATTTCTTTTCTCTTAACTCCATTATCATCTGTCTAAATATCATCTAATAATGATAAATCTGAGGAAAAAATTATAGTCATACTAAAGGTGCTTGACCTCAGAGAAGGGAGGATACTGGGTCAGGAAGAGAAAAAGAAGAAAGTCCAAGAAATATGTGTTTCTAGTTTTTCAATAGGTTACTTAAAGATTTGCAGAGTCTTCTTATTCTAAGATGGTTGTTTATTTATCTTTTCATTTGTAAACCAGGTCTGTGACCTGCTGCTGAACTCCTTATAGAGAGCAAATGTCTGAAAGAAAAGACTGCAGCTCTAGAAGAGAATATACAAAGAAAGCCCACTGTGCAAAAATTGGTCAAATACAACTAACAGAGAAACAAATCCAGATAATGATAATAATAATAATAATAGTAATAATAATAATAGTAATAATAATAATAATAATGTCTCTCTGGTGGGAAGTAGCTCTTAAGGCACTTTGTCAGCTTATGTAGGCTGCAAACAATAGCTGCTTTCAAAGCATTTATTGCAGTCCAAATGATGATGATGGGCTGCATCCTTGCTCCCCGGGTAGGGCTGTTGGCTATGCTCCCTTTTCCCCCAGGCCACATTCAGAAAACTCTTCTCATATACCCTGGTGCTCTTGGCATTTACTACTATGAAAATATTAACCTTCACCATTTTGTCCATTCTTGGGCAATGGCAGTAATAACCAAATGTCCCAACAACCTCATTAGAACCAGTCCCAGTTTAACTGGAACATAGACATTTCCCAGAAGTCCCACTTGTGTCTCAGTGAAGAGTGTTGTTTCTGGGTTACCACACACTGATCATCTTCCAGTGGGCTTCCTAGGCAGGAAGCACTCCTTAACAGCCCCTCACCACTAACTTACCTTGACCTGTGACAATCAGGGACCTTCCCTCAACACCTCTAGGCAGTGCACTTCCACACTGGATGGGTCGAGGCACTTCTTAGCAGTGCGTGCTCTCACACTTCCACCTTTTATATGGAAAAAGGGCTTTTCTATTGGGCTTACAGACAGGGATTTTTTTTAGGTTTTTTTTTCACAAATGTGTGAGTTTGCATTTTTGCCTGGAAGGCTGTTCCACCACCTTCATGGATGGTCTCTAAAATATTTAGATGCTATAAATTTATAATAAAAATTATACTGCAGTGACTCCTGTAATGCTCCTACAGATATTAGTTCTAGAGATAAGTTAAATAATTTATAGCTTTGGGGATTTGTTTGGATTTTTTTGTTTGTTTGGGGTTTTTTTAAGTGCAATGGTTTTAAAATGTTAAAGTATTAGATACTGGTTTAAAGAAAAGAGCTCAGAAAACTCCAGATATCTGTCATGACGCTGTTGTTTTGCACAGACCACTCCAGCACTGACAAAATTTCTGGTTAAGCTTATGTGTCGCATATGTGAGCACAAAAAGTTATTATGTAATTTCATCTCTGAAACATCTACCAAGAATTCATCCATATTTATTTCTTTTCCATGGGACTCCTGGTTTGATATATGTGTGTTACAGTAATCTGCACTGTAATAATGTAATTTTTTCAATCAGTATAAATTCTGTTGCTCTCCACATGCAAACTGCTTGCTGATGAAACCCAATGAAATTAAGTCTTGGTCCTCTGTGTATCTTTTGCTATTCTGGTGATTATATGCAGCTAGCCTTTCTTTTCGCCTTCAGGAAACTTCAAATGACAAGTTCACTACACCTCATAGCAACCACGCTGGGGATATTTTGAGGGGAGAATGGAAGGTGTAATTTAGAGTATGAGTGATTAAGCAAAGTAAAATGAGATCTGGAAATCATAATAAATCATAAGCAAATAATGCACACAGGAGAAATCTTGCTTGGAGTATAATTAAGGTAGTATTACTGCAAGACACTGAGGATATTTTGTTCTCCTAAAGGAAGACCTCTGCTGAAAAATTTGTGCTGTTTTGGAGATCATGTAAAAGAGATATCTTGCTTCAGCCAAAGCAGTAGGATATGTTCCTTACTTTTATACTTACAGGTTTTAATTTTTTAACTTTTAATTTCAATACATTAATACCAGAACTGGAGACTCAAGTTTCCATCAATGCATCATACACAAAGTTTATTCCAGCCATGAAGAGGCTTTCTAATGGACAACACTAAAAAATACCATACAAAAATTATAATTCCTATACTTTTTGTAATGAAAAGAAATGTGTCACTTCCTTGGAAATCCTACTTTTTATTCTTCACTGGAATGTCTCAAGCAATGTCCACCTGAAAAACTGAGTATGACACCATGAGTATGGACGCTGAAATGTATGTAAGACCTGAAATATAGGAATGGGTTTGTTCTAAGAAAGGAAAATTATGTCTGGATGAAAAGAAGATTAATTTGCTTTTCATGTTTGCTGCTATTTTTGGGGGGAGAGTCAGAGGAAGAAAAATGCTTTTAGCTTTTATCTACTCCATTTAGTGCTTCCTCAGAAAGCCTGTAGCACAGATTTCAGGACTGAGGTTTGCTAACACTTAAAGCAAACAATTTAAAGCTGCAGTACTGTTAACATAATACTTTGAACCTTGCTGTGCCATCAGATATGCACCATATCCCAGATCTAGCAGCATTTGCTTCTGTGTATCTGTTTCTCCAGCTAATTTAAACAAATGTGGTGCTTAATTTGCATTTGGATTGGGGCAATGGGAGTGATAAAGTTGTTCCTATGAAAATACCCAGAACTGAAAATGGCATTTGCTTTGTTCTTACTGGACCTAATTGTAAGCATTTATTTCACTTTTTGTCCTCATTCAGGCAACAGTCCCATTGCAAATAATTTAAAAACATGGTTACATTCACAAATTTAGCCACGTGGTTGCACGGTGAGAGAGGTGTAGTGTCTGGGTCTGTTCCTGATGAACTGTCAGGATGTGGTGGCACTCGGACAAATATCAGTGTAGCATAATGTTAAAAACTGGATCTCTTGCTTAGCTCCAGTATTGCTAGATTTAACTGATTATATTATTTGGAAGATACACAGTATGGCCACTGCTTTTAGATGCTGGAAACCTTTACCTCAGCAAGTTCTCCCATCTTAGGAAAGAGTTGTTCCATGTGCAGCATCTTGACTCTAATGTCTGATAAAACCATGACTCCTGGACACATCATTTCCACCCAAAGGAGACAGTGGTACAGTTCTTGTCCTGCTTTTCCCTTCTGGCATTTTCAGGTCCCTCTCCATTACATTTCACCTTGTTCCGCTCATTTGTTCTCACTAGTGAAACAGATGCCTCCCTGAGACATGGAATGGTCTTCACCAGCCTGTAAAAATAAGATTAATTTTCTGTTAGCTGACACAGAGTAGAGGCTAGACTGTGTTTAGGTTCCTGGCTGATCCTAACACTCCAATGCCGTTGGCTCCCATTTCTATAGTTTAGCTGGCATCAGATTTAGGCATGGGCTCTTTATTTGCTGACTGCTATTTTGTATTAATATATACTGAGATATTCAAGTTCTTATTATATAGGAGAAAGTTATTTTTCTATCTGTCTCTATGGGAAACAGATAATATTGAAAATATTTCCTGTTGATGAAGGCATTCATTCTGTGAGAACCATGTGAGTTGTTGAAACTCAACTGTCTTGAGTGTAGTGAGGAGATTAGGAGAGGGCCAAGAGTCAGGATGCTGGCTCCCTTAGATAGTCAAAACTGTCAGGTATAATTTGTGCCACTGTCTCAAAAAAAATTCCTTCCTGTCCACCAGAATATTAGCTGTAACTTTTTGTTAGTCGTACAGTAACACAACATTTTGACTATGGAGGGGTTGTTATCAATGCAAAATACAGTACAAAAATAGCTGTGCTTTTATACATAATAAATAAGCTCTGGAATAAGCTTTAAAATCAGGCCTGTAAAGAGTATTGTTCTTCAGCTATTTAAATCTTTATTTCAATTGAATACCTCAAGTTTCATCTCAGGTTTTTAATCATTTTCTATTAGTTTTTTAATTTACAGCACTTTCAAAAACAAGAACACAGTTGTGACTGAACCACTGTAGTTTCACATCCTCTGCAGTACAAAACCTCCCACACATCTTTTGTTTATCACACTCTTGCAGTCAGAGCCTTTAAAACAACTCGGATCCTGACTCCCAGAGAATACCTGCAATTAGCTCTCAGTGGCAGAGTTAGGTACAGAAAAAGGTGCACAGGACCTGCATGGTGCCAGCTGGAAATGCTGAAAACAAGGCTGTGCCTTCAGGGCCTTTCACTCAGATATTAAAAGTCTCATGTTGGGCTGAAGTGAACAGCCTGAATTCAAAAACTACCCTTCCCACTGAGTCCTTCAGGAAATTTAGATGCAGGGACAAGGTGACTGAAAGATCTCCACCAAGTGCAGACAGGAGAGAATCTCCAAGTGTCTTAATCATGTAAAGATTGTGGCACTTCTGGCCTGATGCAGAAGTTGGCTGAAATGGGTTTTCCAAAATGTAGGTGTCCTATGTCTTAGATGCAAACTTTAGGTTAAAATCTTGAGCTCCTAGGTTCCTAAATTCTGCCCAAGTCCTTTGTGGTCCCCAGGTTGCTTCACTCTTTTCCGAATTTTATAAGTCAGCATCAAGCTGGAGTATCTATTAAGAGAGACATTTACCTGTGATTCTCTTGAGTTTCAATAGTCTGGGAAGTTTTAGTGCCAGGAAGCTTTTTCCTAGTTTATGCTAAGAAACCAGAGGCAGAGGGTTTTAGTTTTCACAAGGTCCTGAGCAATTTTGCCAGGAATTCTGAAGGTACAGATTTAAGTATATCCTTGACAATAGATACTTGTGGCATTGTTATATTTATTCAGGTTAAAACACAGGCTCTCCTCTTTTCAGAAGAAAGTCTATTTTTAGGTATGTGTGAATCTGCCAGTTCTTCCACAAATAATGTATGTTAGTGAACTAATAAGTTTCTGGTGCTCTTAGACCCAGCCTAACCATGGGGCAAATAAAAGTAGAAATCATATTTGAAATATCAGTGCCATTATTTCCATTCTTGATCAATACAATACATAATTTGTCAAAGCAATAATTAATTTTTGACTCCTAGTGTTTTTATATTATACTAAGTCTCAGAATGTACTGCAGAAGTAGGGAAATATGAATATATTTTGCAAAAAAATTACTTAAATGGATAGACATGAGAGAAGAGTTGGTGTGAAAGTTGAGATAGAGGCTTGGTGTTTATTTTTCTTCTTTTTAATATATGAATTGTCTTCACTATTAACGATCTTTGATCATTCCAGCTTTGTCTCTGTACAACATTTCCTTCTGCTGAAGGATTAAAAACTTCGGTTTGAATGTGCCATGAGTATTTTGTACTAAATCTAAGCATTCAAAAACCATAACAAAAAATATGAAAAATAATGAGATTTTTAAAATGTGTGATTATCAGTCTGCTTTTGAATCCTACGAGACTCATGTTCTTAACATTCTTAACAACAGTGGCAACCAGGAACTTACTTTGAAAAAAAATATGAAAACTGAGATTTTGTGTGATCATAAATCCCCAGGCAGTGGGGCTGTCAGGAAAATCAGCTAAGAGAAGATACATGGTAAAACTGTAGTGCTAAGGAATGATCAGGTTTTGGACCCATATGATGGAAGTGTTTGGTGCATGCAGGTACATGTGCCTACTTCTGTACTGCAGACCTACCTTCTGGAGTTTGAGCCTGGACCCACATCAAAACAGCTTCCAGTAATTTCAACAAATGTTCAGCTTATGAAGAGCTAGTACTAATGAAGTGCAGCTGGAGTCTTGGGAAAGGCTGCAGCTGGCACCTGCTCTCGTGCAGTCTGGCAGATGGTTCGGCACAGGTGCCCAGCACTCCCTGGTCTGCTTTAGTGGGAACAGCAGTTCAGTTTGTTTCGTGGCCCTGTAAGAACTAAGTGAATCCTCCTCACTGCCGGAAAGAGCACTTGTAAATTTCCAAGGATCTCAGCCAAGAGAACTGTGTCCCACTGTAAAATATTGGTCTGGTTTCACTGCTCCAAACACACACATCCATCAGGTTAGAACTGACATGTGTAGATTTATGAATCCTTGTGCAGAGCAGGAAAGAACATCGTGCTGACTACATCACACAGCACATCATTCGCTAGCAGTGATCAATTGTTCACTTCAGTCTATCATCTCTGTACCTGAATGCTTGATTTTAATTTCTCTTCCAGTCTGCTTCACTATGTTCTCGATTATCAGTTTTCTTCATTTTTTGTCATTAGTAGTAACAGAACGCATTCCTCTGGAACTGTGGTCCTTTCTGGTTTTGAAGAGGGATCTTTAAGAAAAAGAATTAAAAAATATACTTATGCCATGCATGAGTGCTGGTATTTTCAATTTAGCAAAATGAATTGTAGTGCTCTGTTGACCTTTGGTACCTGTATTGAAGGTCCATTGTTGTGTGGAATAGAAATACCTGTATACTCACCTATTTTTTTTTTTTTTGGTGGGATGTAGGGCTGAAAATCACTTCTAATTAATATTTGAAGGAAATGGTTGATGGTTACCACTCTTGTGAAGTATTTTGGGGTATCAATATCTGAGAGACTCAGCTAACTAATTTGGGTTGTTTCTTGCAACACTATAAAATAATTAGCCCCTGGAGTGTCATACAGAAATAATAAATAGGAATAAACTAGACAACCTTACAAGATGATCACTTTGAAGCTATGAAACTTTTCAAACTACTCATCTTACAAATGACTACAAACAGTACTTATTTCATTGCACATACTTTGAAAAAGACAAGGATATACCAAAATACTGAAGCATTACATAGTGATGAAACACTCTAAAGCAGTTCAAACAGAAAATTTTAATCCCAGGAGAATATCTAACACTGAAATTCTTTTAAATAATTTTATTGCCTTTTTTAATCCTTAAGAGTTTTACTCCTCTATGAAAGTAACACTTTTATTATACACGCAATGTGTAAATTTTCCATTAATTTTTTGATGTTCACAATATCTAGCCTTGTTAGAATAAATATAGATAAAATCATTAAAAACATGAAGAAATTAGAATTAATGTACTCATGTAATTCAAAACAACGAAAAATATTTATTTAAAATCTGCTGGATACCTTACATGAATGGTGAAAATAATTCTGGTGTGAAATACTATCTATGAGGCCAAATTTGGAGAAGCTTATGGTGTTTTTTTTTCTCTGATTGGGTTAGACTTTTGAATAAGGTACAAATGAGACAAAGTTCATCTGGCTTTTGAAGAAATCCTGTTTGCAGATAAACATAAATATTCATTATTTTAGTACAATACAAGCAGAGGCACATAGTATTTTCTGTGTCTGTCAGTCTGTTAGATTGGAGACAGAGAAATGTAACTGCTGCAAGGGGGTTTTATGTGCAAAACTGTAATCACCAGAACATATGCAGGAAGTATTTGTGGAAACCTGTCTGCATATGGTAAAGACCTATACTTACAAATTAAGGTATTGGAATGGCTTATCTGAAACCCTGGCCCTACTTTTTTTGCCTGTTTTGTATGATAAATATATATTATATAAATAAATATAAACCATATATCAATATACTTTCTACAAGAGGTTTTCTTTATTAAAATCCCTCTTTTCAGAGCAGTGTATACTAGACCTTGTCAGGATTTAAAATATACATTTATATTTTAAAATATTCATAGAAATTAAGTTTGTGGAAATTATTCAGTTTTCTGTTTGTAAACTCAAACCACTGTTTTTGAGGTGCAGGTGAGTGAAACCAAAATACCATTTGTTGAGCTGAACTGAAACACTCTTTTTGCATTTAGATTAATACCAATTTGTATTTTAGCTGCTCTGGGCTTTAGTAAGTTTTATCGTGCCATTCTTCCCTGCTGTTCTTTCCTGCAGGCTCAGTTCCTTGATTAAACTGTTATCTTAACCTTACTTTGCCTTCTGATTGAACCACCACTTTAGCAATCACCAAATACCCCAGGAATGAGATGCCCTCTTGGATTTGAAGCCCAGAAAAAAACAGGCATGAAAGTAACTTATTAAATGGAGTGTTAAATTTTTACATCATTATTAAAATATTTCCAAGATTTTGTAACTAGTAGAAAAAATTTTGGACAGTTTTTAAATCAAAGGTAAAAATCTGGCATGCAGATGAAGCCCCTGAGATTTGACAAAGTGTCCTGCTGTGTCAAACAACAGATTACCTATGTATCATTTATTAATTCTAAAAAGCAGTTTTTGTCTCAGTGCAGAAGCTGTATCTGGACAAATTTCTGCAACAATAATAGAAATTCTCAGAGCCACATGTAGCGGAAAACTCTGCCTAGTAAACACCCCGGAAGAAGGGATAGTCCCAAGAGGTAAAATAACACCAGGATCTTTCCACATGGCTTCTATAATGCGAACACCAGAAAGTATAATTTACTGGAAGTTGAACATATTGTGCATAAAAGCTCTGTTCAGTCAATTTGAAGTTACATCAGTCTTTAACCCTTAACTGCTGTACTTGGAACTGTAGAACTCTTGGCTGCAGAGAGCCTCTGGGGTTCGTTTAAACCAGCCAGATAGTTGAACTAGGACTGTAACATGCGGAAAACCGGGTCAAACATGGCTTGCTCCATCCAAGTCCTGCAAACCTGGGTTGGGTAGCTTGTTCTAGGGTTACACTACCCTCCTCAGAGAGCTTTGTACAGTTTGTTAAAACATTAGTGTCTCTTACACATTAGTGTAATAGGAAGTTCTGTTAGGATTTCTTAGAAATTTCTACTTCTGTTTTGAAGCTCATGTCTAGGCTGTTCAAACTGTACCTTTTCAATCCAGTTTAGACCCACAAAGACTTTGCTATAAATTTTGAAATCTTTTCAGCAGCTGCTTCAATATGTGATTGGTTTGCCTCTCAGCCCCATCACGTAGGTAGAGATCCCAGGGTGTTAGAATGCCGTGTTGCAATCCGAAGACATCCCATAATGACTAAAATAACTTTTCTTCTGTAGCACAAGCATGCCTTAAATTTTTAATCTAAAGATGTCCTTTGCATATATTCCTATTTCCTATTTATTTATCTATCATTTTTTCTCTGCCCTTTACCCGAGCAGGTGCTTGATAAAAGAAGGGTTTTCTGCTGCCAGAATAGAAAATGATTTCTGTACAGAAATGAAGAAATTATTCAAGAGTCTTTTCTTTCCAGGCTCTCTTCCATTTTCCTACACCTTGGAAAATATTTCTGTTCCTTTTGTACTTTCAGGCTACAGTGCTCAAAGTTAACTAGTAACTACTTTCAGCCAAAGAAGCCAATGTGAAGCTGTGAGAGTATGTCAATGAATTCTGCAGCATGTAAAGTTTTACACAAGCCACATTCTGTAAAAGTAATTATACCTAATTATTTTAAATTGTTTTTCATTGTCAGGTTTAGGAGAGCTAGAGATAAAAATACTAATGCTTAGGATTCCCTTATGTCACTCACTTCAAAAAGACCTGTCATATCTGCAGACACAGATGTAATATTTCAGAACTGCTGCAACTTTAAAAACATTGTGTGCTTTTCCATGAAGTCACCACCTTTTTTCTTCACTTTTTACTCTTTCTTTACATCAAGCCCTTATTATACTGCAAGTTCTTGGGGTTTTTTATTATCTTTAGATACAATCTGAAGTAAAATATTCCCCGTTGTTGATTTCCTCTTCACAAAAGCCAAATATGTTTGGATCTAAACTTCCTTGATTCAAGTGGTGCATAATAAAAAAACAAATTGAAAAATGTTATTTATGTTGTAGAATCAAGGAACAAAAAAATAAGACAAGTCAAAAGCAAATAAGGTCCTAACACCATCTATCATATGGCTGCCTGTCAGACACAGGTCCCTGTACAACACAGTGGCTCCTTAGATAAGAACACAAAGGAAAATACTTAGACAATGCTGTAAAAACTGTGGAGCAAGCAAGGAGGGGATTGTAGCAAGGGTTAACATACTTAGCTGTTATCTAACCAGCATGGATGTTATTAATACAGAAGACAAGGAGAAATGGATGTCATGTAGACTGCAGCAGTCTATACTGACCCAAACTGAACTCTGTACTGTTATTATCATCTCCTGTGCGATTATGCAGGCCAGTCAGATGGAAATTAGCATGGTTTTATTGCAATTCTGAAGTTAACCTTTCATTTGTAGTTAGACCTACAAAAGGAAACAGTTTCCATGCTGAGGCTTCTGGCCCTGTTTTGCCAAACTGGGAGACTGCATTTGAACAGATAGGAGGTGCTGAAAATTGGCTTGATTTCTGGAGTGGGGAAGATGGCAGGAGAGGGGAAGGTACCACCTATGAGGGACCACTTCTTGTATTACTCAGATTTAAAAAGCAGAGAGGACTCTTACAGCACAGTTTGGAAGTAAACAGCTTTACTCCTGCAGACTGCTGGCAGTCAGAATGAAAATATAAAATATTTGTAGCATATTGCACTGTTTTTCTAAAAAAATATAGTCCTCTTGATATCTTGCTGTTGCAAATAAACAGTACTGGGTTTTTGACAAAGATTTTAAGGTATTGATTACCACTGTCATTACCTCCATGAGAATTTACTTGCAGATTCTGCGTCAGAACTTTAATACATTAACTCTTAGGACTGAGAAATTGTCATAAGAACTGAAAGACTTCAGTCTGTATTTCTCTGACGGTGAAACCTGAGCAGGTGAGAACAGCAGGGTAGAGGTGAGATTAATTTACCAACTACACCATGATGCACACATTTGGACACAAAATTTTGTTAGCAACTTTAAAACTTACATTCTGCAAGGCTTTGTTGTGTGGGATATTTTGTCATATTTTGATAATAAAGGTTTCATTTTAAAATCATCTATATTGCTTATGGAGGAGAACGCTTATTTCTTAAAAAAGACATGAATATCCTGCCTGTAGTAGCTCAAAACCTTTTTTCCATGATTTGGACTCCAAGTGCATAAAACTGCAAAATAGGTTTCTAACTCTTTAGCTGACACCATAAAAAACCCCCCCTCATTACCATAAATTTCATTGCAGGAACACCTGGGATGCTACTCATGGGTCAAGGCCCCCTTGTCTCCATTGCTGAATTAACAGAGGATAAAAAGGCTGCTCTTGCCCAAGAGGATATTACAGTCTAAATATAAGATAAGAAAAGCTCTAACAGATGGGTACAGACCTATGGAGCAGAGGGAAGCAAAGGGGGCATAGATGGATGTGCTCTTTGCACTGAATGGACAACAAGCACAAACGTGTCTAATTCCAAGCTTAGCTGCAAGGCATTTAATAGCCTGGAAAAGGACAGTAGCAGCCAGTGTGCCTAAGGAGCAGAAATGTTAGATACTGCAACTCTGTGCAGTGACACTGTGAGCATCTCCTTAAAGAAGATGATATTCATGTGATTTATATACTTCTGATTATGGCCTTGCAATTTTATTTCTCAAATTACCTATATGTTTAGATTTGTATGGTTTAGCTGTAGTCTAAAAATTAAATTATCATTATACTATATTACAAAAAAAGTAGCTAACTTACTTATGCTACTAATTTCTTTTAGTGTAAGAACCCTGGGAAAAGATACTGGGGAGAATAAAGCAAGACAATTTTTTTAAAAAATGAAAAGGTATTTTTCTTCACTCCAAATATATTAATGGCATTAGAGCTGTTTGTAAACTATTCCTAGTAACAATAAAAATTTTAATAGTAATAATTATCTATAGCAAGTGCTTTGCATGTATTGTCTGTTACTGTCACAGGAAGTTGATATTGAAAATTTCCCCATCTTGTCCTTTCTTTGGATCTGATGATCTCCAAGGTCTTTTCCAATCTAGTTGATTCTGTGATTCAGTGATGTGGGAAAGAGAGACTAAACTGCTGACTTGCAAAAGCAAGAGGGATTTAAATCTCCCACATATTCTAACATAGCCATCTGACAAATTACTGTTGAGAAGAGATGTACTAACTTATCACAGAGAAAAGTTTCAAGAACATTCCTTTTCTAAATTTACTGACCCCTTGATAAATGAGGCTGAAGGAATTTATGACCTAGTTCTGCAGGAATGCAGGTGCACTGACCATGTACACTGGAGCTTCTTTGCAACACAGTCTAAATGTTTAGAGAACTACCATAAAATATCAAGAGGAATGTTTTCCTTGCAGGTCTGCTGAGTCAGCTCTTCAAATCTTATACATAGCTCTTATATGTAACATAGACAAGTCTCTAACCTTGGAATAAATATATCTCTGCTGTAAGGGGAATCTTTATTACATTATACTGTGACACTGCTATGGAGCTATATTGAGGTCTTCCTCATAAATATGAGCAACAGATCTGTCTGATTGGTTTAGCCATCCACAGAATTCCAGCTGCATGTCCCAGAGATGCAATCTGTAGCCTTATGAGGCAGCAAGGCAGCAACACAGCATAGGGGTGAGAGGGACAACTCACCTAGAGCCTTATAGAGGTGATAACCTCAAGGTTCATGCAGAGCATTAGCTGGCTTTTAGGAGACTGTCCTGGAGCCCTGCCCAAAGGAACCTCTCCCCCCCAATGCCACTCCTTTCTTTCTTCTCTCACCAGAATAAACTCTACTTGTAAGCATGAAGGAAGTTCTCTGGAAAGACAATATTTTGCCACATGGTGTAGAAGAAATGTAAATATCTAATTCATATTAATTATCTACCAACATTAAGAAACATCTGGGGCTCTGACTGTGAAACTCTGGGCTGTTCCTCGGGGATTTCTCACAGTAGGGGAAAAAGTGAAAGCGCAAAACTTTATTTTGCAGACAAAAGAAGATAGGACATTATCTAGAAATTCTAAGATTTAATGCGTAAACTATATTAGATTCTGGCTAGAAATGTGCAGGGCTTGAAATGTGTGAAGTTGTTGTTAATTCATACGCACTGTGTTTTGTAGGGTGTTTATGTAGGATTTTGCATTAGGTGGAAGATATGCCGGACTTCTGACTGTTCTAACTTGTTGCTAACTAAATATTTTAAAATATATCTTTCCTACATTGTTTTCTAATAAAATGCTATCACTGCAAGTGTTTAATATCAGGCCTTTTGCTCCACCATTTTTAAGCCACGAACGTGCCCAAGAGTGATCAACCAGAGACATTGGAAATCCCATTATAATCCTTATAGTGCCTTCACTGGGGTGGATTGCAAGCTTCCCACAGGAAGTATCTCTCCTTGCACTTATGGCTTTCCAAAATAAAAATATAAATTATTTAACAGACCACACCTTGGTGATGACAAGAAATTACTTCCTACAAGGAAGTTTTTTCCATATCTCAAAGGTGGCATCAATTTTCCCATGAGAAAGGAAAATGTTACTTTTTTATTCTAAATAGTGATACTTGAAATTTATAGTTGACTTTTATGAGATAATTAAGGCCTAATTTTCAGGTTTTCACCACTTCTGTCGGTTCAGCTGTGTTCTTCTTGTTATGAGGAACATTGAGATTAGATCTCAGATTTTTTTTTCCTTTCCTTACTTCCTTGGTTGAGCTTCTCTTCCTACTGAAACTACTTAGTTCATCGAGTATTTATTTCACTGTGAAAGCGTCATTTTCAGTGAGAACAATGTAGGTCTCTAGATAGTCAATATCTTGTTAGGGCTTTGTCAAGTTAGTTGAGTTAAAGCTCTGCAAAATGTAAGTTTTTTTATGATGCCTTCTAAGTACACATTTAATTAGGAATACAACAGCCAATATATTTACAAAGTGTATTAGTTATCCTTATACAAGAAATGCATAGGTTGTCACCTTTCAAATGAAATGAACTTTTGGTAGACCTGATAGAGGTTAAGCTTGTATTTAAAAATGCTCTAACTCAAAGGAATGTGCATTTTGTTTGGAATGCTCTATGGGTTTTTAAAGTCTTTAAAACATCTATCTCAATGTAGGTCTCTAGATAGTCAAAACCTTTCCCTAAGGATCTTGGGGAAGACAGAGTTTCCTCCAGATTATTGTACCTGCAAAGGGTAAAGCAGGCATTCAAAAGGAACCAGATATGAAGGTAACAGTTTCACCCACCTGCTTTTGACTACAGAGGTTTGTGCATCTTGAATGTCCAAGCCTCAAGAGCAATGGGACATACAGCGACCTTCACTTTTTACCTTTGTTTTTCCCTTCTGACTGGATTATGTCCAAGTTCAAACTTTCTCTGGATGATGTTACAGATGCTTGAAAATCAGTGGTAGAATTCCCAAAGGCTGCAGAGAATTACAATTTCATCTGACATATATTGAAATCCTGATTTTTTAAATTTGATCCATTAAAAAAAAAAACAAAAAAGCAGATGCAAGGGTATGAATTTTCAGGTTTATCAGGAGTGTTTGTGCCTTGGATTTTGGCTCATGACCATCTCTCTTCATTTTTTAATTTGGGAAGAGGTGTAATAAAAATTCTGTCCAGTTTCTCCTCAATGGAAATCAAATGGCATATTTATTGAATCTATCCATTCCTAGTGTTCACCTAAATTCTTGTATGACAATGATCCTCGAATTTGCTACTGGTGAATCATCATCTGTAATTTTGAAGAGATGTTTCATCATGGTTTATTTCTGAAAAGGATGTGGCTTTGAAATTCTCAACTCTTTTAGTTGTAATTTTAAAATATTACATTTTTGTAATTTCCATTGTTTGCAAGGTCCCCAAAAATATGCTGATAATATTTTCACAGGGATGTTTAAATGACATATATATATATATATATATATATATATATAGCACTTGCATGAAAGAAGACTATTTTTGTTTATGGATTAGGCTTTAAAGAGATGAACATCTGAGCTCTAAAGCATGAAATCTTATAAAATTTGTCCTCTCCCCTCTAAAGATTTTATCTACTGAATAGAAAGAAGCACAGAGTACTTGATACATAAGGGGTTTTTTTCTCCTCTTAGATTACATATTAAATGGAATTTTTGGGTGGGTTTTTTTTTCTTCTTTTGTATTATCTACAATGTGGACATTTATCAAGTAAATGTATATAGACTTTTATATATGTCTATAGAAAGTCTTGTGTAGTTTCCATCAAATACCCACCTCTAACATTTTGGCACTTGAAAATCTACTCGACCAGAGGTTAAATATAATCTGCTTGTACAAATCTAACATAGGTAACACTTCATTTCCTGGATTAGCTGATGCAATCAATGCACCAGAAAGTTACAAGGGATTATAACCTTAACACAGAAAAATGGGGGAAAATACTAAAATAGACATGAATTAGATTTAAAGGTATACAGACAGTGTGTTTCAAAGGTAAGAGAAAGGTAATGCTGTGTCTGTGGAGGGCAGATACCCCTGCCTTGCATTGATCTGAAGCATGAATCCCCATCCTTGCTGCATGCATGGCAGTTCCAAGTCAGCACAGCTGGTGTCTGGGCTCTGCTCCCAGGGTCACACAGGGCAGCCTTGAGAGCGCCTCCACCACAGGGACTTCATTCACATGAAGTTGAGATAAAACTATGCTTCATATAGTCCAAGTTAAATCTGTTTCTTTTCTGTGTCATGGCAAAAATTTCCTTTCACAAAATTTGAATAAATGGGTTTGAGTAGAGTAGATGTTCCTTTAGTCCTTTAACACTACCAGTCTCATTCCTACCCATGTTATATGTCTTTCTAGTTTAAGAAAAAAAATTCATCATAATAAAGAATATACTGTGATAAGAACCATATTTTACAAGGCTAAAATAAGAAAAATTATTTTAGTAATAAATTATTTTGTGACTTACTTTAACATTTTTAAGCAGTCTCAGTACTTGAGAAATACGTTATTGTCTTTATCACATTTGTTTTCTTTCTCATTTTAGGTGTCTACTCTTTGCAGGAAAGTGTGTTAGCAGAATAAAGATCAAGGGAACTAGATTAATGCAAACTGTTCCTCATTGTCCTGCAGCCATTATGGTTATGTCTGTTGTACTAATATTTAAACCATTCTACTTTAATTTTTGTGCATTGCTAATTAGCTATTACTTATCTAGAATGCCAGCTAATTTTCTTCAAATATAAGCCTCTTGTCCAGAGCTGTTCCTTTGTACCCTGTACTTGTTGACACCTCTCGGGTTTCCTCTTACACATATAACATTTATTTATTGTCTTCATTTTGAAAAGAGCATTAATTCATATCCTGTATTTTACTAGTGTGCAACTCTGCCATTTGAGCAGATGTGCTGGAGCTGTGTTTTCACACTGTCAGAACGTGCAACTGTATCACACATCCATGACTGTGTCTTGTACTGGTTTTTAATATCAGGCCTTTTGCTCTACCATTTTTAAGCCATGAACGTGCCCAAGAGTGATCAAGCAGAGACGTTGGAAATCCCATTATAATCCTTATAGTGCCTTCACTGGGGTGGATTGCAAGCTTCCCATAGGAAGTATCTCTCCTTTTGGGGTCTTTTGGGGAAGGGTGGAAAGAGGGGCGGGGGGGGGGGGGGGGTTTAGAAGCTATTCTTTTTTTCCAAATTTATGTGAAAGAAAAGCCTGATTCTTGTTGTACATATCGACCCAGTCCAAAAAAGTCAAAAAAAGTCTGGCACATTTACAGTCCTTCAGAAGCAGTGGTTGAAGGTAGGATTGCTCCTGTCATCTCTAGGGTTCTTTAATCCTAAAACCATCTGCTCTGGTACCTGGGAGCCTCTCCTAACATGACAGGCAAAACTCGACCATAGATCAAACCTGTAAATAAATGATCAGGTTTTGTGGCAATGAAAGAGTAACAGCGATATTCCACAGGCTGAAATAATAGGAATGGTGCTGTTTGGTCTTTTAATAGTCTTGGGAAAAACTACAAATGTTTTAGCAGGAAAAAATTGCACATGTCAAAAACATTTTGGCTAGACAGGGATAAAGAAGGCTTTGAAGCTCTTGTGAAGAACCCGAGTACCTTAAACAAGTAATCACCATGAGAACAGAGGCAATGATTATTTAATAATTCAGTCATACACACAAGAAGAAGTAAAATGATTTCATCTCCTTATACACCTTTAGACTCTGAATGTATTGTATCAGTCAGCAACATCTAGAAAGTAACTGTGCAAAATTCTTTGGAAGCAATCTTAAAAGCAAAGCTAATGTTTTAATGTCTAATGAATGACAATTGGGTTTGATATGGTAAAAGGTATTCATTATGGTGTTATAAAAAAATCTTATTTCAAATACAATATTAGCTCTGGCCTACACTCCTCAAATGCACTTTAACTATGATACATTCTGAAGAAGCCACATGGACAGTTGAGGGAAGATTTGGACATCTAAAATCATAGAAACTGTATTCACAAGTGCTTTTACCTAAAAAGAAGGAAATTCACCTACTTGCTCCCTCTTAGCAACTGTTCTGCCTTAAGGTTTATTTTGTGGAGGTTAATACAGAGAAACATAGACAAAGATACAACTAAAAATCTTGGTTGATTGAGATCAATAGAAACTTGTAACATTTTTCCCACATTTAAAATGGAAATATGCAATGTTTATTTGCAGCTCAGAGGGTACAGCTGTGTAATGAAAGGGTGGTGTGCTTTGCTGTGCAAACCTACAGCTCCTGGATGCCTGGCTCTAGATCTGAAATTAGGAGCTATCAGCAGTGATAAGGGACTACTGCAGCGGGAACCAAGACAGCTCTCAAGCTACATGGTGATTTTAATTTAAAAATGCATTCCAGTGATGAAGGATCTAATTTCTCTTGTACAGTTTTTATCTTCTCCTTTATGACCCTAAACTGTTCGCTGCAACACACATTAGTAGTCATAAGATAGTGACTTCTGTGTTGAAAGTTGTAATCTATTTATATCAGAAGGCTGCATATGCTCCAGTTCAGGACATTCTTTTATTATTTTTTGTTTGCCAGAAAAGCAAAGCTCAGCCTCAAACACAGTCTTTAAAGATAACCCTCACTAAAGACAAACCACAGTGTCCTTTCATTTACTCCAGCATTTCTCACTACGTATTCTTTCCCTACTATCAACATAGTATTGCTTACTCTCTCTCCTTACTAGCATGAAAGGGCCAAATATGGTCAGGCCCTTCATGAGGTTTAAATACAGTCTAAACATCAAAAATAAGTGATTATGTGAGAGCAGATAGGCTTTTCTACCTTTAGATTTCCCCCAGGAATACCTGAAGTCCCTAAATTTGGTGTGGAATCATAGCTGAGAGAAGCTTGGTCTTTGTCTCATACTTTTCTCTTTTAGCATCATTGCTACTATTACTTTCAGACATTCAGGGATGCTCTAAGAGGCACTCCTTATCTATACCTCTTTATTATTCCTGACACTGTAGTGCTGAATAAACCAGAGACCTTTGGTCTATTTTTTAGCTAGAAAAAAAAATAAAGTTTCTCTTATTTTTAGAATGAGTGTTATGGTTAATTAATGCATTAGAAAATGCAACTAATTTGTAAGTTTTTGAAGTACCAGACAGTATTCTGATATGTTAAGTATCTGGCATATAAGGAAAATCTAAGTAGTAGTACAGAATGAAGCTGCAAATTACAGAGCGTGTTGTACATACTCAATGCAGAGAAAGCACCCAGCCAGGGGAAGGGCTGATTTTCTGGATGTCTACTAAATGAAATAATGTGGTTTACATCCAGTTTAAAAGTATGTAATCTATGGAGGTTTAAATGCTTTTTTAGGCTTCTGCTGATACTTGAGCACTTCCCAGATATAAGTAAATGAAACTCAATACAGATTCTTACAGCAATTTTCAAACTAGTCTAATGGAGCTAGATATCCAATTCCTATTGACTTTTCCAATGGGACTTGATTACTTAAGTGCTCTTTTTCCCTTTGAAAGGCCTTCCTCTTAATTATGCTAATTGGCACTTTAAAATGTTTTCAAAGTCAGAGAGCTATACCTAGACAGTGCTAATTCTGAACCAGACAAGATTCATAATGTTAAATTCTAGGAAGCTCCTCTGACTACAAGGTATATTTACTTTTCTCTTCTTCCCTGAGGGCAGAAATTAATTACTCAAGTTTGCCAGAGAATATGCTGAGAGCTGTTACCTACAGGAACTGAAAAGGAAAAGGCATTAGTCAATGATGCTACCTCATGACTGTTTCCACTGGCTGAAGAAAGTATTTACACCCAACAGTATCTTTCCTCTATCCTGAAACTGAAAAAAAATGCAGTGCTATCAGCAAAAATATGAGAGGTACAGTTGATCTGGAAGATATTGCAGCATTTTATATACTCTGGCTGAAACATCATTTTATACAATTTTTTCCAAAGTTCCTGATTAGGATAATCTCTGCCAGCCAAAATAGAAATGAGAAGCTGTAAACATGTTCTTATCTACAAGTCAGAGGAATGTATTTTTTGGGTTTTCCCTTTCAGAGATATGTTTTCTCTTCCAAGTCTAAATCCCTGAATAAATTTACCAAATAGCTTTTCTTTACATTGTCGGCATTATTTTAGCAATTTTTAAGAATTGCTAATCATTGCTAACTGCTACTGTTGTAGCTCAGTGATAAGCTGTACATCCAACTGAGGAGAACATTTATACCACAGAACTAGACACTGAATACTAAACTCATCTCAGATACTAATGTTTTGGCCAGAAGTGTTTGTTAGAAATTGTAAAATGATTATATTGGTATTTTGGTAGTGGAATTATTGTAGAAATATTATAGAGACTTCTACTGATTGACACAATGTTGACACTTATTTTTTCTTACCTTACCTTTACTAGCAGTAAATGGATCCTTTAGGAACAATGATGTTTCCTTAGGGTTGGACGAAAACCTTGAACATAAAGTGAGCTGTAAGGGAGAAACCATTTCACGTATATCTCTTGGTTAAAGAATGCAGTCATCCACCTTTCCTGGATAGTACTGGTAATGCATGAAAAGTGAGAAAAATGGAAATACACAGGCTGAGATTCAGTGGCTTTTAGAACACTCTGAGGAAGGAGATTTTTTCCTAAAAGGCATATCAGTTCTTTAAAATAACTTATTTCTTTCACTTTTGCAACTGAAACAATCTTGAGCTGATCTTGAACTTCATAATTGAATTACTTTACATTAGGTTTAGATAGACTTTCTTTAACTTTGTCTCCTCTCTCCCAGAGATTTTCTTAGGTTTTTATTCTATGTTCTTTAATGTTTGTGATTATATTCCCTACTATAGAAACATAGGAATTAAATCTGCCATACAAAGGGCCATGTTACTGTTGAGGAAATGTAGTGTCATCTCGGAAAAAGAGTAGTGGTATTGACAGAGGACTGTATTGACTCAGCTAGTCTTCTTTTTTTTCCCCATTTTGCTTTACTTTCATTTTAAATAATTGGGAGCCACAAATAAAAAATAGCCCCACGATTAGTACTATCTATCCAGGCAAAATCAAGGAGATTTTCATATGCTTTCTTGTCTGTCAGCAAGGTAAAATGTCCTACTCACTACTGCCATTGTATGACAATGCAGATTGCTTTCATTTACACCTTTGATTAAATTCCCTGTCCTGCACAGAGTGGGTCAGCAGGGTCACAGCCAGACCTTTCTCTGCCATTACTAAGCCCTTCTGGCTGAGCTTTCTCTGGAGGAGAGCATGCTAGAAAGCCTGGAGCTGAGCATGGGAGCAGCCATGGTTCAGCAGGTCTACTCTGGGTGCTAAATCCCTACAGACTTTTTTCCCAACTTAATCGGAAGTGCTGGGACAGATACTTTAAATCTACCCCCTACTTTTGCAGACATCCTGTGCAATGAGATTTCCCCCAGTTCATATTTGGATTCACAGAAATGGATGCTGACTGAAGTGGAGAGAGACTAAGCTTCAGGAGATGATTCAGTCTGTCAGGTCCCAGGTTACAAAAGGGAGACCCCCAAACAATTTTTCTAAAAAAAAACCTCTGTCTGTCAGGATTATTTTCTTGTGGCAATTCTCCCTGTATACCCAAGAAAGATTCCCAATCTCCCAAGCAAGCTGTTTAACAGGCAAAACCGGGCACACAAATAGATTTTTATCCTTCTTTTTTCCTCTATCTTGATTTTTGTGAAGCATTGTGTTTATGCAATTCATTCAGGTTGTGTTTTACAGCTGCATATTTTTCCTGCATTGTTGTTTGGGGTTGTTTTGTTGTTTTTTTCAAATATCTGAGGCAGTAGCTAATTCTGCTTTCTCTGGCATACATAGACTCATTTATCAAAATGAAAGGAAAGATTAAATGAACAATTTAGAAAATACTTACTGAAGCATGTTTTGAAAATTAGTTCTGGTTTGTAAGTTATGTTTAGTTCTTTGAATCTTTTCTACTGTAAAAAGAAACATGTGAAAAGCTCTGAATATGTAATTACTATTATAATGATTTAGTCTTAGAATGTCAAAAAGCTTTCCAAGCATTAATTAATGGAAAGAATTAAATGATGTTGCATTGTTGCTGCAGTGCTATTAGGTGAAGACTTTTTTCTTTTCAGTGACTTAATGGATTTTATAAATTATCTAATTAGACCTGTAATATGCAATTCAAAACCACTTGATTTCAATGCAAAAATGCAGTTCTTATCATAAAAAATTGTACATAAATACCGCAGGGACACAATACTTAATTTGGTGCTTAAATTCTTACATTTTAATGTTCTCTTTATTCTTGGAAATGTGTGAAGAATATACTGCCTTTTAATTAGGTTTTTGGGGGCTTCTAGAACTGTTTTTTTTATATAATATGTAGCTTTTATGGAGGTGTCAGTAATACTTAATAGTAATTCTTTTTATGCTTTGTTTTGCAGGTTGGCTTCATGAGCTAGGAAAACGAATTGAATCTCCTTATTATGAGAATAATACACTAGGAGGCCCATCAATCAGAAGTGCCTATATAGCTGCCCTGTATTTCACTCTCAGCAGCCTCACCAGTGTTGGTTTTGGAAACGTTTCAGCCAACACTGATGCTGAAAAGATCTTCTCCATTTGCACAATGCTGATTGGGGGTAGGTACAATTAAACATCATTTACAACATTTTCAAGGAGTAGGAAAAAGTCAAATAAAAGCTGAAATTTTGCTAAGTTTCTTAAAAGAAACCCCAAACAAACACAAAGTGAGGTTTAATAAATTTAATTTAAAATGGCAAAAGAAGGAAATAACTTTGTTCAGTTTAGATAAACTCTCTTAGGCAAACGAATTTCTAACCTTTTGTTCACTTATGGTGATGAAAGAGTGTCGCCCACTAAAATGCAAGTTCACATTATTAACAGTGAGAGTGGCCCAGCAATGTGTTGGGGATTTCAATCACATGGCAGACACTTTCCCAGACAGCCAGGTATGATGTGCACATCAGCTGCAGTACACTCCCCACAGCAGCCCTGGGAATGGTGATGAGGGGAAGTGGGCAGCCCACAGGACAATGTGTCTGTGAGCTGGTGCATATCCTCATCTGAAGGACAAGACCAGAGAGAAAGAAATAGAGACAGGACAGAGCCAGGAGACTTCTGGTGAGCCTTAGTATAAAAAAAAAAGTAGTTCAATTATCACTGATAACCATTTGATACAGATTTGAATCAAAATGCAATTTTTTGTCATATTTGGAGCTCTTAGTAACATTTTCATTTATGTTGATTACCAAGCCGTACTTGGAGTAAGCCACATGCTCATTCATGGTCCCTTTCCTTCTGCTGAGGCACCTGGGTACAACCAGCAGAGATTTGTAAGCTAAGACCTTTGCAGAAAGTACTGGAAGCTCTGTCTTTACATTCACCTTCCTCCCACGAAAAATTAGGTGGGCTATTTCACAGTGTGTACATAATACAGCTCAAAGATGTCACAGTGGGCATGAAGGGTAAGAGCAAGTCACTGCTAGAGTACTCTGTCCTCCATTTTTTTTCTGCTTGCTTAGTTATTCTGGAAATACTAGTAGGTATTTCTCCAGGGCTAGTCAGTAAAGCCCTGGGCGTCAGCTTTTCAGGATCAATTTCTGTGGGCAACAATAAATTGCAGATTTGACAATTGAAAGCCAGAGAACATGATGAATTACCTGTAAACTATATATTTGCAGCATTAATCGGTATAAGAATTGTGCAGTGAATTATTTTAGTTTTCCTAAGTCCTGAAAATAAGAGGCAATAATATAATGGATCATCCAAGAATGATATAATTTTGTTTTTGACAATGTCACAAAACCACAAGCAGTTCATTAATTGCTTTTGGCAGTTGCATAAAATTATAGTTTTGAAATACATTGTGGTCTCTGTTCTTTGGGGCTTTCACTACATAAAATCTGTTGGAATTAAGGAAGGACTTTTCATTTCTATAAAGAAACCAAAAGATCTCCCATGTAAAGCAGCAATGAATATTTAATTCACTTTAATATGGTAGAGCTTTCATAAAGTAATAGTGAAGAATACAGAAGTATCCTATACATTTATTTAGTCCAGTTGTAACAATTTCACTTTTATTTAATGTATTATTAAGTGACAGAAATAATATGTTTGTACATTGAATAAATTGTGAAGAACTAGTCAACTGAGTGGAGTAAGAGGGAACTGATGACTGAAAGACAAAGTTGCTTATAGGCAAGCAGGTAGGAGGAGGGATTTATATCTGCAGGGGTCCAGTGAACAAGATATGTCCAGGTAAAAAAAGCAGAGCAGGCTGATCTGCAGGTATTTTCTTGAGGAATTCTATTTTAGATACTATTGAGGAAAATCAAGGAAACTTGAAGGAGTTAGAATGATACTGTGAAGATGGGTGAGTATGCCTTAGAAAACTCTTGTTAGGAATAAAGTGCTGATCTGTATGCTTAGGGACATGATGCCTCTTCATTTCTTAAAACATGTTCTAGTGTATAGTTTTGGCTGATATTCAATTTTAAAATTCCCTGGTGGAAAATGATGTTCTGAGGAAAATTGGTGTAAGTTTTTCAGACTTTTTGACCAAGCTGTTAGTTTATGAAATTTCAGGTGTAACAGATAGGGTGAGTTAGTTTATCAGTAGTTTTTCTGTATCTCTTTAATGGATGACACTACAAACTGAAGAAACTTACTTAAACTTTGAAAAAGCCGAAGAAAGAAAAAAGAAGTGTAAACTTGACAAATAGATAGCTTATAGCATACCTTTTTAATATTTACTGGCCTCTTCATATGAATTTTTATTTTGCATGCATTTGAAATTTAAATTTTTAACAAGTCATATTCTGAAAAGATCTTGTTCAATACAGTATGTCTTCTTAAAGTGGGAAAGAAAATTTACATATTAAAATGTAACCAGAACTCCTAGGATACCCAGTATCTGTAAAATATTAATCAGATCTGCCCTCCAGCAGGGGATCATACTCTGTTCTGTCTTGCACTCTCCATGTTCTTTCAGCAAATAATGTGTACTTTTGTATTTAAGAGATTGGAGGCCCACTCTAGTAGCTCCAGTCCTATCTGGAATCAGAGGGGTTCCTCTGTTCCCTAAGTAACTAAAATGTGATTTAGAATATCCATTAAAATAAAGGCCACTTTATAAAATACATTTCCTAGAAGTTTTGAACTTGTCCTACTTGGGTTTAGACAGAGGCGCAATAGGTTTCTTACAGAAAGTAGGGTAAGAGTATGATTATTTGATAAAGAATTCTAATGCCTGTCACAGCCAAGAATAGCTTGTCATTATGAGAAGCAGCTGCCTTCCAATGTATATAGGCAAAGACAGATTCTTCCATAATAATAAAATTCTAGATGATATTTGTGCCTATAATAACATCACTGAGATCTCTACACCATCCAGCTCCTAGCTTGGAACCTGAGAGACCTACACCGCATGTGATTCTTACATATGCATTCATACACCACCTAATGCTTTATCCCTCCCCCCTGTTTAAACTGATTATTGCATCCTTAAAGAGGTTACACTATTTCTTTAACCTATTTATCTGTGTCTGGCTGAACTGTTTCAGATCTAGCTGTCATATTTCTAATATAGTATCCTGTATCCAGTATTACACCAGTCCCTCACATTTTGTTGCTTTCGTTTGTGACATTAATGACTTAGCAATTCACTGCACCATCATGAACAACACCTAATTAATATAGCTGATTATTTTTAGAAATAAATTTCTGGTTAGGCTTACTATTCTTACTATATACATAATCCTTTTCTTTCTGCTAGCTCTACACTGCAGTTCTTTATCTGTTTTTCTGCACTCCCTTACAATAAGGACACATATATAGTTACTAGCTCCTTTGTGTTTTACTCAGCCTGTAAACATTTTCTAACACACCAAACTCCAGAATTTTCTCTCTTTCTACCATTTAAAAGTGTATCCTTTCCTCCTCCTTCTACCATTTAAAAGTGTATCCTTTCCTCCTCCTGTTTCCCCTTGTCTCTTCTCACTCACATTGGATATCTGTAAATTGACATGCAAGGTCAACAGCTTGTCTCACTTATAAACCGATTCCTTTGTCACTCTTAGGAGTCTGCTTTCTTTCAAGAACTATAAAGACAGACGTCCCTTTAGATAAATAATCAAGTTTTTTAGTAATTTTTTCAATAAACAATTTGTAGATGTATATATTCTATACATTAGATAAATATCACATCACAGTTTAGCAGTGATTTTTCCAATTCATAATAAGCAAACACATTTTTGCACAGACAAACCCAGATGACCTATATCTGTAAATATTTCTTCAATTTTGCTTCTGATTTTTTTTATTCCCAAGCCAATAACTAATTGCAGACAAACTCCAGGATGTCAGAACTTTCTGATAAATTACTTTAACCATATTTGACCATGTCAAGCAATATAAGAAATCAGATTGTCTCTTTGAATGTTTCTTTTAGCCTGAATTTCTGCTTTACAATGGTTTTTTTCTGAATTTTTTGTAAAACATATCCCCCAGAATATGATACATCTTTAAATGTTATTTACAACCTCATTCCACTACATATGGTCTCCATTAGTAATTGCATGTATTTATATGAGTTCTCTGAAAACTATTACATGCTATGTAGTTTCCAATGGACTGTTTGAGTCCAGTTTTCATACTGATTATTAGTATCTCATTATTTCCTGAGCATACCTGCCTACATGTGCTCCTTCCTGTACCTGTAGGGAGCCTACAAGGAAGATGGAGAGAGGCTTTTTACAAAGGCCTGTAGTGACAGGACAAGTGGGAATGGTTCAAACTGAAAGAAAGCAGGTTTAGATTAGATATTGGGAGAAATTGTTTACTGTGAGGGTGGAGAGGCACTGGAAGATGTTGCTCAGGGAAGTTGTGGATGCCTCATCCCTGGAAGTGTTCAAGGCTGGGCTGGATAGGGCTTTGAACAACCTTGTTCAGTGAAAGCCATCCCTGGAAGGAGGGTTGGAACTAGGTGTTCTTTAAGGTTCCTTCCAGCCCAAACCATTCTATGATTCTATGATTCTATGATTCTATGTTCCATTTTCCTTTTCTCTTAGACTATGGACTTAATGTGACTTGGACATTATTTTGCTGGGTACCCTGAGTAGATAGAAACAGTTGTTATTCTACCCTGTCCCATGACTATGATTCATAGTGTCTCAAACCCCAGAAATGAATATTAATAACACTGTATATTATTCAAGGAGCCTTATATTCAAAAGCTTTCTTATATCTCTCAATCAGGAAATTTTCGCCCTGTGAAGCTGCTGTTTATTTTCTGTGTTAAGTTTCATTGATCATCACTCCACATTTCATGTAATTTCTGTACTCCCTAGCTCTGATGCATGCCTTGGTGTTTGGCAATGTGACTGCCATCATTCAGAGGATGTACTCCAGATGGTCCCTTTATCACACAAGAACTAAGGATTTGAAGGACTTTATACGGGTCCATCACCTGCCACAGCAGCTAAAGCAAAGGATGCTTGAATATTTCCAAACCACGTGGTCTGTCAATAATGGAATTGATTCCAATGAGGTAACCAAATGAGAAGGGGGGGGAGGTTTTATTTGATTGTTTTGACTATGAACTTAGAGTCAAGGAGGGGGGTAATTTTTCTTTTTTGATGCTGTGTTTTGTGTGAAGTTACAAACCAAAGAAAACTGCGCCTAAAAACAAAGATGGGTTATCCTGGGAAGAGGGTACACTATTGAAAAGGCAGGTTTAAAACATCAAATAATGTAAAGTAAAGTTCAGTCCTCCGTGATTCTCAGATGCTGAAGAGGCGTTCATCAGAAACCTTTTAGATGATGCCAGCAGAAATGCTATAATGAGTAGTCCTGTACTTCACTAAAAAAAATATCTATATGGGGATTTTAAGTCCTTTTTAAAGGAGGGACTCTAATGTCCTTTCCTACCTCCTTCATCCTATTTATTGCAATACTGTAAACAAGTGATTTAGCCTGAATTTTATGTTATTTATATAGTTACATTTTTAAATATTGCAAAGTGTAACTTGGGAGTGAAATCAAAAGACAGATTTCAGGTGGTGTCTGTGTTTGCTTGTTTTAAATTACTATCCAGGTTATGTGTTATTGTACTGCAGGAGAAATAATGGCTTCTCTCTGCTGGAGTGTTATTTGAATGGCACACTCCCTTCAGGTTTCTTGTTATCTGTGTTATAAAACTCAGTGGTCCCTAAAGATAATGTGGAAATAAGCAGAAAGATTTGGGGTTTGGAACATTCTTTTCCTGATAAATTCTTTTTGTGTTGTGAACAGCACAAAGAATGGGATTTTCAACAGCATTTTAGCAACAGAAGGAGCTTAGTAAGATTTACAAAGGTACAAAAATGACTTAGATGTCAAAGCTTTCCTAGATGTGGTTAATGATCGCCTTCAGCTTTTGTACCTTCTGTACCTTTAGTCATGCTGAAAGTGAGTGACTGCTGTATTACAACTGCAGCTCCTGGAGAGACCATCAGTCTTTCATTATTTACCTCCTACAGATAAAAAGCCTTGTCCAAGCCCACCTGGTCAAGCATTGGCTGATTGTATTGTTCAGATGCCACATCCCCTCAAACTACAAACAAAACTATGTTTGTGGGCTTGCACCTTGAAAGGGAAAAAAGGAAGATCTCATGGGTTTTAGTTTCCATAGGTTCTTCCATTGAACACGCACCTTGTCTCCATTCCTTTCCCACCCCTCCTTCAGTGTCCAATTATGTTATTAAAAAATAAAAATAACAACAACAACAACAACACATTCAAGGCAGGTTTATTTAGTTATTCCTCTTCCAGTGGTTTTACTATAGAAGAAGTAATATTGCATATTAATGAATTTTATAGAAGGATTTTAAAGAAAGTCTAAATGATGTTGATGTTTGCTCTGTTTTCATTGTATATGTCACTGTATACAACAGTATACCTGATCAGCCTACTGTGTTCTATCAGCTGAGAACTTGGACAAACTTATATTGTGCATTAGAGGGAATTCATGCAGTGTTACTGAACTTTTTTTTCCTGAGGGGTTATTTGGTGAGGCTTTTTTGGGGGTGTTTTTCGGTAGAATAAAGGCATATATTCATTCATGTTTTTCCTGGAATTTATCAGTGTTAAAATTTATTTTAAAAGCACATGTCTCATCAAGGGGATAAGAAAAATCAAAGGGAAGTATTTACATCAGTGTGACACGTGCAGCACTACTAAATCAGGCCATTTCTGCAAAAGTGGAAACAAATAATTTTACAATTTTTCCCTTTTTCGTAATTTTTTCTATCTTTTGGACAGCTTTTAAAAGACTTCCCAGATGAGCTGCGTTCAGATATCACCATGCACTTGAACAAGGAGATTTTGCAGCTCTCCCTTTTTGAGTGTGCCAGTCGTGGTTGCCTCAGGTCTCTGTCTCTGCACATCAAAACCTCCTTCTGTGCTCCTGGGGAATACCTCCTCCGGCAGGGAGATGCCCTGCAAGCAATCTACTTTGTGTGCTCAGGTTCCATGGAAGTCCTGAAGGACAGCACCGTGCTGGCAATTCTTGGTATGTTCACAATGATAGATTTAAAGAGGAAGAATGGTCTCCCAGCATAGGAGGACCTTCACTGCTAACTGATGGCTTAGTATGCCCCTAGTAGTCTGCTGAGAAAGAATTTAATTTTTATCTGCAATGCCTATTCTATGTACACTCTTATTTTTTTTATTTTTTTATTTTTTAGTTTAAACTTATATTTTGACCTAAGGGGCTTTCAATTGCTAGATTGTTAGCTGTGCAGTATTTCACTTCTGGTTTCCTTATACTTATTCTCTCTTCTTCTCATGTAAAGAGGTACTTGCTATGTTTTGACACAAATTGCTGCCTTTTACTATATTTGGTGATGGCATTGACAGCTCAAAGAACATTGGTTGTCAGTTCCTAAATCTTTCATAAAAAATTAGTGGCCAGGAAATGCTCCCACTAATGCTCCCAAATGAAAGGAAGCAATATGAGCCTACTGTCATTCTTTGGCACTTGCCTATGAACATCCCTTGCAGAAAAGCCACGTGGTGAAAAACAAAGCATTGTTGGCTCTGCTCCCCAAGCTACTTCTTCATGCTTACTGATGCTGTCTGCAGGCATTTGAGTATATTAGAACTGAGAAAGGCCAGAAGTTCAGTTCTAATACATTTTTAGTTGTTGTTTGCAAGACGACTGTTTTTACTCATTGACGTTTAAGCATGTCTACCTGTAAATTTCTGTGATTTGCCTCAATCTAAGGCCTACTAAAGAAATTCTCTTTATCTTCAGCTAAAGGATGATTGGACCTGTCTGAGTTAATGTTTATGAAGTTTTTTTTGTGAAATATAAAATTTTACTCTAAAAGTAGAGAATTATTTTATTGTGATTTTAATATCTCTAGACTTAAATGTATTCTTCTTTCTAATAATTTTTAATATTCTTATAAAACAGAGTTAAAAAGAACATTTCCTTTTTTGTTTTCCTTCCTGTTTGTGGGATTACACTAGACTGTTGATAATGGAAGCTTCTGGTCTTCTGTAATTGAATTTCTTTTATTTTACTAGAATGCATTTGGTTGGTCTTTTTTTAGAATATAAATGTGATACAGTTCCTATTTGTTTCAGAACTCTTTAATTGTATTAGACTGACAGTCCATATCACTCCATCTCTCGTTTGTTTCTAGAAAGTTTAAGAATGTCTTGATTTCATTGGATCACATAGATCAAAGATACAAAATATGGCTTAGAATAAAACATAAGCTAAAAGCCAGCAAAAGGTCAAGGGGTACTTCCACTGGAACTATGATTTCATTAATAATTCCATCTTCAGGCTCTTCTGAAAATGTTAATTAAAGCATCATTGTGTAATGGTAACAATCAAAACAATAAGAAAGAGATTAGTGGATTTCTGAGAGAAGTTAATGAAATCATAATGCAAAAAACATAAACATAACACATTGAAATAATGTTTTGTTACAGTGAATGGGAGCTTCATCATTTAAACCTAATTAACACCAGCAGAAGGTGAATGCATCAAACATATAGGACCCTATGAGAAATTGTATTACTGATGTCATGTAAACCCAAGAGAGCAGTTTTCTCCCTGACAGTGCTGCAGTTCCCAGAATATTTTATAATTCTGTCCTGATTCTAATTCTAGTGAATTAGTTTTTGTTTACTGAACCATTCTCACTAACAAGCAGTGCAGCAACAACTCAGTGAAACGCTCTCATTACATACATCTTTGGTTCCTCTAGAGACTATCACTTTATCTCTAATAATGATGGTTAGGATATATTTTATAGGAAAATATGTTTTAATATGAGTTATGTACTGTTAGAGCATATATCTTTGATTTTTAAAAAATATTAGCCATGAGTTATTTTGAAAACATCCATAATGAGAACATTTATAACTTTGACTGCATGTCCCTGTTTATTAAAAACAGATGTGTCTGTAAGAAACATTTCTATATAAATTTCTTCTCCAATTAAAGAAAAAAGGATGTAAATAGCTACTAAGAATAGCTGAAATGATTCTGTTATGTAACAAATGTTGACATTCAAGGTAAAGTCATTTCATCACTTCATTAATTCTACATGAAACTTCAGGTTACTACCTACAGCCTTTGCTACATGATTTTCATTTGAAAAAGAAACACATATTAGCACTACCAGGTCAATTTTAGTGTTTTTAAACCTGACATTATTTCAACACTATAACTACAATCAAATAAAAATCTAATATTTTTCCAAAATGTTTTTGCAATATTTATACTAATAGTGTTCATATATCCAAAAAGTTTCTAATTAAGATGTTTAAAGATCAGTCTTGGTATATTTGAAATATTCTTTCCCTTTTCCACATTAACAGCCAGCAACAGATTAACATGCCAGCCCTTTGCTTAGTATAGTGGAAGACTTCTAAGGAACTGCTGGTATTCACAGTAAAATGTAAAAGTGTGTTACTGCTTAGCTTTATGCTATGTTTTATTATGTGAGCAATACAAGGTGTGATGAGCAATGACAGATGTTATTGCTACCTATCAAATTTCTCTTTCCCAGACTGACCTAAGATCATACCAGTTCTCATTATACCAATAGAGATCTTTAAGAGACCCCAAAGTAGCATTAATGTATGTGTATTCCTATCATAAGAGAAAATCCCTCCCTATCCTCAGTTTATGATAAGTACATTTGAGAAAGTTCTTCAAGCTCCATGTAAATAGGAACAAATTTATTTTTAAGTACTAAAAAAGTGATATTTTAAAGTGTAAAGCTATCCCATTTAAGAAGCTTCAGGAATGGTTGACTGCTTAGTTTAGCTTACCCTGCAAGCTGACCATTTCCTGTGTAATATACAGCTGGAATAACATGCTGGGTGGATTTTCAGATGTGACAGTCTTAACTTATTATTTATTAATCACAGAATAATGTAAGATGGAAGGGACCTTCAGAAGCTACCCAACCTAAACCTGTTTAAAACAGTGCAAATTTAGCTCAGATTCCTCAGGGCTAAGTCCAGGCAAGTTTTGAACATCTCCAGAGATGCTTGCAATTCCTTTTTGGAATTTGCCTCTTTGAGCAGGCTGTTCCACCGTTTCATGACTTTCCTAATTTATAATGAGAATTTCTTTTGTTACACCCTGTGCTCAGTACATCTTGTTCCCCTGGGCACTCTGAAGAGAAGTTTAACTCTGTTTTCTCTACTATTTTCTGTTAGGCTGTTGAAGAAAATAATATCCTTCCTTTGCCTTCTCTTTGTAAGATGGAACAATACCCCATTTTTGCAGCCTTTCCTCATACATTATGTTTTTTAGTCCCTGATTCTTGGTAGACTCTTTTGGTCTCACTCCAATTTGCCAATATTCTGTCTTGTACAGGGAAGCCCAGAACTGGACACAGTGCTCCAGATGAGGTGTGACAAATACAGAGGGAAAGAGTCACTTTCCTGGGTCTTGCTGGCTCCACTCTTGCTAATGCTGCACAGGAGGTCCTTGAAATTTTCTGCAAGGACACATTGTTGGTTCATGTTCAATTTGTCCGCAAGGACCCCCAGGTCCTTTCCTGCAGAGCTGCTGTCCAGCTGCTCAGCACCCACTTCATACTGTTGTAGGGAGTGTTTTCATCCCTGGTGCAGGACTTGGCATTTGGTTTTGTTGAACTTCATGACGCTCCTGTCAGCTGTTTTGTCTTTCACTGAGGTCGCCCTAAATAGCAGCTTTTTCCTTCAGCCTATCAACCAATTCCCCCAGTTGGGTACTGCCCATGACTTGCTAAGAATACACTCCATCACACTGTCCAGGTCTTTAGTGAAGACCATCTGCTTTAACTTCTGGGGAAAAGCTCTGGTTCAATGACTGCACTTTGGAATTTATACCTCAGATCAGATGTTTGTGGAAGCTTTTAATTATAAAGTTTCTGTGCTCTTCAATATATGGTCTGTTGAACTTTTTATTACAACAAGTGTCCTAAGGCAGTCTTGCCCATAAATGAAAAAACAACAGCATAAGGATTCTTTCTTAAGCCATTCTTTCTTCTCGAGAGAGATGCTAAAATGATATCTTAACACCTGCATGTTTTAACACACACAAACACAAAAACACCCCATAACAGCTTTTTTGAAAAATAACTGCACCTGCTATTAGTTACTAATGTAATCTTCATTTTATACTTATTTACTTTATTGTTCCCTTAAATCAACCAGTTACCTGTCTGGAAATCAGTTTTTGTACCTCCAATTAATTGCATATAAGGTTGCATCTGCAACAACAACAAAAAAATTAGTCTAAGATCCTTTAGGATGTTATTAATTAAACAACGCATTAGCAACAATGGGATTTCAGGTTCGGGTGTAGCAATTATGTTAAACAGCTTTATGATTCAAAGAAGAAGTAAAGAATTTATGCTTCGAAGATAATTATGTTTGTATTTTCTTTTAGGTAAAGGAGATTTAATTGGAGCAAACCTATCCATTAGGGATCAAGTTATTAAAACAAATGCAGATGTTAAAGCTCTAACATACTGTGACCTCCAATGTATTATACTCAAAGGTCTCTTTGAAGTGCTCGACCTCTACCCAGAGTATGCTCACAAGTTTGTTGAAGACATACAGCATGATCTCACTTACAATCTAAGAGAAGGCCATGAAAGTGATGTAAGTATCTTTAAAGGTTTCTGCAGTTATTGTCATCTTTCAGATGCTTGTCACAATAAATAAATAATACACAGATTATGTTAAAAGAGCTGCTGATTCCATTTGTTTGATAATTCAGATATTACCTACATGAATTGTATATCAGTTGGTCAGATCATAAGCATTGAACAACCTCTCTGCTTGTTATTTTCCATAACAAACATCATCCTTGAGAGAAAATGCTTTAATTTTTTTTATATTTTTTGTTTATATATAAAAATAATCCATATTTACATAAGCTATGTGTCCAAATAAAGGTTTTATCCATACCTTTTCTAGAAGCTCATGTGCCAGCCTAATGAACATTCATTTCATACATCATTGGTTATCACTTTCAGTTAAGAATGTCATCACACACACTGAAAATGGAAAACAGTTCTCATACACTACAATTAAAATGTATTTTTCCACTTAAACAAGTACTTTATTTGGAAAAAAAAAACCAGAACAAACAAAAACCCCAAACAAAAACAAAACAAGAAGAAATTCCAGATAAAACTCCTGAAAGGCTTCAGTACAGACTCACCAAAGTACTTTCACTGATATTATATGGATAATATATAGAGAGAGATTTTAATAGTGAAAAGCTTTTATGACAGCCCTCTTTTTCTGACTTAATCATGTGAATGCTCAAATACAGTTATAGCCAAACTTTCAAGTTAGTGTTTAACAGGTCAGGTATTTGTCTTTGTTTTGTGCTTCTCCTAACACACAGAAAGAAGTAACATTGGAAAAACAGGAATTTTTACTAGGATAATATCAAGACAGGGGACAAATATAATGCCAAGGAAGAATGCACCAAAGTACTTTTCAGTTCAAAACCCCAATGAATTTGATATATGGGCTGATTTTTCTATATAGCTTCCTATTAGATGTACTTTGGTGCCAGTGTTTCCACAGCAACACTCTATTAAACCACTGCAGCAGAAAGGAGTCCATATATAAGTGTGTACTTCTGGAGAGGAGAATAACCAGGATCTCTCATTTGTTTGTCTCTTGAAATGTCTCCAAAATTCCTGCTGATGAAAACAGCAGCTGAGAGTACACATCTGTTCTGAGAGCTTGGTGATTAGTTTGTGTAACACATTTCCCTTGGGGAGGGATGTTTCATATGAAAAGGAGTAAAACTCCATTTAAAGATAGGGTTTGAAGATGATTACATTCCCCTCTACAGTTTTGTCGTGGAACTTGATGGATCCCCACAATCTGTTGCTTCATGCTTTTCTGTATGATGACAAATCTGAGGATCACCCTCTCAGCTGCATTCAGTTTTTATAAATTCAGGGACAACTCTTCCTGATTAGAGTCAGCTGGGTGATGTACAGACTGCTGAGAGCAAGCCTACAGCAGTCTTGGAGGTGAGTGGTTCACAGGTTCTCCAAGGAGGATGTGATTTAAAGCAGTGCAGGACACATCCAAGTAACTTCTCTGCTTTAAAGTAGAAAATATTTAGAGTATTTGTGAATGTATGCTGTATTTTCATGGTATAATCTGTCACCTTAAAATTAAAGGAAAAAATATCCTGACATGAAGTAACATCCGCTGTCCCAGGCGGATATACAGAATCCAAGATAGATTATCAGTTTTGCTTTCACCTACATCCTCTGGTTAACCATGTCCTCTGCTAGTAGTTCTCTTGCAGTAGAACATACCTGTGCATCTCATTTCTTATCCAACCATTTTACTTATCAATAAGAATAAACAGCACCAATGAGGCAGCCAAAAATTGTCCCTGGCATGCCTGGTCAAAGCAACTAACTTTGCTTCGACTGGAAAATACTCTGTCTTCATTAATATAACTTGCAAACAGAAATAATTGGAGTTATCTGATGGTTACTCTCAGAGAAAAGTAAGAAAAAAGTTTTCAGATGTACAGTTTTTGGGTATGTTAACATGACTTCTTTCTTCTTTTTGCTTAAGTACAGTACTACTTCTTGGGAATGGTGTTATGGGACAGTTTGGCAGCTAGGCCGCTGTATCTTGATTCCCTCTCCCTAATATAGGGAGATTTTCCTTTTCAGATTATCTGTGACTTCCACAGCTTTATGGAAGTTTTGGATTTGGAGAACATTTCTGTAGTTAAACAGTAGATCTATTCATTTGAATAAGTCTGTTTCTCACTCTCTTTTTTCTTGGAAATTTTAAATGACTGTAAATCTGTACCTGAATGTGAATTCAATAATTCTTAAAATTAATCAGCAGCAGTGTATAGGGTCAGGTGAACTGCAGGGTGAAATAGCATGAATTTCCCCACTATGACTTGTGAACTGTCTTTCAGCCCTGACCTAAAATGTTACTGCATTTTCAGTCAAAGTCCACCAATCTACTGTAGGCTGAAGATTTATTAGCACTTTAAGTCAGCATTAAAGAGGTGAGAATGAATAAGAATTTAGTCCTGATTGTTCATTATCCCCATTCTACCTTTGTTGTGCTGTTGGAATGGTTCATTGCACACAAAATTGAATCAGAGATTTTAACTGAATTAGAAGCATGTGGACAAAAAAGGGCTCAGAAGTCATCTGTAGTGTCCTGATCCTGAAGTGTCAAAATCGGATACTTGGCACTAGATTACATATCTTCCCTACCTAACCCACACACAAAAAAGGAAACAGTTTAAATTTGTTTTCTTGGTTCATTTGTAAGTCGAAGAGTGTAGATAATGATGTGCTCCATCTGCATTAAAATCCAAGTAAGGTATAACTGTGGAAAAGGCTCAAGGACTTCGGTTGTTTTGTCACTTTTCAGTAAAACAAGGAGGAGACGTAACCAGGTTTCCTAGTAACAAGTAGAAACTGTAGCTGTTTGGTTATAGATGGATTGAAAGTGGTGTGTAGCAGTCCTGGTAGAAAAGCCCAGATTCTGAGTATAGGAGATGACAACTATTTCAGGCTCTAATGATTAAAAGGCAGAGAAACAGACACAAAATCAGAGGGATAAAGTTTCTATGATTCCTCATGATAACTCTTAAGCCAGGAATTGCTAAGTGATTTATTATTATCACCATTAATGTGTGTTTAGCCACACTGGCAGTGCTACTATGCCATCTTTTCATACATTCTCATCACAGCAAGGTGTAAATTAGGAGAGACTTTTTGTTGATTGTACATATTCTGACCCTCTGCTTTCTTTGCTGCCTTGTGATCAATAAACCCATAACTGTGTTTGTAAATGTATTCAAATCTTTGAGGACAGTTAGACAATTTTTCTGGTCGCTGGAGTTGTGACATTAAAACAATGCAGCCATTTCAACCAATTTTTCTATGTCTGTGACTGTGTTGTCATAGTAAGGAAACAGTTTGCTGAGTAACACAGATTTTGACATGTGCCTCACCCCATCTATATAATTTTGCACTATGAATTAAGAGGTTGCATATGTATTAGGCAGTGAGAGTGTCCCATATCTGATTTGATAAAGCTAAGCACTCAGAAGAAGGTTCTTAAAACATATGTGGCTACATCTATACACATACATATATATGAAAGAAATTGGAAACTATTTTGTTATCCACCAGCCCTGGAAAATGTGTTATTTGATACATTTAGAGAGTAGTAGCAGCTGTTTATAACTCTAAATTATCCTATGAAGAACTCAGAATAAGTAAATGTTTGGACAACATCTTTGTAGGCTTTATAAGATTTTATTGTTTCTGATTATTTATTATGTCCATGCAGAAGAATCTGCAGTATAGACAACATTATTCAGATTTTTAAAAAACAAAACAAGACAACAACAACAAACACAAACAAATTAAAAAAAAAACAACCAAAAACAAAACCAGAGGCTGGCTAAAGCTACACCGATAAAAAGAACAAGAAGTCTCCTTGACACCTATGCTGTCCCTCCTAGCTATAATTAAGTCCCAAAGGAAGACAAGGCACATGGAGGCACAATCTTTGTCTCACTAAAGCTCTATCACTGTGTGTCATTTTCAAAAAAAAAGAGGTTATATTCCTGAAGGGTCAAAAATCTTTGTTTGTAGATAGGACTTGCAGCTAATAAGAATATACTTTTCCTTTTGTAGACTTAGAAGTAGTGTTCTGGCTCCTACAAAAGCTTCCCTTCCCCTCTCCCCAAAGAGGAAGCCAATGTCTTTAAAATGAAAACACTCAGTTTGTGAAACAAAGGAAGGATTGATTCTGTCAGTGCATCGCAGTGTAAATGAGACATAATGACAGGGTTTCATGAAAACGTGGTAGATTCCTTCTCCAGTTGGGAACATGGAGTCTTACTGCACCTTAGCCAGGCTCTTTGATAATAAGATAAATAAATAGACAAATACATTTTAAAAGGCAATCAAGCAACCAAGAAGCAATAAACCCAAAGAATCTCTGAAAGGCATTGTGTGACAAAATAGGGATTGATTCTTGTACTTTGGAGAGGCTGGTGTTTAGCATTTATTAAATTTTAATGACCGAGTTGGGAGGAGTTTTTAATATAATAAAGCTCAGGTTGTTATTAGCAGTATCTAAGAAATTAAAACGGATGCTCCTCATTTTATATTGGAAAATCTGACAACTGACCAAATCAATTGTTCATAAAGGTGAGAGTAGCTCTAAGCTCTGGAGCACACAACAGCGGGCACAGCTTGGGGAAAAAATGTCTACAAATTCTGATCTAAAATATACTGAGCTTTCTGATTCATTCCAGCTAAGCATTAAGTATTTTAAAAGCATGTTAGTAATTCTTCCTCATGTCATTTTAACTGGCTCATTTGAAGACTTTTATCTTTCTTTGTTCTAACTGGTGGCATTGCTCTTGCAGTAAGAAAAGGAAGAGCAAAAATTATTTTGAATGCAAGCACAAAATCCAGATTAAATTCTGCCTTGCCACTGTTTGGTTTTCAGCTAGTAGATTACAAATTTGATGTGCATTCACTCTTGCCTCTTTATTCATGCTTTTTCTAGATCTACATTTCTACTGTAGGTCATCTGAATTCATGAACGTTACTTTCCAATATAGCAATAACTTGTTCTATTACATATTTGATTGTCTATTATGAATCAGCAATGAAAATAGTGTGAAATTTCTGATATTTTTAATACATTGATTGTCTGCAAAGTAAATAGTATTTTGCTTTAAGGAAGAAAATAAGTTATCCTATTTGCTACTGTAGAACTATTAAGGAAAAAAATAAGCATGGGAATGGTTTTTATAATTGCTTTTAATCTTGGAAAGTTTTGTTAGATAAGAAAACCTGATAGAAACTTCAGTCACTTACTGATGAGTTTAACTTCCAAAGCAAAAATAATTCCTATTTCATGAGTATTACCTATGTGTTTATAATAAAATTCATGCATTGAAAAAATGAATTTCCAAATTAGGTCTTACTGCACTGCTATACTTAGTAACAATTCCTCTACTCCATCTGAGATCATGGTTCATCCTGCACACTGCAGGACAATCACACATTGCAAAATATTTCTAATAATAAATAATTTTCATAGAACATTTCCCAAATAATTTCAACAAACTTTTAGATAGAGGAGATGGTTTTGTCACACCACCCAGCAGCTGTGTAAAACGAAATGGTTTACCTTAAAAAAGTCAATCAGTCCTACTTTAACAGTAGTTTTGGATAATTTTGAGGAAAACTTCTAGTTTTTAAATATGCTTACAGCATATTAGGCACCCACCTTTGTCAATACTTGTCTGGCAGAGGATCATGTACTATTATTGCAGGTGTAACTCACTGGTGTTTATTGTCAGTAAGTATAAATTTTGCAAACTAAGAGACCAATCAATAGCAATTTTTGTGTTTCTGTACAAAAATTATTACAAGTAGAATATAGAATTGAATAAATCACCTAAAACAAGAGTTTAGTACTTTATTTGCATGATTATTCTTTATAACCCCCCCCCCAACAAACAACTAAAATAACTTTAAACCTGTGAACCAACTGTTTATGATCTTTCTCTTTATTCCACGAGCACGTGGTTCCCTTTGCTCTACTTGTCCTGGTAGAAGCCCTAAGTGACTGATGGCTGAACAGCCACTGCTTCTGCCTGAAAGACACCATGTATTAATTTTTCCTTTATACCTCTTGTTATGGAGTCTATAAACTTCTCAACTTCTCAGTGATTATAGTGTAGGAATGAAGGTGCTCCTCATACTGTCAAAAACTAAACTAATTTTAAAACTGTTAACATATAATTAATTTTGAGACATGATTCCTGATGTGTTCATTGGAGTAGCTCTCTTACCTGCCTCTGTGCATGGACTACTCACCAATTAGTGCTGCTGTGAAATATAACTCAGGGCTTTCACATTTTACAAGCTACTCAGATTTTTCATTTATGCTTCTGGGACAAGCTGGAATATTTTGTCCTTCTTCCCTCTCTCTCTCTCCCTCTCCCTCTCCCTTTCCTCTTCCCTAAATAAATTAGTCTATTCCTGAACAAGGCAGCACTCTCAAAATGTCATTTACACAGCTCACCTTCTTTATTCCTATGGAACAAGTCATGCAGCTGTAGATGGCCACGAGCACTGGCAGAAACAAAACCAGAGCTGTTAATGCACCTGTTTTACACTTCGTTTCTGATATTAAATGGATGAGATGGAGTTTGGGAATAAGTTCTGTCCTCTAGCTCTCTGCAAGATATTTCACAAGTCTCCTATCTTTATTGGTGACAGTAAGCATGTTTTGGTGGATCTTTGGCTATGAAGTTGGATGCTGGTTTCAAACAAGGAAATCTGCTGCAATAGCCTCCTCCCTGTGCAGTCTGTCAGTCCTTCTTCCACTCCCTCAGCCTGGCAATTAACTGCTTCACTTTCTATGGGGGCAAGGCTGACCTGGAGCTGTAGTGTAAGCCAGGCTTACAATCTTTTTTCTGTAGTCTAGTTGCTCATAAAGCCTCTTTACTAGCAGCCATTGATGAGCATGTGTGTGCCTCTGAGCCATCTCTTCCCCCAGAACTCCTCAAGATAATCACCTCACTGTGTTGTTTCTAATATATCCTTCAATATGGTACACTGCTGAGAAATAGTGCAACAAGGAAACACGTAATTCAAAAAGGATAGACTGGTTGGCCTTTTCATTTTCTTTCCTAGTATCTTTACCTGAAGAATCTTTTTTCCCTGATAATCTCCTGTTTCATCTCTGTAGCCTTCTGTCATTCTAGTTTTTTGAAAATAACAACACAGACACTGTCTGGTTTTGTTATTCTTCTGATTTGTGGTCATTTTTCAGTTAGAAGATTCACCCCACCACAACTTATGGATGCAATTATGTCACCTTTTCCATTAATACTTTTTTCTTTAGTTCTTGTATTTCTACAAATCTTTTCCATTTTACACCTAAAACAAGTGGACAATTAACTGTAAGGGTGAATCACACAAGGTGTGGAAAAAGAGGAGGAGGAGAAATTAAACAGTTTACATTAGTTTGGGAGTATGTTACGTATTCCAACTCCTTTACTTTTGTGAATGGATTAAGAGACAGGAATTATGAGTATTAGCTTCACATTATTTATTAAAATATTTTCATAAGTGGACCTTAGCACTTTCTTGACAAATACAAAAAAATCTTTCATTGTAACTAGAATTATCATGTTTAAATAAGTGACAAAATTTTACTTCTAATTTTAGCTTTTGAGTCCTTTTGAACATTCTCCATTCTCATTCATTTCACTTCCTAGGATTATTACATTCTGCATCAGATTATAAAGCTTAACCCAAGGGTAACATGTTGAAAAAAATCCAGGCTAGCAAAGCAGCTTATTGATGTTTTTAGACTGTTGTATGAGGAGGGTACAAAACACTGTGTCAAACAGAATTTTAGACAGGAAAAACTCCTGGCTTTCAGAGTATTGCCTTGGAATCTAACCATATTTCTATTTTAATTAGACAGGCATGCTAGAGGATAACTTTTTTCCCAATGTGTCTCAATGTGCCTTAGGGAACATCATATTATAACTTTTACAATATTAATATTATCTTTGTCTCTATGTTGTAAAAAATGGAAAATAGAATTAATCCTAATATACCTAAAATTTAAAATAATGTCAATTTGGAGAGGAAATTGATTTTAATTTTTTTTTTCACTATTCCTTTTATTTGTATTGATGTAGCACTGATCTGTTAGTGACTTTAGATTTAGAAGTGTTTTTACAATAACCTTTTATTATTCTGGGTAATATAGGACTAATTAATGAATGAAATGATAGTACCACAATGTCTTCTATAAAAACATTAGTTCTGAAGGCATAGACTACCTTGATAAATAATGTTCATGTCAGACTGGCTTATGTGGTGAAGTTCCTACATGACTTGCAGAGTCATTATAACCTCAGGATATATGCTGAAATGTGTGAAACTAAATGTAGTGTAGTCCTTGAGAAAACTTCTATAATCTGTGCGAGCTGTGTATCAAGTTGGCGTTTTACATCGATACAAGTGTGTGTTCTCAAGTTTATTGCACTGGTAATGTTTTTAGTGCAATTTTTCTTCAAACATCATAGAACAGTAGAGTAACAGAGGACCTCTGAAGGTCATCTACACCCACCACTCTGCTCAAAGATATGAAAGCATGTAAAAATGGAAAACCAGAAATTTTTCATGTACAAATGCAGTCGAAGTTTCTACTGATATAAAAAATAATATATCTGCGTCTTTTTCTTTTTAATCATCTATACCTTCAGCCAGTAAAACCAGAGCTACAGAACCTGCCTACATAAGTGCAACTAGAGTTCTGCTGAAAATAGATTTGGTACCCAAGACATATATTACATTATATTACATTATATTACATTACATTATTAAAATCATGTTATTATTTACCACATCATTGACAATTTTTGATGATTTGGTAAATAATAGCATGACTGTAATAATAAATATATACACACATTATATACATATATACTGTATATAGTGTACAGTAGTGCATAGACAGTAAGTGTTCAGAGACAGATTCCATTGCTAGTCACACTATGTTCATTGTTCATTCCAGCATTGTCCAAAATTGATACTGGATTTCTATGACTCTGTTTGTTTTTATGTCATGCTACTTCAAGCAATTTTCTTTAGACTTCTCCACAGATATATTACTTTCCTCAGGGAGGCACTTATTAACACTCATCCCACTGATTTGTCCTGTGAATGCTAACAAAACACCTGGCCAACATTGGGAATGCTTAGAAATAGGCAATTGCTAATAAAAGTAACTGGGAGAATATTCTTCAATATCCACTTCATTGTCCCCCTCTTTTCTTTTCAAGAGCCTCTCTGAAGTTAGATATACATATTTACATAAATAGTAGTGCGAAGTTCCATTTAAAGATAAAGTTAACAATACAAACACAACTCCTTCACAGTATCTCCAGCCTCAAACTCAGGAGTCTAACTGAATATCATGGGCCAATCAAGGGCCAATCATGCAAATATTTATCAGTCTGTTCAAAATCTTAAAGATGCTTGAAGTTAGGCATATAAGTTTTATTGCTTTGAAAGCTGCCAGCCTTTATTGTAGTTTCTATTATGTCTTTACTTGACTGTAATCAAACTGTAGGAGTATTAAAAAGCTTTCTCCACTACATCTCCTTTTTGCAGCAATCTGCAGGCTTTTCCAAAAATACAACCTGCCAGACAGTACAGTCAGTGCCAGGTCTATTGTCTACTTTAACAATTCTTCCTTTTGTCTTCTTTTCACCTTATTGATAGTCTGTTCTTTAATTTTTTCTTTTTTTAAAATTCTTACTGGTACAGGTTTACTATGAAAGATGCATTTTCATATCAGTTGAGACCCTAATTTCTTCTCCTGTTTTGGGGTGGGTTAGAGGCACATAAGTATATAGAAGTAAAGATTACTAATTATACTATCCATGTTTCCCATTTATTTGATTCTTAATGTGGCACAAGTGACAGAGACATTAGTTTTTTGTTTCTGTAGCACCTTTTTAACAAGAAATGCAATGTATCCTGTATTGCTACTAAAACAAAGTATAATTTTAAAAAAATTAATGAATGCAGAGAGGTTAACATTCAGGTTTTAAAGAAATATACGAAAAGTAAACTTTTAATACCAAATATAAAAGCTCATGTGAGAAGTTTGAATCCAAGAAAGTATTCATTTGCAAAAAAAAACACTCTCCAAAGCTAACGACAACCAGCCAGTCACAGAACATTTGTACGAACTTCACAAGTTAAAACAATTACGAAGAAACAAAAGATTCACATCTTAACAGGAGATTGCAGAGCTCGTGGCAATTCACTATTACAGTTTCCCTAGGATAAAAGGCCAGTGACAGATCTGCTGTTCAACTTTTGCTGATAGTTCAATGCACTCTGTATTGTAAGAAGGATCAGAGAATGCTGAAAACATCTGCTTCCACAAAATACTCTTTATCTGTCCACTAAGCAAGGAAGAGAGAGAAGAATAACCCGAGAAAATGTGGGAACAAGCCAATGAACAATAGAAAGTCTTAAAAAGAAAAACAAAACAAGGTAAAACAAAGGGGGTGGGGATATAAAACAATTGTGTCTAACAAGGTTTTTGTGAGTGATTGAGTCTTTTGTGATTTAGAGGACTTGTGATATTTCATTAAAAATTTCCTGATTAAAGAAAACTGAGGCCTGAGTACATGTGAGGCATTAAGTTTTGCAGCACTACAATAATCTCTTTTTATGTACTTGTATTTCTTCCATTACCATACAGTAAATTTGCAAAGAATAGAACATCTGGTGTGCATACTTGTTTTTTTACCCCACACTGTCTGTGCTCCTAAATGGGCTTTTCCAGTTTCCAAATGCTGACTAAGAACATTAATACTCCAGTTTGATTTCAAATCCTTCCCTGAAAATGTTTTTTATCCTTTTGACTCCTCAGATAAAAAGAATTATTCATGTATTTTAGTACCTAAGATTACAAGAAAATCAGTGAAATTATGTTTCTATTTTTATTCCTACTTTTTGTGAAAGCAGCAAGAATCAGCTCAGAAAACTCTGGTAACATTCTATTGAGCCCAAGCACGCAAATTTAGTGACTGGACATATAATGTATTAGCCTCAAATTTAGCTGCATGTCTGTATCTTCTTTTCAGGGTTTTATAGTTGGAATTAATCTTGAATTATTTAACTGCCTGTGCTGGCCACAGTTCCTGGGAGAGATTCTTTATAAATGACTACTGCCACTTGACACTGAAAAAATTTTCGGATCACTGGCTTTCAACAGCAAACCACTAGTGTTTTCAGATGGAGAAATATTCTTCTTGTGCTTCTAATAATGTCAAGGATTACTGAATTTTTTGAATCTGTGTATTAAGAGACTAAAAAATTGGAAGATTATAGATTTGTTATTCCATATTTGGAAGATTTTTATATGATTCTGCTTTAGACACAGGATCTCTTATTGTTTTGTCTTCTAAAATTAAATTTAATACCTGGTTTCACAAGACATAAAGAGACATCAGCACTGAAATCAAAAATTTAATTAGAGTCTGACATTATTTCACATAACTCATGCTAACATCAGTATTTCTGGTTTTTTCCTAATGCATATTAAGTTAAATATCTGTGTTTTTCCTTTCAGTCCTTATCCTTTAAGAGTTGTACTTCTTTTTAAAAGAGGGGACTATGAACTATTTGGCACTCTCTTTTTGCAGAAGGAAAGAGCATTTTATAGAAGACTGCATTAGTGTGTTGCCCTAAATAAAAGGTTTTAGCAGCCTAGAAACTAGGACAACACCTCCTAATTATTTACTCTGATATTACATTTTTACAGAGATAAAACTATGTGCATAATGAGGACTTTTAACTTACTGCACTTTGACTGGCTTTGTCCAAGTTCTTGTTCATCTTTGAGACTGGAGAGAGAGACAGAGAGGAAGTGCTGGAACAAGTTTAGAAGTAAAATCCTTGAGAATTCTCTTTGGTCACAGATTAGATTCCTTTGTCAACTTAAACTACTAAACCATAAAGCCCAGGCCCCTGTTGTGTTTTTGTATTCAAAGCTACAAGCAATAAGTATGGTTGCAGTGTATTTATAGAGAAGTAATTACAGCACTCTTTACTGTGGATTTTATACTATGGAAAAGATAGTTTATGGGTCCTTAGTTTATTTTAAAATATCAATATTTGGGGAAATTGTTCCCAGTGGGTTAAAGGAGCCAGTTTGGGGAAGCAGGGGAAGTCTGATAAGCAGCTTCTCAAATCACATGCTTCTGTGTTTGAACTTACCCTTCTTTTCTGTTACACTTCCTCCTGAGGACACACCCTCCCCTCCTTGCAAAAAGCAACCTGCCTTCAAAAATTCCTTAACCCTTCTCTTGGGAAGGTCACGAGGCAACCAAATGCTGCCACTAACCCCATTTCTCCCTGCTGCAGTGACCAAGCCAGGGTAACACAGAGCAGAGACGGATTGATGGGTGGCTGTGGCTGCTGTGCTGAGGAGCAGTGGGGAGGTCCAGAAGCAAGGGCACAGTGCTAACAACCGGTCATGCAGCTTAAAACCCATATAATGATTTCTTTGTCTATGTTTTCTAGATGTACAGTCAGGTTTACCATGTACTCGGGAGGAGAGAATAAACAAAACAAAAAGTGAGGGAAATCTTCACCCACATACAAATTACAAATGACAAGTCACTTCTAAAGCCTTCAGCAGGAAAATGCATACTTTCTGAGGTCTTTTTTGTGAAGCTGCTAATGTTTGGGATTTGCCTGGAATTTTAATTAAGGCTGCTATTTAACATTCACACTGCACCTGTGCCTAGAAGCCAAGCAAACTGCTGCCCCAAAATTCTGGGCACTGTTTTAAACTAATATTTCAAACATATGTGCGAAGCAGGCCAGTAGTAATTCTGACTCTAATATTTTAGAACATTCCTAGTTTTCTCTCATCCTGAATCTTGAAAAAGATAGTGATTCTTCAATTGGCATAGATTACAATGCAACTTGTGAGATTTCAGTATCTGACATCTCATCCTCTGCTATCATCTAGTACTTTAACTCAGTAAGAACACAGCAGTTATTTTGTTTACATAGCCTAATTATTGCAGTTGCTCTGTTTGGCAGTTATTAGAGTGTTATTGCTACATTTAATGGTACACCTGCTACAGTCTTGGCTGTTGTGCAGTAGGATTTCTCCTTATGAAAATTTAAATATTCTGTATTTGTATATTACACCATTACTAGTACCCTCACTACAAAACAGTTTTTAGGTTAACCTGAAAGACTTGTAAAGGAACAAAAAAATAAAAATTAAAAAAAAAAAAAAAAAAACAAAACAAACAAAAAGCAACAACAAAAAAAACCCCATACAATTACTACTTTTGAAATCTGTGCCTAAAATTTGAATATTTAGGAGTTCTAAAGGCTTTTGTCAAACAAACTGAGAAGTCGCAATGACTGTCAGAAATGCCTAACTTCTACCTGTGTTTGGAGAAAAATAAATTGATGGTATGAACTGATGAGTTAAGCTCTTTTTGTCTTGACATGTGGGTTTAGGAAAGCTGAAAATAATTTCTCAAAATTCTACCAGACTAAACTATTCCTATAAATACACTATATAGGCTGTCAGAGACTTGCCTGTGGTCAAGACGTAAACATTCAAATAAACAGCAGAATTTTCATAACAGATATTATTCAGCAGTTCCAGTGGATTTTATTAGAAGTAGTTGCACTTCAAACTTGCGTAATTTTTTCTTCCTTATTTTCTTTTGTTTTACTTTCTGTGTAATTCAAGAAAAGAAATGCCCTTGAATAGGTTAGACACCTATCTCCCTCAGGACTACTGTGCTCCTACTTGCTTCAGTCTCACCACTGCTTTTGAAAATTCCTCAGAGATGCTGGAGATACTTAGTTCATCTTCACATACAGACTAGGCTGGCACAGGAGCTAAAGCTAAGCAGGGCCAGAGCAGAGCACTTGTTCCTGCATTTCCATCAAACCAGCACTGAAACCTACCAGGCATGCTGTCACACATCTACATTCATTCATGGTTTAGAGTCTTGACCTACTTTTTTATTAAAGTAAAATGTTACTTTTTCATTAACTATCTTTTTATTTAAGATAAAACATGTTTTTTTCCTCACAGCACCTGTTTGCAAGGATTATCCTTAGTTCACTGTTACGTCACCATTTAATTTAATACAGCCATTTTATCACGAGTCTTTTCTTGCATGGACATAAATGTTTTGGTTTAGATGTTTGTATCCTGTTGGAAGCCAAACTGTGGAGATGTACATATTTCCTACCTTTTTGGTTTGTTTTTTTTCAGGTAATATCAAAATTATCCAATAAGCCTACACTATCCCAGGTATGTTGATCACATTTTAACTATGCCAAACTTGACTTTGAACATGCACATAATTATGACCAGAACAAAGCTTGAAAACTCCTTCCTTTCCTGATTGAAAACACACTTCCATTGTTTCAGAATGAGAATTTAAATAGCATCCTGAAGATAGTTCTGCCACTGCCCATTTTATGAGTAACTGTTTAAGGGGTTTTTTTCCCAGGTACTAAGTTTGGATATCCTCCTATAGCAATTGCATTTTAAATACATGGCTACCTAAGCCAAAGTTCTGAATACAGGTAACACTCATTCTCTATAGAGTATAGGCAGTATCAGTGCCAGGTCCTGTACAATTTGATCATCATGACAGCCTTTGGATGACTACTACAGTTGACAACAAGGCTTTTCTATTTTATAAAGACATCCCCTTCTGTCACAGCTTTAAATTCTTACCTCTTCATATAGATCTCAAATGAAAAGGTTCCAGTTCACTAAATCTGTCAGCATATACCAAGAGAAAAGCATGCACTCCATGAAAGTGTATTGGAACACAGAGCAAAATTAAACCTATGCTGCAAAACATTTAGACAGATGCTAATAGGGGCTTAGAATATTTGGATAAATTCCCCAAATCTGTATTTCCACCCAGCCAATCTGGCTTAGCCTGAATGTTAGAAATCTGACTATGCAGGGTCATCTGAGGTTTTCTATCTAAAGCTAACAGTGCCTTAATCAAGCTTGATTAAGAGGAGTATCCTGGAAAAAAAAAAAATTAATTAACAACAAAAACTCCTTTTGAAACCATAAAATTGCATTTGGCTTGTTAATTTGACCTGGAACCTGAGTCTGCCTTAGGCCATTCACCTACTACCAACACAGTAAGTTGTACCATGGGAATAAATGGAACTGTTTCTGATCCTGACATGAGGTCCACGTTGGCATATCTCAGCACTCATGACCAGCATACATTGCTACCATGAAAAAAATAGCATCGATCTCCTACACTGTGCTTTAATTAGTACATAAATTACAGAACCCAGGTCTATTTTGCTTCTAAATTTCCCTGGTTCCAACATCAAGCATCTAAATTGCATTTTTTTCAAAACCAGATGTAGCTCCACTTTCTGCTGACTCAGTTCTGAAGCTGAAACTGTCACACTATTGGTGTATTAATGGGACTTTGAGTGAAATGAAAAGCCTGTCTACTATCCTGGCAGTGACTTCAGTTACAAAAATTAAGGACACAGAGAACATCGGGCTTGAGCTGAACTGGTGTAAATGCCATTTATCCATTATAAAAGTTTCTCTATGAAAAAGTGGTATTATTTGAATTACTAGCCTCAGACCTTTTCTGTGGACCACCAAGATTCTGGTAGCATAACATTCAAAAGAAAGAATGCCTCAGCTAAACAAAATTAGTCTTCTCAAGTGTACATATGGCAAATGGCTTGCAAGAACTAATTGTGTACTCTTTCTTGGTAACAAAACATATTGCAGCAAGTTAGCTGACTGTGTCACGAGTGACCTTTTTAAATTTGTTTGTATTTTTCTTGTGTCTGCACATATAGCCATAGCTGAGGCTATGGATGAGTTCCAAAAGAGCTCTCTCTAATGAGAAATGAAAGCTGTGCTAGGTCTGGGTTTGTTCCAGGATGAACACCAGAAAATTGTGTTTCTGCAACATCAGGCTCTGAATTTTATGCTAGTATGTATTATTTGTTATTTTAGACAGAGCTCAAGGGAAATGGAAATATAAAGAAGAGACTCCCTTCAATTGTGGAAGATGAAGATGAGGAAGAGGAGGGAGAAGAAGAGAGCAGCACCCTTTCACCAATTGATACACGAAGCACAAATAGCTCTCAGCAGAAGAAGACTGCAAGCAATAAAAGCCACCTAGGGAGAAACTTGAAGCAGTTGGCCTCAGGAACTGTGCCCTTTCATTCCCCCATCCGTGCTTGCAGTTCAAACCCCTCAAGAGCCAAACATGAAACAGAGCTTCATTACTACTCCAGAAGGAAGGAGAAAAACCTTAAATTATACCTGTCAGCACTGACCACCACTGGCCCACCAGATCTGAGCCCAAGGTAATAGTTAGGAATGGTCATTTTCTTCTCTTTCATGTAACTCTAATTAAAAATATGATTTTGACATTATAAAAGTTATTCTTCAATAGTTTATACTTCTGTTCATCCCATATTACTGTAGGAACCATCACACACTATGCAGAATGTTTGTTATGACTTTAGAAGTTTATTGCAAACTAAAGTATTTTTACCCATAAAAAGGGCAGTAAAAAAAAAAGAGCAACTGCAAAAATGGCTATTTAAATAGTCTGGCCTTATGGTGTCATTTTGTCTATAATATTCATTCCCACAATAGCACTGTGAAACATTCCATCAGAGATTCAAAAATTTAGAAAGCAAGTAGATGAAATTATAGCATAACGATGTAAATACAAAAAAATTACTGGAGAAGAGGACTATAATGGAAAACAATTGCCTAGCAATTTTATAAAATATTTAGAGGTTTTTTTTGTTAGAGACAGGAAATCCGATAATGGAAGTTATGTAGACATTAAATACAGAGTTTAGCAAATCTGTTTTGCTGTGTCTTTTGACATAAAGAAGCATCACATAACAGTTTATTGTGGTATTGCTAGTGTACAATTTAAAATAGTTCAATTTTTTACTTGTATGCTACTTACATTTATGTAATTTGTTTTTAAATTGCTGCAATGTAATCCTAGTTTTAGGGCCAGTTCTTTAGAGAAATCACAGGCATACGTACAAGGAGGTGCAGCAGTTCATCTTCCAGTTCAAGTTCTGCCTTCTATAATTTGAAGTGGTTTACACGTTCAAGCACTTCCTTTATTCATTAGAGACAGAGTGGAAGTTTCTGGAACTTGCCATTGCAAATGTGAAACAGCCACACCTTGAGCAATATTTGTTTAATTCTGTCAAAGCACTGGTCCCTAGAGATGCAATCATAAAAGGATACGGAAGATTATATAGAACCCTTTCCCCCCCATCATATATTTTATTGGTGCAGCTATATTTCAAATAGCAGCAGGATACAAACCAATTTTAGTTTTGTCATAAAATCATAGAAATCACAGAATCCCTTAGGTTGGAAAAGACCTCCAAGATTGAGTCCAACCTTTGACGAAACACCACTGTGCCAACTAAACCATAGAACTACGTGCCACGTCCACTTGCTTCTCAAACACTTCCAGGGACGGTGATTCCACAACCTTCCTTGACAGCCCATTCCCTTCCTTTGACCTCCCTTTCTGTAAAGAAATTGTTCCTGATTTCCAATCTGATCCTCCCCTGGTGCAGCTTGAGGCCAATTCCTCATTCTGTCATGGGTTGCCCAGAGAAGAGATCCCCCCCTATCTTGTTACCACCTCCTTTCAGGTAGTTGTAGAAAGCCTCTTCAAAACAAACCACCGTAGCTCCATCAGCCACTCCTCATAGAACTCTCCTAGATCCTAAAGAGAGGGTCAATACAGGGAACGATAATGTGTGGAAAAGCAGCTTCTACACAAGCAAAATTGAAATGCATAGCAGATATTTTCTCATTTGTTTCCTAGATCTCATATGAATTTGGTTCAGTCAGCTGCGAGTAAAGGTCATTATCACTCACATAACAAGTGGTAATTCAGGGAAAAGCTGCTTTTCCTATTTTCTGCTGAAATGTAATCTTGCTCATTATTGCTCTGAAATTATGCAGCCAGACATTAGCACTCAAGGCTGCAAAAGAAAATATGAAAAAAGTATTGTTACATATATTATTTCCTGTTTCCATTCATAATTTTGTAACTGCAGACTAATCCTGTTAATAGGCTGGAAAATTGGCCCAAAATGTATGTTTTGGGCTTTTTTTCCAGACAAAACATTTTCATATTATTTCCTAGAATGAGTTTATATCATTAGAATATTTAAACTGACAAGTTAATACCACTTTAAAAAATAGCCCTAAGCGTTTCCTTGTAAATATTAAGGAGAAAATAAGACCTTCATTAAAATCCTCATTTATATTTGGTTTTGGACAGAAAAGGAAGGCAAGTGAAAGACAAGACTGGTTGAAATATCCAGTCAGTGCTGTTCTGAGGTGTATAACCACAGTTTCTCAAGAGAATTCACTTTATCTCCTTAAGAAACTTTTTCTACTGTGGATTTTTCCTAGAGCAAGCCAACTAGAATTCTTCACAGGTGACTCAGGTTCTTTCTTTGTGCCCCACAGAGAAAGCAATAAAGCTCAGAGACTGGGTCAAATTTTTAAAGAGCTCTTGGTGCCAGGAACAGAAGCTAGAATTGTAATTCCTAGAATAGAGCCCTGGTCTTCCCAATTACTTTTGGGTACTGCCTATGAAATGGAAGAGCGCTAAAAGGAAGAAAATGTAAGTGATAATAAAGGCAGCCTCAGGAGGAGGCATTTATGTAATTGAATCTCCTCAGACCCACACAGAGGAGTGCACTCTAGCCCTAAGCAACTGGATAGAAGGTCACATGTTAATCTTTTCTGACTTTTTGGCTTCTAGGAATGGAGTTTTCTATCTTCAGGAGAAAATTCAGGGCTATACAACAGCTGATTCAGAGAGGGGTGAGACTTAATGATTGCCTTTGTCCCCTCATGTTTTCAATTTACTAGGTAATGTAGTGCCCAGCCAGTTCCTGGCATATGAATAAGCATATTGCACATTACATATTTCTCACATGGAAGCCTGGTACACCACAACTAGGTATTTTTGCTAATATAATTACCTTTTAGTCTGAATCTTTAAACACTATAAAGAATGTAACATCTATAAATTCCAAGTCACATCTGAGTAAGCTTTCTCCTGTGTGCTGTAAAGGCACTTAAAATGTTAGCATTTTATATAATTAGAAACCTCTACAAAAGCGATACTGGTGTTTAAAATTTGCCTTTTGAAGCAGTGAGGCCAAATGACATTAAACAGGTTTTATGGCAAATTTCTAACAAAGTAATCATTCTGGTTTTCAGCTGCAGATAGCAGCATAGGCCAGGGCTGCTTAAGTACCATATTAGAGTCTCCTCTTCTACCAAAGGCTGATTAAGATTAGAGTCAAGTCTAGTAGCATCCAGCTAGCATTATGAACACTCAGACATGACACAGAGACCTAAATCCACGAAGAGCCAAAAAGGACGAGTACACATGGTATGTGTACAGAGGTCTGAGTCACACAGGTCTTTCAAGCCAAATACATCACAGATACCTCTGTGTTGTCTGTTCTTTCTTTCTCCAGACATTTCCAGTCAAGAAGTTTTCTTGAAAATATCCTTATTAGAGAAAAAGTCTAATTTCCATCATCACAAAGTTATCAATGACTGAGAGGATAAGAACTTTCTGACTTAGCCCTTCCAGATTAGTATTTAACTCATCTGCCTACTGTAAGACAAAATATGGAGCTTGTGCCTGGACAAAACAAGAAACTGATGCTTCAGTAAACTGGCAGTTGTATGATTCTCTTTCATTGACTTTAAAATAGTTCTCTTTATAGCACAATTTATTTTAACTGAGAACAGAAAATATTCATAATTATATATTTTTAATGTTGTGTGTATTGATTCCTCTGATACCTGTTTTCTATTCTTTGCATGCAGAACTTGATTATTGTATAAAATACTGCTGCTTTTTTTTTTTCCTTTGGTTTCCTTGACTCTGCAACTTAGAGATAACTGATATGCATGGGCAGAAATAACCAGCAAAAATACCTTTTCTAGTAGTCAGATCCAACACCATTATTAATGTAACTGGGACACTGCAGGCTGGTCCACACATCTTCCTATATCAAATCTGCAAACAGGATTGCCCTGCCTGAGCTAATTCATTTTAAACAAATTTAGAATAACTATTTGCATGGAAATGACTTTTGACTGAGGTTTACAGAGATGTTTTTGTAAATATATTATGTTCAGGCTTATGCTCTGCTGAAATAAACTTGATAAGAGCTTGATTGTGTGCTGGGAGATTTTAGCTTCACGAGAGCATAGTGAAGCCTCTTTAGGTTGTGCAGAGGAAAGAATAACAACAGTTTACTTTAGATATGGAAAGCAAACTATGTTCCATAGAGGTTTGAACTGGACCCAGAATGTGCTGCAAAAGTCATGGAAATTTTGAAACTTTGGTTGATTATATTTGGCCTCACATTCCTTCCATTATCAGTAATTTTAATTTTTAGTGACTCATGAGAAGTTATACCAATATAATAGGTTCTGCTTTTCTCTAAACTTAATGTTGTGAAAAATTTACCATTGTTTCAAAATGTGCCCCTTAGGAGTAATTTTTATAGAGTAATTATGGACATGATATTTATGAAACTGTTCCATTACTCCAATTTTTCTCAACAGAATTGTTGATGGGATTGAGGATGGAAACCATAATGAGGAAAGCCAAACCTTTGACTTCAACTCTGATCAGCTCAGGCAGGAATCCAGGTTATCTCCTACATCTGGAGGTGAGCTTTGCCTGGGAAAATCACTCTTTAGAGAAAACAGTTTTCAAAAGTGCTTTTTGTTCCCATTTATTTCTTTGATCCTCAAAAGTGGCATAAATAGATTAAACATATATTTGTACTCTCAGTGCCATTTCAGTGCCACAATTGGTTCTGTAGAAAAATACAGCAAGGTCCCAGAGGTCATTTGTAGTTTTCCTGCTAACAGACACTCATGATAAAACAGTTTGTGGAGGGAACTGGATTTTCATGTGTTATACCAGAAGTATTGTAGAATCTGCCTCATGTTTCCAAACCTTTGGTCATGGAAGGCACTGAACACAAGGACAAAACTGAAACCTATGTGTAAACTTGGCTCTCAACTTATTAAAGATATTTAGAGAAGTGAGGGAGCGTGGAAGAACACAGATTTTTAAAAGTAAAAGAGTGAAAGCCTTGAATAATAAGGGGTTTTAGGAAGCCTTAAATGACCTACAGACTGAAAAGGTTGATAAAGTAGCACAACAAAGCAATGGAATGTGTCAAGATGGGGGGAAAAAAAGATTAAAAAGAGACAGTGAGTGTTTCCAACATCCGCTCTTTTAGAAGTAAACAATCCCCACATAGCTATGTCCCTTTTTCATGGAGGAAACTAGGACATATATAGCTCCTCTTAAAGCCAAACAGGAAAATAATAATAAAAGTTTAGTCATATTTATGATTTTTAAAAAGTGTTCAGCTGCCACATGGATGGCGCCAGGGTTGTTATTTTCATTCCTTTCAGGCCCAGACTATTAATTGCCCTTCTCTCACACACTGTACACCAAACATTAAACACATGGTTTTATTTCCATTCTTAGCCAACTGCAAAACGGGCTTAAATTTAATGCATTGGTTAAGTGCAACAATAATATTACTGTTTCCAAGTGATCATACTCTTCTCATTTACATGAATTTGAATTCTTTTCAGAGGCTGAAATTGGTGCTGCTGTGCTCATTATCAAAGCAGAAGAGACCAAACAGCAGATCAGCAGGCTTAATAATGAGGTAACAAGATTTTGTGGGGGTTGAAGGATATTAACAATGAATCAAGGAATGCTGGAGAAAACTCAGAAAACTCAGGAATGTGATAAATGTGTTATAAATGAGCTTACAAAACTGGATGAGGTTCCTACGTGTAGGGCAGTTTGGGGATTTAACTTCTCTACAGGAACATTCTCTTCATGTAGAGATTAATTTTCTACATGAAACCTACATAAAAGTTTGTGTCACATGCTAGGGCTAAAACCAAAGTGAGGCTAGTGCATCTGATTTTCTTAGGATTTAATCTCTTCTGAGTATGTTTCCATGTGTCTCATTCATCTCATTACTTCTCCAAGTTTCTTCTCCTAAATTTTTTTGTCTTGATGCATGTTGTGCTTTTAGAGAATTTCCTTGAAAGAAATGCAAATCCATTTATGTTCAAATTTACATAAAATATTTCAAATCACTTTACCTGCATCTACTTAGGATAAAAGAGAGGTTCAACCCTTCCTGCTCAAGCAATATGACCTGAGGAATGCAGGGCCGATAGCGCTCAGTGGTGCTTTCTATTTCTCCCTTCTAAAAACTTCAAACCTGTAATCAGCTATCAATCCAACTCTAAAGAGATGTTCCATGGCTAAGCTGTTTCATATACACAGTCCTTGCAGCACTTCAGCTAACAAGATTAAAGCATCAGACTAACTTCACAGTTATACTGAAAGACTAAAATCTGTTTCCAGCATACTCTCACTTTCAATGTGAAAAGATTACAGACAATTCCTTGTACTTCCACATGAGGAAACATCTCAATAAGTCCCACCACACAGTTTCACTTCCTCCCTGAGCTCTCTGGCTACCAGAAATGTCAAGTTTTATTTTTATTTCTCCTCCTATATTGTGTACACTTAATCTAGTTATTATTTTCCACTTACAAAGTATTGAGCTTATAAACCTCTTTCATCCTGAGTCAGCTTAACTTGGTTAGATAACTTAAACATCCTAAGCTAAGAGTGCATGCATGGTTAGTTAGTTACTATGAATGCATCACCTCATTTGTATGTCAAACTGTAGAGTTCAGACAAAAGTCTTATGACCCAATGACTATGGGCCATGAAAAACTATGGTTTTTTATAGGACTTGGTCAAAGAACTCAAAAAAATCTTCAAGATGTTCATTGACATACATTTCCTATATAATGCTTTTGAGACACACAAGTCATATTGATTCATCCCTTTTGAGAACAGGAATTTTTGAAATAGGAGGATGTATTATGTGGCTATCTGCAAGAGGCAATTGGAAAACGTATCATGGTGACAGATGTTCCAAGGCAGGGATCTTGTGGATTAAACAAACATTTCAACTGGAACAGTTCTGGGCTTCTCATTGTTTTTCTAGTGAAAAGTGATAAATAAATAAATCTTGGAGCAGGGGAATATGTTAATCAAAAAAAAGAAAAAAACTCCACATGTTCAAGGTCATTTCTCTCCACATACAATTTTAATTTTGCCCTAGTAATACTATCTGATCAAAATGTTATGCAAGTTGTTTGTTCACATTAACATAAAACAGACAGTAGGACTAGATTTAGATTTCATAGGTAATATTCTGGGCTTAAATCCCAGAGATGGATGGGTAACCTCCTAGTCCTCCCATGGATCAAAATTTACATTGGCAAAACTGCATGTCTGTAAGGCTGCTTAATTGCATATTCTACGTGTAGTCAAACATGCCCCAGCTGGAGTTTCTGAACGGATAGTATGGACTTGGTGCTTACCCAGATGAGCCTCTGGGCAGCCTTGCTGATACACAGTAGCTGTTGCTTGGAGTTTTCTTTTGTTGTATTAAGCACTGAATATTTGTAGACCCAGCGCTTTCATCATTCTGTCATTTGATGATGACCAGTAATGGGAACTTATTACTGATGCTGCAGCAGACTACTCACAGTAGTTAAAATACCAGCAGAGTCAGAAACGAAGTTCTGTATTAAACACATGCAGTCTCCTCCTGGTAAAGAAAATATGAGAAAACAGGTCACAAGTAGCCAACAGCAGTAAACACTGTCGTTAGTACATTTTCCAGTGGAGATCAGAAGTCAATCAACAAATGCAAAAATAACTGCTTTCATGAAAGGCAATTGTATTACAACAGTTCACTAGTTAGCTTAGAAATATTTCGGCTGTTCATGGGGGGAAAAAAGACATGTGTCTTTCCATTCAGACTTTCAATACAGTCTGTTGTCAGCAAAGCAAAGAAAACATTACCCCAGAGAAAAATCTATAAAATTAGCTATACCTAGTTTAGAAATACAGCTGAGCTCCTGGCAGTATTTTTGGTATGTGGCATCCACTAAAAATTCCAAAGAACATTTCGTTTACCTAAGAAAGTAACACAACTCAGGGCCTTGGTTTCACTTCTCAGATTTTTTACCACATTAACTTTAGTAGTAATGTATGCACAGACTTCCTCTAAGGAGAGTAGTCTCCAAAGTCAGCACAGTCAACGTGTGACAACCTTGAACACACCCCTAATTGCTGCTGTACAGCTCCATGCTTTGGCTGCTCAGCCAGTTAACCAGTTTCTTCATTCCCTCACCTGCCCTCACTGCTCACTGAGCCTGAATGAGATCCAAGCTGATGCAGAAATTTATGTTCAGTTCAGTATTGCAAGGTGGAGCAATTTCTCTCCTACCATGTTTGTCCCTTACACTTAGTATAAATAATCACTGAATAAAGAAGGCATGACATTCATTATAGCTCAGTACCGTCAGTATATAGCAGGTGAGAGTTAAGGTTCAGGTTCTTGTTCTAGTAAAAACACAATTACTTAAGCAATAGTTTCAAGATTAGGTTACTGAATATCTATCAGCATTGTACATTTTGCTGAGCTGGGGAAAGCTTGTTTCAAAGACCTGCTCCAAACTAGGCAGAGCAAGAATTCAGGAAGAGTGTTCTGGCTTACGAGTCTGTGTCCTTCCTTTGCAGAGATCTGTACACCTGATTGCATCTCTCCAATGCATTTGTCTGCAAATGCTGATCAAATGAGTGTATCTGAACACTGAGCATTTTTTCAGAGGCACCATTTACCTGATGCAATCATACATATCTACTAAGGAGCCCACGAAGTAAAAATAGGAAACCACAAAGCAGATTTTCTGAGGTATACAGACGGCCAAGACATCTAGATTAAAGCACCTGCCTATCACTGTCCCATTGCCTGTATCCTACTAGGCTTGTAGCTCTCTATCATTTGAATGCCACTGTACGAAAAGAGCAGAGAAAATACTTTTACTTTGATTCAGTTTGCAAAACCAAAATCTGAATTATTTCAAAACAAAGACCAGTTAAAATAAGGAAATACCCAAAATTAGTCATATTTTCCCCCTAATTACATGTACACATTCTCCATTCAAAAACATGCTACATGGGTACATGATTTTGAGCTCAGATAAAAAGGCAATCTCATGCAGTGCATGCAGACAAACTCAGATTGCTTTGTCATGTCCCCTGTTTTCCTCATATGGAACCCAGCTTCAGTGCAGCCTCCCTCAGCTTCAGAAATCTGGGGGCTGTTTTCATGCTTTACCATATTAGCAGATCCCACAATTACAGTACTATAACAGTATAATGAACACAGTGTTCGCATTTCTCCCATTCAACTGAAAAACAAACAAACATAAGGAAATATGAATAGGGTCAGGTTTTGAGCTAGATAATTGCCTTCTATTTAGCTCCACATTGGAGCACTTAGTGGAAATTCAGCTATTTTTAATTTTAGGTTTTTTAAATGCAAGTACTTAGAATACTCTAAGCATCTGGTACTTATGCAGAACAGAGAAAATATATTCACAGGGATATTTAACTTGTATCTAATAAAAGGAACAATCCTAGAGCAAATATGTTTATTTTCCAAATCATAAATTTTATACATATATTATTTTAAAATGTATTTCAGATCCAGCTGCCAAAAATCAATCCCATTCTCAGTACAGAAAAAAAAAAGAATTTTTACTATTAAAAATATATGCAGATGGTAATCAGGGACACTAAAGAAAATTTGGTGAAGTTAATCAGGCTTTCAGTTTTACACAGGGGATATAGCATTAAAGTTCAATTTGCAACTTGAGAGTTCATACAATGAACTCACTTGACTTAGAAAAATTAAATACATGCTCTTTCTAACAAGTTCATAACTATATTATCACATGAGAGAAATTACTTCGCAGCAAGGCTATCCCAGTAATTTGCTTTTAAAACATATTTCAATCAAGAAAAATATGGCAAAAAGTGAACTAATAACATTTATAGATGATGAAAACTATTAAAACTAATCTATCCATTTTGGATTTTAGCCATGTAAATTTTACATTAAAGCCAAGACATAAACCCAAGTATCATTTGTATTAAGAAATAAAAGCTTTCTATACAATGCATGCAGTGTAAATGCACTTTGCCTTCCAAGGTTTGTTAAAATCTATCTTCTCTTTTAGCACTGACATTCATGTTTCCAAAGAACTTCTACCTTTTTGTTTTGTCTCTCTGCTCTCATATTTTGATAACTGTAGAGACACCTTACCAGGTGTCTTGTTCTTCTTTTAATGTTAGTTTAATTGGTACTGGCTGATGAAGGTAACAAAAATAGTTGATGCTCTAAAGCTTAGGTTATTTCTTTTTAAGCAGAACACACTGTACATACATAGCATAAGTCCCATATGCTGTGGTGAGTCTCTTGCAGTTTTCCAGGGCAGAAAGGCACCTGAGACAAAGGAATTAACTGAGAGGCAACCATGCAGTATACAAATCAAGTGGACACCAAAAGCTGACTTCAAATTTGAGTAAAAAATATTACTACCGTGACAGATGACAATGATTGTACAGTTAATCTCTAATAGGCATTTCAGAATGTTCCTGCACTCATAGGATCTATTTTCCTAAATTTTAATGTCTGTAGGTATGCAAGTTCACAAGTTCACTGCTTTTTCTTTTCTGCCTAGCAGATCGTAAGAAGTTGATTGGTGTTCTCCTCCTAAAGTCAATTTATTCTGGAAACATGTGATTCCAGCAGATCTCAGCAAACCAAATTCTGTTTGACTTTCTTTTCCCATTACATTTGCTACAACACTTCATTGGTATAATTTTCTTTTGAATTGTCTTTGGTTAGATCTTCAAAATCACTGACAAAGTACACAATCTCAGGCAGCTGTAATTCAAGCAGCCTAAGTAATTTCTGGTGAAGAAAACCCCCTTCTTGAGTTCAATTAAAGAAAATACCCTGTTTGTATTTCCTGGGAGTATGATTAATGTCCACAAAGTGTCATTCAGCAGAACTCCACAGACATTTTTCTATAATACTCTGCATAGGCAGAATATTATATTCATGCCTGACATTTTCTTTTCAGATGTAATGTTTAACATTTATCTTTCTTGAATTTCATATTACTTATATTTAAAAGTGAACATGAATTCCATTTAGACATTAAAAATAAACATTAAATAAAAACAGATCAGAAGAGGGTGCTAAAAAGAATATCTTAAAATCCCCATGGTTGACAGCAAACTATTGGTCATAAACCATTCCAATCATTCAAGAATCCAGCTTATGGTGATTACATCTCCTTCATATTTTCTTCTAGAAAATAGTTCTAGAAGAGTGTCAGGTGGACAGTAACATCTCAGAAATCTTCTAACAAGATGTGTATTACATCAAAAGTTTCTTCTTATATTTTAAACAGCTTTTCAGTTAAAGAAGAGAATTATGGTTTTGCCAAGGTTTATTCTTAAGAAACATAATGTTGCCTCTTCTCTTCTAACTATTCCTTTAGGCACTTATAGAAATTGTCTGCTTCATATTTTTGCCCAAAATCATATATACTATCGCAGGTTTTCTTTCACCAGTACATAGTGCCAGCTTCTTGTCTCCCAGCCACCTGGGATTTCCACAATCCTCCATTTGCTCTCAATCAGTAGCTAGTCAGTCAGTTTGTCCATGATACTTTCGGGATTCCTTGAAGCAGTAATTTCCAAACCTGGTTTTCTTATTGTTACAATTATGCTGTCACTGTCCTGATTCCATGTGAACCTAAAGGCAGACTGCACATCCAACAGTCACAGAATCATGAAATGGCTTGTGTTGGAAGGGTTCTTAAAGATTATCATGTTCCAACCCCCCGACCATGGGCAGGGACACCTTCCACTAGACCAGATTGCTCAAAGACCTATCCAACCTGGCCTTGAACACCTCGAGGGATGGGGCATCCACAGCTTCCCTGTGCAATCTGTTCCAGTGCTTCACCACACTCACAGTAAAGAATTTCTTCCTAATATCTAAACTAAACCTACTCTCTTTAAGTTTGAAGCCATTCCCCCATGTCCTCTTACTACATGCTCTTGTAAGTGATCCTCCTCCATCTTTCTTGTAGTCTCCCTTCAGGTACTGGAAGGCTTCAATTAGGTTATTCCAAAGCCTTCTCTTTTCTAGGCTGAAAAATCCCAATTCTCTTAACCTTTCCTTGTAGAAGAGATGCTCCATACCTCTAATCAACTTTCCTCTTGCCCCCCTCCCTCCTTCCCACCAGCCAGATTCACTCTGAATGAAGAGTTACAAATTACTATTAGAACTGCAGTTTGGGAACCCCTTTTCTAGACTGAATTTCATGGGAACCCTGTTGACTTGAATACATTTAAATAATCTAGTCCTTTATACTTCTGTACTTTATCCTTACGTGTTTAATAGCAATAATCTTGGTATCCTAATTTACCCAGACAAACTGGTCACTGGAACTACCAAAGAGCTGGCTAGTGAGTCAGCAGACAAGCGAGCAAATTTCCTACTCCCACACAGTAAGACAAATTGCACAGCCTTCCAGATTCCTGGATTTATTTCACTGAAACTGAATCATCATATCATTGCACAAATCCTATAGATTTAATCTGAACTCAGATTAGCTGCACTGGATTTTTTTTCCTTCTGCAACTAGCTTTATTACTAAAGCCATTAAATCAGAAATGTCTGTCACCATAATACCAATGCCACACAGTTGCTGATAGATGATCAGTACAGAGTCTGCCTCCACTCACTTCTTGTTTCATTCATTCAACAATGTAGTCAGTAAGGAAAAGAGTATCAGCAGTTAGTCAATCGGAGCCTTCAAAGACAGCTCACTCTACCTGAAAGTCTCCCTGACTTAATGAAAAAGCAGAATAGAAGAAATAATGAAAGACCAAGCAAGGGAATAGAGAAGCTGCCACATGCAGTGCAAGCCAGGCAGCTCCTCCACTTTGCCAGAATGCAACTTCCATTACTCAAGGAGCAAATATTCATCTTCACTTCTTTGGGTGTTCAGAAAGAGTAATAACAGGAAGATATATGGGTTTGAAGTTTGACTTTCAAAAGGGAGTAAACGCAGAAAGAAAAAAATACCAATGTACTAATCAGAATCAGTTTCTAATCAGAAAAATTCTTATTCCAGATTTATCCAGCAACAATTATGAGAGCTAGGCATTCCAGTTGCAAATTTGTCTTTAAAAAATAAACATTGGAATACACATTGGAAAAACAAAGAAATATGTTTAGACATTTAAACAAAGAAATAATCACCATCATCATCTTACATCATTCCTACCTAACTACATGGAACAAAGTACTCAAACTGCTCAACAGTTTAATATTGGTAGTAAAGAAAAATACTCTTTCTGCTGAAACTGTCAAAGTAATTTGAAAACACAAAATACATATAGTAAAATTTTTATTTTAACCTCTATTTTGAATATATTCTTTCCTGATAACATGGTCTACTAAAAAGGCACCAGGACTTTTCTTTCAAACAGTCTGAGAAGCACCTCTTGCGACTTGAAGCTAAATCTGTATAAAACCCAGTTTCTACATCCGGAAATATTGCAGTATCTTTTTCAAGTCCTAGGAAGTGTTAAGGCAGCATTTCAAGTATATTTGGGATCTCAGAGATAATTTTAAAGCTGTCTGCCTAGCACAGTGGGAACCATTTGTATGAGTAGCTGTTTTGCCTCGCAGTATCAGTGAGCTCCTGAAAAGAGTGCAGCCTTACCAGCGTGCCAGGAATTAGCCCTTTTTCCTCGGGAGGAAACTGTTCTGCTTTCAATTTCTCTTTCACAAACATAAAATTCCTTTGGCTTTTAATCTCTGTTCTTTTGCACTTTCTCAAACACTGTGAAATTGTTAATAGTACTGATAAGATTTTTTCCCCCTATTACACCCTTTTATTTGCATCTGCTCAACGATCTCTGCAGGGTACAAAAATAATAGTATAAACAGTGTTGCATTGGTAGGAACACCATTACTATGCTATGTATGTATAGAACTATAATAATATAGAGACAGATGAAAATTAATAGTGGTATTGATACTGGAGGTTTAATCTTGTAAGATTAATAGTTCATAAAATCATGAAACCTACATATTTTCTTGTGTATGTGGCATCCAGAATAGGTCCAAACAGATCTTACTAAATGGTAGTGGTGAGTAAGTTTGGCATAACTACTCTGACTATCACACTACTGGAAACCATTAAAATCTACTTCAAAGGGGTTTGTCAGGTCAATTCTTATGTTGCTGGAAGAGCAAGCTTATGAGAGAAGAAAACACCCTATGAGCTAGCTGATATATCAAAAACAGAGTATCTGGGCACTAGAGCACATTGTAATGAACAGAAATTCAGGGCTGTCACAAGTGCTGATGCTGGAATTGATTTTTGCTGTATTGTCTCAATGAATTGGCAAAAGAAATATGTTAAATGACGATTAAACTTCTAAAAAGCTCGTAAGTGATGAGAAATGGAAAACAAAAACATAGATCAAGCCAAACAAGATATTTTTAAGTAGCAGGTATTTTCACACAGCATTCATAGTTTGGATAAGGTGCATGCTCGTAAGGTAGTGTCAATGCTTCTATTTGCACAACTGCAGAAAGCCCTGAAAAATTGACTCAAGTTGGGAAATTATATGTAGAAAATCACTGCTGTATCCACTAGGTGTAGGGGCCAGTGATGATCCTAAAAAGAACTGATGACCACTGAATCTAGATAGCCATGAGTTTGATTGTCTTCCCCCTTTCTTCCCAAATAAGCTTTTGGATGTTTTGCAATGTCGTCCCCTAGTTACCAACAGAACACAGGAGTTCTTGTGCAGTTGATTTGTCCAGAAATCTCAGTGTGCTTCCTTACAGTCTGATGGTACCAAGAACCTTCCCTGGCTGCTCAGACTCCACAGGAAGCCTGTTCACAAAATGCTTTGGCAACATATTTTAACTCCTCACATTTACTGAAGTTACCAAGCATTCAAAGCTTAATCTCAGCTGTCAGAAGAGGATCTCATGGTTATTTTCTACCTACCGTGACTCAATTAAACAACAAGTTAGAAAGAAAGAGAAGTGCAGAGACACAGAAAGATCCTGTCACCTGCCACTCAAGAGTCTCCTCCCTTTAAGGATTTTCTCTCCAGAGGCAGTGTGATCATTACAAAACTATTGAACAATGTATTGGGTTTGACCTCTTTGCTCAGAGAAAAATGAATAGATCTATAGGAGCTGTATTGGAGCTTCCTACTTTCTTTTCCAAATTTCTTTATAATTATTGTGCCTGTATTAACACAATCAAACTCAGCCTGAAATGTCTTTCCAGTAGATTTCGTCAGAACTATCCTGCCAGAAAAATGAAAATTATACTTCTGGTTATATGAAAATTAATCTGTGCAGATCATTTAATCAGTGATGTCTTTACTTGAGGGCAAAGAAAGGCCTCCTGAATTAGCTTTTTTTCTTTTTGACATGTGGCTTGAAGAAGAATGTGCAGTCATGTCTTTCAACAAAGTAGCATCAGTAAGAGAAACTATTTTAATGATAATGACAGTGCTTTGACCTAGAATAGATTGATAGCTATCATGGAGACAAATTTAATTTCTACCATTTGATATGGTGAGTGGGTTACTTTTATGTTTGAACTAGACTTTTCATTGCCCAGAACATCCTTATAAAGTCCCAGCAAATGTCCCCATTCATGTTCATATGCTAGTCGACTTTAAAACACAAATTCAGAACTTGCCAATCTGACCCTTCTGAAGCAGCAGTGTTGGGGAAAGATTTCATGTACTTTATGTAACCAACTGGATGCTATCAGTAGTTTCAGCATTTAAGAGAAAAGGTCTAATAAAAAATCTGATTCTTTGTTTTGCACACACAAGATTTCACAAGACCTCATTTTTATGTAGTTCATCAGTATGAAATTGTTTAATAAGAAAGGTTTATAGTTGAAAATATTTAATGATTGATCAAGAAAATATTGATGTCATACTGCCTCTGGAAGTCATCTCAGCTCTGACCCTATGACCATTTTTTATAGACAGAGAATCATTTAAAATCAGGTGAATTAAAGTAGCTGGAAGGACTATTTCCCCATACACATTAGCAGAGCATATTTCTTTACTGTAGAGACACCATGCCATAAATCAAAGCTGCCATTGCTAGAAGGAAAAAAAGGGATGTATGTGCATACTTTATGCATGGTGCATGAATAAATACTGTGATATTTTGCCCTTTCATAACAGATGACAACTTTAAGTCAAGAAGTCTCACAATTACGTAAGGATATGAAGAATGTGATGCACCTTCTGGAGAACCTGCTCACGTCCCAGAAGCCTCCAGGATTCTGTGCTGTGCACAGCATATCTCGAAGTCCCACACTGGATAGTCTGCAGTCTCGAGTGGCTTGGACTACACATCAACCTTGCTCGCACATGCAAGCTGGGAACTTCACTTGCACCAAAGCACAACTTTGTCGTGGAAACACATTATGTGACATTTGGAATACAGACCTGTCTTCTGTAGGCAGCAGTCCCCAAAGGACTGAACCCAACCTGCAAAATTCTATGGATGGTGAATTTTGTTATACAACAGGCCTTCAAAATTCCCCTTCCCAGTATCAGGTAATTCAGAAAGACAATCTGCAATTTTTAAGATGCACCTCTCCCCATTCAGACACTACCCTGACTCCTCTTCAGTCTATTTCAGCAACCCTTTCTCCTTCAGTATGCTCTTCATCAGAGGCATCATTACACCTTGTGCTGCCCAGCAGATCAGAGGAAGAGAGCTTTAGCCAAGGAGCAATCAGCTCATTAAGCCTTGAGAACCTGCCAGGATCGTGGGACCTGGAAGCAACAGCCGGAGTAACTTCTGCACAGACCCCAGATTTCCCAATAGACATTGTGACAAGCACAAGGGATCTTAAAGATAAAGATTGCCAAGCCATAGATGTATGAGAAACAGCAAAGTGGTACTCAAAGCATGTTCCACAGCTGCCAGTTTTAAGTTTAGAGAGTACTGCATGACTGCTTTATTTGATCTCTGTTTTGGCGATCATGGAGATTTACAAACATGAAAATTCAGACTTACAGAAAGTAAGAAAAGGTAATATTGGTTAATAGTATAGAAAAAACAATAAATTTCTAGATTCTAGAAGCATGTTGAAAAAACATTTTGAATACAGATATAACTTACTTGTCTGTTTGACAGACTTTTGTGATAGTCCAAAGACCCTGAGGGTCAGAGCAGCTGGAAGTCTAGCACAAAGAACTGTCATGGGTGGCTTTTGTTCATCGAAGCAAAGGTTTTCCCTGAGTGTCTGACCGTTGTTCCCAAACAATATCTATGGCACTGTTTGCTTCAGGTGATCGTGGGTCCTGCTGGTCTTTTTGTCAGTTCTGTGAAGGCAAAGGGACAATATTCGCTGCATGTCATCTAGACAATCAACCAAATAGAGCTGCTAGAGAGTGCTTAGTTGTTGCACGTTATTTGTCATGTAAACGAAATCTCTTAATTTATCTAAAACCACTATTTTTATATACTTGGTATGAACCATGTACCTAAAAATTATTTAAAATATTTATAAAGAGAATAAGAGTTTGGTTTCATTTTCGTAAAAGCTTGCAGTTTTAACAAGAAATGCACTACCATCATGTATTAGATCAAATACTATTTATTACTAAGATATTATGTAGTTTACAAATGGATTCCCTTTTATGTGCATGCAATTTGCAACGAATGTACTCATTCTGGTGGAATACAAATAAATTAAGGTATTATTTTATTTAAAAAAATAAAAGAGCTGGAATGTTGTATCCTATGATAAGCTATCACTACTTAAAAAGTGAGTTGTTATACTGATATCATTAAGGACTCTTGGTTTGTGTTGTGCTGTCATTTGTAAGAACAAGTCAACATTTTACAATGCATTCCTCTTTAGGGGTTTTATATCTGGATAAGAAAATTAAAAGGGATGAAAACCATTGAGCAAATTGAGAAATATTAAAGGAGAAAATTACAATTATTTAGTCTGAATCAAAGAAATAAGATTAAAATATTTATTTATTTAATGATTTTTTTTTGTTTCATCTCTAAAAACTAGCTTTGATTTCTAGTCAGAATAAAAAAAAAGATACTATAGGTTTGGCAAATTATTTAATCCAGAATCTGACTTAATGCCCCCCAAAATTTTTTTCCAGTATTTAATGTACTAGAAACATATTGCTACAGTGCAACCAGAGCTACAGATTTGCATTGGAATTTTGATTTATATACTTAAAGATGCGCAGTGTACATCATAAGTATATATATTTTAGCTAGCTTTCTAAAAAAAAACATGCTTGCAAGCCAAAATAAATGCCCTAAAATGGAAAAGTAAACTAAGTTACATTTAATAATTAATGCAAACTGGTGGTTATTAAACTGAAATTTTAATTTCAGAGCACAGATTTAGGTTTAACTTCCTTAAGAGGTTGTTTTGGGTTTTTTTACAAAAACTTCGAAGACTGAAATTATTGTTAACATTTGGATGTGTGTGGGAACACAAACCCCAGCAGATAGTCTGTGCCCAAATTTCATCTTTTCACATCCATTTTCCCACTGGTACAAATTAGGGGTGAAGCATCATCTCTCATTTTGGGCTCCCTGAATTTTGCCAGTGTGTCTACACTCCAATGTGAGTGTTTATATCTAGGGTTTCTTACTTTCCCTCTATTCCAGTTTTCACCTAGTTTAAAGTTAAACAGAGAAGTGCTGATTAAATGAGGCATATCCCAGAAATTTTAAAATAATAATAATAATAACAGATAGTAGCAAGTACAGGTCTGTGGTATTTCTGCAAACAATCCTGGTTCACCTTTAGCCATCTGCTGTTACCCACCCCACCTCAGCACTGGGCAGGAGGCTGGGGGAGGGCTGCCTGCCCCCCACACCCAGGACAGGGCCACACTGGCAGAGCCCCACTGCACCTCAGCACCCTACAGCCATGGAGCACAGGGGCTGGTTCCTTGGGATGCACAGGCACATTGCAGCTGGCCACTAATCCTGATTCCTCAGCTCACCGTACCACAGCTATTGACTGAGAATGCACAAACACACCAGGCCTAATTCTCAATATCATTTAACAATTTCCATTACACATATAAACTGAGAGAAGCATTTGCTTTCTCATTTTAGGACACATAAACCATTATGTATATGAGTTAAAGTTTTGGCATTGTTTTTTTTATTTTCCAGTATAAACACTGGTGTCATGAGATTAAAACTGGATGTTTTTTTCTGGAGTTTTTGTGTCAGTTTTGTATGAAAGTTTAAAAAGGTCAGTGGAAACACAAAAAATCTCTTCACATACATAGCCATAGCTTTACTATTGTACATTTAATCCTCAAATTTAAAAAAACCACATGTGCAGTAATTATGAAGAAATAACACCAGGATATCTTTCCTAAATTGTTCCTTGTTTCTGCAACTGTCAAACACATCCTAAACAAAGCTGGCAAACACTATACTGTTTAGTTTCAAGGAATACCCCTGAACTGCAGAGATTCTGTAAGATGGGCATCACCCAAGTGAGTGTACTGCCTTCCAGGGAAAAGCTCAGGGAACTTCAGACAAGAGTTCATTCCAGGCGTTGTAGTTTAACCCCAGCCAGAACCCAGCCCCATGCAGCCACTCAATCATTTCCCTCCTGCCAGAATAAGCATCAAAATTGGAAAAGTAAAAGCCAGAAAACTCACAAGTTGAGATAAAGACAGTTTAATAGGGAAAGCAAAAGCCGTGTATGCAAGCAAAGCAAAACGAGGAATGAATTCACTACTACCCATGGGCAGCAGGTGTTCAGTCATCTCCAGGAGAGCAGGACTCAATCCTATGGAACGGTGACTTGGGAAGACAAAAGCCATCACTCCAAATGTCCCTCCCTGCCTTCTTCCTCCAGCTTTAATGTGCTAAGCATGGCACCATATGGTATGGAATGTCCCTTGGGTCAGTCGGGGTCAGCTGTCCTGGCTGTGCCCCCTCCAACTTCCTGTGCACCCCCAGCCCCCTTGCTGCTGGGTGGGGGGAGGAATAGAAAAGGCCTTGGCTCTGTGTAAGCCCTGCTCAGTAGTAACAAAACCTCTCTCTTTCATCACCCTGTTTCAGCACAAATTCAAACCACGGTTCCATACCAGCTGCTGTGAAGAGCTGGTATGAAGAGCTGTGTGAAGAAAATTAAATATCCCAGCCAAGACCAGCACACCTGGCCAAAATCAAGTAAGGAAAGAAGGTCTTGAATAGTTGTACTATTTTAAATTCCCTGACACCATCATACTATGAAACTCCCAGGAAAACCATTCCTCAAGCAGGTTTTGTTGGGAGGTATCTGCAAACAGTGCAAAAAAATTCACTTTTGAAGGTGAAATGACAATTCACAGGGACAAATGTGAAGGCACGTACATTTGGAATGAAACAGTATCTAAGCAGGATTGCCATGGACATATTAATTCTATGCACGGAGTAGCCATTGAGGATATCTGGGATTAAAGCAACAACCACTGTAATATTTTCATGTTACCTTCAAAAATGCTCAGAATGAAAAATCAATACAAGCATCCCATGCCCTAACATCCAACCACCCAGCTCAGACAATTGAATTTATTCTTTTTCACACTAAGCTTTACAAAAATAAAAAATAGGATCACTTTTTGTTAAGGATTGTTCTTTCCATCTCATTCTGCATCAGTTTACTTCCTAAATTTGCTACATTTCTTGCATTTTCCATCACTGTCAGTTTCTTCTTCTGTACAGTAACTGTATTTATTTTCCCTATTTTTGTTTCCCTCTCTTGTTTTCCTCACTCACTCAGTTTTATATTTTCTCTCTAACTTCATCAAACTACACCATGTCTTTCCTCATTTCCTGGTATTTTTTCTATTAAGAATCATCCTACCAGTAATAAACTAAATGGTTACTGAAGTCAGTCATGCAATAGGATAATTTGGTCAAGATTCAGGCAGTAAACCACAGATCTCTAACCAAAATCTCTTGCACTGTTACATTCTCACAATCCTGCAGTTGCTTTCACTGACAATAGGAAAAAGGGGGAAAAAAATGGAAAAGATGCACTGGAAAACAAACAAACAAACAAAAGTACCAAAAGTAGGAAATCTGTCTTGTGCTTCAGATACATCATTAAAGATGTGTATTTGTCTTGTGCCCATGGTACCTACTAGATTCAGTCTAAGAAACACAGCTTATTACAAATTCTGCAAATACTTCTCATCTTTTTACAGATCATAACCAGCTCCTGCAATAACCTTGCTTTGACCATTGGCTGGTTATCTACCACAAATAACTTACTCTAATTAGTCCATCTGCTAACTGCACATAAGATTTCAATACATTTCCCTTTTTCAGGCAATTTTGTAACACACTGTATCAATAACCTCACCAGGTAGCTTGTAAAAAATCCTGTGTTTCACAAATGAAGTTTTGGATGAAACAAACTGTTCTCAACATTTTCTGCATCTTCTTTCCTTAACTTAAAAGCACATGGTCCTCACATCTCTCTCAGTGGGACACAATTTAGATATTTTCTGCTGCTGGGACTACCACAGAAAGTGCACAGTCACATTCCCATGTTCTAGAAAAATGCTTCTAACAATTTACCTCAGCCTGAAAAGAATGAGGTTATAGCTGGTAATTTAGGCAGCAGTGAAGTAAGCAATAAGAAAAGAGAAAGGACTGGTGCTTGATTTGCTGGATCACTCCCCTATCTCAGTAAGAGGAATTTGCCCAACTGTCATCAATTCCAGTGGCCTACATGGTACTGAGTCTTTGCTTCACTCAGAAAATCAAATAGCTTATAACAAGAAATCTAAGCTCATCTCATTCAGGATCTGCAAATTGTCAAAGTAGTTAAATACTATTAAAAATAATTCACAGCTGCAAGTTTGTTAGATAATTCCACATACATAATTGGTTTTACCCCTTCCAAGATGAGCATAAAAATCACATCATTCCCAGACCAACCACTGATCTCTTGTGTATTTCATAAAATTTCCTTCCCAGGGTGTCTCTTCATTTCTCCTATCATATATTGTCAGTGGCAACAACAATGACAAGAAACAGCAATTCCTGGCTTCAAAACCACAAAGAAATGGCACAGATCTGATCCTTTCATTTAGAGAAACTGGATGATGAAAAGAAAATTTTATTTCCTATGTACCTTGATACCGGAATTTCCCAGTCTTTGGAAAACTCTCAAAGAAGCAAGTTAATGGTGTTTAAGAGTTGAAACACTCATGTCAATCAGAACCTGGAACCACAGAAGATGTGCAAGAGGAAAAGCAGTACCTTCCAATTTCAAATTGTTTTAAATTTTAAGATTTAGAAAGTATTCTTACATTTTGGCCTTGATGGTGTGTTTTAAGTCTATGCATTTATTTCCAAGACATTAACACTTAATTTATTCTCATGGAACCTGCTGATTTTTTTTCTGTGGTAAATCCAAAGGTCTTATACATGACCAAGAAATGGAAAGGTAGAAAAAAAATAAAATAGTAAAGATCTTTATTTTTTATGACAGTGAATTTTACAAATTATGTACTACAATTGTAAATGGCTACCATGTATCTAACCACAGAATAAAATATCAACAGAATTAATATGACATGAAATAAATGCTTCCTCCAATGGCTTTATGAGAAACATTTCCTCAGTTTTCAAATGTTATCCTAGGTGCTGTGTTATCAACCTCACAAAAAATTCAAAAAATTTCAAAAAAAGCAAAGCTTCTTTCAAGAAGGAGATAAAAAAATCCCGCACAGTGTCAACCTCCCTATGTACAAACAATCAAATCCCACGCGCCTGTTCCTTTTTGACTCTGCAGTCAGACACAGGACAAAAACAGCAGCACCCTGAGACAAATTGGAAGCACCAGCCTCAATAGGCAGTAATGTTACAGACTAATTATGCCTTTTTAAAGGCCAGCATTGTCAATCATTTACTTCCTGAGTTTTCTTACACGATTTTTAACTTAACACATATATATAGTGCTGCTGGATTTTTTTCCCCACCCCTGCACAGCACTGATCCACAGAAATACAGTTCATATTCTTACCAGAAAAATGCCAACATTATTTTAGTAACCATGCAAATAGCTTCTAAGCAGAATTTTAAAGCCTGTAGTACATGAACAGGTTTCTTGCATTATATTTGTTTTTAGGAAAGGAAAATCATAACCACATATAGAAAATATTTTTCATCTCACTCACATTAGTCTGAAATTATTTTCCAAAAGTAAATATCAAAATTCTCTTCTGTGCCTTTATTTGCAATGAAGTTGTGGGAGGCAAGGACATGACACAGGATGGACAGGAACAACACCACCAACACACACATTCTCTGAATGCTACACTGTGTCATAACAGCATTTTAAAATATTACTGAGTCATGATTGTCAAGCAGCTGAAATGTGTACAAAGACATGCGATCACCTGCTTATTTTTTCCCATACAGAATTACCAGTTTGCATTACAGATTGTGCCACAGAATCTCTGATGAACGTATATATAGACCATAAAAATAGTTACTGGCACTTGTACCACATCAGAGATAAGGCAAGAATTCCTTATTCCCCACCTCTCCAACAACATGAAAAGCTTTTTTAATAAAAAGAAAATTGCTGCTCGGTCTTTTGTAAAACATTATTCATTATAGGCTTTGGTAGAAGGGGGCTACAGGAGTGGCTTCTGTGAGAAGCTGCCAGAAGCTTCCTCCATGTCCAGCTGAGCCAATGCCAGCCAGCTCCAGGATGGATCTGCTGATGGCCAAGGCTGAGGCAATCAGAAATGGTGGGAATACCTCTGTGATAACGTGTTTAAGAAGAAAGAATAAAAAAATTCTTGTACATACGTAATTGCAGCCAAAGAAAAGCAGGGTGAGGATATGTGAGAGGAAAAACTCTGCAGACACCAAGGTCAGTGGAGAAGGAGGTGCTCCAGGCATCATAGCTGAGGTTCCCCTGAAGCCCGTGGTGCAGACCATGGTGAAGCAGCTGTGCCCCTGCAGCCCATGGAGGTCAACATGGATTTAGAGATCCACCTGCAGCCTGTGGGGGAGACTCACACCAGAATAGGCTCCTGGCAGGGACCTGCAGACCCAAGGACAGAGGAGCCCACACTGGAGCAGGTTTCCTGGTAGGACTTGTGACACTGTGGATCCAGGGTGGACCAGGCTGTGCCTGAAGGACTGCACCCTGTGGGAAAATGACCCACATTATAGCAGTTCATGGAGAACTGTTGCTTGTGAGATGGAGCCATGTTGGAGAAGTTCAGGAAAACTGTCTCTGGTGGGAGGGACCCCACACTGGTGCAGGGGAAAGACTCCTCTCCCTAAGAAGTGGCACGACCAATGTGTGATGAACTGACCATAATCCCCATTTTCTGCCTCCCTGCACTGCTGAGGGGGAGGAGGTAGAGATGGGAAGGAGGAAGAGGAGGTGGGAAGATGTTTTAAGGTCTGTTTTTCTCATTGTCCTGCTCTGATTTTGTCATATTTATTGTAATAAATTCAAATAATATCCCAAAATTAAGTCTGTTTTGACCGTGACAGTATTTGCTGAGTGATCTCAGACCTTATATCAATCCATGAACCCTTCATTATATTTTCTCTCCCCTGTCCATACGTGGAAGGGATTGATAGAAAAGCTTTGGAGGGTGTTTGACATACAGGGTCACCCCACTAGTCTTTCTGGGGCTGAAACCCAGGAAAATGAGAGTTTTGAGAAAAGGACAGTGATTGGGAGACGTAAAATGAACTCCATCTCAGCCAGATCCAATGCAATCATTAATAGTCTCCTTTAGGACCGAACTCTCAGCAGTAACAAGTATAGGGCACCCAAGGTGATAAGCTGCCTATTCCTGGTGCATACCAATATGTAAAAGTAAGCATTCTTTCAACTGTTGGTAAGAACAGAGTCTTTGAGCAACCGGCTGTTCCGAAAAGCTGATGTCTATATAGCTACTTACTAACAGAAAAATGAAACAGGAGAACTGTAAAAACCCTCAGGGACATTTGACAATATCCTAACCAGAGCCATAGCACAGCACAGAGGCTTTTGAAGCATTGGTTGCCCTTTGCTTCAATAAGAAAATTGTATTTGAAAATAAATGCCCTCATATGGAGCTTAGTTTAGCAATTATTCACATTGCGATAGAAGCTGGAGCACCTAAAAGAGTTCAGGGGTCTGTTGTATTCACCACAGTGTATGGAGATAATACAAAGTTCAGAGAGCTTTCAACCTAACAAAAAAAAGGAGTAGCACAAAGAGATAAAGGAGCATGAAAAATTCATCCAAGGTCCCACAATGGCTTGCAGGGAGGCAGGAGCAGAACAGCTGGCTTCCTGGGCATAGGTCCCTCTGCCCAGCCCGGAGGCAGCAGGCAGGGGTGGACTCCCTGCCTGCCCTGCTGCCCAGCCCTGGAGGAGCAGTGTGAGCTGCACCAGGCAACAGAGCCCTAGGAGAGCAGAAAGTTCTTCCAAGCACAGATGCTAAAGGATTCCCAGGACTATGCTCTGTAAAAAATAGAGTACCTACAAACAAGACGTATGGGAGGGTTGTCTGTGGTGAGGGCTGTATAGCACAGCAGTTTCTGTAACTGCACTTATTAAGTTTCTGAGAGCAGATGCTTGAATTATGCCAGCCAGTTTGATAATTAATTAGCCTCTTTGCGTGTGCAAGGTAGAATAAAAGGAAGTCTCTGAAGGCTTTGCGTAAGGTTTATATCACACCTGCAATCCCAGCTTTGCAAGAGCAGCCCAGCAGGCCTTTTCCTTAACCTGCCATCAGACATAAAAATCACATCTGAAAAATACTTGCTCACTTAATGCCCACGAGGATAAAGTTTGCCTCAGACAAGTATTTTCAGAGGCAAGGCAGACAGTGTGTTCCAGCAACATGCAGCACATCTGCTGACTCTGCATGCACAGCTGTGCAAGCCTCACTGCTGCTACAGCCAACCTTGCAACCACAGGCAGTCAAGTCCTTGAGAGGCATTTTACATCCTGTGCTTTCCCTTCTTCTACACCTTTTCCCCCAATCGTTGTGCAAGCAGTAGTCAGAAGACCCCAGGCCCTATGTGATACCAGAAATAAACTGTAACTTGGGAAACACTGTAATAAAAATTAAACAAACTGGGAAAAAAAAGGAAAAATTATGTTCAATGTTGCCTTTCAGCATAACCATTGTATGACTCAATATCCACTGAGACAGTCAACAAGGTAAGGAAAAAGCTGGCAGCTTTGGGAATGGGAACAGGTTCTCCCCATATCAGCAAGAATGAGGTCCTTTACAGTTATTTACAGCCAACCTTTAAGTTTAAAATTTGAACATATTCCATACTGTTAACAGAGTTGGATAACTCAATGTTTAACTAACTTGCCAGGTGACGCTGAATAGGCAATGTAGACACAAATTATTGTGTGGATGAAGATGTTAAAATTGAAACTTGCCTCTAAAAACATTGTTCTTTTTCTAGGAATAGGGAGTTTAGATATTTTCACTGTATCTTTGATTTGAAGAAAAGCAAAGCCTCCTCAGCATTCATACCCTTAAGCAATCAGTTCAACTAACCTCAGATTGTCATATGCATATCATTTCCGACTTTTATTTTCCATTTAATTTAAACTCTCTCCATGTGGTCAGTTGGTCCAAGGTTACCTTCTGCAATGCCTTGGTTAGAAGTCCAAAATAGACCTGGGTACAGGACCTTCCTCTTGTTTTTTTCAGTGACCATTTGGTGATTAAATCTGCAAGCTGTCGTCTCTCCGACATGTTTTTTGCCTACCACTGTTAAGGCATTTGTTCTCCAAACTGTATTTGAGAAGTGAAAGTTTCCAACAGTGAAACAGTTCCCAGTTCTCTTTCTCTCTCACAAATAACAGCACTGAACTTTCCAGACACATCCAAGTCTAGCCTAGAGAGTTTTTGAAAAGTTCCTAATATTTCTAGGGTCCCTTGCCAGCTCTAAGCTGAGTTCTGCAGGGTAGAAGAACATTTAATTTTTTTTTTCAGTCATAAATGCCAGTGACAGAAATTAATCTTTTTTTTTCTTAACTACAGCTTTATTGTATTTCTTCAGCCAGGGTATGACTTTCATACAGCCTGAGCTTTCCTGAGTGAATTCTTAATTCTTAATATTGATGTGAACCCATTATCACTTTCCCACTATTGTTTGGTTTAAACCAGAATGTTGTGACTTAGAAATAACTTTCTTCCTCTCCACAGGGAGAGCTCCTGAGCTTGTTTTGTTTTATCTTGTGTAAATTCTATCATGTGAGCAACATTGGTATAAAACAAATGGCTTAATTGCAAGACAAAAGGAATTCATTGTCCTATTCAGATTCAGCCAAATGTTAAAACTGCTGATCTGCATAGAGTGTAAATCTATTATTTTTAAATCGGTGCCAAATGAACACTGGTTTTATTATTCATTGCATGTATGTCAAGTGGCTGTTGCAGGCTTTATTTATGACAGTGGTGCAAGGTGGCCTGGAACAATGTGCTTTGCAAATAATGACTATAAAAAGGACATGCGTTTCACTTTGCTATTGTTCCTATTAATAAATAAAGAAGCCCTCAGAGTAGTGGAAAGCAGATAAAGTAGCACATAATGATTCACTGCCAGCTGGAAAATATTTAACAAGAAAAACCTGTAAAACAACAATCAAAGACAGACTAACTGCAAGGGAGGGGAAAGAATCACCAACACAAAGGAAGGGGGTTGCAAAACCCTACTAAATGTGAATTTCACCAGCAATCTGTGGCATTATCTTGAATCTGGGATGGATAAAAGAGCTGTCTGAAATAAATGAGGAACCTCAGGACTTAAGTTTTTAGGGCTGAATTCTTCTCTTGTTAGTGTCAGTAGCAAAAACCGAACAAACAAAATTTCTGATGTCTTTGTTTTCAGCTATGACCCACAGGAAGGCAATAACAGAAACACAGGACCTGCCTTGAGCTGTCTAGTGGTTTAGGGTACATCAGCCTGCAACTACACAGAAAGACTTTGTCCCACTAGACACTGCTTTCTTAATCCTGGGTCCTTATTTTATTTTTCTGCACAAGTTCTTAATTTACATTCCAGTTTGTTAGCTTATGTTTTCATAAAAGTATTTTTATGGGTTTCCTATTTTTTCTCTATATGTTGGGTTATTCTGTTCTGTACCTTCAGGGCATATTTCTCTTTCATTATGGTTGTTGCCCATAAGAAAAAAAAAAAAAATTGATTGCATATTCTCCAGCTAATCAAAGATGAAATATCCCTATCCATCATCAGGCTTTATGGTTTCTGTATGAAAGCTAACATAGCCTCTGCTTCAGATAATGAGAGAAATTGATACTTCTGCTTCCTACTTGTTACTCTTTAGGGTGCAAGGCTGAACTAGTGTTGACACTGATATGACTCAACAGCAATCACTTTCAACTCTCAAAACCACCAGAATTAGACATCCACTCAAACTAGTGGGCCAAAGCTGTACACAAATAACTTACACACACATACAGCAAGGTATTTTATGTACTCATAAATGATGAAGCTCTGTCAAACACACATGCTACACTGGGAAATTTCAGGTAAAACAAATTTAACTGGAAAATTTGGAGTGACTGAAACGCTTTCTAAAATAGCCCCTGATGTTTAACAAAACCAAGACAGGTCCCAGACAATTAGCCTGACAGCCTTTGAGCTTTCCAAGTTTGCTTTTCAAGGGTAGCCCCTGCTATACAGAACACCAGAGGTTTTCACCTGCGTGATACCAAACTGTGGGTGCACTGGAAATTTAGACCATATATACTAAGGAACCCTAAACCTTAATTTCTAATCTCAAGGACTTTGAGAACTCAGCTTTGAATTTTCAGAAACTATGTCATATGCACATTAGTAAATACGTCCATTTCAAATAACTACACAGGAAAAGATTTGAAAAGCTTCTTAAAAAATCTCTGATTGCTTCAGATATATCTAAAACATCAGCTGCCCACGTTTTTCATTGAACAGAAATTCCAGCTGTGGACCACCATATCTCAGGTATCTTGCTAAAGTGTACTTTATTGATGCTGCCTCCATAAATAAGTATCCTTGTTTGTTATGCTCATTCTGTCCAAGCATTTCAGAAAATTATTTTGAGCTGTTATTTTTCCATTTTTAGAATACTGAAAAGCCCTACCATCCTTGTTTGTGAAGAGACCATTTTCTTTCTGCAAGTGCTTTCAGCTAGCTGGGCGTGTGAAGGTCAAGGAAGGGTGCCTTCCCTCTGCAAGCAGAGCCAGTCTGCAAACCACAGATACTACTTTCCTATTATCTTCTGGTCCAAGCAGGAGCGTGCATTTCTCATCTATTACAGGAGTCAGAAGCAGCTCGCTCTCTAAGCAACAACTTTTTGAGGACACCTGAAAAGTTATATTAGCCCATTGTCTAGGGAGGGACATTTTTTTATACCTTAGATCCAGATAAAATACTTCACTCAGATGGCTGCCAATTAAAGCCTTATAATCAATCTCTCTCTCCTCTACATATACAGTCAGCATGCTGCCAGAATAAGCTTTTTCACATGATTCTCTAAAACTGTTTTTAGATAAATTTCTAATACTTTAGGTGTTATTATCTATTTCCTTTCTTATGATTGTTCCTTGCCTTTCACTTCTAAAGTGATGTGCTGTAAGGATGGGAACACAAATTTCCAACCTGCAGGTAGTTTTCTGTTTGTCTATTTATACAATACTTTTGTCATCAGGTGCAGTTCCCTGAGAAGCCTGAACTGTCACAGAAGAGCATTTGATCTGCAAAGGAAAGAATCAGCTCCCACCCTGGGCAGACCCATACAACAACAATAAAAACTTCACCTCTCTCACCTCTGTCCCTGAACTCTCTAAGGAAGCATTAAGCATCAAATGGAGAGACCAGTCACTTGAATAGCTAATAAATGTCATTATAACTGAAAACTAAAATTTCCTGAGGTACGCTCCACTTCAGGTAAAATCACTAAGTTACAGTTTCCAGCAGGAAGAACAGGACTTTTAAGACTCCAGGGCTGTATCAAACATATAGCTGCGCTGTTAAGACAAACTTCTTGCTGTTTCAACAGTTTCTTTCCATTCATTTTAAAACCAAGCGTATAAAACTTGAAAGCAGAGTGCTGCACATCTACTTAAAAGTCAACTGTGTTCAAACTTCCTGTTCAGCAAAAAATTTCAAAGTTAATTTGTTCTTGTTCAAAGTGAGATAGTCTGCAACCCAGCTTTTACATTACCAGTGAACTAAAAGCACACTTTTTTTTTTTTTTTTTTTTTTGGTCTTCTATGTTCTTCTGCAGCTGATGATAACTAAAATATATTTAAATTACAAATAATTCAGGTTTAGACTAAAATCTGTGTCTGGAAAGTCAAGCCAACCTAAGGAAAAAAGAAGAAAAAATTCAAAGCAAGATCAAAAACAGGTGGCCCAGCTGAAGCTGAAATTCTTTCATACTTTCTTATTCTTCCTACCTATCTTCCCTCAGCTTCATTTCACACCACACTCCATTTCACAAGTGAAGGAAACAAAGAGCCCCCAAATTAGGCTTCCTTAAGGAAGCCTGTTAACAACTGGACCAGCTTCCATCACGTTATCTCAGCTCAGACTCAATGGCTCCTTTGCCCACAGAGCAAATCTTGTCATTCAGATCTGAGTACACCTGTGTCCAGGATGTGAGGGACTCTATAACCTGAGCAGTCTTTGGCTGCCATTTGAATTTGCTTTCCTACCCAAAAGATTTTTAGTGAATTGTGATTATCCTGCAAAAGCAAAGTCACAGCAGTAGGTAAAAAGCACCAGGGGAGGGAGGCACTTCTATTGCAAAGAGGAGAGGAACAAAGAAAACCACATGAGAAGTAATAAGTAAAAAATTGGGAGGAGGGGGTGTGTGTGTCTGTATGGGTGTGTTAAAAAAATAATGGCAGTGGAGCTGGTGATTGCATGGAATGGCAAGAAGCAGACAAAATTCCCAAAACAGGAATGGACAGAATGGCCACAGCAAAATATTCTGCCGGGGAATTACCAAAGGTTTTGACAGTTGAAAATTCTCTGGGATTTTTTTGACAGCTCACAGCAGTGCCTTGTGACAGCAAGGCACAAATGCATAGTGCATAGTCTGTGACAATGCATACCACCAAAACCTTCCTTTTTAATAAAGAAGACACAAACTGCCAAAGCAGCAACAGCACAGACAGGAAAAGCAACTTGCCAGTGAGAGGTACCCAGCAGTCTGGCAATGAAAGCAGAAGCAGGCATGAGCTCTCTGGATTCACAGGACAGGACAGCTCCCCTCCAAACAGTGCATACCATCTCTCAAACATTGCTAAGCATTTCATACACCAGCTTACTCTCATCCATCTTGGTACCAGTGCACATCCTGCGTTTGTTGAGTAACTGGCTGGCCACCAACAGTCCAGTCCCCTGACAACTTGCACAAGCCATTCAAATGCTCAAGAATTACATGAGCCATATGAAAATTGTACCAGTCCCCATCCCTGAGTTCCTGGTGACACTCAACGTGAAAACTGTGACCTCATTATCTTACTCAATTACAGTAAGAAATGGATGCAGCATCTTTCTACTGCTCTCCAGGCAGTTTGCACATTTCCTGCATGTAATTTTGAATGCTAGTAACATCCAACCCCTGCCACACAGAAAGAAGAGATAAAATTAAAAAAGGCAAAAGCAGTCAAACAACAAAAGTATGTGCCTAGAAGGACAAAAATATTATGAGTGTCTCTGTCAAAATATGATTAACAGGAAGAAATGTTAGAGACCTACAGAGTGATAAGAAATCCTGAAATAAAATAAGGGTATTTAACAGGGTCAAATGTATCTAGATATTCAGATTTCTTTTAATACCACATAATTTGTAATATGACAGCAACTTGTTTCACGAGGTATATGGTTCTGATATACACAGATCAAAAGCATATGCAGAAACTTACATGAGTACATGCAGTGCAAAAACTGGTGATATCACACTTGCAGTGTAACCTCAGACCCTTAGGGGGTTTGTAAATGAAGACCAGGCTAATTAAAGTTATAAAGCCATCACTGACGATTCTTTTTCAGCCTGACATGAACATAGTGTTACACTCAGGTAGCACTTTACAGCCTCTCTTTAATACTGTAAAAGACAACTTTCACACCTATCACAGATTAAGATGAGAATTTACTCTAACACAAGTTTCCAGCCTCTGCTTCTCCCTGGCTGATGTGAGCACTGTGGCCTCTTCACAGCCTCCAGATGGCTGATCCCTAAAGGCCATCATGCACTGCATTAGCAGAGTCATTTGCAATCTGAACCACATGCACATGACTTTTATTTATACACCTGAATTTTCATTTTCACAAGAACCCCTTCCTTCTTTTGTACTAGAGGGATAATGCTGAGGTTCAAAAAAGTGGCACATTTCTGTCATGTTCCTTGAGAGGCACATAAACAAATGGACAAAAATTATAACCATGTTCTCTATGACTTTTCCTCTCTTTGGTACTCTCTCTTGTCACACCCTTACTACAGTTTTATCATATAGGTATATTTCTGTATTTCTTTCACACATTTCCATTTTTCTTCCTCTACATTTTTTATGCCTAAATGCTGTCTAGTATTTATTTGAATAGTAGATGTTACCAAGACAAATAATTCATGTCCAAAGACACTTTTAACTCACTTATGCATCACTAGCAAATAACTTGTAATAGTGGTTTGTAATGATATTGTGTACTGAAGCATTTTTGAGTGGTTTTCAAAAGGAGCATGTCTATTAACCCCTCTTTATCATCTCTCACATTCATAGAAAATCCTGGATAAGAAAATTCTCATTTGAGTGTCTCTCACTTCTCTTAAGCTCTATGAAGAACAAAGCAATTACTGCATATTGCCTCTGACAATTTTACTTACCTCTAATCTGCTCCTGAAAATCTATTCCAATTAACAAAAGAAACACCATGTAAAATCACTACATGAACCATAAATGAACAGCAGAAGGAGCACCAAGGCATTTTCTTCACAGAAGGAGCGACTGAGCTTTGGAATGGGCTGCCTAGGGAGGTGGTGGAGTCACTGTGCCTGGAAGTGTTTAAGGAAAGACTGGATCTGGCAAATAGTGTTATAGTTGACAGGGTGGTGTTTGGTATGACCAAACAGTTGTTTGGTCATAGGTTGGACTTGATGATCTCAAAGGTCTTTTCCAACCTAGCTGATTCTGTGGTAACAAGGAGCATCCAGAAAACACATCCAGGCTAGCATCTGAATTTAAAAAAAGCCTAGAAACTGAGTTGTGATGTCCACTTACCCTTTTGCTGCCTTATGAAATTATTCAGAGAAATTCAGATACAGAGAAACCAGAAGCAGGTAAACAACCAGGGCCTGCATATATAAAGAGATTTTTTTATGGTGACACCTGAGACATGGAAATCAGTTAGCTGAACCCAGTTTTTAGACACAGCAAATAAGAACATGCTTCCAAGAACCAGGGGCAGGCTTGGTTGCAGGCCATGAATGTGTTTGTATTATTTGGTACATTTTGAAAGGACTGAGGCTTTCATTTGTTCTGCAAGGTGAATGCATTTGGCCTTCACATTAAGGTGAACTCTGCTATAATGGAGCTTACTACAGCAGGCTGGAATGCAGAGTGGTATCAAGGGAGCATGAAACAGACTGCTGGGCCACCTTAAACACAGGATCTCTAAAGGTCTGAAAACTGCCCAAAAATCTTACTCCCTATTCTGAAACAAGTCATTATGACCACAGTCATTTATAAGCATGCCATGTGCAATGCTGCATTCAAAGTAAAGCTTAAGAAGTAGTCATGGCAGTGGATCAAAACATTTGTTGCTTTTTGAATTCTTGAATAGTTAAACTTTTTTTTTTTAATTCTTTGAATAGCCAAACTTGCTACTGCTTTCCCTGACAGCACTCCCATCTTTAATATGCAGTAAAGATATGAAAAACTTTTGAAGTCTATTTCCTTAAAGACTGCAGGGTCATTTTTCCTTCCATGGGAAATACAGACTTGGTATCTGTTCTTTTTTATATAACTTCCTACATTTCCCTCCGTATATGTTTTCTTTCCCTTTACATCTTTCTCCTAGAAACCCATCCGTCCTTGCGCACTCCACATGAGAAATTATTTCTATCATCACATTGTACAAATGATTGTTACAAGAGATAAGAAAAAACCCAGAAAGCCATGATGAGACCCCTCTCCCCTCAGCCCCCTTATTATCTCTATTGTACTCTATGCTTTCATATTGCAGGGACATGATTGAACATTTCCCCTGTCCCAAGACCCAGTGTGCAATGCCATGCACCACAGGATGCATGCAGTAGTAGGTTATCTCTGCCATGAAGAAAATGTCCAAGCAGACAAAAGGAGGAAAAGACAAGAAAGGTGAAAAGCACTGTCTAGGAGAGTAGTAGAGCTCCAGTCCCTACCACCTCACTGCTGTTTCCATTCAACTATTTCTTCGTGTGCCAGTTCAAGTCTTGGATCATTACACTTAATCAATTTGTGCTGCATCTAGATATTTTTATGTAATTATTAAAGACCTGCTTGTTTATGAGTTGTTTTTTATCTGCAAGACATGCCAAGCATTCAAAAAAGGCATGTTTCAACTGAGGCAAAGACAATTATAACTTAGAGAAGACTCAGACTTTTTCATGACAATCTATTTTACTGGATATAATTGTGCTTTGAAAACACCTGCCTTCATAACACATAACTACCCTTTTCTTAACAATCCTTATAGTACAAATATATCTCTTTGAGCTGTGTTAGTGCAGTCAGCTAAGTTACAGTACTTGAGCACATTATACTTTCTTAAGGCTTCTAATGATTGACTGTCAGAGTAGTTAGATAAGATTCATCTGTGAACTTGCAGACTACACAGAGCAGATATTCAGATCTGAATAATTCATGGACAACAAAAGCAGATTACTTGCATTAACATTTTACACTCTGCACTTAAGCCTAACCTAAGAAAGTTATCTTGAAAGGGATTAAATACTCCGAGTGGAATACCTTGTCTCTTTCTATGCTTGACATCATTTACAGTAAAGCGATTACTGGCTGTCTTAAAACAGATGTGTTTGCTTATTTACCTTCTGCATTCAAGTATTTCTAGTGACTTACTGCAGAAAACATTATGAAAAGCATAGCTTGTCTCCTTTCAATGAAAGTAATCACATGAAATGCAATGGAAAATTTGCTAATGGGATAGATTGAAAAAACACGTTCTTAAAATCCACAGTAGTCTTATGGTGTTCAGGTGCTATTTTTAACTATAACAGTATTGTCAAGAGGTGCCATATGGCATTTGTATGTAATACATCACCCCACTACGTTGTGACCTTCTGATAGGAGACAAAAAAATCTGCCAACTTTGGCACTCCCCACAGAGATGGCCGGGCCTGTCTTCCTCATCTGTGACCAGCACCAGTACTAAGAGGCTGCACAAGGGTTCTTTGCTCTCATCTCCCTTCAAGTAACTCTTTTTTTCCAAAAGATGAGCAATAAAATTAAGAATCCCCCTGTTCCCCCCTTCCTTATTATATCATTAACTTCATTATTTACTTGCTGACCAGGACTTACTAAAAAAATTATCCCAGGACCAGGTGGAGTGTTTTACTTTGGTTGAAGAAACTGAAGCCTTCAGCCAGAGTTCTTGGTGAGGCAAAAGAATGACCTCCTGACACTCTTCAGCTGCTTTTAAAGACAGATAAAAAGTCAGCTTCACACAGTATTTCTGCTTTTTGTGCACCCATTAAACCAGAAGTAAATGGGCATGCTCTGTAGTGGCCTGGCCTCATGGCACTGTCCCCATCACTCAGACTAGCAGTAAATTCCAACTGCAGGGAAAGCATTAAGTTCAGAATCAACCGCAAGGAAGAGAAAACCAACACATACAGGCTGTTTGGGCTGCTACCATATGAAAGTCCACACTCCACAGATATTAGGAATATTTGAAGGCCAAATGTGGAGAAGAATTGAAAATAATTAAGAACTTAACAGGAAGATAAGCCAAAAATAGCTGTACAATGTCAATCCCACTCAATGAGCTGCTGAATCAGTCTACTACCAAAGACCTCATATCATTGTTTGGATCTGTGCATCATAATCCAAAACTTTTAATTTACGAGCATATCATTTTACAAAGAATATAAGACATGCCCTTATTTAATTGTATTATAGACTGTTGGAAATTATTTTATCCAAAATTGAATTTGATACTTTTTAGCTACATGTATTTTATCAGTATAAGCCATACTTCTAGCACCAGTTCATGTCTGTAACACTAATATAAAAATACCTTATTTAAAAGAAAAATACACTGAGAACTGTCTTCAAGAAATTTAAGAGGATTTCTGGTATCTCATTCAGCTGGCTCGAAGCAAACAAGCTAAAAGGTATAACTCTAAATTGCATGACTGCTCTTTCACGCAGCTGCAGACAAATATTATATTGCAGATTTAGATGGTTTTTTATTGGCAAAAACATGGTGACATAAGAAAGGACATTGCATGAGCCTACAGCAGCTCCAAACAAAAAGGCAAAACCCTGCTGAAACAACTAAACATTTGAATGTCACCTTGCTACTTAGTTCTACCATGTCAAGATACAAGACACACAAACCAGAAAACCGATAGCACCCTTCCTGCACTATTTGTTGTTACTGTTCTAAGATCTACTAATACTCATTAATAGGGTAGATGCAGGTCTTTGAAGGCATGGGTGGTGCCTTTGTCAACTTTGCATATGTATTAAACTTCCCTGCACAACCCTTCCTTTTGCCTCCTTGGTATTTCTCTATACTGCTGACATCAGCTTCCTTGTATCTTCCTCCTTCCCTTCAGTCTTTCTTTCAGGCTGATCAGCAGCAGCCTCTCTTTGGCATCCACAGCCACAACAGCTGTTTGTTTCTTAAGAGTCACAAGCTTAGTCTGTTTTCCACAAGCAAGTGGCTTTCACATTTAAAATACTTCAGCCAATTTAATAATTGTGAGTGATAACCTGACAAGCTTTTCCCCACTGCATAGAGCACATGTTAGACATGCCAAAACAGAGCAATGTTTTTTCAGCTTCAATACCAATTTGCTTTACTCTTCAGATGATGAAAGCAGCTCCAATCGCTAAGTACTGGACCTTGAAGAAAACCCACAAGAATGTGAACAGCGATGTATTATTCAAGTTGCTCTGAGACAGACTTGTGGTGAACAGATCTTGATCTCATTTAACACAAACCACACGATAATGAACAGTTAGTACACCACCCAGCAGGTGATCTATAAGTTTAGAGCCCTTAAAGTGGTAAAAAAGTTCAAGAGAAAGTTACTCTCCTATCAGCCATCCCTTTAGTTAACGTGGGTTTTTTACAGAGGGAAATTCTTTACAAATACTATGATTTCTTTGCAAAACCCTACCACAAGTGTGAGGAATGAGACAACTCTTTGTAGAAATTAAAACAATTTATTAAAACAGAAAAATTGAAAAATTGCAAAAATTAACAAAATATAAAAATTTGGGATTCTAGTGGCTCAGGAGGTATGCCCCAGGAGCGCAGGGATTCAGGAACTTCAGGCTTAGGCAGCTCTGAACCTCAGGTAGAAAAAAAACTTGCAGTGCTAGGCTGGTCAAAAAGAAATATATATATTTCTAAAGGCCCCTGAAAAGGAGTAGGTTTCTCCAGCACTGAACTTAGCAAGCTGGAGGGGAAGGGGAAAATGGGAGAGGGCGTGTCTTTCTCTTGCACCTTTATAGCTTTTGCTCCGCCCACAGTCTGCCCACAGTTTAAGGTGATTGGTGTTTTTCCTTTGACAGATTACCTCTGTCAACCAATGGCTCCTCCTTGTCAGAGGGGTGGTATTAGTTGAGATAAGAGTCATGGAGCTTACGGGGGTATGGCTATGGGGGCTGGGCTGTTTGTTGCAACTGGGGTTTTTAAAATCTGCCTTGAAACCAAGGTACAAGTAAAACATAAAAAAATACATCCAACACATCTTAAAACACTTGTAAAAGTATACAGTAAACATAGGAAGACCATAAAAACTTGATCTGTGTACCTGGGCTGATGGGTTAATTTTAACATTCAGTTTAAAAATATTAAGCTCAAATTAATTAAAGCACTTAATATGCAAAGACCAAGCACAAATAGGGATTTCATGTATGACAACAAGTAATTTCTACAGATTATAAATTATATTCATATCAGAAGTTTCCTTCCTGCACTGAGAAGTGATGTATGACTGTGCAGGAGGAGCTGAAACAGCATGTGCTTGGCTCTATGGTTTTGATTTATTACTTTAAGTTATGAGAAAATAAAGGTTACCTCAAAATACTGTAGCACATATGTTCATAGAGTTATTTTTAGACTTGCATAGATTTCACCTAAGAAAACAGGTTGGCATATGCTGTGCTCTGCACACACAATACCCTGTGGACCTGAACGTACCTGAAGAGTCTATAAGCGGTGTGATTTCATTAAAAAATTAAATGATACAACAGGGAAAGATTCATATTTACTGCTATATTGCCAGCATCTGCCAACAACTCTTCAATATTCTGACAAGCATCAAGATGGTATTGGTGCTGTTACTTTTAATTAAACTTAAATTGATGTGTGACATGTTTGGGGAAGATAATTTTTATTTCTAGCATCAACAGTTTGAGCTTTTGAAATCAAAATATTCCAATTTATTTTTTTCTTTTATTATAGACTGCAAATACCTAGTAAACATTCATTTTTCTTCTACTAAAGAATTTAGCTGTGGAAGGGAAGGACAGATTAAATAGCTTTTCTACTAGCAAGTATACTTAAGGGTTGAAATAGTGGGAATAGCATTACTAAAAAGGTTCCATTCAGTCATTTGGTAATAGGATCCAACCCCATTTTCACTCACTGATCTAAGAAAAATTTGTGTCAATGGTGCCAAAATTTTCAAAACCTTGTTTTTGTTTCAAGCAAAATGTATTTGTTAACTTAAGATAATACCATGAAACAAACTTTGTGCTTTTCCAGAACAAGATTGGGAAGCTATGTTTCTATGGCTTTCTCAGGCTGGAAAGCTTTGCATCATAACTGAATAAAACTTTTATTTTTTAAAGCAGAGGCAATGCACATAATAGCTACAGAGGTTCAAACAGGTATAACTCTAGGCATTCTGGAAAAATAACTTCATATATGATCAACAGAGGCTTGCCTAACATTTGTGTTATCAACAAGTTCTCCTTGTACTGGACTTGTTCTAGTGCGGACTTTTACAGCTTCCCCTGCATTTGTTCCGTGAAAGAAATTAAACCCAGAAGAATTCTGCTGCTTGCTCAATGATTCAAATCCAAAACCACTACAGAATATACTGGGAGTAATAGAGACTGCAAGAACTTATGGAGAGCAAATATTGTACCATGATGCATATTCATGAGAGCTCATAAGCAATCTATATCTTGGCCTTTTCCAATTTTCACTGCTTAATTTGTCAAATTGTACATCATTATAGTACACTGAAGTTAGGGTTTTTTCTAAAACATCATCATAAAACCAGCTTATTTTTACCTACACACATACTTTTCAAGATTTGCCAGATGTCTTTATCCCTTCACTTTTTTTTGGCAGTCCTGGCTGCTACAACTCTAGCTAAGGTAAAGGGAGAAACAAAGTTTAAATCCCTAGTTTTGTAAATTCAGTTGCCTAAGAACACAGCTGTGTGCCCCAGTGTTACCAAAGATATGAACCTGATGTTTAGCCAACATCTAGCCATGTTTAGCCAGTTAGCCTTGGAAAAGACAAAGCAACTTTGCTGCAGGCTCCACAGGGAAGTGCACAAGCTCTGGGCTGGGTGCTTCTTGCAGGGGATCTCAGCCTGCCTCCAAGCAAAGCAGGCTGCCATCCACGGAACACCGCAAAATGCTGCTAAAGATTCCAGCTCCAATCTCAGCTCCACCAGCTGCTGCCAGGCTAAGCAACAAATGAATGAGACTAGTGGAGTGACTATATGTCATAGGTTAGCAAGCATAGTCCCGGAAGGGATATCCTTGCTAAGGGGTGCTTACAGCTTCCTCTGGGACCTGATAGAACCTATCAGCTGGCCAGTTTGAATATGGACAATTCTTTAAGCCACTTAAAGTTGTGACCGCCTCTGTGATCCACACTTAAGAATAGACAAACTCCCCCCCCCAAGCTCTCTCTCGTTTCTGGCGCTGGGACAGGTGGCTGTGGGCCCCGTGTGGGGGCCAGCGGGCCCAGCCAGGCCCTGCTTGGGCCAGGCCGGGCCAGGCCACAGCCAGCCTGGAGCCATGGGCCTGTTCCAGCTGTGGAACCCCCCCCAACAACCCTGCCGTGGGCAGCCAGAGCGGCTCAGACCTCCCCCCCCTCCACTGCGATAAGAAAATTCAACATTCCAGCTGCAAAGCTGCAAGGCTGAGGTGAGATTAACCCTTTTATTGCTGTGAAGAGCTGAAAACCTGAGGGAAGAGAGAGAGGAGATGCTTATGGCTAAAATTCTGTTGTGAAGCTATGATATATCAGAGTATCCCGTTGTAATTTCATGAAGATCTGGGGGGTGGAGTGTTCAACTCGTAAGCAATAGGCAGATGCTGACGCAGCTGTAATCTCATGAGAAGTTTGGACAGAGAGAGATGAACCAGATGAGGACTTTTGCTCCAAACGGGAAAGGAGAAAACCTCAGTTCCTAGAGATGCTCCCAGAGATAGTCCTAACGATGAAGATGAGGAAGACCCTTTGCTCCCAGGGAAGGAGAAGGGCCTCTGTTTTTTTGTTTCTGAACGGCTCAACCTTAAAATTGTACCCAAAAAACTTCAAGAGTGGACCCTCGAAAGCAGTTGCAGGAAAAGTTGCAAGTCGGGGGAAGGGACTCACATCGCAAGCAGAGAGACTCCTCTTCCTAAATGGACTGAACAATATTTGGAAGTGGGTGGCTGTCTCGGTGTGACAATGTTTTCATAGCACGAGCAAGAAGAGACTTCTCTTTCTAAATGGACTGAACAAGGTTATTATGGAAGTGGTAAAGAGACTGAACATCTTAAGGGTTGTCTTTTTACATTGTCAGTGGGAGAAGGGAGGAAGGTGGGGGGAGGAGGAGAGTTCTGAAGGTGGTATAATTTTTTTTTTCCTTCTTTTAGGTCTGTTAATAAACTTCTTTATATTCTTTCAAGTTTGGTGCCTGCTTTGCATTTCTCCTAATTCTTATCTCACAGAAGATAAACAGTAATGAGTATTTTAGACCAAACCACTACCCTAAATTGGTGTTTCTGCCCGGTTACAAACCCAACCTGCAACACTATACCACTCTGTTTCGAGTCCTTTTAACATCATCTTGGGGACATCTATTTATCGTCTTACAGAACAGAGCACACATGCCTACAGAGATTTTAATACTAAAAAACTTATTAAGGATAACATCTAGTTATATTAAAGTTTTAATAGCTGGTTTAAATATAATATACCTCAAATTTAAACAAATTTAAAATATCTTGAATAGAACACTTGAACACTTAAGATGGAAACTACTATCTTTCTTCATTTCAAAATTTCACTTTTCTGCCATTTAATGAATTACATTTTTTGGAGTATCTTTCTTGCTCACAGAATTACTAAACAGTATTTTCAGAAGACTTGCTCCACTCTGAGTATAACTACATGATTACTATCATTTGTGAGATGGAATATTTTAAAGCATAGAAGTGTCATAGATGGTGGTATTCACTTGCTAGGAAAACAGCCAGCTGTTTCTCCAGCGAAAACATTTGACTAATGAAACTGGTGATAGACCAGTTGTAAAGGCTCCTCTGGGATGCATTTCATGGCAATACAGTGTGCTTCCTTTCAGCCCATTACTATCCTCTCTGGGTTTCAGGATGAAAATAAACTTGAAAGGAGTTCCAAATCTGAATCTCATTTAAAAGTTTGTTGGATCTCCAAAAGACTAGCAGATGTGCTTGTCTGTTAACTTCTCTCATCCTCCTACCTCTGGTGAAGAATGTTATCAGGTTATTAATTGCAATGAAATATCAATCATTAAATAAACATGAAAGCATTTTACAAGGCTTTAAAAATCTGTACATTCTGTGTCCCTCTGCCAAACAGTAACAGATGTTGAGCCAGCTTTCAAACAGATCAGTGACATGGAATCAAAGTTTGTTTATATGTATCAGTTCCCGAACACAAATGATATCAGATTGGTTTGGTCATGATCTTTTCGACAAAATATTTTAGGAATGGGTTCTTTTTATTTTTGGTGCAGATGAGGGCAAAACATTAAAAAATATTAATTTTTCAAAACCAAAACTGTTGGAAAAACATTACAAACTAATAACCTCAACCCCCTAAAATAATTTAAAACACTTCCTTAAAATTCTTTTAGGTCACACATGTAAGTGAAATATTTGAACTAGACTGATAGGGCTTAGACACTGCTGCAGCATATCAGCCACACCAAACCTGTTAGCCATGACCCTGTTCTTCCCCACTTATTCATCAGAGAATGAAGAAGAGAAAAAAATGTGACTTTAGACAACCTTGCATTTGCCAAAAGAGTTGTCCCATATTCATAATTTTTTGTTGAACCACCTATACATATTTCGTTCAGGTATCACCATCTTTAGATTTCACTTGAGTTTTATTTACCACTTCAACACTTCATCAGATCATTTCATTTCATTATGTATCAGCCACAAAAACTTTCCATCACAGGTCAAAAGGGTTGATAGCTGCATGCTGCAGGGGTACTTCCGTGCCCCATGAGCTGCTTCATCCCAGTCAAATCTACTTCTAATCTTCATCCTTGAAACTACATACAATCTATTCCTCAGTTATCAGTCTGGTTGTCTCCCAAATTAGTGGAGTGAAAATCTTGACAGTGACTTTTTTTCAAACTATACATAATAAGCTACAAATATTTTTTAAACTCTGAAAGTTTCCAGCTATAATTTGTCACCTTGGGTTCCCGCATGTTCTTTTGGTTTACCCAAAAAAATAGTCAGTCTGCTTCTTTTTGAGAGAGTAACACCTAGTGGCAATACCAGAGCACTTCACAGCATTTCTAGTACACTCGATGGGTGGGCATGGAACAATTTGCCCCATATCAGCATCCTCCTCAGGACCCTGGCTTGCTTCCACTGAGCCAGACAAATTCTATCTGCAGCTGGGCCAATGCTGTTGATTTTATTCTCAGCATAACTTGTGTCAGGGCCTAAACCAAGAGCTTACTCACTACAGCATAGGACAAAAATTATTCCCTCAAAACCAGGAATGTGTTCAGGGTACTTGTGGCATACAAGTGGTGCTCCTTATTGGAGACCTCCTATCATTATTTTTGTTTAACACTTCAAGAACTTTTCCTTCTGTGATTCCCAACATAAATCAGCTCATCCTTATGGTACAACTAGACAGGAGCTCTGGTGGAACACATGCCTGTGGTCAGTGCATGGAGGTGGCCTATGAGCCTGCTGGCTTGGCCCAGAGTTACTGCCCTCACCAGCAGTTCTGCCAAAATCAGTTGCTGGGGATGACAACCCATCAGCAATGGAAGATGTCTGTCATAACAGCAAGAATTTAGCTGCAGCTAGATGAAGATTTGAATTAAAAAGGGACATATTGTGATCAAGGTATCTGTTAGATACCTACCCTATAACTTGGTGGAGGAATGTGGGATACTGAATGAAATACTACTATTGTGATAAGTTGCTGAAAGTAAAATTTTCTATTCTGCATGGAAAAACAAAGCACAGTATAGTTGATCACTGTAAAAAAATGCTACTTTCACTTGTACTACTTTAGGAAAACTTTCACAGGCTAACTATAAGAGCATGCTATAAAACAGACTGATTCCTTCTAAACTCAGTTAATTGAAAATTGTGTTTCTTGTTAGTTGTCTGAGACTGAGTTAGGTGTTACAGGGCATTCTTGAAATAATCAGTCCCTTCAGACCTCTTCCATGGAGGTCAAAAGAGTTGTTTAAAGGCAAGATCCCTGTTCCAGAGATTCACTACACAGATTTTCTTTCTAGTCTCCTGTCAGAAACTGTGATGTAAGCATTCCACAATTTTCACTCTTATGGAAAAGAATCTTTTGCACTATGCAGTAATTTTAAATTGCTCCTACTTGCACCATTCTAAAAAAAATTTCCTCCACAGCAATTTTAAGTTATATTGCTCTTTATGTTCATTATACTGCTTTTGCAATTTGCATTACAGATTAAAGAACTTCTCTCCTACAGAAGCCAAACTTGAACTATGTTTATGCCACTCTTCATCTCAAATTTACATCATACGTGAATGTATCTCAGGCAACTTAGCATGGATATTTTATTTTGACCGGGTACAGGAACAGAGCTTTCAGAAGCTGTCATAAACATGAGTCTCTCCCATGCTATTAAGTCCTCTTTTTTTCACATCTTTTCTCTCTATAGTACTCTGCCAATATGGCTCTGCTCATCTGCGTAAAACAGGATCTTAAAATTGCAGCTGGGTTCAATGTAAATCTTTGAAACTTTCTCATACCAATTTTATTCTTGCAGTCCTTTTCTTAGGTATTGCACTAAATATCTTCCTCCTCTTTCCTTAGATAACCCAGACCTGGATCTCTTCCCCCTTCTCCTTTGTAAGCATGTGCATGGTTTTGCACTGCTGTAGATATATTTAGAGGTAATTTTAAGAAACATAGTAGTCAACGGTGATAAAAATTATCATCATGCAAGGAAGTGTTTGAACATTCCTCTCAGAGACTCACACTGCCAGATACTATAAATTTCCATTCTTTTATTTATTCATTCTTCTAAAGAAAGAGAGCTTAACTTTAGTTATATTTGGTTTCAAGCCTGGGCAGGGGACAAGTTGTTCCTTCACTGACAAAAGACAGCAAAGATGAGTTAGGCAAGAGTCACTCAATGAAATTTGTATCTATCTTTCTCTCTAGCATGATAATTTTGAAGAACATATTTAGTGAATCTCTGCTTTCAGAAAGCATCTTAACATCAGATGGAAAGAATCTTTATGACTCTAATGACAATACAGAAAACAGGAAATACCTAATTGATATTTCACAAAATCTGAAACAGTCCCAACTTCAGCAATGAAGGATAATCTTTCACAGAAGACGCAGTACTGAGGAAAGTACCTGACAGAATTTAAGTAGGGAATGATTGTCCCCACAGGTCCCATGTTGAACTGTTCACTCTTGCATGAAATGTCAATTGGGGAATCTTGGGGAAAACATAGTTACATTGGAGGTTAACACAGACAAGGGTGGAAAATGTACACAACAGACCATTTGAAAATGGCAAAATCTAGTAATAGAGATAAGGTTTGCCCCTCAAAAGCATTATACTCTCTGCTAGTCATCCTCACCTTCATTTGCAAGGGCCCTGTATTGTACAGTCCTTTCATTGCACAGCCTTGCCCTGATGCCTCTTGTTTTATTTAAATCAACTGAGAGACCCCACTCCAGATCTTACAGTTTCCATGCAGAAAGTCACTACTGAAATAAATGGATGATAAAGAGAACTACCTTTGGATAGGGCAAAGCAAAATAAGAATTGCCATAGTGGAAACTCTCAGAGTAAGAGAGCTTTTCTGAAAAGCTCTCAAATCAGAAATACAGTCATCCAAACGGATGCTGTCACCCATGCCAACACTATTCTCCATGCCAGGAAATCTGTACTGAAACAGGAGCCATTTTTTAATGTATCCCAGGGATGAGACTTAATATAGCTATAGCCTGAACTCTGGACTTATTTTACTCCTGAAAGACCTCATTGCCTCTAGTACAACACTAAAGGATTACTGCAACTCTTTGCTGTTGCACTTTTCAGCTTCACACATTTCCATTGACAGTCTCAGTAGAATAACCTCTGGAAAGATAAAGCCAAAGAAGAGAGATTCCATTCAACCAGAAATTTTTTACAGGAAAAGAAAATAAAAGGTTAAAAATAAATTAATATGATAAATACAGTAACGCACCCCCCCCCCCAAAAAAAAAAAAAAGGCATAAGGATATAGAGCAGGATAGCAGAAAATTGTTTGATAGAAGCTTGAGAAGCCCATAAAGGAGAAAGCAAGAAGGGTGCCAAAAGCAGCTTTCATGTACATGCAAAAAAGACAAAAACACCTGTCTATAAAGTAGACAAGACTTCAGAGAAAAAAAAATACTTTTTATACTACAGTAAAGAACATAGGATGCAATTTTTTAAAACAGCTATGTATAATTAAACTTGATTAATTTTTCACAGCAATTGTACACAAATTCCATATACACTGGCAACTAAGAAAGAAATACATTAGCCAAACCTTTAAAATGTGCCTTTTGTTACAGTAATAGAATCACACAGAACCACAGAATATGCTGAGCTGGAAGGGACCCATGAGGATCATTGAGTCCAACTCCTCCCTCTGCACAGGACCACTCCCAAGAGTCATACCATGTGCCTGACAGTGCTGTTTGAATGCTTCTTGAATTCTGTCAGGCTGCTGCTGTGACCACTTCCCTGGGGAGCCTGTTCCAGTGCTACAGTTTTCACAGAGAGGGTAGAAGCTTAATTTTCCTGGATAGCTTTACTTCTCTAAAGTGTGGCTGAAATCGGCTATATTTGCAAAAGCCATTTGGGAAAAAGTGAAAACAAGTCCACATAAAACAGGTGTATATGCACACTTAAAGCCAAAGGAGTCAAATAAATGGCAGAGCAAATCAAACATGGCAGGTTTATTGGACAGGAATGAGATGAAGAAAATTCTATGAATAAGCATTAGCTGATTCAAAAAAAGAAGCCCAAACTTAGTAATGATCAAGATGGCAAGAAACAAAAATAGCAGTGCAGGAGGAAGAAATTGCTGCTGCATGCCAGGTCAGCACAGGCATCCAATCAAGCTGCAGGAACCATGCTGGGGTTCACTGATAAAATAAAAAGCATAAAATTACTCACAAAAATATCATAGTATTGGGAACACAATCTACTTTGCAGCAGCAGAAAGATAGAATTTGGAAATGAAAGGAATTAACTTGGAGGATTGGTAGGGTGGGAAAACCAAGTGCAGCTCTCTCAGAGACTGTAGGAAAGGAGGATTTAGAATAAACAGCAAGATTCACAGATTAAAAGTCTGGAGCAGACTGGGACAACAGCTTGTGCCAGCAGGAGTGGGGATGATGACTGTAGTAGGTGGAATAACGCAGGACAGAGAAAACAAAGTTGAATGAAATAACCACAGATGGAATAATAATTGTCTTCATAAAACTTTCCTCATCACCAAGAGCAAAGGAAAAATTTAACAAGTAGTATTATAATTTGCAAATCCTAGAAGGCAGACACCATTGCAAAAATTACAGACTGAACTTATACTTGGTCCACAAAACACTGTGACAACTCTAACAGCAACACAGTAAATAATTTAACCAAATGGGACCCCAGGTGCTGAAAACTGGTTTAAACATACAAACACACAATTCTTCAAAGACTCAAATGAAGGGGGGAGTGTGTGTGGAAAGAAACACGTGAAGCTGTGCCCAAATCCCATAACTCAGATTCATACCATAAAGTTTCTACAAGCAAAATATTTTGTCTTTACCTATTTACTTCCACTCTTAATTTGCTAAGGAAGAGTAAGACACAGAGGCAAAGAACCCATTTTTAATGCAGATACATCTGACACCTTGAAAAACCTTTCTTAAGATTCAGACTTCAAGCCCTGACAGAATGTAAATGCAGTGACAGCATGGATTGCATAAATGTGAATGAGATAATGCCCTTCCTTCATAATGCCCTTCCAGCAATGAGAGCTGAAAGAACTAGTGAAGTCATCCTCCCAATGTGCTTTCAGATAGTATGAAAACAGGAAGAGGTGTCTCTGTCTCCAGTGGTCACTGCTGACTCAAAGGAAAGCAAGATTTTAGCTCACATGGCTGCTACTCTAAGATTGCCTGTGCCTGGCATGTGGACAGCTGAGTGCAGTTTACTGGATCTTTGACAGGTGGGGAGACAGGTTATGCTGCTCTGTATGGTTGGCAACTGAGGGCATTGATGTGCATTCATGTAAGATCAGCATGAGCAAGAGTGCCCAACCTCCCTTCTTCAGGGGGTGGGGTGAGAACCCAAAGCAGACAGTTCTTCACTTTTCACCATCTCCACTCTCAGAAGTATCAGAAGGTGCTGAGAGATTTCACATGTCCCAAATTGCAAAGCAGCTTTAATTTACCTACACCAAGCAAGGATCTCATGCAGTGCTACCTAGACTTAACGTGTGAGCCAAAGCCTGGGCATAGAATCTCTGGTGAAAAACACTGAGGATATCTTGCTTATTCCTGTGTTTAATTTCTTCAGGTCCCTTACTCTCTATTTTCCTTATTCTGTTTTACCAGCATTTTTTTCTCTGCCTCAACCGATCTTCTTTGCTAGTTGCTTTCCCTTAGTGCAGGTACAGCACACCTGTGGTGTTTCCTCTGTAATTAAACTGTGAACTGTGATACTGCACAGCCTGGCTAGCTTGGTGTTTACTAAACAAGAAAGCAAGCTGCTTGCTGAAAAAATAATTTACTTTTTAATCATTCACATCTTTCTGAGCAGCAGCAAAATTTTGGCACATCCTCTACTGTGGACATTGCAGGTTCGAGTGCTGTTGGCACTCATGAAGAAAAAAGAATTTCCTTGCTCTTTGGCAACAAATGAAAGTCATAGTTCCTAGTGAAAGTGATTCCCTGATCCAGCTGGTAGACTGCCCAATCCTCCAATTCCACACCAGGAGCAGCTCTGAGGGTCAGCCAGGCTATTGGAATGATGAGGCATAAGCACAGAGCACTGGGAAGTTTTAACTTTGTTTACGTCCTTTGTCGTGTGACTGACATATCAGTCTGCTGGGCTTCTGATGTCCCAAACACTGAATTCCCCAGTGGCTGTTGCCACAATAACTTTCATTATTTTCCATTGGTTTGGGGTTTTTTTGCCATTCCCCAAATTCCCCTTTGTGCAAAATGCCTGGTGTTTAAAATCAAGAGTTTTTAAGGCAAGTCACTCTTTTTGGTGACACAGTTAAAAGCATGGGTGTTTTCATGGCGAGTAGTGGCCCTAAAAGTAGGAGGAACATCCGGTAAAGGGGAAACTATGTCCTTCAGTACTTATTACTTAACAGACATTGGAGTTAAAATTAGGATACTTTAAAATCTGCCTGTTGTGATCAGAGATAAATGTTGTGGAGTCATTTACACCATCTATCCCGAAAATTCAGTTCAGTAATAGAGCAGAACCCAGAATTCTGGAGCTGCTGAAGCCTGAGGTGGGTATTACATAGTGAACATTCCTGATTGATTGTACTATTTTGAATTATTGTACTGTTTATTTTGAATTACTGTGTTATTTAGCATAACTGTACTATTTTGTAGGCTGCTATGATTTCAAGTCATTTTTCTTACTCTACAGCTGTGAAGAGTGGAAAATGTCAGTTCTAACCACTAGTGACCTCAGTTTTGTCAAAACAAGGATGAGGAATCAGTGCACTCCTAGGATTCCTAGACCAGTAGTGAATTGGCTTTTAAAGCTCTTTAATTCTAGTCTCTGCTGCTCTCTCCACAGGCTTTACTGCTTCAACCAACACATATGGCATTTTGCCTGCTCTCCATGACAGCTTTTTCTTTGTTTCTTAAATCACCACATGCTTTCTCATATATTTTTTCCAGGTCTGGAAATTAGTTTGCTTGAACAAAACATTCATCAGCATGGGTAGTGGGAGAGAAGGGGATACATTCATTTCTTTGCAACTAAATATAAGGGGAGAGTGCCCTTTCCTCCACATCTCAGCTCTCAGTCAATAGAGGAAGATAAGCACCCCAAGAGTACAATTCAGAGCACCTCCTTCTCTGCAGGGATTATGTAGGTGTGTAAATTAAAAGCCAAGGCTCCATTAGATGCATCAAATCTCACAGCACAAACAACCCTCTTTCCTCTTCAGAGACAAAGGAGTATTTAGAGCTGGATGAACAATAAGAAGATTTACAACCATTTTAGGGGAAGGTTGTTACACCTGTGTAGGTCTGTGTAGGTGTATAGGTCTATTATACCTATGTTGTGCTCCTGAATGCATCTGACTCTGCCTCACTTGCACTGAAAAGCAGAATTGTGTAAAAGCCAGGTAATCTATTTAGACAGTTCTGTTTTATTCAACCAGACTATGTATTCCTCTGCAAGATCACATTATAAATCCAGCTGCTCAAGAACTGAGATTAATTCACCTAAATTCACTGTACTGGTTTAGGAAACACACTCATGGGATGTTTTAGGGTTGAGGGGGAGCAATCTGCTTTCAGACTGTTAATACATAAAGGAAACCCAACCCATCGTTTTAGGTTTCCCTCTGTGAGCATATATTTTCCACTCCCAATGGTTGTCAGATGAAAAATCATTTGCACCTGGTGGGCTGATACAATGCTTATTCTTCAAAAACCACTGGCCTATGGAGCTGCACAATACTCATTCTGTAGGAAGAAGGAGAAAGCAAGCAGACCAGTTATGTCAACTTCTACCGCTTCACCAGGCAATCGGGTGTTGGGGTCCCTCCCCTGCCATGTAGCCCTGGGAAGAGGGGCCCTGAGGGGAGGCACGGGGTTTCCCTGCCCCTGGTCAGCCTCGTTCCCCATTGGTTGGTTTGTGTTTCCCTGCGCGGGCAGGGATGGTCGGGTCCCGTGATTGAGGGCTCCCGGGCAGAGCCCCGGCCATGCGGTTGGAGAAATAAACATCTCTGAAACATCTATCAAGAATATATATTTCTTTCCACGGGACTCCTGGTTTGATATATGTGTGTTACAGTAATCCCCGCTGTAACAACTGGTGGAAGAATGCGGGCAAGACACCGATCCCTGAGGAAATTCGTGAGTAAAAAACAACTCTAGGCCTCTCTCTTCTCATCTTGGTTTGGATATTCTCTCTGGACTATGGAAGAATCGTGGGAAATGGGGCTCTCTGAGCCACAGAAAAAAATGTATCTAGAAGTAAAAGGAATCCTTGAACAACAAAACAAAAAAGTAATGCAACCGGGAGATGTAGAACACTTCTTTATGTGGCTTTTCAAAAGGTTCCCCTATATTTCCCGAGACTTACTTTTTGATATCGAACCTCCTGAATCTTGTGAGGGGTGTTTCTGGAACGAGATCTGGGATAAGGTATGGGATCAAAGCGAAGCTTTCCGTGCATATCTTATAATCAGGGACGCTCTTGAGGAGCATTTGTATGGTCCCATTACCCCTAAAGCAGAAGATCATACTTCTCCCGTGGCCGAGACCGCGTGGCGGCCACCCCAGGAGCGCATGACTGCAGCCGTGCCAGCGGAGGTGCCTGCGCTGGATGTGCCCGGCCCCCTCGGGAGCGCGCGCCTTACCGCGGACCCCATCCCTGTCTCGGGGTCCCCGGCCACCCGACCGCGAGTGAGGGAGCGACGCCGCAGGCGCCATGGGTGCCGTGGGCCACGAGCAGCCAGGAACCGGGGCTCGGCGTGGCAGGCCGCTCTGAGCGACTGGCTCGGAGAGCCCTGTGGAGGGAGAAGCGGCGGTTTCCACAGCGACACGAGAAGCCGCGCAGTGCAGCGCCGAGCCGAAACGGGGCCGCTCTCAAAGCAGCGTGGAGTTTGCGGAGCGGAACCACTCACAGGCCACGGAGCCAGCGGCGATGGCAGCGCGGGGCCGTGCAGAGCCCAGACACGCACCGGAGCGGGGCCGTGCAGAGAGCGCAGAGCGGCCGCGGCGCGGGGGCCTGACCGAGACGTCGGAGTCGGCGAGGCGGCGGCCACGCGGGACCGGCACCCACGACAGACACGCAAGCAAGTGATGGGAGACGTTCTAGCAACGAAAGTCACAGGAACTGTGAAATGGTACAATGTAAAAAACAACTATGGATTTATAACACGAGATGATACAGGGGAAGACTTATTCATCCATAGAACTGCCATTAAAAGGAATAACCCTAAAAATTACCTGCAAAGTGTAGGAGATGGGGAAGTTGTTCAATTTGATATAGTGCAAGGAAAGAAGGGTTTACAAGCAGCGAATGTTACTGGGCCTGGGGGTATTCCCGTCAAAGGCAGCCGTTATGCACAAAATTATAAACAATATCCACTCCAGCAATTTCCCTACCCGCAGCCTAATTTCCCATTTTACCCTATACCCAATATGAACCCTTTCCTAAGTTTACCCTATCCCCAGTTTATTCCTAATCCGTTTTTCACCCCATGGCTTCCTTATACAGTTCCATTTCCTTACAATTCCTCTCCGATGCCAATGGGGGGATGAAAAGGGGGAGGGAAGAAATTAAACCCTCTCCTGCCTCAGTTTCCCCACAAAGCATGCTCAGAGAGTTCTGTCTCCCTTCTATCAGCCCTAAGATGTTCCACAGAATCTGTTTGGACATTTTAAAGACTCAGGAGGGTGGCTTGTTTTGTTTTGAAACTGTCCCTGTTATGTTTATCCAGTTGTCTTCATTCTCCTTTTATTAAAATAAAACGGGTGAGATGTTGGGGTCCCTCCCCTGCCATGTAGCCCTGGGAAGAGGGGCCCTGAGGGGAGGCACGGGGTTTCCCTGCCCCTGGTCAGCCTCGTTCCCCATTGGTTGGTTTGTGTTTCCCTGCGCGGGCAGGGATGGTCGGGTCCCGTGATTGAGGGCTCCCGGGCAGAGCCCCGGCCATGCGGCTGGAGAAATAAACATCTCTGAAACATCTATCAAGAATATATATTTCTTTTCCACGGGACTCCTGGTTTGATATATGTGTGTTACAGTAATCCCCGCTGTAACAATCGGGTATGACTTTGGGGTCACCAGCCACCATGGACCACCAAAGAGACCCCGAGGACAGAAGAACACATGCAGAGAAGGCAGGAAACGTATGTTAATGAGTTCAGAAAAACCTATGAATATGCATGTAAAATATACTATCTAAACAGGTGGTTTTTCTGTGCTTAGCACGCATGATATTTTAGAGGAGATATCCCCTTGTGAATCCAGCCAAATAATGAACATTGGAAAAGGGAGTGTCCCCAGGCTGGGGGAAAAATCAGACAGGAAACCCAAACCTGGCTCTTCAAACCATCAAACTCATGACCTTAAGTGAAGATGAAGAATTGCCCTGAAGGGGACTGGGGGAATCCCCTGGTTACATTATTGGTGGGGAATGAAAAGGTAAATTTTTTTAATTGATTCAGAATAATACTTATTCAGTATTGAACACCTGCAGAGAACTTAGCTCAGAATGTATTAAAACCCACTAAGAATCAATAGGGATGGTGGACAGCCAACAGTTCCACCTTACATAATGAGGAAAATAATGGAAAAGGAACACAACAAAACCCATTGGGGAATTGAGTCCATGATATCTAGTCTCCAAAATTCTGTACTTAGTGTGCGAATGACTGAAATAGAAAAATCAATAACAGTGAAATGTCCAATTTGTTTAAAAAACAATCCCATGAATAGGAAAATGCCACCTTCTGGAACAGTTAACAGGAAATTCACCTGGAGATTACTGGCAAATAGATTTCTCTGAATTACCTAGACAAAAAAAGGTATAGGTATCTTCTGATGTTGGTAGGTACATTTTCTGGATGGGCAGAGGCCTTCCCTGTTACACAAATAAAACAAGGGAGGTGGTAAAAATTATGCTTAAATCATACCAATCTGGGGATTTTATATATGTAAAGACGTGGAACTTTGAGTGCTTGAAGGAAAAATGGAAAGGACCTCTCCAAGTCCTCCTGGTAACCAACACTCCACTCAAGGTAGAAGGAACTGAAATCCGGATTCATCACACGCAGGTAAAACCAGCAACTACACATGAAATACAGCAAACACCAGACTGACACTGTGGAGATTTTTTTTCTTTTAGTTCTCATGGGGAATTTGCATTTCTGTTTCTGCTCAGAGACATAAATCTTATTTATTGGTTTAGGTATAGAATATCTTTTTCTTGCTATTTGTAGCCCGTGTTTCTGCCAGGGAAGGCACCATCACATACAGAAATTTTCAGTCAAATTACAAGAATTCCAACAGACAGACAGTGGCCTTGACTCACACTGCTTAAAAGTGGGGACCAAATGTGAGTGATATACTTGGAAGGAACAAAAGAGAAGAGAAATTGGATGTTGCTATATTGCAGAATGCCAAAGCTTCAGCAGGTGCACCATTTCTAAGAGCTTGAAGATAATTATGAATGACATAAAATTTCAGTTTATACAGGGGACCTAAGCAGTTTTTCCACTTTCATTCTTCTCTCTCTGACTTCCCTCCATGCCAGGAGAATGGATAAATCCTCCTTTACTTCCATGACTATGCATGGAAAAGATAAAGTTTCTTTATCAGATAATATTGCAGCAGCTAATATAAGAAAAATAAAATGCAAGAGTATTCTCAATCTGCTAGTCTTTTGTGGCAAATAATTTTGAACTATAGATGCATCAAGACAAGCCTGGAGGCTAACAATAAATTTATGTAAACCCAGAAACTTAGATTTCTCTCTTATTAAAGGAAAATGCCAAAGGAAATCCCTTCCTGAAACGGGCTAGTGAAAACAGGAATGTATAAGAATGAGCAAAGAGAAAAAGCAGGTGAAAAAGGGATGCATCAAGAAAGGATGAAGCCAAACGTTTAAGACTCTGCTCTTTCACTTAAATCAGGTGTGAACTCCCTGCTTTTAACTCCCATTCACAAGTAAACAGCCTAGGTTTTGATGTGTTTGCTTTTCTGGAAAACAATAGCCCAGTCTGTGAAGTTTTCCTATCCTTTCCCATCTCCTCACTTCCCTGTTAAAGCTACCATTCTCTTGGTCAAGGTTTCTTCGCCTTCACCAAAACAATCACTGTGACCTTAACCCACAGTTTTTACACTGCTTACATAAAAAGGCAACCATGGTACGGCTTCTCAAACTGTTCAGGTGCGTAAAAACCTTCCTCTTCCCCAGACAGCAACAAGTCAGATTGCCAAATGCAGAAGTCGATTGACACATTGATATAGTTAATAAAATTTTGCAACTTTCATTCATCCTAAGTGTTATTGTACCATTTTAATAGTTCTGATAGAAAAATGTGTGTGAAAATGACCATGAAGATGCCAGAGAATTGGCTTTGCTGCTGTTGCAGGTTGGGTTTGTAACCGGGCGGAAACACCAATTTAGGGTAATGGTTTGGGCTAAAATACTCATTACTGTTTATCTTCTGTGAGATAAGAATTACGAGAAATGCAAAGCAGGCACCGAACTTGAAAGAATATAAAGAAGTTCATTAACAGACCTAAAAGAAGAAAAGAAGAAAAAAAAAAAAAATTATACCACCTTCAGAACTCTCCTCCTCCCCCCACCTTCCTCCCTTCTCCCACTGACAATGTAAAGACAACCCTTAAGATGTTCAGTCTGTTTACCACTTCCATAATAACCTTGTTCAGTCCATTTAGAAAGAGAAGTCTCTTTTTGCTCATGCTATGAAAACAGTATCACACCGAGACAGCCACCCACTTCCAAATATTGTTCAGTCCATTTAGCAAGGGGAGTCTCTCTGCTTGCGATGTGAGTCCCTTCCCCCGACTTGCAGCTTTTCCCGCAACTGCTTTCGAGGGTCCACTCTTGAAAGTTTTTTGGGGTACAATTTTAAGGTTAAGCCGTTCAGAAACAAAGAAACAGAGGCCCTTCTCCTTCCCTGGGAGCAAAGGGTCTTTCTCATCTTCATCATTAGAACTATCTCTGGGAGCATCTCTAGGAATTGAGGTTTTTCTCCTTTCCCATTTGGAGCAAAAGTCCTCATCTGGTTCATCTCTCTCTGTCCAAACTTCTCATGAGATTACAGCTGCGTCAGCGTCTGCCTATCTCAGCGCAGGTGCTTTTGCTTACAAGTTGAATACTCCACCCCCCGTATCTTCATGAAATTACAACGGAATACTCTGATATATCATAGCTTCACAACAGACTTTCAGCTTTAAGCATCTCCTCTCTCTCTTCCCTCAGGTTTTCAGCTCTTCACAGCAATAAAAGGGTTAATCTCACCTCGGCCTTGCAGCTGGAATGTGGCTTATCGCTGTTGGTCCCCTGACCTCTGCCGCACAGAGGTGCCGCTTTGCTGAAATCTTGGCCGCAGTGGAGAGGGGGGAGAGCCGAGCTGCTCCAGTCGCCCACGGCAAGGCAGTGGGGGGGGAGTTCCACGGCTGGAACAGGCTCATGGCTCCAGGCTGGCCGTGGCCCGGCCCGGCCTGGCCCAAGCAGGGCCTGGCCGGGCCCGCTGGCCCCCGCACGGGGCCTGCAGCCACCTGTGCCAGCGCCGGAAACGAGAGAGAGCTTGGGGGGGAGTTTGTCTATTCTTAAGTGTGGATCACAGAGGAGGTCACAACTTTAAGTGGCTTAAAGAATTGTCCATATTCAAACTGGCCAGCTGATAGGTTCTATCAGGTCCCAGAGGAAACTGTAAGCACCCCTTAGCAAGGACATCCCTTCCGAGACTATGCTTGCTAACCTATGACAGCTGCCCTGGCACTGTTACATGAATTGAATTACAGCAACAAAGTTGAAGCTGTTGTCCTTCTTGTTCACATTTGGAAATGTGTTCTCAGAAACCTTTCAATTCTAAAACACAAGCTGCAAGATTCTGAACATAACTGCACATTGCAAAGAGTTTTATGCACTGCAGCTATTATATGCACCTGGATTTTATCACTTTTTTTTAAAAAATGAAAAAACCAAAAAAATCCGTTGAAGTATCAAACATTAAATTTCAATCTTAGGAAAAATTGCAGGATCTAAGTTTTCAGACTAATGTATTTGAAAGTACACCTGTGCATAGGCACAACATACAGGAACCAACAAGCCATCATACAATGCAAGCCAATGAATATTTTTTCAAAGTATTTATATAAACAGGTGACGACACAACAGTAAGCTTAAAGGAACATACTTGTAGCTAGCGTAAGAGGCTGAAGGTAGTGATACACTGTTAATTAAAAATTCCAGCAAAGGCTTCTCGCACAAATAAAGAACAAATTTAAGGTGTGGTTCCAGGAACGTTTTGTTTTGAATGCCAACTTGAAGAAGTGTCAACATTGTATTGCTATCCACTCCCAAAATAGCACACAATTTTGTCATTGGAGTAATATGTTCCCCTCTCCTCCCCTCACAGCATGAAAGTAACACTTTTAAATAATTTCTAAATTTGAGTCAGTTCAGTTTACATATGCCCCCGTCTGCAGAGACTGCTAACATCCCTGACATCTTCGCCCAGGCAAAGTTATCGGATGCATTTTATCATCAAAATGTACCTGCCCTCACCAGGATGTTCAAGCTTTTAAAAGGCCAAGTGAGAGCAATTGTAGCAACATGTCCAAACTGCCAAAATTACCAGATACTGGAGGGGTTTTCAGCCACTGGGAGCTGGCAGAATGGGGCTTTTCCCCTCGCGTGCTGACACAAAGAAGCCTGGAGGTCAATGCTGAAACCCCTCTGGAAGGCGGCACTCAGTGCCCAACACACAATGAAAACGGGGCAGAGCTCCTCACCCAAAAGGGGCTGTATCCTCCTGTCACTGTTCAGCAGGCATGCAGGTGAAGGCAAAGAAGTAAAGAGAGGGGACGCTCCATATGTGTTCCACACAGGTTCATTCCCGTGAAAAGACAGGACGAAGAAGCCAATTGGTGGGAGGGTCCAGGGAACTTACACTGGGTACAGAATAGGTGGGGAAAAGGATCTCAGCCAATGGGATAGAGACAAGCAGGTAGGATTGACAGGAAGGGAACCAATGGGAACAACACATAGGAGGGACTCAGAGAAGGATCCAATGGGGTGTCGAGGAACAAGGAACTTTCTAGAACTAATACATATTAAAGAAGGAAAATGAATATACATAACTTCATACATAAAACAAGATGACAAAATATTAACGATTCAGGGGAAAACATGCAAAAGGCAAAACAAGGGAATCATGGGTTCTCACCGTGACTGAAAGTTACATGCTGCTTGGGTTGCTAACCACCACAGCTGGTTGTCTGAGTTTTCCTCAGGACAAAGAGTAGCTGCAGCCACCTGCACCACTACAAGATACTATCTATGGGTACCGGGGCTAATTCCCAGGGCCTGAACAGCTGCCAGCTATGGCAGTCTGACATGACCCCCTTCCCATCCTTTGGAAAGTCTAAGTGTGTACATGTGTCAGTCGACATGTTTTCTGGGGCAGTGTTTGTATCAGCCCATGCAGGAGTAAATGCCACCCATACCATCAAGCATTTTCTCCTTGCCTTTTCCACCCTGGGAGTCCCTGAGCAAATAAAAACAGATTATGGGCCCGCCTATACCTCCGGCAAATTGAAAGATTTCTTCAGCCAGTGGGGAGTAAAACAGACGAGGGGCATATCCACTACTCCCACAGGACAATCCATAGTAGAAAGGACTCGTCAAACCCTCAAAAGAGTCCTCAAACAGCAACGGAGAGAAACAGAGATTATGTCTCCCATTGAAAGACACTGCAAGGCTCTCAACATTATTAATTTCCTAAATTGTACATCATCAGAGCCTGACCCCCCCATACTCCGGTACTTCTCGAATTTGACCCAAGCTAAGCTCACTGAAAAACTGCCAGTGCTGATCAAAGATCCAGAAACACATCAGATTTCTGGGCCTTTCCAGTTGATTACCTGGGGGAGGAGGTATGTCTGTGTTTCATTACTATCTGGCCCCAAATGGTTCCCAGGAAAAAACATCAAACCATACTTAGGCCCTGCAAACACTGCCTCCACAAATAATAACCGAAATATCCCAGAGTCTGACACATCAGGTCCAGATAACCAGAGAAGCTCAACCTGGAGACGGAGGAAACGTCGACTGCCAAGAAGAATCCACTGTCCCATCACCAGGTCACAGACAAAACGCAGCTCCAAGAAGGACTCTACTTAACAAAACGCAAACTACAGCCCAGACATACGTCTGGCCAACGCTGTTATAAATAACAGGTTATTCCACAGTTACCCCTTCCTGTTCCCTCCCCTCCCTCTCCTTCCCAGCCCTTACTTACCTCCAAGAATACACCAAACCCTCTATCCCCCCCAACAGTATTCATTTTGAAAAACAAAGAAAGGAGAAACGGCAAGGGAGGAGGGAGGAAAAGTGAAGACAACCCTTCCCCTTCACCTCAAAGCTAACAAATTTTTGTTTATATTCTCTATCAGAAGCCCCCATCCCTGTCCAAAGATGAGACCCATCTACCTTGGTGCTGCCCTCACTGCCGCCTGGACGCTCCTCACAGCGACACAGGCCCTCAGCTGGGTTGTCCCACAACCCAGCCATAACATCTGGGTAACCCTAGCAAGGGCATTAAAACAAGGTAACTTGTGCCTGTCCATGGGCAACCTAGATAACCCATGTCGATGTGCCTGGTAGGGATTCCTCTAGCAGCACATGAATACCCATATACAGGTAAGAAACCCAGTCCGGTAGACATTTGGGACAAGTGGACCAAGATTCTTCCACAAGCACCAGAGGAACCCCAGGAATTGGACTTATTGGGGTCCTCCAAAGCTCATTACTGTATGCAATTTCATTATAAACTATCCGGCCAACACTTGAACCACCTTGACCTTATTATGTCTACCCATAAATAAAAAAGTCTCACCAACTAACAAAGTTTATAATCCTCCAAATTGGTGCAATTACACCAGTCATACACTTTCTTCATCCTCATTCCATCCCAAAGTGTTGCCCCAGGGAGTGTTTCTTATTTGTGGAGACAGGGCACACCTTCAAGTGGGTCCTTGTAGCCTTGGCCAGCTTACTACCCTCACCCCAAACATTACGATACTCCAAGGTTTAAGAAATAATTTGGCACACAAATTGGCACGCCAAAAACGATCGTATGTAGAATATGACAAAAATTGTGTTTCTCAAATTATTAATTGGAGTAAAGGAAAAAGGGTAGCAGTCTCCCTGCTTCTACCTTGGGTAGCTGCTGCTAAAGCCCTTGGTGAGCTGAATCACCTGGGGTGCTGCCTTAGCAAGCAGGCCAATGCAACATCTGCTGCCCCTAGTGACCTCCTCTGAGATGAACAACCACCAGATACCCGACGCTTCAAAACCGAGCAGCCATCAACTTCCTGCTCCTAGCCCATGGACATGGCTGTCAAGATTTTGAAGGCACATGCTATTTTGATTTAACATCACATAGTGACTCCATCTCAAAGAACATCCAGCAGCTAAAAGATCAAGTCCACCAAATCAAGACAGAAGAAAAAATCACGGACGGTCTCAACAACTTTCTTGGACAATGGGGACTCCAAGGGTGGGCAATTTCTTTAGTTAAGGGTGCTTTGTGGATTTTCATTGTAATTCTTGTCATATTGCTTATGTTCCCATGTTTTTTACACTGCTTTAAAATGGTCATTGGGGAGGCATTCTTAGTGAAAAAAGAAGGGGGAGTTGTGGAGGGCTGGGAGCCCTCAGCACAAGAGCCCTCTGCTCTCCTTTGGAGAAGAGAGGCCTGAGGGCAAGATGATCTCCCCCAGAGATAAGCAACCTTCCTCTGGGTCATGAGGAGAAAGTGAACCACCCCCAGCGTGCCTTGTTTATATATGGTAATACGCAGTACCCCGTTGGCTAGTTGGTTTCTACCCCACCCCCTGCCCACCCCATATAACCTCTGCCCCCTAGCCCTGATGCAGGGAGCCTTGTCCCTGGCCACCCCTTCACAGGGACTGCTGGACAATAAACGCTACCTCTGTGGAACTGCTATACAAGGCTCCTGTCTCTCTGTCTCCAAGTTCGCCTTGGGTGATTTCACAAAGGGCTGAATCACAAGAGCTGGAATCACTTGGAGCTGAGAAATCGCTACACTTGCTGAAATCACTTGCTGCCCAGGGAAGCCAGCCACTGTCCCTGGAAGAGTTGTTCCTTGCAGGACACTCTTTCTAGGAAGGTTGTGGTACACCAGGTTGTGCACCCCCAGCCTTCTTGGAAGCAACACCCCCCAACCCCGCTCCTGTTTTTTTTGTATAGCTTCAGAGAAAGGATGGGAAAGATAACACTTAGGCCTTTTCTACAACCAAACCCCGCAGAACCTCAGGTGTGTGCAGAAACAGACTGAAAGAGCATTAAGACTAAAAACCTTTTAGAAGCATCAGTAATTTTTCAGTATTTCCCACACACACCTCTCTTGCAGACTTTATCGAAAACGTACACCTATCCCCAAGTGCACAAACACACCAGACATACCTTTCTCATAAGTAAAAGCAACTCAAAATGTGGGAATAGGGCTAAAACAAAAGGTTCAAGGTGATGCAGTCTGGGGGATTTGGTACACCAAACGTACCTGCCAAGCAGAAATGTCTATTGCTTCCCTCCCTGTCTAGCAGGCACACTGCCAATTTGTCCCAGATCTCCTTCCTTTCCCCCACTCAGTGCCCACCTTCCCCTTGCATTACCAGCTTCTTGTGGCATCCATAGTAGCCATTACTCTGCAGTGTGCTTAAAGCAGCAACACTTTATCCCCAGGGGCCGATGTTAGTCACAAATACAACAGGAGAAATACACATGAAGTACACCTTAATGAGCAATATCCACTTTAGGCTCTCAGCCATTAATTGCTTCTTTCTTCTCAAAGCTTTAGGAACAGCAGTTCCCACAGGATGGAGAGTTGGCACAAGGTGTTTTCTCCACAGTAACTGCCCTGGGTTGTTTCTATTTTGTCCTTAGTGCAGTACAGCTGATGGGTAATAGCTTGCTCCTAGGTCAAAGCTGAGAGATATTAAAATGACTATCAATAGCCATTTACAGTGCTTCTGTGTCTTTACCGTCCTTCCTTGCTTCATTTCATAAGAGAAAAACACACAAGTGTTCCAGGGGGATGCTCTCTGGCAGGAAGTGGGGGGCAGTAAGACTGTTCTCTCTTTCCAGCTCACAAGCTATTCTGGCAAAGGCAGCTGTTTGAACCCAGATGCAAAATCAAAGCAAATGTGTCCATACAGTACTGAGTAACTTCTAGAAGCTCACATGGGATGAGAGGCCAATGCCTTTCCGTATGGCCTGATTTCCTGTTCACAGCAGGTCAACAGCAAGCAATAGATTTCAATATATATTTGCACGGCCATCAAGGTAAACATAAGAGTTTGAATAGATGCATATCTCCCCTCCAACGGTGATATTCATGCACAGGACAAGGTTTTGTGAGTTGGTTTGTTTGGTAGGGTGTTCTTCTGTTCGTCATCCCATCTATATGTCATCCTGCTCAAAAGGGGGCAAAAAGTCCTCATTTGGGTGGAATCAGTATTTGAATGGGGGGGGCTGGACTCCTGGGGGACAAAACGTGAGAGAACTTGTCAGAAATAATCTGATGGCACAAGTGTTAGTTATGGGAGCATTGTTTAGGCCATCCCACCGCTCAGCTGGTGTACTCTTCCTGCTATGCCTGTGATGCTACATAAACCCTACTTCCATAAGATGCACTTGATCACACATTGGACCCCTGACATCTCACAAAGAAACTCTAAGAGCAGAGTTAATCTCCTCTCTATGTGGCTGACTAAATCAGTTAATATCACTGATGATATGCTGATGGTTTCATTTTTAAGAAAATCCATAGGGGAACAACCTGTTTTGTCATAGAGGAATGTAAGCAATTACATAATAACAGCAAAAAGAACCCCTTCTTCCTTCCACACACCACACAAGAAACACTAGAATATAATCAGGAACTGGAAAAATTAATTTCAAATTTTGGGGAGGAAACAGACTCCTGATTTATCAAGATGAATAAAGGAGTCCTGAAAAGACAACGAAGCTTCTATTCTTACAGTTAGGAAAAAAAAAAAACCACCATATAACACCTCTTTTGAATTACATACTTCCTTCTGAACAATTTGCATATTTTTCTATTGAATTTCAAGAGAGTTAAAAGCAAAATTAATGTGACTCACTGTGAATGCCAGGAACACAATTACAGCCCATCAAAACCTGCACAAAAGGACAGAATTGATGTGCACAGTAATGCAAGACTGTTTTGTTGGGGGTTTTTTTAAGGCTTTCTTTAGAGTCAGTTAAGCACAAAACTAGAGGTTAGGTCTTTTTTATTCATGCTCTAACCCAGCCATCCAGCTGTCCTGGTGTTATCTTACAATGTGTTTGCTAGTCTGACTTTCAGAGATCTTATATTAAAGAGCAGCAATCTCTTCCTTAGCCTATCCAGCCTGAAGCAACTATTTTCTTTACTTGACATTGCTTTAAAAAAAAATTATAGTCTAAATATCTTGCCTTCTGTGGATCTTTAGGATTGCAATGCTTTGAGCAGCATAGTATAAACTTGCTCAAGACACCATGCAACTGGTCTAGGAAAGGGAGTTACAGAGATTTGACAGTATGTTCTGGGTACGGAGGTATCTCACTACTTTACTGAGGAAGGAATATGTTATAAGCTCACTTCAGACAGTCAGTCTGTCCACTCACAGGATCCACTGTCTGTGTGGAGTTTACAGCACAAATGTACTAATAATATGCACCCTGCTTATTTGTTCTCATGTGTAACAGTCACTAATCCACCCCAGATATAAAGAAAGAATTTTTCCCCACTTTTTTGACAGAGACACTCAATCCAGTGCATACTCTACAGCAAGGGAGCTGTTCACTCTGAGATTTCTAGGAGAGTGGGCAAAGGAGAAACACTGGTATCTTGTTCCCGTAGACAAAGATTTAGGATGAAGTTACTGTTTCTATACTGAAAAGCTCATACAGACAGCATTATTAGACAGATTCCTCCTACCTCGATGTTTTCTTTTATGTTCAACATGTAAATCACTGGTTTTGAATTTATCTTTTACATTAGTAGTGATTTTATGGATATTTCCCTACCTGTTTGAATCCTCTATTGAATGCACAAAGTATCTCTCAAACATCTAATTTGAGGGAAAAGTGATATTCTGTTTGAAAAAAATAAAACTTTTACACAAAACTGAAAGAGTTCATCATCAGCCAGCCCTCTTTTTACTTAATACATGGATCTATTCTTAAATACTGAATCAAGTTCCCACTCTGAGCTAGGGAAACTCATCAACTCAGCATATGAAAATTCTGCTGCTGTAATCCTTACAGCTCTTTTTCCAACAGGATCCAGTTAGCTTTACCAGAATGTTGCTCTGACTGAGCAATATCCCACAATCACCTGACAGCTGACAGCCCTCACACAGAGGAAGATCAATTTTTCCCATATGGGAGGATCATAGTTGGGATAATATTTGTCTCCCTTTTACCAAGCACCTGACCTTTTTTTACTTATCTCAGTGCTAATAAAGGTATAAACCAAGACAAAGAACTTGCCAAAATAACACACCTTAGTTACTGGTCTGAAGTTCTCCACTGTTTTCCCTTGTTCCAGTTTTGAAAAGGGAAACATAATACATGTGGATCATGTCCAGGTCTGTAAAGTGTAGCAAAGATTAAACTGAATTCTCTTCTGTCATTCAAGAGCACTAGTTAGACATTTTTCCTCTTTAACAAGCTAGTGCCACGTAATTTGTAGTTTTTGCAGGAGATCCTTAAACAGCTTTCACTGCTGGAAGATTTGTCTATGTTGGTCTCTAACCCAATAGCAGAGAGTGGAATGCCTTGTCCGTAAGCAATGAATTCCTCCATTCACTTTCAGTTCCAAAAAGAATTGGGATTTCTTGTTCGGTTTTTTTTTGCTAGCATAAATGAAAAGTGAATCTAACACCACTTTTACTTACAACATTTTTAAATGGAACAATTAAAAATCTGAAGGAAATTTGGAAACAAAAATTGATTAAATGTAGCCTTTCCATTAAATGTAATCTTTTCATTACTTACTTCTAGTTAAAAATCTAAATTGGGTCCCCAAAGTTCATGTTTTATTTAGAGTAACCATTTGAAAATTAATTTTCTGCCCTCAGAAGAAATTCTTGTCCTGATTTGGCTCTAAGATATTCTGTGGTGCATCTCCTTCAACAACATGTTTTGAATTTGTTCACTTCTATGCAATTATTAAATACTTAGAGACCTATATTCGCTATGTCCCTCATGGCCACAGGCATCTTATTTCTGTGGCTATTCATAGAGCCATAGAAAGCTAGAACTTCAGAAAAAGTATATTATTTCAGTGAAGGTATTCTGTAATATGCTTGTTGAAGGCAAAAAATTTGTAGTACTCTTTGTTATTTCTTAAATTACAAACAAGGAAGATATTACATCAATCAGAGAATGTAGAAATCACGTTAATCTAATTTTCCCTGACAAAATTCCAGGGTCAGACTGCAACCTGTAATTCAAATAGCTAACCAGTTTGAAGAGGACATTCAATATGTAGTTATTAAAAGAAAAAGGGCCTATGGTCCTCAGTCACAAAAGGATTTGGTGATCATCACAACCCTTCTAGGCTTTACCTCATTAGATAGGAAAGATTTCAGCCCTCGCAGAGAGATAAGATATTCCTCATTGCAAGAACAAGTAACTTCTTGTCATGTATTACATCAAGAAGTAATAGAGGATGATGGAAACTCTTCAAAATGCGGGAAAAACACATTTTGCTTTGCTCTCAATAGGTGTTTAGCTGTGTTACACAGACAATTGAGGACCACTGCTGCACACTACAATAGCCATTATCCCTATTTTCCAAGCTGCTAAAGAGTCACCATTATCCTGTTCTGATTGCTGCAGCATTAAATATCTGATTAAAGAAAAGCCTTTCCAAAGCACAAACAATAGCTTTGTTAAAATGCTGAGTAGCTTCACAATCCTTGCAATGAAAATGTCTATTCTTCCTTCTTTATCCCCTGAAGCATTTAAATAAATACATTAAAAGTAAAATTAAAAAACCTAAAGATTGAAAGGGTTTGAGGTGGGTGCTTTTTGTCTGTATGAGAATAATATTTAATTCTTCTTAGGGAAAACAGTGCAAAGGAAACTTTTTAAAATCAAGGCTGAAATATTAATAATAAGGATAAAATGTCTACCCTAGAAGGAGCTTCAAAGTATAAATTCTGTTGAGCCATTTTCATTAGTTTTATGCAAACATTTTAGCAATAAGCCTGGAAGACTTTAAAGAGGTTGTACTCTTTCACAAAACATAAACATATTAACTCCTTCCCAAAAAAATATACAGAGCTGTTTTTTTTAGTGGGAAAATCCTCATATAGTACAGATCAGAGCAGATTATTTATACTGTGTTGAAGTCTTACATGCACATTGAAATATATGACTTACCCCAAAAAGCATTTGATCCATTCAGGATAACAATTCACAAAATAAGAGGCTAAAGGTTTATGTTCTTTAGAAATATAAAATTATTTTTCTGAATATAAAATTCTGCCTGCAGGTTTTTATTTCAGGAAAGGAAAAAAAGAAACATAAATACACACATGCACACACAGAATCTGTCATGTCATAAGTCAAAAATCAACAAACTTTTCCAAGAGTAATTTAATAATTCACACAAACAGGATGAAAAAAATAAAGTTGTATGTTTCAGATGGAAAAGCCCATAAAATAAAAAGCAAGCTCTTTATCTAGTTCCATCTGTGTCACTCCCACACAGCACATATAGAGTTGAACAGAGTACACGGAATATTGTGACATTTCAAAACTGCATACATTTAGGAAACTGTGCATCACCATTTCAGGGCTCTGGAAGAACACTTAGCTAATACCTACTTAAATACTGAAGTACACAGACATGTGGCTCTAAAACCAAACCATTTGCCTGGATGCCATTTAATCCCCTTCTATCAAAGTAAGATCAGTAGCACTTGAGCCATATTCAGGCTCAAGTATGGCTCTAATACGAAGGAAAAGCAAAGCAGCCTTACCCTGGAGATCAAAGGCCTGGTGTGTTAGGAACAGACCCAGGAATGCTGTGTGATAGCACTGGACACAGATTTCCTACCTCTGCCTGTCCCAGCCATCTCATTTTTCCCCGCTCACTGCAAAGTCTTTAAGAGTCACAGAAAGAGAGGCATGGTACTGACTGACTGGTGGGCTGCTGTAACACCCAAAGGCCACCATCAGTGTCTCTACATTTTCCTCCAGAGAAGCTTTACAATTCTCTGCTGGAATCCAGCTCTTACTCTAGGAACATTCCATATCTGTCCAACAGTAACCATCCCAGTAACCATAAATGGAGTATATGTGTGGCCCACCATGGGGAAAGGTGTGATCTCAACTATTCAGAATTCAGTACATTTCAGCTGGCCACTTTAAAAAAAACCCCTAACCCCCAAAAAGTTCCAGCAAACCTCATTTGTTTTTTGTCACTGTTCACATCAAACAGTTTGAAACCCACATTAGGTGTAGTTTCTGTGGTACCAGGAAAGAGAATAGGATGACTGAAGCAGACTTCTCTTATCTTAAGTAACCAAAATTAACCCCAAACTAATAAACCATTTAAGACATTCTGTTACCTTGCTATCACTACATGCTATTTAATATGATCCAAACAGAAAATCTACCAAAATTCACACCTAGAAATTTTTCTAACTCACAATTAGGAAAAATCCCGTTTGATTTTGCCAGTCAAAGGGACTGTGTTTCCTGTCTACCTGCTGGTATGATAGAAAGTCATTATAAATGAAAGAGAAATGTGAAACACATTAAGCTGATCAGCAAATTCATACTGGTTTGATTGTACACGCCTTGCATCAACAGTTGTTTAGAAGACTAATTTAACTCATCTATATGTGAATGTCTAGATTTCCTTGTGAACTGGCCAAACAAATGAATCCTCACTGACAAGAAGCATTGCTGAGCACCTGAGATTTCCTCATCCAACACCTAAAGCAGATTTCTCATATGAAACTAGCAAGGTACTGGAAGTGAAAAGCTGTTTAAGAGCAATGGAGCAGATAGTGCCTCATGCCTCATACCATATCCTACAGTTCAGATTCCCAGAGACTTTATCATTCTTTACATAGGACAGATGAATATTTTAGTGTAATCAATGTGTCTTATTCAGATAATGATGGAAGTCTGAGACTGACATGCAATTGTCTGTGCTCTTCTAATGCCAGCGTCAAAAATTGACAAATAACTATTACATTCTCTTCAAGGGAAAGAAAACAAAGAGTACTAGAAATTAAATTTCAGAAAATATTAAGGAAAAAACCAAAGGGATGGCAATAAAATGAGTTTTCCATATTGTGATAAAACACTCTGCAACTGTAATCCAATTTTTTTCACCTATGAACTGAACTGCTTTGAGATGTATAAATTATAGTGCTTCTACAAGAACAAGTGGACAGTATCAGGCCTGGAAGCCTGAATTATATTTTGATTTTCCTCTTTATGGAAGATTCAAAGCCTGATTTGCTACAAAAACAAAAGAGAGAAAAAATCCAGCACCTATGGAAACTAGAGAAGGCAAGGAATTTTGTAGAAGTAAAATACACTAGGTAAATGAAAAGGTATTTTCCAATCACTAAACCCTTCAGTTTTTTATGCAAGGTTAGATTTAGTATTCATGTCTATCTTTTATACAGATTATTCAAGTAACTTTGCTCAAGAAAAGTTATTAGCTCAGCAAATAAAAAAAGAAATAACTTCAACATTATTTTGTTTCAACCTCTTTATTTTTAATGTAGCTTTCTGAGCTGCACAGGTATTTCTTCCTCTCACTTCTGCTTCACTGGCCTGAAAGGAAGAATGGATGACAGGACAGGCAACAGCCAAATACACACATAGCAGAACACATTTGTTACCAGCTGGGCACAAGGCTCCTACCTACCACTCTGTCTCATCTGTCCCCTATCCTGCCAATCCAGCATTTCCTCTAAATTCACCAGTGAGAAAGAGGCCAGTTTATGAGATAGATGCATTGCTCATACAAATAATACACAAGGAAACTTAACTTGAGCAAGAGATGATTTATTCCAAGAGTGTCAGTTCATCAAGGGTTCTCAAAAGTTTATCAGTTCTCAGTTGCCCAAGACCAACATTTAAATGTTCTGCCATATGGATACCAAAAAACCCTGTTGTAATACCATTTAACTTTTAGGATAACTGAGGGTTGGAAGAGGGTGAAAAGGTAAGCTTTTCTCTTTGTGACTTCAAGTGCCCAGCTTGACGTCTGACATGGTATTGTGGGTGGAAAGAAAGGACAAGAGATGAGAGAGAAGATGGAATTTGTTCTCCAAGAGTCTTCACTGGCAGGGGCACACTGCTGTCTGTGGCACCTGGATCCCACCCCTGTCTTGGAATAAATAGCTCCTTTCTTCCCACTCTCACTTCAACTCAGGTCCCTTGAGCAGAGCATTTCTCTGCTCTGTCACTTTGCTGGGGTGGCAGGGAGAGGGATTCTGTCTGGATACAAATCAGGGAGAAGATTGAGGAGGAGAAAAGAGCAAGAAGAGAGTGAACACAGTTCACCTCCAGCTCTCTTCCCTCTGCTTCTTCCTACGGCCAGAGCAGGTGGTCTGTGTATTGCAAAAGTCCATTGATCTGGGTACATATGGCTCAGAGTAGAACACAAAACTGCACAGGGCTGGAGACTATATAAACACTGTAGCAGTACTGATGCTTAACAATTTTTACCAATTTTGACTTCACAATTCCAAAATGACCAATGGTACCCAAATATAATTTAGCATTGCTATGAGTTATACCATATTATGTATTTGTGAAGGATCCTGCAGTGATATTTCTCTGCTGTTTGGTCAATGGTAAAAAGTACTTGATGATTAATGGACCTGTTTTCCCCTTCATACCTTTTTCTGTGTTGCTTTTGTGTTGTCTCTGATCATGTAAGACAAGCTTTGTGCCTGCTTACTTAGTAGTGATCCTTCCACCTGCACGCTCTATCTAATAGACCTAACCTAAAGCTTGCTCCTCCTACTCTTCTTTCCTGTGTTTCCTCTTTATCAGCTTCTCAAAAACTCCTTTACATGCTCATTTTTTTCCTGTTTCCAGGGAGTTGGTATTTTATTATTGTCCTTAGAAAATTACCTCTTTTGCTGTTCATGTTCCATTTATCAGGTTTTACTACCCGGTGGATTCAAGTGATGAAGAGCTGCAAATTCTTGTCATAACATGTGTTTCCACAACACCTGCACAATTCACTCAACTGTGTGAAACCAAGGAATCCTGGGAACCTATATATCCCTTATGACAACTGAACTGTAGCTGTTATTCTCATATAATGACTTCCCTCTGAAAGCAGAGGACTTTCTGCTTTCAATGTCAGTTCAAGAAAAATAAATTGAATCACTTATGTTTGGAAGCAGTCTGAAACTGAAAGGGAATGGGGGAAACATTAGAATGAAAGGATCCTGAATTCCAGTGTCTAGCAAAGACACATTGTTCTCTTTTCTCCCTACAGTCTCCTCACATTATTCTGTCCAACAGATGGACACATGTCCATTGCAGTATTTTTTCTCTTGTTGTTTGGTTAATGTGAAGCCCTAGACTTTCCTTACTTCAGATATTCAACTTGAGACCCAGGCCAGACTTACAGATTTCTAATTTATTTTACATATTTTATAACTACAGCATTCATAGAATATACACATTACATTATCCAACTTTAAGGTACACATCTCTGCCATCCTCGCAAATTCTAGATGTTCATGGTTTATAGAAGAGAAACCGAGGAGATCAAGTCTTCCTTGCATTTATGGAAAGTCAATTTAAGTGGCTCGTTCTGGGTTCCACTGCCTAGGTGACCCCAAGTCACCTAGACTCAACAGTCCTGAGCTCTTGACTTAGATCAAGCATTGTGATATAACACCATGCTACAGAGCCCCTGACCTGATGCACTGGCAACTTCCAGAATCCTCTGCTCTCACAGAGAGATGAGGCCAAGTATCATTTTAAAAAGCTTCCCCTGGATTATTATTTCCTATAATCGTCATCTTATTTTCTTGAGATTAAAACCATTTATCAACTTTATGCAAAGTTTAAAAGTAACTTCTGGTTTTGCTGGCTCTGTTAAACAAGAAAAAGGCCCTATAAAAATCCTTCTTCTTTAGATCACCTTCTAAATAGTTATATTCAGCCCAATAAACCAAGAGGATTCTTGGGAGAAAACTGATTTGGGTTTTTTTTTGTTGTGAACTTTGTATTTCCTAACCTCTGAGATACTACTAATGCTCTTTTTTCCTCCAACAAAGAAAAGTGCTATTGCTACAAATAGACCACATACAATGTATTTCTGTACATGTCATGCAGTTTGACAATTATCCATTAGTACTAACCTGGAGTAAATTAATAAAAGCCTTGAAATAGGACAGCAAACACGGTTACATTTTCTTCCTTTCAAATGGTATCTCAAAGGACATGGGCACAAATATGCTTGAAATTGTGCTTTGATCAACTACTCTTAATTATTCCTCTGGCTTTTAGAGGCTGTTCTTTGTTCAGCTGCTGGCTTAATGCTACTGCTTACTAATATTTTCTGATTGTCTGAAAATGTTTGAGCAGGAACGATTTTCCTCAATGGAAATGTAAACATTCCAGATGAACTTGCTACAAAGAACCAGCCTTTTGATTCCTTCAATTGGTGATGAATATCCTTAACATAAAAGTGAGAACATATTGGGTTAATACTACATTTGGACTAGTTTAGAGACAGAGAAAAGATCTCCTACTTTGCCACACTCATAGGGTCAAGGCCAGTTTCCTTAACAGTTTGAACAAAGGCACCTGTTTGGATCAAGAACTGCCCACACAGTGTGTCAGTTCATGCACTACAGATACTGAAACTTCATCTTTGAGGGCAAGGATGTACAAAGTAGAAAAGCAACATCTAAATCCAGGTGTTATCAGATGCCTTCACAGGTAATTCTCATACTTCATTGGCAATTGCAGTTATAAAACAACTCCACTATGATCTTCTAGAGCACTGATGTACTACTGATGCTGCAGCCCAGTCACTGCAAAATTGATTGCAGTGCAGAACACTGGCCTGCAATGTTCTGTACTAATTTATCACAATAGGCATAATAAAAAAATATGGTAAGAATAATTTGTGCCACTACAGTAATTAAAAGCAAACATAGCAAAAAGAAAAACGTGAACATTAAACTGGCTGAAAGAGAAAGAGGGAAAAATATGGATTATATTTTGTAATCAAAACAATATGCAAAGATGTAGGCTATGTAAGAAGAGAGAGTTGTGAAAGAAAATGCTCAGGTGCTTATTTTAAATGCAAAAGTGTTGGGTTTTTTTCATTGAAGCCAAACCCAACCATTTTCATGGTACGATGTTTCAGAAGTAATCCATTTCCTAGCAGGTGACAGCCATCAGTCAGGCTAGGGACTGAAGGAGTATGGCAAACTAGCAGAAATGTTCAGACCATACACTACTCCAAGACCTCAATTTGATCACTCCTAGTCATTTTTTCAAAGAACCGAAATATTTTGAGACCTAGTCTTTTGCAGCAGCACTTCAGGATGGGATAATTCCAAGTTATTTTAGAGACAGGACATAGTGACTTTGCCTGTCTGCCTCTTTCCTTTATTAGGGTCTTTGAAGGAAGAGGAGAGACACTAATCAAATTTAGCTTTTTTTAAGCCTTCCCATATCTCCAAAAGCAAGAATACACCTGGCAAACAAGAGACATTACAATTCCTGTGAAACATTTTGCTAGTTTATATACTGGCTTCAGAGCACTGTCATCATTACAAACTTTAAAGTTCTCTTCAGTCACCACTATAAATGCTCTAACATGTTCCTTCTTCAAAGCCATGCTTACTAGCCAAGAAATTAGAAGGGTGTTGGGACAAAGACATTCTCCATGGGAACCCTGGAATGCTAGAATTGTAATATGACCATGCAAACACCACGAGGTGTCATCTGTCATCTTTAATCCTTTAAAAAAAGGATTAAAGAATAAAAAGCCACAAAAACTCTATAGAGCACAGAAGACTGCTATCTATATATCATCTATATATCTATATATCTATATATCTATCTGCCATTGTGCACACTGCTAGCGCAAAGATTTCTTCTTCTATTCAGTGCATGGTGCTCCTGACACATACTTCCTAGAAATAGACTCCACTCTGATAGTCTCCCTTTACAGTTATCTTGGTATCACCACTGAACCTGCCTTTCCCAGAGCCTTGGCTTGGTGTTTCCTACTATTTTTTTTTTTTTTTAAATCTTATGTGCCAAGTAGCTTTGCCTCACAGGAATCTATCCATGTATAACATGACATGTGAAGAGCTCTATAACATAGTTTTGAATCGTGATTAAACCAGGGGAGAACAGAGAATATGCAAACCAGAGTCTGCTTAGGTGTCTCTGACCACATAAAGGGATGTTGGCTTACACTCAAGGGATTTTGTGCCACTGTATATGTCTGACACTGTATTACAAGCTTCTCCTGGTTACAGAGAGGGGACAGAGTGTGTGTGCTGCTGTCAGTGTGTTGTTTCTTACTCCACTGCTGTTTTGCTTTCAGTAAATTGTTATCTCAACCCGTAGTCTCTGCCTTTGTCCCTCTCTTACCAGAAGGGGCAGGGGAAAGAGAAGTGTTTTATTTGGAATTTAATTCCTGGCTGGTGTTAAACTACTACATTTTCAGAGAGTAGGGCATTTTCTTTTCTCCAATGGCATATTTTTTGAAGTAATATGTACCAAGAAGGTATTAATATCTGAATCCATGTGTTTTTAAAGAAGGATTATATTTCAGTAAATATTAGGCCTTATTAAAAAGTAATAGTTTTCTGTAATACAAAATTAATATCATAAAAGGGATCAGATTGGGGTTGCAAGTGTTTTTGACAGCTCAAAAAAAGAGAAAAGTTGATTAGTTTGATAAAACAGCACAAACTTCACAAAATCTTAAAAAAATTATAATATCACCAGCTTGATCAATCAAAATGTCATGGTGACCTCAGTATGAAAAATCATGCTCAACTGTGACAAAAAATTATGCAATCATTAGTACTAAAACCAGAACTGTTTAGATTGTAAATTAGGATGCCTAGGAATAGACATCCTGTTTTAGAAAACAGTTTATCCATCAAACACCACAAATGGCTGATTCAGAGTTTTTGCAAGAATAGCTGTCAAGTCCAGTTCAGGAATAATTTGGTTGAATAGAAATGCAGTGCTGTGGGGATGCCTTCTGATATCCTTTCATGTAGCATGTACAAAACCTCATGGAATTAAACTGGGAAGTTGACTCAGCTCTCTTTCGTGACACATATTCTTGACATGAAACACATGGTATTCCTGTGTTGAACTCCCTCTAGTTCATTTTGAATCAAATATTTGGCAAATCCAGGAAAAGAAATTGGAGTTTTAATCCCCCTTTATCTGAGTAAATTAGCATTTCAGTCTGTGTTCTTCGACAACAAAAATAAGTGAACCAACCTGACCTGCTCTTAATCTTGAGTGTCCTTCAATGCTGGCTACAAGGGAGGGTACAGCACCACTACTGCCATTGCAACATGAGTGTATTCATTGCATTTTATTCAAAACTCACAGAACTAATTCTGTTTCGTGAGTAATTTGAGCCATTTGACTTTTCAAGAAGGAGGAATTCCTCAACCTATTACATATGCACACAGCTGCTGAGGGCAATCCCAAGGAAAATCATGGCTCAGAAACTTTATTCTATTAAAGGGTAGCTGAGCAATTCAGCTGAGAACAATCTGAATTTTTCAAGAGTTTTTCTTTATGAGTTGTCACTTTTTAAGGAAATAATGTAAGCTCTGAGAATCAGCCTCCTGCTACCCTTCTTCCAGATTCAATCCAGACAATTTTTATGGGATTGAAAAGCTTACTAGTTTACTGGCCCACGTAGCATCTAGCACAAAAAAAGTTATCAGTAATCATACAACAGATGTTTCTGGGATTCTGATGATGCAGTCCATCAGCAATGTTGTAAAGGACTTTTACTTGCTTGAGTGTAAAATTTTAATTCTCTCTTCCTCAAAAAGGTACAAGTTTGCTTCCACTGAAAACTAGGTTTTCTGTGGAGTTACTAAAATCTGAACATTTGTTTATAAAGACTTAAGTAGCCCCTTTTTGTTATGCAGTGCCAGAAACTCATTAAACATCTAAACATCTGCTCAGGAAGGCTCTAGATATGAGGTAAGACAAGACAGCCTTAAAACAGAATAGCAGGTGGCTTAGCTGGAAAAGGGGAACAAAAGGTGTCCCTGGGACACCTCAAATGAGGGGAGCAACAGGCAATGTTAAAAGTACTTGAACAACGAGGGCTTTTAAGGGTTAGCGTAGACAGGAGGGAAGGTGTCCTTGCTAAACATTAGGATTCATGATGCTCTGGAATGAAAGGTTAACTTCTTACTGGGAATCAAATTTCAGGAGATGTCAGAAAATGCATCTCTCAGAAACAGAGTCCTGGAAAAGCAAAAAAGAAACTATCTAAAAACATTCAAAAGAAATTGTTAGACAAACCAGAAAACCTGCAAGCATCAGATCAATCAGAGTGTTTTGCACAAACATGTACAATATTGATTCTTAACCATAAGAATATTTGATTCTTCTAAACCAAGGAACTGAGCAGGATACAGAACATATCTGTCTGTCTCCAAAGCAACAAGGCAAAGGCTGCCAAGCATAAAGTCCCTCGTTCCATGAAATCCTGAAAGCAGGTTTTCTGCAGATTACATCCTGGTTTATATGTATTTTAAGCTGTGAAGCTCATGGTGATATAAGAGAGATCACGATACATTTTCAGAAAGATAAACAAAACATACAGGAAGGATAGACTTCCCAAACATCACAGAATTGCTGTATGGCAAGAAACCAAACTTTTCTGCATTGCAGCCAAGTGCCCTGCTTTGAAACCATACTGCTTGACAAGAACAGGATCTGCTTTGTTTGAACAGTTCCAGCCTTTCATTAAGTCACTTACACCCATCACAAGGCTCCCAGGGCTTTACAGATTAAAATAAAAGTTGTGAATGTAAATCAAAATTTTGCTGAGCATATTACTGCTATGTAGGGAACCATTATTAGTTTCAAAGGTTAAGCACAAAGGAGTTTTGCCATGGATTCACAGTCTTAGGGGAGCACTTCTTCTACAGCGCACTTCTTGGTACAGAATGACTGTTCCAGGGTTATGTGCAGTCTCTTCACAGCTGCTGTAAGGTTTCACCTGCCTATAAAATGCTTTCAGAAAAGAACTTGTTTATTTACATGTATATTCAGAAAAGAAATGCAAAATGGAACTTAAGAATTCAGTAAAGTGTCACAAGGACCACAGATGTACTCTTCTCTCCATTATGCTGTCTAAGCTCATGCCTTTAACTCTTGAGTATCCTTGCCCTGAACAACCTCAAGTAAATACATGGAAAACGTGCCAAATCCACTCTTGCTATAGTTCCACAGTCCACTGGAAGCTCACCCTTGCCTTTAGTGCAATGCAGTGCTTAACCACATTCATCTTGATAAAATTCTGATTAAATTCTAATGAATGCTGTTAGAAAGTGTCTGTTTGGTTGTGGGTGCTGTTTCTTTTGTTCTTTTTTTAATAAAAACACTCTAAATATTCATTAGCACCCACACTGCCACTCTATTCTCAAGGAAAGAAGGAAGAAATTGCTCAGATATTTCCTATAGGCAACTATTCACAAGGCTGAAATGTCATTTAACCTAAAATAAGTTTGTACAGATAACGGTGCTGTTTTGAACAAGACATTCTATGGAAAACAGCAAGGAAAGAGCAGTGGATTTAACTGGTATGCAGTTAAATCCAATTAAGTTATTGATGGCCAGTATCACTAAAATTACTGGTGCTTATTCTGGGAGTTTCAGAGTCGGTGAAACCTACCCCATGAAAGACAGCACCACTGATTTGCTTTGTCATAGCAATGTCTTCTCTCCCTATTAGAAATCTCAACAGCTTATTCCTACAGCTTATTAGAAGCTGTAAAAATCACAGATAAAATAAGGATTGGAAAGCTGAAAGGATGATTCATCCACTCCTTTATTTTCCAAACTGAGGAAAGAGCTGGGGGGTGCACAGAGGGAAGGGAGGAGGTGGAGGTGGAATTAAAAAAAAAAAAAACCTAACAAAACAAACAAATCAACGTTGGCTGTCTGAAGCACACCAGAAGGCAACACCTTTGATCCTAGGGAACCATCATCCTCAAAAGGAGGGGTGGGGGAGGGAAATCCTATTGCACATTTGCAAAGATCAGCTGCCTTTTTGCAGAAAGCTTTTGACTACAAACAGGCTCCCCAGGACTCTGATCTTAGGACACACACTCTTTTGAGAGCTCAACTCTTACTGAGACAGCTGAGGCTTATGTTGCAGTGCCTGAAAAGAGATTGAAATGCAGTTTGTACTGAGATGTGCAGCAGGATTCAGATAACCAGTAACAGGATTCAGGAACAGTCCTGTACAGTTTGTACCTACCACTTTCTTCAGTTTCACTCATTGTCATTGCAAAGAAACTTTTCAGCTTGAAAAATTTTTTGAACAGAATAAAAACCTTTCAAATCGCAACTAAGGTGTTTTTCACACTGTGTCCTCATACAGTGTGGGCTGGGACAGCCAAATCCTATTTAATACTGTTGTCTGGAAATGCTAAAAATAAAAAAAAAAATCAACACAACAAACACTCGCAAAACCACACAGAAGAACAAAACCTGCAGTGGGGCCAACCCAGCCTGCCTGAGGGGTATGGGATGTCAGCATAGAGAGGCATGTTTCTTTCCATCTTCCTGTGCATAAAATCAATCTGCTGATTTGAGTGGATTTCGTACCAAGCCAGTGTGAGAGGTAATGAAGACCCTTCTCATGTCCCTCCAAGCCTTGCAGCATATTATGATGGAGTCTACTTGTTTTCTGGCTGGCCTGGATCTCCACAGAGGTTCAGTGATCTGAACCACAGCAAAACACGAGAGAAGTGGCATTCTTTAGTAGAATTGATCATCTCTAGTAGCAATTTCTTAATATCTATAGGGAGCAGTAGCCTGAGAACCTTAACCTCTCCCACCCCACCACTACCACATTTAAATTAGAGAAAAAAAAGGCAGATAAAAATCACCCTGGTTATAAATATCATAAGAGCAATTACAAATTATTAATGATTCTTTCAATTCCTAACTACCATTTTTTTTCAGATTTAAACACACGTGTCACTTCAGGCGAGGTAGGTAGCAACATCTAATATGGTAGAAAATAGCCACATTCCCAATGGAAAGAAAAATTGGAGAAGTCTATTGCTAATTTTGTAGCTATACATCCACATCCCACTTCAATGAGTTATTAAAATTAGCTAGACCGTTCTAAGCCACAGGAAAAGCATGGTTTAAGCTAGGAACATATGTAATTCCAATGCAGAAGGAATTGAATTTGAGCATATGGAATTTCAACAACAGCCCTTTCATTTACAAGTTCCAGAGCCTTTACCCCCATGAGGACATTACTGAGTTAATATTGTACAAAAGTGATGGATTTAAAGGTTACCTCTCTTTTTACAGACATGTGAAGCACACACATAATGTCACACAAAATCCTGAGCAAATGGATGTTTAAAACCATTCTAATGAAAGAAAATAAGAATAAATGTCAGCTAACAGAAAATATCTATTTTTGCCTTTTAGGTGCACTTGATGCTCTGCTTCATCCTCTGCACAAATTCTGAACAAGCCATCAAAAGGCAAGGATTATTTTCTTTAATCACCAGCTCTTGCCTGTTGGCAGCAGTTCCAATCTACAGGATTTCAGAGAATTTCTTCTATGCAGACGTGGATTTACTGAGGAATATGGTATATCTGGCCCTTTCCCTCACCCCTGCTCACTGGTCCTACTTGATGCTGTGCACAGACACTTCCATGCCACGGTCAAACCCCAGCTGTCCCCTCACCCGCCTCATTTCATCAAAAATCGAAAGCCGTGCACTTTTCCCAGAATGACTAACATTCCCCAGTGTGGGATAACAGCAGGTAACAGAGCCCTACCTTCATATACTTAACAGTTAAATCCGTCCTGGACACTAGAAGTGAGAACCATGTGATAACCAAGTAATTGCCATGGAGGTTTCACATCTCTCCTTAGAATAATTTTGACCTCTGCTATTTGTGTAAGACCTGAGCTGCAAGAACTCCTGTATGTATTTAATGTGACTGAATGTCATTTAGATATGAATCACTTCCTCAAAGTCTCCCACCCTTATGCCACTTTTTAAAATTTTTGTTAAAAAAAAAAAAAAAAAGAACACAGAATAAAACCACAAAAGGAAACAAAAACTTCATACTAAATGTTGAGGGTTTTTAGAGACTGCTTTTGGAAATGCAGTTGATGTTCTGGGGATTTTTCTCAATTAAACATCTAATACTTAGTTTTCTGCAGGAAGACATACAGTCTTCTGTATCTGTTCACCAGTTTCTATGAAAGTTTCTAATTCAGATTAGTACCACATTTCTGTAGTAAAACTTCATTTAGGTCTACTGTTAAGTTCAGGAAAAAGGAGGACAGAGGCTTGAAATTGGGCACTTTCTACAAGGAACAGTAGAAGAAAGTATAATCACTCTTGTTACAGCAGCTGAAAAAGGCAGAGGTTTCCCTTTAAGTGAGGGTTTGTTGTTTGGGGCTATTTTTTTTTGTTTGTTTGTTTTGGAGATTGATTTCAGGAAAGTGACATAAGTCCATTTTCTAGGAAGCTTCATATTAGGGTGTCTTCTGCTGCACCCTGCCTGCCAACTGTCTCTCCTGCCTCACAGAACAGCTGCTCACAAGTAGCAGCTCCCATTTGTCCCATTGGTTGTGACTGTCACCTGTCATTTTGTCATAGCAGTAGCTGGCACTGGGGTGGGTTGTGTTCTCTCTTACTGCAGGACTAGGCCAGACAGTGACTGATGCTGAAGCTGCAGATGCTGCCATCTGAAGACCACAGTTCCTTTATAGGTGACAGACCCAGCAAATGGAGCATAGCCTTTCTCAAAGCAGTGAAAGGCCCTTGGATCATTTCCTTTAGCCACATTTTCTCCAGCCACATTTTCTCCAGGTTGTAGCAACCTTTACAAGTGCTCAGGTGCTTTCATATTGCTCTGAAGACTGGTGTCTGCAATTATAATTATAAACCATATTATGTGCAAATACTTCTGGAGATATTAATTGTAACGGTAATCATAAATAACCAAAGATGCATTAAATCAACCACAATTAATACCAACATTTTACACATCAGCTTTCCTGGGAAAAGATTGTTTTCTGTAAAATCCAAGTTTTTAACCTTTAAAGTTTGCCATCTACTTTAAGCTATAACAAAGCAAGGATTTTCAAGCTAGGTGAAATCATGCCTTGTGATGTCCACATTTTCTTGCAAGCTGTCTATATTTGAAGCTGACTCTTGTGGCTCACTTTTACAGCATTGCTCCATATCTCAGAAATATATAATTAAACTTCACTGATCCCTATGAAAGCTTAAAATTTCAATCCTCAGTTGAAGATGTTTATGGACATTATATAATGAATAATTTCAGATAAATAACAGAATCTCATTCACCCTTTCTCCTTCAATTTCTGAAAAAGCTCAGGCATATCTGACCTATTTAAAAGCCGTACAAAAGTTTACTTCTATTGTTTTCAGAAAATAATTCCTACCTCCCTCACTCCCTACCTACCTCACCTCCAGCACTCTCCAGAGGAAGATATTTATGTAGTCATTTCCTTCATACACTGCATTCATTTAAAAAAGAAGAAAGAGAAAAGTAGAACAGTCCAAATTCCTCCACATTCTGGGAAAAGAGGCATGCTATAACTTAGTCTTCCTTACTTCAAGGACCTTTCCAGATAACACTCACCCCAAAAGCATTCTTAATTTTTTTCCCTGAGGGCCATTTCTACACCTCTTGTTTGACCATATATTTTGTTTTCTGCAGCATCTCTGTTACGTTTCATCAAACAAAAATCCTTACATGTCTCTTTCTGGCCAGGATTTTAGTTCCTTATGTTTGGCAATATATTTAGAACAAAGTAACTCAAACCACTAGAAAAGGGTTTAACCTTTTCATGAACATCCATGACACCACCTTTGGGGACAGTTTACCCAGTCCACAAAGGACTGAGGAAGGTGGTCCTACTTGCAGCAGCTGCTATAGAATTTAAAGAGATTTCTTTCAGGTAGTCCCATTTCAGATATGACCAACCTTTTCCACATAGCTTTTGATGGATTATCATAATTTAGCAGGCTACAACAAGTAACCACTCAAAACACAGTTTTAAGACAAGACTGAGAATCTGAAACAAAATGTAAACATTAAAAAAAACCCAAACCAACAAACCACAGAGTGGAAGGACTGACAGGTAACTTATAACTGAGATGTCTTCCCTTAAAGAATGAGTCAACAGTTTCAGTAAACATACAGCTTTTCTTTCTGCAAAGTTATTTTTGCTCATTCTCTGAAATGGAAAAATGTTGTCTCTAGTATGGCTTCAATATATCTGAAAGCTTTTGCACCTCCTTGCACAAATGTAACTAAATAAATTATATCTCCGATTTGCAAGCAGCATACATTATTTTTTATTGCCGTTTGTCAAAAGTCACAAGAAAACGAGTTTTTTTCTGGGAAGCATCAGTTAAGCTTTGGGCAGCAGATGTGTTTTTTTGTTTTCAAGCCTTTCTAAACACAATAAAAGTTGTTTAGAAAAGTGGTGTTATATTTTCAGAAAGAGGTAAAACACATGGTGCAGCTGAAGGCTATGGAAAACAAATCACTCATGTTTCCATCGCCTCTGCAGGGAGGTAGTGTGTGACCATCTCCCAAAGACTGATAAGCTCTGGAGACTGATGGTCACGTTGAATCAGCAAGGACTAATGAAATCAGGCCACAAGGTTCAGCTCAACCTGTACAAGGCCACCAGCACACACCAGCATCTGCGAGGAGCTGTGCTAACCAGACCAGGTGGAGATAAAGCCACGGGGATATCTGTGTGCCTGCTGGAAACAAGGTCTCTGGAACCTGGCAGCCTCTGGGCATCCAGCTAGGGTTAGCCCACAATGGGAACCATGAGAGAAGGTGTGAGTCAATTAATAGTTACCTACTAATTATTGTCTAACGAACAGAGGCATTCTTAAGCATGCTGGTGTTTTGTGACTTGCCTGCCCATGCACATGGGAGAAAGAAATTCCATTGCATACAGCAATAACATATTGATGTTTTTATAAGGCAAAAATTTGATCGGATATTTGCCACTGGTGCTTTTATAAATGCATTTATAGATGTACCTGGAAACCTCTTTTTCACTGTAGCACATGTATTTAGCCTCCAAAAATACTCTCTTAAGTAATTATTATTGCTAATACACTGCATCCCAAAACCTCACTGCTTTCAAGTCCATTTCACTGTCCATTTCAGAAGCACACAGGGCCAGCTTTTGTCATTTTCTCCCTGCCCCCTTTAAGCCAGCAATGACTTTATGCTTCCACAACAAAAGACCCATTAAAATTAAAGGAACAAGTCCTACTTGAATTCTCTGAATTTGAAAAATATCCACATTACTGGATGCTTCCACATCTTACTTTTATATGCATTGACATCATTCTAATTTGTTTCATATCTGCTGTCGGCACATATGTTGCTTCAATAAATTCACATTGCATCCAAGCTCCATGTCATACATGAATTGTAAGCAAAGGCTGTCTCACTTAGCACCTCCAATCTAACTCAACAGAAAATACAACGGCCAGCCTGCTTTCCATAACACCATGCTGATTGGCATTAGCTGTGCTAACATTACTGTCTGATTGCATCCCATTATCAGTCTCAATCACCTTGTCTAGTGGCGGTGTCCAGGCAACCAGCCCAGTTACCAACGTTATTTTGTCTGTTTTGTTTAAGTGCTGATGAGATCTTTGCTTTTCTTCCCATTTCCTGGAACTTCTCCAGACTTATAAGACTTTTATATAAAAGAAAATCACGACCAATATTAATTTTTGTAGCAGTTCTTAGTAGAATTTCTCTGTGAACATTCAGAAAAGCTTTAATAATAGTGACTGAAAAGCCCTCACAGCCACAGCTCCTTGAAGATCTCAGTTTGATATACATTAACATGCATCTACCCTTAATCTCGAATAGTAAAAATATGACTATTACAGATGCAACAAACTGGTAAATATGGTTGTGGTAGTTTGTTGCATTACTATGTGCAGCTCTTCATTCTGTACTTTGCTCCTTGCAGTTGCAGTCCTCATAGCAGGAGTTAAAAAAACCCAAACAAACCCAAAAAACCAGAAGCAGCAGCCAGAGCCCAGCCATCACAGTTCACAGCATATTGGCATATTGTCTTAGCCACAGACCTGCAGTCAACACCCATTTATGCTGAAGTGCAACAATGGAATCACAACTACACAAGTTTTTCCTCTTTCACTGGGGATTGCTGGAGGAACACAACTACTACAGATGCTTACTTTGTGAGACATTTGCAAGAGGCAAATGAAATGGTGCTTTGAAACTACTAGCTGCTAGATGTGGCCAAATAGGTTTTTGGTCTCCTCTTGCTCCCTGGAAGTTGTTCTATAAGTTGTTGCCTGTTTAGATTTGAATGTTTTGCTCATTTAGGTTTGTCTTTTTGGAAATGTTGTCAGTGAAACACTTCCTATTACAAAATTTAAAGTCTATGTTTTGGCTTTAATGGAGCATATTATTATGAAAGAGTCTGGGAATTTTTAAAATTTTTTCTAGGGGCCATATTGGCCTAAGGGATTAAAACAGGCAAGTTAAATGCCAAACTCTAAAAGGAACCTAAATAATTACATTAATACTATACGAGAATTATGTAATAAAAAACCCAAACACCATTCCTCTGCCTTGGAAAAGTGTATCAATAAGCAAATGCAAATTGCTTGCACACACTTTAGTTACAGCTGGTTCTTTTTTCCTTTGTACAAAATTTGTGGCAGGCTGCTGAAAACCCTGGCAAAAATTACATTTTTTTCTGTTTGTAAAAGTCATTTCTCAGTAACAGATAACATTACATGAAAGAAAGACAAAAATTAATATAGAGGCAGACAACCCCAGTCTCACTTTAATATTTTGTGATTTCTAGCACCTGTATTCTCTTGGATGAGCAGTTAGTCTTCCAGTTGGATTTGGTGATCTCAAAGGTCTTTTCCATATGCAGTAGGCTGACCCTGGCTGGATGCCAGACACCCACCAAAACCTCTCTATCACTCTCCTCCATAGCAGGACAGGAGAGAAAATATAGCAAAAGATTAATGAGTTAAGGATCAGGAAAGATCACTCAGCCAACACTATTACAGGCAAAACAGACTCGAATCTGGGATATTAACTGAATTCATTGCTACCAAAATCAGAGCAGGATAATGAGAAGTAAAATAAGCCTTTAAAATGACCTTCTCCCCTACCCTCATCCCCCACTCCTTCCCAGTTCTACCTCCTCCCCTCCAGCAGTGCAGGGAGACAGCGAATGGGGTTATGATCAGTTCATTCCATGCCGTTTTCCCCACTGCTCAGGGAGAGGAGTCTTTCCTCTGCTCCAGCGTGGGGTCCCTCCACCGGAGACAGCTCTCAATGAACTTCTCCAACATGAGTCCATCTCATCAGCAACAGTTCTCCACAAACTGCTCCAATGTGGATCACTCTTCCATGGGGCACAGTCCTTCAGGTACAGCCTGCTCCAGCATGGGTCCTCTATGGAGTCACAAGTCCTGCCAGGAAACCTGCTCCAGCATGGACTCCTCTCCCCACAGGTCTGCAGGTCCCTGCCAGGACCCTGCTCCACCATGTGTTTCCCACAGGGTCACAGCCTCCTCTCAGGCATCCCTCTGCTCTGGTGTGGGCTCCTCCATGGGCTGCAGGTAGATCTCTGCACTCCCAATGATCTCCATGGGCTGCAGGGGCACAGCTGCCTCACCACGGTCTGCACCAAAGCCTGCAGAGGAATTTCTGCTCCAGTGCCTGGAGCACCTCCTGCCCCTTCTCCTCCACTGACCTTTGTCTGCAGAGTTGTTCCATGAAGGAAGCTTCTGGCAGCTTCTTACAGAAGCCACCCCTGTAGCCCCTCCAGCTACCAAAGCTTGGCCATGCAAACCCAATACACCAAACCAGTTCCACCTTTGAAATATCAGGTAGATTTTCTTTTTTGAGTATTAATTATAGAACAATGACCTTTATTTTTAGGACTATTTCAATACTTATATTGTCAGTTATATTCCCCTTTTACTACAGAAAGATGAATAGTTCAGCAAGTTGGACTCTGAGCTGTATTTCAGAAGATCTCAGAATGAACTCCCCAAGTTATCACCCATTATTCAGTCAGACCTTACACAAGTCACTAGGGCAATGAAGGTCTAGGAAGATGTAGACAACAGATACCTACACCTCTGACTCCAGGCTATAAGACAGGTTAAATACCTCAAGAAATGTTAAAAGTTCAGTTAGTATTTTAGTGACAGGTGAAATATCCAAAACCTAACTAATGAAATAAAAAAAGCACACTTCACAGTCCTGTTTAGGCAGTGAATTAATCAACAGCACTGCTTCCCATCTGTACAATCTCCTGTATTTTAGAGAAGTAATGCCTTTTCTTACCTTTTTATTGAGTAAACTTTGGTTAGTTTTCTCAGAGCTAATTTTCTAAGAGACTTAGGTATACGTAAGTGCTACAGGAAAATAAAGTAGTTACAGTGTTCTCTTCACATCCTCATTCATGCAGGAAGTATTTTTGAAACATAAGGGCCAGCCACTAGGCATAGAATTGGGTACAAACACATAGTCAGGAGGTTTAGGAGCCATTGTGCATAAGTAACATCCATAGAAGCTAGAAGGAGGATACAGAGATTATTCCTTGATGGGCAACTGCAGCAGATTGCTTTGCATGAACCAATGGCTGCCTGTCTTTCCTGTGCACCTATGTGCAATGAAACAGGAATAAGCACTTTCATTCTGTTCTCTTCTGCCTCACAGGGCACAAGGGAAGAACTGTCAAATCACAAGTTTTATCACAGCAGTGTGACATCATTTTTCCTCTGAAGCATCAAAAAACCCATAGTAATAGCAAAAACCTTGAGAACAAAGTTAAACAAAACAAAATTACAAGAAAGAGCTCCTAATCTTTTTCTCCTGAATGAGAAAAACTGTATACAAAAGATATAGCTACAATAGTTCATTTTAGGAACCTTGTTGTAAGAGTAGGTACAGCATTTCAGACAAGAGTATTTGGAACCAATTTAATTCTTTCCTTCCCCCTCCTTCAGGGGAAGGAGGCACAAAAAAATAACTGCTCTATAGTTTTCTTATCTAGAGAAGGCAATATTAATACTTTTTTTTCCTTTATACGGGAAGAGGGGAATATATTACATAAATGTGGATTTAAAACCTAAGGCAGTTAGTGACATTAACTAAAACATTTACCTTTGGTGAGAAATATCAGGTGTTACAGGACAAAATTAAAATAAGGAACATTTCAGCTGGATTTCTACAACCTCATCTACAGGACACTGCAATCACCTTATTCATGTGTTTGCTGATTTCTCATCATTACTAGCTAAAAAAGTCAGAGCGCCTTCTGTTCATTATACATTTATTCATAACAGGTTCACCGTTTTCCTGATATGAATGTTTTCAGCAATTTATAAAAAGCCAGGGCAGCCATTCTGTTAAAGAATTATAGTCCCTTTTCTTAAGCTGAATAACCAATGCTCAAATCTCCTAAACATATGGGGACCAGACACTGAGCTCAGAGGTACTAAATAATGAGTTGTCATGCATCCTCCATCTCCCAGGACTGCTCTGAAAGTCATAAACAGTCATCGTTCTGTACAGCTGAACTCCTCATCCAGGACACCACTGAGGACAGCAGTACTGTCTGGTTTTGCACCAATCAAGCCATAATCAGTACTTGTATCACTTTTATCATGCTTTTGGTTTTAGCTAGATTAAACGATTAGCCCTGCTCTCATATTTTTGACAATTTCCTTAAATTATTTAGATTAATATAGTTTACAACCTGGTTATGGCCAGCATTGCTGGAGGCAGAACCAAGTTCTTGACCTGGACACCACTGAAGTGCAGAGGATTTGTAACTCAGCAGTTACGAAGACCCTCTGAAATCCAGATGGCAGCATTTTTTAGTGCCACTGATGGTGTGATGTTGCAGAGAATGAGTGGCTGAGAGTTTCAGAAACATTGACAGTAAACAAACAAAACTACTTAGGAGAATGAACAGAAATAAATTTTGATGAAGTCTGTTTTGACGTTTGTTAAGGCAACTTCTTGGGTCCCTGTGGGAAAGCAGAAACAAAGAAATATGTATACTTGAACCTGAAGTTCCAGGTCTTTGCCTCAGTTCTATATCCCAGTTTCAAGGGTTATTTACCCAATTCTGAGACCCTTCCAACTCAGAGTATTCTGTGATCCTGTGTGTGAATTTGAAACATTTCATAGCATATTTCATAAAAACATCACTAATTAGTCTTAGGAAAATAGCTCCACAATATAGTATCCATATAGCATATTCCAATAACCATTTCAAGTTTTTCTTTAAGGCTATAAGAATTTGAAAGGCTTTTATTTAAAGATAAAAAAAAGTCAGAAGTAAAAATTCCATTTACCTCTAGGACTGCAGCTTGAACGAAACCAAATAAACCACATAGATACCACAAAAATTAAGAAAAGGACCATCACATACCTCTTTTCATTCCATCTAACATGAAAGCATTGTAGCATTAGCTGGGCTCTCACCACAAAAAGGTAAAATCATCAGACCAAGGGAAAGCAGAAGCATAGTTCTGCCATACTAGAGGTGGAGAGTTCTCCACCCTCTTTCCCCCATGGCCAAAACCAGGAGATAAAAGCAACACCAGCTGACAAGATCCCAGCCACCTAATTGAGGAGAAATTGAGGGGTTGTGGGGAGAGAAAACCTTTTTTTACTTGTTTCCATCTTCATCTGGGTGCTGTTTACAGTTAATACAAGCAGCTGTGACTCTTCCTGTGTGAAAGACATTACCATATTCCCTTTCAGGCTGAGGACAGGCTATTCAAACTAAAACACCATCTCAATGCAATTAAAGCACACATACCTGGCACAAAGAATAAAACAGATTGCAGGGGAATGTGAGGGCTTACTGAAGACTCAATAAGATTGGCATAAAACAGCAGAAGTCTGCCATAATTTCTATTAACTGGGCTGAAAATTACTGATTTCTCTATGTTGTTAATTTTTGTTCTAAAACTCCATATTTACGAAATTTGAGTAACTAGAAAATGAACCCACAATACCCTTGTATATCTGAAGCAGCAAAACTTCTCTATTTACTTTAAAGATTTTTTCACCTCTTGGACATGCATCAAGCCTAAACATGCAGATCAATAAACCTATTTTTCTTCAGTCTTTAAAACAATGATGTAAGTGCAGAAAAAATAGCTTTGTTTCTCATTTAAAATTACAAATATATGTAAAGATCACATCTGTCTTTTCTTTAAGAATGCAGAAATCATACTTACACAGACTTGCTGATGATTTAAACTTATCTAGGGATTTAGTGAATCAGTAATTCAAGTACAAAAACATGTATTTGAATTAATGCATGTTGTTCTGAAGAACAGTGAAAGTAAATAAGGTGAATACCATAAAAAAAGAGGTGGCTGAACACAGAATTAAGTATTGACGCTAGCCCATAAGTTTATTTAACTATGGATTTCTAAAATAAAAGTAGTTGATTGGAAAATAACAAAAAAAGAAGCATTGTAGCAGTAGCCACATGTAAAACACGAGGAGTATTAAAGAAATAGAAATAGCTTCTTACTAGTCTCAGGAACAACAATTACACCTGTGAGTTAATACTAATTTTAGTTCACTGCATCTGTTGATTCTGCTTGAAGTGCCTGGGTAGTTAAAACCTAAAGGAAGTGACACGCAGAGGTCTCAATGGCAAATGTTGCTTAAAAGCATTTCAATGGAGATGAAACAAACAACCAAAGAAATCCAGCAGCTTTCACTGAGTTTCTGAGGTTTCTTTATGTTTATGGCATCTTTTCCTTTGGGAAAACTAACCACAAATTATTTTCAAAAATAATCCTTTTCTCCCTCATTTTCTTGGGCACAGATGTCTGACTTATTCACTTTCTATTGTCTGTCAAAACATATACAAAATACACATTAAAGTAGTAGACAAAGACACATTTTTCACAAAGGAAGATCAATGAGGGTCTCATATGTCCTGTAGTTCACCCTCAAGATAGAGAGGCATTGGGCACTCCATCAGTCTCTATAAAAGTATGAGCTCAACTACTCAATTATTTCATTATATTTCAATAAGCAGTTTAAGCACAAAATTTCAACATATTTTATTCATCTTCATTTTGTTTTATCCAAAACCCAAAGTAACTAGGGAAGAGAGGCTGTAGAATATTTTCAGAGGACCATATAAAGGACTCTGATGCAAGACAGACTCAATGAAGGAAGAAAGAGTGTCCTTAGTAAGTTGGTAAGTTTGTGCTTCCAGGACAGAAAGCAAAGTGAAAGTACATGAGTAGTGTGGGAGGGAAGACTTGTAAGGAGAAGCCTTCATCCTGAGACCATAGCAGGAGCTTTGGGATAGATGCCAGGAGTTAAGAGTTTAAAGAAAAAGAGAACTGTAGGAACCCAGAGTGCCGAGAATATTTCTCTGCCTGTTTTTAAGGGTTCTTACCCCCCTGAACAACACTGGTTTAGCTTCAAACCTTGGAAAAAATTACCAACAGTCAGACAAGAACTAGAAAATACAGTGGTCTGAATTAGGTGATAGACTACTATGTAAGATTGTCACAGGGTGAAAATTTTAGAGGTTTTGGGCTTCTCTTTGTAGTAAATAGATAAGAGTAAAAAATATCAAAATGGAGAATTGTTGTTGTTCTCTAAACCTTCTTCTTCTTCTACCACTCCATATTCTGCAGTAAAAGTAGTTTGGAATGATTGGATAGCAAATTCCGCAGTTCCTAGTCGTGTTACTGAATAACTGGTAGGAAAGTGAAAATAATGTACGTTTTTAGTAACTATTGGTTAAAGTATCTTTAAAAGGCTATGTAAATCTTGATAATTAGACTCACTCCTACTTTTCTTCCTTCTATGTTGTACCTGGGTCATGCTAGTGGCTCTGTTCCTCTGATAAGACTTAATAAACAACTATCTGGAAGCATTGAAACTCAAGGAAACATCTCGGTTTAGCTCTCAAACTCCTTGCAAGGACTTTCAGCAAATTCTCTCCCATCAGGAGAGACTTGATTTACAGCATGGTAAAGTGTCAGGGAACTAAAATTCAGCACCAATTTGAAGTTCTAAGATTACAGTCAAAGATGACAGCCTTGGCACCAAATACTTAAGAGCAAAAATTAGTGAAAGCCATCATTTTGCTAGTGACAAGAAAATAGTTTCCATTTAACCTAATCAGTTATACTTAGGAAAGCATCTGAAATTATTTTCAACAACCCTAAGAAAACAGTGGGTAGGTAAAAAGCCCTCAATTAAATAACTTCGCTTCCACATACAAGCCCACCCATGGAACAAAGGATGGAGCATGGCTCAAGTGACTTGCACAATGACCATGAACTGTTTGTCCACAGACTAATACACGGTGTCAGCCTGTCAGCAACTTCTGTGTCGCTATCATCACTTTCTGCAGCACTGCTGGCGGCAAGAGCTCCTGCCAACATGGAGACCTCTTTGCAAGGGCCACAGTTTTGCTGTTGGATGGCACTGCAGAGGAGATGCTTTTGCAAGCAAAGCAGGATTCCCATTCAACCCTAAGGGTAGATTCAAACTGAGTCCAAATACACTTGCAGTTGTATTTGCTCTTTCAGCTGAAATTTTAATATTTTCACCAATCTTTAAGAAAAAATAATAAACATCAGGCAACCTGACAACATCAGGACTAGAACTTGGTCTTTTCCCTCCATTAATCAGAAAATGCAGTATACAAGTAGGGATTTGAGACGTTGGTTCGGTTCCTCTGTAATAACACAAAACTCTCATAACCAATTTTGTTATTGCTTTCTATTCATTTCTTTAAAAGCAGAAGTTAAATTCAGGATCCCTGTAACAAAGTTAGAGCATGAATCACTGGAAGATTATGGATTAAGTAATATAAAGACACATTGCTTTGCATGTAATGTCTCCTGCCTATGAGTGACCTAGTTACTCTGTGAGGAATTTTAATGGCCTTTAGTTTTAGAAAATGCTGATAGCCTATCCTTTGAAATACCAGACCTCTTAAAAGTAATTCAAATAGTCCCAGAAAAAAATAATTGAAAGCAGGTTAAATCTCCAGTACTCAAAAAACCCCTTTTTTAAAAAACTCCTGTTAAACTCAGATGGGTTTTCTTCCCCCATCTCTATAACATTACAGAAAGATATCTTTTGGCTTAGAGTCTGGGTGTTTGTTGGAAAAAGGACTGTGAGATGAGGATTTAAGAGAAAAAAAAATTGTATACTCTCTAGTTTTGTTTAATACAGGAACAATTTCATCGATTTTCAGCTCAATTTGTTTTGGTTTCATTTGGCTTTCTACAGAGAAAGACTGATAGGTTTTAATATAGTTCAGTCTCAAGAGCTGGAGATGTGACATTCCCCAGTTCTCCTCCCATGCTTTGCAACAGTTCCTGGGGCCAGGTGTTTAGTGTGAACCTATTACTGGGTGAATTGGAATATATTTTACTGTGAAGTAAGCTTAGCATTGAGAAAATATGAGAATCAAACAGAAAACACATTACCAGTGTGTGTTCAAGCAACAGAGTGAGTGTTTCACTACTGAAAACACCATGTTTAGCATTACACAGCCAAATGCTTAACTCAAAATATGTTTGTTGCCAGTCACATCATTAACAAAATATGAATAGCAATTTTTTTAAGTACTTTCTCCATCATTTTAGCCCAAGAGTATTTTATATTATCAATGCTTAACCAATAACAGCAACAAAACAAACAAAAAAGAAAAATACACACACACACAAAAAGAAGCCACACCATTTTTGTATTTTGATTGATCAAACCCTGTATATTAACACAGAAGACATAAATATTTCCCTAAAACATGCGCTCACTAATGAATCTTTTTCCATACTTATTTGGTTATTGTAAATTGTTACCATATTGCAATATTACCATAAAACCTGCAGCTGCTTTTGGGGAATCTTTTCTGGATTTTTTCTTTTCCCATTTTAATTGCCATTCACTGTGGCTACTATATATGTCAAACCAAAACTTCACCATTAAAGGAATACCTTTACATACCTTATATATTTCATAGATATTAAAGTATATATCTACAGATTTTTATATAACTTGCACTGTTGCTTGCATCAATGACAAAATGTGCTGTTTCCTGAAGATCTCTGAGCTATGAACAAAGTCTGCTGCAGATAGTAGCTATGCTCACCCTAACAAACAAAAATATTCTGGACATTTGTGCGTTAGTTTAATACTTATTGGACTTGACTGAAAATCTTCTACCTGCTTAAATCTGTATGTTGAAATCCAGTCATACATATACTAGAAAAAACGCCATGATTAATTACACAGATGTACAGCAGGGGAGAAAGTATGATAATTACACATCACAATTCTCCAGAATTATTGAATTGCTTTTCTCCCAGGGAAGGTTACACAGACCAGAGTGTACATGCAACATTAAACATCCCCCCCTTGGAATTCAATGCAGAAGAAGGGGCGACATTTACTCTGGGCTTCGACAGAAGAGGGAAACACCACCTGAGGCACAGGCGCTGGACACCGCAGCGTTGGGCTCTGGAAATCCTGGAGCGCCCCCTGCCGCTGGCACAGCCGCTACTGCCACAACCGAGCTTCAACTTCCAAACGGCATCTCGCAAGGACAAGGATTTCCCCCCTCTTTCACTGCCATCGAGAAAAAAGTAAATAGCTTTAAATCGCGTGAATCGCTAAGAGCGAATGCTAAGGCAACCTGGTGCTACAAGACAAGGTATTTGTGGTTTGTTTGGTTGTTTTTTTTTTTTTTTTTTAAATAATGTTGTAGATCAAACTCACAAATAATTTTAAGGAAAGATACTCTCTTCCACATGATAATACAGTGTACATAGAAATAGAAGGTGCAAATGAAGCCTAGGGACTGAGGAAGGTAAATGAAGTGCTGAGTCTGGAAACATCATAGAAACATGATCTGGCTTGGAAGAGACCTTAAACATCATCTAGTTCCAACCCCACTGTCATGGGCAGGGACACTTTCCACTAGACCAGGTTGTTCAAAACCTTGTCCAGACTGGCCTTGAACACTCCCAGGGGTGGGGAATTAATCTCTTTGCTGGGCAACCTGTTCCAGTGCCTCCACACCCTCACAGTCAAGAATGCCTTCCCAATATCTATTCTAAACCTGCCCTCTTTCAGTTTATAGCCACTACCCCTTGTCCTTTCATTTCATGTACTTGTAAACAAGTCCCTCTTCAGCCCTTGTAGGCCCCCGTTAAGTACTGGAAAGCTGCTCTAAGGTCTCCCTGGAACCTTCTCTTCTCCATGCTAAGCAGACCCAAACATCCTCATGTGCTTAATTTAAAGAGGTTCTAAATCTCTTCTTAGTCTTTGAATCGTGAGAAAAATATTTGAGAAACTTAACTGCCAGGTAACTGCACATCTTTCCTTCTGTTTAATGTGAAGGAATCTTTAGGAAAGTTGATGCTTCAATAGATTGCCTGCAGTTAAGGAGAAAGACAGAGAGACCTTGTGCTTAATATCACCAATGATCCTATCTCACAAATACAAATCTCAATCACCATAATAGTTATGTTTAAAATGAAATATACTCTAAAATGCTGGGTAAAAAACCATTTTGTATGACTCACCATTCCAGAGTATCATTACTAACTTGGAATCCTGGAATTAAAGATGTGAATGACATCTAGAAATTCAAACAAATGGGTTGCTTGTCAGAAATGCAGTGGTTGCAGCTCTCAGTTCTGACAGGAAAATGGATTTGAAGCAATACAATATATCCTCCCACTTGTATGAAACACTACAAAATATTTAGGCAAGTATATTTTCTACATCACCCCAACAGCAGTCACTCAATAAAGCGATAATTATTGATATTCCTACAGTTTCCAAGGAAATTAAAGAGAATAATAAAATACCGTACTTCTATTGCATGACTAACAACTTAGGGAAGAATGGTGACTTATTATTATATTTATACAGTCATTCAAAATAAAGAATCAGACACACTCTGTACTGGCACACTGCTGTCATACAATCCAATACACAACCTTCCTCTCAATGTTTCAAAACATCTTTTAATACTGTAGAAAAACTACCACTCTATAGACAGCTACAGTATGTTTTTCTCTCAAACCCCTTGTTATATTTCAAGAAAAGTTCAATGTCCTACCAGGAATTTCGCTTTAGGGAATCACATCTTTCTTCCATGTAGGCTCTTCAGCAGACATGGATGGAGTTGACTGAAAAGTCTTTTCATACTTTTGTTCTTCTTATCAAAGAAAAACAAAAAAAGTCCTTTTGATGCACGTTTTTCTTCTCTTTTCATATATTACTCATTTCCAATTTCCCAACATTCTCTTATTTTTTTTCTTATTGTGTTTTTTTCTACTTGTCCAGTGGAACAAAATTAAAAAGGAAACACTCTTCTCCCCCACGTTCTTTTTTGTTTGGTTGGTTTGGTTTTGTGTTTAAGAAGGAAATAATCCACAGGAACTGTGTAACAGCATACAAAACAATTAATTTATTTTCCTTTCATTTCAAACAGAGTCAGTTTTCCCAACCAATTCCATTAAATGTTAACCAGAGGGAGAATTTGACATGACACTTGACATCTTTCAAGCCCCAGGGCCAGAAAATCTTCAATTCATGCAAAGCTCTTTCCAGGATAGTACTCTGCTTCCCTAATTCTCCAGTGGAGCAGCAGTGGAAAGGGAAACACTCATCACTCATCTGAACCATGCCTAGTTTTACAAACAAATGTTCGTTATGCAGAATTTTATTGAGTAATCTTTCAGTTCTTTTTGTTCTCAAATAATAAGACCAGTAATCATGACACTGGAACATTGTTTGCACATCTCTGACCACCTGCAAACATTATTAGGCTGTGTGTTCCAGCTCTGTCAATCTCACAAGCCCAAAGTAAATCGTCTGAACAGAAAAGCTGACAAACACAATAAATGGTGGGAAATGAAGCAAAAAATGAGTCAGTAACAAAGTACCAGCACTTTCTGTGACAACATACTCAGGCTACTGATATTGTTTCCACCAATACAAAATAACGAAACAACAACAAATCCAACACAAACAAACACAACTTTAAGAACAACAGCTATTATTCGAACAATAAATACTTGGCATGATATCCAAGCTTTTGGTCTTATTCTTATCCCTCTGCTACTGGCATTAGATTTCACATCAAAGCAACTTGAGAGGTGACCTGTGTACTCTCTTAAGCAAGGATATATTAAACATTGATGATGGTGGTTTAATAAGGGTTTACTGGTGGTTTAACAAGGCTTGACTTCGTCACCTGTGTGATTAAATTAGAGAAGAAAATCAGGTCTGTGACAGACAATTATATGCCTGCATATAACAGAGACAGTTGCCTACTGTCTTCGGTAGACAGCTGCACAGCTACAAATGCATTTAGCACTTCTCTAAAATATGGTAATATGAATCTTTGTTTCCCTACCTGTAGAATGAGGACAAAAGAAGACTTGAAAAAAACCAAAATCAAAACAAACCAAACAAAAACCCCTCCAATCCTACATCCCTATTCATCATGTTACTATTTTAACTGCAATTTAAGCCCAGTTCAAATGAGGTAATTAATCACCAGCTTGTTTTTTTCCCTCAGAAAGTCTTTGTAATGCTTTCCATTCTAAAGTTGGTGCAAATAAGGATTCCAAAAGAATTCTTATTGAGAGATCAGAAGTCTGGAATCCATTTACATTGGGCTTTCAGCAGGAATGTCCTTTGAGGTAAACATTGTACGAGTGATATTTTGCTATCGATATAAATCCACTGGAATAAGAAGACCAATAAATACAGAGATAGCACTAGTCTATATTCCCACTGCAACTGAACAACAACAGAGTATTTATTAAAGCAAAACCAATTTAATTGTAGGCTTCATCTTCCATCCTACACATCCTACATCTTTTATGAAAGAATACACATAGACTGTCCAGGTGTATAAACTGAACCAAGTTCTGTTCTCCAAGCAACACACAACCTGGAATCAAATCCACTTGAGTCAGTATGTAAGAGCAAAGCAGGTCATGGGGAACTATGTTTGCAGTAAGCATACAACAATATATTACGTTGTTGCCCTCAGCAAGGATTTCTGACTCAGTGCAAAATCACTGTACACCTTTGAAACTGCCCCTGCTTCCGTGTTTGAAATACAGTAGTTATTCCTAACGCTGTTACTGAGGGAAATAAACTGACAGTGCAGAGAAAGCTCCTGTCTGCACATTTAAATCCATGTTCATGGTACCTCCGAAAATGTGCTGCAGAAACATCTCAGAAAAAGATAACCTGTCAAGAGAACACTGAGGAATAATTTCTATGCAGGCAATAGGTAAGCAAGCAGTCCCCAGTCCAGACTTACGAAGGATGTGACAAAGGTCTATAAATGTCTGTATCGCTGACAGCATTTGGAAATTGATTTGTTTGTTGTTTCTTCAAATAGACTGATTTTCTTATATCAAGCCCTTAGAAAGGAGTTTTAAAAGAAGAAAAGGAGCTAGGTTTTCTGTTCAGTGTATTGCTAAAGCTATGGAATTCCATGACAAAAGATGTTGTAGAGGCTAGAGCATCCCAAAGTTTCAAGGGCGCACTGTGGAAGTTTATGAAGAGATATGTGTTTAAGATCATTGAATGTAAGAAAAATACATGCTTTTCAGACAAGCTCTTTCTTCTTTTCAAACACTTGAGGCTCAAGTGGTTGAAACACTGGGAGACTGCTTGGAAGAAACATTGAAACCTTTGCCCTGATGGGCTACTTCTCCATAAACACATTTTTGACCACTGCCAGTTGGCACACTGGGCTAGATAGAACCTCTGGGCTGCCAAAAAAAAAAATCAGCCTGTGATTAACTGGTACCATTTGAAAACCCTTCTGCTCTTGCTTCAGTCCTTTGTTCCACCCCAGATTCAAATAAGTACCTGACAGTTTCTAGAATCTGCAGAAAATGTCAAGGCTTATAGAAAAGCTATTTGTAGAAGTACATGTTCTTAAGCTCCTCTCTCTGCTCTTGATCTGATTGTGTGGTAGAACCTTATCTAGTAAACATACCCCACGCACAGGATTATTTTTTTTAGGATACAGAATATATGATCCTTATCACTAGAGGAAGTGGCTTTCACAAAAGCCACATGACTAAAACCTGTCAGTGGTACTCAGGTCCTCTTTTTTTTTTTTCAGATTAGGTCTTGGTTTTGCCATTTTCATCTCTATCTAAGCCCTGGAATGAGGAGTGAGCTCTGAAAACATGCAGAATATAGCAGATCTACTCTTTGGTTTTATTACAGAATTTAACACTTCATCTCCTAGGGTATCATCTCAGAACACAGCTGCACATATCTGTGTCCCCAGGAATGTAAATTTCCACATTTGGAAGTAGGAATGTGGACCCAGGATGCACAAGTTCTCTACCTCCTCCAGGCCTCAGAGAAGCCACACATGTGGCAGAAATCAGCAAGCACTTGTCTTAGGAAATCAGAGCACAGTGGCAACTGTTTTAACTACCTCCCCCTTTGCAGATTAATCCTGATCAAAGATCCCAAAATCTTTCCTACAGGTTTGCATAATCTCTGCTGGCATCTTCAAAATTAGTAGGGTATTTAGAGAGTAGTAAAGAAATATAGATCCTATTGGAACTACTCAACCATGGTAGCATTTATTGTTTCTCTGGCATGCCTAAACCTGTACCCAGCTGCTAGAAAAGCTCTCTGGCTATCCAGCAAGGTGAAGCCACGCAGGCAGATGATGCCCCATGACAGACTGTCAAATGCAAATAAGTAGTGTCCAAAGAAATGCATCCTAATGGCAAACATAAACTAATTAGGCTGTATAAGTCATTCCAAAAACATCCTACCTGCTCATATCTGTTGACAAAACAAAGACTTTAATCATCTTTCTAGGCACTTTTCCCCAGTACCTTTTCTGCTTAGACACCCATTTGAAGTACTCTTCTTAGTATAAAAGATTATTAGCATTCTATTTAGCACACAAATAATTACATACAGCTGTTTAGAAACCAAACCAAATAAACAAAACTGGCCATTCACTTCAAGGAATGAGTTCAAGGACCAGGAATCACTTGATCAGATAAATCACTGAAAACCAGTAATTCTTGATGTACAGGAAAAAAAATACTAAATATTTTTAAGACAGATACATGAATGTTATCTAGTAATAATATTAAGGAAAGGTCTGCATTTATTTGTACATACATTTCTATAGAAGACAGGGGGCTGGATCTTCCAGCATGTCAAATAAAAGTCATTGCACAGATGATTTTTTTCATTAGAGAACTGAAATAATAACAGTAATAATAACAGAATAGTCGAGTCCAACACCTGCTTTACTGAGCACAAGTCACTGCCAAATAAGTCATACTAGCTGTACATTCATAGTCACATTCTGATATATGCTAATATTCACATTCTAAAGATTAAGAGCCAGAAATACAGAATGAATAAAAAGTAATTTTGCATATTCAAATATTTAAGCTTATCTTTTACAGGTGTGTTTAGGTATCAAAAGTCAGTTTCCCTGTCATGGCTTTTGGGGAGCAGCAAACACTGGCCTCTATCTCTGTATATAGGAAGATATCTTTGCTCTGTTCCTGGAAACCAATACATCTCTCTAAAATGAACTTCGTTCATTTGACAGAACCAATTAAAAATGCATCATTATTAAATACATTATTCTTTGGAATAATCACCACAGTGAAACAGAGATTAATGAAGAAATAATGCACATAGTATCTGAATGTGTTGTGTCTTTTATCCAGTGTCTACTTTGATGGAAAATTCCATTATGAAAATTTGACACAAAATGTCTAGAACTTACCGATTTTTAACAAAATACTTACCTTTGCTACAATTTGCTGTTTACTAGTTTTGTCCACAATCTCAGTCAACATGCAATTTTTTAATATAACTGTTAACAGAATACATTGCCTCAAGCACTAAATTTATACAGTTACTCTTAAAACACATTGCTTCTGTGTTGTTTTCACAACTCTTCTCGAAAACTTTGCCTTGGATGCAGCCTCCAGGTTAGTGCAAGGTAGTGTGCTGTCCTAGTTACATTAGCTCTATACCTAGAATCACCCTGAAATATAGAAGAAAGCAAACATTTTATTTTCTGTCATTTGGAATATATTGAGGCAACCGTAAAAATAACAGAACACAACTTGCAGCTATAAAGCCCAAAAAACATCACTGAATTCACATGTTGGGAAGCCAAACAGAAATGAAACACAAAAATCTGCACCAAAGCTCTGTGTATGCAAAGCATTTAACAAAAGGAAGCAAAAGGATTGGGGAACTCCTGAGAAGTTGCTGTCTGTGTCACAGTGATTAAATCTTTCAGGGGCCTCCTAATGAATATCATGACGAAAAACAAGCACCAACGAGCAGAATTTACAGCTCTTTTCAGTAATTAATAATTTAAAGCTTCAGAGGGTTAATTTCAAACCCAAACTTGAAAGAAAATCTTTAGTCTCTGGTTACAAATATACTGACATAAAACTAAACCATGATTTATCAGTCTTCTTTATTTGGAATTCACTTAGCAGACTGACCAAGAACAACATCAGTTCCATTTCATTGACAAAGGAAGATATTCTACTGAAAGTAGAGGAGTGCAAGTGAGTATCTTTACAGTAGATTAAAAAAAGAGTTCACAGAATTTCAAGTTGCTGAACAAACACAACAGATCTCATACATATACGTATACATACATACACACAGATTCAGTAACTGTTTTTTTAATTTTTCCGTCAAGTGAGCTTGAATCTTTCATCTAGAATCTTCTATTGAAGAAGAAAAATATGTCATTTTTTCTAAAGTAATTCTTTCCAATGCTTTTGAAAGTTCGCTGCAACAAAGGTAAAAGATTCTTCCCTCCCACATAATATGAGCAGAAAAGAAGCTTTAGAGGATTTCACTGAAGGTGGTAAAATCCTAACATAATAAATTCAATTTAAATTAGCCATACATTTATCTTTCTGTCATGACTCCAGCTGGGACAGTCAGTCTGCTTCTTGCATGCTTCTGAGTACATGCAGAGAGTTCCAGAAGGATGGGGAGGCAAAGCAGCAACAGTGCAGAACAACATTCATTCACAGCAGGAAAGAAGTTGCCTTCATCAAGCACCATTTCCACCACCTGCTCCCTGGAGATACCAGAAAGCAAATTCTTTCTACTTGATGTAAGACAGCTACTATTAACGCTACAGAAGAGTCTGGCTTGTGGATTTCATGGAACAAGACAGTCACATGGAAATGACCAGCTCCTTGAACACAAGCAAAAGAGAAATCTTAACAATCATGTGAAGAGTATGTTATAGTGAAATTTTAAGCTGGCATTACATGAATTTCTAGTATTTAACACAACAGAACCTTTACTTTCATTGTAGAACTCAGTAACACTTTTGGCTGGCAATGTTCTCCAAATCTTTTTAAGGTAGTTAAAGCACCAATAGGTGACAAAGTAACATCCTTCTGGAAATCCTGTATGTTAAGCTTACATTGGGCAAGGATCTTTCTTTTGAATTTGAAAGTCTAGACGTAATATTTCTCATTGTTCATAATGAACAATTTCCACTGTTTTATACCAAAGTTCAGTACTGTAGTAGAAGAGTGAACATTCCAACTCACAGTTGCATATTTTAGTATTATTTGCTTTCCATTGTTTATTCTTATTGGACTTTATATATAGTCATTGAGATTTGCATAATGATCCTCATGTGTTTTCCATTAATGACTCTCCCAATTCCCAAGGAACCACACTGGTCACAGATGAACAGTTGGCCCTCTGAAAGCCCTGACAAACTTTTCTGACTACCCAGCCTGAGCTTTCATAAACACCTCTAAATATCCATTCTTTTTTCTCGTTTGTGAAAGCTGGATACTATTAATAGTCATAAGCTTGCATAAAGAATAGGAGCCCTCTGCCACACAATGGACATTCATTTCTGCACTTCTTAACCTATTGGTTTTAATGGAGTCTATTTCACAACACTTTAGATCCCACACCTATTGCTATGTAGCTTCCTTACTATTTTACTGTAAAGCACTTTCTCACATGAACTTTTAAACATCTCAAATACTTTGCCACAATCAGATTTCTGTTGACAAGAATTATGGAACATGAGAAGAAAGGCAAAATGCCATTATATGATAATAATCTTTGAGAGGTCTTGAATATCTGAAACATTTATCTTTAGTACTGTCAAAAGTGTCTTTCCACTCATAAGAGAAAAAAAATTAAAAATGCAAAATGGAATATAAGATAAGTATTTGTATTACATTTACAAGCATGGATACCAGTTCCTACCAACTACAAAGATTCATATATATGTGGTGAACCCACTACTTAGAAAGACAACACACATATAAATACACATATAAATATTTATTGTTTATTCAGCATCAGAATTATGACTGATGTTAAATAAAAGCAGTGCCCAGAGAGCAGAATCAGAGACTAGAATTTTATGCGTGATTCATGTATCTTATTCATTATATTCCACATACTTTCTTCACAATCACAAAGCTCTTTTATCTCATGTTTCGTACACACTTTCTTCCATATTTCTTCAAACCTTTCGTCTGCAACATTCATGCCAGTATTGTGGAGAATTTGTTTAATCTACAAAAATAATACAAAATAATACAATTCATGTAATTCTGGTCAGCATTTTGTTAAACTATACAGCATCTGGCTTTTACATATTTAGCAATCTCTATTTGCCACAGAATATTTTCCCACTCTTAAAGTAAAACTACAGACCACATCTTCCATCCTTAACCAAAGAAGTTCCTATTTAAGTAAATCTGAATATTATTGCAATGAAAGCTGTACAAAATTGCCTGTAATTAATGAAGTAATGTTGGTGCACTACTTCAACACTTGGGAAAAATCAAACACAGAAGACTCAGGGAAAAGCAATTATTTTTTAAAAGCTCTAAGACAAGTTTTGTTTATCCACTCTATTTTTGCTGTCTGCAGTTACCAACACTAATCAGATTATTATTATCTGCATTTCACAGAAAGAGTACTATACACAAGATCATCAGCTGCTATAGATAAGCTGGTGAAGTGACTAAAATGAAACGGTCCACATCAACTTTGGGCCTTGCTATAATTTTACACCAGAATAATTCAGCAGAAGGGATTTTTTCCATACTTTCTCACTTGGTTGCTTCCTGTTGCATGCCTCCTTACACTGACCTGTTGACTCATCAGAGAAAGGTACCTTTAGAAGAATATTCATGTGCCCTGTGTTTCTATTAGTAACAGTAAATATTTGGCATCTTCAATTGTATCATATATGTGTGTATGTGTGTGTTACATTTATGCTATGGAGATTTTATGCATGCTTTGATAAAGTAAGACCTTTAACACAGTCAAATCAACCTCGTTGATCATCTTCCTTTAAAACTGTCTTTTGTATAAATACAGGCCTGACCCCAGTACAGCAAGTCTTCAGCTTCATCTTAGCCAATAAACCTATGAGAGTTTATGCACACTGAAATTGCAGGAGGAAAAAAGGGACTGAATTTTGCTCTTTAAGCATAGGTGTTGTTCCAGTTATATCAATCATATTACCCACAAGTAAAACAAACCAGATCTGATCCAATGTTTTCAATGAGCTAGAAAAATATAGAAGTTAAACTAAAAGCAATATTCCATCACAGGATACCAATGCAGGGAGAATAAAGGACTAGATGCTCTCATAATTTGGCTTCACCATATTAAGAGAGAGCTCTGTCCTGACTCATCAACTGCTGTAAAATCATCACTGACCAAACCACAGACTATTGTGTACAGACAGGATAAAACTCACTCTCAGCTGTGATCAACATGTTCATGCGGCATATAAATTACACACTATTCCTCAGTTACATAACTTCTATTCAACAGACTGGAGAGAATTTCAGTGAAGAAAACAGCAAGCCCAAGAACTATTTTGTTCTTTTGTAACATGATGAGTCACCTCATGAAACTGTTTTATAGTCAGAATTTGCATTCATTTCCACCAGTCTATACAAAAACTATTAGTATTAAATTAATCCAGGCTATAATTTAATATTAATATCATATAATCATATAATAATTTCATTAACAATGAAATTTTTGAAAACATTAATTATACATCAAAACAATAATCATAAAATTCCCAAACAGTCCATTTCATGAACATAGGGTGTTTTAACAGACTCAGAGGTGGTTCTGCACTGAATTCTCTATAGCTGGTATAGTCTACAACAGAGTATGACATCTCAGGACATGTTATAACTTCAAAGAAGAGTTCTATCTAGTGCTTGACAGATGTAATTGGCTTCTGAATGAAGCAAGAATTCCATTTACCATTAGCTATATGCTGCACACACACATTTCCTGCTTTCAGAGCTAGATTATAAAGTGGCAAATGCTCATGTGCACAACATTCTGACAAGGTGTTTTATGAACATGACACCACACCTTTTGCCCCCAGTCACTAACTAGCAACATTCTTTTCTGTAAAATATATATTCAAGTTCCAGATCCACTTTCAAACATGACTCCTGAATATTTAATATAATGAGTAGTAGAGAGGAAGAGGTTGTCATGGCTTCTTTTCTCATTTTAGATTTGAATTTCACATTTCATTACAACTGTCTAATAAATTGTATTTCAAGTAATGAAGCTCTCTCTTAGTATTTTTTCACTATAAATTGCATAAAAAAAAGTGGTAAACAACACTGAAGAAGAAGCAGCAAAGTTGTTTTAGTATTTATGTGGGAGAAACTCTGGTCTGTGGGGAAACAGAGTGGTAGCACCCTGCAGAGATATCACAGAAAAATCATGGAAGTCCCCAAGTAAGTCCCTAGAGTCTCACATCCCATCTTCCTCTTCAGAATTATGAGACAACACAGCATTGCTGTGTGACTCCCAATGTCCTCCATCACTGTACAAATCCTTTTGTACATCTGAGCCTATGACTGTGACTCAGCAGAGCACTTAAAAGGTACTTTCAAGTGGTTTGCTGAGTTTGCCATTAGCAAAACCTGCCAAGTTTGTCTGAGAAGAGATGCTCTTGCCAAAATTTTCCACTAAACATCCCTCTGTGATAGAAATTATTTTTATACACCTAAAAATCTCATTTTGGGGCTTTTTAAGACATCTCATGGAATCGTAGAAAAACTTAGGTTGGAAGAGATCTCTGGACATCATCCATCCAATGACATAATCAAAGCAGGGCTAACTTTACTATTAAACCATGTTGCTTAAGACCTTGCTCAGAAATTTGAGTATGTTGGATCTCAATAAAATCAACATCTACCATCTTTATGAATAATTTAGAATGTGAAGAGTACATATTTTTCAGATAGCTGAATGGATGTTAAGCAAGATGGTAATGCTGCACTATGAATTTTACAACCTTGTAAAACTTGGTTGTATTACTTGATTGTATTACTTGATAATATGACTGCCCACTCCCACATGGCTAGCAGAACAATTATCTTGGAAGAATATTCTGAAGAAATTCACTATACCTCTGTCTTTGGTCTCTTTTTTAAAAGATCTCTTTCATATACTCCCTTTTGACTGAAGACAGAAGGGAACAATATTGAAAAACTATTGCCCTGGTCACCATAATTAGTTGTATCACTGAGGCGGCGAATTCGAGGAGCAGGAATATCTGAACGAATTGTTGGAATACCACACAATGGATAACCTGTGAAAATCAATCAACAGGCAGCATGAATAGATAGTGCCAGGGAGGATAAAACATTTTCCATGAAATAAGAAGAAATGTGATGCTTGGCATAGGTTCAATAACAAGTTATACAATTTTCTTCCTTGTGTCTTTTTTCTCATTTTTAGAAAACCTGGCTTCAGCTACGTCACGAAGCAGGAAAACAGGGAATCTTGCAGTAATGTACTAGAACTTACTTACTTAGTATTTCCAGCAGAAAGTATTTTAGGTGATTCCAAGGAGATATGGTTCTCCCAAAATTACTAGCATAATTTCTCAAAGACATCTAGATTAACTTCAATGTTTTGAATAGACTATCCCTTCCAAATTCCAAGCCCCTATCTTAAAAGACTCAGCTTAGATAAATTAATTCAATATTGTACATTAGTAGAATCTGTAGCAATACTTTTAAACTTTGCTCCTGATTTTGTCCTAAATAATGCTCAGAAGTGAGTAGCACAGTCCGCTGTACTTACAGGATGTAGGGACACCACCTACTACAGCACTGTACTGAGAAGATGATGTTCGATAATTTGTGTAGACACAGTCTGTTGATCTTGTAAGCGGTTTTGGCACCTTTTCTGAGCTTCCTGGTTCTTTTAACATGAGATCTTCCTGCTTCAACAGTGGTTCATCATCTTTCTTTGTGTCTTTGGGAAGATAGGCATCTAATTTTTTCCCTATATACAAAAGTTATGGTACAGCCAAGATATATTATCAACACATTATAAAATAAGAGGCAAAAAACTTTGCTTGAAGAACTGTGAAGGAGGTAACATAATTCATTTGCATTTCTGATAGCACTTCTAGGAGATGTTTTACTTTCTCTTGATCTGTAGTATTAAGGAAACTTCCCAGTGACAATCTCAGTCTGCAACACAGAACTCCAGGATTCTGAAGCACATCTGTACCTGAGACTCTGCTGGTAGTTAGCAAGGTAAATGAACTCTCTAAATCCTACTCTTCTAAAGGAGCACCTAGGTTACAACAGCAACGTCCTTTCAACAGCTATTCTAAGAACAAGATCAGCCCCACAATTTCCCAGTATAAAGGAATCTACCTTTTGTAATTATTTTTTCTTCAAACTCTTTAACACCCCTTTTATCTTTCCAGTTCACAAAGTTCACAAAATCCTGGTAATTAATCAGACCATCCTTATCCAAATCACAACAGTCAAATAAGGAATCCAGGAGTTCATCATCTAGATTCACATTCAGCTGAAAAAAGATCTTTCGTAGGTTGTCCTTGTGTATAATTCCATCACCATTCTATTATGAAGAAAATAAAATAGTTGTTATATTCTATAATTGTCTAACAGCCATCATAAAATAACTTTACCAAAAGAAACACATACACGTGTTTATACAGATATATAGATACATATATACAAATAGCACCAGACACACCATTTCAAGAAGAGTAACATTGCTGAGTACAAAAATAAACCCTAAGTATTTTAAAAATAAGAAATATTAATAGAAAAGTGTCAAAAAGTAATTTTCAACTTAAATAATACAGTGATTTGAGAGTAAAGGTGTGACAGGATATTGTGACAAGATAACAATCAAATCATAAATGTTGAAGAAAAGCCAAGATGTCTTCGAAAGTAAGACATCAATCATTCTGTATACATTACAATTAATGTTACACATGAAATGTCAATTATAATTTTTTTCTCCAGAGAGAAAAAAAGAAAAGATCTGAAATTCTGACGCTTGGCAACTCAGTCAAAAAGTGAAGCTCGGAAGAAAATATGGACATAATCCCTTCCACTGTTTTCCCTTTACAAAGGAATGCCAGATTTTGAAGTCTGAAAATTGTTAAGATTACTCCTGCTTGTGTGTCTCTTGCTCCCTCTAGCCTGGATATTCCAAATAGTACTATGAAAAGCTCCAAATACTATTGTGTCTAACTCCATATAGCATATCACAGCAGATGAAACATACATTAACTATGAAGTTGTCTTCACAGTTAGTCTTCATCCATATTTACCTTGCTATGCTTATGTTTCTTCATGTCTGTATCTCTACAGCACAGCAGCACTAATGTCACACATTCTTCTACATTTACACCTTTTCAGAGCACTAACCTTATCAAAATGTCTTAATGCTTCTAGTAACATATCAAAATTCTCATAGTTAGCTTTCTTCAAACTCTGTCGAACTGCAATCAAGACAACTCTTTCTCTATCCTTCCCACGGAGGAACTCGCATGGAACCCGGACATGCAGAAGACCATGAACATCTGTAAAAATGAACAATTCCTCAATTAGTTGTGCATATACAGTAAACAGACATTTACAAAAAAACCAGTTTGCATTCTTAAGGAAAGGAGAATTTCAGTTTCAAGATGCTGATTTTCAGCACTGCTGAACAGCTGATACAGCCATTTCATTACAAGATCAAATGGTCCATATCATTATTTCTCTACTCACACACAGTTAATATCAAAAATTTTGGAACATCTTAATGTAGCTTCACAAATCTATCCACTGCTTCCAAAAGCTTCTGAAAGCAGTAGTTGTTACTCAATGTTCAGATAAATGAGCAAAAAAGAACATACACTATTAATCTACCACTTCCAGTCTGTCATGTTTCAGATACTTATGAGAGCCAATGTAATATTTTGGATAATGATATATCATTAGAAAGACAATGTACTTTTTAATGTTACTGTTCCCATTTTCTATGCATCCTAACTTTATTAATATTTTTAAATACTTTGGCACACTGAGCTACAATCTTCATCCAAATCCCCAAGATGCCAAGGTCACTTTCTAGAGTGCAAGTTCATTCAGAGTTCAGTAACAAACATGAGTAGGTCACCTAATCCCCCTCTAACAGCAATGTACCAGCATCATTTTGTAATTGTTAATAATGAATTCCTTTGTTTAGCTCCTTCTGCTCTTCCTTATAGCATGAACTTTATTACACTACATAGAAAAACATGTAAAAGCTTATGCACTCTTTGAACAAGCTTTTTCTGGCCTAGATTAATTGGATAACTCTGATCTACTTCATTTTTTTGCTTCCCAATTATTGACTGTATTCCCTTGTTGTTAAACATAATGTTAAAACATCATCAATCCCAACACTGACTATTTGAGTTGACTAGCTTTCAAAATTTTGTCATAATGAAAATTAACAGTTTTACTCTGTTTTCTGTCTCCTCAAAACCTTCAAGAACAATTTCTTGTTACTTTTACTCTTTTTAGAGAAGTGCTTGAGAAATCATTGAGAGTGAAGATGCATAATTGATTAAATAGCCATTTTAATTTGTCACTTTGATGATTATAAGGGTTTTCTGCTGTTTCCCATTTTGTTACATTCAGATACAAAGGCTTTAAAAAAGAAAAAACCACACCATCATGATAATCCCAAACCTAAAGTGTCTTTATTTCTGACATTTGTTTTTTTCCCACTAGCAACTTCAAATCCTCTCAAATTTTCATTCCAAAAATTTATTGTCAATAAATTTTTGTACCTTGCCTCTTAAGATTTTAGGAAAACTATATACACAACCAACAGCAATTACTTCAGCACAGTTTCCTCAGCAAGATATGATTTTATTCTGCTCTTGAACTTACCATCTTCTGGAGGGATTATCAATCCAAATGTATGGTCTGGGGGAACATTCATAGTTTCTGCTATACTGTCAATAAGAACATTTCTTTGTTAATTGTCAAACAGTTTATTAATAGCCAAAATAGACCCTCTGATACTATTAGAAAAAGTGATTATAGAATTAGGGATGATATAAATAGTTCACCTGAAATTGTTTATCAGGACTTTATTTCAAAGCTACCATTCCTGAAAAGCATCCCTTTACAAAGTTGATTAGAATATTCACTGTTTGTAATGTAACACAGCCAAAAGTAAACACTAACTTTTTGAACATTTATGCCCATTAGAAGGAAAAACATTCAATGCTATTTTTTCCTAAGAAAATGATAGAAATGTGTGAGAAAAGTCCTTGTAGTCAAATAATAGGAATACTTAGACAGAATCTCCAACTGAAATATCTCAAATAAACTACTTTTGGCTAAGGTGGAAAAATTGAATCATATCTCTGCTTTTCCACATGCATTTTTGTGTCTACCAAAACCAGCAACCAAGCCCATATCCCATATCCAAACTTGGATCAGTTTTATTTACCAGAAATTGAAGATGCTGTTTGTGACATTAAAGAACTAATTCTTCTTTTAATTTTAAAAAGATGCAATGCTCATTTTATTTTTAATAATTAAATAATTAAAACGGTAATCTGAATCAAAAATCCCCATCAGAATTGAAAAGATAATGAATGCTTTGTTCTAAAGAACAAACCAGCCAAACAAAAACCCACACACAGAAATTAAAACATTGCAATCTAAAAACTACTATGTATATTTTTCTTTTATAATTTTAATATTACACATAGGATGTGGATGGCATAAAATTCACTAAATAAGATTTGTTTAGCCTTTATCTATCTTGTAATATTAGTGCTGGGTTTCAGGCTGCACTGCAACCCATCCCTGACTGATCCCACTGCCTCATGTTGCTCATGCTCCAGGTCTGTCTCACAGTAAGCTGGGACACAGGGAAGGGGAGAGGAGAAACTGACTCATATTTGTGTTCACTCCTCACATGTACTTAAGCCTGGGATCTTGAGTTTAAAATCACCTTTTGCTACCAAAGTCAATGATGCTGGTTTTGACACATTTTTGCAGAAATCCAGAGCAACTGCCTTTGGATACATTCAGCCCTACATTTGCAGCATACCTGGATCCTAACCCCACTGTACCTTATGACTTCTATGGTGCTTCTTAAGCGTTACAAAACTGTTCCAGATTGCTTCATAAACCTCAGTCATTCTAATGATTCAGCTGAGAGGTGAGATTGGTAAATGCTACGAGGTAATAACACAATTTAGTTCTACATCCTTTTGCAAGGAAGTAATAAAGGTGAGATAACAAATGATGTAACAAAGAAGACCAAAAATAGTGTCAGAGTAAGCAAAATGGTCAAATCCCAAAATATTAGGTGAGATGTTTCAGTCCTTTCAAACCTTCCTAACTGCAAAATATAGGGGGAAAAAATGTCTTAAAGAGTGCTTGTCAGATACAGACCACTTAAACAGTAAGATCTAACTTCATTACATGGACAAAGTACAGCCCTTACTAGTAACTTGTGTACTTACCAGCCTAATTAGGGCAGGTAGAAGGTCCTTTTCTGTTAAATGAGGGCTGCACTGGAAGCACTCAGTTATATTTTTTATCCATAAAAAGATAAAAGACATAAAAAGATATTGGAGAAATGGCAAAAGTGAGTGAATTTTGTGCTTGGAAGGCATCTTTCCTTACTTACGGATCAAAAGCTTTTCCAACAAGAGGCTGGTACTTTTCCTTGAAATCATCACTTCGTTTTGACACAAGGTGTGGTGCTCTCTTCCTACAAATTATGAAAATAACTCCTGCACATATTTGTTTTAAAATATTCAAGATTTTTTCAATAATATTTTAAAATATTATTGTATATTAAAAGAAAACAGCAACTTCTCTCAACTTAGTAATTAAAATGTCTTGCTACTTAAAATCAAAGGACTTTACACAATGCTTAAGACATGCCAAGTGCTGTTATATGGTCAAAGTGATGGGATAAACTGTTCTGAAAATCACCCCTTGCATTTTCTATTCAGTTCAATACAGCTAAGGATAGGACTGTGAGATGTACAGCTTTCTCCAATACAAAGACCCACTCTTCCTGATAATTCATCCCATTAATTAACTAGTTAACTCATTGCAACTCACGAATCCAGGTCCAAGACCCAATTTAAGGTCTTAGCTGTATTTCGCCCATCTTCACAGTGAGGGGTTTCCATTCCATAAACAAAAGACTTGTCGAAGTGTGAGTTATACTTCCTGTTGACTGGTTCCCCTGCAGAAAAAGTAGGCATTTCAACCTATGTAAAATACCTCAGGAAGAAAAATGTACCCAGTATCTTCATTCTTAAGACAAAACAATGAAGAAACAGCAAATAACTAACAAACCCGTTCAATTAAAGATAAATGCATTCCCCCTGTTTATTGAGTAGTTAGGAACAACCTCATTGTCAAAAATGAAGATAAAAGGCAAAATAAAAAGCAAAAACTGCTTCAGTTAGATATTCTTTTATGTCTGATTAAACAATCAGAATAAATGAAACCATGTAGCCTAAGTGGTGAGGGTCATGCAAACAAATTGCTGTGTAATATCTATACCTGAGCAGAAATGTATACCATTTCATTTACTGTTTTTTCAAAATGCAAAAATGTTTTTGAGGTGCTGCATTTTCAGATACACTCTTGCTATGGTTTTTCGTCACAGAAAAAACCGTCATTCTTTTTCTTCAAGGTCTTTTCAATCACCTTTTAAAAAGAATTATATTTAGGACTTTCGAAAATATTATTCACTTCATATGGCTGTATGGCAGCATGGAATTCTTATGCTACTGCTAAGCTCCTCATCAGAAAGTCTGTCTGCTCTGAAATTTTTTGGATTCTGGTGAAAGAGAGGAGCTAGAGGAGAATGGAATGGAATGGGTTGGGCTCACAGTCTGTGACTTTAAATCTGAGATTGCTTTCAGTGGCATAGACAATGCCAAACTCCGTAAGCAACCAGGGCATCTGTGAGTTTCTAGTTTCCTGGAAATATTTTGCTTTTCAAACAGCACCCAAAAGAAATCAGGCTTCCAACTCCTCCATGAACTTCTCATACTGTTTTAAATGCCCATCATGAAGTGATTGACAGTTCTAGAAACTGACATCATGCTCAGACAGTTGCATATTTTTTTCACTTATTTTTTAAATAATTTATATTGTATTAATACAGTGGTTAAAATTAGTAGTTTATATCTTAAGAACACATATAGAGGAACTTTTTATGGATTTCTTATCAGCCTTTGAACTTACCCACATAATAATCCTCATGTGACAGAACGTACAAATCATGTCCTTCTCTCGCTTCTTTATCCACTTCCTCAAAGGTTTTTGGTGGATTTACAACCTCTCCAGCTGACAAATCTGAAAGCAAATAAATAATGTATGGTTGGGGGAGGTAAGGGGGTGGATGTATTGCTTGGTTGGTTCTTAATTGTAAAAAAATCTTGTTAGAGAAGTTGCTAATACTGTGGAAGAATACTTCTCACCACATTCCTAGTCAATCTATATTCAGTCTAGTAATATGGGACTAGGGAGAGAATCACAGAAACCCAGATGTACAGAACTTTTGCAAGAAAGCTACGTGGGCAACACAGATGTGATTTCCTCCAGTCTATGGAGAAAAGATACACATGTCAAGGAAGTTTCTTTCACTAGACCTATTAGAGTTGTTTGGAAAAGGAAGGTAAGGTGACAGCTACCTAAACAGTTCTCCCAGGCTACAAAGACAGATCAGGAAGAGAGCCAAAAGCCCAACTAGATACCATATGTTCTCAGTTGCTTGTTTCTTCATCGTAACTGAAAAATTTTTAGGCCTTTCAGTAGCTGTTATATAATAACTCTTCTGTTAAAATGGAGTTGTTGGAATCATAGAGCATGTGCTAGATATTAAATTGCAGGTTATCTTGTATTTACAGGAAATATGTTTTAATGGCACATTTTCCTACCTTTGAAGACTTTTATTCCAAATGTAGTATTAATTATATCCAAGCCCTCAGGTAACTTAGAAGACTGATCATGTGATCTACCCAATGGTGCTTCACGATTACTGGAGTAAATTGCTTCTTTCATGTCTTGCATCCTTTCTTGAAATTCACTTTTAGCAACTGGACTTATCAATGAAGCTACCTGAAGACACCAAAAACAACACCAGAGGCAGGAAAACCAACAAACTTTTATCACTCACACATCACTATGACTATCCACTCAAACAAATGTTTGCTTATAAGTGTCCTAATGAGATCTTACATGGTTACACTGAGATAATTTTATTCACCAATTTGCAAAAAAAACTGTCTTGAGATAAGACCACTATCAATCAATGCTACACTAAATTTCCAGCTAAATAAAATACTTATTGTGAGATATTTTTATTTTTATGCTGTTTTTTCCACTTGTTAATACATCCATTTCCTGACTGCAATCGTTCTTTTCTTAGCACATATTAGAAACTATAGTCAAATTATAGTATGACCAAAAATAAAGTGATTTGATTTTTCAGGCTATCCATCAAAGTAATGGGGACACTAGAGAAGATTTATTATTAGACTCTAATTGAATATTATATAAAGAAATATTGAAAAAAGTAGTAGCAAGTACAATTGATCCAAACCCATGCTTAGCAAACTGACGAGGCTTCCAAATCTTCCTCCAGTTAATATTTAATTAGTAATGCAAAGTCTTCAACAGACAGTACAGGCTAAACAGATCAATCCATTCAACAAAAAACTTCTAAGGAGGGACACCAAAACCTGGTTGTCTTTCATTTTGGATATGCCTAATAAATGTCCTACTCAACATCCTCTAATACTAGGACTTACTTACTTCATAAAAATGCACTTTACTAACACAACTGCTGTTTTTAGAGATATGAACACTAACTGTGTGATAAAACTACCAATGATCTCTTCAGTGCTTGATTACAGATTACAAAGATAATTTCTAAAGAACATGTGCAAAATAGTCTGACATATCCAAACCATCACTTTTTAGCTAAAAAAAAATCAGTTTCTAGCCAAAGGTAAGAAAACGTACAGAATAATTACACCAAATTGTAAACACATTCTCTGACACCTCTTTTGCTAAGAGCTCCACTGGTTTTATCTCTGTAACCCAGAAGAAGCAAGCAGCAAAAATTATGGGTAGAAGACTGTTCATTAACTTATATCTTGGAATGAAATTAATAATTCAGTAGCCACTACAAAAATAATGTCACTGGTAACAGTCACTGAACTTCAAATATCTTCCAATTTCAATAATGCTAAGTAAATCCTATGATTTGACCTCAGAACTCAGGTAATTCATAACAGCTGTGAAATGCTGCACTATAAATCACTCAGCTATGTACCTTTATCCCTGACTATGAGGAAATCAGTTACTTTCATTAAGAACACTCTTAAGAGGTTCATTCTTAAGCAAAAGTAAATGAGTCACATTCTTACAGTGAGTTTGGAGGTTGTCTTTATGCCATGTGTCAAGTGTGATGCAACGTCAGGATCATTTGCTGTGCCATAGAATATTATTTTAGCACCAGGAGCTGGATCTGTTGTATTTCGAAACTTTCGCACAACAGTTGGAGTAATGGGCTATATGTAAGGCAAAGCAAAAACAAGTTTACACCAGACATTCACAAAACATTAATGAAAGAAAAAGTACTGCAGATATTTGTGTCATTCCAGATGTAAGAACAAAATATGAGAGTGATTTGGGCTGTAATACATGCATATGCTCCTGCAGATGCTGATATTGTGAGCATAAGGTCAAAATAACCCAGACTAAATTTTATCAAACCAGCATTGCTAAGTTTCAATGCTTCCCAGTTTCAATTTGGATAACAGCTACTTCACATGTTTGTGATGAAAACTAGATGTTACACTTATAAATTTCAGAAACTTTGAACCTGATTCACAGCAATTACACCATCAGTGTAGCAATTTTGGAAATTATTTAAACCACTCTGTTGGGGTTTTTTAAATTATCCTTTGAAGGGAGACCTGCTATTTACAGGATCCATTTGTGTCTCAGTAGCCTCTGACTCTTCAGGGGCATGGGGAAGGGCCAGTGAGTATCGCAATTCTGACAGGCATCCCTGTAAAGAAGAACCTCCATCAGAAGTAATAATAATTCCCAATAATTACTCTAATTGTATTACCAGAGGAAAAAACTGTGTAAAACAACTATATTTAGTCCAAACTAAGCAAGCACGGTGACTTTTGTAAAACACATGCAATGAAAATTGTACTGCCAGAAGTGTTTTTCAATCCTGCCAGCTAGTCTCTATAATTCTGTGTGACAAAAACCAACACTGAAATAAATGGTAGTCTCAAAAGAGAAGGGATGTAGAAAAAACCAGGAGCCTCTGCAAAACCAACTCACCCTGGGTAACACCTCTTCGAGACAACTCGCAACCGTGTTACCTGCGGGACGCAACTTTCCAGCCTAAACAATGCAATAAAAAAAAAAAAAAAAAAAAAAAGGAATGACGGAACTCATTGTAATAATGCATACAACTAGTCAAACTGGAATGTGACACTATGCACGGGATGCTGTCCAATTGTCCCCGCTTTGACGGGGCAGTGCGGGGGTTGGAGGGTGGGAAGGAGCCACACCCATTTCTGGGAGAGAGGGGGCTCGCAGGGAAATGCGCCTTCCCATCCCACACGCTGCCCCTCTTCCAGCCCCTTCCCTCGGCGAGACCCCGCCCCAGAAAAGCGCGGAGAGGGAAGGGAGGTTCCCCGGCATCGGTGGGACCCCTTCGGCGAAGGCGCTCACGTTGGGCTGCTCCGGAGTCCCGTGGAGGGCCGTCTCCTCGGGGCAGGGCGGCAGCTGCTCCGCCATGGCCACCGCTTACCCTGCTCGCTCGGTAACGGCGCCGGCGGGGCCGGGAGCGCTCGTGCGAGGCGGGCGGTGCGGCCGCCCCTCACAGCGCTCCGCCATCCGCCTCACCCAGCGCCCCCCGTCCTGCCCCTCACAGCGCTCCGCCATCCCCCTCACCCAGCGCCCCCCGTCCTGCCCCTCACAGCGCTCCGCCATCCCCCTCACCCAGCGCCCCCCGTCCTGCCCCTCACAGCGCTCCGCCATCCCCCTCACCCAGCGCCCCCCGTCCTGCCCCTCACAGCGCTCCGCCATCCCCCTCACCCAGCGCCCCCCGTCCTGCCCCTCACAGCGCTCCGCCATCCCCCTCACCCAGCGCCCCCCGTCCTGCCCCTCACAGCGCTCCGCCATCCCCCTCACCCAGCGCCCCCCGTCCTGCCCCTCACAGCGCTCCGCCATCCCCTCGCACCCAGCGCCCCCCGTCCTGCCCCTCACAGCGCTCCGCCATCCCCTCGCACCCAGCGCCCCCCGTCCTGCCCCTCACAGCGCTCCGCCATCCCCTCGCACCCAGCGCCCCCCGTCCTGCCCCTCACAGCGCTCCGCCATCCCCTCGCACCCAGCGCCCCCCGTCCTGCCCCTCACAGCGCTCCCCCCACTGCCCTCAGCACCCGCCACCCCGCTTGCATCTCGCACCCCTCGGCGAAAGTCAGAAAATAGATTGCACTGGGCTATTTTGTAAATGTCATGATCTAGAAAAATAACTAAGGCCCAGCTGTAGAGGTCGCACATTCCTTAGACCGATGATAAAATCGTTGAAAATCTACCAGCTTTCAGACAGGTGAGTTGAATCTTGAGGTTGAAATGAGGTCTTACATGGTCAAAAGTCTGATCAAACTTCCAATCTTTATTACTGTAATAAAAAATACAGCCCCTTTCACGAATGTTGTCACATGTTATTAAAATATTGTATGCTGGGGCATACCCCTACAGAAAACTGCAGCTCCCACCCACACACAGCATGGAGGTGGGTGAGAGAAGCCTGTCAGCACTACCCCATTTATCAAACACGTGAGTGCTGTCACTGTTTGTCTTAAATGACTCAACACTTCATATATCTAACCCACTGTATTTGCCTTTTAGAAACAGATGTGGATTATTTCAGAAAAGCAGCGTGGGTAAGACTGAACAACTTTCACCGCTGTTTAACAGACCCTCAGCTCTTAAAAGACTTTTATTCTCAGATGACATTTAGCAAACTATCCCCTTCTTCCCAGCAAAACATCTAAATTTAATCACATCCTGCTCCATTCTCTATAGTCCCATGACAGCAAAATCCATTTTAGATAAATATACAGACTGTAACCGTAATTAATCAAACATTACCATGTGTTATAATTTTATTCTCTGCTCTAACATTTGTTTGATAAGGATTTTAAATGAATGATGCTAAATTAAAACTAAATTCCTTTTCTACAAATGGAAGGTGAGAGGCTCAGGCAGCCACTGCTGTCTGATGACCTGCTCCAACTGTCCAAGTCACCAACAGTACTTGTCAGTGCTATGATCCATGAACTTCCAGCACATACGAACACAGCTTGGTCTTCTCCAGGCAAGAAGCATCATGTATAGCATCAACTATGATCTAGCTGTGGCAATGCTGGTGCCCTTTTTCAAAAGAAGTTATGTGTTTTTCTGCTGTAGATATGGCTGCACCACACCGCTAATATGGAATATCCATGTCCACTTGGGAACTAAAGAAGCTTAATGTGTTCAGTTCTTTTCATATTTGTCATATTTGTTGTTGCTTGAAGTTCAGAGTGTTCCGGCCAAATAAAGCAGTAGTTTTTTGGTAGTTTAATAAATAAAATGATTGGTGGTGTCTCTTGCTTTGTGACCCATTCGTCTGTAAGGTGCAATTTCTATCTAGTAAAGTTGTCAGGAGAAGGGAGAACTATTTATACAGAGGAAGAGCAAAGTACAGTAATGTAAAAATTAGATGGTAATAATAGGGTGTAGGAAATTGGGACTTGAATTTTTTATCCTTGTGTTTGTTGTATTTCTAGCTGGCTCTCTACCTGTGCTCAGGTTTTTTATACATTCTGTACATTGCTGATTTATTTTTACCTTGTTTTTTTCCCCAGCAGGTGGCCACACTTGCTAATTGAAAGCATCCACTCAGTCCCGATGGAGTGGTTTGTGTCAAAGGCATAAAAATAGGACTTGGACATGTAAAAAGAGTGCCTATTGCAGAAACAAGTAGAGCAAAAGTCCTCAGCTGCCTTTTTTTTTTTTTTTTTTTGCCTCTCTGTGGTTGTTTTCTGCAGAAATGTGGGTCCCTATAAATCAATTTGAAACCTACTAACAATATACATTCTTTCCTATAATTTTCTCATTGTGGAATCAGTGTCAGATCCATTCGTTCTTATACTGAAAGTTATTTTGGCCACAGAAAGAATATTTGTAGAGAGGGAAGGACCTGCTATTTTAAAGATAAGCTGATGAACTGGCAAAAACCGACTGAACTCAATTTTAGGAAAAAAAATATATCAAAATTTTCTTTACTTCAGCATGAATTTGTCATCTATGTTAAAAGTAGAATCTCTAGAGAAAGCTGTTTGGAAAAAGTTGAACAAAATTTTCCATTCTACAGCAGCACTTTTTTTCCTCAACAGTACTTGACATTTCACTAGTTTCTGACATCCAATTCCCACAGTCTAATGCCTTTTTCTGTCTTGTTTAGGCTAAAACTGAGGAATGGAAACTGTCTAAACCCGTGCATTTTACTTTCTTTATGAAGCGTAAACACCATGTTCTGCAACACAGTTCTCTCTCTGACTATGGTGCTGGCATAGACTGCAGTCAAAGCACTAAGTCTGTAGATGCCTTAAGGTCTCTGAAGGCCAGAGAACTCTGTGTAAAACACTCCAAATTTGGTGAAATACCTGAATTATGTCAGCCATGCCAATGCACGTTGCTGTTACTGCCTGGTTGCTTTCATGTTTTTTTATTTAATTCATTTACAGATAGAAAAGTGCTGTTTTCTGTGTGCTGCACACTTTCTATATCTTATGACCAAGCCAATGTAGGTACAATGTACACAACTAGAGATAGAAGACAGAAAAAAAGAATGTCACAGCAGATGGACACAAATAAATTGGAAAGTTCAAACACAATAAAGAGATTGTGCACATCTTCTAAAGTCGACTTCCACTTATTATTACACATCTAGCCTTAGATTTAAACTCAAAAAGGCTGAGCAGAACATAACATATAGCAGAACATATACTATTAAACTCTGCAGAGAAATGCTAAAATAGATGGAAAGCCACCTGGTGAAACCATGACCCACTAACATAAATTTGTTAATATCACTCAGCACAGTTTCAATTTTGGTATTTGATATATGAACCACGATGAAATAAAATATGAACACATGACTCCTAATAGGGCTATCCGTGTGATTTCAGAGCTTTCCTTCAACATCTTTTTGTACAGACTACAACAGAAGAACGTTGTCTTCACCACTAGAACTCACAGAGACCTGTCAAGCCCAAAATACAGTAACTGGAACTTGGTCATTTGATCACTGCCACATTCTCACATGCCTCTATTTCACACATTCACAGCGAACGTTTGGTGTTTGCTGTCCCCCTCTGTCAGCGTCAACCAGCTGTGAACAAATTGGGCGTTTCACAAAGCAAGAGAGATGTGCTGTAGCTCTGTGCTGCAGTCAAGGAGTTAAAGTTAGCAGCAGGAACCTCCTGCATGTAACACAGGCTTCCTACCGGCACAGATACACACAGCATCAGAGCTCTGCTGCTGTGGGATCTGAGTTCCAGAGTGCGTCCATCACAGAATCCAAACCACAGACTGCCTACATACTTAATAGACAAAAAGCATGGGAAATTTCCATTCATGCTAGCATTTTCAGCAAAATGACCTACTGCAATGCATCCGAAGTCTGCTCAAATCATTTTGAAGAGAAAAATTCTCTAATCTCTCATGTGAAAGTAATACTTTATCCCTTTTACCCCCTTTTCATTAGTGCAACTATATCACATGAATAGAATTCCTGCATCAAAAATTCCACTCAGCCTTGAACTTCAGATACATCTGATAATCTATAAAATTATTTCAATTTTAGAAAGTATTTATTATTAGAAACATAGATAATGATCCTTACATATAGAATAGTATGGTCCTTCATTTGATAAGATTAAGTGAAACTTGAAATGTTATGTATGACAGAAGTATTTAATCTCTGAACTGAATTTAGTTCAAGTAATTCTAAAGATACAGTACAAAATTTTCCTCAAAAACTGTTCATGTATGTACTGTGTCTGGCTGGGATGGAGTTAATTTTCTTCATGGCAGCCTGAATGGTGCTGTGTTGTGGATTTGTGACTAAACTGCTGTTGATAACACAGCAATACTTCAGCTACTGCTGAACAGTGCTTGCATAGGGTGAGGACTTTCTCTTTTCCCCCACTTTGTCATCAGCCCCACCCAGGGAGGAATGCTGGTGATGGTGAGAAACTTGGGAGCCGATTACAGCCAGGACAGCCGACCCAAACTGATCAAAGGGATATTCCATCTCACACAGCATTATGCTTAGCAATAAAAAATGGAGGTAGACAAAGGAGATGTCTTCCAAGTTGGCTGCTGCTTGGGGACTGGCTGGACACTGGTCTGTTTATGGGAGGTAACCAGCGATTTCCTTTGTATTGCCTTTTCACTTCCTCTTTCCTTCATCTATTCCACTGTCTTTATCTTAACCCACAAGTTTACCTGTTTTTGTTCTTCCTGTTCTGTTCTCTGTCTTACTGCAGGGAGGGTGAGTGAGTGAGTGAGTGAGTGAGTGAGTGAGTGAGTGAGTGAGTGAGTGAGCAGCTGCCAGGTTGACTGGATGCTATCTGGTGTTCGAATGTATGCCCATCAGGTGTGTAGTAAAACACATTTGGTTATCAGGAATCTACTGTTTGCTCAGCAAATCCTGCAGTCCAGTTGAACATATTGGGACTAGTCAGAGGGTTATGGCAAATAAGCAGTGTATTAGGGCACAATTACATGATTTAAAGGACAACTCTTACAAACATTCAGCAAACTCACAGCTCAAAAAAATTTGTATACTTTCAAACATGATTCTCTGGAGCTAGTCTGGCATTCTACATCACTGGTGAATGCAAAGTCTATTTAACTTTTTTTGAAGTCACATATTGGTCTTTCACAAAGCACTTATGTAAGTGATTAACTTCAACTTAGTAAAACAGAAAGAGGAAATTGTTACTGTCAGACTAAACTGGTACCAATGGAAAAGTATATGGAAAAGAACTGATGAAGATGAAAAGAAAAAGAACAATCTGTTTCACTCCATTCACTTCAGTATGTTAATGTATTGATATGTCATACTAGGAAAGGAGAAACTAGCATAGCACTGACCACAGGGTTTACATAACTTGATTTTTGCTTCATTTAAATATATGTGGTTGAACTAAAACATATTTCGAGAATACAGCAACATCAACTTGATTCAGTATTTCCTGTGATGGAGTATCTAAACAATCGTCATTAAATTGTACCAATTACTAAATATCATTATTGATAACCTTATTAAACGTCTTACCAGTTTGTTTGGGGTTTTTTTATTGTTTCTTTCAAATGCCAACTCTTAGACCTTGTTAAAGCTGCTATACTGAAGAAACACCCTGATTGTTGTTTCCTCTACGACCCACTTACACTCTGTGACCAGCTGGCCTTTATCCTGCTCACTCACAAGGTCATGCTTCATTGCTATGAAGCAATCAAGACATTGTTTATATCCATCTATGAAGCAGTCAAGACTTGTTCTGTTAGCAACGCATTTCTCAAGTTTTTAGCACTCTGGCAATAATGAGCCAGCCTCTAAGCCTTTATCAGTGGCTGTTCGGTGTTTAGAAAAGTTAGGCAAATTCCCAATGGCAATTCAGGTTTTTCTATGTAGGTCCTCCTTTCAACTCATCTGACTAATAGCTTTGGAAACTGGTTCTTTCAAAGGATTAAACCAGGACTTGCCTGTGTGTGTATACCCTGGCACCTCAGTGGCCTCCTCAGGCTGCACTGCAGTCCCTAGAGGACTGGTACAGAATCATGGAATAGTTTGGGTTGGGAGGGACCTTAAGGATCACCCAGCCCCAACGCCCCTGCCTTGAGCAGGGACACCTCGTACTAGAACAGGTTGCTCAAAACCCCACCCAGCCTGGCCTTGAACACTGCCAGGGATGGAGCATCCTGAACTTCTCTGAGCAACCCATTCCAGCCTCACCACCCCCACAGTAAATGGAAGATGGAAGATGCGCGGCTCGCTCCTAGGGACTCTTGCCCTGGGCGCTGGGGAGAAACGGGAGATCGGAAACACCCTACTGACGAGTGTGGCTCGCCTGCCGTGGGAGCGGCTGAGCGGAAGGGAGGGAGCGGGAACAAAAGGAGGAGGGGAAAAGGTGGGAAAGAAAGGGAGCCACGTGACTGGCGCGAGCGAACCGGAAGGGCACGCCGCGTGCGGGCGTGACGTGGCGGCGGCGGAAGTGCGTGTTGTGTGTGTGAGTGTGTTTTGGTCGGGGCAGAGGCGGCGGCGGAAGTCGGCGGCGGGGCTGGGTGAGGCACGGCTGCGCCCCCGCCCCTCGCCCCCACCGAGGAGCCGCCTCCCCTCTTCCCCCTCCTCCGCCCACCCTGCCCCGGCGCGCTCGCCAGCCCCGACCGACGCGCGGACGGACGGACGGACGGACGGACGGACGGACATCGCCGCGCCGCCGCCCCGGCTCCCCCACCCCGGCCAGGTGAGGAGGCGGTGGCGGCGCGGGGGGGGCCTGGCGGCGGCGGCGAGACGGCGGAGGACGCGCCCTGTCCGGGCTCCTGCCGGCGGCCACTCCCCTGGCCCTGCGGGAGCGTCGTGCCGCGGTGTGGGTGGCTGAGGTGGGCAGCCCGCCGTGCGGGGAGGGGAGGCTGCTCTCTCCCTTCCCGGCTCAAAATGGCGCCCCCGGTTTTCCCACTTCCCCTTATTCCTGTGCCTGGAAGGGAGCCGCGGGGGAGGGGAGGTGGCGGCGGGGGTTGGAGGGGCTGGGCCCGGGAGAGCGGGGATCCTCCCCTGCGTGCGGGCGCTCCTGCAGAGAGGTATCGCTGTCTGGAGCCAGCCGTGAATGCTGTTCTCCTCGAGTTGCTTGTGAGATATGAAGGGGGAGGTTGGGTGATGGGTCCCTCGCTTTCCCTTTCACTTGCGGCTGGAAGAAGGAGGGTGAACTAGATGGGAAGTAAAATACTCCCGATAACGCGTCGCCATCGGGGGGATCGCGACAGGCCTAGTATGCTGGGTATCTTCTGCATTGCACTGAATTGGAACTAGACACAAAGCTAGGGTAGGGTGGAGGAACAAACCTAAGCTTTTTTATGTTTTAGAGGAGAGCTGAATTGCATAAGAACTATCAAAATGTTCCAGACAGGACCATGAAAGGCTGTTCTCTCAGCATTTTTAACGATTTTTGGTTTTTTCCTACCTTACACTTCTTTCAGAGCTTGGGGATGGAAATGAGAGGCTAAACAGCTAATTAAGCAGCTGAAATGAATCAGTTTCTTTCATGTAACGTTCAGGCCAAGTAAAAATCGTGGCATTTTTGAATTTTTCCAGTTTTATAGTGACTCTTCAGAGTTACAGTCAGGCTAGATTGCATGTGGGTATTGTTCTTCCATAACGAGAAATGTCAGGAAAAGGTAGATGTTGGCTGAAGTGAGGTGGCTAGAGACAATGGTATTATAGTCATCACTTACATTTCCTGTATGATAAACCGGTTTATCTGAAAGCAATTGGTACCATTCATCATTCTGATGAGCTTATGAGGTGGCTATTACCTTTAATTGGAAGGCTGTAATTTTTTTGCAACAATTGTGTTGATTCACTTGTTTTACTTACAGTTTCATTATGTTTCAATATAAACTGGCTTACATGTGACAAGTTGTCCCTGTTACTATCTTGACCACTGCAGTAAGGTGTCACAGTAATTCTGCTGAACTTGGAAAGGAATAACAGACAATTTGGTTAGTAGGAGTGGCTAATATAGAAGGATTTTTAGTTACTTCTTTTAAAACATTCAAGAAAGTCCAGTATAAAGAAATTTAAAGTAGATTGTTAATTGTTGTAGCCTCAGCATTGTATGGTTTGTGTCTGTTAATGTAGCGTATAAAAGTTTATTAGTAAGAAATACTGTTGTTTGCTATGAGATATAAAAGTGGTGGAATGTTCCAGTCTTAAATTTATCATTAATTTTTTCGTGTGGCTTTTGTATTTGATAATGCATTTTATCACATTAAATGTAGGAACAGTGCTCACTGTCTTAATCTCTTCAGTAGGCTGGCTTTTGTCACCAGTGTTACTTTGATACTTCTGTATTAGCTGTCTTGTAGTGGAAAATAGGCCAGTGCCTGTGCTTACATGACTGAATTATGCCATTAAATTGTGTGTTTGTAGGTGTTGGCTGGGGCTGTTGGTATTTTGCACACAGACTCAAGCATAATAAGATTTGTGTTTGATCTGTTAAAATCTTAGGACTCTTCTGTAAATAAAATTCAGACTATCTAACGGCATACAAATTTCTCTTCTGGAGTGATGAGAATACCCAGCATCTGGTAAATTAGTTGGTGGGGTTACCAGGAGTACTTGGCAAATAATGTGCTCGAAGCTTTGTGTTCTGGCATTTCAACATGAACCTGCTGTGTCTTGGGGAGGATGTTCAGGAAAAGAGTGAACGTTCTGACTTAGCAGAGTGACCTATGTATTTGTAGTGCTCTAGACTGCAAAATGGAGTTCTTACATTAAACTCTGTAAAAGTAAGAAAATCTCCCTCATTTCCATCCATGTGAAGCCATCCATCTCAGAAATCTTTATAGTATTTTCTTTAGCACATTTTTGTATTAGTAGATCTCTTGCATAACTCCCATATGTATCAGTTTAAGAGCTTGTTTCAAGTCAAGCAGTCGAGTACTTGCTTTTGTGTAGGTGAATGAAAATGTCTTACCAAGGTTTTCTTTCTTTGCATATTCCAAATATATTGATTACATTGCATACAAAATTGAGAGGGGAGGATAAGGGTAAGAATATTAGTGGTTTTTTTCCCAGGAAATTTTCACCAGAGCTCCGTTTGCAGTTTGCATTGCATGTGTAGGGTACTGAGTGTAGTATTCCTCCCAGTTCTCCAGGTTTGTATTTTACTGATGAACTAAGGAATAGGAGAATGAATGTGACCTGAGACTTGGAGTGTGCATGGGGGACTGCAGCATTGAAATCTACTTCTGAATCTTTGTGAAACTGTGTGTGCTCAGCTCACAGATGTGAAAAAAACAGGCCAGAACCGTTCTGTAGTGGCTGTGTCAACCTGCAGTACTTCTTCTCTTTGGATTAAGCAGATACTTCCCTTGCTTATTGTGTATGTATGCTGCCATGTTGTGTACTTTAACTGCAGGGTTTCGGCATCATCTGATACTTCAAAAGATGATGATTTTCATATACACTTATAGAGGGTGTTAATGAATTTTTTGATATGTCAAAATCATCTGGATGTGCTCTATCAGGTTTTCAGTCTTGCATTTTTTTTTATCGTGAGCTGTTGAAAAGTGGATGGTATGACTAGTAGTTTTTATTCTTAATTTATGAGATGTATTGATGTGACTGTTGAATGAATGAGGTTTGCAGTATGTTTCTTAGATGCCCTTCCTCTCGGGTACTGTGGTCTGCTATCAGCTTGACAGCTGGTTATTTTTGTACATGCTATCTGACTGTCTAGAATGATTTCGGGGGGGGATGCTGTAAGAGTGTAAACTTTGAAGTTCTCTGATAACTACAACTTCTGTAGCTCGGGCATCTATAAAAACCAAACTAGATATTTTTCTTGACAACCTGTGTCAGCTTTGTGTTCTGAAGTAGTATTGCAAGGGGTAGTAATTACTGTTTTATAAGTGATAAAACTCTGAATTAACTACAAGCTGTAAATGCTCAGGTGAAACTGATAAATATTACACAAGTTCAATCAGTCTTGCCTGTTTTTCTCTCCTACCTCCTTTTGCTCTCAGTGTGGGAAACAGCAAGCAAAAAAGCAGTCATAACAAATAACCTGTGCAGTGGCTTGCTTTCTTCACTGTCATCTAGAAGTCACTTGCTCGCAGGAGTACTAAGTCACATGGTCACTGGATGTTGTCCTTATGTCTTTATGAATGCTGCAGAGTCTGGAGAAACATGGGATATATTAAGATTAAAGGGTTTTAAATTATTTCATGGTTGTCCAAGCACACTGGAATGCTACTGCACACAGATGGGGTTTTTTTCATTTTAAAACAGAAATAACTTAATTGTCTTTATTACTTTTCCAAAGGAAAAGATAAACAAATGGCTAGCAGTATTCTGAACCACCTATATTTTGGTTATGCCTTGCTGCTTTCTCTATTGTAGTACAATTACAGAGAGATTAACTGTAGTCACTGATCCATCTTTATCCAAATCACTCCACAACTTCTGAAGCCTATTTCAGCAGCATGGAGGGGGAAGAGTTTTGCCTGAGAACCAGCACACTAGTAGTGTAAAATTGTTGGTTTATGGTGTAAGGATGAAAGGTGTGGTATTTTTAAAATAACTGAATCCATTCCTGTATTCTGAAACACTTCACCAAAATTAGTTTAATGAATCAGAATCTTAGAGTTAACATGGTACTTAATAAGAATGGTGATAGGATTTGCAGGGGCTTTTTTGCTTCATTCTATCACTGTGGAACACTTTCATATGTTTGTAAGAATATAGAGCTAAAATGTGATACTTATTAGTTTATGTTGTACAACTAAAATTTTAAAAATATGTATTTTTGATTTAATTATGATGTAATAGTCAAATAGAACACAAACTCAGGACAGAATGCAAAATTGTTATATCCTACCTTGAAGAAGGTAAATTATTTTGAGATATATGAGAAAAAGAGCAACATGAGCAAATAGAAGTGTCTAAGATGTTGAAAATATTTTTAAGACCTGTATTCTGTTTACAGTGAGAAATAGAATATCTGTTTTTCATCTGTTATGTTATTCACTATATACTGCTAAGATTTTTGTTCTCCTTTATTCCATGAATATTAGTTTGTAAGGGAGTATCTTGCTGAAGGGTAAGGTTCTGCTAGACTGCTGAAGGACTTTCCAGAGAAAAGGTTCTTCAGGACTTGGGTTGAGGGAGAGTTAGGAAGGAGAAGGAAGGCTTAGCATCTGAGCTAGGCCTGTAGCAAACTGGAATGCTCAAGTGCCTGATCTATGTGCTAAGGGGTTTGAAATAGGAAGATGGCTAAAGATTACTGCTTGGTTTAAAATGTAGTTGCTTTATCACAAGGAATAAAGAACAGGAAGTCATTTGAAACTATTATGTTTGCTTACTTTTTTGCAACATATGTTTAAAAACATTTAAAATATGTTTTGCGGCAGGAGCATGTACTCTAACCTAACTTGCATCCTACATGTTAGAAAAACTGTATCCCCACAAAGTGTGCTCAATTGAAAGAAATAATCAGCTGGGGTAAGACAAAACTATAGGCTGGCTTGGGGGAGTCTTTTATTTTGTATCTACTGTTAAGTGTGTAAAAGCATAATTATTAGGGTCAGAAGTGATACCAGCAGAGTCTAAAGGCTTCCCTGTCCATATGAATAAGTACTGTGGGTGGGTTTTTTTAAGCATCTGGAAAGAAGAGTAGGCAGCCTAAGCAATATGCTGTTCATACTTGTTCTTAACAAAAATCTCTGTTGTTAATATTGATCTAGGAGACGTGTAAGTATTGGAAATAGAAATTAATCATCATATAGTAGCTCTCTGGTGGTTTGTACAAAGCAGCCTGGAATTCTTACGGATCGAGACAATTGTTTTTCGTATGGAAGGCTTCACTTTTGCTTCTCAGTACAGCTGTTAATTTCAGAGGGTATTAATGGTTTGTATGTGAAGATCTGTACTTTTTTTTAAGGAAACTGTGTTTGATAGATGGGATAGAAGTGAATTGATGAACTATACTTGCAAAGAACTTACTGTGGTGTTTGAGTTTTCCCAATTTGCTCAGTTTTTTGCTCATCCTTCAGCAGTGCTGACTTTGGAATATTGGTTAGCAATAGCATAATTATGAAAAGTTATTGCTTCTTGTCATTTGTTACTTTACTGATAATTTGAAAGTCTGAATTTGTTGTGTTAAACATCAGTCTTGATTTGTTAAGAAACAACAGGAGATTGAAGTCTTGCAAGAAGAAACATAATTGGATTTTAATGTCCTAATTTGAAGCTGTAATGGCAAGACCAGGTGTTGAAGAAGATAACTGTTTCATGTGTCATAAATTCTGGCTATACTTGGCAACTTACCAGTGATGGTACCTGTACTCTGGCCTGTTGACTTGAGTAAATATTAGGTCAAGTTATATATAATATATATTGCATTAGTGAATGAGACTTTTCTTACTTGGTTTGAAAATCTAATGCATCCACTGTCTTTTCACAAATAGGTTGTTACTGGCAGAAGAACAAGGATTCAGATCTCAGTGGAACTTGCTTTCAAAAGCTATTGAAATAAAGGACTGCTTTCTAATTTGGACATGGCTAATCGAGGAGCAACAAGGCCCAATGGGCCAAATGCTGGAAATAAAATTTGCCAATTCAAACTAGTACTTTTAGGAGAGTCTGCAGTTGGCAAGTCAAGTTTGGTGCTTCGTTTTGTAAAAGGACAGTTTCATGAATTTCAAGAGAGTACGATTGGAGGTGAGAAAATTATCCTGTTAATTTGTTTCATGTTGAGTTTTTATATTGTCCTTGCCCTTGAAAACCTTTAATGTAATGGCACTTCTAGAGTGGGTCATTGACAGCAAGGATCAAATCTGAGCCCTGTGTCAGTAATTGAGAACTATAACTTTCTAAGTTAAATGTAATTGGCACAAGGCTGTAGCAAACGTCCTTTTCAAGTGGAGGTATTACATGTGTTCTTGAACTGCATAGTTTTGAAACCTGGGCTCAATGTCATGTTTTGTTTGTAAGTGGGTGTGTGGCTCTTTTAATTGTGCTGTATGCTTACTGCATGAAATAACTGCTTAGTAAGAATTATGAGCTTAGTTTCTATAAAAAAAAAAAAACAGCATTGCATCTCACAAAAAGCTTGTGTTTGTCACTTATGCATGCTGACTTTGCTTTTGATTTTGGAGAACTTGCTACATTTTTGGATATATTTCTGTGCTAGTAATCACAGAATTTATTGAACTGTTTTTCCATTTTGTGAATTTAAACAAAACAGGTGCTGGCTACTAGAACTAAAAAAAAAATCTATCTGTGAACAGATTTTATCATACTCTTCCCCTTGCCAGATTTCTTAAGTTACATTGTATTTTGGAGATGTTTGTGCTTTGAGCTGTATTCCTCCTTGGATAAATTTAAAAGTATCCTAAAACTACCTAACAGCATACAGACTTAAAGTATGGATTTTATGAATTGATAGATACTCTCCAGTAATTGCTGTTGCAGCTTGTATGAGTCAGTCTGTTCCATTGTAATATTTATGTGAAGGCCTTTCAGTGGTCTGTGTGTGTCTTCACACACCAACAGTTGTTGAAATGTAAAAACTCCACAAAGCTTACAAAAATAAATACAAGCTGAATTTCATTGCATTCTTCTTTTGCCCTATTTCTAGCTGCTACATGTATTTATTTTTTGTATCTGTCAGCATAAATAGAGAACCACGTATTTTCTACTTTAGTAATCTTACTAATGTACACTTTTGGCTTTAGGCATTTTATCATGGCTCGAGGATAGGTGTTAGTATGAAAGTTTCTGTATTCTCTGATACTACACGGCTGTGTGGTAATATGGAGAGCATTCTCAAAAAATATGTAATGAATTAACTTTCCAATATCAACAAGGTTTTTAGTTTAAAAAAACTGTTAAAATTAAGTGAAATTCATTGTTCCATTTCAGTGATCTCCATTTAACTTCCGTTTAGTTTTTTCTTGTTTTAGTGTGTGGCCTAACTGTTCAAAATCTAAACAGAGCTTAAACAAGAGCCTAAGTAGGTATATGAGGTTTAGTGTAATCTGTATTAAATTGTGCCTCTTCTATATGACATAGAAACAATGAAATGCTCTATAATACAGTTGAGAGCTATTAAATGCCGCAGTGTTTGGATTCAGAAAAGTTTTCTATAGAGAAAGCTGTCTTAACTGTGTGGCTTGTAGTTGCCCAAGGCATAATTTTCTTTGTATACAGAAGGGCCTTTTAACAAAGAGAGGCTTATGTGCATTGTGAATCTGGATAAAAACATCTGAAAGGGAGTGCAGTTAAAGGTGGACATGTTGGATGGTGGTGGTGTGGTTTTGCCACTTCAGACTAGTGTAGCAAGGCCTGTTAGTTGCTTAAGACAAAAGTATGGCTGTTAAAGATAGCCTTTAGATAATTAACACAGATGATTAATTGTCAATTTACTATGGCCTTGGCAAGATGCAAGAAAGTTATGTTTTTTGCAGAAATTAACTGACATTTTAAGGTGGTTTAAATGTTCCTTTTGAAAAAAACCAGAGAGGACTGCGTAGAATAAACCACTTGTTTAATTCTCTTTCCAAGTGCGTACCTTCATTTAGGGAGTGTTTTTCTGTTAAGAGAATAATGTCTGTGAGAACTTCAAAATCTGCTTGCTTAACATCTTGTCTGTGCCTTGGAGAAATAGAATACTGAGCTGGTTCTGGGGAGGAAGTCCTTAGTTAAGGGCAGGATGTATGGTGTTTTTTCACTCTGTTTTGTTTCCGGGCTGCTTAGGGAGCTGCCAAGTGGAGCCTGTTCTACCAGTGTTTGTATATGTAGCATTTAGAGAGATTTATGTTGATTTAACATTGGAACCTCAAAGCCTTTACTGTCTCCAGCCTGCCTGCTCATCTGTGATGGATGCTAATACCCCTGAAGCAAGAGCACCTGGCCACTTAAGGAGTCAGCTTCTGGTCACAGTTTAACCCCAGCCAGCAAATAAATACTGTGCAGCTGCTGCCCACAGCTGAGACAGGGACACTTCTGTATGCTAGTTACAATGTCCTCTACAGAGCAAGATTGGCTTCGTTTTGGTTTCTGTAATGAGAAAGTTGAAGGCTGCAGCAGTTTTGGAATGGTTCATAGGCTATGATGTCTCTGAATATGTAGGACAGGATAACATCCCAGGTATGCAAGTGTTACAGGACAGTGTCCCTTCAGACATTTCATTTTAAACTGGCCACAGTCCATCAGTGTGCCTAGTGATCAGAGTTCCCACTTCAGCTAAGTAGTGGGCTTTCCTTAGTTTTGTAATGCTGGTTTCTGTGCTGTGTGGGCACTGGCCTCCATACTTCTGATTGTACCTTGACCCGAATGGAAAAGTTTTACTAGGAGTAACTGTTTGAAGACTTGGAATGAGTTACTTAGTATTTTCTGCAACTGGAAGGCCATTATTTATGGTAATGTGTTTAGCTGTAGTAGGAATCGCTGCAAGTTTCCCTGAGACTGCAGACTGTTGAAATAATGCTGAAATTAATGCTTGAGATCACTTGCAAAGTCAAAAAAGAGCTGCTTTGAGAACAAGAACTTATAAGAAGTGCTTCTTTCTTGCAGATCTGTTAGCTAAGGTAAAGTTGTCAGGAGCTGAAAATCAAAGTTTTAAGATGGTATTCAAGTAACATAAATGTGTAGAACTGCAAATATCTGAACTGTTGGATTGTAGCATGATGGGATGCTGTTACTGGTGCTCTGTAATACATTTCATCCTGCTTCAGCAGACTTTATCTAGAAGGTTTAAGAGAAGGCTTATGGTTACTCAGATTCACTGTTATGAAAAAGGGAATTTTTGCCAATTTTTGCTTTCTTATGTCTAACTTGAGGAAAATCTTGTTGTTTAAATAATTCCTCTGTGTTGATCAGAGTTACAGTCTGTCAGATCAGAGTTACAGTCTGTCAGCTAATGCTTGCATCAAACCTGCTGTATTTTAACAGTAGGCTTGAATTGTTTTCCATCTCTGTGAACATAACTATATATGAATATAGAGATACAAGCAGACTTCTGGTTTCAGCACCTCTGTCTTTTTTGTAGCTGCTTTTCTAACCCAGACTGTATGTCTGGATGATACAACAGTAAAATTTGAAATTTGGGATACAGCTGGGCAAGAGCGGTACCACAGTTTAGCACCCATGTACTACAGAGGAGCACAAGCAGCTATAGTGGTATACGACATTACAAACGAGGTGAGTACTGGATTACGGAGGCACAAGGGGAATTTGGAAGTTAGCAGTCTTGCACTGATCTTTACTTATTTTTTTCTCACTGACTTGTGTGAATCAATTAATTGTTTTGTAGACTCATAGAATGTTTTGGATGGGAAGAAGCCTTTAAAGGTCATCTAGTCCAACACTCCTGCCATGAGCAGGGATGCCTTCTGCTGGACTAGGTCATTTCATATTGCACTGTGTGATGTCAATTTGTGTCTGTAAACTTTTCTGGCTAAAAGACCATTTCTAGGGTTGGGTTGTTTGGGGTTTTTTTTAATATCAAAAAGAGAGAGAGAAAGAAAACAAATCCTCTTGTAGAAGTGTTTCTGACCCGCCCTTAACTCAGTTCACGGAGTTTGAGCTGTTACTCTCGTCACATTGCTGGTCGCACTTTTATTTCTGACAGTGAAAGATATTATTTTAACATTGTATTACTGCAAATTTTGATTAAGATTGGAAAGGTAGCCTAAGGTATCGAGACCAAACCCTAAGGTTATTAGATTTCTTTTTATTTGAACTTAGATCATATAATCTTGGCTTGTTTCTGATAAAATGAGACTTAAAACCCAAAACTTTAAAAAAACCTCAGAAATCATGTACCATAATGAACAGTCTTCAGTAATTAGAAAGTAATTTTGAGGCCTTTTCAATATAGCTGTTCATATACTTGTTTCTTCTAGAGAAACTGAAATTCCCGTTTTCTCTCTTAACCACTTGTTTCCTTACTCTGTCTACACAAAGATCTTCCTACCTACTTACTTCAGCATTATCCCAGCTAAGCACAGTTGAGAACTAAGGTAGGAATGTTTCATTTTAAAAGCTCAGTTTGGCAATTTGGAGTGTGCCTTTGGACAAAGGTAGCAGCCTTGCATTGGCGTTTTGTGCTTGAAGTGTAGATAACAGAGATGGGGATAATAGATGAGTACAAAAGGATGACAAAACTCAGTTGCATCATTTTGCGATCATTAACAGGAGTCCTTTGCCAGAGCGAAAAATTGGGTCAAAGAACTTCAGCGACAAGCAAGTCCTAACATTGTAATAGCTTTAGCAGGAAACAAAGCTGATCTAGCTAACAAAAGAGCTGTGGATTTCCAGGTATGTACATAACTTTTGTTCATAGAAATTGCATTTTGTTTGAATAGATAGTAAATAAACCTAGGGGGAGCTTATATGTATAGCCTGGCTAGTTGTTATGGGGGTCATGCTGCTAAATATAAATGTCAACTGAGACTAATTAAATAATACATGCTACCTACTTCTGTACAAGTAATATGGAGGAATAGACTTTTTGGAATAATTAATTTGACTTAGAGGAATAATTAATTTATTTGCATATCTTTCAGGCTAATTGAATATCTGTTCTTTGATGTGACTTTTTTCTGTCTTCTACCCAAAATTACTGGTAACTAGAGTTTCAATGGATGAGATAGCAGTAACTTTAACACCAAACTGTTCTGTCTGGCTTGTCAGTCAGAGAATTTTGATCATCATATGATACAAAGCTAGTTGATGTGCCTAACTTGCTTAGCTTGTACTGTTGAAGAAGTGTTCAAATTTTAATTGAGCTTTTCACGGCATTTCTTTTGGTTTAGTGATTACATCTGTGCTCTCACTGGTGTATTTTATCTTCTAGAAGGTTTAATCAAGTCATCAGAAAATAGCTTCCAAAGTGAATAAAACTTAACTGCAGGTTGTTTTGGTCCATTCATGATAGACTGAATTTGAATTAAGATAGTATTTACTAGTCAGTAATTAGTCATTAATTTACAGTTTTTAATCTGTGTTTGGGGTCATGTGAGATACAGCTGCATATAGTAATGAATCCTTTTGTAACTATAAAGAGTTGAACTATGAAGGTTAGCAGTGTTTTAGGTGTTTTTCTGCCAGTCTTCTAATTTTATACTTCCATGACAGTTGACAGGAGACTTTGGTGTTTTATGAAAAATTGTAGTATTTAACAAAAATTTCATACATGACTGCAGTCAATAATGTAATCAAATTTAACTACCAAAGTAAACCTACCTGTACTATATTTTGAACAATTACAGTCTTAATGTTTTTCAAATGTTAGGGGGTCTGCTACTGTGGATTTATGGGCTCCTTGTGGGCTTGACAGGCATTTCTCATTTCAAATCACATATTAGACTCCTAGGTATTTGTTAATGTGTTGTTTCAGATATCATTATATAGATCTTAGCAGGTGTCTCTTAAATAATTGTAGAGTGCTGTAGATTATTCTTATCATCATAGGTGTTCTGTAATTCAGCTTTTTTTGCAGATTTCTTATTGAATGCAAAGGCAGTTACATAATCACAAGAAGCTGTAGATTCTCAGCTGAATTGACTAATAAGAAGTGACAAAAATAGTAAAGTTCGTATGAGCAGAGTATCAGATGAAAATTCATACTGAAAAGGGAGGTAACATGGCAAAATACTTAATACTGCTTATTTGCTGTAATTGTGAACTTGTATCAGGATAATGAGACTGTTCTGATCCATCTGCCACAGTGCTTGAAAGATTCAAGATAGTTCACAGATTGCCTTTTTCCAGGGTAGTAATGGACTTGCTGACATTTGATGGCACTTTCTGAAGCTTATTTGTACTTGCTAGTGTTCTGCATTGGGCTTGTATCTTTCATAAATATTTTCATTTATTATTTAGTTTTGCCTGAGATTCTTCCATCTGGATATTTTTAAGATTAGGAAGGATCTTTAAGATTCCATTTCTAGTTGTTTAACTGCTTGGTGGAATTATAACTTTTCCATAACTGGTGAATAAGATATTGTCAGATGAGTGTTTCCGCAAACTGTCTTTCTTTCCAAATGCTGTAGAGATTGTTCCTTTGTAGCAATTGGAAGTACAGTGTGTAATGATTGTCTGAGTTTAAATTTTTTTTTTAATGAAGTAATGTATTCTTATTTTAACTTTCAGGAAGCTCAGGCTTATGCAGATGACAATAGCCTATTGTTCATGGAGACATCTGCTAAAACATCTATGAACGTAAATGAAATATTCATGGCAATTGGTGAGTTTATGAACAAACTGAGAACTTTAAAGGGAATGGTTTTCATGAGATTCAGACCATGACAATCTTCCTAACCTAAGATCTTTGTTTTTCACCTAAGTTATTTCTGGCATCAAAGTTTCCTTAGGCCCTTTTATTTGTTTAATTTTGTTTAGGCACCTATCTGACATCCACAAGCTGTGTCAAAGATGGCAACGTGTGCTTCAATTCAGTGTCCAAGTTATAAGTAAAGGACGCTGCATGTTAAAAGTAAATCTACTGATACATTTTTAGACCTAACATAATCTTGTGGATTTCTGTAATGATGCTAACATGTAGTAGTGAGTATAAACCAAGAATTTTTGTGTATTCCATTGATATACCCAAAATTGTATTTAATTGTTAATAAACTTTTGAAAGTGGAGGAAAAATAATTAAGTTTTAGGCTGGGCATTAATCTGTTTAGTAGTAACCTTAATTATAGTAGATGCTTTGCTAGTGGATAATAGTAATGTATAGCATCAAATAACTTCATTCAATCTGTTTTATATGTTGCACCTCTCTAACCTCCTTTTGGTGAAAAAACATCATTGATATTAAAATTAAATGTTTTTAAAGAGGTCTTAATCTTCTGCTTTTTAAGTCAGGAGAGCAAAAGGTAATTTGTGATGTCCTTCAAACTTCCAGCAGATGCAAATTAAATTATCACTATAGCAACACTTTATTACAAGTACTTGCTTCATATTAACTATAAATACTTGAAGAGGGGGGATAGACACAAACACTTAACTGTATGACAGGAAAGTGTATTTTTCTCATGAATGTTCAAGATAGGCCTGCATTTAATGATACAGAAATGCTCAGTTACTCTGTTCTCTGTGTTTCGCTGGTGAAATTTCAAAATTAATTTGTTAAATGGTGCAGTTTGCATCCTGTATAAAAAAAAATCCCCAAAAACCTGAGGGTTTTTTCTTTTTTTGTAATTTGAGATGTCAGTAAGAATTCTTGCCTCTGTATTTTTGAGGAAAAAGATGCCCACTTAATAACTGTGTATTTTGTCTGCAATGTTGTTAGGCCATGTGAGTATTTTGCATCAGTGGGGTGAAATTCAGCTTTGTCAGGGCATCAGAGCAAGATCTGTGCAGCAATAGACTCTGAATGGAAATTTTGATGAGGCTATAAGTATTGCATGTAATTTGGAATGGCCTGCAAAATGTGGATGCAGTTCTCAGGACCATGTGTAAATATGATCTTAAAGCTGAGAGAAAATGAAAAATGAGAATGTTGAAAGAACTGGGGTGCAAGCTGCAGCTGCTTGTAAATTGACTGCTTCAGCACTCATTCAGAACTTCCAGTTAAGAAAAATAATATTAATTCAGTTCTAGATATAGTTCTAGAACTCAAAACAACATTGCTCTGAAGACATTTTTCTGTTGGTGCACAGTCCCTTTGTTCTGGCTCAGCAGCTTAGTACTGTGTGGGTTCTTGGGTTTTGTCACAGATCTGTAGAACAGCCCAAGTTGGAAGGGATCTCAGAAGATCCCTGTGGCCCACCCTTTTGCCCAGCACCCTGAGGTTATCTTGGACCACAGCATGTTGATATCTGCTCTGTGTTTTTTTTTGGCTGGGTTTCATTGATTTTAGAAAAAGTTGTTCTTTAAAAAATTGACAGAAGTAACTACTTCGGGGTGAAACCAAACTGTTGAACAAGGGTGGTTGTTGTGTCCTGGTAAGACAGGCCCATGGAAGTCCTGTTGTGTAGAACTTAGCAATTTTCTGATGGAGAGAAATCTAGGAGAAGCTACTGCTCAGAAGGGTGACAGCTTTCACCCTTATGTTTTCATGTTAAGACTGAGGAGGAACCTTGGAGCTACAAGGGCAACAAAGAAATTACCAATCAATTGACTCATAAGAGCTGGACAGAAGAGACAGCTTGAAAAAAATAGGAGAGGCTTGATCTGGTGCTGAGGGCCATTCTATATGTTGTCTGCAAACACTCATTTCTGGCTGGATATCTGGGAGCTGTTTGACCCATTTCTGTCTGTGTTTTGTGCCTTTTCAGTGTTTCTGTATCTTTTTGCACTAACATCCTGATCTTAAAGCCTGTTCTGTGTGGGTGGATTCCCACAGGAACTGTCATATAGTGGCATAGCACACCTGTGCAGATACATTTTACTGCTCAAGTTACCAATGTATTTCATTCCTGGAAACCATAGATAAGATATTGAGCATTAAGAAATTAAGTGTCTTAACTTCTTTCATTACCAGTGTACTGAATCAAATCAGATTATACAGTAAGTATACCGATATGCGTATAATGTGTTGTTTTGTTTACTCAGGTGATTTAATCTTAGTAAAAATCTCAGATTTAACTCTTCTTTCCTGTTCATCTTACAGCAAAGAAATTGCCCAAGAATGAACCACAGAATGCAGGAGCCAGCTCTGCCAGAGGAAGAGGAGTAGACCTTACTGAACCCACACAACCACCCAAGAGTCAATGTTGTAGTAACTAAAAGATCAATTGCTTTAAACTGTTCTGAATATTCTTCTGCTTCCTAACAGTTAATAACCATGGAATTGGAGTGCTTAACCTGGTCCAGTACAGCTTCCAAACAGCGAAGAGACTTACGATAATAGTCAAGTTCATGATACAGAGTTTTCTTTTGACCTAAAATTTTAACATGCATGTATCCACCACTGGCTGCAATGTTTCAGCAGTAGAGGAGAGATGGAAGCGGAATAAACTTCCTTCAGCTGAAAGATTTTAAAAATAATTTGTTATTATTAGGGGTGTAGAAGAACTACTTTCTGTGGACCTAATTGGCCGGTTCCTGTAGCCTCAATACTGATCACTGTCATAATAAATAGAATTGGGTCTTCTCATAATTCTCAATTGTGCTTTAAAACCTCTTTAGAAACAGGGTCTAAAAATTACTTAAACTTATTTGCAGTATTGATGCAACCAGTTGTTTCTGCAGGTATCCACTATTTAGTTATACATTCCATAGTTTAATAATTTTATTACAAATAATACTTGCATTAACAATTTTAAGAATCCTATGCTTGCCAGAAAGTGGAGTTTTAGTTGGTACACTCTATGTAAATTATATCAACCCAGTTAGTTGTCTTAATGAATTAGTGATGAATCAAGTCTAACTTCATTTCTAATCTGTTCAGAGGGTACAGACCAGTAAATTCAACTCTACAACTTAGGATATGGGGTTTTTTGTCCTCTACAAACTGTAAGAGCTCTTCAAGTAAAACCACAACAAACTCGGTGTCTGTGACTTCTTTCTTGTTTCTGATCATTGCTGGCCATTACAGTTTGTTTTTCCCCTAAGGAAAAAAAATAGTGCACTAACGATTATGTACATCCAACTTGATTTTAAATTTGGATATTAATGTACTGTAAATAGGTACTCTGCATTGTAGTCTACATTTGTTTAATACTTTCTGTAATATTTAAGAGTTGCTTAAAGGTATACAGAATGTACAGTTACTTAAAGCTAACTTTTTTCCTCTCTAATCAAAGGGGGTTCTGAGTTCTTCCTTTATGGCTAGAACAGTAATAAATGATGCTCCTGTATCTGTAACATAAGTACTGCTGTCTGTCAGTAACGAACTTCGCAACTTTGTTTTCCAAAGTACATTTTATTTTGATCGGTCCAGTATATTGCACTAATTCTTTTAGTTATTTTCATTATATGAAATCTACAAGGTGTGTCAGAAGAGATGAATTAGTCTATTTAAATGTTGAACTGATAGAAACTTACTTGTGCAGATTTTAAATTTGCAGTAATCTGGGTTTAGCAAGAAAAATGACAGTTCACCAGTGTTTAGTTTTATATTGAGGTGCTCAGGTTTGAATAAAGTGGTTTAAAAAATTTTTTGTTTCCCGTTTCTTATTGAGTTTCAGAAAGTTTTATCACATTTGTACAGTTCCAGACAAAATATCTGATTCACTGTATGGGTCAGCATTTAAGATGCTTGCAAGTAAATTCATGGCACAGCTAAATATAAGCTTGTCCTATATATATATTGTGGCACTCCAGTTATCCTATGGTAAATTTTTAAATGTTGAGGTAATTGGGTATCTTATCACATCCATTTAGAAGTACGATCAAAGTAGTAATATTCTCTCTTGAACCTGCAGCCAATGCAGTCTGTGCCAGTTGTTCACAAGGTGACTTGTGTTGCAATGTAGTGTCTCTGAGCTGACTGTGTCTCTTCTGCAGCTTGTGATTTGCAACTTATCGAGTACATTTTTGGTGTTTTTTCAAACTGTGGTGGTGGTTTAGAACCCACTGGTGATACAGTCTTTAGCAGTTTTTTGACCAGCATCACAGTTTGTCACAAAATGCATTGGAGTCCATTTTTTCTGCCAGCTGTGTACTTGAGTCAGAATTAGATGGCATTGTTTTGTCTATTTTGGGGGCAATTTCATGGCTTTAGACCTTGGTGCCAGCACGTTCTCTTGCAGCTGTTATGGCTGTGACTTGGACCTGTTGCACAGAAGATGTCAGTTTCTTCTTGCTCTGACATCTGTCACTGGGGATGAAAACTTAGATAATATTTTCTGTCCTCAAACCAAGTTCTTTGGAGTCACCTTGTGTGCTAAAATTGCAGTAGTGTATCTCTGTTCTTTGAATTTACTTTGTTGTTACTGAAAAGAGACAGTTCTGGATTAGGTTGTTTTTTATGGTCATTGGTTTGCTTTTTAGGAATTCCATTTTTACTTTGCCTATAATTCTTCCTAGAACATTTTCACTAGTTTTGTTTCAGGCTGCCTTTTGAGTCACTCTGAAAAATACCTTTATTGGAATAAAATAGCTGTATTCCATCTTGCAGATGATTAATAGGGTTTGAGTCAGTTAAGTTGTCTCCAGTGAAGGATATCAGATACTGACACACTGTTTTGTTGAACAGTGCTTGTGCATTCTCAGATAATGAGTGAATGTTAAGAGTTGGTGCAAGTACTCGAAGTAATCCAAACCCCCTCAAAGCTCATTAGAAGCCAAAATAAGAAACTGGCAAGTAACGTTGGTAGGGACAGATACAATATGAGGTACAGGTATGACAGATGTTCTTTTTACTGGACCTCTGTGCTTGTAGTTCTCAGGTATCCCTCTACTCACCTGGTTTATTAGTGCTGATGTTTCCACCATTCTGAAGTGTTTCCTCTCACTTACATTAGAAGTGCTGTGCTCTTGAGAGACGGGGACTCTTTCCATTTTTATGTAAGGCTGCACGTACATCATCTGAAGTTGAAATAATATTTATAGCATACTGGGATTTTTTAAAGATACTGCTGTTACAGTAACAGCCTTTTGTTAAGGACTGGAAAAAAAACTTGAGATCAGAGTTAATAATCTACTGTCACAGGCAACAATATGTCCATCATTGAATCTGGTTGTCACAGCAAAGTTTTCTGTGCTTTTTCCCCCTCCATTCTTAGAAGACTGTTCTGGAATCTTAATCTCCTGACTGCAAATAAACTTATGAGGAGTTTTAAGTAACATTTCATTCAGCTTAAAGTGCAGTCTAATATGAAAAATAAGCACTCTTGTTTAAAAACCAGTCAGGGTGCAACTTTACCATTTTTCTCAAATACTTTTTTTTTTTTCCTGCCTGTGAGAATGTGTGCTTTCAAGTGTCTGAATGAACTCAAGAACTTTCAGGCTCAGACATTTTCTAGCAGCCTACAATTTTTAGTACCTGAAAATAATTTGGATGTGATGTAGGATTTACTGTTTACTTACATGTTGCCTTAAATCTCTTACTTGGTTAAGGCACTCAAGGGAGCAAGAATTCTTAGTCATTGTGGGAAGTTGAGGACTAATTGCTTTGCTTTAGTATGAAGAGGTGTTTTTCCCTTTCCCTCAACATTTCTGAAATCTGAGAATTAAAAGTGTTAGAAATTGCAACACTGCAGGGGACTGGTCATATCAGATTTGAATGGAGAGCATAAAGGAAAGCACTCCAAACCAAAATGCTGTATTGTTTGGGATCCTCTGTGGTGCCCTGGGAGACCATTTCTTGGGTTAGGGAAGGTGTTCAGTCTGCTCCAATGTGTTGGCATAAGGGCAAAAGCTATGCCAGGCAGAAGGAACTTGCTTGGGATGTGGTAGCTTTCTAGACATGAAGTTGGCTGTGGTGTGATCATTTATATTATATTTTTAATATCTGGTTGTTCTGGGGCACAGACCTCTAAAACAGGTGTGTAAGTAGGCGTTGCTTACATGGTAGTTGTGTTTCTCAGGCAGTATTGGCATCATTGAGTGTAGGAGCCAGCTAAGTGTAGTCTGTGAAGGCAGATTTCTTCTGCCTTAAATCAGAAAATGATTCAAAATACCAAACTGAAGGATGCACCTTTTTAATTAAACTGTAGATGCCTTGTGTTCGTGTATGTTTCCTTGTGCTTGCTTGCTTCCCCCTTCTTCCTCTGATTTCCATGGAGAGCTAGAAGAATGTGTAAAATATCCTTTGAACCCTTGGAGGAAGACCACCAACTGTAAGCCTAACAAAGGGCATAGTATAACCCATGTGGAACAATTTGACTGAAAGAAAGTAAAATCTAGTCCTTTTTGGAGGCAAGTCTCTTGTCTGCAAACCACAGACAGGGCAAAAGAATCAACAGAACTTAGCTGACCTATCAATATGGGACTAAATAAAGAAGATGGCCTGTGTCACCATCTCCTGCTCCTTGTATCTGATCATCCTCTTTAGTTGCTTATCTGGAGCTGAAGGAACATGTCTGTACTTCTGTAAGAACACACTCCTTGGGGGAAAATGAAGGTTCATGTGTGAATTTTTTCCTTTGACATTGTACATTTGGTGGAAAATTATTTGTATTAGATTAAATAAATATTATTTAACATTGGTTCAAAAATGTGGATTTTAATCATAAAAGGTGTAAAGTATCTCTGATGACCTTCAAACCTTAACTTGTTAGCAGAGCTTGAATTTATGGTATCCTTAATTGCAGCCAGCATGAAACTCTCTCTGTAAGGAATGGATGGAGGCAGGTAACAAGACCCAGAAGGAATTTGGTGGAGAGTTCACCCAGCCTAAGTTCCTGCCTTCATTAATCTCTTTGGAATAAAATGTGTTTCTGTCCGAATAAAGTGGAAACAAATGCATCTGAAAACATTGCAACCTTTCTGTGAGTTAATGCTGCATTTCCTGAAAGAAAACTTAGCTAGTGCTAAACTACCTGTTTGGATTCCTGTGCCAGTAAAGTTCACATAGCTGCAGAAAGCTTGTTTGAGGTAAAGTACAGCTGTAGCAGCAAGCGTTGAGGAATGGAGGTGGTGGGATACACCACCATTACCTAGTTCAGTGTCAGTGCATCATCAAGATGGTTTACGGTGGTTCTCAGACTGGCAGATGAGTGCAAATTATTCTTAAGCAAAACCATTTTTTTATATCTGGTATTGTTGTTTTCAAATGTGGAACATGACTTTTTTCATCCTGACAACAGTGAAGCCTCTCAAATGGTTCTCCCTTTTCCTACTGATCTTTGACCCTCTTCATTAATTTTGGTCAAATTTCATATGGAGAAATACGAAGAAGTCTTACAAGTTGTGTAAATGCACACATGACAGGAAGGAGGAGTGCCTCTGATGTCAGCTGCAGTGTCAGCCCACTCCTTACTAATGCCCGGGAGAGTAATAGAAAAGTGATGTGGTGCTGACCATGTGCTTCAAGCAGAGACTGGAAGAGAATGTGACTGTAGACACAAACCATTTGAAACTCCACCAGCTTTTTTTATATAACTGTGCTTGGGCACTCCTTTGTGGGAAAGCAAGTATCTTGCTTGTAATCTTAAAGCTGTCTTATGTACACAAGAGGGTTCAACTGGTAACAAAAATCACCAGGTGGGAAGATACAATGACTAGAGTTGCTAGTCTGAAAGAGTTTTTTTTAATGTTCTTGTAGCAGGGGTGAGGGCAGAAGCATTCGGAATGAATCATTGTTTCTGATGGTAATAAATAACTGATTTTGTACTAAAGAAAAGAAAGGCTCTGCTTCATAAGGAAACAGGTCTGAATAGTTCTTTCATAACAGTAAAATACAACAGATTCCTATTTCAGAAAGTAATAGTTCAGATTATTCCTTCAAATCATGTTTTCAGTTTGCTGGTAGCAAAATGTGGTGGCACTTAGTCCAATGAAATAAATGAATTAAAAGAATATCTTAAACATGTTTCATTGACACAAGGACTTTATCAGATCAAAAATCACAAGTTTTGTGATTGCCTGTCCTAAAGTAATGACACCTTAAACCTCTTGACTTAAAATTTTATAAAATCATACTATTCTTACAGAGATCACTTGTTTATTATGGAATGCTCCCTAACTCTGTCTTTTACATTAGTAAATTGGCTTAAATGCTTTAATTCAAATATTGTGCTCAGGCTACTTATCTAATAAGCTGAATACTACTGTCTGATAGCAATATCAGTTGTGAGGGAATTTATCATGTCTCTTTCACATTGTCAAGCTAAAGGAATTGCTGCTTTTTATCTCCAGATACCAACTGCCAACAAATCTCTAGATTAATTTATGCTTGCCTTTTTTTTTTTTTTTTTTTTTTTTTTTTTTAATTGGATGAAGGGAAAAAAAAATCCTAGTGTGGAAAAGACATACCTGTAATAGCAACATGGGGCAGCCCAGCAACACCTTCGACTGTCCTGGCTAATGGACTGTGTGTGTTGTTTTCAGAATGTTTTCTTTCTTCTTCCCCAGTGCCATCTATCTGTTCAGTAGGAATTATTTTTACCACTGAACAACCACTCCAGTGAACTTTGGAAACCTTATGCCTTCCCAGTTGTAAAAATCTGCATTCTCCAAAAGGACATGGCATACACTTTCATAGGGACTGGTCTTGTTGGTCTCCTCCTTGTCTGGTTCTTCTCTTTTTCCCTGTAATCTGCCTTGATTACCGTGGGGAAAAAAAAAAAATCTAAAATTTGCTCTTTGTCATTTTTATTTTTGTAGGAGGTACCTATTTGAGGAAGCTGGTCAAGAAATAAAAGTGGAAGCTTTGCTGCAATTGTTTCTGTAGCTGTCACACTGTGACAGCCATCAAGAATCTCCAGAAAATATGTATCTGACCTACTTTCATGGTTGTCCTGCACAATAAACCTGTCTTCCATGTCTCGCTGCCATGTGGAATTTTCATCTTGGCAAATCAGTAGTGCTTTTATTAAAGAATTACTTACTTTCTTAGAAGTATTGATGATATTGGCAAGATCACAATATGGTGTGGGAGTGGGATTATCCACAAGGAATTCAATTGAATAATGAATCGTCTGCCTGTGTGTGTCAGAGAATTTAGCACTCTAGAATTTAGGTACTGCAAGGACCTGACTGTAGTCAGCACCAGCCTCTCTACCCATCCTCCAGCCGGAGCTCTTATCTTCCCCATCTGCACGTTCCTCTGTTTTTTCCACTCCAGCTCCTTGCTCCAGTCTCCCCCATCAGCTCAGTCTCTTGCACCTCACTGCATCCTCAGTACTATTCCCAGGTCTAGCAGCTGGTGCTGCAAAGCCAAGAGTCAGAGCTGTAGAGCCTCCTAGTGAGGTGCTTCCTGATAGGACCCTGGTGATGCAGAGGGGCCTGCCTGAATTCAGTACCTGCACACTGGCACGTCTCTACCTAGCATAGGCAAAGTGATGCTGCTTTCTAAATATTGTAACTTGCTCTGATTTGGGCAAATTGACAAGAATGACAAAAGATGCACTGCTGGTGCCATTTCAGCCAAATTGCCAAGTGGTAGTTTAAAACGTGACAGTCTTGGAGCTTCTCTAGAAAAAAATTGGACTTTTGGCTTAATACATTCAAAACAACATATTTTCCTAATCATATTCTCAGAAACAGCTAAGCCATTTTACCTAGAATTTTTTTCCAAGTCATTCTGCTTCAGGCTTGGAAAATTTCAGTATGAACTGCTTCTTGCATAACATCCTCTCCCCCTAAGCCAGCACGTGACATACATGCACAGACACCATAACACAGAATCCTGACACCATGTGAGCAGCTAAGCTTGCCAGCCTATACATCATCTATCTACTAAGTATGAAAACACAGTGTTTATATTCAAGTTGATTATTTCAGTAGTTAGCATTTATGGATGAGAAATATCAGACAAAAATGCATATGCCATTGTATTCTCTGGTATGAGTTTTCTGTTTCAGTTAATCTTTGTTAAGTGCTGTTAATTCATCAAAAGAGCAAACAGAGGTAGTTTAGTGGCAGTAATATCCCTCAGCCACGTTACAAGAGCAGCCTTTGGGAGTTTCATCCTACTTTAACCTCATTCCTTTACACTCGATACAGCCACACCTGAATAAACTATTTTGCACCTGTTTTCCAGGATTTCAGCTAGGAAGTACATTTTTTTCTGTCTCACTACTTCTCTCCATCACCTGTATTATATGGATTTCTGCAGTTTGTGTTTCACTGTGTGCCCCTTTCTTGTCATGAGAGTTGTTAGATAAAATTTCCTTAAATTCAAAGCCCTAACCTCCTCCAGCCCAAATTAATCCTAATACATCTTAATGAATCCAGTGCTTCTGATCAGCTGAGGTAGATCAATTACAACATATCTCTTGTAATGGGTGATAGTATTAAGCAGAGCCACTTAAAAACTCCTTATGACAGCATACTATAGTTTATCCTTGCAGAAGTGGCTTGCAGCTGGCTACAGCTCCCAGTCTGCTGTAGGAGCAGTTTATAGGAAAGTCCATCTACAAGAATGAACATCAGCCTCCTCTGAAAATGCTGCACGACTTCAGGGCAAGGTAAGGAGGTACATGGATAAAACTGCTTGTGCAGATCTTTCTTCCTTTATTCTGCATGGTTTGAATTTGAGACTGAGAGATGGCACAAGACTTTTCACTGCTGTCATTGCCATGATGCGTTCAGGCCTGAGAAAAATTAGGACTAATGTATACAAAACACCTGGTAAGCTATTTTTTGTCAGTCTTTTAAATACGAATTCATTTTATATTTAGTGTACATAAAAGCCCCTGGGATTACAGACAGGAAATTGAAAACTTCCAGCAAAATATTAGTTTGATCTCACCAAACTGAATTCTTAACACTCACATACATTTTAAATGGGTTTGTATCTCTGTAAGTGGCTGTAAGTGCTAACAAATCATATTTCCGAGGCACCAAAACAGTCCCAGTTAATTACAATGTGTAAATAACCAGGATAATATACATAATAATTCATGTAGCAAGATAGGCTACAACTCTTTAGTTGCAATAACTTTTCTTAGAATTATTAAAAGGGCAGCCCTGATGTTAATTTTTTATGGTATGCATAAATTGCTTATGTTAATAGCTGAAAACCTTGTAAAAATTAAATAATAAAAAAACCCATTTGATTTGTTGATCTCTTACGAAGTAAAAAGATTATTCTGTGTTTCCTTCTCTCCTTGCATTTCTCTCATTAGGAACAGATAGAGACTGGAAGGTTTTTTGCTGTCAGGTTAAAGGATAACAGTGAGATACTGACAGCACAATACAACATGCTAAAGCACTCCCGGCCTCACAGTGAAAGATAAAATTCAGCTTTCTAGCTCACTGCAGTCTCCCTGTGCCTATTTAGGGAGCCAAAACCCAACACAGTTTAATGTTCTGAGATGAAAATAGAAGCAGATAAAAAGAAATTAGATGTAGAAGAATGGGGAGTGAACCACAGTTTAAGATTGTACATGTTTTCAAGGGCAAAAAATCGTATTTACTGTATGTGTCATAACAAAGAGCCTGCTCCTCAATGCTTAGTCCTGCTGCTTGGAAAGGGAGGTTTCTCCACCTCTGCGATACACTGGCCTGTCTAAAAGGGACAGAACTGAGGCAGAGCATGAGGCTCATATGGCAGAGGATACCATTGTCTCAGTAAATCCCGTATATCTGGAAAACCTTCCTAGCTATGACACTTGGAGCTGCTTGCTGCTAATAAGGTAAGGCAAGATTATTCTCTGTTTCTGCAGTTTGGCACTACAATCATCATTTTTAATTAGCAAAGATGGAAGCTGTTCCTAAGCTTAGAGGATCCAGGACCTGATTTGTATCCACACAGACAAGTCCCATATGCAGTTATCTCCACTTGACACATGTCATTCCTATCTCCACCCAGAGCATGGCTTCTTCCTCACTTCCCTTTTGACACAGTCAGAACTTAGCTTGCACAATCTCCAGGCCTGAACTCCTTCCTCTGTGAGATTTGGGGCTTTTATTATTTGCTACATACTTGTGGTCTTAGCAAATGGTGACTGTTACTGATGCTGAAACCAGCACTGGAAAGATGCCTGCCTGCCTGCCTGCCTGTGGGTGATGGGAAGAGGCATAGACGAGCTGTGTGATATAAAATGGAGGTCATGATCTCCCTGAGTTACTCATCAAAATATTATCCACTAATACATATAAACAGGCCTCACTGCTGCAAATTCTTGCTGAATGAGCACCAACCTCCTTGCCTGTCTTTTCCTTCTTCCCTGATTTACTTCTTGCTCATGCCTCAGTCAGCGCTTCCCTCTCAGTCCTCTCTTTCCCATGTGCCTGTGATGCCAGGATATGGCTTCATTGCCTCCACATGTTCAGCACGGTTCCCGTCCTGGCTGATCTCCCTTCCCCCTGCCCATCACCCAGTTTGGCAGCAGCACCTCCCCTGGAAAACTCCTCGTGAGTGCATCACACCCCCATACAGAAACCATGACAGAGACTCTCGGCATGGCCAGGACTGCCTGTCCCTGAGCTGCAGGGTTCCTGATGCCACCAGTACCTGGCAAGGAGCCACGCTGGGTGGGCAGTGGGACATTAGCATCTGTCTGGTGCAGTGTGACTGTGCTGCGCAGCTCAGGTCCTGCAGCACAGTTGGAGCCAGTCTCTGCTGGGTGGCTGCTGCCTTAGCAGGTCCCAGCTTCACGTGGTCATCTTTGGCCAAAGCAGCAAAGAGCAAATACCGTACATGAAAACCCTTACAAAGCCTTCCTTAAATTCACATAAGACCTCTGAAAAGCTCTTCACCTGAAAAACAAAACTCATTTGCTAACCCAGGAGCCATGCCCTGTACCTTCCATCACTTTTTTTTTAGCAGAGCTAGCCCTCTCATTCTCTAAAACCATTTGCAGAGGGAACAGTGCAGAAGGAATAAGACATCTTCTCCCAAGTAAGTAGGCTATACTGTGTGCTCCCAAGTCAACTCAGGAGTGCACAGTATAGCCTACTTACTCCATCCCCAGAAGCAATGATGCAGCTTCAAGAAAGTCTAGTTATGAAAGGTGTGGGAAGAGATAGAGTCAAACTTGGTGAGTCATGGGAGCATGCCAGGGGCAGAGCCTGCATTCAGGACTTGGGAACACTCCCACCTGTAAACCTGATAATAAGTAAGAAAGAAATTATTAATAATTAAAATAATTATGGAATAAATTAAGATAATTAGTCTCCTTATTTATCTTCTAAAGTGTTGTCCGAAACTGGAATCCCAGGATTCCAGGCCCTCTGGTTTTGTGCCACCCTATAAAAAGGAGTCCCTGTCATTAGGTCTTCTTGGGCAGGAGTTACTATTTGTGACACTGTCCACTTGTGCAGAGGTGCAGCTCCTCAGCTGGGAGGAAACACTGAACTGGGAAGTGGGAGTAGTGAAACCATGACAAAACCAGCTCTTTCTATACTCCAGATATTTTGCAGCTCTTCCTGGTAGATGGGTCAGTCTCAGTGGGGCAGAGATAGCAGTTTGCTACCCCCCAAGGGTGTGTGTGGGGCGGAGAGGCCACAAAACATCGAGTGGGGATGGCAAGCCTGCTGGCCTTGGTACAGGAGGGGAGGAATGTGAGGGTTTGGGAATCCACAAAGAAAGCTGTGGCAGAAGGTAGAAGATGGGTGGTGATAACATAACTATGCCTTCTGCACTCCCAGTGACATCCTGCCTCCCTCACCCCACAAACCCCCATCTGTGGTTGGTGCTGTACTCCTGGGGTTCCCCTGCTTTTTTCAGCCGTACACAGCACTGTTACAGTTGGTCCAAATGAAGTTTTTAGCCTGTTTAGTTTCTGCTGCTTAGTGGTTAGCTGTGGTGCCTGCGGCTGTGTCTCTAGTGCCCAGGATTTCCAGGTGGTCCCCCACACAGATGTGGGGAAGGCCCATGACTGGGTTTGCACAATCAGTGCTTAGGTCACTGTAACTTCATCTTACAGAAACAATAGGGATCTTCTATGCAGAGTTCTATTATCTAAGGCAGTGCTGTATCACGGGTGCTGGCTGGCACCTGCACCTTGTGTGCAGGTAGCAGAAAGGAGGCCCTTGCTCTCCCATCTCTGCCAGCTATGCCTGTGCCAGTCTTCCAGGGGTCTGTCAGGCTTCCAGCACCAAATCACCTGCCCTACACAGACCATGCAGTCAAAGTACACCAAGGGGAGTCCCAGAGGATTACAGGGATCTCTGCAATGAATTAAAAGCAGAAAGAACAGAAAAATACATTAGAGAAAGGAATAAACAAAAGAATTGTGAGGAGTCAAAAGAAAGAGAAAGTAAGAGAAAAATAGATAGTACATCCCATGTGTGCATGAAGAAATCCAGAGCTCTCACTACCACAAAATAACACTGCGTAAGCCTATGCAGTAACTGCTGATGGTAAAATAACTTCGACAAACAGCTTCTGGACTTCACACACACAGCTCAAATTATGCAAAGGCAGGAGTGATTGTCCTGTGCTGTGTGACTCCAGCCTTTAATTTTCTCACTTGGTTTGTGTTAAATCAAAAGTCTGACTGCAGTCAAGAGTAGCATCCTCTGGGTAAGAAGCATATAAAAACTGCTAAATGGTCCATCACTAACAAGAAATTTGTGTGACTGAAGCAGCCATGGGTGTTGCAATGACATTTTCTCCATTTATTTTTATGCATTTTTTTCTTTAAAAACTGGGTAATTGGGGTGTAAGATTTCCTACAAGAGCAAAAACCTGATGGGAAGGTCTGCCATCTGTATTATTAGAGTCACATGTAAGCACCATGGGAAGCTGATGAGATGCTAGAGAGCCTAATGAGCAAAATTTCAGTACTGTTAATACTTCCAGTGATTCATAAAATATTGATAGCAGTCCTGAATGCACTGTGGCCAAGAGGGAGGCCACTTCACCCACAAGGAATGCACTAATGAAAGGACACAACAGGATTTTCTACTCAGAAAGGTTCCCTGGAAGAGCAAGAGCTACACTTTTCCTATTTGAATTGAATGACAAGAATAAAAACAGGTGGGAGCATTGGAAGAAAATCTCACTTGAACAAAAGGAGGGAGACAAGGCTGGGTTGGGCATGCTGGATCTGACTGGGCTGCGAGACAGGGATGGGGGTTAGGGGTGGGCTCCCAGAGCTCAGCTTCGGGCTGGGTGGTCCCTGTCAAAGCAATACATTCATCATTAGGCTGCTATTAGCTGAGTCATTCTTTAATTTATGGAAGCAAGATAGGCCCCAAAAGCCCTAAATGACAACTAAGTAATAACCAGAAGTCAGGCACACCCTAAACTGCATTTTAATTTCCCCTTTTGTGACTCAAGAATGCAGCTGCCTCCTTTGCTGGAATAATGGTAACACACACGCTCTTGCATTTAAGCCTGTCAGGTGTTCACGGTGAATCCGTGCATGTCTGCGTGTGAAATGCATGTGTGATCTGCTGGGAGCATGGGCTCTGAGCAGGCACCTCCTCGGGGTTATCAGCAGCCTGAGTGAGACCTGAAACCCACATGAGCTGGCACTGGTGTCTCACCTAGCTCCTGGCTTCCTTAATTTGACGCAGATGAGTAGTCTTCCTGAAGTCACCTGGCTACTCACCTGAGCTTGGGAGCTGAGCAACACAGGCAGGCAGGCAGGATCATCTGCTCCCATCTGTGCTTCCTAAACACAGGTTTCAGAGTCAGCTTGACTCGTGCAAACCCACTGACATGCCCCAAAGGACAGAAACTGAAAAATGTAGTGAGGGTTTTTCAGACAATAGTTTGAGTTTGAATCTAATTTAATATCTTTATGTTTAATGATGAAAAACAAGCAACAGTGGGATTATGTAGTGCTCAGATTTATGGATGCATTATAATTAGAAAATTAGTATGTACTGTACTTGTGAATTCAGCCAACAGAAGAAAACAGCTTGGATATATGTAACCGACAATGACACGTATCCACTTGTATGTTAAAGCATAGGGGGTTTTGGTTTTTTCCCTAATGCAGTGCAACCTGTCATGACCTAATTACATTCACTGGAGACAGCACAACCCATGCTTCCAGACAGTAAATGGTCTTTTCACTCCTGATTCTTGATAAAATTTTGAATGTAATATTTTACTTTTCACTAGAGCAGTTTAAGACAAAGTAAAGCTTTTTTCTTGTTGTTTTTTAACAATATATTTGCATGAAGCTAGAATGTGAGCAATGATCGGGCTTAATATTAAAAAAAAATAAAGAGAAAGAGGTACCTATTTGCAGTTAGAGTGGTTTCTATCTAAGATACTCCTAGCAGGCAGCAGTTCTGCAAGTGTAGTGAAATTAGTGTTTATAAATGTTACTATAGTAACTGTATCTGTAGCCACAAGCTGGTACTTACATTTCTGGTTATCTGGTGAGCATCAGGGTGTGATGGAAAAAAAAGACATGGTATTGTAAGGCAGCCATGCTCTTGAGGATTCAAGAAGGAACTGGAGTAAAATTATTTGCTTCCTGACAACTTTTATCTGTGATTTTACTTTAATTGAATTAATAGGTTTTCAGGCTTTTAAGGGCCATAAGGAATAAGGTTGCTCACCTAGGCTGTGATCCTGTGAGCATTCACCTGTGCAGCTTCAGACATAAATGGCCACCGAGCGGCCTCAATGCACATGAGTGGAGTTATTCACCTGTGTGAAAACAATAAATGTATTTTTAGAATCAAAACTGTAGTTCATTACATGCAAGTGTGCAAACTTAACCCTGGGTTAAATATCATTAACTACCTGGTTAAAGGAGAACCTGGTGATTTGGGAAAAAAAAAAAAAAAAAAAAAAAGGAAAAACATACTGGGGGATGTAAAGGTACAGCAGCTCCCAGGAAAACTAGGAGTCTATGTTCAGGCATGGATATTAAGTGGTCCATGGAAGCCAGCGTGTTGTTCCAGATGTGCTCTTTGCTTGTAACATTTGCTGCCAAGGAGGAGTCGTGGGAAAGCTGAAAGTGAAACTAAGCAAGAACAGTTTCATTTTCAAGTCCGAAAGGAGAAACCTAACCGGCATAAAGAAAATGCAAGCAAAGAGCTGCTTAGGTGGCTGCTAACATACAGCGGCTATTTGCTATTTTAAAACGCGATTCGGACACTTAAAAATTTAAAAATAAAAGACGAAGAAAATTCTCTCCTAAATTTCAGAGAAACTGGATTGTTTTATCACGTTTAATTTCCTGTTAAGCTTGAGGCCGCTACCGCCAAGGGCAGCGGCTCCTCCACCTTAACCAGTCCGTCTTAAAGCGCCGGGGATGGCAGCAGCCATCTTACGGGTCGCTGTCACAGCTGCTGGGAAGCCCGAAGCCAGCCCCGGCCTCCGCCGCGGACCCCCGGGGTACCGCGGCTCCGGCGAGCCCGCGGCGGGGGCCGGAGAGCAGATGCCGACCCCCACCCCCATCAACACCCTGTCGATTTTGAAATCTCAGCAAAATAAAAATATAAATAAGTAAATAAAGAAAAACAACAGACCCCCTTGTCTCATGAAATACGTCATTTTATTCCATTCTGTTTCCCTATCATTTCATGAATATGCTAACTCGCCGTATAACACCGGCTTGAAAATATCCCCAGGAGCTGCGAAGGGAAGGAGACCGCAGGGTTTTGTCATCTACCCTTCCCCCCAAATACTATTTCACATAAACCTTGAGTTATTTTTGCTTTCCCCACGCAAGGTGCCAAGGCCCTACGCCTGCAAGAACTCTCCCTGATCTGGGACTCCCTTCCGAACTCATACTGCTACTTTGATACTTTAGCTTGACACATCAAAGAGCCGTAAACCCCACGCAAACGCCCAGCCTCAATCCCAACCCTTTAAACCGCGGCGCCGTACTACGGAATTGCCATTTGTGGTTTCTCACGGCTCAACCACGTTTTTACATATGTGCAACGGGGCAGAACCGCCTCACACCCGGTGCACTTGCTGCTGTGCATGGAGTGCACTCTCTGCGGCAGGACAATTTGCTTAATTTAACTTTCAATTAAAGGGTAATCCCTTTAAGATATAAACTGACCTGCTCTCAACACTTGTTTCTGGGCACAACAAAAAACCGAAACAAAAAAACAAGACCCAGAACCAAGACACGAGGAACTGAGCAGAGAGTTTTTGAATAATCGGGTATCACAAACTGACCCGTACTTTTACATTCAATTAGAAATCATCTGGGGAAGAAGACTGAACCCTTCATAGGTGGCCGCAGAGTGCACAGTGTGGGAAGGCAGTGGTTAAGCCAAACAAAGTAGCGGCACTCCGAGGGGCCACAATGGCTGCGGCAGCACCGCGGGCTCACCGGGGTTCGGGACCGTTCGACACTGACAGCAGTGCCGCCTCTTTCTAGGGCAACTTTCCGCGCAGCCTCCCCGAGGGCCGGGATGGCTCCATAGCGGCTCCGCATGCAGCGGGTGCCGCCGCCGCCCTTCCCGCGGGGGTGCCGCCCGCCCCGCGCAGCCCCCGCGCAGCCCCCGCGCAGGGAGGCGGGCGCGCCCTTGCGGTGCGCAGCGGCGGGAGGCGGGTGCGGCCCCCCCGCCCCCGCCGGCGGGGCAGGAGCCGCCCGCGGAGCGGCGGGTCCCTCCTCCCGCCCCCCCGGGGAGCAGCCGGCGGCGGCGGAGCGGCGGAGGGGAGGGTCTAAGGCCGGGCGCACCGCACCGCGCCGCGCCGGCTGGCCGGACGGACGGGCGGCTGCCGCCGCGCCGCGGGCATGGCGGAGCCTGGCGGCGGCGGGGCCGGGGCGGCGGGCGGCGGCGGGCCGCAGCAGGGCTCCCCGGCAGCCGCGGGGGTGGCCGCCGGGGGGCCGGTCCGCAGCGCCGCCGAGAGCCCCGGGGGACCCGGCTCGGCGCGCACCGCGGGGAAGAAGGCGCAGCTGCGCGCCGCGCCGCGGGCCAAGAAGCTGGAGAAACTGGGCGTCTACTCCGCCTGCAAGGTACACGGCCGGGCGGCCGCAGGAGCCCACCCGCCCACGGAGGGTGGGGATTGACGGGAGGGGAGGGGAGGGAGGCGCTGGGGAAGTGCCGTGCCCTTCCTTGCCCTGCCGGGCGCGGGGGCGGCCCGGCTGCCGCCCGGCGCTGTCCGCGGAAGTGGCCGCTACGGCGCTGCGCGTGGATCCCGCTCCCCCCGGAGCTTTCCGGCCGGCGGCCGCAAAAATTAAACCCGCGCGCAGCGAATACGGGACCGCGCGGGCAGCGCCGCCTCCCTCCCGCCCGGGGAGCTGCCCGTCCCGGCGCCGCCGCTGCTCTGCCCGCCGCTCCGTCTGTCCCTCTGCGGGCGGCGGCGGCGGGCGGGGCGGCTCCCGGTGCCGGCGGTGAGCGCTGGGTTAGCAGCGCTGTCGCAGCACTCCCCGCGTAAACATCCCGGCGGGGAGCTGGGCACCCTTCTGCTCTGCCTGGAGGTCGCGGCCCCGGGCGTGGACTGCTCCAGCCCGGGCGTGGCGGCGGCCTCGCAGCGCGGGGCTGTTGACACCGCAGAAGCCGCTGCCCCAAGCTGGAGCTGGCACCGTCGCCAGCAGCTCTGGCAGAGGAGCGAAGGGGCGCGGCCTCCGCGCTTGGGAAAGTTGTGTCCCCGGCGGTCACGTAGCGCCGGGCCGGTGTCCGGTGTGTGGTGCCCGAGCCGACGGCGGGCTCCCCCGTCCACCTGTACCCCGTCCCAGCGGAGCTCTCTGCTCCGTGTCTGCCCGGCGCTCGCATTCAGGAGTGCTGCTCCTGGTTTCCCATCACAAGCACTTTCTGTCCACCTGCGATTTTCTCCTTGGTGGGGAAGCGGGACTCCCCTGTTTATTGTAGAAGGGAGGGAGCTCGGTCAGAGCTGTCGCTCCCGCCTTCGGAGCTCTGACCGCGGGCATTGTCGCCTGTGCTCAGAGCACGGGCCGCTGGCTGCGCTGCTGCTGTCAGGGCAATTTGTGGATGCACAGCGGGGCTGACATGTTTAGATTGGCAGTGCTGATGTCAGATCCTCTAATAATGCTTTCAGCATTGAGAGTAGCTGTTTGTGAGAAAAGTGCATCTTGTTTTCTCTGTTCTCCTACTTCGACAGACGTTAAGTGAAAGGCCAAGCTAACAAACAAGACAAAGCATTGTTTTATGTCTCTATAGTCCTGTCTGGTGGTGCGAGGAGATTTAGCTGTATGCTGAAAGCTGCTGAAGGCATGGTGTAATGCTATCATGGGAGGGCAAATTTCGGAAGCCACACACATTGCAATGTCTTAGCTGTTTCCAAATGTGCAGGCACCTACACTTCAGCCTTGGCGCATGCATGGGACAGTGCAAGATTACACCGGTGTCAATAAGGTTAAAGAGCAGCTGGTGTACTTGAACTTTGCAACACTCACTGTGGGCAGTGATATTGGTTTGAAGCTTTCCCAGTGATGAGTCCCCTTTGCATCTCCGTATTTTAATGTTAGCAAGACTTGCTATAAACCAAACTGGTTGTGAAGTGGGTAAATTTTTCATGGGCTGTTAGGGAAGTATGTGTGTGTGAATTGCTTTTTTCTTCCCTGGTTGGTGCTTTTTTTTTTTCCTCTGATGCACCTCCAGGTGATGTTTTTGAGGGTGAAAGCCTTCTCCTGTGGTGCTCTGCCCCGTAGAAGTTGCTGTGCTATAGAGAAGCCTTGTCTCCTCTGAAACCCTTTGTTTTCTTGGGGACTCATCGGCCTCTCTCTTGCAGGTGCTTTGTGCCATTTGGGAGGGGAGGAGGGCATGCTGTGGCCTGCTGTCAGCTTCTCTTTCCCTCTTGCAGGACTCTGGTGATGGGGTACAGAGCAGGAGCAGTCAGTGCCCTGCTGGGGTGTCAGTGCCCTGCCGGGGTGTCCTTGCTGGCCCTCATCTGTGACAAGGCTTGGATGCATGTCCCATTGGTACTTGTAGGGATGAGTGGAGCAGGACCCATGGCCAGGGGGTCTTCCTCCTGCCAGGACGTAGGCATAGCTCCAAGCACTAAATGCTGCTCTGTGTTCAGATTAAAATGCAAACCCTACCTTTGCTGTTTGACTTCTCTTCAGTAGTTCAGTGGCAGACAGCTTGCTTTCAGATCTCATAACAGAAGCATGCAGGCAGACTGGAAGCTCCTTGTAAGCTAACCAAGCAGCTTCTCCAGTGGGATAAGGTGGGAAGGATGGTGCGGGGTGGAAAAATGCTTTATTTTTCTTCCTGAACACCTGGCAGATGCTTCAGAAGGACACTTCTTGGTTTGTAACATAAGTGGCTTGCCAGAAACTGTAGCCTGAAGAAGCTGGTTTGCCAACTGTAGCAGTGCAGTGTGTAACTTTGAACTTTTTCTTTCTTCGGGCTGCAACTTCTCTTCCATTGGTTTTGCATTTGTGTGTGTGAATGCAAAAGAGCGAGAGAAGGCAAACACTTGCACCATCTTCAAAGGGGACATCTGTTTTCATTCAAGTAGTGACTGTACATGGATCTTATGTAAATCTTCATAGAGCTGTACAAGTTGGAGTGCTAAAATATGTAATGGCATCCTTAATATCAATCACCTTCTCCCACATAAGCTTCATTGCAAAATTCAGCATGCAGAATTTATTAGGAGCTTAACCTCAGAGGGGTTTGGAGTAACAGCCAGAGAGCATCTGTCTGCTAGGGATGAAGAGTCACAAAACAAGAAGGTGGAGGGGTCAGTGACCGTGCAGAAGGTGACATCTCACTGGTGACAGCAAAATGCCGAGCAGAAGTGAGTAAAAGGCACTGCTCTGGGGCAGGGTGCTCGGTCCTCAAGAGGGACCTCCTGGTTCTTCTTTTCAACCCATCCCTTTATGTCATGGGAAACGTGGACAGACTGCTGGTAAATACGTGTTTGGTGTGCACGTATCCTGAGCAGAATGAGCTTGAAGTTTAGGGGGCTGCTGCTGAGGCTAGAAAAATGTGGGGTTTGGTCTTTTTTCCTGATAAAAGAACTGGACAGGAGAGTTGTAGCTGTTGAGCTGCTCCACTTGACTTGTTCCTCTGTGAGAAAAGTCTGTGTGGAAGGCACAGAACAGGCTCTTCTGAGTAAAAAACCTTCTTAAAAGCCCAAGTCTGAAGGAGGAGGGTGGAATTCTGAACAAGATATATAATAGGAGTTGGTACAGTTTTCATTACTTTTGGAGGTACACAGTAGTGCTGTGTGCTGTGAGGGGTTTTGTATTTGGCACTTGCTGTATCTGTGTGTGAATGAATGGCTGCATACATCGTTTTGGTTTTGTCCACTGTGAAATTGAGCATTAGGCATGCAAGCTCGCAGCACTTTGTATAAAAGCAGCACTGTGTGACTTACACACATAAATATATTTAATGAAGATGTAGGAGGAAGTCTCCTCTGCATTTTTTTTCCCTATTGGTTTACAGTATGTGAAAATACAACTCTCTCTCCAGTCTCACTGGGAGCTTTTCTTGTAAACAAGGTGAAATATGTACTGTTTTAGTACACTAAGTTTTCTGCAAACTTGTTTATTTTTCATTGTATGTATCTTATAGTAATGGCTGGGTGTTTATAAATATAATTAGAACCCAGTAGCCTAAAGCACTTGCACAAGCAATAATACCTCCTTGAAGAAAGGCTTTTTGCTTTAGATAAGCAAAGTAGACAGAATGAGAAGGGTTGTGATGAGATGACATGGCCAAGGCCCTGCAGCAGGTGAGCAGCGTGCAGATGTGGAAGTAAAATCCCAGCCCTAGGCTCCAGACCAGCTGCTGACCCTTTCTTGAAGCACTTCTTCCCACTTCTCATTCTAGAGTGATCTCTAGTTTTCCCACACATAAAAAAGACTGAATTCATAAGGTAAACCCGTACCACCTTTTCCATAATAAATTATTTTCTTTCCTGATTTTTATAAGACGGGTTAAGATGAGGCCAATTTGGCTGTGTTACTGCTGGGCTCTGTATGGTGGAAGTACAGCTCCTTGAAGCTCAACTTGAAATGTATTAAGATTGTTTTCTGCAGAAGCATGTATGAGACAAAGAATCTTTCTTATCACTTTCATAGTGGGGTGAATCTGTTTTATAATACAGGCCCCATTAAAGCATCTTCCTTTAAATAGGAAATCTACTATTAACTTTACAAGGTAGGAACTGGGTGCCTATTATTAATAAAAGCTTTATATGGTAGCCTACTTCTCTTCCATAAGTGAAACTGGAAAATACAGGGAATAAAATAATTGGATCAATCAATAAAGGAAGACATGCCCTTTGAGCTGTGCATTGAACTGCTTATTTTGTATTATTAAAGATAAATGGGTCAGCTAATTTCCTGATATGTATGAGCAGCTCTCCAAGTAGTGTCCAGCTGTCTGGTTGTTGGGTACTGGACATCTGAGTAGGAAACATATATGGTTTAAATTCATCAATGTATTTATTGTCATTTATGTGACACTCTTTGATAAAGTCATCATTTTGAGCTTGCTGCTGGCAGGAAAAAACTTATATTTTACACAGCTTTTGTGTCGGGAGGAAGAATATGTTTTCTAGAGTAATTATACTTGCTGGAAATAGAGAACATCTGTAATGTTCTGTGTATAATCTGTTGAGCCTGCTATGCATCTCAATTACCAAATAGGGTAACCTTTATGATTTTAAGTTGGAAAGAAAAATCCAGCACAACAGCTATTTGAAACTCAGTTTTAGAACTGTTGGGGTCTTTTACCTTATAATTAAGTTAGCTTGAAGTTTGCACATTCTTAGGCTTATATCTTAGGCTTAGGGGGAGGGGATGTTGTAATCCATAGGTTATTGTAACATTCTTCATTTATTCATTATTATTTAGACAGCTGAAACCCATCTAAAGGGTGCTGAGATACGTGCAGTGTTGTAACATTCAGGTGCTTCCTTTCTAAATATAAATACTGACAATTTGTGTTAAAATGTGCTTTATTTTTTCACTGTCCATATTTGACCTATCGGTATATTCAGTATTCTAAAGGAAACAGTAACCTAATTTGCCTAGAGTTATAGTTCTCACTTCCCAGAGCTACTGGACAGTTTGATTTCTCCCATTGTTACACTCCACCAAACATGGAAGGAGTTAAAAAGAAAATTGAAATTGTGTAGTGCAAAATAATTTCTTACATAATTTCTGCACTGGGATTTTTTGTTTGTTTGCAGTGAGGGGGCCAGGCAACAGTGTGTAGTTGTGTTTTATTTTATTGCACTCATCTAATTTTTTTAAAAACCACCTAAGAAGGTGTGGTGTTCTTGATCCCTGGGCCTGCAAAGAGGACAGTCATTATTTTGCAGGCCTCATTAGCGCAGAAGTGCCCATCATTCTACAGTGGACTTGTCAAAGCTCTGCAGATGTCCCAGAAAACAAGGACTGGATGTGCTACTTCAAATACTTTTCCTTCCTTCCCTCAAAACTGTTTTGATCTTAAATTAAGTTTTTGCAGAGGTGGAGTCATACTTTATTTTCTAATGAAAAGCAGATGAGTGACATTAAAAAAAAAAAGGAAGAAAGGAAAAAGCTGAAGATAGTCAAAGAAAGGATTGAATGAGCAAAATGCTGTGGAAGATTTAAAACAACTCAGCAATTTAAGCCACTGAGGAATGCACATTGCATATTCACTGCAAAATACTTGCTCTGTCAACATCTACAATGAAAGCTAAGTTTTAAAGAGGACCTTTTTAGGTTCTGTTTCCCCTTGGTTAACAGAACATTTATGCTGATTCTGGTGTTTTATAGACATTAACCAAAAAAACCCACCCTAGCAGTTGTTTGAGTAAGGTCTCTAGAATAATTAGAACAATGCCAATTAACAGCTGTTGCAAAAAGATCTGGTGAGGAAATACCAACAACAGCAGAAAAAAAATTGCCGTTAAACATGCTGGTTTTATTCTTCTGTGGGTGGGTTGATATTTATTTTTGTCAGTTTAACTGAGCTGTTATCATGATTTGTACATCTGTTTGCATCTTTGCTGTTAATTATGGTGTGACACTAAAGTTTGCATAGTTACTCACTGTTTACAGTTTTTTGGCTTGATAGTAAACATTGTTTGGTGAGCTTCTGTGACATACTGCTTCCACTCAGAGAAAAACATCTCAAAAAGCTCGTGCCTATTTTTAGGAGGGAGTTCTGGATATGTTTCATTGTGGCCTGATTTAAGGCAATTAATAATAAGCGTGGTGATATGTCATTAATTTAGAGTGTTGAGCATCTGTCCAGACAGCTGCATGGGAAGAGTCAAATCTTACTTCCCTAAAATAATACTCAATCCTTTTTTTTGTTCGACAAGTCCTTCACAATTGTCTCTTGCATTTTCTTTGTCAATAATCTAATTTTCAGACTTTTGTTGTTGTTGTTGACAGTTTCTCTATCCTCATATTAAATGCAAAAACTTTCATGGCAACATTGTCTCTCTCACAAAACAAATGTGTATAGTTTATTTGGCATAGGTTTTGCGTTGGGATGCTAATTGAAAATAAGGGGTTTCATGTCATCTCCCAGATGTCCAGAGTCCTTGCACCAGGGCAGTCTGTGGTTCACAGGTATCACTCAATCACTGATCTCTCTGGTCCAATAAACTTTGAGGGCCTGTAGGGCTGGATGACAAACACGGCTGGCTCAGTGCCTGTGTGCCTTATGGTTTCTGCCATAAAATTACACCAGGCTGCCTTCAGTTCTCTGCCAATCATATTACTCACAGAAAACACGATAGAAAAAGAGCCTGAGCTTCACCATAAATCTTTTCAGATTGCATTTTACGAGACTTAGAAAAAAATTTGTTTTAATCTTCCCCTCATTTCATCCTGAAGCCTCACTGATTTCACTTTATAAATGCATGGGTTGGCAGGCAGTCTGCACCCACTCAGTGAGTTTGGAGAGCAAAACAGGTTGTCCCCTTTTCAAAAATATGTGGAAATGGTTTTGCTGGGCACTTGCGGGTGGATCTCTGAGTCGTCCTGCTGCCTCTGGCTACAGAAAATGCTGCTCACAGCCCTTGGCACCTGCCAGATCGCCCCAGGCCAGGCAGAGGCCATGGCACCCAGGGCCAGGAGCCCAGCTGGATAAATGCTTAAGCCGTAGGGATGGTAAAAACATCATGTGGTGCTCAGCAAACTTCAGGTAGCAGTTTTCTTGGTTCTCAGGTTGCTGAATATTGAAATGAGTTTAAAAGAACAATTTACCAGCCATTTACAAAGCTGTCAGTGTTAGGAGCTGTCACGCTGTGATCTTTTCTGCTTCTGCTGGGTTCTTCTTCCTTAGGTAGGATGGGATTTGGAAACTTAAAAGGAAAATGAAATAGGTTCCTGAAATAGATCTAAATACACTAAATGTATGCAGAATCAGTTTTGAAAAATGATACATTAGTGCTGCATATATTATCATCACAATTTTTCCTACTAAGATTGTTTCAGCCATAAATATTATGCAGGAATTGGCATACTTTCCTCACTGAGGTCTCGGCAGTGCAATTTCATGAGTATCTTCTTACAACCCAGTGCACGGATATCTCTGAAGAGTAGAAAAGCAGGCTTTCCTTTCAATTAGATCTTCAAATGGGAGTGATGAGTGATGTTAGAATAACCAAGGTCTTTTGGATATGCAGGAGAAAATCTCCTCCTGTAAAGCTGCTCTTTGGATAACTGGAATCAATACTTTGAACGTCCGAATGGTTTGAGACATGGTTACCAAAGTCACAACCTCTCCCTTCATGGTCTTCCCTTTTAAAAGCTGCAGTCTGTTGGTGGTTGTTTCACACTCAGCATAAGTAAACTTTCCAGGGAAAGCAGCAGGTCGCAGTGGAAGTGTCACTCTCTTTGGCATCTGTCGCTTTTGTGGCCAAGCCTTCCTTGCCTTAAACAGCCTTTTCCAACAGTCCATTTATTTGTTTGGTTATTTCAGCATTAGTTAACCCTGCCTGGGCTGTCCTGGGCTTGGTTTCAGTTGTGTGATTCCTTGGTGCCAGTGTAGCTGATGAGGCAGTGACAAATGTGTTGCCTGTTAGATAACCTATTTATGTTTAAATCATTAAATCTGTCTCGGTGGCAGGAGCTGTAAGTGTTGATATATCAGTAAATGTTTGAATACTTTTTTCACTAGAGTGAGGGTTTTCTCTAAAGGAACTAGCCAGGGTTTGTTATGTATTCTGCTTACCAAACTGTGTTAATCTCTCTGTTTGGGATACTACTCTATTTCTGATAATTTCCAGAAAATAAGGGTTAGTAATGAGATAGATAAAAGTGCAAACCCAAGCTGAACAACAGCAAAACACCCCAACTCCCCTCCTCTCAGCTTCCCCCCCCCCAAAAAAAAAATAAAAAAGAGGAAGCAACCTGTAATTATTTTTTTTTTTGCTTTTGAAATAAAGCCGTTTCAGCAAGTTCCTGTGTTTTATGGTGTTGATCGATATCCCTTTTGCTTTGGTTTCAGGCCGAGGAATCCTGTAAATGCAATGGCTGGAAGAACCCGAACCCGCCTCCCACGCCGCCGCGGGCTGAGCTGCAGCAGGCAGCCGTGAGCCTGGCCGAGCCCTGCCGCAGCTGCAGCCACGCGCTGGGTGAGCTTTCCTCCCGTCCTCCCGCGGGCCGGGCGCCCGTGCCCCAAAATTTCCAGTCAGGATGCCGTGCCAAGGCCTAGGAATGGGAGCCACGATTAGGTGTAAATGCGAATAACTTAGGCTAAAACATGTTTAATATTTTAAAAATGTGTTTAATATGGAAATATCCTAAAATTTGTTTTAAAGAAGTTCAGCTAAGGTACAACTTCTAACAACACTGACGTTCAAAGGTGTTAAAATGCAGAAGCACCATTAAGCTACCCATAACAATTTTAATACTTTGTGTTACATATGTCTTAACCTCACAAAGTTTTATCTGTCAGCTGCCTAGTTTTATCTGTTGCTACGAGGCGAGTAGCTCTCTCCTGAGAGAGGCTGCATTATGTTTCCCTACTTTAGAACAAAGTATAAAATATTCTTGAACATCACTAAAGCAGGTACTCCTACCAGCAAAAAGAACTGTGTCTTTTCTGTGTCACAGAAAGTAAAACTAGGGTTGCACGTCTTGGAATGGTCTTAGTTATTCTGCAGACAGCTTGCATACCTTGGAAGCAAGTGCTCAAAATCTGCTGTTAAACACTGTTGTAGTTTCTGGTTTTGTTTTTCAGACTTAGACTAAATAACAATTTGTTACCCACATAGCCTGAAAAACAGTGATGAATCATTGTGTTTTAATTTTAAGAACCAAAATAAAAGCTGATGGCTGTTTCTGTATATATCAGAATCACAGAATAGTTTGAGTTGGAAGGGACCTTTTAAAGATCATCTAGTCCAGCCCTCCTGCAGTCAGCAGGGATACTTTCTGTTAGACTGGGTTGCTCTGAGCCCCATCCAACTTGAACTTGAATATTTCCAGGGATGGGGAATCCATCACCTCTCGGGGCAACTTGTTCCCGTATTCTACCGCCCTCATTGTAAAAAATCCTTTTTCTGATATCTAATCTAAACCTGCTCTCAGGTTAAAGCTGCCACCCCTTGTCCTGTCACTAAGTGTTCTTGAAAAAGTCCCCCTTTGGCTTTCTTGTGGGCTACCTTTGGGTCCTGGAAGGCTGCTCTAAGGTCTCCTGGAACCTTCTCTAGTCTGAACAATGCCACACTCTCAGCCTGACTTCATAGGAGAGATGCTCCAGCCCTCAGATCACCTTCACTGCCCTTCTCTAGACTTGTTCCAGCATAGATCCACTTCCTTCTTCGCAAATATTGAACAAAAATTCAGCTAAAATAAAATTCAGAACTAACTGAAAAGAAGCAGTTGCTATTTAATTTTTGTTGCTGCCCAAAACTTAGGACAATGAAATAAAAAAAAGGGAAATCTAAAACATTCACAACGGATCATTTATAATTTTCCTTTGGAAAAAAATACTTTACTTTGAATGGAATACTTTTCTTCTTTTTCTTTTTTTTTTTTTTTGCATGGGATTTATTGCTATTTCTGCTCTCTTCTTTTTTATGCTTTCATTACATGTGATTTATTTCTAGACTTTTCAGGAGAATTTTTTCCTGATATTCCAAATCCCTGGGTTTGCTTGCAGGAGAAGATTAACAAATACATAATATCACGGAAAATTCAGTCACTTTAGCCAAGTTAGTTTCAACTTTTCATCACACAGCTTCTCTGTGCTGCTTCTGTTTATGCAATTAGGGTGGCTTGTGTTACCCATCCCTTTCAATCCTGGCCTTTGAAGAAAGAGCTTTTACTTTTTTTTTTTTTAACCTTGCAAGATGTGCCTGTCAGTTCTCTGTTCTTCAGCAGAATTTGTGGATGCTTTGTATTTTGTTGAAAAAACTCAGCTCTTCTAAAGGCTGGGCCTGGTTTTGGCCTATTAAAAAATATTAAGTCATTTAGCTAGGAATCAGGGCAAACCAGTACTGTAAAACCAGTAAAAGTATTTTATGAAGAAACTGTATTTTCATTTACTGCTCTTTTTAGAAAAGGCTTCTTCTGATTGCAGCTAATGAGGAAGATGTTTCATTTAAAATAACTGAAATGAGTTGCTGTGTGCTTCCTCATACTACTGGAAAAAATATGTCTTTCAGCTGTGTTTTCTAAGATAATTTTCCTATTCATCTCCTCTAAATTAGCGTGTTTCTGCTGAATACCTTTAAGACCAGATTTACCACAAGGTGTGTGGGCTTCACATTATCTGTCCTGCTTTTTCTTCTCCTCAGAAAGCCATTGAAGTAGCAGTGTAGAAATTCCTGTACTGGTTAAAGCTGTACCTGATGTAAAAGATAGGATTTTTTTTTTTCTTTTCTTTTCTAGAATTTATTATTTTCATCCAGAGGTAGTCCTACATACTGGTCTTGCTTGAGATATCTTTTTTTGGGAGTGTGGTTTGATCTTAGAGCCAAGTCAGTGCAGCTTTTGGTGCATAAATCTATTTGATTGTGTGTTTTATTGTCTACTTACCTACAACTTGTATTCGTCCTTGTGGTGCTCAGCCCCACAGTTTGGCCCAATGTGGTTGTTTTAATGACTATTTCTTTTATTTGGGTGGCATATTTTCTAACACTGACTGCATCAGATGCTGGGAGAATTCACTGTCCACCAGCCACAAGACCAGGTGGTGTGTGAGGCTCTTCTCTTTTCTTTTTGATTGTTTCTCCTGTGTTGCAGGGCACATTTTTTAATTGGTAAACATTGTCAGTCTTGAATCACTCTTAAAACTAGTTAATTAATACACTGCATACACATTGTCTCTCTTTTTTTCCCCCCAGCACTGTCCTCAGTTCCTGCTACGCACCTTCTCATAGCATATTTGGGTATTCCTTTGCTTGTTCAGTGTACACTAGAGTGTACATTTACTTGTTTTGAGATAGACTGTGGACACATTCCTTGTCAATCCATTTTTCCACTGTTCCTAATTTGTACACTCCAGTGCTTGCTTGCTGAAGTTGCAGGTCCTCCTATCGCTGAGCCTGTTCTTTCTGCTTGCTTTTTCCCTGCTTGCTATAGCAACTTATACATGTGATATTTAAATTCTTTTTTTCAGGCATAACAGCAACTGAAGAAGGGTGTACCAGCTGGGCAGTGCATGTGATTTGGACTGTGTAACTCTAGCCAAGAGTGATGCAGTATTTGATGCCAGTGTACTAAAGCTTTAATTTTAATAAAATGCTTACTAATGGCCACAGAGTTTGGGAATGGGCTGTGAACATCTGAAGAAAGATAGTTTGTTGGGCTGGTGTATAAACATTGGTGTCTCTTTGGTAAATACATGCTGGTAATACACTTAACTTTCAGATTCACAGTATGAGTAATAATTCACTAGTTTAATAAGATGTTTAAACACTGCCACTAAGTAGTCAAGTAGTTCAGTATTGTTATGGAAACGGCATAGAAATGGCTTCTTATGCCGATGTTTTATTCATTTATTAGTTGAATGCAACATTTCTCTAGCACGTTATCAGTTTCTAATGCAAAGCTCCTCTAGGAGGGTATTTATTACTTGCAAACAATCCGGACACACAGCTGGGAATATTAACCCTTCATACCTGTCTTAAGGACAGAAATTAAATAATTTTATTCTACCCAGAATATTGAATATTTATCCTCAAAGGAAGCTCATGATGGCCATGTGCCTAAGACACTATATTATAAATTTTCATTTAAGTGGAAACAGTTGCTGGCATATTTTTGAAGTGCTGAGCTACAGTATACTTTTTACTTGAAGATGAACAAAGATATTGAATTTAAATGTTTTGGTATTATACTGAACTTCTCAAAACAAACCATCTTTGCTGGGTGGCCAACAAATGTGATCGTTTTCAAGTTTAGTGTTATTTTTCCTCACTAACTCCCCAACTAAGGAGTCAGATTTCTCTTCAAAAACTGTGTTGATCTTAAGAAGTAAATATAGATAAAATGTAATAAAATATAAAAGGCTAATATGTCCAAACTTTAAAGTATTTTTCCCTTTCTTTGAAAGGATATTTTCTTGTCATTTCAGAGGAAAGGATATGCATACCGTCTACATTGGCCTGGAGTCAGGGAAGATCATTGCTTTTTGTAATGCAAATATCTTCTTTCTGGGAGTTGTTTTTGTTTTACAGTGCCTTCCTTCTTCCCCAGGCGGTTTGTTCAAACCAGCTTGAAATGAATGTCCTGCTTTACAGGGAGAAACCTCAAGCTTTTGAAAATTACAGATGTGGAATTGTATTTACCTTTGGTGATGATAAAAGGGAGTTTGTGACTTGGAAATTTCGATGTGTGTAAACTTCTGAACAAATGAGCATGTACAGTCTGCAAAGTCTCTGTTAGTATAGTGTGCACAAAGCACAGTTTGATCTTACATGATATGAAAGCAAGAGACTTCCCCAGTTTAAACAGTTTATGCCCAATTTAAAACTAAAAGCCATATTTTGGAACTGGTTTTTTTTCACTCTTCACAAAATAAGGTGCTGCTTACATCTGAATTACATAATTTATAGAAATTATGGATTTATTTTCCTAAGTCAAGAAACCTTGTCTCAAAGACATAGCTTTAGGACAAAAATGTATGTAGTTATACAGTGTAACATATTAATACAGGCAGGACTTTTGTAGTCTGTTTTAAGTGTGAGCAGATGATGTGATTCCAACCAGCTGTCATTCCTCTGCTGTGGAAGTTATCACCCCTGGTCAACCTTTACAAACTGCTCTGATGTGACACAGGTTTCAGTTAACCTCTAATAACATGTGTTCTGTTTAAGTAGGTTATTACAGGATCTGTGCCTTGACAGTTCAGGCTTAGTTGGAGATCTCCTGGGCTATAGCTGTGCTATGGGTTCTCTCAGTAGGCTCTTACAAATTTGGGTTTCTATTCTGTTTAGCTGCTCATGTTTCTCACCTGGAGAATGTGTCTGAAGAAGAAATGAATAGGCTCCTGGGGATTGTTTTGGATGTGGAATATCTATTCACCTGTGTCCACAAAGAAGAAGATGCAGACACCAAGCAAGTTTATTTCTACCTGTTCAAAGTAAGCTGAACTTGTGGAGAATCTTCTCAGATTTTTCACTTTCTCACACATAAGCCAATTTCACTGCCCCTTGGGCATGGATTGACTGTATCTGCTGAGATAGTTTTTCTCCTGTAGGCTGGACATTCTGGTGTCCAGCCACAATATACTGATTCTTATTCCAAAAGTCATCCAGATGATTCAGGAGCTGACCCTGTCCCATCTATAAACTGCACAGTCTTCTTCACTGACATACCAGGAAAAGTCAGTTGACATGAATGGTAACATAGCTGCCTGTGTTTCCTCAGAGAAGCCTCTTGTACACATTTCAGAGGTGATTTCACAGTGAAGTTTAGTAATTACAAATTCAGATGATTAAACAAGCAGACAGGTAGATATCCAGGAGAATTTCAACACTGCTCACAGTGTGTTGTGCCCTCGTGACTTCCACTGACTCTATATATGCAAATATACTAACTTTAAAAAATTTGTGTATTTTTAACAGCTTTTGAGGAAGTGCATTTTACAGATGGGAAAACCTGTAGTAGAAGGATCTTTGGAAAGTCCCCCATTTGAGAAACCTAGCATTGAACAGGTAAAGAGTCAAAATGTGGGTTTGGTCGGTGTGTGGTGGGTTTTTTTTGTTGTTCTTTATTTATGTATTTTTAAATTTTATTTTGTTGGGGGCTTGAAGGATTTGTTTTGGGATTTTTTGTGGTTTGTTTTTCTTTTTGTAAATGCAGGCACTGGTTTTGAAAACAGGACATTTTAGGCACTTTGCAGATGTTTCTGTGTTCTGCTTAGGACAAAACGGGATTATAGGAGATTGCTGTTGCTTCTTTTAGTGTTTGTACAATAGTTACATTATTTGACTTCTCTCATCATTCATCTTATGCTTTAATGAAACTGACTTTTTTGTGGGTTTAGAGTTAACTTGAAATGCTACTTTTATGTGGGCAGTTCTAATCTTTCTTTGTTTCAAGTGATGAAAAATGCTGTTGAAGTTTTGAAATCCAATATTAAAATGACACTTGCCTTCTGTATATCAAGAAAAATGTTACAGTCCAATTCAGTGAGATCATAGCCTTCTCTTTCAAAGGGTACACAAGAAAAAAACAAAGCTGCAACCAAAGAATAATTGAGGCTTTTGTAACTCTCAGTAGATAAAGAACATATGACAAATTCAGTTTTTGGTTAAGCAAGCTCCTAAGAATGCACTTCTGGCAGACAAGTGGGCCCATTAACTCCAGTGAGATTATGCAGAGGCTCACATACCTCGCTGAAACAGGAGCTCAATGTTTTCCCATCCCGGATGAGTGGATGTTCTATTGTTAAACAGGACACTTTAAATGTGAAGACTGTTAGGGTGTAGTAATTATTTCTTTACAACTCTCACTTCTTATCAATTAGGAAGATCAAACCACTTCATTGCTGAGTTTCTGAGAAGTCTTCACTTTAAGTTCTCCTTTAGTGTGTATGTAATCCCCATAGGCTCCTAATCCTTAAAATACACTATTAAAAAAGGTTTTGTACAATGCAATTTTTGGTCAAATTCTTCATAATGTTCAAGTTGCTTAAGAAAATAAAGCATAAAGATTAAAGGGTAATTCTTCTTACGGTTTAAAATAATTTTCCCTTTAAAAAAGACCAGTATTTTCAATTCAGTTTTTAGCAGCTCATCAACTCAATCAAACAAAATTATTTGCTAAGTACCAGTGTTATAATGGATTTATAAAATATGTGTTGCAGCACTTTTAGTCACCCATTTTAATAATTTTCAGTAGATTTTTCTTCAAACTGGACAGTATCCAACGTGCAATGAGACATGATTGTGAAGTTTTAAGATTTCTTGGAGAAATAATATGATTTGTCGACATAAACTTAAGTAGAAGTCCATAAGCCCATATCTATTACTGAAAAGTAGCTGGAGAGTTTTGAGGGTGGTAGTTGGTTTATATATAGATGAAAGCCTACCAGAACTTTCTCTGTTCACTGACTTTAAAAAAGGAAGGAAAAAAGGAATTTTTTCTTCTTTCCCTTTGCATCAGCTGCTGACAGTAGGTTAAAAATACGTGCTCTGTACACAAGTACCAGCCTGTGGCAGCTACATGAGTAGCTGAGCAAGGAGTTCATGGTTTCCAATATTTCTTTTCTTTCCCATGCAATGCAAGTTCATAATAAACATAAAGTGAGGATTGTTTGAGGATGCTCCTATAAAAATTATGGCTAAATTATTAAACAGAATTTTCTTACTTTTTAAGGGTGTGAATAATTTTGTGCAGTACAAATTTAGCCACTTACCCTCGAAGGAAAGGCAAACAATAGTGGAATTGGCTAAAATGTTCCTGAACCGCATTAACTACTGGCACCTGGAGACCCCTTCTCAGCGAAGACTAAGATCACCCAATGATGATATTGCAGGGTATAAAGTGAATTATACCAGGTAATGCTGCTTTTGCTTGTTAGGAGTCTTCCTTACGAATAGGGCATGTACAAACTTCAGGGGTACACCAGTATCTTTATGCCACAGATGGACCTTGTGAATACTTGCAGCCATGGATTTAACATGAAGACCTAAGGGTTTGAGTGAGACTATATCAGTTTCACATGCATCCTTGTGTCTTGAGAGATGTGCTTTATCAGCCAAGAACAGGGAGTAGAGGCTGGAACACTTGTATCTAACAATGCTTTTGCAAGTTCTCTGTTTGTGAAGTGCTCCCAGTCTTCTTAAGATATGAGCCTCGTGTAAGATCCCTGTTTATTATTCAAATTAAAAAAGAAAAAGAGAGAAGATAACATTAAGCATTGTAAAGTATCACTGTTTGAAACCAAATCACAGAGCAGTTGAAAAATCAAACTAATTTTGTGAGTGCTTGAATGCTAAATGGGGAACAGATATTACTAGGTTCCTTAAAATTATAGTTCTTGTTACGCCCTTTTAATGTGTTGTTAGAATTCAAAGGGATAACTCAGTCGCTGGAGGAAGAAGAGCTAGGATAAAAAGACATGTCTCTATTTTCTTTTTCTCACAAGAGTAGTGCAGTGCCTTTTTCAGTGAGCACAGTGAGAGCAGTAAAGGGTCCTGCCGGTGCAGGCAGCAGGTAACCTCTGTCAGCACCCTGTTCTCAGGAACGGCCCAGACACCTCTGCTGGCCAAGGATGAGCACCACCTTCTGGCTGCTTTCCTGGTGGCCTTTCCTCTGACACACCTGCTCTCCATGAAGGAGAACAGCAAACCTGGTATGAGTTGAGACTCTGGCTAGTGACAGAGCAGACTGCGCTGTGCCTGTGTCCGACTCAGATGTTCTGTCACCTCGAATAACTGCGATAAAGAGCAGTTATAATCCATGGTGCTCCTACAGCCATGTCTGGTGGGTGTTTGACCTCCATTTGTTTGTGATAACAGGTGTCAGCCAGGGGTGGTAGGAGTTAACTTGTGTTAGGAATCAATAGCTAATTGGTTCTGGTTGGTGGCTTTTTGTTGTTAATTATTTTGTCACTTGTGTTTTCTCAAACCGTCCTGCCCACAGTCCCTAAGGTCTCCCCTGACCCAAAGTGCTCTTCCCATCAGATCTCACCTGTCATTGTGAGCTTCTCTCCTCTGGGTTGTCTGAGGCATTGCTCTGGGTGCTGCTGTGAACCATGGGCACACCTGAATTTTTGCAGTCACCAATTTCATTTGAGAACCTGAGGATCTGAATGAAACTGTATCAGAGTTTCACGTGCATTCTTGTGTTTTGAGAGCTGTGCTTTATCAGCCAAGAACAGGGAGTAGAAGTCTGTGAACAGCTCTCTCTTGCAACTCTTTTGCAACTCCTGTCTGCAAAGATTAAGGCACAAGAGTTTGGGAGAACATTTCGAGACATGCTGTACTTTAGGTCTGGATGAGGAAACATGTGCAGGATCCAGCACAATATGTTTGCATCCAATTCCTAATATTTCCTTTCCATTGCTGGAGCTTTCATAATGGCTGTGGTCTGATTCTGCTAAAGCTCCAGATACCAATGACTGTTCACTTACACACAGATACCAAAATCTTGTTTATTCAATTAACAGATTTTGTGACCTACATAGGCAGTGTACTCCTGAATTATCTATTTGGTACCATAATCCCTTTTCCTAGAAAAGAAACATGACATGCTGTAATTTTCATTAATGAAAAGCTTATTATGGATGGAGATACTGGTAATGAAAGAGTAACAAGTCAGAGTATAATGGGAAGAAGCCAGCTGGTGGAAGACCAGGGTGGGAGTCCAGTTGGATTGGGATGGAGCTAGTTAAAAGTGTCACCCACTTTGCTTCTATGTGGGGAAAGATAGACATTTAGAGGGTAAAACAGGCTATGCTTAGGGTCTTTGGAGTCTGTGGCAGGAGATGTGTGAGGCTGAATGAATGAGCTGTGGAGAGAATCCCTGACATCAATATGAATTTTCTGTAATCAGTAATTACTGTCTGGAACAAGAGCACTTTGTGGAAACTAGACTGCAGAGAAAAAGAATATACGGAAACTTATAAGTACTTGGTTGTCGTGTCTTTAAAAAAACCAGGCAATATAAATGCTGCTTAACTCTGTCCAGCCTTGTAGTGGAACTGATTTATATGGTCATATAGCTTTCAGCTGCATTATAAATGATGTGGGTAGTGGTTTTATTGCCTTAAGTCATATGTTAGATGGTAATAATTATCTGGCTTTTTTCCTCTTTACAGGTGGCTTTGTTATTGCAATGTCCCTCAGTTTTGTGACAGTCTACCTCGGTATGAAACCACCCAGGTTTTTGGTAGGACATTGCTTCGCTCTGTTTTTACTGTAATGAGAAGACAACTGCTGGAGCAGGCCAGGCAAGAAAAAGACAAGCTTCCTCAAGAAAAACGAACACTAATCCTCACTCATTTTCCAAAGTAAGGGGTCACAGTGTGCCTGCATTCAAAGTTAACCAGCAACTTTGTTGTGGAAAGGGAGAAATTACCTGCAGTTTAAAATAATTTATCTTTTTATTCAGTAGCAGCTAGATACTGCAGCTTTCTTTACTGCCATAACTTAGACTAGTGTATTTTATGTACACAAGTGCTTGCTTTGCTTTGTCCTAGGGTTTACTTTATGAAAAGGATTATTCATATTGCTGGGGGATTGTTCTTTTTGCCTATTAGCAGATACTGTAGGTCAATTACTTTCTTTTTCTGTAGTCCTTGGAAACAATGTAGCTCCAGGCCTCTAAAAACGTGTTCTCATCTGCTTTGGTGATGGAGCATTAAAGGGCAGGTGCTGTACAGAGTTTATAAGAATTTCAGTTTAATTCAACATTGTAATAGTGAACAAAGTAGTCACCCCACCCCCAGAAGAGATGGGTTTATTAGGGAGGAGTCAGTATAAAACCGCATCAATGAATCCTAAACTCCTAAATTTCCTACTGACTGTCTTTTCCAGTACTGGAATGTTGATGGTGATCTCTCACAGTAAAACAGCAATAGTTACATGCTGGAGTATTGAAACATGCTCAACTTTGACAGTCCTTAATTTCAAACATTTTACTGGTGGTAAAGAGAGACAGTGATGGTGACAGGATCATTCATTGTAATGAATTCCTGTTAAAGTAATGTATCACTTTAAAAATATCCTTATTTTACGAGGGTGGCTTGGTTCTCCAAGTAATACTTCAAAAGCCTGTCCCTCCTAACAACAAATGAACTGAACCTACAGAAGACCTGGTGGCACTGATGCTATCTCTGCAAGCTACTGTGTTGGGCCAGAAGATGGGTTAGAGCTCAGGGGAATGAAAAACAACATGAACTTTCCGAAGCTGAACAGAGCCAGGATTTGTTGCTCCTACTATTATTATAGTTTATTTTACCACTTTGAAAAATGTACACTGTCTTTGGGGTAGACTCTTATGGATACAGGAATGTTGGTGCTTATCTGGGAACAGGATCATGATCTGGCCCTGAAACAGATATAAAGAAGGATTTAACACCTCACTGATGAAAGGAGCAGACTTGTGGAAGAAGTAGGTGTGCATATGCCCTTGTTTTCACTGCCTTTTAAAGCCTTTTGCCATAATTTAAAAAGCATTATTATTCACTGCAGTTCCTTTTGATATTCTGCTGGGGAAAAAAGGACAAGTACTGTTTGCAGATGATCTGTGGGAAATATGAATAACATTTTAAATATTTCATGGGCTGTGCTTTTCTGAGGCATTGTCTCTTCTCTGGCATTGTGCTGAGTGAACCCTGGAGAAGACCTGTGTCTTAGAGCAGGGAGCCTGGCATTGGCACAGGGCTCCCCTCTGCCCTGGGCTCTCCTTTTGGGCAAAGGGAGCACCCACAGGTTGTGTCTGTTCATAGCTGAGAAGTAGTCACTAACAGGGCTGAAGGCAGAGCCTCTGTGCTGCCTGCAAGTGGAGCTTTAGCTAAAGTTGAATTTGTCCTTCTGCTCTGTCACGGATAGTCAGGTCACTGTTGCAAACCTTTTAGCTATTATCAGCTGTGTAGACAGCAGCAAACACTGCACACTGCTTAGGTATGGCTGTCCTGTATACACAGTACAAGAGTCTGACTTGATCCTGAAAATCCCTATCCTGCTCAAGAAAGTTTTTCTCAACAGTCCTGTTGGTTTCAGCTGAACGGTTTCTATACATATAGATGACTCCAGAGAGTAGAAATGTGCCATATCAACTTCTGGTTTGAAAACCCCTTTTGTGCCACATAGGATAAGCAGCTGTCTTGCTGCTGAGAGGAAATTGGTGTATTAGCCCTGAGAAGGCCAGCATGCTGGAGAGTCTGATCTGTGGAATACAGTAATGCTAAGAGAGGTTTAAAATTGTGCTGTTACTGTAACTGCACCAAAGTAAGGTTAAAAATACTGTTGTGCAATCACAAACATGCAATTAAATGTTACAGTAGGACACTTAAAGGAATGAAAATGTCTTCCTAAGAGGCATTGTTAGTAACACTGGGATTTTATAAAAGGCAGAAAGCAAGTGCATCTGCAAAACACTGGTTTATCAAAACAGACAGATTTTGCCATCATTGTGTAACATTAGTCAACTCATAGTTTTCTTATTAATGGAGTTTTGTTCTGTAAAAGTAGTTTGTAACTGTCTTTTTTGCACTTGCAATTAGATAAATATTGCTTGTAATCACATGTAAGGTTTCATAAGTGAAAGCACCCTACTGAATTATGATACTTTATGTCAACTTTGGCTTGTGATTTTTGTGTGTGTGTGGTTTTCTTTTTAATAGCATTGACCAACAGCATTTTCTTACTGACTTAGTAAATGCTTTTAATTTAAAAACATTGCAAGTGCTTATTTTGAAAAAGAACCTGTTTGGAATGATCCCATTAAGTTGATATTTTGTCTGGTTTTGTGCCTAGGTTTCTGTCTATGCTGGAAGAAGAAGTGTACAGCCAGAATTCTCCCATTTGGGATCAGGATTTCATGGTGTCTAGTTCCCGAACTGGCCAGCTGGGAATCCAGACAGGTAATTTGCATTTAGTGATTGATAACACAAATGAAAACTGCATTATTTAGGACTAATGTGGGGCTTTTTTGTTTAAAATATTAGAGAGAGATGTTAGTCTGTGACCTTTTAAAATAATAGTTTCATTCTCTTAATTGGTGAAACAGCTTCTCCTTTTATTGAGTTTGATTTGTCCAACCAGTCTTAGAGCACTGTTAAAGTGGACAGCTGAAGCTGAATGATGAGATTTTGCTTTTCAATAGAGCCCTACAAAAAACCTTTTCATGAAGCAAAATGCCAGCATGCTTGGCAGGTATGTGAAGGGAGTTTGTTTTCTTAGCTTCTGCTCAGCACTGTGAAATAATAAAGCCTGATGTTTGCAATCCCTGTTATCCAGCAGTCCTTGCTTGGGTAGAATTTAGTTTAGAAAGATACACTGAGCTAAACCTTTAATGTCTCTGTTTGTGAACTGGTGGCATTGCTCTGTTGCACAGTGTTCACTGTTACTTTTTGGGTGGTGGGTGTCCATCTTTGTGACAATCTTTCCATCGGCGCCAGAATGGGTTCCATGACCTGATGTTTTTGTGTTTGTTTTTTATGTCATTGCAGTTATCAGTCCACCTCCTGTTGCAAGATCTGTTGCATACACTGCAAGTCCATCATCTCTGGAGCAATCCAACAGTGGGAATATGAGTCCAGCTTGTAAAGTTTCTTCTGCCCTTGACCCAAACTTAGGTAATGGAGAAGGAGCCTTGCCTTTTTGTTTCTGTTGATATTGTCAGTTGCAGTGTATGGTCACCTTTGCCTTCACTCCACATTAGCAAACTTGAGGTGTTTTTGCTGAAAGATGTGTACACACATACCTTTTTCTCCACTATGGTAATGTTTAACTAACAGAAATGGCAACTGTATTTGCAAAGAAATTAAAATGGGGAAAGATCTGGTGGTGTCAGAGCTTTTTGAAAAATATTTTTCTTGGAGTACATCTATTATAAACCATGAGAAAAAGCTTCATTTAAATAATGGCAGAGTAGAAGGGGCCATCACATTTGGGTTTTTTAATCTTTCAAGGTACTGAAGGTACATACATTTGAGCAGTAAAGAAAAACACAGACAGACCACACAGGTTAAATTTAAAACCTGAACGAAGTCAGGTCAAAAAAAAAAAAATCTTGTAAGAAAAAAGGTTGGTGAATGCATAAATTCTCCTAATAAATCCATTTTCAAACACCTCGGGATTAATGAGCCTGTCAAGAGAAGTTGTAGGTCAGAGAGATGATCCCAAGCTTATGTAAAGTGAGTCCTCAAGGAAGGAGAAAAACCAAAACCAAAGTGAATTTTTAGTCTGTGTTCACTGCAGAGAAACTCAAGGCGGCTCCTAAACTGCAGTTTTCCTTGAGGTCATTTCTCAACTTTTCCCTCAGAAGTGGGAATGAGTAGGGTGATGAGTGGGATAATCCTGAGCTAGCAGCTGGCTCTCTGTTGCTGGAGCTCTGCTAGTCCTTGATGGACTTTTCTTCCATGAATTTAACTAGTTGCTTTTGCTATATAATACATGTGGCTCTGCAGTTAGAAGGGCAGTTAATTATTAACTTGGTATATTTTGATTTGAAAACTTTATATGGATTTTCAAATATGTATGACACATCAGACTGTATGTGCTACTTGGCTTATAGAAAAGGTGAAAGAAATAAATGATGGTTACTTAGTCCCAGTGAATCCTAAAATGGGGATTTCTTGTTATCCAAAAATATGCACTGCAATTTGTGTATTGAGCACAGACCTTCCAAGACAGCTGCACAGAGGTTCCATGCAGAGGATTTTGAAGCAAAAAGAAAAAGCAAATAGTGAATTTACAGAGGTGTAGTGGAAGGAGAGATATATTCACCCTGCTTTATACTAATACCCCAGTGCAAAGCCAAAATTGAGAAGTGATAAATATTTTTCAGTTTTCATTTATTTTGCTTTCTCCTTGTCTATGAGGATAGAAAACCCAAAAAATAACAAAAAAAAAAAAAAAAAAAACACCAAAAAAACCCAACCCCAAACTTGTCATATAAGCTAAAGGATATAACAGAAGTGCTAGGCTTCATAGTGCTAGTCTGTGACAGTTTGGTTATTTCTAATCTGTCTGAGTTTTGTTTTATAGGGGAAAAGAGAAAAAATAATGAACCCTATTCTCTGGAGGATTCTAAAAGACCAAGGGTTGTAGGAGATATTCCTATTGAGTTAATCAACGAAGTAATGTCAACAATTACAGATCCTGCAGCAATGCTTGGGCCAGAGGTGAGATACAGACTTGGTGTTGCAAAAGGTCTGTTTGTAAATGGTGTGGTTTTAGTAAATGTTCCACGTGGATAGAATGTGGTAAGCTAGAAGTCCTGTCAAGAAAAATAGACTTTGAAAGAGTATGATTAGGTGAGCAAAAAGCATTGGTGAAATACATCATTAACATGAGGAATAGTTCTACAATATTCTTCATGCGTTGTGTGCAGTTAGCAGAGACTTGTAAACTGGTGATAGTAAAATGGTAGATCTCAGGTTATCCTGGAAGGTACTTTTATTACAGAACAGTTCCAGAGCATGCTTTTTATTGTTAATCATAGATAGACCTCGTATGATAAGGTTAAATGAGGTTCAAAAATTGCAGCAGAATGAAATATCCAAAGTTAAAACCTCTCTCTAGTGCAGAAACTGATCTAAACAGTTATTTGCTCTGTCTTCCCCAGTTGCTCTTTTTTTTGGCTGGAGGAGAAAACAAACAGAATTGCGGAATTGTGCCATGTACAGAATTGCACTTTTTTTTTTCCCTTGGCTGCCTTTTCCTCCTTCTGTTCCCTCTGCCAGGCTATGTTTTGCCAGCAGCTCATTTGCCAAGATTTAGCTAGAAACTGCTGAAGATTTGGAACCACCTACATTTCTTATTCAAACTATGCACTGTGACTGATGGCTCTGCATATTACAAATGCTGTGCCAGCCTGGCTGTTGGGGCTGGCAGTGAATAGAAACCCAGCAGCCAAACTTTGCTCAAAAAAGTAAACAGTATGTGCATACAGAGATGTTTTGGCATTGTAAAATGATCTTGAAAAAAAATAAGTGAAATAAATTTTCTGTATTAATTTAATCTGCATTCAGATCTACAGATGCAATTGCTAGGTGTATAACAGCAAATTCTGTAGGAATTAAAATCTTCTTTTTAGGCTCTTACAGTAGTGGTAGAGATGGTGGAAAGCACTAATAAAATTAAAAAAAAAAAAAAAAACTTTTCCTGCGGTACCATTAAAATGTGTGATTTGCAGTATGTGTAGGTGAATCCACAAGTCATGCCCAAACCGGTTAGGACTAAAGAAAATACAAAGACTTAGTGTCATAAGCTTCAACTGGATGAGTGCTATCTCTCAATAAGTTTTGGGACTTTTTGGGTCATAACCATAGTTGTTTTTATCTAATCTGTACCAATATAAATTCAGATAGGCCTTTATAGACTGTAATGTAGACTTACATCTGGCTTATTTGATGGTGTCCCTTCTGCACAGACACGTTACAAAGGCAATCATTGGCAGATCTGTTGGAAAAAGAGAGTGGGTTTTATTTGCTTGTTCATTAAGGCTGTTCTGTCAGAGGATGTGAAGTCTCAAAACTGTGATTTTGTTCCTCTTTTGTGTGGTACAGACCAACTTCCTCTCAGCACACTCAGCCCGGGACGAGGCAGCGAGGCTGGAGGAGCGCAGGGGGGTGATCGAATTCCATGTGGTCGGCAACTCCCTGAACCAGAAGCCCAACAAGAAGATCATGATGTGGCTGGTTGGTTTGCAGAACGTGTTCTCCCATCAGCTGCCTCGGATGCCAAAGGAATACATCACCCGCTTGGTCTTTGATCCGTGAGTATCCTTGGAGAGGGGGCTGGCGTGTGAGGCAGAGAGAGTCTGGTGTTGTTTGCAAGCATGGGTGTAGGAAGGTGCCAGCAGAGGTGGTGTGGAGAGCACCTCTGCCTGTGCTACACTTTTGCCATCTTTTCAAGCCCTCATAACTCCTGGTCAGTCTAATTGGGTTGTACCCAAATACCATCTTGGTGGCTGTGTTAATGGTAAGTGACTCCTTGTTGTGGGACTGTGGTGGGTTGACCTTAGCTGGATGCCAGGTTCCCACAAAACCTGCTCTATTGCTCCCCTCCTCAGCTGGACAGGGGAGAGAAAGTACAAAGTTTTTGGATAAAGATAAGGACAGGGAGAGATCACTCACTGATAACTATCACAGGCGAAATAGACTCAACTTGGGGAAATTAATTTTTTACAAATCAGATCAGAGTAGGATAATGAGAAAATAAAAACTGTATCTTAAAGTACCTTTGCCCCATGCCTCCCTTCCTCCCAGCTTCATTCATGATTCTGTACCTTCTCCCCCAAGCAGCACAGGGGGGTGGGGAATGGAGGCTATGGTCAGTTCCCTTGTGGTGTATGCTGCTTCTTCCTCCACAGGGAAGGACTCCACACACTCTACCCCTGCTCCAGTGTGGGGTCCCTCCCACAACAGACAGTTCTCCATGAACTTCTCCAGCATGAGTCCTTCGCACAGGCTGCAGTTCTTCATGAACTGCTCCAGCAGTTTAACCTTCATAGAGAATTGGAGGAAGGCTGTGTGGCCCTGTGGAAAGCCCACCCTGGAGCAGGTTCCTGGCAGATCCTGTGGCCTTGTGAAGAGAGTTGCCTGCACTACCTGCTAGAGCAGCTTTGCTGGCAGGACTTGTGACCCTGTGGGAAGAGACCTGTGCTACTGCAGTTCCTAAAGAACTGTAGCCTGTGGGAGGAACCCCACACTGGAGCAGGCAAAGAATTCCTCTCCCTAAAGAGGAAGCTGTGACATAGACAACATGTGGTGAACGGACCCTAACCCCACTCCCCATCCCCCTGCACTGCTTGAGGAAGAAGGTAGAGGATCAGGAAGAAGGAGGGGAAAGGTAGTTTTAGGATTTGTTTTTCTTCTCATCATCCTGCTCTGATTTTGATTGGTAATAAATTCAACTAATTTCCCCAAGTCAAGTCTGTTTGGCCTGTGGTGGTAATTGTTGAGTGATTTCTCCCTGCCCTTATCTCAACTCATGAGCCTTTCATTACGTTTTGTCTCCCCTGTCCAGCTGAGGAGTGATAGAGCATATTTGGTGGGCATCTGGCATTCAGCCAGGGTGAAACTGCAAGCTACTGCATTGCTGCTGTTATTCCACAAGTAAAAAGCACTAAAATAAGTACAAGAAAAAGAAGAATGTATAATATGCATAAAATCTTCTTCAGTGGTGGCACCTACCATATAACTACTCTTTGGGCTTTTTGGCAGGGGCACATTTTGGCACCAACTTTTCCCCCCAAATACAACTTCTGTAAATTAACTGTAGCATTTATATGATTTATATGATACTGTGAGTTGAATGATCTAAAGAAAGGTGCACTGTTTTCACACCTTGAGGATTATACTAAAATTCTTTATCCTTGACATAAGAATTGAGACTGCACCTTGTTACATCTTTCCTGGTAGTCAATATAAGTGCAACAGAAATGGATATTTATTCTGGTCTTGATTCCCCTAGGAGTGGGTGATTAGAAATAAGAAATGTCTTCTCTTACTTCATCAGCTGCATTTGAAACTGATAGCTTAGCTATGGAGAGTGCATGCAAGGAAACAGGAATCCCTTAGCTCTCCTGTAACTCCATTAATTTCTAATTTACTCAGGATAAAATCATCCTGAGAACTGTGCAATGGTGTAATTGTCAGCAATAGATTCAATGAAAGCAATACAACTTTTATTTATTGGGCATTACCCGAGTATCTCAGAGTACTTGGCCAGGCCAGGAGCTTGCTTTACATGACATTTATGGTATACTGAAAGCCTGATATTAACATAACAACTCTTCTGTAGATACAAATGGCTAACTTAGAAGGCCTATACAATTGCATTATCATCGTGGAAAGAAGCGAATCAAGTTTCTGAAGAAAGGAAGGTTAATGGCACTTTATGTACATGAATTAAGTGGTTGATATTTTTGTCTACTCAGGAAACATAAAACCCTTGCATTAATAAAAGATGGTCGTGTTATCGGTGGTATCTGCTTCCGGATGTTCCCCTCCCAAGGATTTACAGAGATTGTTTTCTGTGCTGTGACTTCCAATGAGCAAGTCAAGGTAAAAAGAATTCTGTATTGGAAGTGTTTATTAAATGGATTTGAGTCTCATTCACCTACTGCATGTGCTCCTAATATTTTTAGTCATGTTGAATACACTGCTGAGTTGCCAGACAGAAATAGGTTTTGAAAGATACAGCGATTCTGAATATAATATACAAAACCCAAACTAAAATGTGTGGATTTAGAATCAGCATCATAACAGTAGGATTACCTGTAATTAATTAATTAAATAAAATTTTTCTCAATAGAGGCCAGTAGTCTGCCATTCTTGTACTTTTCACACCTCTGTCCCCAGTAGTTGTGTCTCTGTGTAGTGTAACACATCGTGGTAGACTGAATACATATTGCCTGTGTGGGGCAGTAATTTGTATTCAATCACTTTGTGACATTACATGACTTCAATCAAAATGAGATGTAGTAAAAAATTAGGTATAGTTTTACATCTCAAAACAAGTGCAGGTTCTATTCTGTACACTCTTTTTTGAGTTAATGTTGCAACATTTTCTCAGAATTTTGAGAATTAGCATCTGTGTTGAAAGAATACAGAGCACTGTGAATACAGGAGATTCCTCCAGCTTTTCCAGCTACTATGGGTAGATCTAACTCTGACCGTTTGGTTCAGTATTATGCCTTTAGATGGTGCTGTAGCTTCATGATTTTCAGTTCAAGCTGCAAGAGCTGAGATGTGGGTTAATTCAGAGTGTGTAGCAGTTAACATGCAGAAATCATACACCCTGGTGTGAAAGGGTAACACAGTGGGATTGAAAGTCTGTAATAGCTGTTAATACTTGGGTTATATTTGCTTTTATTCAACTCTGGTGTTAGAGAGGAGCAATCCCCTACACTCAGCAGTGACCTGTCAGCATTCAAAGTGTTTTAGCAAATGCAAACCCTAACAGAATATGCCTAAATTATTCCTAACTGCACAACACAGGTGAGACTGCCAAAGGTGTGTTGTGATTTTCTAGGAATATTCTTTCAAAATAATAGAGCAAATAATTCTGACTCATCAGATTGCCCCCAGGGTTGCATAACACACTATTTATTCTTTTATCCCCTGGGTGCCTTCGTGTATCAGTTAAGTGTTTCTGAAAATTTGCCTTCCCGCCTTTTTTCTCTGAGTAAGCTGACCCTGTCAACAGGTAACTGAAAAAAAACAAATACTCACACATGGGTGACCTGCCTAGTCTTAGGAAAAATAAATTCCTATTTTAATTCAGTTTGAGGCTGGAGTAAAAAATATGGGAACTGTTTTCCCATACAAATTGAATTGTTTTTTAGGTAGTTTGGTCCCCTGCTACAAAATAATTTTAAATTTTACTGTATGTGGCTTAGTTTCCTATCTGGCAATTGCTATATTTGGGACTATTAAACTGTAAATAAATCAGAAGTTTGTATTTTCTAATTTATTTTTCTGGTTTTTGTACATAAGTAAAAATTTTCCCAGTTTTCAAGAACAGAGTACCCAAAAGCAATCCATGTAGGTTTCTCTTAAGTGTCCAGTTAGTCTCCATGATGAGAAAATTGGAAGGTATGCAGGAACAAAACATTATTATGGGCTTTCCTGTCTACTTCACGTTTCTTCATATCACAGTAGAAGGGGATGACTATGGCTTACTTGGTAATGTGAATAAATGCAACCTTTTGTTACTTTGGGGTTGAATTTAAATGGAAATCATGCCTGTGTGCAGTCAGAAGGCATAGCTATTTGTTTCATTGTGGACTCAATAATTTTCTACTCCTTATGGTAATTGTTCACTGTTCCTTTTTATGCTTTATGATAAGTTTAGATAATAAATCCTTTGAGGCAGAGACTTTTGCTAGAGGTGCACAGAACACTGGAATAATTTCAGTATTGCTGCTGCTTTGTGGTTTTGAAGTGATATGGCTCAGAAAGGATGCTCTATTGTTACAGTATGTGCAGTTTTGTTGTTGGTGACATATGTGATTTTAATGGTTAATATCTAACTTAAAAGAGGAACAAAAAAAAGAAGGTGGGCACCTTGAATTACAACTTCCATGCTGTGTAACAAAGATACCCCTATAAGGCTGAAAAGAGTTTGCTCTTGAGTGTGCAACACCAAGTTAATTAAGAGAAAACCTTTAAAACAGGATCTAGAGGAAAGACTGCATTTTGAAAAACAGTGTGTAATAACCCTTGGTCCACAGGCTCTAATACGTGCAGTCCCCAAAGGCTCTGTCATGGCTTTTTCCTCATGTTTCACACAGGGTTATGGGACTCACCTCATGAACCATCTGAAGGAGTACCACATCAAACACAACATTCTCAACTTTCTCACATATGCAGATGAATATGCTATCGGCTACTTCAAAAAACAAGTAAGTTCAATGCAAGAAATTACTTTGTGCAAGTTTGACATCTAGCAGTGATGAACTAAATAAGTAGACATGGCAAAGTAGTTGGATAAAATGCATAGTGCAATTTTACATGTGTATTTTTTTATCTATAAAATGTGTTCATCTCATGTAATATTATTGGCTTCTAATACATTTTACTTTGACAGAATAGTCTGAATATAGGTATATGGAATAGTCTGTAATTTGTCTGGTCTAAAAACTTGTAAAATATGAGTTCCTTCACTGATTCTGTAAGAAGTAAAGGATGAGACATACCTGTGATAGACTAAAACGTACCTGACCTGCACTTACAGCTCCTCCTGATTTGAAGCATGAGGTTCAAATTCAGGAAAGATGGCAATGTCTGTTCTGTCAAATAGATTTGATAAACAGGTGTCAGCTATCTGGTCAGCAAAATGGAGTCAGATTATTCTCAGAGGTGTGCAGCATTAAGCAGTGAAGATGACTTGGATAGTGGGAAATTGCAACTAGGGAAATTTTTATTTCACCCTTCCTGTCTTAAGGGTGGTGAAATACTAGAAAATATTCTCTAGGGAGGGGAAATCCCTGTCCTTTCCAGTCTTGAAGAGTGGTCATGGCCTTGATCAACCAGATATGATGAGACAGGTTCTGAGCTGAGGTGGGACTAGACAAGCTCCTCAAGTTCCTCCCAATGTGTTCTATGATTCTGTATATAAAACTGATACAACTTATTCTTCACGCATTCAAAATGAATACAATCTCCCCTATCTCCCTTCTTAGCAATTAAATGTTCTTGTATCAAGTGCCTCCCATGAGAAGGTTTTTGCAGCACTGAACCATGGTCTGTAACTCACTCTGTTGTATTTTTTGCATTTTAACATTATGATGAATTTAGTTCTAAATCCTCACTCATTTCAGTACAAATGTAAAAGGAAAATAGCATCATTACAATATAAGGGTTTTTTGTTTTTTTTTGTTTTTTTTTTTTTTTATTTTGTCAGGGTTTCTCCAAAGATATTAAAGTACCAAAAGCAAAATATGTTGGCTACATCAAGGATTACGAGGGTGCCACATTAATGGGATGTGAATTAAATCCAAGGATCCCCTACACAGAATTTTCCGTCATCATCAAAAAGCAAAAAGAGGTAAAGGTTGACATGAAATGTTTAATGTTATTCTCTATTCAGATGTTTAGAAACAGTTCAGTGGGTGCCAGGTTACTCTCTTGCTTTGGTGCTTAAAATTGAGTGTATGCTTTTATTAGTTAGAATAATCCCTTCATTCAAGTCCCAGTGCCAAAATTTTGTAGTTGAAGTATCAAATTGTAACTTACTGACTTAACAAGAACAAGACTGTTAAAGTACTGGTATTTTGAGGAGTAATTCACTGTTCAGTTTTGTGGTAGTTAACTAAGCTAAATCTTGTGAGATTGATTTTTTTATGGCTTTGTCAATTCCTTCCCCCCCCACATCAGTAATGTTCATTAGAGTGACATTTAAATGGAGTGTCTGTATTTCATGGCTGTATTTTACTTGAGAAAAAGAGGATTCTTTCTTCTGCCATTTTTTAATATATAAGTCAAGGGTGGACTGTCTTAATTTCCAGTCTGAGTTTATGTGAGGTGTTCTTTATTTAGTTCATAATAATATTCCATATAATAAGGCAGTTTATTAGCGAAATAATTATTATGTTTCCAGTTGTGTTTAAACACCTTCCTGTGTTTTTAAAGAAATACAAATTATAATTTGTTCTTTCATGTTAATCAAACCTGACATTTTATTTTGTTAAAAAGCTTCTTTATGGAACAATAATTTTTCTTCCAGTAGAATGATTTGGTCCACGTGTGGAGAAGGAAAGACAATATCTGATGGCTTTACATTTAGTTTACAAGGTTTTTTAATTTCACTCATTGGGAAAGTTTTCATGTGTCCATACAACAGGGACCATAAGTTTTCCTCTTTCACTTCTGCTTTGCTGCCTGATCCTTCAGGTTCCAGGCTACTGCTGGACATGCCAGCTGCCCTTTAGGGGGGTAGGATGTTGCCAGTGTGTGTGGATAGTGGATGTTCTCTTGTAGCCTGTTACATCTTAGGCATGCCTAACTGCAGTAGTACAGTTCTGGGCCCAAACCATCACCATAACATGCTGCTTCTGGAAACCTGTTAGTTTTCAAGATTTTGGCTCTGGGATTGCTTTATTAACTTTCTTAACTCCCTTATTTGTTGGGATGTCCACGTTATTCTAAAGAACTTGGAGATACTGCTCTTGTAGATAAAGTGCCTTGGTCCTCCAGACCTCTTGTGTCTAAAATTATTAGCTGCTGTTATGCACTGGTCTGTGCTGTTGATCTTCTCTGAGAATAATGACATACAGCTTTGGAACTTTGGAACTTAGGATTGCCTGTTTAACACTCAAAAGACAGGTCAGGCCTTTTATTCTCCCTGTTGCAAAGAAACTTAGAAATAGCCCTCACAGTCTGCAACTTTATGAAGAGTGTTTGCTTGTCTGCTTGTATCAAAAGCAGTGAAAATCCTACCCGGACATAAAAATATTTTTAAATGTTATCAGTTTGTATTATGACCAGTTTTCTTGAATGCTGGTATTTGCCAGTACTAGACATCAGACTTTTCAGGACCTGTCCTTTTAGAAGTGAAGTTTTTCATGGGATCTAAGCTTTTATTTAAAGAACTGGAGTATGTGCCTATGGCTGCTAAGACCATATCACCTGTACCAGTAGCTTGTTTACAATTATTCTGAAAAATATGACAAATCCCTCTATGCAAAGCTGTGTGACCTACTGACTTGTGAGCAATCTCTGGTGCTGATTGAACAGCTTGCTTTAATCAGGAAGAGCCATTAGTTGCTAAATTATAAGAAGGGCTTAAGTTGGATTTAATAATTAGTTTGAAATTATTTTCATATTATGCTGTAATCTGGCCATGGTGCTGTTGTATACTATATTTCTCTTAACATCTCTAAGGTCTGTTGAAAGTCTGGTTTTATGTTTTTCTCTTCTTTGAGAGGAAATACTATGTATGAGGGAGTGAAGGTCCTTAAAAATAAAAATATGTCCATCTTTATTATTTCCAAAAATAGTCTGTCAAACTGGTGGTCTGAATGGCCGTGCATTTGTTTGCTCCAAGTTATGAAGTTTTGAAAGTCACATATCCAGGACACACAAAGGTTAGATAAGTATCTAAGTGGGTATCAGGAGCACCAAAGCAAATTGCCTAGAATTTGAGGTAATAAGATTGCAAAGTAAAACAGAGTGTATCCAGGAGCAGGGAAAGCCTTTCCCTAGCATCAGCAAACAGAGTAGAATTTTGGTTCTGAAGAGTGGCATCATTCTGACATCCTCCAGAGAAAATCTGCCATGAGAGTATCTTTGACTGATACATAAGCAACTCCTGCAGATAGATATATGGAGACTTTAAAGTGAATAGGTTACTTCTAAAATTTTGGGATATGAACATATATGTACATCAAAATACATACATTCAGTATGTGCCTTGAAATTTTTGACCAGCTGTGCTGAAGCATTTCAGAAGCTCCAGCTGTTAAAATTTTATAGCCAGTTCCCAAACCTTCTTCCAGAAAATTTCCTTCTCTGCCTCTGCCCCTGTATTCCCAGGAGCTGTGCAGCTTGTGATCAATAGAGCAAGCAATGACTCCTTGTTTTCTAGATTTGTGCCAAAAAAGCTGAGAGACTTGGTAGCTTCATTTGCAGAATCAGTGTTTGGTCAGGTACCTCAGCCCCATTACCAACTTCATGGAAAAGGGCTGCAGGGTTAGGAAGTGAAAATGTTTCTGTTCATCACAGTTTTGCATTATTCTTCTGGGTTACTTTAGACCAAATAAATTATTTTTTGTTTTCTCTGCTGCTTTATTACAGATCATTAAAAAGCTCATAGAAAGGAAGCAAGCTCAAATACGAAAAGTTTATCCTGGCCTTTCTTGCTTCAAAGACGGAGTACGGCAGATTCCTATAGAAAGCATTCCTGGAATTAGTATGTATCAATCTCTTCTAGTGTAGAACAGAAGCAGAATAGCCCAAGAAAGGTCCAAGACTGGAAATACTAACGTAGTCACATAGTTCTTCTTGATTAAAATGCAATTGTTTTGGTCTGCTGATTTGATTTCTGTGAAGATTGTTGTGTTTCCATTACAACTACTGTCTTTGAGATTTCCCCAAGGCATCCCAGGCTGATCCTCTTTTATGTACATGTGTATAATTTTATTTACATGTGATCCCTCTTTGATTTGTATCACAGTGTAGGCAGCAGTTTCCCTTTGGCACCATTTTAATGCACTGCACTCCTGAACAACAATGATTTCTGTGCTAGGCATGAACTTACAGGACAAAACAGAATTTTAAAAAATTAAGTATCATATTCTGGGGAATTTTTTTTCAGCTGTGCTTTTCTGCAATTTATTCTTTGTCCCCGGGGAATCAGATTGGATAACTTTGTCCTCATTATTCTTTACAGGGGTGGGTTGCAGTAAAATATGTATGAACTATTGAAAAGAAATGTGTTTCATATAGAAATATTTTAGAATCTTTTCAACAGTCTGCAGGAAGAGTCATGTAGGAAATTGAATGGGGCTGTGGCCTAGATGGTTATGTTATTTATTAGGAGTAGCTTTTATTATAACAAACCAATTTTACTGCAGTAGTGCTGAAATGGCTTTTCTTCTTTGAGTTGCAATAACTCAGTTAATGTTTTGACCTACTGTAGTTCCCATATAATATCTCATGTTGTTGGTGTACAGGAGAGACTGGCTGGAAACCAAGTGGAAAAGAAAGAGGGTAAGTGCTAGACAAAGTAAAATGTTGAAGCAGTTGGGATACTCCTTTGAGAAGAGTCTTTAAACAATGTCACTTGATATTTCCTTCCATCCCCTGGAAATCAGATAAATAATCTGCAAGAGATGAGTTCTTAAGTGGTTTTTTGTGTTGTTGTTGTTGGTTTTTTTTGTTTTTTTGTTTTTTTTTTTTTTTTTTTGTTATTGTGGGCAAGTGTGATTTGGGTAGTGGGGTTCTTTTTTGAGGATTTTCATTTGTGTTTGTTTGGTTGTTTTAAATTTTATTTCTTTCATAAAATGCTTGAAACTTTTTGGAGTTGCTTTTAGGTAAGATGCAAATTGTAGGAATGAAAATAGGGGATTAAAACTAATCTTTTTGTATTCATATTTTTCTTCAAGTAAGGAGCCCAAGGATCCAGATCAACTTTACAGCACATTAAAAACCATCCTGCAGCAAGTGAAGGTGAGTGCTAGTTCTAGTTTATTTTCTGTAAAGATTTTAAAATTATTTCCAATATCTAGTTTCCATATTAGATACCTTACTTTTTTCTTTACCAAAGAGCCATCAAAGCGCTTGGCCCTTCATGGAACCCGTGAAGAGAACAGAAGCTCCTGGATATTATGAAGTTATAAGGTTTCCCATGGGTAATACCATTAACATTTTTTAAGTATAGCGTTTAAAAATCATTATAGCTGCAGACTTAGCAGATAAATTTTAATCTGATTGTTTTATGAAAAAAGATGTATGTTACTTGCAGCTGAATACAAAGTTCTAAAGTGTCAAGAGTGTGGTGCTGTCATTTGAAATTGATGAGTGCTCTGTGGCCTTTGTGAAAGATGTATGTTGTACATATTGGAAATCTCAGCATGCCCTAGAGAACCCTAACAAGCTCTTAAATGGTGCAGTCAGCTAGATGCTTTTAGGACTGAGCTGGTGTAGGTGAGTTGTCGGAATATGTTCTTGTGTGTGGTAACTGGTCATTGCAGATCCTACTCATATGTTAAAAGACCTGAAGGCAAATTTTCAGGAACACCTGAGCATTTGAGTTGCTTTGAAATACAGATTTAAGATTTCTAAATCACATAGAGAAAACATTTTCAAAGGTCCCAGGGTTTTCTAACTAAGTCTTAACACTTTGCTCCAATTTAAGTTTAGGAAAATGCTTCATGCAACTGATTGTAAGCTAACTTTTATCATTGTCTTTTAGATCTGCCACAGTTGTCTGAGGTGTTTATTTATTTATGTATTCTTACTCATAAGTAATGCAGCTATTGTTTATGTAGGATTGCTTGCAAAGGGAAGTACACAACTGCTAATAATGTTTTTCTTTTGACTGCTTGTCTTATGACCCAGTTTTTGACTTCTGGGACATATAATTTCAATGGTAATTCAGTGATACTCTAAATGGACGCTTGATTTGTGCTGCACCAGATTTAAAACTGAGTTCTGGCACTCCCTCCTTTATGCAATACTCACCTCTATCATTCTGATTACAGTTTCTGAACCCTTTAATATCGTTAGAGAATGAAACACAGGTTCATAGCAGGCTACTAGCCATCAGTTTCTCAGAGAATAAAAGTATTTGCTCATGTTGCTTTGCATAGGCTCCAAGCCCATGTACATCAATTTAGTTTAATTATTTTTTTCTATTCGATTTATCATTCCCAAGTAGCAGATATACTTTATAAACTAATCACTGGCTTCCTGTATCCCTGACATAAATGTATGTTCTACCAATGAAGAAAAAGAATGTTAATCCCCTTCTGTGTCAGAGTTTTCTCTATCTGCTTTTTTGAGCAGATCTAGCTGACTGTTTAATCTGAACAGTGGTTACAAAGAATTTACCTGAGTTGGCAAACCCAAAGTAGGAATGTTGTCTGTCCTTTCCTTGTTCAGATGCATTACACTAGAGGTGAGGGCAGCAGTTTACTGTGAGGATTAAGCTGAGGTCTTTGGTTTTGTTTTGTTTTTTTTCAGCTAAGGAACCCTGCATGACTAAACTGCCCTGATTTGTGTTTAACTTCAGATTTCTTTCTGCTCTTCCTGCCAGCATGCTGATACTGTAAAAAGTTGCTCAGACAAGATATAACAGTTGCCTTTATGTTTGTGTACAGACTAAATTGTAGTTTTTGAGAGGTATGGCTGTAAATTTTTTTACTACCTCCTTAGGTCCTTAGTTCTCATGTATAAATGCTTTTTTACCCCTGTTTTAAGTGCTCTTCAGGTGCTTTTTCAAGCAATACTCTTTGGGTTGTTTTTTTTTTTTCCCCTTTTCATCTGCCATTCAAAAGCTGTATGGCTGAGTGACAGATGGAACCAAACTTTCACTGCACTTAGAGGAGAATAGCTTAACTCTCCAGCCAGGCAACATGTCATTTAGGGTGAGCTGAACAGCCTTCTCAGCTGGGTGCCATAATTAGTCTATGGATATCTACTTTAGATATAGGCACCTGAATTTCAGACTTAACGAGAGCTGAATGAGCCTTTACTTTTGCACAATATTGTGCAAAATTAGGGAGGGGCAAGTTCTGTATCATTGGAAAAGGTATTTGAGAGCATCCATCAAACTTTCTTTAAATAATCCCATCTTGTCAAGTTGACAGGGTCTTCCTCTCTTTTAATAAATTCAAACCTCCCTTAAAAAAAAAACAGAGCCACCCCCCAAAGCCCCCAAAAACAGTACCAAAACAAAAATACAACCATATTTTTAAACCTGAAGTTAAAAAGTTTAATTCCTTTGCATTGGAGGTCTTTGGTCTCTGTTGTCCTTGCAAGTACTCGTGGACATTAAGTCTTCTTCATTACAGCTACTTCTGTTACAGTTTCACAAACGTGCTGCTGATGCCTGGCTCAAGCATTGCTAAAAAAATAGTTGTTGGAGCATCTGAGGTGAGAAAAGCCAAGGCATCCAGCACACCTCCCACTACTTCTATTCCTGTACTCACTCCTAGAACACTTATAATGTAGACAGAAATTTTAAATGCCTGATGAGAATTACTGGGAAAGTGGCTATGTGGAGAACACTGAGATGATTAGCATATTTTATGGATGACTGATTTTAGTATAAAGGAGAACAGTTCTTAAAGAATGTTCTGTAAGTAAATGTTTTGCATGATGCTCTGAAAGCAGGGGAGATCAGTTCTCACATGGTTCTTAAAAAGGATATACAACTATAAACTCTGAAGAGGTAATAAAAATATATGCAGTGTAGAAAAAATTGAATGTTTTTTTCAAAGCTGCGAATCCTGCCTGTAGTATAGACCAGTGTATCTTCTCTGCTGTGTTTGCACAGCAGTAAGGATTTTAGGTTAACATACATGTTTTGTGATGTTTGAATTCTTTGCCTATATAGCCCTAAGGCCTCCTCCAGCAGAGCTGAGAACAGGTTGTTTCAGGACAGTCAGAAGAGCATTAGAGACATCTACTACCTGCAGAAAACTCAGAGCTCTAAGTATGAAAACAGGAAAAAAAAAGCTTTAATGTTTTAAAGAATTAAAAATAAACTCTACGTAAATTCATCCTTACAGTGAAATATTACTTAGTTCCAGCAGGTCAGTTGGACCATGCCTTAGATGAAAGCAATTTCCATTCCAAATCCTAGCTTTGCCAGTTCATGTTAAATGGCAAATCAGTCTGAAGGGATATTGCACACAAAAAGTATCTGAATCAAACGCTGTTAATCTATTTTTCTTCTGTGCAGATCTCAAAACAATGAGCGAGCGACTCAAGAACAGGTACTACGTGTCTAAGAAATTATTCATGGCAGACTTGCAGCGAGTCTTTACAAACTGCAGAGAGTACAACCCCCCCGAGAGTGAATACTACAAATGTGCCAATATACTGGAGAAATTCTTCTACACAAAAATTAAAGAAGCTGGATTAATTGACAAGTGACACTGTCTTTTTTACAACCAAATAGCGTGCCTATGTTATGGACAGGGAAAGCCGTTCTATATCCGAGTTGTGGGACTTTCAAGAAACTTCTGTTTAATACTTAGCACTTTTTAAAACCCTTTTAGTTTTGCAAACATGTATTATACTGAAGTTACAAAAATTATTTTATTAAAATGCTTTATAATGTATTTAATTACGGAAAATTTCTTTTGTGTGCCGATTACCTTATGTTCCTAGTAAGTTTATCAGCTACAGCCTCAGAAACCCCACAAACATGGGGGAAGTTGCACATGTTTGGGAAGATGAAGAAAATTCCCAGACAACAAATGTTATAGCTTACCTAATGCAGTACCTATTTGATAAAGTTTTATTATTTTTTCCAGTAAAAAAGAAAATTGTAAGGGAAAACAACAGGTGTGGGGGGGTTCTGAAACACTTGTTTCTTTGTAGAATCTTTTTATAAGATATTATTTTTTAAAAGAAACACTCAGCTGGTTGAGAAGCTGTGAGAGAAGAGCAGTCAGTTCTGAAAAAGGACTGCCTGTAATCATTGATAGATGCAAGTTTTTCTATTCATTTTCAGTTTTGATAAATATTTTACCTGCAAATTGTAATCTCATAACCACTCTTAAAAAAAAAAAAAATGAAAAAGAAAAAAATCTGGCTAGATGCGTAAGGTCATAGTGACTTGGCTTATGCAGGACATAAGTACCCAAAATAACTTTAGGAGACTATTTCGCATCTACTCGACAATTTTAATTGGCTTAGTAGAGTTAAGGTTTTGATGCACCTCATGATCCACCCTAGTTACTACTCTTCACTGCTAAATTCTTTAGATTGTTCAGCAGAAATAAGACTATTGTACACAAAAGAAGACAACATAGGACAGCTTCGAGCTTAGATACTTGGCTCTGTGGTAAACTGGATTTTCTACCAAGCTTTATTGTAAATGCTTATTAACTGTGATTATTTAGACCCAGGAACATATTAACATTTTACAGATCTTATTATATCTTCAAAAAGAACACACACACTCATATATATATATATTAAAAATATATATATATTTTGCTGCTTACACTACATTTAAGAGGTACACCTAAATCCTTAATGGAGATCAGTACAGGCCAAAAAGCTGTCCCTTGACATTTTCTAATTAGAGTTTGTAACTGTAAATTATAACTGCTTTTGTGAAAAACAGATTAAACTTTCATTCTTGGTGTTTTATATTTACAGATGTTACACTGGTAAAATTCAAGTTATGGGACTGAGAAAACCAATCCTGTGCTGAGTCAAAGAATCTATTCCTGCAAAATGCCTGTGCAATGTTAGATCACAGATCAATTCAGCAGGAGATGTCAGGAACTATCTAGAAGTAGTAAATGTGCTACCCAAGGTATTAAAAATGTTAATGCTGGACTTGCCATCGTGTTTTGTATGAATTTAGTCTGACCTGCATTGGGATCTATAACAAAGGTACAGTGAGTACTTTTTCTTTAATAGCCAGAACAGGATGCTATAAACCTGTTTTGTAGATTGGGCCTACAGATGCACCTGTTAAGCTTGGTAACCTGTGAATTTTTCTTATTTTCAGAGTAGATTTTCTTATCGTCTTTCAATCAGATTGTCTCTTCTATATTGAAACGTGTTTTCTAATTTAAGAATTGATATTTTCATAGATACTGTGCAATAAAGTTATGGTAGGATATGTGGTTTTGCAAATGCTTTAACAGCTGATGAACCTTACATTTGTCAAATTAATATATTGTACTGGTACAGAATAGTTTTAAATTATATATGTACAAAACCCTACTTATTTTGGTCTCTTTTTTTCATTACTTAGTACTTGTGATACAAACATACATACTGAAGCAATTTCACAGCCAAGCACAGTGAAGCTACAGGAGTGCTGTCAGTGCCTCTTCCAGGTAGGATAGAAAATATGTAAAATGGCCTGTGAGTTCACCAAGAGGACGACGGGCTGAGCTGCGACCAGTCCAAGTAGCATTCCCAGCTTTATGGTAACTGTTACTGAACTATGGTGCTGTTACTCCCACCTCCAACAGTTCCTTGACTTAGCTGTTCCAAAGTTTTGGTTTTTTCACCTCAAAGCATGCTTATGCTATTTGCTGGTATTTGCCTTCAGGAGTCCTTTACTCACAATACATAATATATATAGCAGCAGACTACAGTCCAGGTCCATCACCATAATGGTACTGAGATGGTCACTTATTATGGTCACATAAACAAAGCCTGCACCTGTCCAATATGTGACAGATATATAATTATCTAGGAAGAGATTTTTTTTCCCCCCATCCACTCAGGTTTGGTCCTGTGAAAGTGTTCTGTTAAAGGGTAGCAACAGTGGCCAAGAATTGTTTTACTGAACACTTCTAGAGAAAGCATTTGAGAGCAGAAAGGACTGATTTCTTCCTTACACAGTTCTATCACTTCAATTCTTCAAGCTTGCTCAATCCAATAAGAAAAAAAAACCAACCCAGACCCACCACAGCTGCTGTGGGCTGCTTTGCAATCACCCTGTTCTTTCTCTGTCCCTGATAAAACAGCTGTTGCAGATTTGCTTCATGAAAGCACCTGAGATTCACAAAATACCCTCAAAGATCTTTAAGTGCACCTCTTGAGTGAATGGCCTATACAGGGATTGAACCCACAAGGTAGGCATTATTAGCACTAGGCTCTAACCAACTCAACCACTCTGCTTAAGTTCCTCTAGTACTAGAATTCCAGACTGAGATGGTGAGGCCTTGTGGCTAGAATTTTAGGATACAAAGGTAAAGTTAAGTTTCCCTTCAAATATTCCAAGGCTGTGTTGTGAACAACTGTCAAACACTCAGTAGCTACAGCTAGTCTTATTGTTAAGAGTCATGCAAGAAGTTACAAGTAAAATAGTAATTAACATTTTTATTACAGAAAGGGAGAGATCTTGCACCTATTGAAGTGGGACAGGCAGTCTTGCAAAACAAATGAAGAGCATGTAGTTTTTGTACTTTCCCATTAGTTATTTGGAATGTAGCTTTCATTTGGGTATTCATGTACCCTTTAATACTTAAGTGTGTCTCAGGCAAAGTGAAAGTAGTTTGAGTGGTGGACAGCTGATAATGCTGTTGTTCTCATGTGCAGCCTAGCACAGCACCAAATAGCACAAGCTCCAGTGTGGCAGCTCTTCCTCTGGGAAAAGCACTGTGCAAAGCAGGGACAAAATTATTATAAACTATTATGAATGTCCTGCAACAGTTGGGACTAATAGTTTACATTCTACCAACCTGGAGCCTTCTTCACCAACCTTCACGAGAAATTTGCTTTGTTTCTGTCTGGTTGATTCTAACTTGCACTCAGTGCAGGACCAACTAAGCCTAAACTGCTGCTTTTGAGAGCTGCAGCTACAGAATCAAATCACAGCTGGTAAACTGCTTCTGAACACTGCTTATGCCACCACACAAGATGGGGACAGAGTATACAGGCCTCTGTAATGCCCAGTGTTGATATTAGTGCCCTTGGAGTAACTATGGAAACTGCCACAGGAACACCAACCCACTCAGAGCTGTTTCCAAACACTAAGATGTTTATTGTAAGATTCAACATGAAACTACAACCATCACATAAACAAGATCTGTACAAACACAGATCTGTATTAAAAATACTTCCTGCCCAAAACATCTTAAGTGCCTAAGGTTCACCCATGAAATGACATTCACCATCTTATCCATCACAGATTTCTCATATGCTGCCAGATCCATTCAAAAGAAGCTTGAATAGAATCACTTTAGTTATAAAAGTAATCAATCCATATCATTAAAAACATGTCACTAGAAAAAATCCAGGCCCCCTTCATCTGATATCCTTAATACGAGATACACAGCTATTTACATATTTATATAACATATTGTGCGACAAAATATTCCATCCAGAAAATTACTTTCTTCATGGTGCAAGCATGGTTTTGCAGAAAATCTCAAAGACAACTAACCAATTTCTCATTGTATTTTTTTGTAGAATCTTTCTTAAGAGAATGTCGTTTCGCATCTTTTTTCAGCTTGAAAATTGGAGAGCACAGAAAGCTTGTATCTGTAAATGGATCTCCTCTCCTGAGTTTCCTGTTTGAAAAAAGAAAAAGGCAAAACTGAGGTTTTTTCCCTACGTCACTTAAACCAGTAACTTTTAGCTAGTAAGTTCCATTTCACACGAACTAGGCTGTATTACTAACTCTAGATTTCTTTGAATGAGCTCTTTTGTTAAGGTCTTGTTTTCAAGATCTAAATAGGCCTCTCAAGTCCTCTATTGGATGGAATATCATGAACTTCGTATCAAACTGAAAAGTAAAGAAACCTACCCTACAATACTTGGTTCTTTGTAGTTCACAGTAGCAGTACAGCTTCGCCGCTTGCGTTTTGGAGTCTCAGGTTCTTCACCTTCAGGGACAGCTGCTGCATCCCCCGTGCTGGGGGGCACTGCAGCTGTATTGGTAACATCACAGAGATGCCCACGAGATGGCTCAGAAGGCTGCCCTGTGAAGAAATTAGGCACAGGTCAGGTCATTCAGGTAAGCAAGCTTAAAAGAAAATCTAACCATTCTTAAAACATTACTTCTAGTTGCTATTTAAAAAACCCCTAAAATAAAAAGACCTAAACCTCTTAAGCAATGTTATCTTTCAAGGAAACAAAACCAATTACAGAACATTTTCTGCACTTACTAGTAGACTTTTCACTTGATTTGTTGTTTTCAGTCTCTTCTTCATGACAGAGTTTCTGCTCACGCTGTGCCAAACATCTTTTAGACCTTGGCCTTGCGTGGATTGGTGACATAGGGTTCTTGTCCACTGAACTTCGCCTTTTCTTCTTGTAAGGCTCATAGAGGCTGTCATCAGAGTCCTCTGCAGTGCTGCTTGACTCAGTGGTATTGGTTTCAGCTGAGTCTTCTTCGTCCTCCACTTCAGCATCACTGCTGTTCACCTTGTTTTGTCGGAAAGGTGTAAGATGGACACTCTCTTCCAAATGGAAGTCATAAGCATCACTGCTGCCACCCAAGAAATTCAGCTTTTCTTTAGAAGCCTCTTTACCTTGTTTTCCTGGTCTTTGTTGGGAAGTAAGTGGCCGCTGCGGTTTTCCTTTCTGGTGCTTTTCTTTTCTTTGAGGGTTTTCTCTGCTTTTACACTCCGGTTGTTTAAGATCAGAATTACGTTTTAATTTGAACTGTGTAGTTCCAGAATTTTTCTGGCTCAACACAAGCCCTGAAGCGATCTTGCTTTCATTCAAGTCAGGAGTAGCTGCATTTATATTTTCTGTAGCACACTCCTCTAGACTTTCCTCAAGCCTAATTTCATTCTGGTCAGAAAGTTCTTTTACTGAATCAGGTGCTTCTAAATGGTCCAAGACACCAGTACAAATTACATCAAGGTTCCTCATCTTTGAAAAGTGACGTCTGGTGGACACACCTTTTGGTAATGCTCTACCAAATCCAAACTTTACACTTGAAGAAACGTTTTCCAGCTCTGACTCTGTGTTGTTCAGATGAAAATCAGATGGCTGTCCTTGTAATTGAAGAGAAAATGTCATATTAAAGCCAAACAGAAACACCATGTTAAGGTTTTGTGCAAAAATTCTGAACCTGTCAAAAATTCAGACTATTCTTTGTGTTTTCTCCAGATTTTTATAAACTAGGATTTGGCAACTGAGATAAGCTCTGTCTAATACAGGCTCCAGGTAGAAAGCAGTTAGGTATATAACATTAGTATTTTCCTATAAACTGTTCCTTTTGGAAAGGTTATTTACAGGTCATTTATTTTCCTGGGTATTTCGCTTTGTTAACAATTTTTTATTGATTTCATAAAATGCTAATGCCTGTCTAAAGGTAATTTTACTTGGTTGAACAGTTCAGTAGATAATGAAACTGGACTGCAGGTATAGAGAAGATAAAGCAGCTTCAAATTCCTCCCCAGTTTGCTGGGCATCTTCATTCAAACATTTTACAAGTGGACGGCATTAGTATTCCCCCCTTATGACAATAAGCAGAAAATTACTTGTCAGTTCCTTCAAAAGCAGCAATTTTTTAAACTTCTACTCACACATTTTTTTCCTAATTCAAAATAGAGCAATATCTGATACTTTGATTTAGTTACCTTCGCTTGGAATTATTCTGGTAAAGGAAATGTCACTGTCAGATTCCACACAGATCTTTGACAAAGAATTTCTGTCACCACCAGCTTCCATCCCACTTGGAGGTACAGGATTATCTTCAAGAACACACTTTAGAGGTCCTCTAGAGAAAATACCAAAGGTAGTATTTACTGAACAGCAATAAAATTTATGACAAGGAACAGTTTCATTACATTGGGTTTCTTCCCATTTTCCAGTCAGAAAATTAGACTTCCTGTAACAGAATTTCCAAACATAAGCAGGCATTAATCAATGATACTTACATTGAATGTACTGGTCCTGTGACAGTGCAACTGCTTCCAGGACCTGAAGAAAGCACTCTTTGATTCTGTCAAAAAATAAATCTTACTGTTATTAAATGGGTGAAACAAGCTTACACCATCTACAAATTTTAGACAAGAGCCAAGTTACCCAAGGAAGGACCAAAGAGGCCCTCGACTCTGTCTGTCTTGCTAGCACCAAGTGCTGTGGCTGTTAGCCAGCCACCTTCTCAGCCTCTGCACATCAGCACATTCATCACCAGCCCAATCCTAGAGCAACTGGACAGGGGAAGGAACTGTGCACAAAACCCCAGAAAATCAGGGTGCCCCAACCACCTCCTAGCAGAGTTTCAGTCCTACTTACAGCCTACTGACACAGCCCCACAGTGTGCACCCCATGGCATACTGGGAATGGTGGGAGTAGTCCTTCCACTAAATTAAGGCTCAGATCTAAAAATCTGCGTGCATCTATGGTGGAAGGAGTGAGGGCAATCAGTAACAGAAGTCCTGCTCCTCAAGAGGAAAAGGTACCTACCACATCTATGGAACACAAATTCTTTGCTGGGCCAAGGAGAGTGACTGAGTCCAGTAAATTCTGAGAGACTTTGGAGATTATCTCATTCAAGGCTGATAGTCGATTCTAATGGACAATGGAAGGACAGTAACACTGTTACTATCATACTCTAGTACCAACTACAAATTTATCAGCATTATGATAACTAAAATCTGAAGAAACTTGTCAGGTGCCCTCACCTGTGATAAAACCCCTATGAAATTCACAGAAGAGAGACTTTAATATTTTTTAAATTAAGATTTTAGGCTTACTCTTTCATATTTTAAGTAAATAAAAAAGAGTAGTGAGAAAAAAAGTTCATTACTAGGTGTCATGGTATCCAAACCAGCATACCAAGTTAGGTGAAAAAAACCCTGTTGTACGTACTGAATTAATGTTTTCTGAAACGCATCAAAACATATAAAGATAACAATCAGTGGATTGGTGCAGATTCTGATTTTCAGCTTCACCAGGTCATAAAGCTATTATTAAAAATACCTCCACAAGTCCTTGTTCTCGCTGGAACCTATAATTTCTTTGCAAGTCAAACATCTGAGTCTTCAAAATGTGATAATCTTTCCTTAGTTGAAGAATGGTAGCTTCAGCTTCCCTCAGTTTGAGCTTTTGTTCTTGCAAGGACAGAGCTAGATCTCTGTTGTTTGCTTGAATGATCTTGATTTTGTTGGAGTCGTTGGCTGCAACAGAACAGTGAGTGTTTCAACTGGGTTTCAAAAGAAAACAAATAAATTATAAATCCTAAGATATTTAGGCATCTTACTTGCTCTTTTGGCTTTTACGGTGGAGAACTGGATAGTTTTACCCAGCCTTGACCATTTCTGAGTTCTTTTCTCTCTCATACGTTGTTTGATGTCACTCAGACTGTCTTTAAAGGACTTCCTCGAGCATTCTGCCATCTTCTACCTTTAAAAGTAGAAAAGGTGAAGATCCCATGAAGCTGGGGTTGCACCACGCTCCTCCAACGCCAAAAGAAAAGGCACAGGGACACACGAGTAAAGCTCGTGGCAGTTTTAGGCGGAGATACACACACGGCAAAGACCCGCAACCCGGAAAAGACACGCAGCTATGGCCCTTCTCACCGCAGTGGCTGCAGCGTGGCCGCTCTCCCGGCCGCGCGTTGTCTTAACTGCAGAACGCCCGGCGCCCGCGGCGGGCCTAAAGCACCGGCACCGGAGCCAAGGCCTGGGGAGGGGTCTCCCGAGGCGCCGGCAGCCGGCCCCCTGCTCCTCTAACTCTGCAGGCACAGCGTCCCAGCACCCCACACCGACCGGCCGTACCTCCTCGGGAGGGCGAGTGCAGAGCCGGGCACCTCCTACCGACCGGCCGCGGCCGCCCGAGTCCCCGGCGGAGGCGGGAGGGCCCGCAAGGGTCCAGGCGCAGCGGCAGCAGCGGCCCCGAGTTTTCCTATTCCCGCAGCTCGTTCCTCCCCCCTCTCCGCACGTCCGGCTCCTTGTCTCCCCGCGGCCCGGCTGGGCCCGGCTGTGCTATGCTCCGCTCCGCGCTCGGGTCCCGCTCCGGGGAAGCGCAGGAGCGACCGCTCGGCCCCGCGGAGCGGCACCGCCGCCGCCGCCAGGCGCCGTTCAAACCCCGCCGCCGCCGCCTCCCATTGGTGCGGCCCAGCGCGCGTCACGGCGCGAGCGCCGCGCGCATCCGGCCCTGGCCCCGCCCACCCCCGGCACCGCCTCAGCAGCCGCGGGGCAGCGGCGGGGGCGGAGCGAGTGAGTGCGGGTACATAGCGGGGCCGGGAGGTGGAAATCTGTCATCATCGGTGCTTCATCCCAGTGACCGCTCCTTGCAGCAGCAGCACGATGAGTCTTTCGCACTCTGGAGTTGCGCTGCGAGGGCTACCCACAGCCAGGCCGTGAAGTGTAGCACAAACGTAAAAGGAAAGCGAATGCCTTTACAAACAATTTGATGGGTGAAGGTATGGGCGTTCACGTCTTTGAAATGGGTCTTAATGTCTCTGCTAACTTTGGGCGGCAGGTTTGTTGCAGAGCCCTGACAGCTTGGCTACTGAAACAAGTGGGTCTGCACAGTCCCGAACTTGTGAACTTTGGGGTAAAACGACAGGTTCCAGGGGGGATATGGGGTAGGCGGTCCGGGAAGGCTGTGCCTTCCTAGTACCTCAGCCACTGGGGAAGGGAAGAGGGCAACATGCGGCCCGGAGTTTAGGATAAAAGGAGGCTCCCTCCGAAACCTCGAGAAAGAACACCCTGCAGGCGTGTGCCCCGGCGGACTCTCTCCCTTCATTCGAATACAGTTGCAGGACTCCTCTGTCTCCTTTTTGGACATAAACCTCTGGCGTTTGTGGATTTTCCCGACAAGCGTCAGGGAGCTGTATCTTCTATGTGCTTATATGCGCCTTGGCTGCGGCGTGCTGAACCTTGATTAAACACTGAGAGAAACGGGAGAGGAAAAATCAGCTAAACTATGTCTTATTAACAGGATAAATGGTATTCTCGATTGTGTTAAATCAGCATTTCCTAGTTGCTACACTTTTTTTTTTTTTCTTACGGCTATTCCCAATTTCCTGGGTTTATTCATTACAGCTTGGATGTGGTGTGGCAATCTGATTTCAAACTTGAAAAATTCTCGTGGATCATGACAGAAACCATGATATGCGTGCATTTGTCCTTTCCCACTCCTTGCAAGATTATGTAATTTTTTTTTTGTCCAGTTCAGCATTGCTGGCATCATCTATGTATTTTTTACAGTAGTATAAATAAATGTTTAACGTACTGTCCTACTTCATCAATAGATATCGTTAAAATTGGTGTTGCATTCCTGTTAGCAAATAAGTTGTCCTGCAAACCCAGCCCTTGATGCAGTCTGACAATCCCCTTTGGAGACATGAGATGATGTAAAAAACCCCATATTTTCTTTAGGATTCAACATGAAAGATTATGAGCAATATACACACATTAGACCCACTTACTTACTAGTAACACACAAAACCACAGCAACCCACAATCTTAGTTTCTCTTTACATGTTTTTTGCTTTTTTCCTGTCTGCTTGCTTTGCCTAAGTAACCTCTACCAACCGATCCTTCCAGCCCCAAACAACTCCCCCAAAACAAAATCTCACAGGCTTAGGGGAAAAAGAAAATAAAGATTTTAAAAAACCCAACCAAGCAACCAAAAAAAAACCACCCCAACTCCCCCCTCCCCAAAGCAGCAGAAAAATATATGTGTACTGGACATTAAAAGTCACATAGTCTGTAGAAATACTGATCTTCTGGTATGATTAATTTCCGATCCCCTTCCCCCAGACCTCTCACTGTTTTAAAGGTAATAATTGGGCATGCTCCTCCACTCAGCTGCAGCCAAGTGTCACCTGGAGCCTTGCAAATCTCTCTGTCTCTAAACACAGATGAAACTGTCTAGTTGAACTCTGCTTCTGGGGGCTTGGGGGGTTGTTTTTCAGCTTTTTTTTTTCTCAGCTAAGCACAGCTATTCTAACCCAAAGCAATGCCTTTCCCTACAAACTTTGTCTTGTTTAAAGGCAGCAGGTGTTTTGCATTTGGCCAAGTAGCAATTGATAGTTCCCAGCAATGCTGGTAAGGTCTTTTATCTATTAGTCATTTATTAGCTTGACACAAATGCACTGATTGTGATTAAATGAACCCTGTTTTGATTAAAAAATAATATTTCCTTCATTACTATCTAAGTGCTACTCTTAATTAAATTTTGGTTTTGGTCTTGACTATACCTATATCAACATTAAAAATCCTCTCTTTGCCTTTTTGTGTTCTATTGTTTCCATCAATTTTGTTACACCTCTTTCAGGAACACTTTGGAATCTTTCTGCAGATTATTTTTGATTTCCTGTATTTGAATTTCTATATCCTGATAATCACATTTTCACTGTTACTGAGGTGTGCTCATTTGTGCATTAGTCTCATCTCTAGACAGTTGTGTTTCTATTAGATTATTTGCAGGTTACATCCACTGTATAATTTTATTTATTTATAGTGGAGTATTCCAAGTAGTGAATTTTTCTAGCCCAACTGAATCTTTGCTGTAAGCAATTTCACATTTTCCTCTATAAAGATTGATGCTGTCATTGATGCCAGAGTTGCTGTGGATTATTAGTTTATTTCTAGCGGGTGTACTCATGTGGCAAAACAGCTGCTACTGCGACTGGAATTGCAGTTATGAAAAGATTTGCTCTCATCTTAGATTTATTGTCTTGCATTACAAGGCAAGAGTTGCTTCATATAATGACAGCAAATTACAGGAATCAGAGCCGTGATTCTGGGAGCATTCCTGGTACTTCTTATCAGAGTTCACCTCTGAGTGTGGTGTTATATGGTGAGGTCCAGTACATTCTGTTAGGGCTCAAAGTCAGGACGGTGTTGATTTTTCCAACTAAGCAAACAATCAGATATAAGATATTCTATGCAATTTTAATTAGTTACTTCAATTGCTACCAACACCAAACTCTTCAATAAATGGAACTTTTAACTTTTTGAGTAGATGCTTATGAGAGGCATTGATAATCTGGTACTTGATGGAAAATGTTTTTAAAACTCCTACTGGTTTCAATAACAGGATGAAGTGTATGGCTCTACAAGAACAGATGTTTAGACTTGCTGAATCTACTTTTTCACTCGATTTTGGTGATCACCAGTAGGGCACAGAAGAGCAGCCATGATATGGTGACTGATGGCAAGCTTTTGTTGATGCAGGCAGCTGGATAACCTCCAGATACCCAACTTAAACACCTCACCCATCTTTCCAGCTGCTTCACATCCAACCCTGCATCCGGCAACCACAATGATGATGTTTGTACTGTCTGGTGTTAACCATCATATGACATATTTTACTACCTCTACCACAAAAAGGTACAGAGCTGGAAGTCACAATGAATGTAATACAGTGCATACTGTGAGGACATAAAGAAAAGTGTATACAATATACAATTATGTGTAGTAGCAAATTAATGAATACTGCAAAGTGTTCTCTGTTAGAGGACCTCCTTGGAACTGGTTCTTACACACCTACAGTATTTCTTTCCTTTAGCAAGAGAGAGAGACTGATGAGTGTGCGGTTACAAACTGAACCTGCTACAGGCACACAGGACTTTCCATTACTTTTGGGGTTTGGGAAGATCATTTATGTCTTGCTGAGTCAGTTCTGTTCTCATTTGCTGTGACTTGCACACTGATGGTGCCTTGCAGTGCTTTTCTGCTTGCCCATCGGATGGCTCATTTGTGAACTGCCTTCAGACTGTTCAGCTCTGATCAGTTTGGAGTAGGATGTTTGTAGCTCTCATCATCGTGGAAGTCTCGTGACAGGAGTCTAAGAATATTTGGTGTGTGAGAACTGTGGGGACTGCAAGGTGCTGATGCAGCCTCTTCTTCCCTGAAAACAGAAAAATAGCAAACATTTTTTGAAGAAGCTGACACAGACGTATTTGAGCAAAAAAGGTGTTGTACTAGCTTGACCAAGTTTGGCCGAAAATTATGTAGAAATAATGACCTGAAAAGTTTTTGACAACCAGATAATTGATATTTTTCCTTCAGCAAGGTTAAAAAGAAATGTGAGCATTATTGGGGTGTCATTATTTTTATGTATGTCCATACATGCTATTTCTTTCACATTTCAGAAGGATTTATCAAATAGGAGCCATAAATTGCTTAAGTTCAGACCATTTCTGTTTTGGAATATGTCATTAGTATTACATTCTCTATTCTGAGTTATCCATAAGCACTTTCTAATTACAATGCTAATATTTTTCTTTCTCAAAAATAACTTTGTTCTACTTACAACCAAAACCATAAATGTAAGAGGAAAAGAAGCCTGAGTTAATTGAAGCATGAGGCAACATGGGTTTCATTAAGCTAAAATTAATGAGCTATAACTCAGCATACCTACATTAGTTGTATCAGTGTCTTTTTGATGTACATATGTATTCTAAATTGTTCTAAATGCTTATATAGACATAAATCTTTATGTTCTAATTAAAACTAAATTAAAATGTTTTCAATTATTAATCAGTTTAATGTAAGTAAGGATGTGAAAGATTAATAAGTGTCTTGATCTGTTCATGAGAGATATTCCAGAGACAAAAATATATAATTTTATTATATAAATATATAATTTTAATACATAAAAATAATGGTTTTTATATGGGTCAGATACAGCTGTGTCTTTCACTTTAGACACTCTGAATTATACATGTCAGAGCTGCCACAAAATCTTTCCTTTTAGTGCCAGGGAAAATCCAGAATCCCAAAAGAGTGTCTTAATCCGTAGCAGTATTGCAACAATATAAATACCAATCTGAAACCTTGAAATTACATGGATCTAATGAGCGAGGAGGAGTCATGAGTCAAAAGTGTTGTCCTGGGTTGAGGTGTATTCCATTACCATCCTCATGAGCTGTTGAAATCAGGTGGGGCAGTGTTTCCTTGCCTCCTCCCCCCAGACTATCTTTCTGTTAATGGCCCATCATTGTCCTGCTGCATGACTCAGAGATAACTCCCTCCGGACTATCTTCTGTTAACGAGCCTAATCAACACTTGGCCTCATGACTCATTACCCCATTGTGAGATGCTCCACCCAGAGGGAGGAACCAAGCATCCCATCGTGGATATAATCTGGGACTCTGAACACCAGAGACAACCCTTTCCACTGGATTTCCAGAGGACAGGAGCTACACAGCTACCACTGGACCTCCTGAGGAAGAGCAGACCCTTTTTCTGCAGGATCACTGCTTCAGAGGACCGCAGCCAACATTCTACCAGACTGCTACAACACGGAGTCAGGTTGTATCTTGACTCTGTCAGTTTGAACCAGTGTTCTCTTATTTTTTTTTCCTCTTTTCTTTAATTTCCGCATTAAATTGTTATTCTGACTTGGTGCCTCCCACTGGTTTGTTTTCAAACTAGTACAAGTGTATATTAAATGTTTAACATTTTCTCAACGTTTCCATTGAGTACATATCTTCATTTATCATTGTACCACCTATCAGTAGGCCAGAACCCTGTCTTTCTCCAGTACACAGCAGTTCCAGAGCATGCAGTCAGAAGCAACCTCCTCTCCCTCAAATTTTCTACTCCCAAATCTCCTACCAACCTCTGTCTCACATTATTGAAGTGAAGCTTAGCACTGGTTCTGGGTTTCCAGGTGGTTTTAAGTAAGTAAACTTTTTAAGCTTTGAAGTTTTTTGTTTTTTGTTTTTTTTTTTATTTTAACCATCAAATGGAATATTTACTGACAAAACTATTTATTTTCCTTCTACTGTTTGTACAAATATGTGGCTTTCCACCAGTTATTACCCCATTTTTCATGATGAATAAATAGCTCAGGAGTAGAATATGCCACCATTAGAATTGTAGCATAAAGATACAAAGGCAAAAATGACCTGCATAGTGGATCTTTATGCTAATGTTGATGATGATACTATCAGGCATAATGGAATGAAACTCATTCATGTATACAAGAATGTATTTTAGTGTAGCTTTTCTTAGTGCTAATACACCTGTCACAACCTGAGAGGTGAATATTAAACATATGATAATAAGTGCAGAAATCCTGGATCCTGATGGAGCAGAGTGCCACCAGCTTCCCACTCTTACATACCTTCTTTCTATAGGTGCTGTGGTGTCAGTGGAGAGGGTCTTGGTTTATATGGGTAAACCTGGCCTTAGAGCTGATCTCTTTGCTTTTAGCTTTCTTTTTAAACACAACTACTCTTTATGTACACATTAAATACAAGTATTTATTTGAGGCCTTGTAATAGTGTGTACAATCCTTACTGGCTCCTAAAGCCACTGGTAAAACATGATGAAAGACAGAAGACTGAAGAAATTAGCCACAGCATTTGGCTTGCTCATTGGCTGGAGCACACTGGTACTGGGTAGGGAAAAAATGTCTTGACAGCCAGCACTGCCTCTAGATCAGAATATTTGGTTGAGGAGGATTTTTATGAAGTGTGGAAAAATCAATTTTCCTTCTTGCTGGGGTTGTATTGCTGCAGTCAGGTCTCTGAGGTTTGGGTCATGGGTGAGTGACTTTCAGAGAGCTAATCATTGTTCATAGGTAGGAGACAGAGATATAGATTGACACTTTGTTCTCTCACAAGAGGTCCTGCACAAACACTTTTTACTGACTTCAGTCCACCACAGAGAACAAGATAGGGTAGACAGGGGGACGATAGGGTATAATAAACTATATAGCCATAACAGGCAAGGATAGACAAAGAAGCAAACACTGTTACTCCGTAGTACTCCATTTGCTTCTGCTCTAGGTATGTTGCCCATATTAAAATAAGCAGGATTGTTTTATTACTTAAACATTTTGTGGGAAATGCTGTGGGTAATACCAGACAGAAAACAAAGGCAATAAAAGAGTAGTCAGTTCTAGAATAAAGGAATAGACTGCAACCATCATTCAGTGCTTCTGTTGGTAATGGATCTACTCCAAAAGGCTGCTGTTCCTTTTGAAGAAGGGAGGGGTTTGAATGACAAATACTTAGGAGGATCAATTGAAATCATAACTGTATGGCCAAAATGACATTATAACATTTGACATTGAAATGGCTTCTACGGTTTGAGGATGTTTTGTTTCTGTAGCTTAGCCTGCCACTAACATCCTGATGTTTACTTGAACTGTTGAAACAGATCTGTCACCAGCAAAAGCTGTAAGTGGCATGACAGTGGTAAAGAGATATGGAAAGACAGCTGAACTGCTGCAGATGTGAACTTCAAACATGACAAGGTTTTTGACTGACAGAAAAGTGGAACAGAGGCAGAATTCTCCAAGGTCTGTTATCTTTGCACTTTTCTGTTCTTGTGTTCCTCTGTATCTTGGTACCTTTTATCATTCTATTATGCTTTGCAACTGTACTGTAGTGTCCAGTGTTACAGCTTTTAATTCCCACAATTTCATCTGATCTTCTGTCCTTTCAGAATATTTTCTCTCAGTTTTATTGGAGAAATCAGAATAAAATTATACAATATTGTTATTTTATATTTGTAGGCAGACACAGTTGGTATGGTAAGAACTAGAGATTGTATTAAGAAAGAGGAAGCAAAAAACCAGTATGTTGAAAAAGACTATGTTTTAATGGATGTTCCATGGTTTATTTTGTGTAATTCAAATATTTTAAAATTTAAGAACATTTGAAAAATGAGATACTGTGACCAAATTTCCTTCAATCTGAACTATTTAAATCAATAAAAAGAGAGCACAGCATTTGTCATGATAAAATAATTGTAAAATGCTGGAATATTACTGAAAAAAGTAATTAAACTAGTATGTCACAAAGTTTAATGTAATCAGTATGTTCCCAGAAAGTCTTTCACTGTAGTTAAGCCAACAATTGCTAAAATAAAAGGTTGGGAGGAGACCTAATAGAAGACTTTCAAAATGCTTTAGTACAAAGGAGTTTTATAGAAATGTAATGAGATAAATTAGATTGAAGTACTTGTTTGCCAAGAAATAAGCACAAATCTGAACAGAGATGCTCAAATGACAGTTTTCTGTGAAGATGATGAAGGGAAAATGAAATTTCAGACGTTGAGCCCACTCAACCTGCGGTCACCTTCCTACACATCTCTCCTACCGTTTTCGTGCTGGAAAGTAGATGTATGTAGACTGTTGCAGAAGAGTCCTTGGTTTGTGTTATATACATTTAGACATTTAGATAAAGCTATTTATTTCTGCCTTTCCTAGTTTAATTCCTACAGGTACTATTGCACTTCCATCAGATACCCTGGCTGCTGCCCCAGTCACCAAAGGAAATAAACCCACACATACAGATACTCCTGGTCAGCTTAGGCCAGCTAAGAATTATGGTTAACCTAGGTGTCTCTTTTTTTTTCTTTTTCTTTTTTTTTTTTTAAAGAGGTCTAGAAACACAGAAGTTCTAGAAATAGGAGGAAGATACTGCTGTGCTTAAAATAGGACCTCAATGTGCACACCATATTTTATCTGATTGCCTGTGGGCTGAACAAGCACATATTACCCAGCTGCAAACCCATTTTAATTCTGCTATTTTTATATAATTTGTCAGACTGTGCATTATTTGATAGTAAAGAGGCTTAGGTCCTAGTGTGTGGTCTTCTGTAGTCAACTGGAGTACTGACAAGTGAGGAAGCAATGAGGGAGTCTGCAGTTGCCATAATCCTTTAGCTAGAAATAATATTTTCATGTGCCTGCCTTAGTACTGGCTTATTGTAGCTTATCTATTGCCTCATGAAAACTCACTGTGGCTTTTTTTAATCCTGAAAACTTGCACCAAAGTCCATTTTTAATGAAAAATTACCAGATATTTCAACTGAGTATTTATTTTCTTCAGTGCAGTCTTCAGAACAGATTTTACTACAATTACACTTTCTTCTTTTAATTTGTATTGTATTCTGCCAGCTTGTTGCTCTCTGCTTCCTGATTAAGCTGCTGTTTTCTAAACAGTCAATTTACAGTTTGGGATAACTATGATTTTAACCCTAGAGTGGGCCAGTGGAATTTGGTGTTGCTAGCATTTGTTAGCAACAATAACACTAACACTAATTGTTCAGGATTCCAAGGATTGCTTTTCTCGCCAATTGATACTTAAGTCCATAAATCATAAAATGTCTGCAACTTCAAAGAAATAAAGTCCTAGAATGCTAAGGACAGAATCTTGGTAAAAATCTAGAAAAAATCCCCAAAATTTTTATTTGCCCTGATCTCCAGGAGAATAAGTGTAATTCCCCCCCCCCCCCGCCCCCACCTTATGTACAGTGTCAGACTAACAAAGAATCCAAGCAAAAATATGGCTTTTAGAAGCACTGAGTATATTCTTCAAAAGGACTCAGTTCAGATCCAGAGGTGGTTTTCCTTGCTATTTTATTCATACCCACCTTCCCTTTCTCAGAATAACACCAGGATCTAGGACAGTAGCAGCTTCTATTGGCCTGCAAGGTTGTCTGTCCCCTCCTGTTACAAGATGCAGAGTGGAATACAGACAGCTTTGTTGTGAAATGCCTCAGGCTTTCATCTTGTAATGAGCTCCCCCAAAAGATCCAAAAAATTATAGACTAAAAAAAGATAAACTCTATTTAAATAAATAGTTCCATTTCTACTTTTCAATATAAAGAAAACTTAAGGCAACTTGGGTGCATTGTTCTCTTCTTGTCTGCTATCACTGCAGACAGACCCTAGGCTTGATCTGCTGGGTGCCCACAATTTCTGTGTAGTCCTGTTTGCAAGTTCTTCCCAGTCTTTCTGGAGCCAGGCCGTTCTTTCTTGTGAATGTCCTGTCTATTCCTTCTTGTGATCTCCTCTGGCTTTCTCTCCCTTGGGCATGCTGAGTTATCTCCTGTTGTGTGGAGCAGGCTTCCTCCTCAACCAGTCTTTTCAAAGGAACAGAACATGTAACAGAACACACAAATAAAACAAACACCGTGTTCTGTGTAGCTAGGCACAATGGCAGAGAGAACTATAATCCAAAGATATTAATATATTAAATTAATTTCTAACAGTTTGTAAGCCCCATGTGTGAGTGCACATTTGTGTATCCATGTGCATTGGTTTATGATTCTTTCCAATAGCTGCTGACCCCTTATATTGTTTTTTCTGTTAAGAATTAATCAAAGTAAAACTCTAAGGTAACAAAAGACAGTTTGCTCACCCTTTCTGTAGTCTTCTTCACCAAAACTAAAAACTGCAAGTAACGATGATAAAGCAAATCCTGCTGTTTGTGGTAAAATTTACTGTTGACTAACAGTGATATTTAAAACCTACCAACTGCATCACGGTAGTTTCAAATTTCAGCAGAGCTACTTTTTCATGCCCCCATGAGCTTGCAAAAGCTAAGGCCAGGGTCTTTGGGTGGGTTCACAAAGTCAATGCAGGCAGCATCCAAAGCAATTTCAGTTTCACTGCCAGGCTTTTCATGGTATCTCCCTGGACGCCTGAAATGCTTTAAAAACTCCCCTTTCATAATATGCCATCATTCAAAAATAGTATTGCAGAATACATTTTACACTAATCTTCCTTACATCTGTGATTTTCATCCACTTTAACTGTCCAGAGCATGTTCTTTTAGACTTTACATTAAGAACTGTGTATCAAGTTCATTCATACACATTCCTCATATTCCAGCAGGCTTTCTCTCATTATCTATCTGCACCTCGAAGGTGTGGAATGAATTTCAGGAAAATAATTTACTCTCCTGCCTCCCTCCTACCTTCCTACAATTATTCTCACAGTTGTTTTTGGTGGAGTTACTAACAGTTATCCAATGGGTACTTTTGTTAAGACAAAATTTCATCATCATCCAGTGGAACAAATAAGTTCCTTGCATTGCTTCAGTGTTTTCACTTGCCATCTACACTACAAGATAATCTATTTAAAACGTATGATATAATGAAGTTCAAAGCTATTCAACAAAATCCCATGTTACCAAATTAGTTTAATATTTAGTACCCATTTGTGTTATCTTAGCTCCAGGTGTAGGCCAGCAATCACAGCGATCGTCACTTGGTGGAGCCAGATTACACTGCAAGTGAATGTGCTTTACAAATAGCTTGCCGAAAAGCAAAGACGGATTTATAAATAGTACTCTGGAGGAAGACAATAAAAAAAATGTGGAATTTCAATACATCCTTGTAGGAATTAGAAGCTTTATGGCTTTGCTTTTAATTACTCTAGCACAGAAGAAGTAACAGACTTCAAAGCAAAGGCTATCTTGGAATAAGGTGGGAATACAGTGTTGGTATTTTTGGTAATGTATCTGCAAACCTGCAAGGATGAAGCAATAGCTGTCAATCTTGGTAAAATTTTTAAAAATTCAGCTTGCTAATGTTTATACATGTTTTTACATTATTTTCCCTCTAATATTTTAAATTTATTCCATACTTGTATCTCTCTTCTAAATGTTCTTGATAAAATCAGGAAAGACAACTAATGTATTTCTGGCGTAGAGAATAGACTATACTTAGAGGAAAAAAGGAGGAGATACCACACTGTAAACACCTTCTCTATACTCTGCTAAGTATAAAGAACTCTCAGCAACTTTTCTTCACAATTTGTTTCTTTTCCATCTGTAAGAATGGGACACTCTTTAAAGAAGTGTCACAGTAAAAGCACCGACTCATTCTTATTCTGCACTGTATGTGTTGTGCACACTGTAACAAAGAACTTGGGGAATTTATGGCTCTCTCTGCCATTGTGATACTCAGCAATCAGAGGTTACTACTGAGAGTGTGTATATTTTCTGGTGTTTTTGTGGGGGTTTGGGTTTTTTTTATTACTCTGGTTTTTTAGTGTTTGCATGCATTGAATTCCTCTGAGGCGGATGGATAAGGATAGGTATTTTTGAGGAGTTTTTCTGACTAGCATGTGAATAAAATCTTACACTTTCAATATATTCTTTAGACTTGTCACATCTCATTTACCCAGAATAGGCTCTGTCATTTGAGCTCAAGCTTTATGTTTTATTGCATAATATATTGAGCACATCTCTCTTTCCTGGTTGGTGACCCCCTGTGCCAAAAGGAGCCGGTTCTCCCAATCAGCCATCTGTTGATAGATATATCTGGCAATCAGGGTTATAGAACAGGAGAGAAGCTGCAACACTGAGGAGAGGAGCTTAAGATTGGCCAACCAAAGGGGGTTTATGCTTTGAAATCCAAGTTAAAAGACAAAATTCTTAGTGACGTGATGGCATCACAGTCCCACACATTGCCTGTCTTCACTCCCAGCTCCTGTGTGTGTTTTTAGAAGTACATCTGCTTCCATGACCTGGCGAGTCAGATGGCAGTTGGGATTTTCAAACCTTCAAGATGCTGGCAAACCTGGCACACAGTGCTCTTATAACTTTTCCTACGCTAATGTAAAAAAGTGAAAAACTATGTGAAAGTCGGATGTTACAGCTTCCTAGACATACAAAGTCATAGTAGGGACACTAATCCGATTTTCTAAATAATTTGCTTTCCTCATTTATTTTGGCATAGAACCCATTCTTTCTCAGTGAATGAAAACATACATCATGAAAACAAACCATATTTCTAGAACATCTTAAATCATAACTTTGGGCAGCAGCAAGATATATGTTAAGGAGAATTAAAAATTACTGTGTTTCTTCCCTGCAAGGGAGGAAAAAAAAAAGGTTTATTAGACCTTCATGTAAAGAACAGATCATGTTTTATGGAAAGACAGCAATGACATTCCTGGTGAAAAAGAGGAAAGGTCAAACAGAAGAAAAACCTGAAATAGAGAAGTGGCTTTCCCACCTACAGAAGGGCAGGATGTGCTCTGTTAATGGAAGGTGGAATAGGGGCAGGATAGATGTGAAGTGTTGGTTTTGCACGTCCAGAATAACTGGAAAGAGCCCTTGTGGTGGCCTCTTTCTGGATCATTGTCCAGAACTTCTATTCAGGCAAAATGATGACAAGTGTTACATTTTGCAGTGCTTTTTCAGATAATGACGCCTATGGAGGTTTGGGGGATTTTACTTTGTTTTGTTTCTAACTGGATAGCTGTATTTCATTTTTATACCTTTGGTGACACCCTGGCAATTTGCATTTGGTTTCTCTGCTTTTCCTTTGGATAAGCAGTACTTATGACAAGTCACACAGGATGTTTGACATCCTTGAGCAGGGAAGAAAATATTTTATATTTCTTTTTTTTTCTGATTTTCTGCTTTCCCTCTGTGATACCATTTGAACAGCTGTATCCATCTCTGCCAGCAAGGGAGAGAGGTTCTCAGCTGAAGGGTTTTAAAAGTTCATTAATTTAATTTATTCTGCCTCTCCAAAGGAGATTTGCATTGTCATTGGAATAGTAGCTCTTATTTATTTTTTTTTCCCTCTTCCTTCCTTCCCAGTTGAATTGGAGATGTACAAACAAAATCCCTGATTTCATGCATTTTCTAACTGGTATGTCTAGTTTCATTCCTTTTATATAAACTACTTGATTTTATGTGCTCTTATTTTCATTCAGATTATTGTTGTTTGTTTTTTTTTTTTTTCTCCCTGTGGTTTTGTATCATCAGGAAATTTCACTTCTTACTGAATGCATCTTCATCCAGGTTAAAAGGGAGAGACAGTCAATCAGTCAGTAAATCCCTGCTCTCTGAAAACACAGTCAGCACCAGCTGTAGCTCAATTAAACTCAACACTTGAATAGTTCACAAGAGAACCCACACTTGTATACACACATTAATCAAATAAATCCATTTTAACCTGTAGTCATATTCCAAACTTTCTGTTAATAGCTTGGACCATAAAGTGTGGGCTGGAGATATGTGATGTAAGTAGCAGATAATTAAACCTGCTCAGCATAATGTTGATGTCCTGATATGCACACTAAACAAGGTACGCTGAAGGAACCTGAAATATATGGAGTTTACATACCTAAATGTAAATGAATACTTCTGAGTAACACAAGCAACTCAGCTGTTCAGAACTGCTTGACATGTTTCTAGTTTGAAAATAGAGAAAAATATTTTAGCCTTTACTTTTTTTCCCTAGGATTGTGAATGCAACAGTTTGTAGAAAGAAGACTATTTCTGAACATGTTCTTAAGTCAGCTTAAAAAAAAATTATAAATAAAGTTATGCTTACACTATTGAGACAAAATGTCTGCCTGGATTTCTTAATTCTGCAGATATTAAGAATAATTCCCAAGGATCAATGGTTTCATAATCCATATTTAGAACAACGTGTATGCAACAATATGTGCTTCAATCCTGCTGACTCCACATTAATGACCCATGCTGCCTTGGCCATGGGACTGAACTGTATGGGCAGCAGACCCCTACTAAAGGGCACTCCAGCTAAAAACACCCCAGTCTGTGGAGAATACAGGCCATGTCAGACTCTGTTCTAGCTTTCTAGTCTCATTAATTAAATCTGTCCTGAACAGATTTCAGACAAGGTCAGGCTGGCCATGCTGATTGCTATTTAGAATGTGTTCCAAAAGGAGCATTACTGCCACTGGTGGGGAATATTTTACTGAAATGACTTTTGTCATTAAATGACTGGTTGTCAAATTGAAGTATATTTAGCTTAGTTTGGGACAGCTATCTTGACCCCGTGCTGGAGAGAGATAAAGATGGACAAGCAGGCGTCCCAAATCACAACTCTTGAGTTCACAAACTCTACTGGGATCAAGTCCTGGCTGCAGTAAAATGTTTGAGTGTTTGTAGATAGGGTATATATGCAACAGTTCCACCCCAAGACAGCCTGGTACTCATGATATGTTAGAAAAAGGTTTAAACTTACACCCCTTGTTTAGACCAGGTTGTACACCATGTTGAACCTGATCTGGAAGTGTTAAGGAAAGCATACTTTTTCTTGGTGAAAACCTTCCAGAAGTTTTAGTTTCACACTCATATGGAGTGAAAAATGTTTGAGATGTGGAATTACATGAGGAAATACTTTTTTCACAGCTGTAGTTAAAATCCCTTTTCCTCTGAAGTTATGGGAACATTTTTTGCTGATAGACTAGTAGGCATAGCCGTGAAAATGTTTTGCTTGTCACAGGCCATCGGCAGTGATCCTCCCTTGGGCTGACAGCAGCGATACAGACAGATCACTTCCCACACCCTCTGCAGTAATTGAGCTGGATTGCTTGAAATGAAATCATGTGCTCTTTGGCTGGCTGCTTCACCTTGCACTCAAACATTCTCAGTTCCAAGCAGAAAAAATTCTAATCTGGAAGCCTGGGAAGTTATTAGAGACACCCTGTGGTAATGATGCCACTGTTCCTTCTTTTGCCTTATGGCCTGTGGACTGACACTAAGAGGGACACCGAAGTTAGCTCCAGAGCTTACTTAAATCAGTGGGATCCTTAGGATTGGCTTTAATGTCTATGGATCAAGTCCCAATAGAACTCTTGAAAATAATACTCTAGCACTTTACAAAATATTATTAATTTAGTGATGAGAAGATTTGCTATATAATTGGTAAATAATAGGAAATTTTCCAACCCTATCTTAAAATCTTTACTTCACTGACACTTCCTAGCTCCAAAATAGTTTTTATAGAGGACTATATTAGTGCTCTAGGTTCTGAAATCACTGGTGTATTCCTTCAGCCACTCCTAGGGTTCTGCTTGTATTTGAAAGGCACAGACAGTTCTGAACTCTGATTAAGGCATGATTTATGGTGTGAAAACTTGAACATCCTTGGTAAAAGAAAAAAAACCAAAAACCTGGTTTCAAAAGCTGTAGTTAGGAAAGTTAGGAAGTTTTATGAAAGTTAGGAAGTTAGGAAAATTTTCTGAAACCATTTTTATTCAGTATAATTCTAAAGAGAAGCACTGAAAACAGTGCCATAGGCTACAGGTGGCACAGCTTTAAGGTGGCAAATGAAGTAACTTGTGGATATTTAGAAGTGCTCAACAAAGCGTAAATTACACAAGGATCGGAAGACAGGAAAACTCAGATGCCTACAAATAACTGAATGTTTCCCTAGGGCATAAACATTAATGACTTTAATTAGATTATAATTGCTCGTGGAAGCATAGTCTTGCGTAAGATAAAAATACCTGCCATTGCACCTAGGCAACTGCATCAGAAGTACAAGGAGGTTTAATGTTAAGCAGAAGTTACTTACTAAGTATAAGGTGGTGTACATTATCTGCTCTGTTCTCAGGACATACTCATATGCTTCTCAGATGGCAGCACTGCTTCATATATTTGGGACTGAGTTGTAGCTGTTGGAGTTAGAGATTGAATTAACTGAAGGGATAACAGATGGCAACAGTTTTTGGTTAACTGAGGGTCTTCAGGGCCCTGTGTATTTTATTTTCATCAGTATACTTGCAAAAAGACACCTCAGTGACAATGCTTGGAATACCCCATCCTTGTGTTGAGTGAAGATGTAGATATTCACACAATATTTATAGCTCCACAAATTAAAATCCTGATTTAGATTCATGAACTGCCTTTCAGCTAAAATAGTCCTGTCACATTCCAGGAGGTTTGATACACCAGGTTATCAGGCATGTGTGCAACATGGCCACATGATGACTGTGTCCTTTTGCCCATTCTGGAAGCCTGCTGGTTGCCAACTTGTAAAAGTCACAGTAGGGAAGTACAGGTGATTTTAAAAAGTGACTTTATTTTCAATATGGGAACTGAGAAGCTTTAACCCTCAGCTACAGTCTTGCCGAAACATTACCTCTCATGGAATCTTTGTTCTTTTGGCTATGCAGTGGCATAACCATACCAAGAAGAGTGCAGAGCATTTCCTGTCCCCTTAACTTATAGTCAAGTGATTAAGTTTCCTGTCAAAATAAGTTTTAAACCCCTGAGGTAAAAGAAAAATGAGTTCTACTCTCTTCCACACTGTTTAAACATACTAGCCACTAAGCAATTACTGATAGAGGAAAAGGGCCATAATGAAAACACTTGGAGTGAAAATATGCAGCTGCTGCACATTGGTTCAAAATCCTGTGCAAATCAGAGAATCCCTGCTGTCTTAGCATGGGGCAGATGTATATCAGGTGTCTTACTCGTAGTTTCTCATATGGATGGATTGTCTGTCCTGTAATCCTCTGTTAGAGGTAGAAGGATCCACCATTACTGGCATCTGTTCACACTATTAACAAGATGAAAGATTTTTTTTTGGTATTGGTTTTCACAGGAAGTGGTTACATGAGGACTTCACAATTATGAAATACTATGAGAGAATCAAAATTGTTAAAATATATTAATCTCTCTGTTATGTGTTTATATGGGTGTTAAAACGTCCAAGAAAAGTTTAAAAATGTAATACAAATATATAATACATAAAAAACCTACCACTGGATCTGACTTTAATCTGAAACATAGCCTGAGGCAGCAGGCATTTTCTCACTGAGAGCATTTGGTGATTGACTAAGCATCAAGGTGTTAGCTCTGCAGCATACAGACTCAATTCACAACTGAGATCAACTATTACATGGATTGTTTCAAAAGCATTTGGATGCTGTGTGGGTGAGAGAGTCTGTGGTCTGGTCAGATCCAGCAGACCTGTGAACAAACCTGTATGGACGTGTCCCTCAGTGCTACCTGCAGTGTAAACACAGAGCAGTGTACATATGTGTATTTGGTGCAGTTGAACACATGCAACTCTGCTAAAATGAAATATAAAGGAATAAATGTGGATGGAAATGCACCATGGAAGGCACTGATCCCATGCTGTTGATTTTACAGTGACTTAATAGTTGTTTAAAAGTTATGGTAAAATATTATTGTAGGGTTGGGGTTTTTTTTGTTTGTTTAAGTCCTCATCTTTAAAAACAGCAAGATTATTTATCTGACAAGATCATTACTCTCATATCATTACTTCCCAGGTTAGGTTAGTGACATTGACCATCGGGTCTAAGGAACAGCTGCAGGTGTTCTCAACTAGCACAAACACTGCTACAATTAATTTACTTCTGCAAGACTTAGACCTTGCTCCTATAGCAAATAAAGTGTTTCAAGCAATTGTAAGAGCATTAGTTACTCTTAATGAGAACACTATTGACTATGATTACATAGGTGCTTTACCTTTCTAACATAAAGCTGTAGCTTGTTAGTGATGATGTGAAAAATAGGTCAGGTGAAAATAATAGAGGCCAAATTCTGAGATCCTTATTTCATTTTTATGCACTTTTTGTCCTTTTAATTATAGATGGATCAAGCTTTCAACAGAGAGATCAGTTAAGAAATTGGCAGAGAAAAATAGTCTTTAGCTCAATACTCTTCACTGATTTGCTTTTTAGGTAGTGGTATTTCCTTAAAGGATTGTAGGCCTTTTAATCTTCTCATATGCTCTGCACTATAGCTTTTTTGATTTGCTTCATCTCAGTATTTTTACCCTACTTTCTTCTTTTATACTTCTTTGACTGTTTTAACCCTATATCTGCCATAATTCCAGACTTTACCTCCAAGGTTGTCAAATAAAATAAATCCAAGATGACAGGTACTGTTATACCTGTAATGATGCACTGACATGATATCTCACTTTTCCTTGCCCTCAATTGTCTTCAAAGCTGAAAGCTCTTAAAGTGGGATTTGTATCCTTCCATTAGACTCTTTGGAGTCCCAGGGAAGTTTTAGCTCCTGCATTGTGTGAGCCAATGACAATTTAGTGAGGCAGGGTCCAAAAGCTCAAAGCTTTTCCCCCTTTTCTCTGTAAGTGACTCACAAACTTGGTGTACCTCGACTTGTGGGTAATACGGTTGTGTTGACTGCACAGCCCGTTCTTCCTCCCTCCCTCTCTGCCTCCCTGCCTCTTGCCTGGAGCTATCCCTATCCCTGATACATGACCACTAGCATAATTTTGTTGTTGTAGCCACTGTATTATTTCTGTATATTGTATGCAAGATAACAGTTTAAATAACAGAAAAAAAAGGTCATCAAGATTCACACAGTGCAGAACCGTCACTGTAAGTACTGAAGTGTTTTGAATACAGTAGAGTTGGGAATCACATATTTCTGAGAATATCTTAGAACCCTAGATCATGATTCATGCATGTTGTGTCAGCATTATTTATTGTATTTTTTTTAAGAAAAAATATTTTAAAATGTGGTACAGGCACACATTGTATGCTAAAACAGACTTAAAGCAAGGGGCATTATTGGTAATTGATTACCTTTAAACTTGAGCAGCGTTAACTCATCCCTTATTTCAAGGAAAATTTAAACAAATATGTGACTTTAAATGCTCAGAAGTTTACAATTACTGAACCATTTTTCATTAGCCATGAATAATTTTTCCTTCCTCTGTGAGGATTTATAAAACAACCTGGAATGACGTGTGGAGAATTAGCCATTTTTAAGATTTCCATGCTTGAAAATTTCAATCAGCACATATGGCGAAAGCTCAGTTTATTTTTCATGCTGGCTTAACTCAAGTGACTGAATTGATTTTACTCATGCTTTCCAAAGTAATTCATCACTGGACTGAGAAGAGGCGCAGACATTTTTGGCTTGACAGAATTTGCATAAGAAAGTTAGGAGCCACTGATGCAGGGGAGGACTCTTTAATGACAGCGGTCACTACCAGCTGGATCCTGAAGAAGCTTGATCTGCACACTCAAGTGAGCAATAATGGAGGATTCCAGCAGAAAATTAATAGACTGACAAATACTTTTTGTGCCTGATGAACTGTAATTGCATGGGAAGGCCAAATGCTAATGGTAAAACATAGCCTAACAAAAAAAGATTTATGCCATGGATATGGGGATCATTATTTGACTGTCTTCTGAAAGCAGCAGTTATAATCGGGGAAAAAAGCCTCCGTCAATCCCTTAAAAAAAATAAAAATTATGAAAAATGAACCACTTCTCATGTTCTCTTTTGTCTTTTTTTCCCAGCATCTAGTAAATTACAAACAGAAAATTAAAACTAGTAAAATAAAGCAAGTAAAACCGTGGAAAATTTATTTCTGGACAGAACTCAGTGGTACAATTCTACCTTGTAACAGTGCACAGTCCAATCCCCAGTACCTCAAATGGTAAAAAGTATCTTGGCTTATCTGTGTTTAATATCTGGTCTCATTCTGTCCTTTATAGAGTTTCACAGAAATGTGTTGCTTTTCCTATTGGATTGGTTAGCCAAATGAGACTTTTGGCAAGCTCCGTGGAAATTACATCATACAAAAGAAAAGTAGGGACTTGTTGGCAGATCCCAGAAACATCCAGAACAAAATGGTCCATCACAGAGAGTGGTCCTGACCCCAAAGGCAGTGTCCAATTGTCTTAGCCTGTCTGGGGCAGCATGGGTGTGTTAACTGAATCCCTGGGCTAAGAAGTCATGTTTCTCAGCAGGGCTAATTGCCTCATCTGTAAAACCACCCTGATGCACTTACATTGTTTGTGGGCAGTTCTTGCCAAGGTAATGATTTTGGAGAACCTGGTGTTCTTGTTTAGTTAAACAAACAAGAGGTGGAGACAAAGCTTCTGAGTCCAGATACACCACAGAGGAGAGGGAAAAAAAAAAAAAAAAAGGAAAAGAATGGTAAGTGATATAAAGGGAAATAAGTAAAATCTGACCATAAGGAAAAATAGGCTTAGACTTTACAAAGTCTTGTAGCTATTGTTACAAGCAGGTTTTAGAACAGAGTGCTTATAACAGTGGGGCAAAAAAACTGCAGGTGCCTTCAAGTGGATCTCCTTAGATCTAAAAAAAGAGTTTATTATGCTATTTGTGAGTCTAAGCATCTAGACTTTAAGGATACAGTCCAGAAAATGTCCCTAAATTTTTGTAATACTTCTCTAGGAGTAGGTAAGGCAACCAGTTGTAATTCAGACAATTTTGTTACTATTCCTTACAGCTTTTCCCTAGCTGATAACTGTTCAGAGCCTCACTTAGTTCTTTCCTTTCTTCCTGAAGAGCAGTTAATTCAGTTTCATAACTTCTGTTTGTTTGTACAGGAAGTAAAATTTTCCCTGAATTTCAATTAATGAACAGGTTCATTGAAAACTCTTCACTAGCTAGTAAAACATAATTATCCCTGGAATAGCTAAGACCAGTTCACTGTGCCCCTGAATGGAGTAGTGTCTCTCTCTTCTGAAGCCTTCTGGATTCAGCCCTTAGCTGTATCATTGTTACAGAATAGATAAATTAGAGGAGAAATGAGCAATGTAGGTGAAGTTTATTGTCATTTTTGGGTTATGGATTGTTCTTCTGTATCCTGTCTTTTTCTTTCCTAATCCACCATAACTGTGCCAAAGTATATGAAATGGTGTTTTTTCCATGTCTGAGAACAGTGAAGCCTGCTGGAATTAATAAGTGAATCAAGGGTAAATGAACTCTGAAAGCAAATAATGAGAAAAATCTCTAGATAACAAACCTTTTTATATGCCCATCAAGAAGACCAGCAACTTTTAAATGAATTGCCATTAAATGCATACAATGTATCAAAGAAATTTTAATACCTACTTTATGCCTTAAAACATTTTAGTGCCTCATTAATACACTTCAGATCAGCCAGGTTGTTAAGTGTCCATCACCAAATAGTGATAGAGTGCAAAATTTGCCTTCTGTACCAATGAAGTGTCCCCTGAATCCAGTTAGGAGCTGGTGTTTTAAGCTTAGCAAGATAGAAATTGCCAAAGAAATTGTACTTTTATTAAATGCTGTTAATTTTTATTCTTTCTGAGCCCTCAAAGTTGTTCAAGTGTTTAATGGCACTCAGATTAGATGTCCAAAACAGTGCTTAAGTATTTCCCTCTGTCTTCTGAAAGAAAACCTGGCATTTTTTAGGAGCATTCTTTAAACTCTAATTTGTTCATATTTTCCATGCAGATATAAAACATGCAAGTTGTAGTTGGTTTCCAAGTACCATGACAAGTGTTTTGATCTTATCTGTGCAAACAGGACCAAAACAAGTTATACTGCAGCATGGACGGCCATGTCAGCAAGAGTTCCTTCTGAGCTGATGAAAAAGCCTGTTTGGTTAGGTTTTCTGTGAACTATGCAACAAATGGTTTGTGCCAACTCAAAGCAAGAGTGCAACTGAATCACTGCATAGGCATGTTTTTGTCCCAGGGCTGTTGATCAAGAGTGTTTTGGCATCATGTTAGTAACTGGACCTTAAATTTGAAATTCCAGCTGAATTGCATGCTGACCTTATAGGCAGACCTTAGTGTTGGTAGAATTCACCACCTCATAGAAAGAATGTGTTTTATGATGGCTCATAACTTGAAATAATTTCTGTGCTATGTAAATTGTGTTCTAATTTTTGTGAAACAAGATATTTCAGTATTAGAATTGAATGCTGGCAATTTCCCTGTGGTTGAACTGCACCCTGGTGATTGTCAAACATCATGCTGTTCTGACTGGTCACTCCTTTGCTAAGTTCGCTTTGTGTTTCTTCAGTATGGTATTCATGGTATAGGGGCACTTCAGTCAAGGAATGGCTGTCTCAGTTCCACTGCCAACAGCTTGACAAATCAAAATTTGTATGTAGTTTTCATTCTGAGATTTGTTAATAATTTTTCTCTTGTGTATGCCTCTATTTATATAGAGCTACTTGAATAGCCCTTCAATTTCAAGTATCTTACATTTACCACCATTGAAAGAATGTATGTTTTAGATGTTTGATTGACAACTGGGTAGTCTACTTTTTAATGTGAGGGGTTTTTTTGATTGATTTTTACTCATATTAGTAGTCCATTGCTCTTCAAAGCAATTCTGGCATCACTCTCCTCACTGCTGTTAAGAAAGAGGACATAAATTAGAGGCATTGGGATGATGCACATGGTTGATACTTGAGGGATTGTGGGCAGAGCATAGTCTGAGAGTGTTGCAAATGGGTAATTTCATATTCATATAGATGGGTGCTATGTGTCTTGCTGTAAAGTTGAATATGAGTTGGAACATATGTAAGGAGACTGGGAAAGGGGAAAGACTTGGCTAATCTGTAGTCTTTGATGCTTGGTTACTCTGCTTATGGTATCAGGTTCTGAAAAATATTTTACAAGTCTTTTCTGTTAAATTACTTTTGTTCTTTTCCTTGAAGACTTGCATTGCTATCCATTTTAATAGGCTTGATTAAATATTTAATATTTATTGTATTGAACTGGGAGGCTTATGATATTTCTGCTGTGTTCCCATTCTGTTTACTGTTAACAGACTGTGACTCCACTAGGAAAATCCCTTAAAGTAGCATTTTTTAGTAACAGCCTCCAGACTCAGATCTTTGGCAAAGAGGACCAAAATATCTTTAATGTCTCCATTATTTTGTGTCTTCTCCTTCCCTGGTATAGCATAGAGAACAAAAGCGACTTTCAGAGGCCACTTGTTTCTCTTACCTCCATGCTCTGCATAAAAACTATCTGGTCTGAGCTAGAGGTATTCCTTTGCAGAGGAAACTATTGTTTGTTTGTTTGAGTGTTTTTCCTATTATGCCAGGACTATATTCATGTTTATAGATGGTTGCTACATCAATCTGTGTAATACAAAAACTAGCACAATAGGGCTGGAACAAAGATGAGTAAATTAACCATACAGTGGCATTCTGGAGACTGCAGATTTAGCAGGGACAGTTTTAATCCATCTAATTATGCTTTATGAAAAGCCTGCTGGAAGAAAACTTTTTTTCCTCAAACAGATATTGAACAAGTATCATCAGCTTAGTGGTTACTGATGACCATGCATGAAGATGGGTATGTGGGAAGTTTTACTAATAGCAAAAAAAAATCACTCTTTCTTGGGTCTTCTCACTGCTTTCAAAATCCAGGATAGGGGTCTAGGGACTAATTGGCCTATTACACACAAATCTCTTAGGAAGGCTGTCTTGCTACTTGATGCACTCAGGACTTATATAATAATATATTTTAATTATAGAGTGGTGAACTTGCGCTCATAAAAGGAGAGCAGCTTCCATTCCTCAATGTTTACCTAGTTTTAAAGCCAAGTTTGTACTTCTAGAGGATCTATGGAGGTTATGTTCCTAAGGACTGGATACCTTAGCAGGAAAAGGTGCTGATCACTCATATGTCTAAATGTTGTGACAATTTGAGGACTGATTAAAGCTGAAGCCAGAGTGAGAGGTTAAATGGCTCTTTCCCAGTGCCTGATCCAAGCAGGGAGAGTGCAATCCAGCAAGAGTTTGGTAGCAATGTAATCCACCATGTTCTTGGTCCGCTAACCCCAGTGGTGAATTTGCCCCTACATTGCCCTGATGGAGTGTGAGCGCTTTCTGACCAGATGCTATTCAAATGGAGGAGGGTAGAAATATATTGAAACTGATGAATTTTTCTCCTGAAGAGCTTCTTCACTGCCTTCTTTCTCTATTTGGACCAGTTGGTATAACCTCATTGGGGTACCCACATGGCCCTCAATCTAATCAAGAAGTTAAATGAATGAGTCAACTTGAAAAGAAGTATGAAAGCACCATGTGAATTTGTGACAGGAGGGGAGAGGGAAGTGAGAAGAGAGCAGCAGTCAAAACCTATTTTGATAATTCCAAAAGTCATCCTCTGGCATGATAACTTCTGTCTAGACCTAACAGAGCATCCTTCACATCAGAGCAATCCAGCCACTGTGGTCTCAGGACAGGGAACAAAGAAATAAGGATCTGTGTGTGTGAACTTGTGGTGTGATTTCTCAGCCATATAGGGATGGTAGAGGGCAGCACGGACACAAACAAAGCAAGAGCACCCACATTTCCAGCAAGATGGGGGTGCAAGTAGGGGAAACTGCACTCCCAGAAGAGAGTGGTGAGGGCTCGTTGCCCTGGAGCCCTGTGAGAGAGTGGTGTGCATGTAACTGTGAGCGTGGGGGGTGCTGTAACTCTTGGGACTAGTTACAGTGTGCTTAGAAATTTATAGGTATTAATTAACATTTCATTCTAATAGTGTGGTTTATGTGTTGTGATACTGATTCTGAATGTATAGTTTGCCAGCTGTCAGTTAATCACATCATTATTAAATCATTGGTTTCTTTGTTTGTGGTTTGATTTAAAGCATGTGAACTGAGCAGTTTTTCCTTGTAATGCATCCTAAGAAGAAATCCCTTGTGCAGCAGCAAGGCGATTGCTGCTGAGTCACTGCCTTCAGGTGGCTATCTTCAGCTTTGAGTAGGGAGTGGGCTGTCTTAAAACCTTCAGGTTCTGAGGGAAAAGACAAGCCCTCTTGCTCTCTTTCTGTGGTAGTTTTCTATTTATGTTGAATGGCGTATCTTTGAGTAAACACAAGATATGTCTTGCAAATAGTTGATTGGGCTCTTTATGCAATCATCTGTTTTGTATTTTAGTCTTCCAGACTCAAGCAGAGACTAGCTTAGACTAGTAAAGAAAGCAGTTCTTGAAAGTGACAGTCAAATAGATTTAAAAACCCAAACCAACCAAACAAAAAAGCCCCTGGACAATTCCCTGTGTAAATTGTTTTCCCCTAAACTATATGGACCAGAAAATTTACATAATTAATTAACCATTATATTAAATATTATTTTATTTTGAGCCTTGTTATTGCTTTCATAATTTCTTGAAGGTAATTAAAATTGTGTGGGTTTTAAAATTATTTTTTAACCTCCTACAAAATCCCTTTCCACAATAAACAAGTGCAGGAAGTTACTACTGCAGGAGTGTGCTGCAGTTTTGAGCACAGATAAAGAAAGTCCCTGAATAGGTACTAAATGGGATGCAAGGAAGAATTATGAGTAATTGTCCTATCTGGTTTTGTGATTTTCCAGTGGCATGCTCTCCAGGCTAGTGCCTAGGTTTCTGGATGGTCTGTGGCAGAGCAATCAAAGATGTGGATCATAACTGTAATAGCAGGTGGAGGACATCTAATTAAAAATAAGCCAGGCAGGCCATGTGATACTGTCTCTATTTCCAGGCCTAATATTAGCATGAGATGAATTGTCTAATTACATACTTCCTAATGTTCTTCCAAAATAGTGTTTCATCCCACACAACTTTATGGTTGCAAGTAAAAAATTATTTTAAAATTTTACCTCTTTTTAAAAGAGGTAAATGCAAATAATCTTTGTAAAAATGATCTTTGAAGGAATTACTTCTTTGCTATGACAGCTTGGTTGTCAGCTGCTGAATTTATCCAAATCCATGTGCCTAACATGGGTAAGAGGTCTCGCAGGCAGAGAGGAGGTGTGTGAATGAAACTGATTTCTAATGGTAGCAGCACCTCATGATGAAAAGGTAAAGCTTGTAAATATTTACAAGGGAAAACCTGTATCGTGGTGCAGGTTTTTGTTCTCAGTTTCAAGCAACTACTGATTAATCAACACATACTTAATGTTTACACCTCATTAAGTGTAGCAGTAGTCAGTGCTTTTGTTTCATGTAGACCCTGACATATCATTTGGTAGAAGTCTAATGTAACTCACTTCATGGCTTTTTTCTTTTCCTTTTTAAATTTCCAATGAAATTTCTAGTGAATAAATTAGTAAATTTATCATTTTCTCTATAATAGTGTCACATGGACAGTTTGATGAAATAGCTCATTACAGTCAATGAAGTGAAATATGAGTTCCATCAGCACATTTTCATCAAATGGAGTTACAGAAATTAGCTTGCTGTTATCAAGAACTGTGGAATACAAAAATAAAATTAAGCAAGCTATTAGAGGATAGATTTAGGGAGGGTCCCAATTGAGTTGGAACGCAACTGCCACTGTGAAAAACAGAAGACTGCTGTATGCTTAAATGAATTGTGAAGCATCAGTATTAATTGTTAATGATGTACTTTAGAGACAAAATTAAATTCGGAACCACCTGAGTGTACATGAATATCACACACTGCGCAGCCACTCAGCCAGGAATGAATGAAAAGCGAGTACTTGCTGTTCTGCAACCACTGTCAAAGTTTGTAACTGAGCTAACCTGTCTTCAGCAGTGTTGCTTCTATGAACTCATAACAGGCAAAATAGATGGAAATTCTCTACTCTCAAAGTTAGCCTTTCCCCAAGTATTTTCCAAAGTCAGAATGGAGAAAGAATATGACTCTGAAGAATCTGTTGTGCTCAATCTGGGAGAATTAAGTACTGAAACATACCCTCGCACACCGGGGTGTAGCTCTCTCCTGCCAAACGGAGAAGCTGTTGACAGACAATGATTTGATTCTTTAAGCGCTAATTTTTAAGTCAGCAACAGTCAATAATCTGTGATCAAGTGTGATGTACTCAAGCCTTCTCATTCTTTGAATACTACTCCCAATATTTAACTTTAACCTTGGATCTTCAGCTGATATTTAACATTTTGTTTTAATAATTTATTATTAGACTTTATTTGCTGTGTGCAGAGGGAATTATTTCAGCTGTTTCCACTTATTCATGTTATTTTTGTATGTAGTCCCTTTCTAATTTTACTCCTTAACTAGACTGGGAATGAATTCTTAGTGTCTTGATAATGATGTTACACAGACTAAACACTCCAGGCAGCCAAATGCCAGTTGCATGTGACATTTTTTGCAGGTGTCATATGTGGTAAAGTTCTTATGTATGAAAGTAGAGGAGGCAGCCTAAATCCTGCCAGGCAGGAACTTGAAGGGATTACTGCACTTAAGAAAGCTTGGAGGCTGCCTGACTTCTTGTTGAAATGAGAACTGGCTCACTGTCATACTTATTTTCTCTTGAAGGTTATTGTCCTAAGCAAATTCAGTTTCACAATTATGACTCAGTCTCTAATGAATTCTAATAGACTAAACTGCCCGCTCCATTTAGAAGCATGCATGTGTAACATTCTCTCCTCCACTGAGTCATAGGACTTGACTAATTTTGGAGACTAAAATTAAGTTTAATTTTGGGATGGCATTTCCCAAAAGGAACATGAAGCTATAAATAATGGAAAGCCGTAACCAGTAAAAACTGTTTGCATTTTGATTGCCCTGTCATTTCTATTATGCAATAGTTTCAAAGTGTAGAAACTCAGGCAGTTTTGTAGTTGGGGAATGTTGTGTGGACCTCCAAATTTAGTGAAATACCAAATTTATCTGTAAATGTAGCATCACTTGCTTACAAAAGTGGGATGGTATTTTGTCATTTTCACAGGTCTGCTTCAGCTATCCACAGAAAGCATTCCCACAGCCATTTCTCACACGTTTCTTTCTACCCTACTGATGGACTAAAGCAAGAGAGGATTTGGGAGATGTGATACCAATTTTGCTCTTCCCCTGCCTCCCTGCTCCCATATCAAAGGAAACATTACTATCCCTTTCAAAGAGGTGTGATTTTGGCCTGGAAGGAAGGTAAGGAAGGAGTCAAGATAGAGGAGGATTAAGATATACAGTCATTAGGCTAAGGTGAAATACAGTAAGAGATCCATATACTTCTACTTGGAATTTTTTTTTCATCCAATTTAGTGCCATATTTTTAGAATCAGCTGAAGTGAGGTGAAACTTAGAAGTTGAGAACAAGATATTAGAAGTCTGTTGCAGACATACAGGCGTAGAAAATAGAGATTTCTGATAGGCCATAAGATTGGGCAAAAAGTGAAGATAGGCTCAGGTAGAGGAGGAATCGGTGGAAAAGTGTGACTGATACTTGGTAAGTATAAATGACTGAGACTGAGACACTGTCAGGGTCATTGCCTCTTGAGAACCCTGTAATGGGAGACAGCAGAGGAGTATTACACCCCAGCTGCTGCCCTCATACCTGAAAAAACATTTATATACATTTATATTTGTCCCTTTCTCCCACTGACATGTAGCATAAGATAAAGTTAATAACTCTCTGTGTACAGGGATATAAAGAGTGTATACTTGTATAAAGGCAAAAGGAAATTTAGTATTGGAAAATTTTGAGAATACCTGTCACCACAGAATCATAGCGTGGTTTGTGTTGGAGGTACCTTAAAGGTCATTTAGTTCCAACCCTCCTGCCACGGGTGGGGACACCTTCCACTAGAACAAGTTGCTCAAAACCCCATCCAGCCTGTCCCTAAACACTTTCAGGTGTAAGGCATCCGCAGCTTCTCTGGGCAGCTTGTTTCAGTGCCTCACCACCCTCATGGTAAAGAATTTCTTCCTACCCACTTTCAGTTTGAAGCCATCATCCCTGTCCTGTCACTGCATGTCCTTGTAAAATGTCCCTCTCCAGTTCTCTTGTCAGCCCCCTTTAGGTACTGGAAGGTGCTCTAAGGTCTCTCTAGAGCCTTCTCTTCTCCAGGCTGAACAATCCCAATTCTCTCCATCTGTCTTCATAGGAGAGTTGCTTCAGCCCCTTAATCAGCCTTATGGTGCTCTTCTGGACAAATTCACATTTTTGTTCCTATTAAAGCTGCTGATGTCATGGATCTGCATTATAGCTCCCTGAAGGTTACTCTAATGAACAAATCTAGATTCAATTATTCAAAAGTGCTGGAATTCTGCCTGTACAATTTTCACTTCACTAATGGGCTGGGCAGATTCTGATTTTTCTCAAACAGTTCACAAATGAAGCTTAACATCATGTTGTTAACTGCTTTTATTACATTTCCCATAACATGAAGCAAAACATAAATTTTAAATGCAGGAAAATGAAAAAATCGAATAAATGCAAGTCTGAGGTTTTGTTCAAAATATTCTGGTGTCATTATTGGCTTTTTGCCATTTCAGTTCACATCAGCTAAACATATTTGCATTCTGTCTGTTTATATAACTGACAGTTTAGGAGAATGCAGGGTAGGAGTTAACCTGATTGACTTCCATTTACCTTCAGATAGCCAAACTCTGGTAAGTGAGTTGTATGTGATCATGCAGAATTTCTCCTTCTCAGCTAATTTGTATCTCACATTGCTACCTCTATCAAAGCATGGTATGCACAAAGGCACAGTATCATATCAGTATTATTTTATGCTTCCATTTAATGGGTTTCAATATATTTGCAGTTTGGCCCAAGTGACATGTTCTGTTGTCACAGCCTTCTAAACTGTGCTCCATCACCCTTTTGTTCCAGCTCAAATTCTCCAGTAGATCAGGGGAACTTTAAAGGAGGATGCCAAAACTTATTTCTCTTCAGTTTGCATAGCCTCAATTTACAACTTCATTCTCACATGTTTCAAGCCTAATGTTCCACTCTTGTCCTCTGCGACAGAGGATCTTTCACAACCTGGAAATCACAACTGAAATTGTAGCACACCTTCAAGCTTGTGCCTGCAAACACTGCAGCCTGAGAATTGAATTCCATAAGACCTCTTTTGGATAAATCCACTTGCCCTCTGCGGTGATGTGTCAGGATCAGAGGCAAGCTTCGGAAGTAGCCTGATCTACCAAGTGACTAAGCCACTAGCAAAACCAAAAAGAAACCTTTTAAAGACCTGTGGTAAATTGTTTGAATTTCACTGGCTTAATCCCTCAAGTATTAAGCAAACAGTCATGAATTGGGACTTGAGGAGGAATCTGAACAAGCCGAGGGTTAGGGTAAATGTTCGTAAAATTAGAGTGGTAAAATTAGAATAATAAAACAAATCCAAACTGTTAAGCGGGCTGATTAAACAGTAAGAGCTCATTTTCCCTTTCTGCTATTCTAGTAATGTTATGTTCATTTTAATGACATTCTTATATCTTTCAGGGCTGTAAAAAGTTCTGTACATCTTTCTGACAGTGATAAGAAGCTAGGGGCATGCAGCAGGGGCCTAAATGACCCTATGATAAATTGAAGCAAGTCTGTTTCTGCTAGACTGGCAAGTCATGACTCAGGACTGGGATGGGAAGCCAGTGCCACTGCTGGAGAATGACATCCAGCACAGATACCTCACTGCTCTTCCTTTGTGCTCTCTGCATCTGGAAAAAAGGATGATCACAGCATTGTACACAAGTGCAATTGAAATTGTGAGCTCATTTTGGATGTTGTGGGTTTCTCCCCTTGTAGGAGCTTGTCTGTCTCCAGTGACTCGTAGAAAGCCTTTGATATCCATTGATTAAAAGTGGTGCCTAGGACTGATTAATGCAAATGCTTTTGTTGAGTGCCATATAGCCATAATTCCAGTAGAAAATTTAAAGGTTTGGAGAGCCCAGGCACTATTCTGGTTTACCTTTATCTGAGTAAAATTTAAAGGTTATTACACTAACCAACCACATACAGTAATCTCTGCGGAAGGACCCATTGTGTGTTTGTATTGTGCAGGTTTAAAGCAAGCCATGACACTTGGTATTTCTGTGGAGAGAAATTTGTGATACTACTGCAGGAGTCTGGTTTACAACTATCCTGGGTTTCTGTGGGTTTGAGGTACCTTAGAGATAATTTAGTTCCAACCCTCCTGCCACGGGCGGGGACACCTTCCACTAGAACAAGTTGCTCAAAGCCCCATCCACCCTAGCCTTAAACACTTCAGGCATAAGGCATCCACAGCTTATCTGGACAACCTCTTCCAGTGCTTCACCAACCTCACGGTAAAGAATTTCTTCCTAATATCAAATCTAAACCTACTCTCTTTCAGTTTGAAACCATTCCCCCTCCCCTTGTCCTGCCACTACATGTCCTTGTAAAAAGTTCCTCTCTGTCTTTCTTGTGGGCTCCCTTCAGGTACTGGAAGGCTGAAATTAGGCCACCCTGAAGTCTTCTTTCTCTTTTCCAGGCTGAACAATCCCAATTCTCTCAGAGTTCCCTCGTAGGAGAGGTGCTCTAGCCCTCTGATCATTTTTGGTGGCCCTCCTCTGGACTCGCTCCAAGGGTTCCTGTCCTTTCTATGCTGGGAGCCCAGAACTGTACACAGCACTGCAACTGGGGTCTCAGCAGAGCAGAGGGGCAGAATCCCCTCCTTTGCTCTGCTGGCCACGCTGCTTTGGATGCAGCCCAGGACAAGTTTGGCTTTCTGGGCTGGGAGTGCTGGGTCATGTCCAGCCTCTCACCCACCAGCACCCCCAAGTCCTTCTCTCCAGGGCTGCTTTTGATCTGTTCATCCCCCAGCCTGTGTTGATACCATGTTGATACCAGTTGTTCTGACCCAAGTGCAACACTTGCTCTTGGTCTTGTTAAACTGCATGAGATTCCCATGGTTTCACTTCTTGATCTTTTCCAGGTCCCTCTGGATGGCTTCCCATCCTTCAGGTGTTCCAACTGCACCACTCAGCTTGGTGTCACCTGGAAATTTACTGAGGGTGCAGTTGATCCCTTCATCATAATATCTTCTTTGCAAGACTATTGAAGGCATTTACTGTGGTGTCCTTAAATCTCAGCTGTTCTTTAAATTATGAATGTTATGTGTCTTTTCAGCTTACAGAAAGGATAATGTGACCCTGATATGGAAATAGCTCAGTTTTTTCTTCTGTAACTTCAGGAACTAATTGAAATTTTCTTTCCTTTAAATCCTCCTTGAACACTTGAATTGCTCTATTTATACACATTTGTAACAATATGTTTAATAAATTTAACATGTTAATTAATCCAACAGCATGGTTATTCAGCCTGTTAATTTTGTAGTAGCAATTGTTCAAAGAAAGACTTATGATCAGGGAAATAGCCAAGGACTAATCCAACATCCTGAATGTTGGCTGAACTACCTCACCCCCAAAAATATCCCCACCAATTCCCCCCCTAACTTTAAGTGGTGTAGTAATATTTGCTTACAGAAATCTTGTTATTTTTTTCAGAGACCTGTCTTTAGAACATTAACATAACCACAAAAATATATGGTAAAAACAAACAAAAAAAAAGAGATAAAATCATTCACTAATGAGGCTCTATTGAATAGAGGTGGGTAAGAGTGAGCGAGAGAAACCTAAAAGAATATTAAAGGAATGAAAGATACCTTCTTCCTACATGAAAAACTGTAACAAGCAAAAGTGGTATATTCATTTTTCCCTGAGAGAAAAATATGGAAAATCTGCTAGATTTCATTAGCAGCCTTGCATCTTTTGATTGTAACTTCTTCAATATCTTTAAAATGAAACATCTTATAAGAAATTGTTTGAACCAAGGTTGTTGAAGTAAACTGGTTTTACCTTTTAGAAACTACTGATTCCTCCAAGAAAATTCCTTCTTTATACCTGAGATTATTCTGTCTTGTGGGTCTGGTGCAGACATACATGCCATTCTGGCAAGGAATGTCCTTGGCTTTTCCAAATTTTGACTTCTGTTTTAGTAAAATGGAAGAGTTTTCATAAAACCTGAAACCAGATAGATATGGTTGTCTGATCTGGAGTTTCCTTAAGAAAGGTACTTGAATTTCTGAACAGCCAGGTGGGACTTTGATCCAGAGGGAACACAATTAGGTATTTTTCTATAGTCTGCTTGTGGTCTTTCTTACAGCTTAGGAGCTAGCAAATACCAGGTTTCCACCAGAAACAAAGTTAAAACCACAGCAGATCGTTTGATGTAAATTTAGTCCACACAAAAAATTGCAGATCTTGAACTGGTTTGATTAGGAATAAAATTATGACTGCTTTTCTGAATCTTCTTCTCTGCTTTGCATTTAGATGGTCTTACTTTTGAATTACATGCAGACATAAATGAAAGATTCACAAAAGAGAGAAAGAACTTGTTATGTATGTCACTTGGGATTGATTCTTAAACTTCTTTGGGACATAAATAATTGAGTGTTTGCCGTATCAGGGAGGGTGGGGATGATGGGTAGTATATTCTTTCAGTGGAGACAGGAGCATTGCTGTCTCATTTGCATATGATATTAAGTAATACTAAGTGTAACGCAACAGGGAAGAATGGATATCCTGGGACAGACTGTTCTTATGGTCTGGTAATTAGGCCACTCCTGTGGTAAATATGAGTGTCATGATGAAAATACCCAGTATGATTTGGGCAGCTGGAAAAAGAGAATTTCATTTCATCTCTCAAGAAATAGTTATTCAGAAAACTGAATTACAGGATCTCCCAGAAAGTACAAGAGCAAGAGGAAGGGGATAGAAATGGACAGATGTATTTTCTATTTAAATATATTTTTTAACTTAACTGGAAGCATTTGCCAGTTTCTAAGTACTTCCATCAATAATGTCAGATCAACTGAATAAGCACTTTGGGGAAATAAATTAGTCACTTAAAAAACCCAGTTGCTCTGGTATACAAAATGGCCCAAGTTTGCTGACAGCCCTGTCAGTAAACTGGTCCCATTCTATATATAAAATTGCCTTTCCAGAAAAATCTTAAGCAGTTTTATTGCCACAATCTCATCTGATGTCCCTGGTTTCTATTACTTAATGAATTAATTAATTTTTATTACAAAGAAATATTTTTAAGTTTCTCATTATGTGGGTCTACAACTAAACACCAAGTGTTTTGGCTTATAGCTAAGTGTCAGTAAGCAGATCAGAAAGCATCAGGAAAGGCTGGATTAACGAAACACGAGCTTTGATCTTTCTCTTTTCTCTGCTATGTTTTTAAGTAATCCTTTGGGTTTTGGTCCATTACTAGGTTTTGTTTGTAGATTAAGGTTGTAGGTTAATTAATTAAGGGCTAATGTGCAAGGTATTTTTGCAAAAATAGTTGTGCTCTTGTCAAGTGCATTAAGTGCTTTGGAGGATTTACAAAATGTTTAGTTACGGTGCCCATAGCTACACACATTTGAACAGCAATGTGCAAGGTGCCTTACAGACCATTAGTGAATGATAATTTTTGCCTCAGCTCACAACAAAGTGTGACTTTCAAGATTCATCTTTGTATTCAAAGGTGTCTGAGACATGCTAGTATACATTGCTGTGCTATATTTGAAAAAGAAACACATGAAGATAGCGGCATACAGTGATTTTTTTTTTTTTTCTTTTAAACAATTTTTTTTCTCACAAATATTTAGAATCTTGGAGTGATGGAAAACCTTTAGGTTGGAAAGGCCCTCTGGAGGTCATCTGGTACAAGCTCCAGCTGAAAGCAGGGCATTGGACTGTGTTAAACAGGGCCCTGTCAAGCCAAGTCTTTAATATCTCCAGCAAAGGACATCCTGCCACTTCTCTGGAAACCTCTTCCAATGTTTAACTGTTCTCACAGTAAATAACTTTTATGTAATTTCCCAGGTTCTGCATGTTGCTTTTTGCTCTGTCACTTTCCTTCCTTTGGGAGAGAGTACTTACATCCTCTCTGTGACTACCTCTCTTAGGTACTAGAAGGATAATTTATACTGCTCCAGTCCCATTTCAGCTGTTGGCTTTTTACCATTTTGTTTTAACATCTGGCATAGTTTAGTTTAATCTTAATAGAGTAGATTATTAATGATTACGATGCTCACTAAAACCGAAACTATTAAATGGAGGGAAGAGTCAGTATCCCCTTTGCCATTTATGGGAATAATGAATTTCCTATGCCAGGGAATAAAACTGCAGGAGCTCAGAAAGAGGTACTCCACTATATCATCTGCTGTCAGGAAAGAAAAGTTCATTGTAAGGCACCCTTACTCCACCTCTGAATTTAAGCAAATTCTAGCTCATAGAAATTCTTCTTGCAGACACAACAGTGTGACAGGTGACTGACATGTCACTTTGCATTAGAAAATATGTGTGACTGACATGAATGATATAAAATGTCAAGTAAGACACTTGTCAAAAGTGGACAAAATTTGGACCTTTTTAAATGTAGCAAAAGAAACTGTGGCTTAAAACCAAGTTAGGCAGCCTGGGTTTTGTTTGGTTCTCCTTTTCCCTGCTAAAGGTGACCTGAGAATATTAACTTCTATTACAAGGGTTTTTATAAATTTATACTGACAAGCTCTCTCAGTGATGATCAGGAGATGTCATCATCTGGAGGCAAGTAAGGGGACTTTCACTCACATTTCTTGCTCTGTGTACACCTGAAATCCCAACTTCCTGCTCTGAAGGTAACAATTCCTACATTCCTAATGCTGCCCTATAGATTGTCTCCAGATCATTCCTGTGTGAGGAGTCATAGGAAAGCAACAGAACTGTGCAGCTACCTTAATTTTCCACTTTTCTCATCCCTGCTGTTCCCATCAGCAGGAAAGCCTCCAACACTTGGATAAGATGCATAACAGAGTTTCTGTGCCTAACACTGTGATTCTCTGTATAAACCCTTGGACCAGTTTCATCTCTGTAAGGAGATAAGGGTGCTCAGCAAGGGACAGCACTTGATCTTACATAGTGCTGTAGTCATTGTTTACAATATCAGATCACAATCTTGTCATGTGCACTTCTTAGCTCTGTAGGAGAAAAATTGTGTTCTAGACTTAAGGGTATATAACAAGTAGATAATATAAAAATAAGTTAAAGCCATAGTTATAAAATACAAGTAAAAGATCTGAAGTGATTCACAAGTAAGATTTTTATTATCTGGGAAATATTTAATTGGCTAAACAACTCTTAGGGGGTTTTACTGTTGACTTTGGGGAAGCTGGACTATGGCACAGGTACATGTCTATAAGGAAGTTTCCATTTAGATATTCTGGAAAAGAGCTCTACATGGCTGCTCTTGCTGTGCAATGCAGATTCATTCTTCAGTGCATCCTGCAGTTCTGCCCTTATTTGCTCTGAGAGATCTAGCCCAGACACACAACTTCCTCCATAAACTCTGGTTTTGATGCACTTGTGGACAGACTTGTTGAGTTCCAAATAAGTGGTAGAAATGGTTACTGTGTATTAGACCACATACATTTGCGGTCCTCTTTACATGAAAACACTCCTCATCATTTTAATTTATGAATAATTTTAATACTACATAAAATGAAGACTAGGTCCTGAATTTTTGAAAGATATATTTTGTTTGTTAGCTGAGTGCAAATTAAAATGGTGATTTAAAATAAAGCCACCTGCTTCTCTCCGGTGTTTATGAACATAAATGCAATTAAATTAACTTCTGGGATGCTTTCTAGATAGTCATATCTTTGCACCATGATATGGCTACATACATTTAGATGTAAAATTTAGTGGGAGGGAAGGTGGTCTGTGACAATAAGGCTGTTATGTGGTACTTAAACTATTTTGGTTAATTCTGCAGCAGATATCAAGTGATGACAGGGAATATTTAGAGATCTCAACTCTCCCTCTGGTTATTTTTTCTGCCTGCTAAGGACTCATCTCAAAAAAGAATAGGCAGCCAGATTTGTCAAAATCAGTAAAATAAGACATTGTATGAACTATGCTGCCATCCCAAAGTTTATTACTAGTGTGGTATAGGCTGGCTCATCATGCTTAAAGATAAAATGGACAAGTACAAATTAGGGGATGATGTAGCCAACAGTGGTCTAGGTTAGGAGGCAGAACTCTTTCATCTATGAAATACAAACTGTGCACTAGAAAAAAACCTTTGACTTCTGGCTCAAAAAACCCAACCAAAATTCTTGGGGGAAGGAGATGATTTTGAAAACACAAACATTACTACCTCCTTCGTTTGGGCGGGAGCTGTTGACTGACATCGACATCCTGACCCATTTCATATACTAGATGTTGAAGCCTGATTTATCATTGCAGCTCCTTTCTTCCTTGTGTTCCTTACCTCTTGAATATTATAATTTTCAGCAAGCATTTACTTATCTCTTTTTGTTCTTCCCCCCCTTCCTCTGCACAAGGATTCTTTTATAGACCAAACAACATAATGTATTGTGGTGCTTCAGCAAACCCAGCTGTGGCTCCATGTGTTCCATACCCTAAATAAAACATGTAAGGCAAGTCCTCAGGTCATGCAGTTGAATATCTGCAATCAATCTTTACCATGCTGGGGTGTATCAGTCATATATAGACCATGGTAGCAGCCAGCATCTTTCAGCTAGGATTATGCAGCAAGAATAATAAAAGATACAAATGCATAATTTTTACACTTCTTGCCACAAACACATAAATCTTTTAAGGACACTTATACAGTATTTGCACAACCTGATGTATGGAGTAACTTGTAAAGTATGATATGTAGAGAGGAAAAAGCCAATTATTTTTCTCTTAACACATGAATGGATGCTGTTGCTAGAAATTTTAAAGAGATGACAAATCTGCTCAGAACTGGAGCAAAAAGACCCAGTGTTCTGGGCTGCAAAATCTTCATTCTCTGTAAAGGCATTCTATTAGAAGAGATTGTGGGATAGTAAAGGGGATGGCAGTGAAAAGGCTATTTAGGGAAGGGGGAGTAAAATGTAAGTAATTTACATTATGTCATAAAATAGGCTTTGCAAACAGCTGGTTTTTAGCTACAACAGTTCAAGAAATTAAATAGTGCTCATGCAATCAGATTTATAAACTCCCAAAAACTGTTCACTAACCATGAGTGAAAAAGAGAAAGATACTCAGTTGAAGGAAAATGCCAACACATTTCTCAGTCATTTCAGATGTTAAGTAACTGCATGTTTTTGCAGCATATGTCTCCACGACCTTTATAGCATGGATTGAAGGATATTTTCATAGGATGTCAGAATGTTCCTCATAAAGGAAGAAATGACATATTTTCAACCTGCCCACCTTCTGAATTGTGAAGCAGCATATCATTGGAAGGCTAATAGCACAGGCTGTACCCTATACATAACAGAAGTACAAATCCTATTTGTCATGAGCCCCTTCACTGTGGAAAATAGGTCATCCTTAAGCATTAGGATTAGGGTTCTGTAGACCTGGTTTTGTCCTTGAATCAGTCCTTAATTTTTCAGCAAGTCATTTTTATTTCTCTGTGAGAAGTCTAAAGCCATGGTGTTCGGTCACCCCTTAACGTAATTCAAACCTGAGGCCATCTTCTGCTGTTTGGAGAGGATCTAGCACAGTGTGCCCCAGATTCTGTTTGGGTCATGTACATGCTACAGTAACCATTATCATGCAGTATTATTTCTGGGTCTGTCTTGGCTGAAAGAACAGGCATTGGCTTAAGGCACACATAGTAAGCTTCATGTATCTAAAAAAGGGAGGATCTTCTTCTGTGTATGTGAAAATAATTACACAATAACGTGTGAAAGAGGAGGAAGATACAGGAGAGTGAATAAAGATGGCAGGAGCTTGAGGGCACGGGTATAGGACACAGTATCCATTCACCAGCTGAGTTCCAGTAGCTGGTCACATGTTTGCAGTCGGCTCTTGGCCCTGGAGAGGTAAATCCTTCTTTTGGGATTCTCTCGACAGTACAATGGAGTTCCATTTGATCCTGAAGCACCAAATCAATTAAAAAAAAATGTAGCAATATTTAGATTAATAAAAGTTGAAGCAACAACGAAGTATAGAAATACTGTCCTTTTTCTTAGGCTTTAGAATTCAGAACTGTAGACTCTGAAACTGAAATTGTGTTTTGAATTAATAACCACTGGGAAAGTTTAGCTAAACTGTATCTTGGTGTATGCAGTCAGCACATGGAAGCCTTGGTTATATAGTTATACAATGAACAAGAGTATCTTCTGTGTCATACCAGTAAAGGAACTGAAGAACACATATTCTGTGGAAAAATACAAAAAGCAGTTTTGACCTGGACTAGATGAACACATTTTTTTCTAATATAAATCTAAAGAAAAATAATACTCTTATGAAAGTAGAAAGGGAAACAGGAGGTATTCAATGATTTGCTTCTGACGATAGCTTCTGCATATCCCACTTAAGGCAATATAAACTGTGCTTATGTCTTCAGAATCGGGATGGCAATAAGCTGGGATTAATACAACTTTAATGTCACATGCAGGAAGTCAAGACTAATTCTTCACTTTGAAAACTAAGGGCCTACAGATGGGCTGACAGTCTGAAATGCAAATTTCCTCAAAATTCTCTGTTTTGTTTATCCTTATCTCTAACTTTTCTGATTTAATTTTTTTTCCTTTTAATTACATGAGGTTTTGATTTAATTTGTAATCATATAAAGGTGGATGTAGTTTTTCCTGATGGGTTCTGGGGCCCAACTGCTTTCCTTTTTAGACTGAATAGTTGGTTATCTCTAGGGTTGGAGACCAGAATAAGTGTCTTTTCTGTGTTACTTCGCAAAAAGATATGGTTTCTGATTAAAATAATGTGCATATTCTCATAGTATTTTTCTTGATGCCTCTCAATTTCCAATGAAAATAATTTTACCACACAGTGTTCCATGATTGTAGATAATTCTTACATTTAGTCAGAGACTACTCACCACTGTAAGTGAGGCAGCACTTAAAGACTGCCCAAGAGGTGATTTGTTTTTTTTAGGGGGCGGAAACAAGCAAACAGCAAAATCCCTCAAAATAAACACTCAGCCTAATTTTAAACTGGGTATCTTGTTTCACAAGATTGCAATATGTTTGGTCTTCTTGCTATTTTTGTGCAAGTCTGGTACACTGAGAGACAGTTTGTGCCAATATCAAGAGTAGATCTGTGAATGAGAGGGATTTATGCCCAGTATGGAGTGACAAGTTTCCAGAGTCTTTCCAAGATTAATTTCACTCTTCAAAATTTCTGGTGGAAGAGTTGTCCAGAAAAGCCTGAATCAATGCAGTGAGATAGGCTGTCAGGTTGAACAGGAACTCTGTTCTTACTCTGGACCAAAATGAACCGACATCTGCTTTGTTGTAGTCTTGCTGACTTTACAATGGCGTGTGTAACTCCCCATGAAATTAGATTGGGCTGAAGCTGGCCCTGAGAAAGCTTAGAAGGTTTGCACCTGCCCATATTTAAAAAAAATGGGCAGAAGTCCATTTTCTTAACTCCTGGCATTAACTGCTCAGTCATCATTGTATTCTAAAATGAAATGTCAACTAAAACACATGGTAGCATCTTCTGCATTAATACAGGAAAATGTACTTTCAATAGTAAAACTGCATGAAATACATCTATGCTCCTTTTCTTACCAGCTGTGACTGTCGGCACTTTGCCCTAGTTTTTACAGCTATCATACCTGGCTAAAGATGTGACTTTGGTTAGAAGATCTATCATGGTGAGAGATCAGGCAATAGTTGGCAAACAAGTATGATGCAGTTACTCTGGTGTCTCTCAACAAACATATTCAACTTCCTTGAATGGCAGACCGATCCACAGGCTACTCCATGTGTGTCTGGATAACAGAGTAGGAGAGCAATAAGCATCTAGTAGATAGGACATGTTAAAGGCTGTCAACTTTTGGGACTGATGGAAGACCCTTTCAAGATCATTAGTAAAAGAAGGTCTTGGAATACTTCCTCAGTTTCTTTGTTCTGGATAATTTTTTTTCCTTAGTGCGTACTGAGCACAACTCTTCAAAGCCCAGTGCAGTAATGCTGTGATTCCCAGTCTGGTTCTGCACAATCTAGCTTACACCTGAGGCACTATAGCTATATTAATGCAATGCTCTGCCCCAGCTAATTAACTCTGAGCTAGCTCATGCTTCTCAAAACAGTGCTGTAAAGCATCTCAATATTTACTTGTGAGGAAGAAGCTGGTGTACTGGAGGGCCGTGGCCCTGCTTTCCACTTTCCCATTAGTATCATTCAATTACTTACGTTTGCCTGGGCACCTGACAGGGTTGCAGCTACTTAGCTGGCTTTGTTCACTTGGAAACTGTGAGGAGGAGGCTTTAGGAAAGCACTATACAAACACTGAGCTTAGAGATAATTTGCAATGTAGATAGACATGTACCATATGGATAGACAAAACAGATGGTGGGTGAGGGAGGAAGAGAGTTAGGAACAGAAGCACAGAACAGTGAACAGATTTCCTCCCAGTTGTCCTATAGTCTAGTACAGGGTCAAAATAAGAGCCCAAATTCCTTGGCCTGAAGGCTGGTTTCTTATCAGTGTTGCTTAAGTAAGGGAGCATTCATTTTTTATTCCCTTAACTCATTTGCCCACTTTGAGTATTGCCATTACCTTCCAGAGAATTTGAACTGGAGTTTGTCTTTATGTCCGAAGAGTTTAGAGATTTTCTATTCACAGTGGTTCTCATCAGGAAAGGTCAGAATAAATGACATTTTTCATAGTCAGTCTAGTTTAAAACCTGGCTGTGGTTCATGCATAACAACAGCAACAATTTGCATTTATATAGCACCTTTCATCCCTTAGGACCTCACAGTGCTTTATAAACCGTATGTGGGAATAACTTCACTGAAATAACAGATGAAAATCCTCCTTGAAGTCCTGCAGCCTGACGGATAGCTGAGGGGCAGCATACAGTCCAGCACTGTTACACAGCCCATAGAGGAAAGCATTGGGAAGGTGCTGTTTCTCACTGCACAATGCTGGTAGATGAAGGGAAAACAGAGTTAAATTGCATAGGAGAAAATTTGGCTTGAATGCATTTTGAGAGGGCATTAACCCCACAGAAAGAATTGTGATAAAATTGCAAGATCATTGGTCATCAGGGCTTTGTTTTTCTGATGCTTCTGTAGGATGACACCTCTGACAGTACAAGACGTTATTGTACTGGCTCAGGGTGTCACTACATGTCACTATTCACACTGTCCACAGTCGGTATATGTATTTGGGTTAGAAGCTTCATAGTGAACTATGCTTGGTAATATATATGGTCCAAATATCAGGTGAACCTGTCTCTGCTTCAGTCTGACAGTATCAGCATGGAGTTTTTTGGTTACACAAAATGCCTTCTCCTCCAAAAAGACCCCCCACAACCAAATTTGTATAGTCTCACACATTCTGCTTGCTTAGAGAGCAATGATGAAAGTACTTTAGTAGCACAGACTAAGATGAAAGTGTTATCAACCAGAAGATTTACAATAAATGGAAAAAATTCTGTTATGTGAGTTTGACTTAATCAGATAAAAATGTGCATTGTTCTCATTCCTAAATTAATCACTTCAGCTACTGAAAAATAAGTTACATACATCCCTGTACTGTCCTTTGGAAGTGATACAGAAGTGAGGCAGCAAAGGATACAAAGCAAAGGACAGGCTTTCTGTGATGTCAACTTGTCTCAGCACTTTTCAAGGTGAGTGTGAGGGTACTTTTTTTGTGTGTGTATGTTATTTTCACTGAGTCATAGGAAAAAATTAGTTTAGAAATAAGTTTAGCCTACCAAATAGGCCATTAAGTTTGCTATTGTCCTAATCACTGGACATACAATTCCTATCAGGAAGCAGGCAGAGTTTAGTGTATGGCTTGAATCAGAGGTAGGCTTGTACCCTACAGCATTCCGTGAAACCAGCAGTAGTGCAGCTCTTTTTTAATATCTCAATCATCTCTGAGGGCACGCCTCATGCTCTCCTCAAGGACATCTGTGACAGCGCCTGGCTGGCTTCAGCAGGAGTCGGTGGTACTCACCTTCTACTCTCAGTGCTGTACAGGCCACACTCTCAGGGCTGATTCATCGCTGCCACCTTTGTCATGGCACTCATAAAGGTGAGGACCAACATTTCTGCAGGGAACTATTGAGTTATTAAAACCCATGATGATGATATTAAAAATAATATTCCCCTGAGGACATAATTTGTTTTACATGAGAGGAGGGCTGGCAAATGCCCCTGAGAAAGCCTATTATTGTTACTGTTAGAGTGCAAAATGTTGTAATAACAGTCTGAGAGGAAACTGGCTGCTTAAATGACAGGTTACCAAACCTTCCCCCAGTCATAAAGGGCCTTCTTTTTTTCCTAGTATTTTATATTTTACTACTATGACTAGGGAACTCTTTGTAATAAGGTGTTTAGTTCTTGTGACTAATTTGCTCAAAGAAAAAAAAAAAACCCGTAACCTATAGTTATTCAGCACTGCTTTTCTTGAACCATATTTCACTTAAGAAGCACCTGAAAAACATTTTTTCCCCCAGCCCTGCCTTTAAATAAATATTTTTTAGTAGAGGTGTGTGTTTGGTTCACTACGCTGTGTGGTATTGTTTCAGTTTCTTGGCTGGATGATTGAAAATGAGTAAAGTGTAAAAGGAGAAGACTTCAGTATGGAAAAGGAGAAAAGGGAGAAGATATACGTCTACAAAATTGTAAGTGGCACACAGAAAAATAGAGAATAAAGTAACGGAACTCTTTGCCACAGTGTGTTGCATAAAATGAAAATTCCTATGGGTGCTTAAAGTAAATGTGCAAACATATGGGAGTAACAAAACAACAACAACAAAATAGGTATCCCCATGCACAGGTGTGTTTCCTTCAGTTCATGAGATCCCTGAGCTACAAAACATTGGGGCTGAGGGCGCAGTCTGAAGGGCTGTCACTACAAACTTACACTGTTCTTGTTCTCTTCCCTTGATTTTGCTGCTGGTCAGGTTACTGGGCCAGTTGGATCTTTGATGTGGTCAAGTGTCTTGTTCTTAATTTACTGAATTTCATGTTGTTCAGACAAATTATTCCTGCCTATCAAATTTGTAGGTGCATGATGTATGAAGCATTGCAGGACTTATGCTTTCTAGAAATGTTAAAAGTAAGTGGAGAAAAGAAAAAGAGAGAGATTTGTTTATATGCTTTACAGGAGGAGATTGAAAGATGTGGAATTCTTGATATCCTGGTCTAACTTCTTCATGGTCCCTTGTGTTGCCTTTAATGCAGATGAGCTGAATCTGATGTGAATTGAGAATGGCACAAGAGTCCTCCCACACTGAACTGACTTTCAGCAAAAGTCACAGTCTGAATAGGACGAGTGGGTGTCCCCAGGCTGGATTCTGACCTGGAAAACACCTCTATTGCTATTTCTGGCTATGGAACGGAGGCAGAGCCCCAAGATAAACCAGTGCTTCAAAATATGATTAGGAAGAAACTTCCCTTCTTCTTCCTTGCTACCTACCCAAGGGATCTAAATGCTTTGACTAGCTCAAGGGATACCTTGGGGCAAAGCATTGTTTCTGATTCTTGTACTTGGTGGGACAGACTTCTAGATGTCTCTGGGTTTAGAGGTGTTTTGAGTTGCTGTATATAATGGAATTCTCCCTATCAGCCTCTTTCTTTCTCCCTTTTCTCCCTTGCCTCTCTCTGCTGAACAGACTGAGCCTATGGGGACCCTGGAGCTCTCTGTGGCTGTTTTATTCATAGATTTAGCCCCTTTCTTAGTGCAGCAGCTTCATCAAATATTTTTCAAGGACAACTTTTCTCCCTAAAGGTTTGCTCAGCAGCAATGACTGTCTCATCTAGGTAATCTATTCTGATTAATTTGACTTTAGCTTTCTTGCTGCTCCAGTGGAGTCCAAATTTGTCAAGGACTTAAATATCTATACACACATACACATCAGGGAAGTTTCACGAAAAAAAAAAACAAAAAACAAAACCAACAACAACAACAACAAAAAAACCCACCCAAAAAACGGAACACAATGAACTGCCTCCTAATTTTATTAAGAGGCTCAGTCTTTGGGAAACAGACTGCTGTTACCAGCCTGACCGGAGCGGCACCAAGCGAGATTTTAGGAGTTGAAGCTGCAAACATTGAGTAATTTCTGGCATAACCGCAAAGCGTCCAGGGTCACCCTATCTGTGTGTGTATGTTGTATTTATATATTTATATATTTATGTTATTTCCCCGGCGGTTCAGGTGCGGGCCGCGGCCGCGCTGCCCTGAGGGCGCGGTGCAGGGCGGGCGCGCGGCCGGCAGGGGGCGCTGCCCGCGCGCTGCGGCCCCGGCCCGGCTCGCGCCGCGCGGGGCCCTGGCGCTGCTGGCGGCGCCCTCAGGGCGCGGCCCCGGCCCCGGCCCCTGGCACGGCGCTCACCCACAGCGAGGGACCGGGCGGCGGTCACGGCCAGCCGCAGCCAGGACGCGCAGCCACGAAGGTGCTGCACTTCAGGGGCTCGGGCCGGCCCCCGGTATCAACACAGGCTGGGGGTGAAGGGATAGAAAACGGGGTCGAGAGCGGCCCCGCCGAGAAGGCGTCGGTGGATGGAAAGCTGCCCGTGAGCCAGCAGTGTACGCTCACAGTCCAGAAAGCCAATTGTACCCTGGGCTGCATCCAAAGCAGCCCGTCCAGCAGGGCGAGGGAGGGGATTCTGCCCCTCTGCTCCTGTCTGGTGAGACCCCACCTGGAACGGTGCATCCAGATCTGGGGTCCCCAACACAAGAAGGACATGGACCTCCTGGAGCGAGTCCAGAGGAGGGCCAGAAGCTTGTCACACGGCTGGTATAAGGCTGACAGTTCAGCCTGGAAAAGAGGAGGCTCCGGGGAGACATTATTTCAGGTTCAAAAAAGGGCTTATAAGAAAGATGAGGGCAAACGTTTTAGCTGTTGTGATAGGACAAGAGGCAATGGTTTTAAACCTTTGAAAGAGGGTTTGCTTTAGATTAGATATGAGGAAGAAGGTTTTTACAATGGGGCTGGTAAAACACTGGAACAGGTTTCCCAGAGAAGTGGATGCTCCATCCCTTAAAACATTCAAGGTCAGTTTTGACAGGGTTCTGTGTAACCTGATCTAGTTGAAGATGTCCCTGTGCCTCAAAAGGGGAGTCAGACTAGGTGATCTTTAAAGGTCCCTTCCAACCCACACTATTCTGTTATTCCATGATTCTATGATCTTGATGTTTTCCCACACTCTTCTCCCTCTGTGTATTTGCTTGTTTTGCTAGAAACATGTCTATTTTTTGTAATCTATTCTGGTAGAGGAACCTAGTTTTTATAAACCCTCTTACATAGGTCTTTCTTACCTGTACTCCTTGCTCATAAAACACACTTGACCTTAAACAACGCTTGACCACTTTGCTGTCTTTAGCTTATTTAAATGGGAATTGATAACGGAATTCATAAAGAAATGAGTTAAAGCTTTTCTCCTATCATAAAGAAATAGAAACATCACTTTCTTGAATCACTAAAAGAAAAGCTGAGGTAAAATGAAAGAGGTAAGGAGAAAGAGCACTCTTAAAAATGCTGATAGGGTCTTGCATGATATCAGAAACTGAAGGATAATGTGATTAGAAAACATCTTTACTGATGGGCCATGATGAATTTCTAGCTACCCAAGAAAATAAGTCAGTCTTCTGTGATTTCTCTGACTCTCCTCCCACAGTGAATGCATGTTTGAGTAAGAGCCTGTTTGACAAAGGAAGCATAAAAGGGGAAGAGAAGGTAAGTCTGGTCTTCTTCATACCCCATGTGGAATTAATATTGGAGTGACTGTGAGTTAACTGGATCGCTTACAGGTATCTTTGTGAAGCTCTTGAGCTGGCAGTGAAAGCAAATTTCTCTACCAATGCCTTCAGAGGAAGAGGTTGTGGAGCTCATTATACAGCTTCAGAGAAGGTGGCTATAAATCAGTTTTTGTCCCCTTCCTCCCATGTTGTCTGTCCCTACAGACACATCTGTGCCTGACCCCACAGTGTAAGTGCCTCAGCTGCCCTATGATTCAGGTCCCTTCTGTGGGATACTTTCACCTGCTCAGCTGCCTTTGCCACAAAAGCTGTTAAGGTGTTGTGCTGTTGCTCAACAACACATTAGGTATTGTTGTGAATACCTAACCCTGGTCCTGTGTGTTAAGTGCTTGCTGCTCTGAGCTGCCATTCAATCCAGGTGGGACTGAAAACATTCTTTTACACAATCACCAAGGGTGTCCTAGCTTAAAAATGTGAGCTGCAACAGGTGACTCTCAAGAGGGTTTAGAACAACTCACTGAAACAGGGCTGATTCCCCAGAGCTCAGGAGGGCTGAGCCCTTGTGATACTTTTTGTCTTGGTTAGCACAGAAAGGCAGATGAATTTCCCAGCACTGTGATCTACAGAGTTTTCCTAATTTACCATTTGGGTTACTTCCCTCCTCTTTGTTCTAGGGTTGTGTAGCTTTGGAGGGTCTCCTCTCCAGGACTCTGTCTCATTTCCAAGGGCATACCAGAGCTGAGACTGCCATGCCTTTTAGGTCACTTGGTGCTTTTGGTATCTGCACTTCACTGCAAACAAGAAGATTGTGAGAATTGATTCCAGCTAGAATGGGATAAACAGACTGGGTCTGTTCAGAGAGGCAGACTCCAGATGCTTGTCTGTGTGGTGCATTACCTTTCCTTACTTGTTCAAGGGCACCATTGAAAGGTGAACACATTTGGAAGCATTAGCATTCCTCCACACCTTCTGAATAATTTTACTATTTTGTAGGAGTTAATTTTGTTTGAATTTCTTCCTGTTGTTTTCTTTCCCAATCCCCACCACTTAGGAGGTCAACAGTAAGCTACAGCTTACCTCATATTTATTCAGTGACTTATTCAGATCAGCATCTGTCTCTTCAGACTTCTCACATTTAACCCCTTACTTTGGGTAGACCTTTGCTTTTATGTTTGAAGATAATTCACTGTGTCCTCTGCAGTCTGATTATGACATTGAATTTGGAGAAAGATTTCTGCTTCACAGGGTTGAAAATTATTCAAGGGAATGTTGTGTACTTGTTTTCTTCTCTGTTAGACATCTTGTACTTCCCATAGAAATATAACTTTAAAAGCAGTATTTTCTGTGTTATCATATCTAAGTAAAGGTATTAAAAATGTCTGTATTATAGCGTTGGTAGATTAAACCCAGGTTGTTCCCACAGGAATCAAATACTCAAATCAATACTTCTTTCCAGGACAACTTTATTATTTTTAAGCAGCTTTTTATTGTTTAAAGAATGTGTATCTGACAGGAATTGCCAGCCAGAGCTCTGTCTTAGGTAATAAACTAATATTCAACAGAAAGTTGCCCAATAGCTCTATCTCCTGATTTTTGGGAGGGGGGCAGAATGATTTGATTTTACTTCCTATTTGAATATAGTCTTTTATTAAGACTTTCCTGCTGTTTGCCGTAAACTTTTGCCTCCACAAAGTGACCTGTGAGTGGGAGGGAGACAAACTTGAGGCAGCCTTATTCTGAGGTGCACCTAGCTCTGAATAGCTGCTCTCTGTGTTTAGGCTGTGAGTAAAACCCATCTCCTGTCCCTCTTCCGTGGTGCTAAGTGAAAGGGAAAGTGGTACAAGACACGTAGTCAAGGTGCTGGGTCTCATGGGACCCCTGTGAGCTGTAGGGTTCATGCACTGTGTCACCATGTCTGGTGGCTTCAGAATGAGCAGGGGGCAGCAGCTGGTCCTCACTGCAAACACAGGATCCAAAAGAAGATGTGCAATGGGAATTCTCTGTAACATCTTCCCTTTGGTCCCTCTGTGTCTGAACAGACCTGATAAAGGCCCTTCATGCACAGTGCATAGATTTTTACCCTTCTGTTCTGTGCTCAGGAGAGAGGGCAGATATAGTAGCCATAGAACTTCAGATGCAGGTAATATTTTTCTCACTGAAGAACAGGTTTGCATTTATCAAAGATTTCAGTGAAGGGGTTTCTGGTTTGTCTTCCACAAAAAAGGATTATGTGAATATTTAATTTTAACATTTGTTCTACGATTTTTTTTAAACAATTTCTCCGTTGGGAATTTGCTAAATTTTTTAAACTCAGCAATCTATAAACATTGGAAGTACATCAAACACTATTTGTTACTCCCAAAAATGTTACTCTCTTCTTTCTAACAATTTAAAAAGGATTTAGGAACAAAAACCTGCCAAACCTAAATTTCTCTAATTTTAAGAATTGACCTACAGTGACTCTTTTAATACACAACAAGCTTATAAATTAAGAGAAGCCAGCTTTTATTCCTTCTAGTGCTTCTGTAGAGTTATTCTCCACAGCTGAGACAGAATTCAAATATTATTTGTAAAATTGTGAATTTGAGAATTTAATTAGAAATTTGAATTTGATACTTACTTGGAAATTTGTTTCCATTTGAATTAATTTAAGCCTACCTTATTTTATGAGACCAAATGCAACAGCAGACTGTAGAGGAATCCCAAATTTTGATTAACAAAAACTTTTACTTGTTTTAAGGCACCGGAAGAGTCTAGTGCTGAACAATATTTATTAGTAATGTCATTTTCAATTAGGGCCAATATTTGAGTGTGTCATCTAGGTAACTAGATGAGTGCTAGATAAAGAGCACTGGAGAATTACAATCTAGAATTCAGAGCGATCTGTTGAATGAACAACTTTGTTTATTGTGCTTGTAAACTCAGCTTTTCTTTGTTTAACAAGAGTAAATATTTTTACAGATGTAAACACACAACCCATTGTGTGGTGATAGAATTCAGATGAATACCTTCCCTGGACAATGTTAAATATCTATATTATTTTTCATGATCATTTCCTTCCAAGGATGACACAGCATGGAATGTATTCACTTGCAAACCATGCTGCTTTGGCCAGGGAAACAGCAACTTCCTTTCACAGTTTCCATCTTCATTTTTGTAATAAGGTGCATGTTTTGGTTTAGGAATTATTGCAACTAAATGATGAGGAGGCAAAAATTAATGACATCATCACCATGTCTGGAATTGTCTGCTGAAAAAATACACCGTGCCATGGTGTGCTCATCCTTATTATGTCTAGCGGAGACCCAGGGAAGCAATGCTGGCTCAGGACAAGAGTTGGGGTGGGTGCAGCCAAGGCCTCTGCACAGAAGGAGCACAGATGATATGCTCTGCAGATGCTTTCCCACATTTCCAGCAGGAGCATGCACCACAGAAGGCAAAACTAATGGATGGGTCACAATCCCGATTGGTCTCTTAATAAATCTGTACCTAAAAGGAGAAATCTGGGAGTGTCTTTGCACATGATTTGTGAAATTTCTCAGCCCAGATGGGCTCTATGTGGGTTTAAAGTTGTTTCTTAGTGCAGCTGCCTGCATCTGTAGAATTGGTTAAGATTTTGTATGGCCCTGTGTTTTTTGTGTGGGGTTTTTTTTGTTGGTTCCCCTCACCCCCACCCCCCAAAGGGGTGGAAACCAACAAAAAAAAATCACTGACTAATAAATTGTTGGCTTTTGAAAAGAGAATTTCCTACCACTCTAAGACAGGCCAAGACAAGATTTTGTCCCTGAGAATCACATTTGACATGAAGACAAGACCACATTCTTCTGAAGATAATACAATCTCAGGACTGTATTCCTGGTGCATGACTGGATGTTTTCTCCAAGAAAGAATTGCTCTTTTAACTTTGAGAAAGAGTTAAAGCAACATTTTCTAGGGTGGGGATGAAGACTAATATTAACTGCTTTTATGGCAACATGCAGCCAGAGTATAACTGATGGGTAATTAGTAGAGGTGAGATGGATATATGACCTTATGTCCTAAAGACAAATAATTGCCCATTATCACTTGATCATATAAATTATCTGGAAAGAAGCATTTGGGGCTCTGAGATTGCTGAAAGCCTCCACTGTATCATTCTTGTGTTTGATGCTTTGCAGAGCACTTTCTCCCACTCTGTGTCTTAGTGTCTTAGGTCTGCAGTGACCTTGCAGGACACAGAGAGGAAAAATTCCTCTTTTTTGGTACACCCGTCCTCCACTTATGAGTAGGAAAAAACCCTTTCATTCCTCTTGTCAGGGGAAACAGGGCAAGATTTATGCTGTAGAATGCAAGTCTTATGGACTCTTTTTTCTTTGCCTGCTGTTTTTAATTGAATCTGGGAGTGATTTCTCTAAGAATGCAGAGAGCAACCAGTCTGGAATACCAAAATATGGCACCTTCTTAATTAACCAAGCAATCATCAACTTGATCGAATCTCTTTGAAGTTTTCCAGCAACTACGTGCACACCATATGCAAAGAGATCAGTGATGTGGAATGCCAGTGCTGGCAGTAAGGTCAGCTTCTGGATCAATAATAACTCAGCCTGAGAAGACATTTAATCTGAAAGGAAGAGGTCATCTCCTATCAGGTCCTTTAAAAGATCGACCAACAAAATCTAATCACTGATTACAGAATATTTAGTCATGCAGTGACCTCGGTTACTATTGTTTAATCATACATTATTAGCTAATTCCTTTTAACTCCAGCTTGTGAATTAGATTTTGTCCTAATTACTATTACAACTGTTAAAGAAAGAAGACATTGCAGTTTATATATATATATATTATATATATGACACTGACTTCATAGGCCAGAGCCAGCAAAATCAAATCCAAAATGTTTCTGTGAGGCTGAGTCTTTCTGTCTCCATATCTTTCCCAAAAAAATCTTTCTTCAGCCTTTTCTTAAGGATCTCTAGTGTTGGACAATCCACAGCTTCACAACATAGCAGAAAGTATGTAACATATCTTTTTCTCATGCACTGAGGAAAGAAAGGGATGTGTCCTTTCATGGGTACCTTGAAGCAGAGCATCTCACTATCAAATGTCATCAGTGTTAGCAATGAACCAAATGCTAGAAGTTGCTTAAAATCAAAGAATTTGTGTGTTCACATAGTGTTGATATGACTGATAACTGGGTTAATTTTTAAGAGTATGTTGTAAGGGGACCAGCTCACAATGGATAGCAGTAAAAGAGCCAGCAGGCTAAATAACAGGGAGGGGGAATAGCTTTCAGTTCCGGATTCACCTTGCTGTTATAAGGTGACTTATCTCCCTCAGGTCTGACTGATCAGGAGTGAATAGGGGATAGGGAATCACTTTGAATTTCCCAAATACTATCTCCAGTAGAAACTATTGAGAATGCCCAGAGTTAATGAAGCTGCAAGTCATTCAGACTGCTCCTGTATTTGAAAAAAAAAACCCAAACAACAAAACTAACAAACAAAATTAAGTAAAATCACACCTGACTTGGGATAACAATACTCTGCTGGCTCACAGGGAGACAGTATTTTAAGGCCAACATTAAATCTAGGGTTATAAAAATAGGATTTTGATGTGATTGTTGAAGCCCCAGCTCTAGCATCCAGAATGTGTTAGGTGATAACCTGCAATAAAACTATATTTTTAAAATTTAAGCTAAAATTGTTCTTTGTAGTTTACTTTGTTTTATCCCATGTGTTTCAAACTACATAAAAGTATGGTTCAAAAATAAAGAAATTGTAACTTTGGTTCATCTTGAAGTCTATGAGAAGGTGAAATCCTGGGCTACTCTATTTCTCCCTGAAAGCAGTAAATCCCCACAAATCAGCCCTCTCCCCAAACCCAGCTGCCCCAGCTGCACTCGACAAGTGGCCTGTTCTCTATCAAGCACCAAAAAGATACAAGGATGCTTTTACTCTCTGACAGTTTTTGGAAGGAGTTACCTTAGCAGAACCAAATCAGTGGTTCCCATGACTGAGAAAGGACAATTGACAACAAGCACCAAAACGTGGTGGCATCTCAGCAGGGTGAATTCCAGCAGCTCCTGACTGTGCTTGTCCTTTCAGCAGAGCCCCTTGGTGAGCTGTACCTGCCACGCTGCTCTCTCGAAACCCCTTGGTGTGAAATACATGTGAGAGTTGAGTGCCAGGTATGTCCAGAGGCTCTTGTGCCAGGACTAGACTCTTCTGGTCTGCAGTGGGACACTCTGCAGTGGTCAGGAGAATCTACTCATCTGCCAGCTTCACCTGCACTTGCTTATTTCTTACACATTCTACTAACCCTTGCTTATGGGATTCTGAGCCCAAAACTGTCTGTATTTTTTTTTTTCCAAGCATATCAACTGTTCTCAGCTGATATGCCATCTAACTCAGTGTGCCACCTAACTTAGTGCCACCTAACTTTGTCTCTGTCTCCTTTGACCATAACTCTGTTACACAGATCTCTGTTACTTTACACTTTGACCATAATCTCAGTTACAACAGAGCTCCACTGACATCGGCTTCCTCTTAAGGGCAGTACTGACCCATTTCATGTCTTAAAATTCAGCAGTGATCCATGACAGGCTGCAGCAGGCACAACTTAGAATTTTTGTTTCTTTTGAAGGATAAATGAAAGATACCATCGCTGTTGTCCACAGGGACGGCGAGAAGAACGGCACAAAATTCAAGTCCAGGATAAAGTGGGATTATTTAATTAATTACAAAGTCGTTTATATAACTTAGTTCACAAGAATGGCTAAGGCTATTGGTCGCTTGACCATCCACCTCTCAGAGTGATTGGCTGAATTCTACGACACCCATTTCAAAATATTTTCTTCAGTGTACCACAACAAGACTGTGCATAACAAGTTTGCACCTGTGAGATAAAGTCTTAGTTTACAAAACCCTCCACACTGTTTTAAGCTAGCTTGTGTGAGAAAGGAAAACTTCACAGGATGCTGGAAAGCTGGAAAAATTTCTCTGCTAGCTTTTTTTGCGTCTACAAGATACTAACTAGACCTTGTTCAATTAAAGTTGGTAATTGGTAACTACTTTTTTTGTTTTGAAATCTTGATACCAGACTGCTTATGTAAAAGTATTTTTTATAAGGGGAAATTTTAGTATTTTGCATCTGTCGGTCTTAGAATTTTGGGTTTTGAATTTATATTCTCACACAAATTTAAGATGGGGCTCTGATGCCTCCCATATCAGTCACACAGTTCGTGATGGAGCTAAGGAAAGAGATTTCAGGATCTTCTTGGTAATCTTGAGAGATATCACTCTACTATTTTATGCCTCAGCCATCCAACTGGGAAAGCTGGATGCATAAATCAAGTTCACAAGCAAAGTTAAATGATGCCTCAGTGGGTATATTCTGTGCAAGAACTTATCTTCTGTGTTTTATCTTTCCTTCAGATGGCTGTCCTAGTAGACAGTCACACTGGGATTTAATTTTACATGAAAAGAGAAAATAACTTTTATTGAAGTACTCATTGTGACTTAGCCTTGCAAATCTGCAAATATTAGACCTCAAATGTACTGAAATCTGGAAGATTGATCTTGCAGAAGCCAATGTTATAACCTCAAACAAATTGATATGCTGTTTGCTGTGTCTTCTGGTCAGGGACTAAAATGAGTCACATGTTTGTCTTAGTACATCTTTTAAAAGTTTTATCATGGTTATTGAACCATGTATATGAAGTTTTGATAAAAAAAGATGTTAGGAATACTTTAAATACTGATATCATAGCTGATAGCTAATTTTAGGAAGGATATTAATCAGAATTGGTTAAATTTATCCGCTAATATTTTCAGCCATTTTTCTAAAGTCAAAACTAGGAGAAAAGGGAGGGGTCGAGCCGCAGCAAGCTCTGAGAAATTAGGTTTTTTTTATTGTCAGATAAGTACCATAAACCTCATATAGTGTCTGATTCCACAAAAAGATGTCTGTGGGAGAAGGGTTTTTTTTCTGTCATTTCATATTGTATGTTTTCTTTTTGTTGGGGTAATGTGTTTATTCCCTTATTGCAAGTGGAAGTGAATCCTCTGTTCTCAGTATGGTTAAGGGTTGTTCTGGGTGCTCAAAAGGATGGATACTTTTGAGGTGCAGGACCTATTGGCCTCTGGGTACCTTCACTCCTCTGATTCAGCACAGGTAAATGCTATCAATAGCCTCCTAGGAAAGGGAAAAAATAGCCTTTCTGCTTAGCTGGTGCTGTTGGAGCATCTATTTTCCTTTTATATTTATTGTATATCACAACACCACAACATAGATATATAAACAGAGTGGATATTACTAGGAAATGTGTATGTGTGTTTGCATGTCCTTGTGTGTGTGTTGAATAGGAATTTTTCCCAGAAATAAATTAATTTACATTATATTAAAATATTGGCAAGGAAAAAACAGCAGAGGTTTTAACCCTTTAGGGTGTTGTCTGTCTACATACGCAATCTCCCTCTGAAATGCCCTGGGCTAAGCAGAGAACGTCATAGCAGGGGAAGCTAGAATAGGCAGCAGATCTTGTTCCTGTGCACAAACCTGACATTTTATATCCCAGATGGTAGTTTTATGGGCCATTATGATGCTTCAGACTGATTCAATAGGTGAAATGAAAGAATGAAAATAGTCCTATTGCCAAAAAAGAAAAAAAAAAAAGAAAAAGAAAGAAGAAAGGTTGATTTGGGAGCTCAAGATCTGGCCCTCAATAGATCTGAGTAAGTCACAGACCAACTGCTGTGATTTATGTGATGGTACAGTGTGATTAACTTTCCCCTGGATCATTAGAGAGTCTCTGTGGGTGGTGATGTGCCAGTTACTGTTCTCAGCTGGAAGGAGGATCAGCAATAAACAGCCAGATGGGGGGAGAAGAGGAGAAGGAAATTCTTAATCAGAGCTGAATTTTTAGATTAAATCTGCACAGATTTTATGTCAAGTAAAAAAGTGCTTACTTTCGTAACCTCAGGAACTTCAGTTGTGTTTCTCTGTAACAGCAGGACACAGGAGATCTGTCACCCAGCTTTAAGTCCTTGTCTGCAGTTTTCAGAGGTCTTGAGCAAGCTCTAGCAGTGCCAAGTACAGTTGTACCCAGCCCATTTCCTGACCCACCATGAGCATGTTTGCAGCAGAGGATTGGGTACGTGCGTGTCACAATCGTTCTGTGGGGTGGTGGAGAAAGTACCCCGGGTGTGTGGGTAGGTTGGCACCCCACTCCTTGGCCTTTTCAGTGATGACAGTTTAAAATTAAATCAGATGAATTTCACTGTGACAGGACTGTAACTTGTATTTGGCACTAACTCACGTCATCTGCTACTGGTTTACTGCTAAATTGGGCTGAGAAAGAAAAGCTTCCACAGTCACTATGGATATCTTAAACCTGTACCCTTTTTTGTATTGAACATCTCCAAAGGCAAAAAACTTCAAAACTGCCCTGGAAAACTTGTGCTGGTGCTCAGTCATCCTCACAGTGAAGAAGTGTTTCCTGATGTTTAGGTTATGTTTCAGCATTTCAGTTTGTGCTGAAACACAGTTTGTGTTTCAGTTTGTGCCTGTTGCTTTTTTGTCTTGTCAGTGGTTACTACTGAGAAGATCCTGGTCCACCTTCTTTATACCCTTTAGGTGTAAAAGGTGTCCTCTTTGCACTCCCCCTTCAGGTATTTATACATTGTGATCCTCCTGAGCCTTCTCTTCTCCAGGCTGAATAGCCGCATCTCTCCCAGGCTTTCCATATAGTCGAGTTGCCACAGTCCCTTCATCACCATTGTAGCCCTTTGATGGACTGTATCCAATATGCCCATGTCTCTCTTGTAGTGGGAAGCTCAGAACTGAACACAGTATTCCAGGTGTGTCCTCACCAGTGCTGAAGAGAGGGAAAGGATGCCTGCCCTCCACTTTCCTAATGCAGCCCAGGATACCACTCGCCTTTTGTGTGGTAAGGGCACATTGCAAGCTAAGTTGTGCTTTTTAGTTAATTTTCTTTTTAAGTTCGCAGTCATGTAGCAGTAATCTGTGCTCCAGAGTCCTGGGGTGTGCTGAGCTGGCTGAAAGCAGACCCTGTAGCTTTGAACACTTTTCATGGCTTCAATCTGCTCTCCTTCCTCTCAGTTTGCCCTCTGCTATTGTGTCTTTTGCAAAGCCTGTCTGTATATTGTCTACCACTGACAGAAAGGCTGTGGTGTGATGTAGCAGGTTTTTACATTCAGAAAATCAGGATGAGTTTAGGGAGAATCAATGCAGGGGCAGCAAACTGTGAAATCACTATTACAAAGGACTAATTCTGTAAAAGAATACAGCAAATTATCTTAGAACATTTCCTCTTGAGAAGGCTCTGCCACCTCAGTTTTGCAAGTGGAGTAATCTTTCAAATCACATTGTAACATTTTACACTGAGGGTGTAAACCATCAGGCTGTGTGCAGTAGTGAATGATAAACAGTCATCTCGTGAGCCTTTTTCCTAAAATCTTGTAATTACTTTACACTATGTTTTGTATTTTAACTTTTCTAAGCACAGAGATAATGGTTCCTTGAAAAATCACTGTTATAACAGTATATGGCATAATAGCCAGTCATATATTTCTTTATGATATCTATGCTATCCAATTGAACTTATAAACCTCTTTACTAATTCATCTCCGTCAGAGATATATCTCTGTCAAATAGGCATTGTTGTATTAGATCATGGTTAAAACACCAGACCACAAAAAAAAGTATCTTGTGCTTGCCCCAGTGTAGAATTTCAGTTTTACATGGTTTGTTCTATAGCATCATTCGTAGGGATGCCTGCAAGTCCAGTTTTCCCTCCCAAGGGCCCAGAACTGAAAGTGCTTGCATCTGGATCAGTGACAGGTCTGAGATTTGCTGCCTTGTGAACCATCAGAGACAGACACTGCAGCTTGCTGTCATTCAAAATCATGACTCACTTCTTCCCAACAAGATAAAGTTTTGGTTTCAAAGTCCCTATATTCAGGAAATGTGAGTCTTAGTATAGGAATGTAGAAAGCTTTAAAACTTGCTAATTGTTGTTTCCCTCCATCCGAGGCTTTCATGGTTCTCTCTTACTATAGTAATAGTGCTTTAAGTTACACATTGAGAATTTAAAGAGCATAAAGACCCTAGCCTTTCTGTAAGGCACACAGCTCTTCTGAATGCTGTCTTGTCCTTAAGCTTTGTTTCTCTCTTTGCCACAGATAATCATATAAATTTTCCATCTCTGGTTATTTTTATCTTTTCTTATATGTCACATCTTTGTTTTCTTCTGAATTTGGTATGCTTCTCATGTTGCTAGATTAATAAAACTTAAGGGTTTGAAGCAACTCAAAAGTCACAAGGTCAGATGTAGGAAAGGGAAGAACTGCATGAATATTCTTAGTAGTTTAAAGGAAAAAGCCCATTCATTATAAAGTTGCTTGAATTAGGAGAGAAATAAAGCTCAGGGTGAGTGAGACTGGGGACACCGAATAATCACTGCTACTCCAATCGGTATTAAATTACATACATGAAGCAGAACTTAGTAAGAAGAGAGGACCAAGGCTCACTTCTATTAGTTGCTTCCTCTTTCCCACACTGTGCTAACCCACGTTTGCATCAGCAGGAACTTTTATTCAAGTCTCTTCAGACAGGAGAAAAAAATGAACCAAATCTTTCTTCAGTGTGGGTGGAAAACAAAAAGGTATTTTCTTGCTCTTCCTTTGTAACTATTGTGTATTTCCTTTGCCTTTTACATAGTTCATCCAAATCAGAACATTCAGTTTTGGACCTCTTGGACTGTTCCATCAGTTAATATACTGATTTTTTTTCTGGACATCTAATTTTAGCAAAGAAAACAAAAACATGAAAAAAACCAAATCTGATGATATACACTAAAGTGTGTTGCTTGATTTCCTCTCTCTTGCAGTTGGGCAGTCCTTTGGAATACTGGTTATTTGCACAGCCATCACAGTGGCAGACAAATCCCCCCCATGAAGCAGACCTTGCTGAAGAGTCCTGCATCACTCTGAACTGAAAACTGTCTCTGTTGTCTGAGTGACACTATCATTCAAATTTCTGACCTAAGTCAAGTAAAGTCTTACTTGAATGATGGATCTTATCAGTATTGTTTGCCTTATGCAGTGCAAACAGGTACATGGCATGAGAGAGAATTAAAATAATGTTTATAGATAACTATAAACCTTTTAGACAACATATGCTGCCGCAACAATATGCTCAGGAATTGATCCTGAACTATCAGTAATTTTGCAGAGGGTCCTTACCTGGACAAGAAATGCAGATGATGAGTTCTAAGTGGAGCTGCTTAATCCATTCCCCACTTACAGCTGAGCTATAAAGAGTGCCGCTGTTGGTTCTTGTGAACCTTAACAATTTGCTTAGATCTGCTTTTTAAAAGACCTTGTAAAACAATCTAGATGGTTTTCAACCCTAAGTCTCATCTTCTGTCTTTTAAAAACCATTGTTTTATCTTTATTGTGGCAGAGGTCTAGCAGGGAATGGGAACATTGTATCACTTTGCACAGTAATGGGGGAAAGGAAAAGGAATTGTCTATAATTTGTTTCTCCATCCAGACATGTCAAGCTAAGTTATGATGAGAGCGGTGCAGCAGTCATGATCACCTACCGTTTTATAGCTGATGTGATTGTTTTTATGAAGCCTATAACATTTTTAACAGTGCTGTTGTGCTGATCATCGTTCTTGTCTCAGCAGAACAATATTACTACAGTCAAGTTAATTCAGCTTGCAAGCAGGATGTGCTGCTGACAGAGTGTGAGAAGAAATCTCACAGAGAACTCTCCTTACTCAGATGTAGTCAGGGGACAAGAGAGTGCAGGGACACTGATCAGTTGGTCAAACCCTTCAATGAATTATTCAAAGATTTTTCTTATCCTTTTGGCAAGGTGACGAACAGTTCTGCCACATTTCAGATAGATAGCAACCTGCCATTTAGCTTGACTCTTCAGCTGTTGTTATTCACACAGTGTCTGGGTGAAGGGCACAAGCATGGATAAAAATAAAGACTGGAAGTAAGGGTTTGAGTTTTTTTCCCCCATTGATCATTCTGAATTCTTCAGTGTGCTGCTTTGCAGAAGATCGCACAGGAGTCAGCATAGTGCTGGCTATGGCAGCCCCCCCACCCCCGCAGAAGGAAAAGGCAGGTGAGTGGCAAAGAGGGGACAGAAAATACATCCTCTGTTCTTCCAGCTCCTTAGTACATGGTTTTTCTGCTTGCATCCTACTGGCCCTCATTTAACTGCTTTCTTGATTACTCCTAATTCTCATCTGAATTGCAGCAGAACATGACTCATAAACAAATGAGTAACATCTTCCTAGCATGTAGTGGGGTCAAGTGCTGTACTTGCTCCTCTGCTGTCTTGGTGGCCTTGCTGAAAAAACTTTCCTATCTTCTACAGCTTCCAGTGGTCTTTATCACTGTGATAAGAGGAAAGATAAACTCAGCCTACTTCTCTGGTCCTCAGATATTTCTCATGTCATCTGACTCTCTCCTTGCTTATTCCCTCCTGTAGGGAGGAAAGAGGTAAAAGTAGAAGATTTGGCGAGGAGGGAATAGTTTTTGCTCAAAGTGACCTTGCAGTTTGCAATGTTAAAAACGTCAGTGTGGGAAAACTCCATTTATTATGCCTCGAGTTGTTCATGCTCTGCCTGTTTTGAGAAGTAGAATTCCTGTGTAGTGATAAGACACTCTCACAGACATGCTTGAGGTCATAAAAGCACAACGTTGTGATAAACTGCGTGTGTGAAGCCCTTTGACGTATTGGAGAAGGCGTTGGACCCTGGCCCCCGCTGTCCGCTAGGGTGAGCTGAGCCTAACGGAGCCTGTGTCCCTGTGTCTCTGCCGCCTGGCATTGTTAGTGAGGTAATGACATAAATCTGCTGTTTGCATTTCAGCTCTGGTTTGGTGGTCACCCTGGTTACCTTTTTCCTTTTGGTTTACACACCTCCCATTGACTTTGATGATACCTTAGAACTTTTGGTTCAAAGTGAAGTTAGACTGGTTAAAAAATATTCTTATTTCCCTTATTCTTTTTTCTGCAGTATGACCTCCATCATTTTTGCTTACCACCATCTGCCTGCTGCTGACTTAAACAGAAGTCCATTGTATGCTTTGACAGTTGTCCTGGTGTTTTGGTCCCAGAAGACATTTTAAAATCCTTAAAAAAAAAAAAAATCAGTGTTAGTTAGTCAAATAAAGGATATTCATTCTAAAGGAATGGAAAAAAAATAGACAAGCCATATGAACCTTGACATAGATGGAATTCTATGTTCTAGAGGAAGGTGAAGAGAAAGCTACTGTGTTTTTCTCTTGCCCTTCATCTTCTGGGAATTACTACTGGGAAAACTTGCCACTTTCTGAAATGCATCTGGGTTTAGTTTTTGCTGCTTCTGCTCCCTTTTCTGTAATAGTTGTTTGGAAATAGGTATTTAAATAAACTGAGAACTCTGGCCTAAAAATAAAGGCACTAGGTTTTGAGAAGGTATAGAAAACTATTTAGCAAAACAGCCAGAGTCCAGAACTGGTAATGCCTGTGGATTTTGCTGGGCATTGCAAATAACTCCTGAAGGCAAAAGTGTTGATGTAAGTATTTCTTAATCTAGGCTAACACAGAAGGCAGAAGAAATCTAAGACACTAACTCAAAGTTTGGTAATTTTTGATTTGAAATGGGATTTCCACTAGCTGTACATGCAGAAACTTGAAAGTTTTAATGGGGACAGTCTTGTAATCTTTTTCCCTATGTGAGGATTATGCTGTTGAAAAGGACAGCAAATTCTCTGGTCCTTGAGTGGAAATTAAGGTGTAAAAGTGTTTGCACTGATTTTGCTTTTAAAACATTTTCATGTATAGAAATGCCTGTGAGCATTCCTGGACACATGCTTTAAAAGAGTTTAAAAACCAGTAACTGGCACCATAAGATACCAGTCTGAACTCTTCTGCTTATACCAAGTGAGATCCAAATAGCTTATGGACACTGTGGAAAGAATGAGGAGGAAACTTCTGGGTTTGGCTGGTACTTTCCTCCTTTTACCAAAATAAGCTCTGACATCTAGGCCTGAGTTTGAACTAACAACTGCTGCATGACTGCACTACCAGTTTCTAAGTCATTTATTTTAAAGTGCTCTAGGATACTTGGAGTATGAAAGGTGTCACAGAAAAGCAGATTTTGTTTCATTCTGTTTGACACTTTGTTTTTGAGCTTACTATGCTATAATGGTACACAGAGATTTTAAAGTTTACTAAAGGTCTTCTGTATATGCATATGTTTATGCGAAGAACCACCCCGTGGTATAGCTGGGAAGACTGAAAATAAATGAAATATGAATCTCTAAGCAACAGGTCCTTTTTACTCATTTTAAAGACTCAAAATTTCCTAGTTATCATCCCATTAGCTCTCATTAAAGCATAATGATCTGCTTAAACTTGAAGACTTTATGTGCATTTATGTAATATGTTCCCCTATAAGGTTACCGCTTAATGATTTAATGAACAGAGGCCATACTGGAGGATAAAATTGCTGCATTCCATTATCTGAGAACTTTACTTACATTTTCCATATACACAGTTGTATTCTGGAATATACTTTAAATGTGCCTACATAAAATACTTGTAGATATGTGTTGCACATGTATGGAGCTAGCTGTTGGACACACAAGAAGAATGCCTTGGACAGAGTGTATTAATGGCACTAGAGATCTCACCCTCACACTTTTATTTTGCCAGGTCATGGGGAGCCTGAAACTATGGATTTAACATTCAGGCGCATGGTTCTAGGAAACTGTTCAGAGCCCTGTCACCTCCGGTTGGTTTTGCTGGCCATCCATGTCAGGAACATCTGGCCCTTAATTGGCTTGGATGTGGATTTTCCCAAGCTTTCAATATATGGCATTGGAAAGACCATTGTTGTCTTTATTAAAAGAACCTGGTTGAAATAAAGACTTATGTCTGTCACAGACTGAGAATGAAGAGAGAGAGAAAGAAAAGTTGTATCCAGCCTGTGAGCCAGATGAGCATGGAGGCTCTGGCATGTCAAGGTTTGCAGAGTCCTGAGGAAGTCAGAGGTGAGCAGGGATTCTGGCTTCTAGCCCAATGGAGCAATGGCTGCCACTGTGACCACAGGCAGCTAGTTAAATCTCCCTGTCCCTTGCCTGGTCCAACAGGAAAACTGGAAGAAAGATGAGACCTGGTTAGATACCAGATGCTGTTTCTGAATGGAATTTTCCAAGGAGAGGTAAATGGAAACAACTGTACTTTTACCAAAGGCCTCATGCACTCTTACCAGAACGTTCAAAAGTGATATGTGAAGCTGTCAACTATATCTCTTAATTCATTAGTGTGCTGCCATTTGAAAATCTTCTATGATCTTGGAAGTGTGACGCTAGACAGCTTTTTTCATAGTTCTGTGTTTTTCCTGAGAGTGTTGTCCAGAGTTCAATACAGGGGAAGGGGCAGAATTTGTTTTGTCTCTTTATAAAACCGATTTTGTCTCTTCTTCTTTCTTTGTTTCTAAAGTGGATGACATGCTTGACATCCATAGAGGAAGAGATCTAGGTGATGCAAATATTGCTTTGTCTAAGATTCTGTTTCTGATGACTGTGTGACAGAAAAGGAGAGCAGGAATGGGAAGATTCCGTGACACAATTGAGGTGGTAGAGCACAACTGCTCTCCCAAATGGGGGGAAAGTTTCTGCGGTGGAGAAACACTTTTTATGTGGCAATGTTACACCATCCCAGCAATTCCACCATTGAGTAGTAACATTTGTGCACTGCCTCTAATGTACATGGCTAAAAAAATGAACTGTTTGTGGGTCTGTGTCCAGAAGCACATGGACCTGCTATGGGTGGCCTATTATTTTTCATCATGTCTAGGATTTTTATTGTTTACAGGAGTTTTTTATAATAAGTGGAAATCTATATTAAAGAGAGCTAACAGGCGGATGACAGTTTACTGATTAGAAGGAGGTTGGAAATGGAAAATATTATATGAAACATGTTCCAATGGATGGGAAAGCAGGGATGGGAAAGCAGGGTTGCTTTTGTGCAGAAGGGGGTTCAGTAGTCACATGGGAGGTCATGATTTCACTGTTGGTGTGAATTTTGTTTGAAACTCTTTATGGGCTTAATTTCCTCCTCCTCCTTTTGGAGTCCTGACATGATAAAGCTTGACATGGCACAAAGCGAATTGTGGCAAAACCAAGACTGTGCAGTAGAGAATGATCGTTCCTAAAGGGAAGGATAAAAAAAAAACCAAACTGAAATAACCTCTTTCCATGCTGAAGCTGAGATCCCTCAAAAATTTGTGCAGATGAGGAGAGTTCTCCACTCTGGAAATACAAGGGGAAATTCTGGGATTTTGTAGCAAATAGTTTAGAAAAGTCACCAGGAGTCCTCCTGACAAAAAGCTTTCCTTTCTTTCTGAAAGTGGATCACAATTCCTGATGCAGATCTTTCACAACACAGTTGAAACAATGTGGAGTTTGGTAGGTTGTTTGTGGGTTTTTTAAAAGTTTTTATTTCTCCCAATTTATCCTGATTTACAGGGTGGTTTGCTTTGTTTTTTGGGCTATATTCACTTTAGGGAAATGCAATTTCCAAACAGAAATTCACAATGTTTTCCATCCTTCCTACCTTTCCTTACTCGCCTCCCAGGACTTTGCTTAGGTCTCTCAGCTGGCTGTCTTTTCACATTGTTGGATTACGGGAAGAGCAAGCATCAATACCTGAAGTATGAGATCTAGTCATTATAAGCATACTGCCTTTGTAGTATAAATGATATATAATGGATCATATGCTGTTTATTTAAACAACAGTGACAAGATATTGTGAGTCTCCCACTCTAAAGCAATCTAAATTTCTACTGAAACACAGCTCCTTTAGCTTTCTTCATCACTGAAGCTTTTGTTACGTTGCTTCCTGATGCTTCAGGAATCACAGTCTCCCACAGTCCTGCAGGCAAGCATGACAATTTCTTCTACAGCCACTTTTAAATTCTGGACAGAATATCTGCCATCTGCAGTCCATCTGCTGGGTCTAATACCTAAGACAGAGACTTCAACCATGAACAGCAAACCCCCACAAATTGTCAGTAATGAAGAGTCCATCATAATCACTTAACATGTCAAACACCTGCGTGAGCAAGACAATGAAGGAATGACTTTTGCAGGAGAATGGAGATAGGATTAGATGGAGCGTTACTTGGTGCCTGGATAGGAATATTTGTTTACAATGAAAAGGGCAGTCATTGTGTCACATCTCCTTGCAGCAAATAATCAACCCTGCAAGTCATAAAGAAGCACACATCCCCTTTGGCAGCAGTTTCCCAAAAGAACTGAGGGTGATTCTTAAAACCTGGAGGTTTTTTTATGGGCTTGTCCACGACCATGCCACAAATATGTGCAGAATCACACAGAAGTCCTACTTTGATGAATGTCCCCAGCTATTTACAGCCTGAACTGGAGGGATGGTGCAGCACAGCTGCTGTTGCATCGTCTATCCCTGATAACCAGGATACACTTAAAGCATTGTGGGATTTTTTAAAATAACCTGCTATGTCTGCTGTGCATATTTTCCTTTGCTTGAGCTGCTTGAGAGGGTACATGGTCACAACACTTCATTGCTCTACCAGAGAGGACTCCATTATTTTCAGGATGCTGCAAAGAGGGGGAATGAGCTGAGATACAGGGTAATTACAAGGTAATAGCAAATGTCTTTGCTATAAATCCCAAGGACCAGTGTTAAGAGTTGCTGTACCTCCTGTTTCTGTCACAGAACTGGAATCCTGTGTTAATAAAACTAGAAGAATGTCTCTTTAAGACCCTGTCACATGCCATAGAGTGTGTTTCCATGGAGTACTACTTCTCGTTGGCCATGGTAAAGTGTGTCCAGAGCCTGTGGTAGTTCCTGCAACAGTGCCAGGTAAAATGTTACTATAGATACCTTGCTGGAAGGTTTAATGAAAAATACCTTGAGGATGGTACAGAAAGAAGAATAAATTAATTGGCATTTAAAAAAATGAAAATAAGCAGGCAAAATTGTACAGAGGATCTGTTTATTTTGTGGAAGGAAATTAATACACACAGAAAGGGGGAATGAGAATTTGGATGTTAGCAGATTGTAGCTTGTGCCCGGGAGATGAGGTTTGTGAGCCTGATGCAGAAAGTGATGGGAAATCATAGAAGGGTGATAACTAGAAGAATGACCTACAGTGAAATTCTGGCTTAGGAAGTGAGACAAAAATGGAGCTTCTTGAAGAAGTAGAAGGTGCTATTCCCTTGGGAAAAGATCAAATTATTTAGCAGTTGAAGCAGTAATATTATAGAGTTGACATCAAGAAAAGAAGCAGTTTCCCTCCCCTTCCCATGTTATGGCTTTTCATTTTACTTGTTGTGGATTTTGTTTGTTCAGGGTTTTTATATTTAAATTGAAAAAGATGCACACACACATCATATTTATTGTATTAAAACATATGTATAATATAGAATATATTATACACACACAAACTTAAATTTTCCCATGGACTAGACAATATCTGCATTTTCTGAGAAAAAAATTATATTCTGGTCACTTTCAAAGTAGACAGTGGTAGTGAAATTGGATATAATGTCAATGGCAGTGAGGAGATGCTAAAGCCATCCATGTCTCTAATTCTGAACAGACTTGATGGAAATACAGACTTGTAGGATGGCAGAAGCCACTGTTCCATGCAGGAGTTCAGCAGGACACCAAGTATGGTTCCTTAAAAAGCATGCTGTGGACCAGCAACACCTTGCTAAAACCAAGATGTTTTGGATGGATTTTTTTATTATTATTATTTATGTATCCGAACAGATTTGGAAACAAATTCTCAGCTGAAAGAGATCTATGAATCTGGGAAAACTGGAAATTTAAAGAATGCTTTCATTTTTTTGGTCCATTTCTGCAAGGTTATTGTTGAAAACAAGTTGATTTCAACTGGATGTCAGTTTTGAAAAGAGTCACCAGCTGTGTAGCATTTCAGCAGCAGTGGAAATGAGACACCAGTGTCAAGATTATATATCTATATAAGCCTATATTAATATTTTTCTAACACATTTGTTGTCAGTCTAGTTTCACCTGCAGACCTTTAAGTATTTTTTTTGGAGCAGTTGTCAGCCCTTACAAAGAGAATTCAATCCCAGTGACAGCAATTTTCCTTTTCTTGGTTGTCATTCACTAACTCTGTGAGGTCCTCAGTCTCTGGTTTATACACTGAGAGTGTCTGATCTAACATAACGTGAATCAGATTTGTGTCGTTTGTCCCAAAAATTTCTTTTATTGCCCTTTTCTAATGACCACAGATCAGCCTTCAGCCTTGTGATGTGCGACAGTAGTCAAATTTCTGAATTTTTACACAAAACTGATAAATTGAATGACACAAATTGCTGGGGGTTGCACTGCATATCTTTGGGGTAGCCAAAGGTGATGCAAGTAGAATAAAAAAGTTCTACTCTTAGCTTCTAGCTTCAACTTAGGATATTTGTGTGTACTTAGCAAAGAAGTTGATTTACCTAATGGTATTAAGATGGGTTAGTCAACATAGTTGTTCTCCTATATCCAGTAGTATCATTGCAATTATGAGCCTGTCACTGCTTTGGTTGTTAGCCTCCATCTAAAGGTTTTAAATGTGGATAAAAGATGTAGTTTGGACTGGAAATTGGAAGTCAAAGATGGATGTTGTCTTTTTAAGGGCCTGATCATGTTTCTGGACCTCCTTGCTCACTTGTGACCTTGATTTTTTCTTTTTGTTTTGTTTTCAGATTGTTAGTCTGTGCTAGTTCTGAGTACATATGTTGTGGTCTTGTCACCTGTTGACAACAGCAAGTTGGCTAACAATTCAAATTATCTAGTCTCTGGAAAATACAAAACTATGGTCTTCTAATTTTTGTTGAGCATGCATGAATGACACCAACATTACATACAGGAAGATTTATTTTTCTGTCTAACCTCTGTTATTCTGTTTTGTCTACTTTTACCTCCAGAGGACCTCAAAATCAAAGCATGATTGTCAAATTTTGCATGGGATTGAATGAAAACAATATATCCTTCGGTAGTACTTAAGCACTTTGACTGAATTTCAGGTTCATTAAATAACGTGAACAGATGCCTGTCCAGGGTGCTCCACTGGAAAGTATTTAACTAGCTGAGCTGAATTAAAACCAATAATGCAGCAATTTAAAGAGGAAATTTTCATATAAAAGCCAGGAACATTGGTTCTCCTTAAAATGGTTTTTAAGGTTGAGTTTAAAAACAGAGTCTTTAGCAATCATAAAAAATGTGTCTTTAGCTTCAATAAGCCATTCATCAGAATTTGTTGTGTTGGTGTCTTTTTTTAGTTAGTGCCTCTATTTTATGGATGACTTTTGGTTCAGAGTGGAGGTTTTTACTCTTTTGGCTTTTGACATACGTTTTAAAGCTAATTCAAGAGTAACCCCTCCCTCCCTTTTCTGCTTTCAGACATTCTCTAAAGAAAATGTCACCCTGTAACATGACTACAGTATGAACTTGCAGTCCAGGTTCATTAAACCTCTGAAAGAATGTGCCAGAGTATAGGGATAAAGGTCTGAGTCTTTGCAGCTGGAATGTATGGATTGATTTTTTTTTTCTTTTTTTTTTTTACTTTGGAAATAAGTGGAGGAAAGTAAGCACAGGAAATTTTAAAGACTAAAGTCTATATAAATGGTTGGGACTGAAGAAGAGTGAAGCACACTTAACAAATTTTGACTCCTTTTTATGGCTGGAGCTTGGAACTTCATGGGCAAGGTAATTCACAGTACTTGATTTTGATCAAGTTTTCTCTGAAAAACAACACTATTCATGGAAATTTTTCAAGTGTAAAAGACACACACAAAAATAATCCCTTTTTTGTAGAATGGGTGGCTGGTCAAACAGTCTTCTGGGTTACCTTTCTTTTCCTGAAGGCACTATTAGGATGCTATAGAGTCATTTTTTGTTATGTTGTTGTCCCCTATTTATCTCTTGCACTACTCCTGACATAAAATCTGTAATATTTTCTGGGGTTGAACAATCCTCAGGCACAGGACAAGAGAAAGTGGAACTTCCTAAACTACTTATTAAGGTGAACAGAAAAAATCAACAGCTCCCACAGTACTCTCAACACAAAGAGAAGTCAAGGTGGTAAAGCCTTGTCATTTAGAGCTCCATCCTGAAGACTGGGAGGGAAATAGAGCACTGCTAGTCAAAAAATGAGTTGCCACCTTTTTTTTGTCAGCAGAGCAGTTACTAATGCTAATATTTAATCCACCAAGAGTGGTTGTGCAAGTTAATGCCCCAGAGAAGCAGACAAGGACTCACAGTTGCTGTTTTAGGCTTTCTGCTGCAAGCATTATGATAGTCACAACTGATTTTGAAGATTTTGATGGCAGCTTGTGAAATGTAAAGAATTTTATAGGAAAGAGAAAGCCTTATCTACATATGAACATGGCACTGAGTTCACTAAGTCAGCTCTCCTGGCTACAACATAGCAGAAAATAGGACATCAGCCTTACTTCCTGTCACGAGATAATTGAACCCCATCTCCAAGCAGGCTCAGAGATGTATGAAGGAAAGATGATAATCAGTGTTTCATCTAGGATAGAAACATACTGAATTTTCCACCTTTCCAAGCTTTGTGTGTCTGAGTATGTGTGTGATGTGATCTCTGAGTCAATTTGTTTACCTCACAGCACTGCTCCCATAACATCTGGTACATTGAATACAGAGACCCCTTCAAGCCAATGGACTGTACACTAGGACATAAATATTAACCAGACTAATAAAATTTATTTTTCACTCCTGTTCTCAGTAATGCAGTTGAATTAAAAAAGACAGCTTTAAGTGACATATCCTTACTAACTTACTGCTGTTCTACTTTGTATTCATAAGTCTTCTGCAACTGCACCTGCTCTGATGCAGTATTGTGTCAAGAAAGCAATATGAACCAACTGTTTCTTCTCTCTGCATATTAAGTAGAGTTAAAAGAGCAATACCATGGTAATGAAATAAAGAATTCTATATTCTGGGAACTGGCAGTGTATTTATAAGGTGGTAGCAGAAATGACTGTTTCTGAAAATACAATGCTTATCTATTAAAACTCCAGTGTTCTGTTTGTGCTACAAGATTTGGTAGATATAAAACTCTGGAGCTTCAGTGGATTCAAATAAAACGTGTCGGTTTTAGGCCAGTGATAGCACAGACACATGGATTAGAATATGCATTATTTTTAAGTCAATAATAAAAATCCCTTCCACTTTGTAGAGGATTATTGAAGCTATTAAGAAAACTCAAGGTTTGATGGAGTCTGTCATCAGGCCCATTTGTCTTTGTTAGCCATTTTTCACTGGCTATGCAAGGGCCTTTCCTTAGCTTTATCATGCTTTCAGCTGTAAGATACATTACTTGGATTGAGTTGCAACAAAGTTGTCAAACCTGAGGAGATGCTAAACTTTCTGATCTGTTTCAAGTACAGAGATGTCTTCAACTGTGCTCTGTGATTCCAAAGCCTGGCAGTTTTACATGCTTCATACACTCTCCTGTTATACCTGGCATGGAGAGCAAATGAACAGGAACAGGACTGGAAAACCACGGTGGCCCTTCCTTTGTTTTGGTGTCTTCTGCCTTTTGGCCTTAATTCCCAAAATGCAATAGATTGTTAGAAAGGAAAAATAAATCTATTTTCTCTGATGGGCCTCTCATGTATTTTAAATTGTATTTCCACAGAATACCCTTTTATTGCTTGTTTGAATGTATCTTGTGTCAAGAACTAATTTTTGGCATGTGTAGGATACTCATTTAAAGGACAGACCAGTTCATAATGTACAGTTATTTATGGCTATTTTACTCTTTCTTCAATGAGATAACACAGACAAGACAAAAAACCTTTGGAGAAAGCAGCTCTTTTAAAGCCTAGAAGAATCTGGAATATCTTTCCTATTTATTTGAACCAGATTATTAAATCCAAACTTCCAAGACAGTGGCATCATCTATTGTTTAAAAGAAACTTCTTATCCTTTGAACTTTCTGACCTCCAAAAGGCAGAGAAGTCTTGACCAGCAGAATCTCTGCTTCTCTTTTTTTTAATTTCCAGACACCACAAAGAATGTCTCATACTGTTTCAGCCTCTGGTTTTCTCTTTTATACTATCAGACTGAACCTGTTTTAATAAGGCTATAAGAATGGCAAAAGTTTATTTCAAATAGGTAATTTCTATTTCCTTATGCAGAATCAGTTTCTTGATGACTGCTTTTTAACACTGATTTTAATTTTTAGGCAAATAATCTCTAAAAAGTAAATGAGTTTCAATTGCAGGCTTTTAAATAAAGTAATAAATATATTGGGTAAACTCTCAGTACATGCTTCTGAGTAATTTTCCTCTAGGCTTCTTTCTGTACTTGCAACCTTACTTTATTTTTATTACAGAATAGAAATATTTCTACTTCACCTGAAATGGAAAAAACCAAAACTTCTTCTGATGCTATAAGTTGCAATCAGTCTCGTTAATTGTTTCATTCAAGCCCCTGAACTACAGATATTACTTCTATACTTCATTGCATTACTATTTTTGTAGAATTACAACTGTCGGTGTCACTTTAAAACTATAAGATTTAAATAATTAAATTATTAAATAATTCCAATGGTGTCTTTGAATAAAAAATTACTTTTTTCTTTTTGTGAGGATCAGCCAGACACCTGAAATTTTTGAAAATAATATTTTATACTTATCTAGAAATATTAATCCAGAATTATCTTGAAGGAACTTTTAAGGTAAATCATTGCCTTATGCATAATTTGGTACATAAATCACGCAATAGGATTATAATGTTCATCATTCACTTTGGGAAGTAATCGGGAAACTTCAGTGATTTTCATAGTATTGCATATGATTGGATTTTGCGTAGCAATGAAAAAAATGCCCTTCCACAGAGTTGTGAGAATTTTAATTAATTCACATAGATGAGAATTTTTTTCAGTACCACAGTGTCCATAGCCTCATGCCCTAACAGCAGTTCAGCTCTGACCTGGTGATGAGTCCACAGCAAAGCCCTTGATCCCATCATGCCCAAACTCTTGGAAGTTCTGAAGGACCTTGTTGCACACCGACCTTAAATAGCAACTCAGGGGAAAGAGCCTGACTGTAGTGGCCTGGATTTCGCATCTAACCAATGACCCAAGCTAACCTCAGTTAGCTTGTGAAATCATGCAAGATCACAGCCCAAGATAAAGGATTAAGAAAACAGGAGAGGTAAGTTGAAAAAGGTAGCTTGTTCTTTCGGGGTCAGCCTCAGTATAAAAGGTTAACTCTCCTGCTCTGCCTGTAGTATTGATAACCTTGAAAGAAATGCTGATAGTGTAAAACTACTGTGTGAAGAAATATTTTGTGTTACGCTGCACCTGAGCTGTATTTAAGACTAATTCCAGCCTGATAGAAGTTATTCTGAAGATTTCATAGGACTGTACTGGCTGGCTGCCACCCACTGTGGTTATTAAGCTGAGCTGTGCCATTTGTTTCTTTATCTCGGGCTGCATGTGCTTGAGCTTTCACTGAGCTATTGTCAGTTTGCCTACACTAATGTATCGCGGCCTCAGGACCACTAATACACAACGCCATGATATAAGTTTCTGTCTTGTTGAATACTTCATAATTCACCAGTGCTTGTGTCTAGCTAGTGAATTTCAAAGACAATACATCATGTTGTGCTTTCAAAGACTGAATCCTTCCTTTGGGGTTATAAGCAAATACTACTCTAATGTCACACAGGCACTGAAATATCTCTTGGGTTCAGGCCTCGTTCATCTCCCTTAATGTTATCTCTGTGCAGCCCTGTGCATAAAAAAAATAAGTGGCGTAATTTCACTTGATGCTTACTGCTTGTGAAAAGGCATTCAGCCTTCAGATGCAAAGGTCTCCGTGCAGAAAATCAGCAGGCTCAGACAGGGAACAGGGATCCTCGCCTCCAGGCAGAAAGGCTGCAGGGTTTCCTTTTGCCCAGCACTGTTAGGATCCAGGTCTCCTGTCATCCAGTGCCTGCTGCTAAAAGCTGAGTGGTTAACAAGCCAGCAGGTGGTTTCTAACATTTTGAAAATAAATTCTTTCTGTTGGCTATTTTAGTTTCTGAACTTTATTCTCCTTTGGATTGTCTTTTCTAAGCGTTCTTGTCTGGTCACTAGATCGAAAGGACATTTGCTGACTCCCATGGCTATTCTAATTCTCTCTCCTAACCATCATGTGCTGCTACCTTGTCATGTTCAAAGGCAAAGAATTGCTGTCAGAAGAAGCTGTAACTTCAAGAAACTGTAGCCTCAAAGACAAATGCTTGCTGGCATGGATAACTTAGTAGCACCATGATCAGGACAAGCGACTCCCTCAGATGAAATAAAACACACAGAAATGAAGCTTTTTTCTTGCTGTCAGTACAATGCCAACAGCACCAGCTTTTCCAGAGCATTGCTCTGCAAAAACATAAAAGAAGAAATGAAATGTCTGTCTTGCAATTCTGAAATAATTTTCAAAAATACTTGCGAGGAAGGTAAGACTGAGCAGCTCCAGCTGGAGCTTTGCTGCAGTTCAGATGACCTGACAAAGAGACATGGTTGAATGAGTGAGTACTACTGAGCATTTCTGAAGGGCTTGGGAATTGTATGCTCTCATTACTGGAGACAAAGCTGATTTTTAACATTTTAGTGAGGCAAATTTATCTACTTCAAGGTAACACATAATCTGTGCTAATTAAGCAATATCAGGTCTCCAGATCTGCAGGCAATTGACTACAGCAATTCTGCTGATCTTGCTGTTTGGAGGGAAGATAATTTTTCCATTAACTGGTACCTGGGAGTGACACTGAAACTTTAGAAAACATTTTGATTTTTTTAATCTTGTCTTTTTCCCTGCTACTAAGTAAAAATGCACTTTCTAACACTAATAAAAAAAGGCTGGTAGAGATACATCTGTGGCAGACATCCCAGAAATCAGCAACTGAATAAAAGATTAAAGGTGCTTATTTGGTTTAGTGACATCCCAGATGATAGAGGAAAAAAGCTCGAGACCTAGTTTTGACAGATGCTAAGTGCATTTCAGCTTTCATTGAGGGCCAAAGGAGTCAAAGAAGCTGAGCCCCAATGGTTTTGATATCTGGGAATTTTGGCCATTGGCCCATGCTTAAAGGATTATTATAGGTTTTGCCATCCCATTCCACTACCTTTTCCCATCCCATTCTTTCAATTTTCTAGCCTGGCTCATTCAGAAAGCCAGTCCTAGCAGCAAGAGGAAGTGGAAATTTTGTTAGCTCTGAGCAGTGTCACCAGGAATTTTACTGAGGGGAGTGTGTTAACCCTTGAATGAACAAGCACTTGTCATCTGTTTTGCAGCTGTGCCAAGGTCACATCCTGAACGACTCCTCTAAGTTGTGGTGTCCTCTTTAAAAGAGTGGGTTGCTAGAAGGATGGTAATAAATGGAACATAAATAGAAAGAACAAATACTGCCTAGAGAATAAAATGACACCACCCTCTCTCACGTTCTGCAAATAGCTTACATAGTCTATGAACTACTCAGATAGGATGTTAAAGCAGAAATGCCTAAGTAGTACAAAGAAATTTTAATAGCTTTCTGTGGAAATTTAGTTTCATATTTCTTCATTTTCTCTCTTATAGAATACCATTGCAGGAGCAGAGAGAGGATGGTTTACATTTATAGAAGGTGCCAAAAGCAGAGAAGAAATATGGTGTTCAGTACAGTAGAGGAAAAGAAGAGAAAGCAAGAAAAATAGACTCTATTGCTCCAGCTATAAGACACTATGTATTTCAATTCAAGCCTCTGTCGTCTCATGTGCTGAATTCTCCCTGATGGGCTGTTCTGTAATCTTCTCCTCCCTAACAGCCATTTTTCTTATCGATACATCACTTCAGAATGAAGGCAGCAGAGATTTTAGCTAAAGTTGTAGTTGCATGAAAACGTAAATCTGCCCTTGCAGATCCCAGAACTACATGACAAACACTACAGAGCACAGAGCCCCTCTTCTGGTTCAAGTGCATTTAAAAATTATTGGCAGGCGGACCTGGAGGCTTTGTGACTGATCAGCCTTGCCTGTGCCACTCGTCTCCCACCAGACTGGCACTATCTGCTCTCTTCCAAATCCAGTGTAAAGCTCACATAAACTGAGCTGGACTCATTGCGTGAGCTGGATTATTTGGCAGAATTTGGCAATTATTAGGAATGCCATTTAGACAGCCATGCTTAAACAAGACTAAACATGTGCAGTGCTTTGTTAGCACAAAGATCTGACACTGATTGCCATGTAGAAAGGGAAAAACCATGGGACTTGTGGGCATTCAGAGTGGCGTCTGCTTCTTGCACTGGCTTATCAAAGGTTTCTTACTCCCTGTGCAGGACTGCTATCCCTGTAAGATGTTCGTCTTTCAGTGAATGATTTTTCCTTTGTAGTACACACTTTTAATGTCACACATGAGAGACATGAGCTCAACTGTCAGCTTCTTCTGTGATGTAATTGATTTAAAAGACAACAAAACTGTGCTTATTGGTAAGGCCTTGTTGGCAGATACATAGATTGTTTAAATGATACATAGTGAAACATAAGCTTAACAGCTAAAGGGCATTAATCTGACATGAAGGATGTACAGGTTATAGTTCAGGAACTTATTCAAGCAGAGAAACATACTTTTATGCCTGTTTTTCCATTTTTTGCTTGACTTAAGTTATTAATAGTATATGCTGGGGTCTTCTCATAAGAGTGCTGCAAACTTCTGTCCTTTGCATACTAATGTGTGGACATCCATTTTTAGTCCAATATTAATTTAATCAGTGTTATATTTGTCAATAACACGTATTTAACAATGCTAATAAAGACATATCAGTGTAATTACAAGAAAGCAGAGTCATGAAAGAGTCATAACTCATGACTTCCAAATAAGAGTTATGACTGGAAACCAGAAGCAAGGTCTGAACATGTTGGTTTGTAGTTGGAGGTGATATACTGCCTTACACTTGTGAGGAGTAGTACCTAAACTTAAAAGCAGGTTATTAAAATTAATAACCCTCTTTGGGTTAGCTTTTGTCACTTGCCCATGGCTGCGCATCAGTTCCCTGGCAAAACAAGGAATGAAGCTGACTCTCAGCTACATATTCTAACCTCTTGCAGTAACATACTGCTATCCAGTCTGAGGCCACACGAGGCAATTGCAAAGTCAGTTCAGGAGATCACCACCAGGTACTCAGGAAGTCAGAGGACTTTTCAAAGCACATGTGAAAAGTGCTCCTGGAGGTCATTTAACCTGTTAGTTACACTTTAATTTCCTGATCATATGTAAGTCTATGCCTGATCATATGTAAGTCTATGCCTGTTGCTTCACTGTGTGATGCAATCTATAGCATAGAGAATTTTTCAGTGGCAGAAGCATGTTAAATCACTTCCTTCCAAATTTGTGAGATGTAAAATAGCAGCCTGAGCTTTTCACCTTTGATTTTATAGGGCTAAAAGGTTTGTTTTATGGACCCAGGTGGTAGCAGCTTTTACTTTGCTGAATAATTTATCTTTTGCAACCTGAATTGTATTTTCCAGTTACATTTAGGGAAGAACATCATAGGAGCCTGTTTCATAATTTGATGTTGCATTTTTAAATTTAAACTGACTTTACCACAAAAATCTTTTATTTCATACTTTTTTGCTCTTTACTCCAAAAGTTATTGTATGAAGGTTATCTTATCTTTACTTATAGCTGTTTCTCTAATACTCATTTTAAAAGTTAGTGGAAAAAAAAGACAACCACTAGACCAAACAATTGAATAAACCTTTCAGCTTGAAAGCTGTTAATTTTGTCATGATTTCAGCATAAAACTCTTAACTGAAAAATAAATGTTTCAAGATAATTTTCCAAAAAGCCCAGATTCTGGATGGGCTTGAAAAAATTACAAATGAAGACTAAATTAAGGCTTGTTTTAGTTTTTTACATATTTCACAGAGCTCCTAGAGTTAAATAATTAATAATGGCTAGCTACTATACAGTGTAATCCAGACTAGGTAATTGGTTTGCATTTTTATTACATTTTAATACTCTGCAAAGCTTCCTTCTTGATGCTCTGTGTGCTTTTCTCTCACTTGACTAGTTGTCCTGGTTTGAGACAAATTCAGAGGAATGCCTGAAATGAACGTCCTCTGATAAAAGGCAGGTTACAGCTGCTCCTCCCCCACCAGGTTCAGGAAGAAATTTCTCGGAGGAAAGTGAAAAAGAAAAAAACTATTTATTTAACAAGTAAAGTGCACGCAAGCACAGGAAAAGAATAATGCTAAGTAATAAAACCTCTCACTGTGGAGAGAACCTGGGTAGATTTTCAGAGTCCGTTCTGGGTGTGACTTTCTCCTCTTTGGAGCTGGGTCGGCTTGGGCCCCTCCGGGCCAAGGTGTAAGGTCTCCTGGCTGATGTTCTGGTGTTGTTGAAGAAGAGCAGAAGAAACTGAAGTTCCAGGAAAACTCCTTGCTTTAGCTAACGAACAAAAAGCTAGCTAGAAAGTGGGAGAATGCCACTCTCTTCCCTGCTGCAGAGAGCCGAGCTGAGCAGCCGGGCAGGAGTAGCCAGCAAGCTTATGTCTGTTTTTGAACATAGTGCAGAAGGAATTCCACTGGCTCTCCCCCCTCTCCCTTACCTAGTTTTACAGCTACAGAAAAGGCACAGGATTCATGTCTGGTCATAGAGCAGCGATAGGGGATACACATAATAGTCACTCCAAGACACTAGCCAAGAAATTTGAATAGGCTAGATGAAAGGGTATGGTTTTTGTAGTTTGTGCCATAAATATTTTTAAATCTTCAAAAGTAACTTTAGCAGTTTGGCTGAAAATTAGATACCAACTTTTAAACAGTACTTTAGCTCTTCTTCTTAGCACTTTGTGCTGGGATAGCAATGTATCAATTGTACTTTTTCCTGACCTGCTGTAACATAATGGGGAGAACATTATCTGTGCCTATGCACATGTGGTGTCAACAAGTGAATTAATATTTTCAAATTTTTCTTAGTTCCAGGTGAAGATAAGGGAACTTCACATCTTGTGTTATTCCTTGTAAAGCTCAGTAGGAAATTTACATTTTCCTAAGGAAACCACAGTGGTTTCATAATATCAAGTATTTTGCACTGACTTTTGACTTCCAGACATGTCCTGGTGCACTGAAATCTTGAATGACTCACCAAGCCAAAAGTGGGTGTGAGTTTGACAAACAGATGAGGGTGGTGAGACACAGGAGCAGATTGCCCAGAGAAGCTGTGGATGCTCCATCCCTGGAACTGTTCAAGGTCAGGCTGGATGGGGCTTTGAGAAACCTGGTCTAGTGAAAGGTGTCCCTGCCCATGACAGGGGGTTGGAACTGGGATGATCTTTACAGTCTCTTCCAACTTCCATGCTATGATTCTATGAATGTTACTTTAAAGATTATTCTAACTGGTTCCCTCTAACACTCAAGTGTCATTAAGTAAACTCCAATGAAGAACAAATGCAATTTTATTCTTTTCACTTTTCTTTGCATTTTGGAAGTAAAATACAGAAAACGAGTTGTGGAAATGAGATAACCTGTAGAAAATCATGGCATGGTGTGGTAAATGGGAGGTATCCATCAGAGCTTCATTGACATGCTGGTTTTTGGGAACAAGAAACACTGCTTTTAAAATCAAGGATGCTAAATAGGATTTGTTGAAGAGAGTAGTCATGTTATGTTAAGAGCATAATATGGAGTGTCACTGCTCCAAGTTATGTGCAACAGAATCCCAGTTCAGGACTAGATGCAGGAAGTTCTTTATCTCCAGCAATTCCTTGTTGCCTACAGTTTGCTGTGTTCTGTTCTCATGTGTTTTCTATCCGTAATCGTGTATGTGAAATAGAGTGGAGCAGGCTCTGGTGAAGACTAAAACAGCAAGGTTCATTAGATGTACATGATCCCTGTGCAACTTTCCTGGTCCAGGTACACCCTGAATTTGAACAAATTCAATTGTATTTTGACACAGAGAAATATGCAAAGATACTAAACAAAGATAGCAGTTTCCTTTAAATGCTTTTAATCTGCATATTTTTGCTTTAACTTGCTTCATTAATTTGTATTCAGATATGGAGAAGTTCAAGATTAACTGCATTGAAAGTTGTATCCTGATCTCTGTTGTAAACATTTACACTGCAGTAGTCCAATTATTTATCCATAAAGTAAAGTAACTGATGATAAACTAGATTTCTGGTATGACAACACAATGGAATTTTCCATTCAAAAATGTTGAATGATTAAAATAGCACCCAAAACTGGGTATGATAGAGACCTGTTAAAATATTATCCTGAAATCTCTTTTTACTTTTCATCCCAGTAATTTAAACAATCATTAATTGCCAGCTACATAAAGTATTTCCAGTCAAAGGTTTTAAGAAGAAATTATTACTGTTCAGCACACAAGATGTCAATGCTTTTAAAATCAATTTTTTTTTTCCATTATTCTTGTATGTGCTAAAAGTCAGAATAAGGCTTCTGGGTCCTGTCAGAAAAGAAAATGTAGAATTTTGGAGGGAATATGGTTCTTTGGCTGCATGATGCTCCTGCAAACTAAGCAGGAGTCTCTAAAGCTATGAGCATGGATGGAATTTTATGAACCCATAAAACTTGAAACCTGAGGCTCAGCTTCAGTGTGCTTGATGTGCTTCAGACATTCCTGCTTAATTATTTTGGAAGAACACATCAACTCTTCTGTTCCTTACCAACCAAAATGCCTCAAACCTTTGAAAAAATTATTCCCCTATGCATTGAAGATCTGCCAATACTGCTTTTCCTGTCCTGCAGAAAATACATTTTAGGAGACAAATATGACATTGTTATGAACAGATTGGAAGGTAGCCTGCTGTCTTTATACAGCGTGTTCTCAGCCTGCAGAACCACTGGCACATTTGTAGGCAGGCAGTGCACTAGCATTCACTTCGAACAATTTATTAGGGTCAGAATTGAACCTCTCTCTTCACCTCACACAAAAGCACTTTGATAGAGAAGGCAAAATGGTGAAGAATCTGTTCCTGCTTTTAGCTGCTTAACTCCTTAGTCAGCCCATTTCCACCGGCATAAGAGTTACTATGCAGAACTTTCTTGTGCAGATAAGCCTTGTGCAGATAAATCCCCCTGCCTTTGGAATGTGTGCATTTTCACTGCTGCCCATTAAAGCGGCAGGTATGCTGCTATCTGATGTCACCTCAGACAAATTTTCCGTGTCATTGCTATGCTGCCTGTCTTATGCTAGAGATGGATGCTTCTCTGCTCATAATAAATCACGAGTCAGGGAAGAAGTGATGTGGTTAGGCACATGTTGGCTGGTGTGCAGTTAACTAACAGGTTATCGTTGTTCAAATAGCTATAAATGTTGTTGTTTGAATAGCTATAAATGTTGCTCCTGACTCAGGCAGGGCTCACCCATTTCTTCACAGGTGAACCCAGGTATCCCATAGCTTTTCCACTCTGTGAGTGGCTGCGGCCATTATGACCCCAGAATAAATGACAACATCCGACTCCTGGTGGTCAGGCACCAACGTCTAAGATCACCTCTTGGTGATGGTGAGCACCCAGAAACCCTGAGATCCTTACTTTGTTTATTACAAGTTGGTTGGTTTCTGTTCTCCTCTCCCAATTTTCTGTAGAATCCATAAATATTTATCCCTTTAGTTGAGTATGTATCAGTTCCGGAAAGTTCTATGTTCCTTTATGTCCCATTGGTTGTTCCCTGTGATCCCTCTTATGGGTTGCTCCCATTGGCTACCTCCTTGTTAACTCCACCCCTATCGCTTTACCCGATTCGCTGTTACCCTTGTCCCCGCCTTTCTTATCCTGATTATAAAATCTCTGGACCCTGTGTAAAACCCGTTGTTTGTCTTTGGATCTTTCAGTTGTAGGGGGCGTCCCTCCTTTTTCTTTGCCTCCGCCCGCACGCCCGTACAGCTTAGCTTGGGGCCAGCCCCCTCGGGTGAGGAGCTCGCTCTTGGACTGCAGAGTCGCTGTTTGTCAGGCACAGCCAGACCTCCTGGCTTTCCCCTGGCTCAGCGCGCCCTCGTTTCTCGCTGTTCCTAACAGCATACAACACAAGTCTTCTTGTTCAGTCTGAGTGCTGCAAAGTTCTCAGAACTATGAAATCCAAAGCATCAGTTCAAGAGCCACATGCATTTTTTAATCTCTGTGCAATATAATTTTTAATATTTTCAATAGTTACATTCAAAGTAAGCCTTGGCAAGATTTCTTACCAGAGATTATAGCATGAACCTTTTTAGTTTTATATTAACTCGAAATCATTGGAATTCTACCAATGGGAAAAAAATGAGGATGAACCAACTTTTACTTTATTGAAGTTTAAAATTTGCCTCAGCAGGGAATCAAGCCTGGATGAGTTCACTTGTATAGGAAATGCTTTATAACCTCTATTTTAGGCATCAAGCCTAGGTGTTCTGAATCATCTTCTCTGGAGACTGCTTAGCTCCTTCCTCTGATACAGAAAAGTTAGATTTCCACTATGCCTGAGGTGTTTATCCTCTTTTGGATATTTGGTTCAGTGAAGGCCACACAATATGAAAAATTAGGCTTCCATAGGAAAATTTCATAAGCTTTTAATTAAGGAGAAATTTTAACAACATATTAGTAATAATATTTAAATCATAAGTGGACTTGCAGAACTTTGTGGACTGTAACTATATTTTGATATTTCATAGTTTAAAGGGAAATGACAGATGCTGATGTTTTACTCTTTTATTTGATATAATCAGTGCAAATGGATTTAAGAATATGTGAGTAGGGAAATCACTCTGGATTTAATAATTAACATATCAGTGTAATGCTATTTTTTTTGCTCCCTGTTGAATCTAGTTCACAGATACAGGGGTGGCAAACATTAATAGTGTCACTATTGCCTGTTAACATAGCTCATTAGCATGTTGTAATAGTCATTAACTTTGCAAGGAATGATTGATTCCTATGGAAACAAAGGCTTCAAGTTAAAAATAAATAAATGAAGAAATGTCTCCAGGAACAATCTGTGCACTGCATATGTATTTAATTCATATAATTACTGTACTTTCATGCTGTTCTCAAGACTGCTTGCTCATAGTACAAATTCTAATGGCATAATGAAAATCCATTGTATTCCACTCTCATTTGATATTTGTTGCTTTTATAATTGTAATGCCATTTTACAAAGAAAAAATTTCCCTGTGATCAGAATCATCTTGTAGTAAGATGGGGAAATGATTTTTGTTTATCAATGGCATACCTGTAAGTCCTGGGTATAATTCTTCCAGTTTTTGAGGCCTGAAGAATAGGCCTGTATTTAGGTGTAGATAAGGTTACATAATTTTGTTCTGTAAATACGTAGAGTTAGTATACAAATCAAGTACACCATGGCTATGCTTTCTTTTCAGTATTCAGGTGAACATAACCCTGTTGATTGTCAGCAATGTGGGCATTTCCAGACTCTTCCCAGGGCTTTCATCAGTTGTGAATACAAAAGAAGTTTCTGCACATTTGGAGTCTGGCTGTTATTCTCCTTCAACAGCATGATGTGTCTGACTTGTCTCTTCTGGTTCTATTAACATTCACTGATGCTGAAGCATCCCTAAGATCCAAAATGTTGTGGAAGTTTTTCTCTGAGCTATTTGAGCTCTCATTTTCTTACCATGTGGTTATGATTTGGGGGTATTTAAGCCTGTGAAATTTGCTTTTTAATTTCTTCATCGTTTTTATTTTCTGGAAATCCTTAAGTCAGTGGTCTTTATGTGTGTTTGCAGATTTCCCAGGTAGAGTAAGCTGCTACTCAGATGCCTTTCTAGGTGTCTGGTGACTTCAGATATTATTTCTCCTCATTGTCATTCATATATGTTTTTTTAAATGACAGATTTTTAGAAATTCCTCTGAAAGCTTAAATTTCACTTGTATGCTGAGTTAAAACTAATCTCATGGTTGGTCCAAAATATGGTCTAAAATGCAACAGTAATTTGCTCAAGCTAATATGGCCTACCTAGGATGGTCCAAAAAACTTGATTTGCTCGCACCAATCTGAATGGCTTTTTATGATTTATGACATGATCTTTGTTGTTCTGTCAATGACTTGTTATCGTCAGTATTTACAACTCCCTTAATCTTTGTTTCAGTTTGACTCCTTTCCAACAAATTATTTATAAAAAATATTAAATAGCTAGGCACCAGCAACTGTTCTGTGGAAATGCCCTTGGAAATACAGCCACAGCCTGGTGCTTTCCAGTGAGATCAACAAGACCTATACTTGACAGGTTTTAATTCTTTTGATGTATGCAATGCTGATTTTGTATCCTTCTTTATTAATTAGGATATTGTGCTGTGTGCAGTTAGTTGTGCCTTGAAGGGATCTAAGTGTATTGTATAACACTATTAAGCTTTATCAATCAAAAATGTAATCTCATAAAAATATTGAACTATATTGCGATCTATTATATGTAAGAGTATTTAGATTAGTACTTCATGTATTGGTGTCCTTAATTGAGTCCCCTATCAGCTATTCCATTATTTCCATTGGGATCGACACAGGATAACAAAGTCTGTAATTACTTCAGGTATTATGCCCCACTTACCCTTTCTATGCCTTGGCAGAAGATTATTTTCTTAGCTTGCTCCTCTGAAAATTACCATTAAAAATTGGAGACGAGTCTGTGGTCTCATTGAAAATCCACAACAGTTCAGTCTTCTCCTATACAAGTTCTCCTCCGGCTATTAGTTGAGAGTTATCTGGATGTGCTGAGTTAGACCTGCTTTTGAATTAAATGAATTTAAAGTAGCATCTATTGTATTATATTGTCTCAGTTCTAACAGAGTGGATTCATTATAACCACATAATTTACTTTTTACAAGCAAAGTACATAGCAGAAATATTTCTGGAAAATCTCTGTGTCTGTGTTATTAACACTTGCCCCTTGCTTACTGAACAATATCCCAATACAATTAAGATACTAATCATTATTAGTGTAATAAAAAGTCTCTTCCTTATTAATTTTAGTGGTCACAGGCTCTTCTTATGACTTTCAACTTTCCTCATTAGTGGTTTGCTTTCCAGTGGCTAATTTATATTCATTGCTATTATCATCCCATTTTCTAAATGACATTTTCCAAGAGATTTGTTTGTTTTCCTGTGCTTCATCTGGGTTATTAATTAATGTTTCGTCTTGATCATAGGTTTGGAAATTTTGTGGCTGTTAGGGAAATGTTCAAATCTCAATTTCCTTTTTTTTTATAAGTATTATTTATTTTAAATTATTTTTCACAGAAGATCCACCTTATGTTTGTTCCGTTTCTTAAAATCCATCTTTGAAAGCCCCAAACACATCCTCTTGGTATGGGCTCCACTGCTTTTGCACGTGATCAGTACAATGATGTCATGTACTCAAGCAACTGCTTTTTCCTGCTGGAACCAATTCCTGTTTCTGTCTAGATGATGTAAAGTTCACTTTTTTTTTTTTTTTTTTTTTTTTTTTTTTATATTTGGAGGCAGTGCTTTTTGACCCAGGAAAGTGTCGTCTGTAGTTTGTGTTTCTGATGGCTGTAACAGTGGCAGTATGACACTTCCCTTCTGATGTGTCCCTGTGTGGCAATTTAACAGTCTTTCCAGTCAAGATAGATAAGGAAGGAGCTGAAAACAGTATTCTTAGATGAGCAATTTGAGTATCACTCAGTCATTGGTGATTGTGTGTGAACATTTGATGATACTGATGTCTCCAAAAATACCTGTTGAACTTTTTGAACGGGGGTAAGTAGGACTTGGGAGGGACCTGAGGGAGGTTAGAAATCTGTCTCACTCTCTTTTAGTGCTTACAGTTTTAATTCCCTGTCTCTTAAGAATATTGTAAAAGAGAAGGGTGTTTCATTCTACATTTTGGACATTGTGACCAGTATATGTATATTCTTCAAGAGAATATTCTTGGAATAACAAGAATACTCTGGAAAAACTTTTACTTTTGCTATAATATAGGCCATGCTTTTGCGATATTTTCTCTCCTTACTCCCTTCAGTCATGTCTCTAGTGAATTTTCAAAATAATTGCTGCAGCCACAGAAAAAAAGAATGTTTTTAATTAGGTGGGCACAAAAGCAGAATTAAGGTTTAAAAGTCTCATCAAATCTTTCTCCTTCTACCATTTATCATTTTGCAGTCAGGAAGATTTCCTACGTGCTTAAATAAATTGTTCCCTTCTTCTATGAATTTCAGTACAATCCCACATAGTTCAGACATTTCAACAGCAGTGGTTGCCACTGTAACTGCTTCTTATGGGAAATATTCCTGTAAGCTAAACCCTCATATTAGATTAGTGACTTTTTATTTAGATGTGGAAATGTTCAGTGAATAACGAGTCACTGCAAGAGGCTTTTCAGCAGCAATGCTCTAAAGCAGTGCACTGAAAAAGAGAATGATGTGGTTGGATTAGCAATGGCCATACCAAAAGATATATTGACCCACTTCCACGAAAAATCCATCAGTTACTACAGGAAGATGAATCTAGCAATATCAGTAATATTTCCAGCTGAAAACCTTTCCTATCAAGCCATGCAGCCTATGCATTATTGTTTGAGAAATTGTAGCTTTGCCTTTCTGTTTGCCAGCAACTGGCTGCGGTACTGCAAAAGCACAGTTGTTCATTTCAGTGGGAGTAACTTCTGATAACACCCTACCCCCAAATTCCCTCTCTTCCTCATTGTGTTCTGGCTGAAGCATCTCTTTATCCCTGATTTATTACAGGAAAGAAAAATGTTTTTCAGCTCTTTATGATTTTTGCATTTTATTGTGGTTATGTGGTTTGGATTTTTTATTTCTTTTTTACTTTGTCATTCAGCCTACATGGCTTTGTTCAAATCTAGATTGAGTAAGATCAGTTTAGGTTTTGCCGATTTTGTTAATTGTTCCTTAGCTATTGCACAGTTTCAGATCAGAAATGGGTTCCACCTGCTGACAGTCACTGTCCCCTCTCAAAGCATGTTGGCTACAAGCCGAGGACTCCTTGTGAATGACTGCCCATTTCAGAATCACTTATAAATTAAAGGCTGCATAGACTCTCTGATTTAGTATGAATACTGAAGAAAGTGCTTTCCAGAATGTTGCTTTGGCTCTTAATAAACACTGGTATTACTTTAAAAAGAAAAAAAAAAATAAAGCAACAAAAAAGTAAAACAGCAGAAGATGAAACAGAGCAAAAGAGGAATTTAAATTCTCACATTTAACTACTTCTGTTTCTTAGTGATTATGTATTTGCTGTACTCAGAGGCTATGTGTCTCTCCCCACCTATCCCATAGGATTTAAAAGCACACATAGGCAAGAGTAATGTCATACAAATTTGGGTCTTCTGTGTAGGAGAAATATTGAAAGAACAGGTTCTTACTTTGCAGGACCTTGTAAAAGTATAAAAGGAATATCTGCTAGCAATGATTCTGAAAAGCAGATATGTATGAGACTCAAAAATATTGATTTGAACAATATCATACTGCAAATCCAGATCATAAAACTTACCTGATTTCTCTTGATTTGAACTATTGGCCTGACTTTCCTTTTTTTAAACCTTACTGTGGGAAGTTTTCTTTCTTGTCAGTGGGAAGCTTGGCAGCCTAGATTAGAATGTTTGCAGTCTACTAACATGATGTGCCAGCCTGGCTGATGTATGAACTCCAGACACATTTGGACCAAACCGTAGATCTGTTTGGCAAGTCTAAGACAGAATTTCTACCCACCTACTACCCCATCCCCTCTACTTAAGATTTTCTGTCAAATGTCATTTATGTTTTGAAAAGCTTTCTGGGAATGGATGAATTCTGTCCAGTAGGAAAGGCTAATAAGAGAGTTTTCACACACTGACCAAAGCCCATCATGTCAATGCAATACTGGTGCATCATCCACGCAAAAGTGGTTGGATTTAGTTTAATCTGAAGGATGATTAATGTATAATTTGACAGTCTCAGACTCTGCTCTATAAATACACATTCTTAAAGGATTCTTCTTAGCAAGGATTTTGGGTTTTGCTCCTTTTCAGAAATTTATTTCTCAAAGTGAACCCAGATCTGAATTCCTATTCAATTTGATTGTGTTTGAAAAAAAATTTTAACTGCTTATTTAAAATAATTTAGTTACATTTACGCTGATCAAAAACATGACAAAGACCTTAATCCTCAGAAGAATCATTGATTATTTCAGGGGAAAAAGTAAAAGGAAAAAAAAGGAAAAAGCAAATGGAGAGAAAATTATCAGGAGGAACTGGGAGGGGAGGAGCAGGTGGGAAGAAAAGGAAAAGCAACCAATTTGGCACCTGTGAGGGCCTACATCTGGAACCGGTAAAGAATAAATTGTTTTAAAAGCTTGTGATATCACATAAAAGCAGGCAAACCCATTCTAAGGGAATGATGGAAACCTTTTAACTGGAAAAAAGAGAGAAGGAGTAAAAAAAGAGACTTTATTCCAGACTTGTAGTTTTCCAGCAGACCTGGTGTGACTACTGCAGATTCCTCAAGTACAATATAAATACATATATGTATATATATATATATGTATGCATGTACTGTTTGTAATTTTTTTTTCAATTGATCAAGGATTTTTCTATGGTTATTGAAAACAAAGAAGAGAAAATATTACCAAGCCAATTATGTAATTTGTAAGATTTAAACATCTAGCATGCCAAATGAATCTCCTCTGGAGACAACACTTTTTACTTTTTGATTAAATCCAAAATACTGAAGCTAAAACCCAATGTTGCAAGGCCTGTGTAAAAATTCCCATTACCTCAGGAAGAACAATTATTCTCTGATGTAAGTTACAGTACTGTCTTGGAATGGCAAAAAGCCTAAACTAAGATCAAAATGGTATTCTAAACTAATTCAGCTGAGAAGAGGCATTAGCAAATAATTACCATAAAAAATGTTCAATTATTATATTTGAATAGGACTTTTTACTACAGTCTCAAGCAAAAAGATTTGTTTATCCCAATAATCCATGTCTGTGCTAGGAGTTTTCATATTATGCTTCACAAATTTGGAGCCATTAAAAAGCAAACAAACTGCAGGAGCTCACATGCAAATAACTAAAAATATGAATATTCATGACTGCAAGTGTGACCCTGAATTCTGTTGACAGTGGATGATGGCATAGAAAAGGGGTTGATGCTCTTTATGGATTTTATGACTTTAATTCAAGGTCCATTTAGCATATTTGTTACTTTAGTTTAGCATCCATAATCTAGCAACACAAATTTTGGCTTCTCTGTTTTGCTAACAGCATTTTTCTCTTTTTTAATCAAACCTGTTTTAAGAGACAGATACAGCTCAAGGGAAAAAAAAAATCCACTATTAAAACTGAATTCCAGTAGCAACATCTTCTTTTGTCTGGTCTGCTAAGGAGGATCAGTAGAACACATGCTTTAATGAGAATGAGGTGAAGTGCACATCTAATGTGTGTCATCCTGAAGCCTGATCAGGGAAGAGAGGTTATTCATCTGAATCCAGACTGCACCCTTTGATTTGAGACAGAAATATAATTTTAAATGGTTAATTAAAATTTGTAATTTTTTTCCTTCCTTTGGCTAAAAATAAAATAGCATATTACAAAATTTTTTATTCCCTGGTGCTTCAGGGAGGAATTTTTTTTTTCAATAAATAAGATTCTATAAGCTCTGATGGTGCAGCTGAAGGGCTTTACACTAAATCCTAAAAAACACTCTAACTTTTCTCCAGTAAAGGTCTATATAAATTTAGCTGCTCTCAGCCCAGAAATATCAGGTGTCTGGAGACTGAATCCTATTCTTTAGATGTGTTTGATATAAAGGAACATCTTCTTTATGGGAGTCTTTCAAAAGAAAAACATTTCTGCTATTGGATGATCCATTGACATCAGGGAAGAGAGGATGCAGCTGAACATAAAGACTGATGAGTCAATTTAAGAGAACCTCTTAATCTCCTATATTTCTTACTTTTATCCATTATACTTTTAGTGTAGCAAACTCCTATTTCTTTAATTAAATTTATAGTCCTACATACAAGGTTTCACATTAGTGAATAAAAATGCTTAAGTGAGTGTACTTCTGCAATGGGAAGAATGAGACAATACATTTCAAGACTACCTAGAAAGACTTTATACAATTCTCCTGAAGGTAAAACAGATACTTCCTCTGTCTGATTTAACTGATGTTATGCATAGCAAGATGCTGGCATTAAGGAAAGAATTGTAGGGGAATAAGGTTTTGACTTAATCAGAATTACAATGCCACAGGTTATCAGATATTCTCTACCCTTCATTCCTAGACTGACTCCTCAAGCTATTTGAAAGGCAGGTTGTCCATGCCATAGACTCAAGATAACACTTCTAGAGAACACCAAGAGCCCACACAGGAAGTCTATCTATATTATCTAGATAAGGGGAGGAAGAGCTGGGTTCATCTGGTTTTTTACTTAAATTTGTTTGTACATACATCAAACATTGTATCTATGATAATATCTACTGTCATTTGAACTATTCCCATTATTTTGCAGAGTTACAATTATTTCTTTCTTTAGAAAAGATATTATCCAACAGGTTTATGTAAGTGATAAGACTTGGCTTAGTCTCCCTTTATTATTTATAGATAAAAAAATAAAAAAGGACATAAGACGCCATAGTTGTTTTTTTTAAAAAAAAAGCTTTATCAATAAATTATATCCTTCCTATGAAAAGCATGCTGTGCAAATGCATTTTCTGCCAGCTATACATTAAAATCTTACAAGGGCACGAGGAATGGAAAGTGTCTTTCTAATGGATCATCCATCTTAGAAATTATTTGAATTCATGGATTAAATGTCAGCTTTGAAATCTTTTGGTGATTTATTTTGGATCTTAGAAGAAATAACATCTCTACTGCAAAATAAAATTATTGCATTTTCATATTCTGTATTAGTTATTTCTGGAAAAATAGTTTTAGAAAAATAACCTGGGGATGCTTCCTCCCCCCAGCTTTGAAAGTTTCCAGCATTCCATGTTGCTTTTGTAGTGGAGTTGCCAAGACAAAAGTGGAAAAGGGCTTTGGGATTAGTGTGCACCATGCACTGAAAAGAAGGTGACACTGGCTGAATGTACTGATATGGTTTCTCAGGTGCCAGTACACAGAACTTGGACAGAGTTTAGCATAGAATTTCCACTTCAAAAGAATTGAAGTATTGGAGCAAACCTTTACAAATTCTAGCAATATAAGTAAAGGGAAATATCAAGAATATTTATCAATTTGACATGATCATTTAAAAATGGGGTAGAGAGAAGGCTGTGTGTCCCTTCCCCCGCCCCAGGCAAAGTGAGAAGTATTGACAGAGAAATGATTGACAGTCAGTAAAAGCAACAGAAAGATCCTTTGGCCTTTTCATGGATTTAAATCAGATTTGGAAACACATTAAATAAAATTAAATTCAGACATTTAATTGCAATGCCTGAGCTAAGAGCTGAGTTACTTTAAGCACCTCTGTAATTGGAGAAGATTGATAGACATGTCTGAAGGCAATTCAGTCTCCTTAGTATCTGGACTATCCCTCTGGTACTATCCCATTTTCTCCTCTGTGATAGTTTCCAGACTGAAATTTTTCAAGTAAGTGGCTAAATGAGACAGATTGAATCCAGGTTTAAGAAGCCAAAATCATTTTGTACTGATGAAGAGAAGCAGGGACAAAATTATTTATGGAGCTTTACAGGCACTGAACATAGTGGAGCTCTGTTGGTCTTAGTTTACCTGTATTTTGATAGCATTTGTTGCTGAAGTGTCTAAGGAATTGTCTCTCAACTGATTTCTTCATAAAAAAGCAAAGGCTACTGATCTGTTCTTCAAGTGCCTGCAAAAGTATTCTGGCAGAGGAACTTATAGGTAAAGATGCAGTCTCCCTATTTTAATAATCAGGAAAAATATCAATAAGGCAATATACAGTGATCTCTTTTTCTTTTTGAATATGAAAGTACTGGATCTTACATGTTCTCTAAATGTACCTCTGGGAAAGTGCTGAGGAGATTCTAAGATTAAAATTTAATAAGTACAGAGTTAAGAGAGTTAAATTTAGGTTGTCAAAAATGTAGATGAAAAAATTGAAATCTTTGTTACAAAGAGAAGATAGAGAGAACTTCAAGATCTTCATGCAACTCAGAAGATGAAGGACTAAATTTTAATGGATTAAGGCCTGTGAACAGTTTCAGAAAAGGATTGCCAAACAAGCGAGGAAATTTTTGTTTTAAGTGAGTAAAGAGCTTTAGGTAATCAGAATTGCAGATTTTCTCTTATAAGCTAAGAGAAAGCCTTGATATTCTACTAACCTTTTCCTAGAGGCTCAGTAAAAGTCTCTTTCATGAGTACAATACTGAAAATAGGAAAAACAACAGAGTGTTTGCAGCATGAACAATGTAGGGGAAAAAAGTCCTAAAGATGCTCTAATGTCATTATGCATGTTTCAGAAACAAGTTAATTTTGAGTACTGTGGTCAAGTATGGTTATTTCTCCTAGAAAGTGTTATGGAAAGAGAATTTATCTAAATATAGGAGATGAAAGTGGTTGAGACATAAGGTAATAAGTTTGTATAAAAATAGACTATAAATGTTTAGATTATAATGAAGCGAGAGAATGAAAATGAAAGGAGGTGAAACTGGCAAATTAAGAAAATAATTTGTGTGTTCCCTTTACAGGAATTCCATTATACTAGGGAATCCCATTATACAAGATGAAAAGGAATTCAGATGTATTGAAAGTAATTCATATAAATATGAGGGGATATTTCAAGTTGCTGTGTTTTCAGTTGCTGTCCACTTCATCACCTGCTTTCACACTGGTGCTATTCCCTACTGGCAGAAGTCCTATTCAGACCTTGTAGGACATATTTTTTCAACAATAGAGAACAAAATCTTGTTTACATTTATAAAGTGAGTGTTAGCTGATGGCTATGGCTTAGACTGTGTCACATGAGTTAATGCTTTCCAGCCATTTTTCCAGGGAACAGAGGACTGCACCACAACTCTTTCTGCATAGTCTCTGGGGAAGGCTAAACACTGCTGACATTCCTGAGTTGCTAGACTTTTTCTTTTACCTAGGGATGCCATTCCTTTGCTGTAGGAAGAAATCCTCTAGTAGATACTAATTTACAGAGTAGCCACACAACTAAATTCAAGCTTACTATATCAAATGGGGAGAAAAAATAAAGTTAAAAACCAAGTGAAAATAAAGATATGCTAGATAGAATAATTGACTCTGATTTTGTTTTATTTTGGTGGAGCTTAACTTGCATTTGGTGGTATTGAACGGAACAGTCTTGTTAAGCAGAGTGGAAACAGGCTGAAAGTATGTGGCAGATACGTGACCCAGAATATCAGTGCTAGTTTGTTGCCTTTAAAGTAGTCAAAAACATATTTTGGGAAAGGGCATATGGTCTGACAAAGAAGTCTGCCATTGGAAATGAGGGAAACATAAGGACATGGAAAAACACAACAGCATTTAAAAGCACTTACATTCTCTTGAAAAGCACTGTAGGATGTTAAAAAGGCTGTTGGAAACATTTTTGAAACTTGGGGCCATGGGCTACTGCTCTTTAGCAGATATATTGAAAACCTTTATGGCTGAGGAGGACATGGATTTCTTAGCTACATAGATGAACAAAACCTCTCAAGTTTGTGACCAGTAGATGAAAAAGGTTTCATATGTGGTCAGAACAAGTGTTTGTACGTGCTGGTTTGTTGTATTGATGGATAGTTATTGTACCAAACAGTGCTGCTATAGAAGACAAATACCTGAAATCAAAACATTATTCATGGCCAGTTTAGAAACAGCAATGAAACAAGCTTAAAACAATAATTTTATATAACTTCATATTTATGTCACTGCTCTGAAAGACACTGACCTTCTTCCCTTGGGAAAAAATGAAATTTGAAAAATTGATTCAAGTTATTCTGAAGATATAGTTAACCCAGAGATAAATATTCTGGACTCTTGCTGGAGTAACCTACATGAGTAAAAATGCATTAAAGATTCATTGCCTTTGCTTTGGCCAGGATGGACGAGGGAGAAAGAAATAATTTAGTTCTGTATGAAAAAGGAAGACAGGAATTTTAGTGAGTATCTTTTTAAAAAGCTTTGATGCCTAAAAGATGTAATTTCAAGTACAAAAGAAATCTCACAACTTAAGTGAGATAAGTATTAGTTATAACTATTTTAGGAATAACTAATGCAGTCCTGAGATTTTGGAATGAGACAGGACGGTTTGCATGTTGCTTTTTAAAAAGGCAGGAACATGAAAGGAAGATTCAGTGTCTGCCTCACTGGGAAATGCTTAGGACCATCCTGTGTTTGAACACTCTGCCTTCCCCAGTTTTGTCTGAAAGCCAAGTGAAAGTTTTAGTCTGAATCAGATGACTGTGGGAGGTACAGAAATGTGTGGCTGTTGGTGAGTGATGTTCTTCCTGAGGTGAGGTTGTACATGTTTTTCTCTGCCAGTCCACACCTACCAGAGACTACTAAATGAACAAGGCATCCACCTCCCATGTAAGCCTACTAGTTCAAACAGTTTCATCCAAACTGACCTCTCAGTAGTTCATGTGGGATGGTGATGCTGGAAGCCCTCCCAAATCAAATTCTGAGGGGAAAATGAAGATTTGAGTCTTGATTCTTTACTCCATTACTTTTTCATTAGTTTGATTTTTAATTCTCTTGTGTTTGTTCTTGCACTCTCAGAAAAAGAATTACGTTGAACTTTAAAAAATCGGGATTGGAATATGGCGTGGGAATTAACTGAACTGTGTTATAGGAGTGGATGATCCAATTAAAACCCAAACTTTCATGCACAGTCTGTCTCTTCTGATCATCTGATCAGAGTGCCTGACATTTAAAGTGAAGTATGCAACAAAACTATTTCACCTACCAAGTATATGAGGTATCGTCTCTCACCTTTTAAATGTTAACACTGGCACTTTAGACAGCTATTACCCTGTTTCATCTCTATGTGAAATGTACACTCACGTCACACTTAAAGCTAAGGATCTCTGGAGGAACAAATACTTTACTGTGGGATTATATCTGATTATTTGTACAGACTATTAGCCTAGGAAAGGTGGCTAGGAAAGGGTGGGATGAACAGCTTGATACCCTGTTTCCACAACTGCATTAATTATCTTAGCCAGTTTGGTTCATTGCAGTCCCTCATTTGTGCTTATATTGACTTTTAAGATAATTAAATACATTATTTTACAAACTTCAGAAGACTTTAAGACAGAATAATGAATGGATCATTGACTAAACTGCAGTCAATAGGCTATTATAATTTCCCTTAATACAGCGATACTGAAAGGTTCTACTTCATTTCAAAGATTACAGTTACTGAGCAGTAACTGCAAAAATAGAGAAAAAGCCACTCAGAGTGTTGGATAATAAGGAGATGACATGAAAAGTTGTGGTTGTGAAAAAAATTAGAAAATAGTTTTCAAATTCAGTTTAAGTTGAAAGGTAGCTGTCTTTCTCATTTGAAGGTAACACTGATTCTGCTGCCATTTAGTTAGGATGGGTGAACTCCTCTTGCCTAATTTTGGATGCTCTCAAACATTGTGAACTCAGAAGTTTACTTTTGAGGCCAGTCAGGCCATCACTGTGTTAACGCTGCAGTTAACATCCCATATGACAATGAGTAAGAGGTGAGGACACTGTGTCTGACATGGACACTACAAATGTTATTAAAATGGAACTCGAGGAGTTGATCTTCTCCAAAATGTCTTTCCAAAGAACCCTCACTGAGTCATCATTTGACATATGATGTGGACTTTTCAGCACATTTGAACAGGTTCTGGGATTCTTGGCAGAAAAAAGGAAAAACTATTACGGCCCACTGGAATGATACAAAAAACTTGTTTTAGTGTAGCTATTGTAGAGTAGATAAAAGCTGATCTCATCTTGGAAAGACTCCTTTTGGACAAACTCTGAATAGTCATAGAAAAATGATACATGAAATAGAGGAAGTTATTAAAGAGCTTCCACATACAGAGGAACTTGTTAAAAGAAGGTGATTATTGATTTTGTGATTAGTGGGGAGCATTTAGACTGAATGACTCCTGTGAGTGTAGTCAGATAGATTAATGTCTTTATGCCATTGGTTGCACCTGGCATTAAATGAGTTCACAATTAAGGGAAGGTCCCTTTTTGAAACCAGTGCTGGAGAGGATTGCATGGGAACATAAAAGACAGGAACATTATTGTTATTTGATAAAGTAAAAATAAAGTATTTACAAAGTATGTAGTTGAGGTGTGAGAGAATATTTTGGTGCTTTATAGAATATTCAGACTTTTTAATGCTCTTTTCTGGGTAGCTAATACAGTAGAAGGGAGATAGTTACAAAGACAGGTATAACTTCTAATAAAAGATAAAGTTGGTAAATAATATCAGCAGGTGAGAAAAAATGGAAATTACTTAGAAATGGAAACACAGTTTACCTGCAGCAGGTAAATAGGGCAGGAAGCTCTGCCATGCAGTGGGGCAGCTCCCCAGGCTGGTCTTGGGAGTACATCAGAGAGCTGTTCCAGCCAGGGAAGAGCCAGATCCAGTGGAAACAGTCAACGGTGGAAGTGCTGTCGGCACTCTGAAGAAGATGTATGATGTGCTCACTGAGCTGGAAGCAGTAGGCTTTACATTAGTGGATACATTGCTTCCAGCTTGTGATGGATGGCTTCACACTATGCATCAAAACAGTACAGGAAAAAAAACCAAACAAAAAACCTCAGGAAGGATCATTTACAAGATGGTGTTTAAAAAAAGAGGATATGTTAAAGGGATATGTTAAATTAAGCCATATCAGGGAGAAAATGTATCAAAGCTCAGTAAGCTATTTGGCAGCACTTTTCTCCCACCATGAGGCAAACGAAAAGATAGTGGCAAAAGATGAGATTTATTTTAATGAAGTGTTGTCTGAGACAACCTTAGTGCTGTAGATTATGGAATGTAAGGAGGAAAGGCCAAGTTCCTCACCATTTAACCAGGACTCACTTTAGGTTAATATCTAACAGATATTCCTGATGTAGAATTTAACCAAACTCCTAAAACATTAGATATCAAATGATGGTAGATAAGTTTTGTAGTTTTGTGCAGCATTTGCACCATTTTATTGCAAATAATTATAAAATGTGAACTCCTCAGGAAGCAGCTGAAAAACATGTTTCAACAAGACTATCAAATGTCCACTTGAAGGTACTTCCAGGGTAAGGATAAATACAATCAATAATGACTTTGAACAGTTGACAATAACAGCCTTCAAAGGATAATTTCTTCAAACATCACAATTTTAAGACTGGTTATTATATAGGGGCTAAAGAATTAGTCTTCCACTTGGTATTGAGTGGGACTCAGGCACTTCCATTTCCTCTAAGTGGTTTGCAACTTGTAACATAAAAACATAGAAGAATCGCCTTCAGGATTTTGTGTGCCCTTTAAAGGAAATGCAAATGGATGCAGACAGCATCCTCAGAATAGTTGCTTTTTTATATGCAGACTTGGCTTATACTGTTTGGAAAATAAATGCCTCCATATGACCCACCTGATTTTATATATGTTAGTAAACTCATTATTGCACCAAAAGACAATATTTTTTAATGAGTGCATTTTGCTGAGTCTCAGTGGTCCCTCAGGTTTTTTCTTCTCTTGCAATTCAGGAATGTTTATCTTTGGCTTATTGGGAGCAAAAATAGCCACGTTCCTTTGCCTTGCAATGCTGACTTATTTTTTCTTTACTCTCCTTGTTTTATTATTGTGCTTACATGAACTAAATATTCAGTCTGAGACACATTTTATACTAGGACCGAATCTTCAGGGTTAAGGTGTATAATCTGGTAATCAACCGTATCTGGAAAAAACGTGTCAATAAATGTACCTGTCTCTATGTGTAGTACTTGAATACTGTACTTCAGGCACAATTTTGACTATTTTCCCTTTAATTACCATAAGACATATCCACACATTTACATGCATATAATCCTATGTTGCATGCATAAAACATTTAGCATCTCACTAGTGAATCTGCATAGCTTCAGCACTAGAATCATTCTGACCAGCAGAACAGAGTAGGAAATTATGAGGGTAATGGTCTGTAACTGTGTAAGCAGCTACCCTTTAAAAAGATAGAGTGATCTACTGTTGTAAAGAACTTTTTTAGCATCTTCCTGTAAAATAATCTTTTGAGTAATCTTTTGGACTCAGAATTGAGGTAATGCTGGAGGTTTGTTCCCATATAAGGCACAGAAATCAGAAATCTCTGACTAGACCTAGGCCCCACAATGTGTTTTTCTCATAATCTAGATGTGCATGCAAATCATTGGATTTCAAAACCTGAAAAGTTTAGAAGAAAGAAGAAGAAAGGAGAAGGAGAAGGAGAAGGAGAAGGAGAAGGAGAAGGAGAAGGAGAAGGAGAAAGAAGGAGAAGGAGAAGGAGAAGGAGAAGGAGAAGGAGAAGGAGAAGGAGAAGGAGAAGGAGAAGGAGAAGGAGAAGGAGGAGTAGTATTGTATTTCCATGCACTTTTTGTATTGCTGATGGTGTTGTTGATGCTGCTCAGGTGCATAACCACGGGAAGTAAAGCATGTCTCATTCAAAAGACAGTTGCATTTGAAGAGAGTTTCTCTTGTTTCTGTCAGCAGTAGCTGAGGAAGGCTGGAAGAAGTGTCCAACTTATTAACTAATATCATAATAAATAGGGAGCCAGGATAGAGCTTCAGAAATTGATAATTGCTATTAATGAGGTGCCTACAATCCATTCCTTGTAACACTGTCTTGAATCAATAAGTAGTTTCTAATCGGAACATGTGCTGCCTTGAAGGGAATTCTGGTATAACAAGGAAACAAGGTACAAATTTAAAAAGTTTTTTTTTCTCCCAAAGACAAATTACTCTTCTTGAAGTGAACTAAAGAACTTAGAAACTTAATATACATTTTGAGTAATGCAGCATATTTTTCATTCTCCTTCCTTATTTTCATCTGTTTGTATTCACCCATTGAGATTTAATTTTCCTTTTTATTTTTTTGCTTCTTCTCTTCAGCCCATGGGTCATCTATTTATCGGTACTGTGTTCAATTCTCATGTTAATGGCCTACCCACGTGAAATAAAACTGTAAAGTCATCATGTACTTGTGCCTAACACCATGGTTCAGCTGTTCCATAAACCAAAAGGGCTGTCCAATCATTTTGAGACAGGCTTCATCTCTCATTGCAGTGAACAAGACTGAAGAAACTTGATTGCAGCCCTTAAACATTTAGATATCCATGGGACAAAGCACTGCTGACTCCTCCATTCTTTCTTTATCTACTAGAGAAAGGATTAGAAATAAGTATATGGCTAGTATTTAAAGCCAAGCAAGTCCCCAGTGGAGTTAAGTCACAATATTTTTACAATAAAGATGACTAGTCACCATGGAAAAAAATCCAATAGTGAATTCTTCATGTCCTGTCTCCAGTTCAACTTTGGATCTTTTTCTAGGAGATAAATAAGAAATTTTTCATCTTAATATGTGGGTTCTAAGCAAAAGATAGAATCATGAGGCTTATGCCTCATAGTGGTTTCAGAAAATTACTTAATCATGTCATCTGGTCCTAAACTCTTTAGGAGCTATTAAAGTCAATGAATTCTGAATTGATCACTAGGATTTTTTGTGTCTCCATTAGCTTTTGCTCTATCTTAACATAAATCTTCTAATGAGCTATATAGCCTTTTTCTCTTTTCTTGAAATTCAGTTATGGACAATGGCTGTATTCACAGAATAAAACCAACTTCTCTCATCACCCTGTATGAACACCCACAGTTGCCAATAACCTCCTGATGGGGCTTGCAACAGCACAAAGTTTAAGGGGAGATTTTGTGGCAGTATATTCAATTTCTTCTGATACTGCTGCTGGACTCTGAGGAACCTCCTTGAGGAAATACAGTTGTTTGATATTTGTGATGGCAGGAGATATTCAAGGTACCCATGCTGTTTCCTTGAGGGATTTTACAGCAATTAAATGAAGGAAAATTTGTGAAGATCATAACAGTCAAAAAGAGTACCAGTCAAGAGTACTTCAACTAGTTGAGACTTGGGGATTTGGCAGCTAAATTATTCTTTTTAATGCAGTTCTTTAAAGACCCATGCATGCCACACTTCTGCATGCTGTCGTTTTCAGATGCTGATTTATTAGGACTTCCTGGATATGACACAGGGGCTCTTTCTCAAGAGCTGCTTTTGGAACACAGCCTGCAAAGAATTAGCCAGCTCATTTGCCAGGAAAGAAAAGCAGACAATGATCAAACAGAAAGACCGGACAGAAAATTGCAAACTTTCCCCCAACTGTTCATCCATTTTTTCAGAATATCTTAAACTGTAGTATATGAAAACCACAGGGAGAGCCATAGAATGATATAAATAACATGTATGACTAATAAAATAAACCCTCAGAAATTCCTGTGCAGACATTCAGGCATTGGAAGAAGGAAGCTAAAAATACAGACTCATACCTTCACAGTCAAAATAACCTAGTGTATGGCCTTGCATAGGAATAATGGAGAAGCAAGCTGTAAAGAAGCCAGGGGAGGAACCCCATACTGTGAATGAGGATATTTATGCACAAGCTAAATGTGGTAAAGGAAGTACTTGGGGAACAAGGTATGAACTCTGATGACCTATTTAAAGGGTCACAATAAGGTCTCTTCAGACAGAGCATGTCTGTGGTTTGGATACCTCTGAATTTTTGTCATGACTGTTGCTTACGTATTTTCTAAGGCATCCTGGAACATTCTGCAGCACCTCTTCCGTGCCTTTTGTGTTTAATATGATAATGTTGCAAGGAGACTGCAAACTGTTTCTATTAGCAAGTCCTGTAGCATGCTTATTACAGTAATGGAAATTACTCCTGAAATGCAGTCAGTGGTAGAGTATAAGTGGCTGAGTATAAATGGAACCTGACACCGACACTAATAAACAGATTAAAGTCACTGATACTAATTTCAGAAGGGACTCCAGAAATTTTAGATGGAGCAGCCTGTGTTTCACTTTGTGCCATTGCCTCTTGTCCTGTCACTGGATGCCACTGAAAGCAGCCTGTCTCCATGTTCTTTGCACCCTTTAGATAATCTATACACACTGATGAGATCTCCCTGAGATCTGCTGCTGCTTTTTTATTTCTTCTATACAGTAATACAGTACACTGTTCTGTTGTATGTTCAGTCTCATAAGCTATAATACAAAGTGTATGTTTCCATACTGTGACCAAACTAAGTAGTTTAGCAGAGTGTGAAGTGAGATGATATTACAATATTGTTGGCATAAATATATACATTCCTGAAAGCTGTTTAAAAGATTATCTTTACTAGGCATAAGTTTATCATGTTCTATTATTTCAAAGCCTTTTATCTATAGTATGTCTACTATTATACTTGAAAATGTCAGTATCTTAAGAGACAACCAAAAGGTACTTTCCCATGGATTATGAGCCTTTAAAAGACCACTGTCCATTGTTTTCTGTTTTGTAAGTAGTTAATATACAAAGCTTCCTTTTGTATATTTAGGCATAGTGTCTGAAATCTAGAATTTAACGAGATATCCAGATACCACAGTGGGCTACAGCATAAAATGAACCGCCCCAAAAAACACAGGAGGGAATTATTGAAATCAGGGTGGAAATATATGTTTAGAAAACATAAAAAATAATCCTGAGTTTAATAAAACAGAGTTGCAGTCAATGCCTAGTAAATCAGGCCAATACTTATTTGCTTTTATAGGGAATGTAGGAGCCTCCTTTACCTTCATTATGTAAAGATTTGGATATTGACACCAAATGAAGAAAGAACTTCTTTGACCTTGACAACTGATATTTTCTACAGTTTTTGGTCTAAAAGAAAGAATTTTGTTATCTATGTGTGGTTTTTTTCCATCTGAGCTGGTGGATAAGAACATGATTTGTCAGGGATATGCCAGAGCTATTCAGCACATCTCTTCTGAAACATAACTACTACATCTTTTAACACCACATGGAGTTTATAAGTATCTTATATATGTGTTATGAAAGATTTCTTTATACACTGCAGCACCATTCTCAAGAGAAACAATTGATTTTAAAAGACACAGAAATTATTTTTTTAGTTCCTGCTACCTGAAAGACAAATTATTTCTAAATCAGAACCTTCCAAGGGCAACTGCTATGTTCTAAGATGTATTCTTTGATGACTGTGTATGTGACTAGAGAGAGAGAGGAGAGGGTGATAGAACTAATAATCTATTGGATTATTGTTTTATCTTTAAATAAAAATATGTTGTCACTGCAAAGAACTGTACAGCATACTCTGTGTGTGAATTGTCCTTTTGATGCTTTTCTAATACTATATTGATAAAGTAATTGCACTTGCTTATCTTGAAGCTATCATAATTTGTTATTCATTGAATTTGGAAAATGTGCTCAGCACTCTATGGGCAAAAATGTGGATTAAAAAGTACCTGAGTTACTCAATTGCTGAGTAAACTCTGTTTGAGGGAAAGGTCTTTTTATGAGGCAATTCCATTAAGAGGGAGATGAAGTGATGGCTTCCACCATTATAATTATAATGAGACAGGTTTTTTTGCATTCATTGACAAAGCATTCTCTAGACATAACTGCTCTTCGTTCCTCTTCCTTCCAAACCAATAATATTGCATACAACATACTCCACCAACTTTTCAACACCCACATCTCTAGGCTGTGATTTTGCCTTTTGCAACATTTTAAGAAATTTGTTGAGGCAGTTTCTTTGTTCAAAAGTTTGTTCTTACAGTTGTAGCTCTGAGAAGAGTTTCCAGGGGGGTCAGACTCCGTAAATTGCATCCCTTCAAGTCTGATAAGGTTGTCCAGCAGTGGTTATGTGATATCTGTTAGCAGTGGATGCAGTTGTCTACTCGACATTACCTTCCTTAAACTTGGAAGGATTTTACTGTCTTCAGCTTTCTTCTAGGTAATATAGTCATCTTTTGGGAGAAGAGCTCCATCCTCACTGTGGTAAATTGTATCAGTGGATTTTTCATCTTCAGTAAGGGAGGAGAGTGGGTGAAGATAATGTGAATAAGGTTAGGCTTTCCTTTCCCATTGAGATACCTCCCAGCTTGTGTAGGGCATCAAGTGCTATCAGAAAGGCAAATGGACAGCAGAACTTAGTTAGTGTGTATTGTAATTATATACATGAATGTAAAATAGACATATTTAGCTTCTTGAGATATCATTCTGTATGCATGAAAATCTCTTTTTCAATTGAATGAATTTGAATATTTAAATTAGCACGTATTAATGTCACCTGCTGTGTAGGTATTTCAAGTTATCTAAAAAGCTCTAATGTACTGCTAAATTGTTAAAAGGTCAGAAAATAGCAAAAAAATTCCTCTCCAATAGACAGGTAGTTATTTTTTAGTGGAATTATCCATGCAATCAGCTTTTCAACCTATCTGGAAGATTTCTTTATGCTAACATATTTCCATTAGTGCCACGTGTATACTGTCAATACCAAAGGCAAATTGTGTCTCAAACGATAGGCACAGCTATGCCTTATTAGCAATTACAACAGGAAAAGTGACATATGTCTTACTTTATTGTTATAATATCATAAAAAAGTACCTATACTTTCTGACTGAGAACACTTATGTCATGAGGGCAACAAAACATGGTTTTTATTCTTTCATTCCGATGTGATTTTGCCAGGAATTACGTGAGAGACTTGAAAAATGGAAACATGTAGTTGAATAGAACAGTCTACATTTTCAAATATTCTATTATATGAATAATTGCTGAGGTTGGGGTGAAACTGTGAAGTCATTTGAAAATGTGGGAATCTAGTGGTACAGTCTAACAAGCAAAAAAATGTGTGTTGTTGCTTAATTTTTAAAGTGATTTGGTTCTGCATTACATGTTTTCTTCATTGCATCCATGATGCAATTCACCCCAAAGAAATGTGCATATATCTTTCATGTATTTTTTATGTACACAATGGTTACAGCAGAGGCAAAATAATATAACTGAGGAAAGTTTGCAATTATGAACCCAATTTTGAGCTGAATTAGGTCAGTACAGTTTTGAAGTCTAGCAGCAGATAAAAGAAGATAATGCCTTTTCAGTAAGTGCAAGATTTCACTGGACTTTGCTTAGACACAAAGTGCAGTAAAAAGGTCACTTTTCTCAGGGCAGAGTGACTTGTACCAGGTTCTCTCAACTATTCTACTCCATATTAATTTCAGTTAATTAAGAAACTTGTCATTCCTTGTAATGAATAGTTCCAAGCTGCGAGTGGAAGGTGGCACTTACCTGACTCATTGGTGGACTGGACTTGGAAGCTATCACTTCTTACTGCTTGAGAAGTACTATCTTAACTATTTGATTAGTCTTTCAATGGAAATGCTAGAAATACAGTTAATTAGCTATGAAACTTGCCATTAAAAGTTCAAAGTACTTGAAGATATTAGAAATGCCAGTCTTTCTCTGACAGAAGATAAACAAGTGAATGATCCTCTGCATTTTCCTTATTTTATCCTTTGTTTTCCTGTCTGAATGACCTAAGATTTTACTGCACTTTCCTCTCTTTGGTTAGGATAGAGAAAGTCAGATTTGTTATACTTCCATATTTCCAGGAAAATGAGGCTAAAAGAGAGCTATAGGCCATTTTTCTCTTTTATTTCTATCATTATTTGCGTATGTGTCTGTCTTGGCCTGACTCTTGGGAAACGGATTTCTAAAAAATTGTAAGAATTATAACCATTACTCATAAAACTGAATTATAAGACTATATGCATAGAAAAGCTCCTTCCATAATTCTCTGCCAGTGAATATCAGCCCTGACTTCTAACACCACCAGTTTCTATGTCTTGGGTTACTCACAAACTGAGGCCGCCAATAAAATTAATCTCATTTGAAACACACACTTTCAATAAAAATAGAAGGCTTTAATAACAGTTGGTGCAATAATGATGGCATAAACCAAATGCTTTTACTTACATCTGTGTGCAGATACTCAGTGCAACTGAGTGAAACTTTATGGAGTTATAACAGAGGGGATCTAATTTTCTGTGAGGTAAACTTTTTGGGGACATATAGTGTATGCGCTGTGCTATAGTCCAGGCATTCTCTGCATTTTAGCCATTTCTTGAGTCTTGTATTTACAATTTTCTATCTTTTCTGCTTCATAATTTTCAAATGATTACATGATGGACTGCCATGCAGCTAACAGGCAAAATGAGATGCTGCAAGAACAACATTGAAAAGAGAGTTTCTTTGTAAGACGAAAATCCTATAATTCCTTTTTGATACTTCAGGGAATCAACAACCAAACATTATTGCTTTCCCTGTTTGCTTAAACTCATAACAATGTAGTCAATTCATGGTAAGAAAAAGAAAATATGGACATTCCAGCTTTGGGGAAGAAAATGGATTCTGCGTTCCTTTTACAATTCAAGCTGGTGCTGTTTATGTGATTCAGATTGCAAGTAAATTTTACATTTGAAAGGGTGCCATAATTAAAGTATTATAAAGAAACTGTCTTTGCACAGGCAGAGCCTATTAGTTTGGCCTTTAACGGGCATGTAGTATAATCAGTATAATAGAATAAAATTGTATAATAAAGCATGTAATCTGGCTCCTGATGAAACTTCTCAGGAACCACAATAACACAGGATCATGTGTATACATACACAAAACTCAGTGTTTCATTGCCAAGGCGCCTATAGCTGTACTCCAGAATATAAAAAATATCTTCTGAATAATTCTTCCTGTAGACTTAGGCCAAGAAGATTGTAGATACCTTCTTTTATGTGGTTCCTCACACTCCACACATTAGAGTGGATGCTACATGCTAGCATATTTGCTCACAGTATTGGAAGAAGAACAAAGAAATCTTAGTTTGGTTACTTTTTAGGTGTCATATCTTTGCAAACCCAAGACAACATTGCTTATGCTCTGAAGCCCACTATCTGTCCAAAGTGGAAAGGAAAGCTGGTATTATTCTAGGTGGAGTCCTTGCCATTGCTGGCTTTGCTCACTTCAGCTGCCCAAGTGTTCAGCCTCTAAAATAAAGTTATGAAATCCTTGCAGCAGTTACAGAGCACTTTTGGGATACCATCAGTGCAAGTCTGACTGAGCCACTTCTATTTCTTGCAAACAACTGTATTGCAAATAAATTGATTAGGAATGTGTTAGGATCAGTCAGAGGCATGTCTTGCCTCTCTTCCAGGGGCTTAGTGATGAGTGGAGCAGCAGAAAGTATATTGCAACTCTGATCCTAGCAATAGCATCCTTTATCACTGTCCTAGACTGATAAACTTTTCTAACAAACATTGCTTGCCTTTAAAGATTTTAACTAGATGTTTTGGTAGCATGGGAAGTAAGAATGACAGAAGGTCATTTGGTAATTGATAGGACTTACACAGATCTCAGGACTTAATTAACATTGTTATTGTACAAATCAAATGAAGATGATCTGTTCAGCCACACAACCAACCACCATGGAGACAATGCCTGAGATTTATACAATGCTGAAATGAGAAGAAAGTGAGTTAAAACACTGGGGTCTTTTGAACACGTTATTAGTCAATTCACTAGTTGGATTGTATTCAATCTAGATGAAAGGAATCAATGATACATTTAATTAGGAGGGTTATTGCTTTTGTAAGAGGACTTGCAGAAGGAATTACAATTCTCAAAAGGTGTGTTCAAAGTGTTCTTTGTAGGACACAACATGGCTCTTTTATACCAAAGTCATACGAATGAAGGCATTTCCTTCAAATGTGGGTAACTGCATATCTGTGCAGCTAAGTAAGTGACTTGATTTTCAGAAGTGCTGTGTGCTGACTTATTTTTAAGTTTACAGGTATTCACTGCCTGTGTAAAGCAGACCATTTATATGAATGCCTAAATAGAAATTTTGGTGCTTGACTTTCGGCTGCCAAGGTTAACAATTTTGGCTTTGATAAATAAAACAGACTTTTTAAGCTGAAAGTATGGCAGTAAACTTGGCTCTAGCTAGACAAAAATTGACTGTATTGCAGCAACAAAATGTATATCTTTTGCATTCATTCTACAAATTCTAAGTACCATGAAAAAAAATCCCAACAGAAATGGGAGAGTGAATTCTGGAATGAAACTCTAGGCATAAGCTAACACTGACATTTGTATGTTTATTTCACCACATTGACCATTCTACTGAAAAATGTTTTGATGGACTATCAAATAGAAATTCATATATTTATGTATATGTACCTCAAAAGCATAATAATCAGAGACTAACATGCAGTCAATACATAGCTTTATAAACTTTATAAACTGTATTTTTGCCAATTTTATCACTCTTTGTATGTGGTAGGTTACAAAAAGTTAAAAACTCAAGCAAACAATTCAAGACTAGAGCTACAGCTGTTGTAAATCTATATGCCACATGCACTTCAAAGAAGGGAATGTGCTGATATAATCCAGCTGAACATTTGGTCTCTAGACATGAGTTTACTTCACATTCAGCACCCAGAGTGAGATCTACAGGTGGCATAAGTCAAAGCAGGTCAAATGCAAGTTAGTAGAGCAGCACTGATTTGTGGCAGCTGAGGTGCAAGAAAGATGTTTCTCGTTACCTTTCCTGAGCAGTTTCTTATTTTAAACAGGCAAACAAATCCACATGCTCAAGTAGAATAATATAGAGTTGCAGTTTCTGTTTTAGTGATGGTTTCTTTAGCATTACTGTATGGCTGTGACTTTGCATGTGTATGTGAGAGATCTGTCTCTGCTGAAGAAACAGTTTTTTGTAGTGCAAAGCAGAATGTAGGAGCGCTGCAAACTTGTTAGATCCTGACGGAAGAAGAGTGGTGGAATTTCTTCCCATAATGTAGATGCCAGAAGCTTCCAGAGAGACATGGGTGATTTTTTTTTTGTTGGTGTAGAATTAGGCTGTCAAAATACTGGATCTCTGACTGATGTAAATTAGGGCCAATCTGTTGAAAATTAAAGTGTTCTGTTGATTCAAGTTCACTGTAAAGTTGATTTCAAAAGTGCTTATTCTAGTGCTTCATGTAAGACTCATGTAAAGTGTATAGTCTTAGAAGGAACAAGATAACTACAGAGAGGTAGGAAAAAGGGACTTAGAAATTTGAAGTAGATTTATTTTTTCTTATATAATAAATAAAGAATGAAATTGGGTGCTTTAATACCTGACTTTTTAATTAGTCTAGATAAAAGTCCAGGATTTATAGCTCTGTATTAGGGGGATTAGCTCTGAGGCTAATGAGCAAGGTAAACTGTGAGAAGCTTCATAGCTTTCCTGGAAGGGGAATAATTTGGGAAATGAAATGTGATTAATTTGTGCATAATTTATATCTAGAGTTACCTTTGATTTGTCTGAAAGTTCAGTACTGATGGGTGTGTTTATAGGCTTGACAAACTGTGACCAGTTGCACTGTGACATGTTGAGGAGAAAAGCATGTTGGATTGGAGGGCCAGGTCCCAAGATGTAGAGCCCTGAACTTGCCTTGAGAAATATTTTCAGATGTTAAAGACTATGTGACAGCAGAAAGTGTGTGAAAAACTTCTATTTAAAAACTACTGAAACAATAAAATTCAAAAGTATGCTAAAAAAAATGTGGGATCTTTGCCACTGACTCATCTGTTTATTGCAACTAAGTGCATGAGGGAGTATTCAGGGAATTTCCATGGTTGTATCCTCTAGTCCTGCAAACAAGGCAATACAGCCCACAGTGATCCTGAGCACTGGAAGGTGTTGGTAAACCACGGAAGGCCTCTCACAAACAGGAGAGTCTTTGCTCTTTCTGATCATTAGCCTCACGTTAGTTTTTAAAAAATGTTGAGTATGAAGTTTGGGTCTGGCCTGAATACAGAGCTTTTTAGTGAGAGACCAAGGAGCAAAGGGAGATGTGATTCTGCGGTACTTTGTACATTTATGTACAAAATCCCAAGTGCTGAGACTTGGGTAGCTTGCAAGGCTTTATTACTTTATACTTTAATGCAAACACTTGGTGTTATGGCTACAAATGTTCTCATATTTGCTCTTTAAGCTGATGTCTGCTGCATATACAGCCAAAGTGAATAAGCGACTGCCTGTTAGTACCAAATCCATGTGCACATATTTATTTATTTATTTATTAAATGCAGATGAAGAATTTCAGGAAAGGTTTGAGAGACTTTAAAAATCTGGTTTTGGGGTAAATGTTAAAGAGGTTTGATTCTTTCTTAAACATAAAACAATTTTCATATACTTGTGCAATTTAGATGGCTTTACTATTCAAAATCCGTTTGCTTCTCTGAGTGGTAGAGCCCATTGCACAGAGAGAAGGCTCGTCATGCCTTCTGCCACCAGGACAGTAAGAGCCAGAACCACTCTGCTGTAAAATTTCAGCTAAAGTTTCTTGATTAGTATTAATTTTTGGACTTAGAGAAGAGCTTTACTTCTCTACATGCTTGAGGAGGAAGGAAGCAAAACAACATCTCTGCTCTGTTTTGCTCTAGGCAGTCATCCTTTCTCACACTTTAGGGGAATGTCTTTACGTATTTGTCTTTTTACCACCTCTCAGATAGGAAGGCCTTAAATTTAACATCTTCTGTTTCTTATGGGCCAGTAGTTGTTCTTAAATCTGACAGCTGGGAATTAAGTCTTTGTTCTAATACCTGCCCACTGAGTTTTCTTACACAAGTTTTGTCTTTTTTTTCTTTTCCTTCTGCATTTAACTATATGGATCCTTTCTAGAGAGAAGATATGTGCTATTGATTAAACTGTCTGTGTTCTGTACTAGTGCTGAATTTGTCTAATATAACTATTTTTTTTCTCTTTATAAAGTATTTCAGTGTGGATGAGGTGTTCGTTGAACTCTTTTGAACTAACTATATATTGTAAGTCCTACCTATGATTGCTAACTCTTTTTTTCCCCAAAAATACATCTTCTCCATCTCTTTTGATCTGAACCAATGTGATTGCTTTGCAATCAGTTTTCAGTAGAACCACAGATGAGGGTAAGCTAATTTGCCCTTTGTAAAGTGTTCCTCTTCTCTGTAATTGTCACTGTCAAGTAGGATAAAATATTCTATTTTTGTTGATCTCTAAATGGCATCAAATTATTTGGTACCAGCAAGGAGAAATAAATGTGCTGGGGACAGGAATAGTGAGAGCTCCTTTTCTGAGTAACAGTGTGAGAAGAAATTGCAATTGGACCTACCATCATTCTAATTAATAGAAAACCAGAAGAAGTATTTTCTTTGCCATTTATGTTGCTTAATACAAATCTCAACAAAACACAAATCAAACCCAATAACCTACAGCAACAAAAGAGTAATACAGGGTCCATTAAATACTGATTTCCCTTAAAACAAGTGAAACCCCAACAGTCTTGCCTTACCACAAATCCACAATAATTTGTAGCCTGTTTGATTTCTACTAATGAAAAGATTTTTCTACTAAAGTTGCTTTGAGTCGATCTGATTCTTGGTTATCTTGCTGACAGTGTACCAATGTAGTTCAAATCCTGAATATTTTCTTCTCATTCTGTCTCATCTATTCTTTTTGGCTACTTGAGAAAACAAAAAATTTCTGATGGGGCAATAATTTTTTAGCTCTTTAAGATGATCTGTCAAGTTTAAGCTATCAACTAATGGCATTTATAATTGTCACTGATTTGAGAAATAAGCTATTCCCCCAAATTCTCAAGTTTGTCAAGATTTGTGAGATGAAAAGATGAAAATCTTTGAGCTTCTCTGAGTTCATATAACCCATTTCTTGTCTTTAGAATGAGCAGCTTCTCTCTTTTCTTGTTTTACAGAGCTGGTGGTGACTTACAGTGGGAAGAGCAGGTATCCTTGGTTAAGTAGTTTAAAAAAATTGTAAGGCATTGAGGAGCTGCATATTAATTCTGGGTCAGAGGCCTAGCTGTGCTTATGTATTCATATATGCTAAGTAGAAAAACACTTCGTCTTGCTTGTGCCAAACCACAATGACTTTCATGAGCTGGTGGGGCAAAGATAGGAACAGGTGGGTATAATGATTCAATTGATACAAAGCAATTTAAGATACAAGAAATTGCTTCAACACATACACAGCAAGGTTCATGTTTTAGTACAGAAATACTGGTTGTTGGGAAGAAGGGGAAGGCATTTCCTCATCATTTTAGAATAACACCATGTGGGGTGAATTTTCTAGGCTGTATTAATGTGCAGCAGCTCCGCTCTTCCAGTTTTACACCAGAGAGACTGAGTTGTGAAGAGCAGAGAAGGGTGAGGCCTAGGGATGAGGACAAAAGTCCTCCTACTTCCCTTCTCTGAAACTAGAGCTGCAACAGCTTTTCAACTTTTCTTAAATTCTTAGAGCATTTGGACATTTGGGATTTTCACTCACTTTGTCAGACCTATCTCATAAAAGCTTTTCCCCAGAAGTATAGCCAACACAATTATCTCCCTTAATTTTTGCATTAGTCATGGAATGCTAATTAGGAAAAGACTTCCAGGGTCAGCCTTTTGTTCCATGCAAGTCAACAGGCTGGGACAGGGACACAGAGATGGTAGGAGCTTGCACACAAGCTGCAAATAATTTGAGTGTGTAAGTGCTCTCATTACAGATGAGTTAATTGTATTTTCCTGAGGGGGTAGCTGAGAAATTGGCAACCTTTCCCTTAAAAAAAAAAATCTTTCTCATGGGTTCCAGATTTTTTGGTGTTCTCTGGTTCAATGTACTCCAGGGGCAGCAGCAGCTCTTGTATCAAGGGCAAACTTCTCAAAAGTTGGACATGCTTCCACTGCAAACCGGGCAGCAGTGGTAGTGAAAGGTCTATTCCTCTGGAAAAGAATGGGTTTGTCTCTTGGAAGGCAGAGAGGGGTTGGTCCTCTAGCTGTAGAAGGATTTCTTTTCTTGAAAAAAGGTCATGCAGCAGTAGGGCTTGTTCTGGTTTCAGAAGCATCAAAAGCAGCCTGTAGTACTTTTCCAATGGTTCTCTGATATGTGTCTGGTACTGGATCCAGAGCTGGTTGTAATGGATCTCCAAGAAAATTGGGACCAAGTTAAATCTCCATGTCTGGGGTGAGGAAAGGAGGGACCTTAGCCCACGAGCTGAAGGCTTTATGTGGAAAAGTAAATTTTGGAATAACCTCTTCCTTTTCATAACACATCCATCTTTGTTCCATCTTTGTAGATACCACACTAGGAGTTGTAACCATGCTTTCAAAGTAATGCCTGTAAGAAATGTATTTAATTCTGGTCCTGCCCTTCCCTCACTGTAATCAAACAAAAATAAACTATCAAGGTAATGAAAATCTTGAGTATTTTTGCTGTGATTTTCTGATTTCAGAAGCAAAAAACCTATACTTTATCACAATCCGATTTTGGGGATGACTTATTCCAGCTTTCTCCAATTTATACTGAGACACCTGAACAGACCCAGCTGAGCGGGTGATGTTCAGGTAGTCCCACAGGAGCACTTGTGGGGCTCCAGGGGGTGAGGTGGCTCAGCAGTGAGGTCAGAGCCTGCCCTTTGGGGCTGCAGTCCTTGTGGGCAGTCTGGAAGCTTGTTCTGAAAACCTGCAAAATTTGAGTGTAATTCTGTGGTGTTATTCACCTACTCCAATTAAAAAAACAAACAAACACACAAAAAAGCCCAGGTGAATGAGGTTAAATACAATTGTTTAACCAGTTTAAAATTAATTGAATTCATTGGGGGGGTCAGTATTATGTTACTACACATGCTTTTCTACTCAGAAGTCTCATGTTAACTGCTCAGTCAAACTGTTTAAAAATTCTCACTGCCTGACCTATTCATCATATCAATCTCTCAGACTGATTCTCACCTGCTTACGTGTTCCCAGAGTGTTCATTTATTGCTTCTCTGATTGCACACCTTGTTTTGCTGAGACTTAATTTCTACTGGGTCTCTTAAAATAGACCCACAGAGAATATGCAACTCAATTTGTACTGTAAAAATCTTAAATAGAAACCCTGAAAATCTTGGTGCTTAGTCCAAATTTGGCGTTCTACAACACTTATTTTTACTTTACAGGAAGTAATTTGGCTTTATTCTGGGTCTAAAGCAGTCTTTTTTTTTTTTTTTTAAGTGGAAGTATAAATATCTGACTTAGAAGTTGCCAGATGGGAAGGGAGATTTATCTTTTTTTTGCTTTGAATCTTTCACTCACTAAGTAATATAATGATTTTATCTTTAGGATTCTATAGCAGTGATTAATGAAGGCTGCTATAATAGGATGAAAGGTGGCTTTGCTAAGGTGTCTTTCAAACCAAAACTATGTAAGTTTGATAAAAAATCCAAAACAAAATACAAAAAAACCCTACATTTTTTTTGAAACTATCTGCTGATGAGCTGCTTCTGTTTTTGATTAGCCATACCTGCTGAACATTCCTAGAATTTCTAGGGCATCACCTGTTAAATTACATCTTTCTTCTTCTAAAAGTACTGCTGTAAAGTTGGAAAACCAAAATGAAATGAGTTAAGCTGGGTTAAAAGGCGTAACGAGATTGTAACTGGGGCCAAAGTGTAAAACCATCCAGGTATCTTCTGTAGAGATTTTGATGCACTCTCTGTGTGGTTTGTTGTGGAGTGGTTATTTTGTTTCTTTGGGATTTGTTTTTTTCCCTTTTTCTTAAATCTAGAAGATTTAGACCCCACTTTTTCATTCTACCATGGGTGTTCCTGTTCATAGACCAGCAAACAAGCAACAATCTCAAGGAACTTGTTGGTTACAATGACCTGTCGTGGATCTGTCTTTTAAAAGCTTTAATTTGTGTTCATTTCCTGCAATTACCATGCTATAAACTCTCCATGCAAGACTCCATTTTTGATTGCATTCACCTTGGTTCATTGAGCAGGATGATAGGAAATAGTGCATCACACTAGTCGTTCAAGGTACAGGTTCCTGCCAGTCTCTTAATCAAGATTCAGCCTCCTTGTAGCTTTATAATTTAAAACTAGGCACTAAAAGTATTTCATCCCTGTATTCAGTCATTATGACTGCTGAACCAGCAAATCCAACTGGCTGAGAAAGTCTGATCATATTCCTTCAAATACTGTGACATGCTATCTGGGTATTGAATGGATGTACATCATGTTGAGTCAACCACTGTACCTTTCAGAGTGTAGTGACCTCCAGTGAGAGACATTCCCTTTGCAGTTGCTTTTACTAAGTGGCAGGTGCCTGCTTTAAATGGATGGTTTGGACAAACTGGAGGAAAAATATCCTCTGATAGAAGGCAGGTTACAACCATCCCTCCACCACCAGGTTCGGGAAAAAAGAAATTTTCCTTGGAGGAAAATGAAAGAGAAAAACTCTTTATTTAACAAACACACAGGAAAAGGATAATAATGCGAAATAATAAAACCTCTCGCTGTGGAGAGAAACCTGGGAAAATTCAGAGTCCTTCTGTAGATGATCTCTCTCCTCCTCCTTGGAGCTGGGTCATGGGCCCACCTCCAGGGCTTTGGTGGGAAATTCTCCCGATGTGTTCTGATGTTGAAACAGTCCAGAAGAGGATGCAGAGAACCTATGAGGGAAGAAACCAGCTGTAGATCAGACATAGAGACTTCATCTATATACATTTATAACTCATTCTGATGCTTGGCCATAAATTTCATTTGTTTAATTTTAAGCTATGAGTAACATATATGCTTGTGATTTTCAGAGAAAGCAGCACTACAGAGAGTGGAGTTCAGGGTAACAGTCCCAAATTAGGATCAAAATCACGCTGTGCTGGGTGTTGTACAAACACATAAACACTGTAGCTGGTCCAGAGATTTTGCAGCCTACATGATGGAGATCCCATTTGCTGGTAATAAACAGCAGGAGGGTGGGAGAGAAAGGAAAAAGAAATAAACGAGGAAATTGAGTACCATTGTGTGTTTGATGGTGAGGATCATTAACTGAAAACAAATAGCTTGTTTGCACAGCGTGAGTGCCATGTTTGTGAACTTTATAGAGAATGACTCTGAGATGAAGAGCAGTGAGGAGATGCACTGGGTGTCTGTGAAATATAGCCTGCCCACAGTCATCCTGTGTTTTCGTCACAGAGTCCATAAGCACCCTGCCTAAAGCTCTGGATGCTCAGCAACAGGACTTCCAGGAAGCTCAGTGATGTTTGCCTCAAGTTCTGGCACAGGAACATCAGGAGCAGTTGGGTCTATTTATAGCAGTTGATACTATAGGAGTAAAAACAGGAGGATCAGTCCGTATCTTGTTATCAACCCTGTACCATGCAGGATGGCAAAATATATACATGTGTGCACTTAACATGTGACTTTGGCATCTGTTTCATATTTTGGCATTTCTGTCATGGTATTTCATTTTCAAAAGGTTTCTCCACATCCTTATGTCATCCATGAACTCAGAAACTGGCTGGGAGGCTTTAATTTGTTTTTAAAGGGTTTCAGAGAATGAGAGGTTGGATTAAATATGGGACTATTAGCTGTCATTTTTGTTGATTGTCATAAGGTCTGTAATATGTTCTTAATGGATGTGAAAAGACAGGTGGCATTGCTCATAATGCACAACTGTAACTATATCACAGTGAGCAGTTGACCAGAAGGAAAAAAAGCACAGTACTTGTAGTGCCAAAGCAGGTGGAATAACTTGTGCTTTACAGCATCCAGACACGTTCAATCACTTGGGACTTGTCTAACTTCATGAATTTTCTCACATCTGTCAGATGAATCAGGAATCCAAATGCAAAAATGTGTCATTCATATCCACCACGTGTGTCTCTGAATGATTCATGTTTCTCTTGTGGGCATATGCTTGCAAAACCATTGTGTAGTTGCTGAAGTAGAGAGACAAATTCTTTTTCTAAGGTTGCCTCAGTAGGGAAACTAATCTAATATGGCAGGGTTATTATTATACTAATAATAGTAATAATGCTATTTCTACTCACATTGTAACAGCAAGTCATTCCCACTTGTGGAGCATGACACATCTGCTTCCAGCCCAAATATAACACAGGCATGCAGGTAGAGGACACATAAAAACGGAGTGGCATTGGGTGACATGAAAGGATCTTTGGGGGAGGACATTGAAAGTGTAGTCTTTTCAACTTGTTAGTAGCTGTTGTGACATAATGCACTTCAAGAATGGATTTGAAGGACTGTAGTGGGGTACTGCTCAGATGTCTTCATAAGACAAATGTTTTGTACAGCACAGGAGAAAGTACAAGAATGCTTCTTTTCATATTTAGCAGTTGGTCTTTACCTGTTGTAATCACATTACTCACACCTGTTGCATGCTCATAATCCTCCACATAATCTTGATGTTTAAGAGATTGAGACCTTCAGTAAGGGCCTATGCATTTTCACAAGAGTTTGGCTCTGAAATGCTCATGTAAAGGTTTAAAAAACTATTATTTCTTGTTGTACAGCCTTCCTATTCTCTGTCAAAATTACATCTAGTGCTCCTTGGTGTTCTCTTGACACATAAATTTCATCAACCAGTAGGATTAGTAAATCAATATTTCTTATATTCTATACAATCCATTACTGATTCTATATGATGATGTTCTTAAGGGATTTACCTATGTTAGGGAAGGGATAATAATGCTAACATTTCAGATAGGCCATGGTTAGTGATACTAGCCACCAGACAGTGTCTGTTTGCCAACATAAATTTCAGTAGTTCCTTATTGAATATTCCTCAGTTGCACTGTAATCAGCTGGGACTGGTCTGTAGTAAACACCTGGTATCTCTAGTGGTGTCAGCTGCATTTAGTGTAATGTAGTGAACTATGAGTGAATTTATAGGAATAACTATAAAATCAAAAATTCCCCAGAGGAGAACTGATCAGGCAGGCAGGTGCACAGTGAAACTTGGTGAATGTTTTCAGAAGAAGCTAAGATAGAGGAGTTGGTTTTTTTTTCACTGATCTTTTGTCTCAGAACCCTACATTTTCTATGGCTATTTTTATGGCGTGAGTTTGAGTACCCAGTTTGGGGCTGATCAAGGAGTGCAGACAGGAGAGTGGGTGGGGATTAGGGAAGATAAAGGTTGTCTGCAAGCATATTGCTCTTCCATCACCCAACCCTGAACAGGGACACATCCTGTGCAGTCTTTCTGGCAAACTAGGATTCAGAGATCAAACAGATAAACCTGATTTTTGAAAGCCAGGTATCTCGAACACCAACATATATCGCTATCCTCTTCTGAACACGTAGGCCGCAGTCTGGCTTATGTTTGGTGAGATAATGTTTCCCTGAGCCCTTAATTCTGAGCAACATAATTTAACATGTAGACCTTGTTTTCCCATTTCCCCATCCCAATGATAATTCCAGCAGCTGGACTGTTTCTATTGTTTTTCCTGCATGAATATTCATGCCTATTCATTTAAATATCTTCAGTGCTTTTATAGGAAGAAACATCTTAATATAGTTCTGAGAGAATTTTAACAATGTCCAATGGAAACTTGCTCTGCTGCATAGGCAAGGCTTCCCATTTCTGGTTTAGATGCTTTTGGGCAGTAGCTCAGGAATGATGTAAGAGTGCTGCATTTCAGCCAGTGGAATGTAAGTCTGCACGTGAGCCAGCTGAGAGCAGGTTCATTGCAAAAGTTATCTAAAACTCACAGTGTTGTAAATGACTAGAAACAAACTATCTAACATGGACTTCATGGAATCTGGCTTTCTTGTGTATCAGGTGATTTAAAAAAAAAAACAAACATCAACTCTGGAGATCGTGAACTGTTCAAAATCTCTCTGGTACATAGAGGAAGCAAAATGAGCAAAATTCCTCCTAAGGAAACCTTCTCAAGTGTGAACTTTTCATCGAGTTTAGAAAGGTGAGGCACAAAGTTCAGGAGCTAGTTTCTTTGTTTCTTTTCTATCTATCTATCTATCTATCGATCTATCTATCTATCGATCGATCTATCTATCTATCTATCTATCTTTAAGTACAACCTTGCTCTTCTACCCTGTAAATTCTGAATAACTGCACTGTCTACCTCAGTAGGGTATTAACAAAGTATTGCCTGCCAGAAGCTGCCATCCCTTTGGGTGTGCTGTATGTGATGCAGAAGCCCTGATGAGCCAGACAGTGGCATAGCTTTTGGATTTAAATTGGAGTCCCATCTGGAAGTGACTTCTTGCATTAAGTTAATCAGACACAACTGAGTGGAGCTGAACTCTGGCATTACTTAGAGGTTGGGGTCCTGTCTGGCCGGAAACAGATGGGGGCCGTCTACTTAGAAGATGGACAATGTGTCCTGATCATATTATTTTCTTTGATTTTTACAGATTTTCTTTTTTTTTTTTTTTTTTTTTTTTTTGTGGGAGCTTAGGATTTTAGCCTGCATTCACGACTATCTCTGAAAAACAGACGAGGACTCGAGTTGTGTACTGTTTAAGCTTAGAAAATGTGTACTTTCTGCTTGGTTGCACAGGCTTTGATTCTGCTGTGACCCCAAAGCCAGATGCATGGCGTCTTATCTATAATTTCTTTTTTTTAACCCACATATAAAAAACCCCACACATCTCCCCCTCCAAACAAAGAAAAAAAATTGCAAAAAGTGAAGTTTCTCAATTTTAAAGCAGGTGGTTAAGGGTATACCCTGAATTTCAGTAGTATCAGACTGACAAGCCAGTCCTTTCACTTAATTTTTAAATTGTGAAATAATACAGGAAGAAACCAGAAATGCTCTGTGGTGTCCACCAGAAATTGAGCAGAGGCTTCACAGATTTCTGGATTTTATTGCACGCAGTTATTTTATTTGTTGGTTGTTTTTAGTTTGGTTTGGCTTGGTTTTGCTTGGTTTGGCTTGGTTTGTTTGTTTTCCCCCTAGCTTTTTCTGTGGAAGTATGTTCCCTTCCTGGAGATAAGGTTGCATTCTGAGGCCAAACCATTAGTCATCCTTACTGGATGTATTAAACTTAGCCTTTACCCTTTACCTGAGCTGCATTATGCTTTTGACAGTGCATGTCATCTTGTTACTGAGACAGTAGTTAAGCTTTTCAAAATGGCTTGAATTTAAGTAATTTTTACTAACAGTGCTCATAATGGATATTAGATTCTTAATGGAACAGGGATACTTCAGACCACATGAAATACCACCCAGACAGTCAGATAACATCTGACAATCAATTCATACCTCAAAGAGGGAAAGATAAATGCTGTTGAACAAAAAGATACCTCTTCCAGCAGTCTCATGGCAATTTCATCCAAGTTCAAAAAAGTGAAATTTCTATCACACATAGCAAGCAGTGAGAGACTCCTTATCCTTCAGACTCAGTAACTAACGGATTTCTCAGACAGGACCATTTTTTGAATACCAGCAGAAAGGTTGGTTCCTTAAGAATACCAAAACAAATACAGTATGGATTCAGTTTGACTCTTGCTGATAGTTGCTGCCTGCTGGGGGTTGTTTCAGCAGCATAACATGATTGCATGACAGTAATGTAGAGAAGGTCCAGTTGTCCTGCTGCAGTCTTGGCAAATGTCTCCCTGACTGTAGCCAGGTTTTTACTGATACCTCTGCTTTATGAATTGCTTCATGTTTTTTCTTTCCATCAAATTCCATTTCCTTCCCATCCTACTTCTCAGGCAAATTAGGCCCAGATATATGGTTGGAGTTTCTTCAACAATAAGTACATGATTTGGGAGGCTAAAAACTGATTCTGAGACCTTCTCCAAGGACCATCCTTGTTTTGTTGGAATCATCTTGCACTCTGTCAATATCCAGGTGCTGCCTGTCTGTTGGTTATGCTGTGTGTCTGTGAGTTAGAGTGGCAGTGAGAATAAACTTTAGAAGTTCCTTGCTGAAGGTAGTGCTGTCACTTGCTGTCCTCCAGCTGGCTCTGGCAGTTTGTTGCATGAGGTTTTTGTTCCACTTCAGTCTAGCTGACATCTAGACAGGATGATTCTAACCCCAGGCTGTATGTTTGCATCTCCTCTGCCACCAAAGAGTCTTGTGTTTTTCACTTATTCTTTGTAAATCTGGTTCATTTTTCAGAAACATATTAGAGACCAATCAGCCAGTCAAGCTTAAGGTCAACTTCTCTCAGTGCAGCAGTGACAAGCAATGAGTATGCTAGAGACAGTAGCATCTTCATGTCTCAGAGCTATGCCAAGTGGAACATAAACAGTCCTGTTTGAATGTACGGGGTAGAGGAAAAACTTCACACTCGGTCTGTGCTAAGTCAGACACAAGTAATGGGGCTTTCATGCCTCACATTTGTGTTTAGATGAGAAATCCAACTGGTAAAGTGTCTAGCAGTTTTCAGACTTGCATGGATTTTTTTCAAAATAAATTCAGTTGCCAGAAAGTCTGAACAATTTTTATTTCTCTCTTTCTTTAGTTTATATCACTTATCACTTAGATGATTTTCTTTTATAATGTTTTATTATATTTTCAGCATATTTAAAAGAAAAATAATTACTAGTACATTAAAAGTCGTTAATCAATTAGTCATACTGTCATATCACTGAATAGAATGTGCAATATACCAAAAAAGGCATGTTAAAATGTCCAAAATTATATTAATTATTAACTTTTTAAGGCAAACATTGAAGAGTTAGGAAATTTGGGAATTCACCTCATCCATCTTCATTCATCCCCATGTTGTGCTTGTGTTAAAATGAAGTCTTCAGTCACTGGGCCTTGTGCTTTCCTCTCCCAAGGACCCATAATTAATTTGGTGCACAGCACTGATGGAATTTGCCCATGGACTTCAGTGAATTCAGAGACAAATAGAACTTTGTTGTCTAAAGCTTAGTTTTCTCTGTATTCAGTGTATTTTTAAAGGTTTTGATGTATTCTGATAAACAGAGAATGAACAAAGTATTACCCCACACTGGAAGCTGTGTGCCTGAAATGCAGAGAGAATAAGATCATTATTGATGGAGATTCATAGGGTCTGACTTCTCCATATGCACCTGCACATATACACTCTGTATGTGCAGCTCCAGTGACTACTCACAGAGGGTCTTCAAATGAGAGCTGTGCTGTGGCGAAGTAAGAAATGCATCTGTTTGGAGAATGACATGATGTAGAATGACTGTGTCAGAGGCAAGAACAGAAGCTGGTATAGGAGCTCTCATCTCACTCAGTGGTGCAGCCATTTGGTGTCCTCCTACAACATGCTGCCTTCTCTGCCCCACACCTTTCAAATTCTGCACCAGGCAGATGGGGTCCTTCCACCACTCTGAAATCTCTGCTCACCCCTTATGCCCCAATGCATTGTTCCTAGTACAGAAGATGGTAAAGATACCATGAGAGTATGTTGAGATCAAGAATTAAAGATTTTCTTGTGATTTGTATATGTAGGAACAGGGATGGGGCAATTAAGATTGCTGTTGACTAGCTGGGCTTTGTGGATCTGGCAAATGCTGGATAGGCAGGCTTTCAGGTAGGCAAGACTTACTCCCCTCTGTATACTTTTTGTAGAATTTCCTTTTTTATTGTGGCACATTCCAGTTTAGCATATCAATAAACTATAATTAGATAGAATAATTCTCAATTATGTTCACCAGCAGTTTTTTACACAAACTTCAGATTTGTGCACAGTATTCTTTTAGAGGGGACAAAAAATTATCTCCAGAGACACAAATTAAGAAAAAATATTTTAACCATTTCTTTGTTTAAATGCATAATCCTTACAAATGGAAAGAGCTAAATCCTAAGACCAGGAAATGAGACTGAGTAGAACATTCATTTTAATCATCCAGATGGAGGAGGAGGAGAAGGACAATTCCTTTATTAAAAATAATTTTCCTTTTCTGAAATATATTATGCTAATTATTCTTGGACGGAATCTTAGTGCTAAAATGCAAATGAGTGCAAAGAAATTTAAAGCCTTTCCTACTCCACAACTGAATTTTGGTTCAAGCTGAATCCCCTAAGGATCAGAGATTTTTATTCTCATTATAGCTTCTATTTTTGTTTTTATTTAGGGGCTATCTTTCAAGGCTACTTCTTGCCAAATTTCTGCCAGGGTTGCATTGTATGGTTTTCAGGGTGTAATAGACTTACATTTATTAATGTAAAAATAATGGTTAAAAAAACTTCCTGATTTCTTAAGAACTTACTTAGAAGATTCTGCTCAATTTGTCATCAACTTGTCTGCAAAATTTGTTGCCCCCCACTCCCCTGCTCAGATGCTTTTATCTACTCCATTAGGTGATCTTAACAGGAAGGTAATTATGTGGATCTCTGTGGGATCCACTGGACTGAAATGTGAGAAATGACTGTTGGCAACAGTTTTTCTCCCTTCCCTTGGAAAGGAAAGCTCATCACGGTTTTTACCACTGTTGCCAAGTTTTAATCCAGCTATTATAAACAGATTTTTCTTATTTAAGTACTGTTTGAGAAGAAGTCCAGATTTCTGGAATGATTATTTTGTCCTAGTCAATGTGGTCTCAGCATTAGTGAGGAAATAGATCTGCTGTCAAAGCCTTTGAGAGAGTGAATAAGGGGGAGTCTTTGTCAGCATATCCCAACATGCTGTCTCTGGCATTACTTGCACCTGGGCTCAGGTTATTCAAGGAGTGTGAATAAGGGTTCCTACATGAGCACTACAGAGAGAGTGTCATGAACTTACACTTTTCTCAGCCAAGAAAGGTTCATTCCCAAGGGTACCAGGAAGGATTGATGCACTTGCATTGGAATGCTATATGAAAATTCTGAACCAAGTTGAATTATTTTTCAAAATCTGATCATTCTAGGACTGGAAAAGTTGGGAAGAATGTATTAAAAACTCTCCATAGGCTTAACTGAACATCGGACCTCAGCCTTCATTCACAGCAACTCTTCATTAATATAGTAGTCTGCTGGGATCATTAGTGGCCATCAGTGCAATGTTTCTTTCTGAACTATATAATGTCCTCAGCCAGATCCTATGATCCAGACCGTGTTTTCTAAGGTGGTTGGAGCTGAGCTGTCAGGAAGACTCAGTTGTTTTCTAGCTGTTGAAGAATAGTTTCATGCTTTCCAAGCAGAACAGTGATTAATGAGAATTTTATTATAAGCGTTAATGGAGTAAACTTTTCTTTGTACAGGTCTTTGATGGCTGCTCCTGACCTATAAACAACACAAATACTGAGACAGTCTTTTACATGGTTCCTTTAAAGCTTACTGTGCAACATTTCAAGTACTTACCTTGAAATATAGTCCAGAAGCCTGAATATTTTCACCTTTAAAATTCCATTCAGACCCTTCACTGGGAATGTTTTCCATTGTGATAACTTAGAGGATGGCCTTGAGTCTCCCGGAGTTAGTTTTAAAGGAAAGTGTTATGCAATTTGTGCACACAGACGAAGATAGAGGAAGAAGGATCATTACTTTTTCATTAGTAAAGCTAGATGGTGATGTGTGCAATATTTGATAAGGACGTTCTAATCTGCAGTTTCAAATGTGTAATTATCATCCTCTGATTTTTGACAACATCCTCTTCTCATCTTTTTTTTTCATTCTTTCATGTAGATGTGATATTAGGAAGCAGGCAAAAGGGTTGTAACATAGAAGGTAAAAGGTAAGATTAAGCTGTGTAAGGTATGAAGCAGAGTGCGTATGTTAGTACAAGCATACAAGAGAGGGAGTCTACTTACAGACAGACTGAACTGCAAAAAAAAGCAGAAAGCTAAGAAGAACCAAGCCAAAGCTTTCACCAAACTTACCTTATTGCGATCTTGCCTAAATTTTTAGGTCTGTTCTGCTTCATGTCCACTCAGAAATTTAGACATAGCTCTGGAAGAAATAAATCATTAGATGAAACCTGAGTAATGCCTTGTCTTCTCTTGTCATGGGTTGTGTTTAAATCAGATTTAAGATTCTCAGCCTCTCTCAGGAGATCCTTCTTATCTCTAGAATATCCTTTAGTTGTAAATCAAACAGCTCAAAGCAGCAAGGCTCTAAGAGCTATTCATAAAAGATTTTAATGCAGGTATTTCAACAAGTACATTGCCTTATTGCTGTCCTGTATGCATAATGCACATTGACTGAAATATGGCGATTGATATTTGCTCTTCAGCTGTATTATTTCTGTTATTGGTATTAACATTACTTTTCTGTATCAAAATTCTGAGCTGCAGATTTCACTACACATGATTCTCGGAAAGCAAATCTTGACAATTGTCTGCAGGAGATGAATTTATGACTGAGTTATAATCTTGTGTTATGAAAGATGTGAATTTAAAACTTATACCTTCCTCAAAGGTATGGTTCAAGAGCTTTGACCTTTGTAGTAACTCTTGTGTAAAGAAGTGAAAGAAAATAACCCCATGGTTTTTTGGTTTGGTTTTTTTTTTTTTTTTTGAGAGAGGGTGGTGGTGGAGGGAGGGGGTGTGTGTGTCTATGAGGACGTCAGATACTATAGAAATACCAGCAATGCACCTTTCTACTCAAGGAGGTTAACAGACGTGTCAGAACATCTGACCAGGTGACCAGTGAGATACATTTTGAATATTAATAAGCAACCCAGAAAATAAAGCATTTTACACTACTTTTCATCTGTTATTATTGAAGAGTGGTAAGGCTAGAATTACAAACAACAGTTTACTGTGTTTTCTAAAAGTAAAAGAGGAGGAGACAGCAGAAAAGGGGTAGAAGGGAAGCTAAATTCAGTGGACAAATAACTTCCTATGCATTATTTGGCCAAAGGGGCATCATATCATAACTCCATTGGAACTCTTGGAAGTTCATATGGGAAGGAAGGGGGTGCTGTCTCACAGAGAATTGATGCAATTTGTGCAGTTGTCATCTCCAGCATGTACATTACAGCAGGAGTACCTCTGTCATGACCTCGATGTTCCTCCTTTCTGTTCCAGATCTGTATGTCTCCTCACCACTGCCTAATTAGGTGATTTGATAAAACACAGATGTCCATTAGGGACCAGGCTGAAATTACCAGAGTTATTTTGTTTGCAACCTACTTTGAATTCAGGTCTCGAGAATTGGGAAGTGGGTAATTGTATTAATCCGTATTTTAATAAAGCCTTGATAATTTATCATTAAATTAGGCATCCTTCCCTACCCCTCTCCCCAGTCACTCCCCACAACCCCTCACCCTCCACTGTAAAATTTGCTGGGACCACTTTGGCATCACAGTAAAGTCTAATGAAAATTGATTGGTAGTGCTGCAAGCTTTCCCTTTCAGGCTATTGCAATTGCAATTTGAATATTTTTGCAGATGGAAGCAGCCTATAGTTTGTCCATTATTTAGCACTTTCTAGTACTTGAAACTAACATCAGGCATTTGCCCTCCAGGTATCCCATCAGGTGTCCTTATAACAGGGTAACCAAGAAAGTCTAATTTGATGTACCAAACTGGATGTTGGTGTGCATACCATCACAGACTTCCTACTAATATCTCCGGCTGAGATTGAATTCAGCAGCTAACAAGAGTAGTTAAGCATCTACCATTAAGAGTGAAGAGAAACCCTTTCACAATTTTAAATAGCTTTGCATTTCTAAAATGCTTAGGGATCACTTAAAATCCACAGATGCTTCTGAAAGAGGCACGGTTCACTGCACAGTCAGTCATAATGTTGCCTTGTCTGAGTACAGAAGAGATATGCAGCTGACGTAGCTTTGGAAGGTCACAGTTGCTGTATTTACTGGAGCTTATTATTAGCTGGAAACTCTATTTTTGCTATCAAGTGCTCTTGTCAAATCCAGGCTTGCTGTCAGAGGGCAGTGAAGAAGTGATATTCCCTGAGAAGCTGTCCTTCTTATGACCGTTCAATAGTATCCCTAAATGAAGATTTAATGTATTTTGAATGGAAAAGAGAATCTGTGTTCCATCCATTTTGAGTCAGGAAAAAACAAAAGCATAAGCTGCACTCAGCCTATTCTCCATGGATACATTTCTGCAGAGCAGCAGGACTTTGGCAGCAGAGCTTTCTTCGTAAAGCAGGCCATTTTCAGGAGGGTTGCTGGGGTTATTTTTTTTTTTCTGATTTTGGAAGAAGAAATAACCCAAACAGTGTGTTCTGGAAGGAACTTGCTTTAGCGATTCCTGAAATTCTCTCCTTTACTTTCCAGCTTTAATTTTATTATCTAAGTATAATTTTCTTTCCTTCCCATGTGTTGTACATCTGCTCTACAGGCTCTAGCCAGGAGAATAACCATATGGGGACATGAAAATCTCCACTGCATTGATGCCAGAAGACAAGTTTATGTTCATTCCAAATGGCATCAAAGGCTGCTTGTATATTTTCCCTTTACATCCCTTCCAGTGGCTTAAATCTGTGGTGTTGTCTAAAACACACAAGAAAAGGAAAGGCCTGTCAGATTATGAACTGAAAAATATTCCTCATAGTGCTGGAATTTGGATGATCAATGAATTTTACTTTAAAGCACTTATACCATTGAGTGTTTTCTGCTTCTTTCTTTGTCAGGTAGCAATTACTACACAAGGACGAGCTCTCCTTCTGACTGATCCCAGTACTTTTCTTCATTTTTGCTCATGACAGATTCCTTCCCCAGACCTGCATGGAGGCAATATTCTCTGTAGGAGTGAAAATCATTCTGTTAAAATTTCTCCAGTGTCTGGGGCTCTCATTAGGTAAATGCCTCACCTGCTGCACTATCTTTATCATTCAGTGCTGGTTAGAACTGGTATGAAAATACTGTGTAGGCATTGCTAAAAATGACAGTCAACATCAACACAGCTTGATCCAAGCTGATGCTGAGTTACTGACTTGTCCTGGGAAGGGGTAGTTACCTCATGTTGGACAAGCAATTGTTGTGCACAATTGCTTGTCATAAAATGAAAGGTTAAAGAAAATTGTGCCATCGTGGACAGAATGGCATTTAGAAAAAGTAAAAATACTCAAAAGTCCAGGCTGTACATGACCAAAAGTAGCCAAGTACTGGTTGCTTTCTAAAGAACTCAAACTGTGTGATATTATACATATTTTTATCAATAGCTATTTCAAAACACATGCAGACTTCTGGCAGACACGGTCTTCACCTAAAAGTCTGACCTGAAAGAAATTTGGTGTATGGAATTCATTTTCACTCAGTAAAATCCATTTCACTTGGAATGAATTCATTGCTAGAGGGGAAAAAGCAATACCTACCATTCCTGACCCTGGGCCAGGACCATTACTTGGTCTATCATGGCTAAAAACCTCATGGCCGCAGTGCAGTTCCACAACATAGTGCTGGTTCCTGTGCCAGCTAGGACTACTGAACCTTGGTGTTGGTGTTGCTCTCTGAATGATGATTGCTTTGAGAGATATCTGCAAATAGAAACTTTACCCTAGAAATTTATTTGGATCAGGCTGGAATTGTCACTTATTAGCTCCCTGGGATTGAGCTTCCTTGTAGTATTTTTCCAAAGCTTGATATGCCCTGCTCACCAGGTGTGGAGAACTCTGACTCTTTAGAGAAAGAGTCAGTGTTCCAAAGTCACTTTAAGGAGTTGGTTTCTTTCCCACAGCTTCACAAATTCCTATGTTCCCACTATTCATGTTCCCACTATTTTTGTTCTTCTGGAGTTCTGTCTCCAGATCCCACTGACTTGCATAGTTCCCAGTGCCATTTCTTATTTGCCAGATGTGAGACACAGACATTATGGTCTGGTAACACTGAGTATCCCCAAAATCTGTGCAAATAAACACTTGTTCTGAAAGTCAATGCTCTTCTGCAGCCCAGAAAGCTCAGGAGGCAGCAAAAGGAACAAATGGCTACCCACAGTGTCAGCTCCTTGTTGTGTGCCAGTGCTGTCCTCTGCTGCAAGAGGAAGCATCCAGCACAACTTCTCATGGAATTACAAGCAGGGCTCTGTGGCTGTGGTGTGCTACATGTCCAGGGTATCAGTAGACATACAGCTTAATCTTTGTTCATGTAATATCAGGCAAGTGGCAATCTGTAAAATGCTCAACTCATCCCACCTTAGAAATACATATAACCATAATCTATTTCTATGGAAAGCCTGTCAGCTTTTGTTCATCTATGATACAGCTCAGTCTAGAACTGGGAACATGTGTTTGTGAATCATAAATAATTAATTCAGGACTAGATGTGGTCTCAGCAGCAGGAAATTCGTGCTGGTCAGTGCCTCTGAAAGGATGAGTGTTCTATTTTTGCTTGTTCCCTTCCTTCTCCTGGGCTTCCTGTCAGCTGAGGCTGGGGAGTGAGTTGTTGATGTATGCTTATTAATTAAGAATGAGGGAGTCATTCTAGATCAGATGTGCACAGCTCTCCATAAACCTTAAGTTTGTTGCATTCTCTATTAGCTTTCATAATGACACTTGGCATTTCCTTAATTGTTAAAGATGTTTTAAATTGATCTTTCTGAACCGATTTTCTCTGCTGTCACATCTGCCAGTTCATGTCAGACTTCAGACATTCCTGTTCTGGCTCAACCTCAGTATCCGTACAGTACCTGATGTGTTTTTTCTGGGGAACCTCTGCCAGATTCCAGAATAATTTCCTGTTATTAATAAATGCCAAGGTTAATATTGGATGTGACTGGTTTTATTACTGTCCTCATTATTGTAGCCATCCCTTAGAGGGCCCATTTTCTTTTTCCTCAACTTTTGGTTATTTACACTAGTGAAAATACATCTCATTCTTATGGTGTTGAATTAGCAGTGTAAATATCATCTTTGATTCTTTTAGGCATTGTCTGTCTATTTTCCTGTTCACTAAGGAATGATTCCTTAGCTCTCCCCTCCCTTTGATCTTGAATGCTACTTTTCTCATTACCATTATCAGAACTTTAATTATAAAGCACCACTTGCTATGTTATTGAGTGGCAGAACCTGGCCTTAAAGTAATACATTTTGTCTTTTATATTCTTATTTCTTTTTTATATAGATCTACTTAGAATCGGCTTCAGAAAGATTATATTCAAAGAAAATTCATATTGAATTATAGTTTGATCAGTATTCCAAATGCCAGTTATTAGACTTTAAGCAGACTATACTTGTGTACTGCATTCATCAAATAGGCTGTGCATACCTGTGCTGGAGAGAGCAGGGAGAGAAAAATCAGTTATATTAATCTGTTATTTAAAGTTGACAAAAATAATCTTTAACATTCTTCCTTTATGTACATTTCCTCCTGGTTATCTTGACTAAAGAAAACAGTTTGTAGCACGGAAGAATTTTCATAGGCTGATTTTCAATAGTTTGAAAAGATTAGTGATAAAATGACACAAGCTGTGTGCAGAATGCTAATCGTGAAATTATATGTTGCTGAATATCACCTTGTTTTGAATTAAACAAGGTCTATGTTCCAACAGACATCAAGGCTGGAGATTCTGCTGCCTACAGTACTGCTTCTACTCTGCAGAATTCAGCCATTGCGAGGGGAAGAGCATGGCATATACTGAGGTCAAATGAGATTCCTTTGAAACTGGTGAGAACCCAGCCTTTGTAAGGACTGATTCAGATATTTAAGCCAGTTGAAATCTAAGTGTACATGTGACTTTTTGCATAATTGCTTAAGACATACAAGTAATAACAACTTCATTAGTTATAATTTCTACAGCTTTATAACGAATATTTAAATCAAGCCACCAGTTATGCTGGAAATGCAATTATATCTAAGTAACAGCTGCTGTTTTACATTAACCTCTGCTTCCAGTCAACATGTAAAACTGCAGTATGAAAAAAGTGTCAATTTAGTGGGAGTATCCTAAAGTCAATAGCAAACAAAAACCCCTCCACTTTGTTAAAAGATTTTCTCTTTTTTTGAAACAAAAAAAAATAAACAATTCACAAGAACTTTTAAATCTCTCCACTAATGTGAATTATTTGTGCTTGTTTGTTTGCAAAACATTTGCTATACTGTTTTCCCGCATGTACATGCCTGTTGAATATAACTTTAAAATACCCTTTTTAATGGAATTTCTATAACTTTATCTTAATTTCAAATGGATGCTTCAGAATAGATGCTTGACAGATGTTTTGCTGGCTGATGCTGAACCTTGATATATGCCCCATCTTTTTTGAATGTTCCTGCTTTTTTAGTTTTCATTTTTCTCAGAGAAGCAAAATGAAAGATCTTGGCAGGGCAATTCAGCTTGACACTCTGAGGCATTGCATGAGTTGTTGGAGGAGACTGGAAGATATTCTCATTCTTGCCAGCAATTCAGCTTTTTTACGAGGTTCTTGTTTAGAAGTAATGGACAACCATTCCATTACAATCTCTTCCTCTTTAATTCCTCTTTAATTCACCAGTAGTGCCAGAATAATGGACTTTGCCATCACAAATACAGCAGCAAGTGTAATTATTTTGAATATTTCTAAGAAGGTTTTTTTAATCTCTTCTGTTTTCTATTAATGATTAGTCAATTATTTTCATGGATGAAAAAAAAAAAAGTGCTGTTTCATGGGGGGAACACAGTGAATCAAACTAATTAAAGTAGCTAACAGTGCTGGAAGTTTATTCACAATATTTCTTACTGAGTTCCCCCTGGACAGGACAACTGAGAAACAATGCATGATCAAAAATTTTTCAGTTATTTTCTAATTCTATATTCTATTCCTAATTCTATTTTCTAATTCTAATTTCTAGATTCCATTTCTTCTCAGCTCTGCCTTCCATTGCTATTATGTTCAATAAAAATCTCTCTGCAGTTAGTGTTGTCTTGTGGTTTGAAAGATGTAATAGCAATTTGGGTTTATGATTTCTCCATCAGCTTGAAATAGAATTGAAACTGTTGGGAGTTACCCTCAAATTTAAGCCTTCCAAAATTTCAAGCCAGATCTCACTAATCTTTAGAAAATCATCTTTTTATTTTAAACAGAATCCTAAGTGTCTTTCTCCCACTGCTATATTTTTAGTCACTGCAGTGAAACGAAAATGTATATGGGGATCCAAAACCAAACAAAAACTAACAGCACAAAAACCTCAGCTCAAATTGGTGTATCTTAGCCTTGTGAAGAATCTATGAGGTGGTAAAAACAGTGTCATGGTCTTTGGACTACCAAGAGTGAGGAGTAATATGACAATTACTGTGGAATACATTAATGTTTTCCTTTTACTAAGGTTGTTGTTTTCAAAGGACATTGAGACTGAAGGTTTCAGTTAGGTGATGCTCAAAAGGAAGATTTGTTTTCTTTTGAATTTTAGATTTGTTATCAAAAGTAAATGCTCCTCTTCTGCCATCTACAATGTCAAGATAAGTATATATCATAGGTATGGTGTCTAATATGTTGGCTGGGACTGTTCTGCCACTGAGGCTGTCATCAATTTTGTTACTTCTAATTATATTTACTGTATACTTTTAATTCAGTCATTTTATGTGGTGTGTGACAAACCCAATGGTTATTTTTGTCTGGTTCTGGAGACATGGTTTCTAGAGCAGCTTTTTGTGCAACATATCCACTCAGCAGCATGGTCACCCATGGACAGCCTGCAGTCTCTGTGAGAGTGTGCAGGTTTTGGCTTGGGCAGAATTAATTTTCTTCATAATAGCTGCTGTGTTTTGGACAGAGCTGTGCTGCTGAGCACTGCTTGCACAGGGTCAAGGCCTTTTCTGCTTTTACACTCCCCGCCCAATGAGTCTATTGGGGGCTGCAGGCAAAGTTGAGATGGGACACAGCGAGGACAGCTGACCCCAAATTATCAAAGGGATATTCCATACCATGTGGCATCAGGCTCAATATATAAAGAGTGGGGAAGAAGGAGGAAGGGGAAGGTATTCAGAATGAAGTAACTGTTGCATGTGAAGGAGCTGTTACAGGAAGCTCTTCTTACCTGGGGATGGCTGAACACCTGAATCCCCATGGGAAGTGGTGAGTGAATTCCATGTTTTGCTCTGCTTGTGTGTGCAGCTTTTGCTTTCCCTGTTAATCTCTCTTTATCTAAACTCACAAGTTTTCCCATTTTTAGTTCTCCAATCCTCTCGCTCAGCTGACTATGAGTGGAGTGAGCAAATGGCTGTTAGGGACTTGGTTGCCAGCTTGGGTTAAACCACATGGGGAGCCTGAGTCTGAGAGTCTAAACAGACATGTTCCTCAGAGGACACTTGAACTGTCTCTGAGCCCACATTTGGAAGTTCATTGGCTTCATGATCCATCAACCTGGTCTCAAAAACAGCTATATTCTGGTAACAAGCCATGTGGGTAGACATACCTAATGAAATTTATTTTAAATCATAACCCTGAGATTGTTCTGTGGATCGATGTCTCAAAATATTAGAGGCTGACATGAATCCAAATAGCTGGATATAGAGGTCTGTGGTATGGATGCTATTGCTGCCAACCATTATAAACAGTCTGTTTTATTGCTTTTTTGGGGGAACAAAGCCCGCATTCACTCAAAAAATGACGGGGTTTGGCCATTTCTAATAAATGTTAAATAGATTTTTACCATTTGCAGTTTTACTAGAGCAAATTGATACAACCTTCCTGCCAACTTGTTACCACTCCTTTAGTTGTGAAAAACAGATGAGCAAATATAGCGTGCATGTGACAGAGTGAGAAACAGGTTCTACTTCAACGATTTTGCTGGAGTTTTATGCCTTATAACCTGCTTGGATGCTTGATTGAAAAGGAAATGGTGTGTTCAGTCGATGTCAGACCAGTGTCAACATGATGTTCATGTTAGTGCAGATTTAGCTGCAGAAATCAAACACTGGTTTGGGGAAGCAGACATTAGTGCTTAGAGGCACTGCCAAGCATGGGAACTTATGCAGCTTGTCATTAGTTGAGTGGCAGTAGATATCTACACCAGTGAACTGTAAGACAGTCAAGATCTGCTGGATGTAATAATTATGCCATCTTTGTTTTGGTAATTTAACTGAAAACTAAGAAAGAGAATTAATGTAAGCTGGGGTGAAATACTTACCCCTTAACTAGAAAAGTCCAGCTAAGCTGTTTTCCTAGTGAGTTAAGCTGCTTCCTTGCTCTACTGAAACTAATGTAAAAACGATGGAGCTTCTGCTAATGTATTGAGTCACTTCTTTTTCCTCTTTACAATTAAGCGGCAGGAAAAACAGCTGATGTTAAGGATGTGCGGTAATGAGAACACGCAAAGAGACAAGGCTAAAGCTCTGCCTAAGCACTATTTTTCCTTCAGTGGTGACAAATGGGGAATGACTGGGGAAAGGCGCAACAAGTTAAATACATGGAAATGTTTCTGCTCTACATCTCCTCAGGTTCTGCTGATCTGAAGCTCAAGGGAAGAGATTGCATCAATCCAGCAGTGGTTTCTCACCTTCTGAAGTGTGTTTTTTCTAATTCCAAAAGCTCTTTCACTGTTTTGTTAGGACTTACTTTTCTTCCTCAGTAAATTTTGTTTTTAGAAACAGTAAATTTCCTCCAATGTGCAAGCAGATGCTATGTCATGGAAGACGTTTTCATTGTTTTATAGTATTTCTTTTTTATCTGTTGGGCTCAAGGCCTAATTTTGCTCAGTCTACCATTCTTGTGTTGTCGGTTATTTCTTCTTATTTCTTATTTCATTATTATGAATGTCCATTCAACATGGCAATGTGTAGTCTGGAATGATTGTTATTCTCACTTTAATCTGTGTCAGTAGTTTTCTACCACTGTAATTCAGAGTCATATGACATTGTGCTGTGTGCCAAGGTTTTCACAATGCTGCAAATTTCACCATGCTGCTATCTTTCAAAATTTCTTTCAAAAATCTGATGTAAAAAAAACCCCAAAATGTATGAAATTGGATGTAAAAAAAAGGTAAATTCTAGTATAGAAATATTTAGAATACCTCAACAGACCTATACATCAATAATGTCTGTGTATTAACAAGTAAAGAAATACATTAAGAGAAAAATTGATCAGTGAATAGTTGTGGCTGAGGAACTGATGTTTGAAGCATGTTTATTTCTCCTGAATTTACCTCAGACTAGCTTCATTCTGTTCCCTGAACAGACATTAGCAGCCAAACAGAGCGCATATACTGGGTTTGTTTCTCCTGAGAGATTTCCAGTTTTCCTACTCTGACACCAATTTGCAAATGGGGAAAATCAATGAACTATTGAAAACCACATTCCAGAACCAAAGTAATAATGATATCAGAAATTTCTGCATTCCTCTTACTGGACTTTTCCATGACAGATACCACAGCTTCTGGGTTTACTTGTTCTCCTACAACCTTCTGCAGCAGTAACTGGTTAGTTGCAGCAGAAAATAACTTTGGATCTTGACTTAGGTTCTTCACCTAAAGAGTAATAGTGCCATTTGAGTTTCCTGGATTGTTTCATATGGCTATTTGAAAAGCAAATTTGACCCTGTTATATTTTCAGTAGTGCTCATCGAGAAAGCCTGAAATGAAAAACTCATGGACAGTTTTCCTGATGATTCATGGGGCTGATAATTCTATTCCTCTTCCTTCTTGACTGCAATAAAGCAATGTGACTTAGCAGAAACATAAGTAAGCCTTTTCAGACAGCCATGTGAACCACGACATTAGCATTTCAGAATGACAACCTCTCACCAACATCCCACCTGAGACTTGCCCACTCTCTGCAGATACAAAACAAATACTCACAGGAGTGACATGATCTGCAGTTGGGGATGGGCAAAGGTTTTCTCTAAATAGTAAATCTTTAGTACTTCTAAAGCTCTTAAATCATTTATGTTTAATATAGCAGCAGTATCAGCTGTCGAAGGGAAAATGTCATGGTGATATGTCCAGTACATAGGGGATGAGAAACCCCATTTAAATTATCTGTGCAGCCTAGCAGGAATGTGGATCTTAATTTTCCAGCTTGCAGGCTAGCAAGCACACAGAGAAAACTGTGAGAATTTTCTGTGAACTCTGTCTTATTTCTGTGTGGGCACATTCCCAGGAGCAAAGAAGAGAACTCAGGGATGTCTGGTTCCAAGAAAGATGCCCTAACTATGAGGTTAGAGTGTTACTTTCTTGCTCTCTTGTGCTATTTTTAGAAACAGTCTTTTGTAAGAAGTAGAATGGCTCCTGTAGAGTAAAGTAGATGGGTACATTTTATGATGTTCAGAGTCACTTAAAAATACTCTGTAAATATTCTTAAACATCCCTTAGAAAACCCAATGGTCTTGGATATTTAGCTGGAAGGGAGAGACAGTCCCAGATTGTTGATGCGATCTGAGCCTAGAGTTCATTTGCACTTGGATTCCTTAGCTAACACCTGAGCTTCCTTGGAAAAGGAACACTGCCTGAATTTTGTCTCAGTCAAGAGTATCTGCTATTTTTTATTTTAAGGGACTGTTGTTAATGTTGTGATGGGGTTTTTTGTACCCTGGAGTGAAAACCGTTTCTAATTTTAAAGTACTGTCCTATGTTTCACTAATTTTCAGCATGAATAAAGCTGAAAAGCAGTTAATCAAAGCTCCACAGAATGCTCTGTCAGTGTAGATCAATTCTGTTTTCAGTGCAGTAATCATTTGAAACCTCAGAGTTTTAAGAAAAACTGATCACACAAAAAATTCCTTTGTGGCTTAAGAAGACAGTATAAGGATCCTGTCTGAAGTTTAATTCAGAGATGTAACTTTATGTTTTAGACTTTGACTATTAAATAAAAATTCATTTAGAATCCATTCCTGCATTTGTAGCCCTGTAATATAATTGCAGAGTATGTAAACATGCTGTGCTTCCCACATGTTTTATCAGAAAGATTTAGGTCACACTGTATGTACTACCTAACCACTGCCCTTTGGAAGACCTCAGAAGTTATGGACATAGACCTTCCTGGAGCAGTGTGGAAAGCAAGCAACCACAGCAGAAATTACAGAGGTTACTATATTCTGTTATGCTGAGAAGATTGTGTAAGAGAGGGGTTTGGAACCAAATGGTGATAGAGAAGTGATTATGTCTGTGAGCTTCTCTTGAGCTTCTCTTGAGAAAGAATATCTCTAAGTCTCAAGATTGCCTTGAAGAAGCATAGCTAGGACTAACTCATGTGCTCATCCTCTCGTATCTAACAGTTATTTTTTGGTGTGAGTACACAGCATAAGGGAATAACAAAAAAAAGTCTTTGATACCTGGAATTTTTTGTGTGTGTGTTTTCTGGTTAACTTAACTATCTCCCACATGGATAGTGACTTTGAGGGTAATGTTCCATCAACAGATCCTAGAATGACAGAATAAGTTGGGTTGAAGGGGTCTTTTAGAACACTCCTCTGCAGCAGTTTTGCCTTGGGGTTGTGAGGAGTTCCTTTTTCAGCCAAGAGAAATTTATTCCACACCTGCATGACTTTCTATATGTTTAAAAGGATTGTTCTTATATTTGAGAAGGCTGTCATAACCTCTCACCAAAAATAGTTCTTTGCATTCTGAATAGAGAAATTATTTTGCCTGGATCAGTGAGCGTAGCAACAATAGCCATAAAGCTTACTGCAGTTTGTGCAGAAGAGATTTCTTAAATAGCCAGAGTGGGCTGTCAGATGCAAAAAAGCATGCAAATGAACTGGGTTATAAAAATAATTCTAACATATAATTTTATGAACACAATCCCTGAAACTCTTTTTCATCACTGTGAAGATACAGAAAATTACAAGGCACAATTGTTTACTGCTACAGAAGTAACAGAAGCACACTAAGCCATCATCCAAAATCATTCCCATAGATCACTTGTTTGGGATAACAAGCTATGCTCTTCTGTTTTGCAATAAATGAAGCATTTTGGTACAGCAAAAGTTTCATGTACTGCTAGTGTTATTTCCTCTCGCAACCACATAAAAAAGGGCAAAATGGAGAAAGGGCAAATTATTTTCTGTAACTCTAGATGACTCAATAAAAAAAATAATATTGTAAAAATGTTGCTGATACATATAGCTTAAATGAAACAATCGGTTGTCATCATGGTGGTTTTCAAGAACACTTGAAAAGTAAAAAGCCTATAGAGGCAAGAGGTATAAACTTGGAGATATATTTTCATTTATGAATGGAAATGAGAGTGCAACTATAGAGATATTGCTTTATTAACTAAAAGTTCAAAATGAGAATAAATATATATTTCCACCAATTGTTCATTTCATAAGCTGTGTAATAAAGCAGAGAATCCTATGGCTAGTTATTACTGTTCTTCTTTTGCTGAGAGTTATATGTTTCATTCTCTAAAGTTTGAATGAATGAAAATTTTGAACCTTATGTCCACAAGATGATGATTTCTACAGTCTTCAGCTGCACAAATCCTAAAATAGTCTCTATTTTATTTGAAGTACACTGAAGATTTGGTACATTAGGTAAGATGTGTTTTTAAAGCTCTTTAAAAAATATAAGGATCTTCTATATGTAATTTTCAGTGAGGCATTCCCTTCATCATTGTTGTATGCTTTAAACTACATTTCTAAAATTAAAACCTCTTTGTGTAGTATATGCTGAGCTTTATTATGCAATGATTTTCTGCTGGAGGTTAAATTATGCTAAAATATGATTACTTTTTAGAAATTATTAATGTAATCTTAATTAAAAAACTATAATAGTAAAATAAATATATAAATAAAATAAATATACTTTTCTCTAGAAGATTCCACAGTGCATTAAGATGACCGATCACTATGATTCTGTGAAGAACATGATTTAAGATAAGATGATTTATGAGGAAATTAAGATATATCACAGAAATATGTCTGTCATTTCTTTGTCTGAAAGGTAGCATCCATTGAGAGATTCACGCATTTCTGTTTGCACAAAACTCAGGTGTTTTAAGAAATAGTTTGTTTTCTCTGTTACTCAGTCTTAGTGATATGAATTTCTTAATACTTGTGGAAGGAAAATTTAAATGTTTTTCTTCTAGTGTAAACAGTCTTGGACAAGTGGAAAAACTTTTGAATAATAGTTCTCTTTGTGCTAAAATCTGAAGTTAGTTGCACTTGTAGAAATGGTAATGAACTGATTTAAAAGTAACAACAAAACAAAAACTAGGTTGTATTTCTGCATTTTAAAGCTGGTCATATAAAGGCATTTTAAACACTGCTTTGAAATTTGTGATAATTTTTACTCAGAGGAATTAAACATGGAAGAAAAGTATATGATATATCAAGAGGTTCTCCCTCACCAATGCTGGAAATGCATCTGTCTTGATATTGCTCTTATTTTAAGTGAGCTCACTTTCACCTCTTCCAAGAAAGATGATTGCTCTGTTGCAGCCATTTCTGATAGAACTGTCCATGGTTATAAAGGCTCTTCCATTTGAAATTCAGAGTACTTTGTTTGCCTAATAAAAGCCTTATGTAAAGCCCAATTTTTACATTTTCTCTCCCTAATCTTTCTGTGATCCTAAGCTTCCCTGGCAGCATGAGGACTGACTGAACTACACCCAGGGGGAACATTGCAGGTGTCTTGGGCAATTTATCTCAATGGGCAGTACATTCAGATTATTGCCTAATATAACCTGCTGGTGGTAATTTTGGTTACCTTCTGACCTTGCAGATTTTAGGAAGATAGTATTGCATGGGCAAAACTGCTACTTTGACATTGTATATCTAATAATCATAAGCTGTGAGATATTTTAGAGACTGTGCTCTCCAAATAGCACTTGTCACTGGTAGTTTTGGCTAGCAAACAGGATAGAAATAAAATTGTGACAAATCATCTCTCATCAAAGAAGGCAGAAAATATTTCTCATTTTTTTTCCACTGCTACTTTGCTGTTTGGGGAAGGAGCCTTATTCCTTATGGAGTCTCCAATTATTTGAAGAGCTCTAAACCTCATCCAGATGGAGTTCTATGTGATGCTGAGTAAACAAAGCTGGCTATGGCAGCTGTGCTTTGCAGCACCGTATAACTCCAGGCCAGGTTCAATGACACATAGGGTTGGCTTCTGCAGCACTGAAGCCCACGAAGATTACCTGTTACCTGCAACAGAGGAGAGTGCTAGACCTAAATGTATGTGTAGACATCATACACAGAAATGCCTGCCTGCTCTGTCCACTAGTGTATTGATAGTGCCTTACTAAAAAAACCTTGTTTGAAAAATACGAATTAAAGGGGTTATATGCCTCCGTCACTACAAATGTAAAACAGCATTCAGTGTTGCATACAGTCAGGCTTCAGTCTTCTTATACCCACAGCAAACAAGATAAAATGTTGGTAAGTTTTTATTTAAAGATTTACAAAATTGTGGGGTGGGGGAATCCACTCAGACTTGCAAAGCATTAAGAAAAAAAAAGCATGTTAACAGCCAATATTATTCCCTTTCATGTTAGCTTAGAGTGTTTCTAGAGAGATCAGTTTTCTTTTTACTCTGCTTTTAGAAAATCTTGTCTGACAGTCTTTTAGAGAGTACTGAGGATGATAACTATTGGAGGAAAACTGAAGAAAGAAGGTACTAGGGATTTGAGCTATTGTGGTTCCTTTTGCTGATGACAAAGCAACATGCACAGAGAAGGGAGGTGGGGCGGGAAAGAAGAGCAAAGACTGAAAATGTAGTTTCTGGTTTTGGCTCATGCTGCAAATCTTACAGTTAAAGGCAGAGCACCTGGTCTGCTCACCCATTGTGAAGTCTGTCAAATATCAACATGCTTAGGACTGTGCTTTTAGCTGCCTTTCTAACATGAGAGGTGCTCACAGCAGTATCACAGAAACAAATAAGAAAAGCAGCTGTAGTAGACTAAATGGACAGATAGGACAGTCAAAAGACAGAGAGAGAAAAAAAATCAAGTAAAAGGAAAGAAAGGGTGCTAAAGCATTCCATTTAGCTCGTTCATGACTTATGTACCTAGAGAAGCCAGAAGTCTTTTTTTCAATCTCTAGTGAGACCATCTCTTATCAAGGAGGTGATAAAGAATGATACTGATCCTGGATGCTCCTTCTAGCCTACCTACCACCCCAAAACTTTGGGTTAGAAACAAAGTCTAAAATTAGTAGAGTAGCTCTTCTTTTCATCAATTTATTTACCAGTGCAAACTAGGATCTAGGATAAAAATTTAAGTTAACTCATTTCCACATCTGTACATCTCATGTTCACTAATTATGAGCATAGTAGTTTTGATTTTATAGTTTAATTTGGTAGTTTAATTTGATTTGAGTGAGCTTTTTTGAGTTGTGCTAAATGTTTTCTCTACCATGATCTTTTGATGACATTTCTAACCAATTTAATCTAACAAGTGAAGTTAGACTTTCATTATTTGGACAAACATTATGCAGCCTATTCTTAGGGAATGTAATTGCATTAATAGAGCACTCTCATTTTGGGATTCTCAATAAAATTAAAAAACACCAAGTAAACCATTAGCATCTCAGTATCTTTCTGAGAGCATGCTAGTGATCTTCCCCCCCACCCCTATTTTTCTTATATGAAAAAAACTGTACTCAAGGAAAGGATGCAGCTTTCTAAAGATCATTCAAGATGTCGGTGGCAGAGCCTGGAGCTTTTGGCTCATGTCCTTGTAATCCAGGCAATAAATTAATCTCCTTTACGGTACTGTAACTAAAAGACGAATGTTTGTAGGCAATGTAAGACTTAATTTCAATAAAAAAATCCTTTATTTTGTTTTCTCATGGGCTCAGAAGCTTAACTATATAATCTTTCATGAGTAGGGCCTTTAAAAGCCTAACTTCTTTTAAAATGACATAATCTCGTTTCATGGTTGCAATTTAAAGTAAGCAAATCTAAAATAGTCATGAGGCAACATAACCAGCTGCTCAGTATTTGTGTTGAGCACTGCACTGTTGTACTAGTTGCCATTAGCATTTTGCAAGCGTGATTGAATACAAGATGAAGAGTTTCTATGCAGTGAGTACTTGTTTTTTTATAATTATGAAGACCTACCACACCAATATTTTCCTTATTTTTCCCCAACAGCTGACTAAGAGGTGGTTGGGGATCCAGGCAGTGATGATGGCAATACTGCTTTCAGTTATATGTCTTCCCTGAAGTTAAAACCTCTGTGGATTAAATTTTTGTAAATACAGAGGTAGAGTTTGTTCCATAATAATATGCAATGGACTGATTAAAATACAAGTAAATAAGAGAGAAAAATCCTCTCATATTAATATTATCATATTAAAATTGTTTGTTATATGGCTACACACGGAAGAGCAAGAAATGACTTCACTAAAATTAGTGGCAGGTATTTCAGTTAAAAAAACCCAAATGACTGAACACCAGAAAACTGTTAAGAATAGAGTGACCTCTATAGTGACCTCTAGAAAACTAAGTTAATGTGTCATAATTCAAGAGATTTTCTCTCTTTCTTCTCCCTGTCCCTGAATATAACATAGAAATTGGTGGGATGTATTGCTAGTTAAGAAAGCAGTTCTGCCTGTGCTAAACAGTATCACACATTTTGTAATGGCTGGTGATGTGCTGCCTTCTAGCCTCTAGCTGATTATTATCAGTTAGACTCACTGGTGAATTTTGCTGAAAATGTGTTTATTGCTGTGCTGCAGAGTCTCTGCTGCCTCTCTTGTATCTTGCACATCTTGGAGGATGTCACTGAAGGTGTCCCAAATGCTGCCCAGCACAACATCCTTCCTGAGTCAGTGAGCCTTCCCTCTTGAGTGAGGCTGATGAGCTGCCTAAAAGGCAGAGGTACAGATACAGCTGAGTAGCGTGGTAGATGGGGAGGCATAAGACACTGATAAAGAACCATTTTGTGAAGACAGATGAGTTTTTTTTTCCCCTGTTTTTCTTCCCTGAGTGGACTGTGTGAAGAGTGCAGAAATACATGCTGATTCACTGGCATTTGTTTTAACTGGATCAGGAGGTAATGCCTATACTTATATTAACAGTAGGGCATCACAATAGTACAATTAAAAAAAAAAAAAATCAGCATTTTCTTAGATGCTTACCTGGTGTGTAAGTCATTAGGAGAACAGCCATCTGAGTCCAGCACTGCACTGAAGGGATTTTTTTGCCCATGTTCTTGCCCAGTGTAGTGAAGGGATATCAGAGGCACTCTGTTACTTAACACAGAGATCCTGGTAAGGAAAAAAGTTTTGGTGAGTCTGATCTAATCTTCAATATATGGGAAGATCTTGAGACAAGCTGGAAGGAATTACTATGTACCAAAAAATAACTTTTATTTTTAAAAATTTTTTGCAAAGAAATAATGTTTCTTTTGTGGATAATTTCCTGTTACCCTAATTTCTGTGTTTCACAGAGATTTCTGTAAGTATGTATGGAACAGAACCCTACTGTATTCATTTCACAAGCTCAGATACTGAGACCAGATATAGGTCTTGGTACATTCATTCCCAAATGTAACTTTAAGTCTAGACTAGATTTCCTAGTTCAACACCCTCTCCCCATTCACCTGTTGTAGCTGAAGATGTTGTGAAAAACAGACACTTCTATACACACCTCACAGCATTTAAATGTCTTTGCAGGTATTTACAGAACTGTAGAATTTTTTATTTGGTCATGTTTCTCTGTCAACCTTGCTTGCAGACACTGACAACCAGGATGTATCTCATGGAAATATTCCTGGCATTAGTGATATAAATAAAAATGCTCTCCCTCTCTTCATAGTTCCATACAAAGAAAACTCCTCAAGGGTTTGGGAGCTCTCCCTATGATATATAAAATGACTGAAAGACATTTCAGAAGTGAAGAATCAGATCCACCGTGTCCTTCACCTGCCTTGCCAGCTGGTCTACTTGTATTCCTGAAAACACGCCCTGGTTGAAATAGACTCATGCCAGAATTTTGAAATTATGCCATTTCCACATGTTCATTTCCCATTTGAGTAGCAGCAATCAGATTTAACACAGCAGAATTTCAAAGACTGCTGAGCAAATCTCACTTCTTTGTATGGAACTCAGTGTCACCCCCTCCCAAAGAGTAGTCTAACAATAAGGGTGACAATTGATTTGCCTCTATGAGAGATGTGGAAGGTAACTGCAAGTAATGTGAAGTGCTGTGTGGACAGTATCTTTTCAATTCTGTTTTTTTGGTATCTGTGTATGTAGTGGATACATGCAATACATACATGCACTATATATACTCAGCTCACTAGTGTAACCCTGACTTCCACTTATGGCTTTCATTTCCATGATGACATTGCTGTTTCTGGCAAAACATGGGCACGTTTATGTATATTCATGGTCAAAGAACATATATGAAAATAAAAGCTCAAATGACTTGCCAAAGAGATTCTATTTTATGAAACATGGGTTGCAGACAATCCTCTATTCTCTATAAAACTGGAATAATTATTAGGGTAAAAACAGGAAAAACTACGGTCAAATATTTGATGGAGTTTTTGGGGGTATTTTTTGCAGACGTGCAATGCTAATGGAAATTTCTAGCTGGATCTGCCACCATGTAACCTTTCTTTTTTTTTTCCCCCCATTTTCGTTCTTGGTTTATCTCTAGATTTTACTGGAGTTTGAAACCAAAACAAGTTTGTAGATTTTAGAGTAACTTACTCAAAATGAAAGGTAAAACAATCCAAATCTATGTAAAAATCCACACTATATTGCTTTAACCAGAGCTTTAATGGACACTGTTATACAAGAAGACTTTTTACCAGGATTTGCAAAATGAGAGCTGCCACTTTTTATCAATACTGCTCCAGCAAAATGGGTTCTGTGGATATGTCTGTCCCAACCACTAGGTTACCTGTTCATTCTGTCTAATATATTTATGGAAGATGAGGACTTTAAGACATAAGGGTGAAGCTAAGATTAAACATTCAGCCATTATTGCTTTTCCTGTCTTACACAATTCATCTCAAAACCATATCTTTTCCTTAACACTCTGCTTCATATTCTGCTTTCCTGTAATGGCTTTACTGGTGATTGAAGCCCAGCAGAAAGGATTTTCGTTTCTTGTCTCTGTAATCCAGGGGTAATTTTGTGACCTTGGAATGTTACTTTATAAAATCTGCTAGCTTTACGATTGAAACCTTGTGTCAGAGGTTTTTTCTATTTTACTTAGAAAATAGATTTAGAAATTAAGAAAGTTCTTCCAATTACTTTACAATCATTTGGTCTTCTCCAAATTCCTCCTGTCTCCATGAAGTATACACCAATTTTAGTTTATGTTTGGTGTCTGTATAAAAAGTATATGGTCCCTATAGATGACCTACCACTTGTATTTCATGCCCAATGGCCATAGTTTTACTTTTATCTTAGATAGGGTGTCAATCCATTATCTAAGAAAAGAAGAATTCTTCAACCACAAAGCTGAAAAAGAAAGATTAATGGGAAATGTCACTGTGACATAATATCATTAGAATTTGATTATTTCATTTTTAAGCGGTGCGTGTCATTATAACACTGAATCTCAACTTTAGCTGCTCTTTAGACAGGATTTTGTGCAGTAGTGGGAAGGGACTCAAAACTCTGGGTCTGTATGCAGCAACATTTTGAGAACTGTTGAACTTTACCTTTTGTCTTTCATTTCTTACAAGCTTCCTCCCTCCATTCCTTTTGACAATGTCTGGTTCTTAAATACCTTTTTGAAATAATCTGAGTAAGGCAAAAAGTAATTGGCAATTCCATGGCTATTCTCCAGTTTAAAAAAATGTCAATGCAAATGTAGAATACTGTTCTGCAGTGGAGTAGTTAAAAAGGAGGAGGTTTGAGTGCTTTGTTTTCTTTATACCAACAATGCTATCTGTATTACAGGAAGAGCAATGTCATTTCAAAATTCAGTATGAAGACCTACTTCATTTTGGATCATAAAAAAGCAAAATTGCAGAGTAACATTTTCTAGCAGATAATTTACAGAATAAATTTTATTTTGTATTACAGTATGTTTTTCATAAAAAATCCAAAATTGCTATCTAGGTTGTATTGTACATCCCATTCTGCAGAATGGCATCTCAGAACATTTATTTTTAATGTGCACTAGCTTCTGAGAGTTCAGGGTTATTGCTATAGTAGTAAAGTTTATCAAAAGGAATATTAAAAATAGAGGAAAGGAGTACAATTACTCTGCAGTAGAAACAAAATCATATGGTTCAGTTTAGAAAAACATGTTAAACATTGACATGCTGGCAGTAATGGAGTTTAACAGCCATCATGGTGAGTCAGTGCTCAGTAAATTGAAACAATGAGAAATACAGCTGAAAACTTATGACCTACATTTCTAGTGACGGGTGATTCGGAGCCTGGAGTCTTTGCATATTCAAGGCAAGGCACAGTGAAGGGGACTAGGTCTCAAAAACAAGATCTCTGGAATATCTCCAAGACTGACTTACTCAAAATCAAGTCTCACTTTTTCAAAAGTGCATCACACTCTCACATCTGATTAAAAAGTAGTGAGGAAATCATATAGTTAGAATGCATATACTGCTGCTTTTTACTGAACTCTTTGACCTCATACAGTTCATTCATTTGTGTGACAAAGTCCTACAGTGTTGATGAAAGAAACACTAAAATAGCTTTTGGTCAACCCCCATTGATCTATATGAATTTACACCATTTGGGGATTTGGCTCTCAATGCCCATGAAACCTGGAGCATTCACTGTAATGTATTACCTGTCTATAACTTCTGCATGTATATAATATATATTCTTATATATACAAACCATACAGTCATAGAATGGCATAGGTTGGAAGGGACCCAACCTCCCTGCTACAGATAGGAACATCTCGTCCTGGACCAGGTTCAATCTCCCATCCAACCTGGCCTTGAACACTGCTGGCTTCCTTGCCCTCTCTGGCTTCTTTGCAGTCCCCCTTCAGATACTGGAAGGCTGCTATGATATGAGGTCTCCACACAACCTTGTCTTCTCCAGGCTGAACAGCCCCAACTTTCTCAGCCAGACAACATCATCTGTATTTACTTTATAATCATCTTTATTTATTTACTTTATAATCAACATTTACTTTATAATCATCTTGTTAATGGGCTTGCGAAACAGTCAGACTGATGTAAAGGAGTATTTCATAGCAGGGGTTGAGCTCCAACCCGTGCAATGAACCAGCAGTGAACCTAGTTGTCATCTGAGACAGGCCATCCCTACCCCTGGAGGTGCTTCTGCCAGAGGACATCAAATCTGGTTTTGTTCTGATGCACACAAAAACATGTGTGTCCATGCGCATAAAATGTAATGATGTACAAGCACATTGTGCATGAATTGAATGCACTGAAAAGTGAGGTAAATTTAGATATCAGAAAGCAGGTATAAGAGCAAACAGAAGAATACCTTTTAAACCAGTTAGACCTTCAGGGCTGAAGGGATGGTTGTAGTTGTCCCCAGACTAAGTATGATAGTTCTCATCATATTAAAGTACATTTTGTATCATCCTGGAGAACCCAGTTTATGTTTAAGCTTCTCTCTAAGCTCCCTATAAGATAATGTGCAGATAGGAACTCTTTAACAATCTTAACTGTCCTTGTTACGGTTGCATAGAATAACCATGTCAATTTCAGTAGAAATTTCTGTGTTATCCTAATTTGGATACTTCTAAGAAGACCAATCTGTTTCATTATTTCTCTTTCTTCTGTTACATTGTGGATACTGTAACACGCGTATCAAACAAGGAGGCCGTGGAAAAGACATATATATGGACCGATTCTTGATAGATGTTTCAGAGATGTTCATTTCTCCAGCCACATGGCTGAGGATCTGCCGAGGAACTGAGGCAATGACAGGACCGGAGGGTCCTTGCCGGCGCAGGGGAACACAAAACAACCACTAGGGAATGAGGCTGACCAGGGGCAGGGAAACCCCGTGTCTCCCCCCCAGGGCCCCTCTCTCAGGACTACATGGTGGGGGGAGGGCCCCCACATTCTTCTACAACATTCAAAAATGTTTTCTCCTCACTTCTGAGCTGTGGTACATTTCCTAGTAAAGCAGAAACCACACTTAGCTCCTAGAGTGGTAGTGACACCAAAATTCTCAGTGCTGGCAGGACGGACTGCAGAGATCTTCCCTTTACTTTGTTTTTGCATCTCTCCTTTCCCGTGTGAGTTTCATGGTCATTCATGTGAGGATTTCTACTGTGTTGTGTGTTGACCTTTTCCTTTTGTGATCACAGATTCTCTGTGATGGCTCTGCTTTGTTTTCTCACATCTCTTGGGAGAGATCCTTTTTGTAGGAAGTCCTGTTTAAGGCCCCTGGGCCATGTGCTGGTTTAGACTTCTGATCTCTTTCCCAGTATGCATGCAATGTTCTTTGATGAAATGAGCCTTATAATTTCAAAGCCTAAATATTTGGAAAAGATATGAAATATAAGGATATTTATGGACATTAGTGAAATGAGCAGTTTCATTTCTAAATCATCCATGTGTAGGAAGGAGCAACTTGAATTTGTGCTACAGCCATCTGATTATGATCAGTGAATAATGATTGCTTTTTTATTGTTTGTGATTTTAAGTTTGATTTAACTGCTTTTTCCCAAGTGGCTTCTACTGATGAAATCCCACACACAAAGAAAAGAAGTAATGTATTCGATGCATTTTTCTACCTTGACATGTTGAAATTAACTTTGTCTCTAAGTTTCCAGGCTTTATATTGCTGAACAATTCCGTGTTCCCTGAAGGGCTGTTATTTTTTTGTTTGTTTGTTTTTAACTGAAATTGTTTATATTACTGGTTTTGGCTCTGAAAACTTTAATATATTTTTGTTTTGTTTTTTAGTATTTCTTTGTTCCTTAAAAATATTCAAGTATCCATTTGCTCAGTAGCAGCCAATAAAAAGATCAGGCATGTGATAAAATTATATGGTACAGTTGAGCAACCTGACAAAATGTAAAATATGTATTTATGTCTTACTTTGTTCTCACTTTTAAATCAGTAACACCTTGTCTTCCTCCTTATGTTTATGAGTACCATGTAATGTTAACTCATGACACTCAGTCTTCTAAAACCAGGTTTAGCACCAACTAATCATTACATATTTTTTACTGCTTATCTCAGTTATATTTATATAACTGAGCTACAAGTGAAAGACCGAGTATTCATATCTGGGCTATTCAATGCTTCATGCTGAAATATTTAGTTTAAAAGTTGAACTGGAACAAGAAGAAAGGAAGAAATGGAAAAAAAAAACAAAAAACCCAAAACAAGGTAAGATGATGTTTCATCTGCTCCTTGAAGTAAATTTATAATAATAGGCAGTGACAGTTGTTGAAGAATGTATTTAGTGTTTCAGTGAATTTCTGAAAGCTATTAACTCAGCCTCAAAGTAAATATATTTCGCTTTTCATCTTCTCCATATTTTAGTTATCTGAAAAGCACCATACAGTGCCTGTGTTATATTTTAAGAGTCAAGTATTTCAAGAGTCTTCAAGTTATTCTCCTTCAGTTCTTCAGGCCATTGTCAAAAACAATTATCTGCATTTTTTCTCAAGATATCCAGTCTCTGTGGGAGCAAGGTATACTTGAGCATGTTACCACATCAGAAGGCTGATTATGATCATGAATGATGGTGCTGAGTCATTTTCTTCTTTCTTGTTAGGTGGAGCTGAAAGAGCCCAATATAGGTTTCCAGCTACCCTAAAATTGCTACTGCTGTATTATTCCAATGTAGGTGAGAGTCTGCTCCCAAGCACCCACTAAATCCAAAAGTGGGTGCTTGGGAGAGAAGTGCTCTAGTAGGAAGGGATTGTAAGCGTTAGATTTTTCTACTCAGTGCTGTCATTTGTTCACAATTTCACCTTGATCAAGAACTTTAAACTACCTTCTGCTGCATGTGACTTATCTGAACAGTTGTTGAGGTTCTCAGTAGGTATAAGTCTTGCTTACCTCCCTGGTAAAAAAAAAAAAACAAAACCAAAACAACAAAAACCCAACAGCCCATGGGAGTCTTAATTTCTTTTCCTCATTTTCTTTTTCTCCAAACAAAAGTGAGAATAGATTGTCTTTTGGCCAAATTCTATGCCAGGGCAAAACTGAACCACAGAGGGAAATGAGTTTGAACCTTTGCTTGTTTCTGACACTTAGAGCAATGAGTTCCTACTCAGAACAAATGAGAGACTCTGGAGATGAACGACCATTCTTCCTGGCAATTTCCAGCTTTAGCCTGTTAGTCCTTCCATTTGTTTACATGTTGTTAAACAAAAGTGGTGTTGATAGAAGATTAGAGAGCCCAGGGTGCAGAAGTAGTCCTTCACTATAGGGTTATCAGTGTAAATCTGGCTGATTAAATAATCTGCCAGGAACTGACAATAACTAAAAAACAGTGCAGAAGAGAATCTTCATCAAGAGTTTTCTACAACCTTTCACATCATTGCCGTGAGAATTCCTCTAACAAGATGACACAGGGACAAAATCTCCTGGGTGCAGGACCTCCTCCAAACCAGAATTTGAAGATCATGGTGCTGCAGCCAGGGAAGAAAGGATGATGTTTCAGTGGCTGGAATTTCACTACCATGTCATTGGCATCCAAGTGGCATGGCACTTAACCTGCCAAAAGGCTATTGAATATGGAATGAATTTAGCATCTCTTGATTTTGCACTACCTCTACTTATTAAGGAATTTAAATATTTTTTCTCTTTTTAAATTTCTGAGAACAAAAGTAAGTATCATACTGCTTTCCATTATGAGCAGAATGAATCACTTATTGAGTGCTCCATAATAGCACTTAGGCCATAAGACAGTTCTCTGACAAATTGTGATGTCATGCTTGGGCGGAAAAAGTGACAGAACAAATGAAAGAAAGAAATGAATCCTTGTCAGACTTCTCCAAAGTAATTTCTTTTTGGGTAAAATAGATGTATACTACTTTTACGTCCTTTTCCTCCAAAATATAAATGGAAGTCACCCAGAAATTGAACAGTTTTTCACTATTCTTCTAGAAAATTAAAATAAAATTCTTGCATTTGTCTTTGGTCTTACTTAAGCACTCCTATTTGCATCCAAATGCAACTCCTATTTGAAGAACAACATTGTATATCCAAGTGACTGTGATTTGCAGACACTTGAAAATGAGAATAAAGTTTGGAAATGGTCAAGGGATGAGCAATGTACATAAATTAGCCAGCTTATGCAAATAGAAATTACCTCCCTTTCCTCTTGAATCTAAACAGGCACTTGGGAATTTAACTTTACATAACTTCCCTTATTTGCAACAAAAGCATTTCATCAGGAAGCAAATTCAGGATTACCCCCAAAACTGTAAGTGCCCAATTTGAATTTGTTAGATATTTTAAGGGATTTTTTGCTGGTTATCTATCTAGATTTTTCTCCTCCAGCCACAGTAACAGAGAAACCTGCTGATTCTTAGCATCTCTTGGAGCACAGCTGTAATTATTCAAGGACAGGTATTCAAAATGTAGAAAAGTGAAATCAGCAGACTCTGACATTTTGACCTGTTTATCTAGATTGTTCTATTCTCTGCACTGAAGCCTACCATCTTTTACAGTGCATCTTGGTAAAACACCTAATATTTATTCTTTAAATGTATTTATTGCCTCTACTGCATTATGATTGCCAGGCCAATTTAAAAAGAAATCATTATTTGATGGAATTGCAGATTCTTCAATTACCTCCAGAGTTTTTATCTGATTGGACTTCTTGAAGAATACAGTGTGCCAGACAGATTGCATTGGGATTTAAAAAAACCCATTTATTCCTTAGCACCTTCATAGCATTATAAAAGTAGTAAAAAAAGTTTCACTCACTTGCATTCCATCCTCTCTAAGTATGCTTCACAAGCTTTCTTAAATTTGTTCTGACTGCTATTATGTTGATTTCTTATTTGCCATTTAACCCCTTTCCAGCATTCAAGAGAGACAGCTGGTTGCCTGTTGATTATGACAGTGACTTGCATTTCTCATTTCTTGTCTTGAACCAAATGTTTCAAACTTCTTGTTGATTGCTGTATGATGGCTTGTATGGCACTCACCTGCAGTCAGTGCTTTAACTATAGAAATCTCATTCCTTTTAGTGTGATTAGAGCTATAACAGTTTACAATAACTTCAAAACTTTGGTAAGAACTATATTGTTGGGGGCAAATAGTTTGAAGTTGAGAGTTAGAAGGCAAGTAGAGAGAGTTGGAGAAATAATTTCATCAATTCCTTTCATGACCTAAATTTTAAACTGAAATCTGTGGGAAGATGAGATTGTTGTCTTCGAACCAATCCATTGTGCTGTGGCTGTTAAATTTCATGTCCACCTTTTAAGTTAAGGAATGTCTTTTTTCCTCTGTTGAAAAAGGTAAGGACACAACCAGATATATTGTCAGGGAACTATTTGTTTCCTGAAATATATCACTGATATGATTATTTGCTACATCAAAATGACATCAGTGAAGTTATACCAGAGAGGAAAGAGGCTTTAAACAGACTCAAAAAAAAGGAGAATTTATTTGCATGTTGTGTGAGCTAGGAGAGGAGTCTTTTTGGCCTTAGAGATGAAAATAAGTAACAAAAGCATCACAAAGTAGCATGTTGACATTTGACATCAGAGAAAGATGATCTTATCAAAGATGAAATTATTAATTTCGATTTCTAAAGTAGGAAGTAAAGTCCATTTTCATATTTCCCCACAATTCTACTCATGAAAAAGGATGATTTACATTAATGTTTAGGTCATATCCTTCCTAACTAGATGTTTGTTTAACCCCATCCATAGAATGTGAATTGAAATTAAAAGCAGAGTGTTTTCCACAGAAAAATAAAATGTGGATGATGATGTAGACTGCAATTATCTGGTTATGAGTTTGCATAATCTTTCTCTCCATCCTTGGTTACTGGGAAAGCTACTCTACAAGCACTCCAGCCAAGTATAAGAACAATTGAGTTTGTCTGCATTCTGCCATTAGCCTGTTCAGATGCCTCCTCTCTCAAGAACTGGTTCAGAGGGCAGTTCCTCTTCTTCATGATCATTAAGTGAGGACTTGGAAATCTTCATCCCTCGATTGATTGCTGCCTGCTGATTTCTCCTTCCAGCCTTCAGGTGGCTGCTCCTCTCCCTCTGCTCAATTTTTTTTCAGACCTAGATAATCACCAGTTTACCATCTTAATCCTATACTTACTGTCCCTACCATAGACTTGGTCCCTATTCTAAGGGCAGTGTATCCATAATGATTTCTCCATTTCTACTGGGCTTTATTATAATTATTTAGTCAAATCCTACCCAAGTCTAGATTTCACCCAGACTATCCATTTCATAATCTCCTCTTTTTAGGAAAGTGTCTTCATGTTCCCTGTGTTTTTAAAGCCTGTGGCCTGATAGGATCCCATCTAGCTAAGAGCAGTAGCTCCCCCTGCAGTAAAATCCTTTGAGTGTGGTGATGTACAGCAAGATTGGATTTTCAGTTTCAGTGTAATAGATTACTGAGTAATATTTATGTTAGTTTCTCTAGTAGTTTTGCGAACTGTTTCAACCTATGCTTTGAAGAGATTGCTGTTCTGCAAATACTGCCACTGTCCCATGGAAGATACTACAGGGTGGTATCATGGAAGTGTGCTCATTTACTTTTGCTGAACATCTATCCCATGGATGAAATTCTGGCAAGTATTAAGTACAGTTTCTTTTTGCAGACCAGTAGATTTTCTTTATAGAAATCTTCTTTGTGCACTTGGTAGAAAATTTCAATATGGCCATATTCTGAATCCATTAATTTCTGTGTGAATCTGGAGTCAACTCTGAAAATGTCAGTAAAGTTGTCCTGTATTAACTTCAGTGTTACACTGATGAGGATACTGCCTTCTGTCTGTCTTGGTGCTATATCTGGTCTGTCACCAGTCATGTGTATTTTCAGTTGATGGGCTTGCCCTTTCTCCAACTGCTTCCTTGACAGGTGGATTCTGTAGTTACTTTAAAATACTCCAAATCCCAGTGGATAGAATAATCAGTCTGGTCATTGCAACAAGCTTTCCATTGACTGCTGGACCAGTGTGTGTTTAAGCTGCCATCCATCTCAGAGGCCTTTCTTGCTGCCAGCATGTCAGCTGACATTATCCCTCCTACTCAGCTGAACGAAGCTGGACAATATTGGCCTCCTGCCAGCTAAGCATTTCATCATTAACTCACCTCCTAGAATCTAGTTTTTTTGTGGTAACCATTTTATTCCGCCTCAGCCTCTTTCATTTAAAACTCTTCAATCTTCTAAGCAATAACCTTTTTAATCTATGTGCTGTAATGTTTTCTTAAGAATTTATGGTTTTTTCATTCCTCTCTCCCTTCCTAGTTGTGAATTGCCATATTAGCCTATTTATAGAAATAGCCTGCAAAGCTCTTTGGGAGGTCTTTTCTTGACCCCTTTCCTCTCCTACAGATAAAAAACATGGAAAAGAAAAGGACTTAACCTTTGATAAACTTGCTGCTAAAGTAGATTAGCCATTTGCAGTCAGCAAGATTGATGCTGCTATCAATATTATTAAGTAACTAGGTATGAATTCCTCGTTGCCTAAACTTGAAGTAATAAGTGCTATTAGAGCTCCAGGCAATCCATCTCACTCTTACCTTTCCAGTGTTCTTTCCTAAGTGAAAAATAAATAATAAAACTATGAGACTGTTGACTTAAATTTTACCAGGTTTTGTTGTTCAGTTTAGATTGGAGAACCTAGAATTGCAAACTGCTCTGAGTTGTGGCTGTGTTTCACAATTTTGGAAACAGAATGTTTTAATTGCGGGTTATTGTGTTTTTCTGTATTTATCCTTGTTTGGGAGTGTTTTTAAGGTTACCAATGAAAGGGGATGCTGGAAGCAGAGAAAAGACAGACAAAATGAGTTGATTTTCAAGGAATATTTTATGGGAAGGGGTCAAAGTATAGGGGACGGAGAATTCTTTTTCAATATTGATTGGTTCATCTTTTGTTGCTTCATAGAGGAACATATGGGTACTAAAAACACAATCCTCAGTTTTCTATGCCCCCAAACTGTCTGTTACAGCAACAACAGTGATCCCTATTCTAAACTTGGACATCCCATTCTATTCTTATGAAATTAATTCAAAGATCTATATTAACAGTGATTTTTTTCAGTAATATCAAGAATTTTTGAGGGTGTTGAGTCCCTATGTCTCCTGCCTGGATGAGAAAATTCAGGACCTTGAGCAACCTTGGCAAAAGCAGGAAAGTGAAAAAAACATGAAGTGAGGAGGTTAATGAGTCACAAATATGGAGAAATTGGCAGTATTTTTATTTTTGTTGATTGGTTCATATAATATTTTTATTTTTGTTAGGTTTAAGTTTAGTTTTGACTAATTGACAGAGATGAGATGCAGTTGAGTTTTCCAAGGCAAATAATGTAATTTGGTGCTCTACTTCTTTGGAATTGAGTGGGTTTCTTTTCCTTCTAGGAGAAGATATTAAGTCAGATTTCTAAGATGTCTTACTCCTTTAGGAAAACACTTTTTTCTGAGATATTGAAAATGAAGAGGCACTTGCTCCCCTGTCACTGTCCAGATAAGTTATCTTTTGTATTAGGAGAAAAAATAATTAAGACATGTGACCAAATAATGTCAGCCATAATGCAGTTGCATTGAGATGCAGGAAGTGAAGTTTCCCTTGCTGAACCTCCAGTATTCCCACATTGCAGGGAGGAGTTACCGTGACTTTCTATGCTTTGTGCTTCAAGGCTGTTGGCTGTGGGCAGCAGAGAACGGAGCCAGAGTTGACAAAAAGTCTGAATGTTTCAGAAGGGCTGGAGAGTGTCCAAGGGTATCCATGACCCTTTGACTGAGTGCTAAACTTCTGTGTACAAGGAAGTGAAAGAATAGATACGGCATTATTTTGGCAACCAATGCAGAACTGCCTGTGCCTGTCAGCATTTTCAGGGCCACCATGACTTCTGGTCTAAATAGATCTTAGAACTTGGTGAAACACTTTTCTTCATTTCTTCCTCATTTGGAGATTTTCAGGGATTTTTAGTTTTTTCTTTTGATATACCTTTTCTAGATCAGGAAGATAAGCCTTATTCTACCTGAATTTTGAAGGTGCAACTATGAACTTCAAATCAATTTTCATGCCATTTAACTGTGGGCATAAATGAAAGGATCTAGCCAAGTAATGACTTAATTAACAAGAAAGTGGGAGCCCAGCCTTATTTTCTACCTATCCATAGCTGTATCTGCAATACTAGATTGCCAGCTGAGTTGGCCTATTTACCAAATGAGCTACTATTTTGATCATACTTTTCTTCCTTTGCTATAGATAGAGTGTGAGAAGAACGTTTGCTTATTACATTTAGATCAACTGCGCTATTCCACTCTTTACTGTCAAATGTCATAATTTTCCATATCAATTTTGTGTTTGGTTGGACCTGCTGATGTGGCAGGTTCTTTGTGCTTTGCTTGTGTTTGATGTTCAGAATGTGCTGTAGCTTTAGCTGTACAAAGCCTGAAGCAGAATTTAAAATATGTACAGGAGTCTGGAACAGCCCCTGATTTGTTTTAAAATCTGTTGCCTGTGAGAATGAACTAAATGATGATGCATTTGCTGGTAGTTGGAGCAAGAGATTCTGCATATAATGAAACTGAAGAGGTTTGTGTGGAAGTTCTCACTTAATTAATTCATTGTGGTCTGTACCAGTTACATAAAAGTAGTTGTTTGATTTTGTGAAAGCCCAGAAGAAGTATTTATCTTCAATAGGAGGCTGATCCTTTTTCTACTCAATAACACTGTATTTTGAAACCCTCTGTATGAACCATGATAGTCAGCACTCCTTTGTCACCACTACTGGTTTATCCCTTTCCGTTTCATACCATTCAGAACATTACAGAAAGCAAGTTCTGCAGGCATCAAAAGTTTTTCTGGGATGGCATTTCACACACTACATAAACATTTCTGGAAAAATGGGGGATGTGCTGCGTGGAAATGAAGATAACCAACTTAAACTAATATAATTTGTTAATAAACTAATATTCTATAGCAATGTTTCTCTTAGCTTATAACTTTCCAGGTTACTCCTGAAGCACAGGAAGGGACACTCCTGTGAGGAAACCATCTTTTCTACCCTTCTTTTCTCCTTTCTACTCAAATCTGAAAATATTCTACAAAATGTCCAATAGGCTCCAGGTTAACCGCAGCAGTTCTGCTTCAGATTGCAGCCAATTCGTTGCCAAAAAGAAGCAGGCTGGCACAAAGCTTCTGTTAGCCTGTAAACCAGATTCTCAGGAACAGACCCATACCTCTGTAAGGACTTAATGAGAAGCCATGTATCTGAAAGAAAAGTCTGAATTAATAAAAAACTATATGAGTTCTACAAGTTAGAGCATTAGCTGGTCCTCAGAGAACAGTATTAAATTTTTTACTGAGTTCTGTCAATTTCTATCTGAGAGTTTAGGAAAGGTAAAAATATTGTGGTCTTGGAAAATCTTGACATAAGCTGGAAATCACACCTTTGGCATGAGGGAGCAGTCATGAAAATCTGTGTGAGAAGAATGTTGCTAGTGATAAGGAGACATTGAGGGAGAGCAGAGTAATAGATGACAGGGAATCAACTAAGAAAACCATCAAATAGGCTGCACATGGAAAAGAAAAACCAAAAACATTGTGAAGCTGTAATAACCAAAGCACTGTTTTAAATCCCAAATATCAGAATGAAGTATCCAGGGAAACTGATTTCTCTAGCATTACTTTAGTCGTGATGTAAGTCAGTGGTGCACAGTTACTCAAATCTCTCTGCACCTCCCTGAGTCCTACTGATGTAGCATTAGGGCCACAAAGCCTGTTCTACTCCTTGTTTCACTGTTAATATCTGACTGGAAAGGCAGATTTCAGTGATGAGATATGGTGAGCAGAAATCATAAGAATAGGGTACACTAGCATTTTCTAAATTTTATTCTGACAGTTACCTTATCTAAGGTAGTTTATGAAGAATCACAGTGGTAACCCTGGACTACTCTGGAAAAAAGAATGAATCTTAATCTCACTCTTACTGCTAGTGGCAATGGGTCATGTTCATAAGAGAATTTGTATCACAGGTGAATATATGACAGGAGAAAAGCATAACTGGAAGACAGGAAAATTAGAGAATAGACAAGCTTTATTTTATATAAAGAAGCATTATAATTTGAAGACATGCAAGGATCCATAGTGTTCAAAATCATGTGCTTTTTAGGACTCACTCCTAAACTTCTGCACTGGTTCCATAATTTTGGAAGGAGGGCACTATAATTTTCTTATTTCTTTTTAATTTTCTTGTGATTTCCTTTACTCCTTTGCTTTTTTTTCCTCCTTCATATCCTTTAGTATTTTCCTCAGGCTTGAGTACAATAAACTCTCCTCAACTGAAATTGCAACTGTTCTCTTTTGTCTGGACTACTTCATTCCTCTCTTTTCTTAACACTCTTGCTGCTGATCTCTCAGTAGTGCATTTTAACTGTGGGAAGCATTTGAGAAAAAGAACTATATCCAATATATACCAAATGCTGGGGTTTGTTGTGTTTTGCTTGTTTATTTGTTTGTTTGTTTCTCCAGCACTATAGTTAATGAATTTCAACAGACAGAGATGCTTTCTAAGAGTACAATTTTCAGCCACAAGCTTGCTTCCACAAGATCTCTGAACAGATTTAATAGAAACATAATCACGAGGAACAGGGTTGCTTAAGTTCTGTTCCTGTAACCAGCAAATATATTTTTTTTATTTCTGGGATAAGCATAGGTTGACTGTGAACATATTGGAAGCCCACGGTACTTTAAATTATGCCTTTTCCTCTTCCAATCACTCATTTCTACATCAATAAAAATGTTTGTTTTGTTTTTTTCCCCCAACAAATTTTCTCCATTGTTAATATCTCTCATGCACTCTTATGTATTTTAAGTTCCAGGAGGAGAAGAATTACTACTCCTTAAAACATTTTCTCTGTCCTGCTTCCGTGAAGAAAGTCCAGCAATTTCTGCTTGTAATTTTGCTGCTTGACAGGAGGTGTCCACTTGGGGATTTGCTACAGGCTTGGCTTACAGGCAGCAAATGTTTAGAGTTCCTGATAGTATATGTATTTGAGGGACTTGTGTGGGGCCAGTGAAAAAGGAAAAAGATAATGCTAAATCAGTATAATGGTCTTGTAAGGACTCATAAGTTCATAGATAGTGGGTCCTTTTGCTTTCCTTCATGATTAGAATACTGCAGCTGGAGGAAGGGATATTTTCAGGGGTTTGAAGCTTCAGAAAACAGAGATTATTAATCATATAATTACAGAATATGCTGAGTTGGAAGGGACCCACAAGGATCATTGAATCCAACTCCTGGCTCTGAATAGCGCCCATCACTGAGTCCCACCACGTGCCTGAGAGTACTGTCCAAACACTTGAGCTCTGTGAGGCTTGGTGCTGTGACCACTTCCCTGGGGAGCCTGTTCCAGTGCCCAGCCACCCTTTGGGTGAAGAAATGTTTTCTAATATCCAACCTAAACCTCCCCTGACTCAGCTTGATGCTGCTTCCTTGAATCCTGTCACTGGTCACCACAGAGAAGAGATCAGCGCTGCCCCTCTGCTTCGCCTCATGAGGAACATGTGAACAGCTGTGAGGTCTCCCCTCAGTCTCCTCCAGGCTAAACAAAGCAAGTGGTCTCAGACTCTGCTTATATGATTTCCCCTTCACCATCTTTGTAGCCCTCCTTTGGATGCTCTCTAACAGCTTTATATCTCTCTTATATTCTGGTGCACACAGGACTCAAGGTGAGGCTACACCAGCGCAGAGCAGAGTGGGACAATCACCTTCCTTGACTGGCTGTTCATGCTGTTCCTTGTTACAGTGGGGATACTGCAACACGCCTATATCAAACCAGGAGTCCCGTGGAAAAGAAACAAATATATACGGACGGATTCTTGCTAGATGTTTCAGAGATGTTTATTTCCCCAGCCGCATAGCCGGGCTCTGCCGAGAGACTGCCACAGTCACAGGACCCGAGCTGCTTTGCCCGCGCAGGGGAACACAAACCAACCCATGGGGAACGAGGCTGACCAGGGGCAGGGAAACCCCGTGCCTCCCCCCCAGGGCCCCTCTCCCAGGGCTACAGGGCGCGGGGGAGGGACCCCAACATCTCACCCGTTTTATTTTAATAAAAGGAGAATGAAGACAACTGGATAAACATAACAAGAACAGTTTCAAAACAAAACAAGCCACCCTCCTGAGTCTTTAAATGTCCAAACAGATTCTGCGGAACATCTTAGGGCTGACAGAAGGGAGACAGAACTCTCTGGACATGCCTGTGGGGAAACTGAGGCAGGAGAGGGTTCAATCTCTTCCCTCTCCCTTTTCATCCCCCCATCGGCATCGGAGAGGAATTGTAGGGGAAACAATTGGCAAAGGCAGGGTTTTGTGAGGGAAACCATGGATGAAAAAACGGATTGGGAATAAACTGGGGATAGGGTAAACTTAGGAAAGGGTTCATATTGGGTATAGGGTAAAAGGGGAAATTAGGCTGTGGGTGGGGAAATTAGGCTGTGGGTAGGGAAATTGCTGGAATGGATATTGTTTATAATTTTGTGCATAACGGCTGCCTTTGACGGGAATACCTCCAGGCCCAGTAACATTCGCTGCTTGTAAACCCTTCTTTCCTTGCACTATATCAAATTGAACAACTTCCCCATCTCCTACACTTTGCAGGTAATTTTTAGGGTTATTCCTTTTAATGGCAGTTCTATGGATGAATAAATCTTCCCCTGTATCATCTCGTGTTATAAATCCATAGTTGTTTTTTACATTGTACCATTTCACAGTTCCTGTGACTTTCGTTGCTAGAACGTCTCCTATCACGTGCTTGCGTGTCTGTCGTGGGTGCCGGTCCCGCGTGGCCGCCGCCTCGCCGACTCCGACGTCTCGGTCAGGCCCCCGCGCCGCGGCCGCTCTGCGCTCTCTGCACGACACTGCTCCGGTGCGTGTCTGGGCTCTGCACGGCCCCGTGCTGCCATCGCCGCTGGCTCCGTGGCCTGTGAGTGGTTCCGCTCTGCAAACTCCACGCTGCTTTGAGAGCGGCCCCGTTCCGGCTCGGCGCTGCGCGGCTTCTCGTGTCGCTGTGGAAACCGCCGCTTCTCCCTCCACAGGGCTCTCTGAGCCGTATGCACAGAGCGGGCTTCCACGCTGACCTCCGCTTCCTGGCTGCTCGTGGCCCACGGCACCCATGGCGCCTGCGGTGTCGCTCCCTCACTCGCGGCCGCGTGGCCAGGGACCCCGAGACAGGGATGGGGTCCGCGGTAAGGCGCGCGCTCCCGAGGGGGCCGGGCACATCCAGCACAGGCACCTCCATCGGCACAGCTGCAGTCATGTGCTCCCGGGATGGCGGCCGCGCGGTCTCGGCCACGGGAGAAGTATGATCTTCTGCTTTAGGGGTAATGGGACCATACAAATGCTCCTCAAGAGCGTCAGTGATTATAAAGGATCCACGGACAGCTTCTATCGCTCGTCCATCCCTTAGCTTATCGCAGATCTCGTTCCAGAAACACTCCTGATGATATCCAGAAGGTTTGATATCAAAAAGTAAGTCTCGGGAAATATAGGGGAACTCTTTGAAAAGCCACATAAAGAAGTGTTCAAGATCTCCCGGTTCAAATACTTTTTTGTTTTGTTGTTCAAGGATTCCTTTTACTTCTAGATACATTTTTTTCTGTGGCTCAGAGAGCCCCATTTCCCACGATTCTTCCATAGTCCAGATATGCAATAGCAAAACAAAACCAAGAAGAGGAATCCAAAGTTTCCAGGGTTTACTCACACAAATCAGTCGCGGGGATCGTTCTGCCCTCAAATCTCCACCATATGTTACAGTGGGGATACTGCAACACGCATATATCAAACCAGGAGTCCCGTGGAAAAGAAATATATACGGACGGATTCTTGCTAGATGTTTCAGAGATGTTTATTTCCCCAGCTGCATGGCCGGGCTCTGCCGAGAGACTCTGCCCCAGTCACAGGACCCGAGCTGCTTTGCCCGCGCAGGGGAACACAAACCAACCCATGGGGAACGAGGCTGAGCAGGGGCAGGGAAACCCCGTGCCTCCCCCCCAGGGCCCCTCTCCCAGGGCTACAGGGCGCGGGGGAGGGACCCCAACAGTTCCTGATGCACCCCAGTACTTCATTTCTTTCTGTAACTTTAAAAAACTTAAATAACATGGAAATCTTATGCAACATTACATGTTATACTGGTAGTGCTGTTCTTTTCTCTTTTTCATATTTAACAAAGTAACAAACATGTTATTCTGAAGTAGCATCAGCAGTTTGCCACTTATTCCAGATTTTGCACTGTGCTACTCTATTAGTTGTTTATAGGCAGAAACGTGAGGCAATCAAAAATCAACAAGTGATATCCTCCTGCTAATAAGGATGAGCTTCCAGCTATGTGTTTAGATATGGGCTGCCAGAGAGCCTGAGTCAGCTGTTCACATTCTTTCCACTAGTCCTGCTTTCTGTTTCTTCAGATTCTGGCCCATATGTCCTTTAGTTGTCACCTTAGACTCTGGCTGTGCTACTCCTCTGTTGCTTGTGCACTTAGAACACACACACAACCTCCCCTTTATTTACCCTCTCTTCTCAACAACTTGTTTTAGTAAATAGCTAAGACAGTAATTATTCATTAGAGTTCAATTCAGGATGATATGTCCTATTAAAAAAAAATGTGTATTAGGAAGATACCCTGTCCCTTTTTTTTGTAGAATCAAAGAAAATCCATATTGGAAGGGACCTTGAAATATCTTTTGTTCCAACCTTTGCAGAAACAAAAGTCACAGTTATAATTTCTGAAGTCATCTAGAAATTTAAGGAAATTTCTTTATGCATTTTAATTTATCAGTTGTCAATATTTTGTCAGACTAGCCACTTTGATGTTCTCTATATTGCCTAATAATCACAATAGTTATAAGATGAGCTCCTCTGCAAATGTAACAAAAAGATCCAAAGAAATTTAAAAGGCAGGTCATCTGTCTAAATATTAATAATACAGGGAATGGCAAGATGGGATGTACAAAAGAATAGTTGGTTTAAAAGTTCCTAGTCTGGGAATGAGAGACCATATTCTTCCATGGAAGATGTCTGCTGATTCAGAATTAGAACATAATGTTTTAATATTTATTTGGTTAACAGTTTGTTGATGACTGTCCCTTGTTCTGATAATGTTATTATCACTGTTTTTGCTGCTTAGTGCTTCTGTAAATATTTTTGCAAATACATTGGGAAACAATATCTAAAAAAAATATTTTGCTCTGTCAAAGAAGTATTTTGCCTTCAATTTCCATCACTCTTCTCCTGTACTCAATTTTGCTAATCTCATCTTGTGAACTTTGTTCTGGAAGTGTTTCTAACAAGATTCAAAAGAGAGTATTATCTCAGTTATAGATACGTATATATAATTACTTACAGAATGAACTGAAAATTTACCTTTTGAAAGCTGTGGAATACTGAAATTAAGTGTTAATTAATTTTCTAGCATTGTTCCTGTATGATCATGATATTAAAGGCTACATCATTATAATGTTTTCTTTAATTTCATGATCACATACTTTTCTTTGTTTTAATTAGTCCCCACTCATCAAAGTGTAAATGATCTCTCAACAAAGAGGGATTCACCATTCCATCTTACCCTTACTGCTAAATGTTTGGCCCATGCTCTCTGTATAACATGTCATTCAAACTGTCCTCTAGAGAAAAAGACACTAATTTCTTACGTATATGAATATATAATTCTGTATGAATTCTTAACTATTACTGAGCAGACTTTTATAGCATGATACACAAAGGAGTTGTGACATTCTTGTATTACAGATGGAGATACCAAATCATGAAGAGCTCAAGTGCTACAGTGTGGATACTGTAACACGCCTATATCAAACCAGGAGTCCCGTGGAAAAGAAATATATCTATGGACAGATTCTTGATAGATGTTTCAGAGATGTTTATTTCTCCAGCCACATGGCCGGGGCGCTGCTGAGGAACTGCTACAGTCAGGACCCGAGGGTCCTTGCCCGCGCAGGAAACCCAAACCAACCAATGGGGAACGAGGCTGAGCAGGGGCAGGGAAACCCCGTGCCTCCCTCAGGGCTACATGGCGGGGGGAGGAGACCCCGACATTTCACCCGTTTTATTTTAATAAAAGGAGAATGAAGACAACTGGATAAACATAACAAGAACAGTTTCAAAACAAAACAAGCCACCCTCCTGAGTCTTTAAATGTCCAAACAGATTCTGTGGAACATCTTAGGGCTGACAGAAGGGAGACAGAACTCTCTGAGCATGCTTTGTGGGGAAACTGAGGCAGGAGAGGGTTTAATTTCTTCCCTCCCCCTTTTCATCCTCCACTCGGAGGAAGGGGATTTTTGGGGAAACAATTGGCAAAGGCATGGTTTTGTGAGGGAAACCATGGATGGAAAAACGGATTGGGAATACACTGGGGGTAATAGGACATAGGGTAAAAGGGAAAGGTGGGATTAGGAAAGGGAGACTGTAGGGGGGGCTTACAATGGAGATATTGTCTAACATGACTACGATTTTTAGCATTTATACTGCCTTTTACAGAAACACCATCAGGCCCAGTGACCTGCGATGCTTGTAACCCTTTTCTACCTTGTATGATTTTGAATTCCACCACCTCTCCATCTCCCAAGCTTGGGATGCATTTTTCAGGGTTATTCTTTTTAATAGCAGTTCTATGCACGAATATGTCTTGCTGGTTATCACATCTTGTTATAAAACCATAATTTTGCTTAACATTATACCATTTCACTATCCCTAAGATCTTAGCTACTATGGTCTTTTCCTTTTTCCGAGTGGCTGCTGTTTTCTGTCTCGCTGCATCTTTGCTCTCTCTTTCGGTCGCTCCCGTGTTGGAATTGTCGGCGCTGCTGGTGCCTGCACGCTTTTCCTGGGGTCACGTTCGGGGCCGCGTGGGCCGGGCCGGGCTGCGCTGCTCAGTTCTCCGTGCGTCACCTCCTCTGATTGCAGCTTCAGGCGCTGCATCTCAGCGGGCTCCCCGAGCAATGACCCCCCCGTGCCCTGCTCCAGCACGCGTTCCGGCTGGGCACAGCTCCGCTCCGCCGCTGCCACCAGCCGCCGCCCGTGCGCCGCCCCTCTCGTTCGGGCGCTCTCGGGGCTCACTCCACCACGCGCTGCGCGGGGCCGGGCCGGCACTGCCGGGTCCCGCCGCTCCTGCCGCGCCTCGCTCCACCACCGACACTGCGGCTCGCGTAGCTCCGCCCGCGCGCAGGAATTGCCTCGCTGCTGCTCACAGAGTGCTCGGTGCACGTGGCCTGGGTCGCACGGTCCCTGAGCCAGGCTTCCCTTTACCAGGACACAGCTGACATTGCTCAACAGTCTTGGTAATTAAATAATATTCACGAAAATATTCTTCCATCGGCATATATTTTGACTCAAAAATTAACTGGGTCCAAACGGTCTTCCAAAAGCCCTTGGTAAGAATTAAATCCCAAGAAACATAGAAAAAGTTCTTAAACAACCATGCCAGGAAGTGTTTCAGTTCTTTCTGAGCTTGAATCAAGCTAAAATTTACAAACCGTTGTTCAAGAATCATTTTAAGTTTAAGATAAATGTCCATATGTGGCTCTGAAAGCCAAGAGTCTTCCCACGGTTCCTCCATAGTTTAGATATGGAATAGCAAAACAAAACCAAGAAGAGGCATCCAAAGTTTCCAGGGTTTACTCACACAAATCAGTTGCTTAGGGATCGGGGATCGTTCTGCCCACAATTCTCCACCATCTGCTACAGCGGGGATACTGTAACACGCCTATACCAAATCAGGAGTCCCATGGAAAGGAAATATCTATGGACTGATTCTTGATAGATGTTTCAGAGATGTTTATTTCTCCAGCCGCATGGCTGAGGATCTGCCGAGGAACTGCTACAGTCACAGGACCCAAGGGTCCTTGCCTGCGCAGGGGAACACAAAACAACCACTGGGGAACGAGGCTGACCAGGGGCAGGGAAACCCCGTGTCTCCCCTCAGGGCTACATGGGGGGAGGAGACCCCAACACTCAAGATTTAAATGTTTCATTTTGGGGGTAGTCCTAACGTTAAATTTACGAGATTCAATTGATGCTTTGCTTTATTTCCAGAGTACTTAATTTTATGTAGCTTTTTATAACTCACCATCCATTGACTGCTACAGCATTTTTGTGGAGCAGATTGACAACTTGAAGGCTTACATAATGATGGATAGAGAAACTGCCATCACTGGTGCAGCTGTGGTTACTGCAGGCCAAGACATTTACCTAGCATTGCTTTGATACCATGTGAGAGAAAGCAGGTGTAGAATCCAGTTGTCAAATGTGGTGTTCATGCACTCTTTCTGCAGTACTCCCTCATTCATCATTTGCTTGAAAACTCTAGAAGTAGTTAAGGGTACTGTGTTCAAATATCTTGTTCACTGCAGAGTTCTTCTTATGCCCAACAGACTGGGTGAGGAGCATGTTCCTGTCAGAAAAGGTTGCCTCTTTCTAAGTAGAGAAATTTTCAGGGTCACTTAATTGTGGCCTTCCAGTACCTGAAAGGAGCCCACAAGAAAGATGGAGAGGGACAATTTACAAGGACATGCAGTGACAGGACAAGGGGGGATGGCTTCAGTCTGAAAAACTGTAGGTTTAGATTAGGTATTAGGAAGAAATTCTTTACCATGAGGGTGGTGAGTTGCCCAGAACTGTTGTGGATGCCCCAACCCTGACAGTGTTTTTACCAGATTGGTAATGGGGCTGAGCAACCTGTCCAGTGAAAGATGTCCCTGCCCACGGCAGGAGGGTTGGAACTAGATGATCTTTAAGGTGCTTCCAACCCAAGTCATTCTATGATTCTGTGAAGTAACTGGGTTGGATGTGAAGATGTTTAGTATCTCGTATCATCTAGAGAATGAATTTCTCTACAGCAGTAGAGAGCCTGCTTTCCAAATGGAGATGAAAATGGGTATGGTATTGAACTCATGATAGACAAGAACTTGGTTTTCACTTTGCTTTTTTTTTTTTTCTCTTCAAGCACTGATTTATTCAGGAAATCTAAAGACACATTAGGTTTAGCTTCTAGTACTGTCCTGTATGGGGCTGGGTGACACAGTGTGGAAACAGTCATGTAATGAAAGGGCATCAGCCTGAACATAAGTACTGCTGCCCCAATGCTCTCTCTGTGTTAACAAAACTGTTGCTTGTGATGCACAGTTTGCTACTGAATCAATGTCCCTTTCCTACAGCTTTGGTTTAGGAGGTGTTCATTAGTGTGATTTTGTTTTGAGCAGTCCTAGATCTATGTCTGGCATACACATAATAGTTATCCTGATAAAGTCGCAATGATGGCATTAAGCGAACATGCTAAGTTTGCTTCCAGGAAAGCGTTAATGTAATTTTTAGTGAAGCAGAGAGGGGGTTAATTAGAAAATTATGTAAAGGAGATATTAATAATTTTGTATTGAAGCTAGAATCTGTTAAACAGGCAGGAAAATAACAGTGAAAGGAAGGATGTCTACCAGGAGAGATGCAACTGTAAAGGAGATTCAGCGCCTTTTGCAGCAATTAGGAAATCATGTTTCAGGCCCTGTTAAGCATCAAACTGCAGGTGTTTGTTAATAAAATGCTAATCTCCACAACAAAGGATTTCACACTCGTTTCTTATCTCTTATTTCAGGATCAGCTGAAGTGACACATTCTAGCACTTTCCAGGGAGACAGCATTTTGCTCGCATTTTGCTCGCAGACCAGACACATTGTGTTGCTGACTCCAGAGATACTTTGATTATGGGAGAGAGAACTTTTTTCTTAAGTTTTTAGCCTCTACCATCAGTAATGAAGTTTTCAGAAAACACCCTCAAGTTCTTTATGATGCTGTTTTCTCATGCAGTTAATTAATAATATTTTCATTTTCAGGGTTCTGTGATCATTTCTCATAAATTCACATTAGCTAGTGCTCTATTCCGATTTTCAAACTAGTGGGACTTGTCGTAGAATATGAACTGCAGTAGTTTAGCTTAAATTCTTTAAAAAATTTTCTTAGGTAGGTGTTTCTATTTATGTATGTACTTTTAACAGTTCAAGTCTGTGTTCAAAAGTGTTTTAATTCCCAAAATATTTCTAACCATTACAGTGCTTTCAACAAGATATGCATCACTTTTGGAAAGCAGCAGTTTAAAAGCTTTTCTCAACTCTGCGTTGTAAAAGAGGTCATCATTAATCAGCACCTCATTTTTTTCACCAGAAATCATGCAATTCTTAGAACTCCTGGTTGTTATTCAGTTGCTGTGGGGAAAGTAAATGTCCTTTGAAGTTATAAATTAAGAAAAGCCAAAGACCCCCCAGCACATAAATCTCAACTGACTACAGTGGGATTTCACACATCTACCTAGTAAATTACTGTGGATAAATAATGTGCCATGAAGAATTACCTAGACTTCATTAACCTATACTGAACTATACTCCTCACACTAAAATATTTCACTGCATTATTTTATTGCCTATTACTGTCACTAAATAAACTACTGACTATGAAATGATGTACCAGTTTTGGACAGATTGATGGATCTAGATTACCTGAAAAAGACATGTCTTCTTAGGACATTGCAGCACTACAGCAATTCTGATGTTCATAAAAGACAGCAGCAAATCTTAGCAGGGTTAGGACATGGAATAGAGACTGACAGCTGCATAGGAAATAGGGAAAGTTTCAGTTTGCTGTCAAAGAAGACTTTCAGAACCCTTCTCTTTAGGAGGTTACTTGTTTCTGAAAACACTCAGGGGAAACATTTTAAATTTCATACCTAAGTAAAACTTAAATCCAACTAGGTGTTGAACCTAAATATCAGGACACCATAAATAGCTGAGCCATGGTCCAGATCTGTCAAAATAGTTGGTCAGTGTCAGCCAAAGCTTCTGTCTAGCTCAGCATCCTAACTCTGACACCGGCCAAAAGTGGGAAAGATCAGAAAAAGGAACAGCATATATACCATGCATCTCCCTGTCCACTGGAAGCTTATGGAAATTCTGAATGAGGCATTATTTCTGTTGAGTGAAATAAATGCCAATGAACTTGTCCTTTCTGGGCAGGTATATCCCTGTAGATGTGGCAGTTCCTATGTAGTCATTTGAAGGTACCCAGGCACGGAGTTTGTCAGGATAGAGCCTTTAGACTGGGCAGCTAAGCCAGCCTGTCAATATTCGAATCCCTCAGTATAGTATAGGCACATTGCTTTTTCTGTAATTTGGAACACAGAGGCAAAAGCAATAAGAAATTTGATTTTTTTCGAGTTATTTTATCGCAAATCAGGTTTCCTGGGAAGGTGGCTAGCAGTTTTGCTCTGCATGTGGACTTCTGTTTAACAAACACAGCAATGGTTGCTTATAAGCCTTAGACAAGTGTCAGTGACTTAATGATGTATGCTTTAATTTTATTGCAGTCTGAAGAGCCTGCTTAAAACTTCACTTTCATTTTTGTCTTAAATTTAATATATATATATAAAAAAACCAAAGCACTTAAATTTCAGTTCTTTTGATTTCTGAATTAGTAATGGGTGGCATGCTTTAAACTTAATGTTAAAATGATAGTTCTCTCTTTATATTTTTCACAGAAAAAAAGAAGTAATTTCAACCTGATTTAGTAAGAATTTTTTTTTAATAGAAGATATAAAATATTTTTATTAAAATTGGTTTCACCACAAGGTGGATTTTTTTAGCTTCCCATCACCTTTTCTCCTAAAGAAAATTAATTTCACTGCTAACCTGTCTTTTCATGTCAGCATATGGCAGGCTTAAATAAAGTAACAAATAATGATTTTTGATATGTATTTTAAACAAAAATACCAAGAGAACCTGCAATGCAAGCAGTGCATTGTAAGCTGAACAATGTAATGCAATGTAATGTAATGTAAACCAAATCTTTCTGATCTAAAATTAATCATTCATATCTAGAAAAGGAGCAGTCATCTTGTTACTAGCCAAACTCACAGACCAGTCTGGAAAAGTTACAGCTTTGCTTCAAGGCAAATCAAGAAATAATCCTCTATCACTGGAGATGTGATGCAGGAGTCCAATGGATGCTCCACATTGAGTTACCTGTGAGCAAGCAGGCTGTAGGTGGGGAAACCTTTTTATTGTGGAGATGGAGACAAGACAGAGTTAGCAGGACTAGGCATATATTCCTAGAACCGCTGCTCCTCATGATTAAATGTGGGTAATCAGATGCTGACTGCTGAATTTCTGAATTCCCGGGGTACTGCAGGAACAATGATCACGGAACATCAGTCATTGCCAGGTAATTTCAGCAGCACAGACTGTTTTGTACAATGCTTACAGGGCTTGAAAAGAAACCAAGATACCTTTGCAACATTACATATGAAAATATGAATAGGTTTTTTTGGTTTTTTTTTACAGTAGATTGTGGAATTTATGTTCTGGGTTTTCTCAAAGATCATTGTTAGTGTTTCTTAAAATGCGCTGTATCTCATTAGTGGCATGATTTTCATGCTAATGTAATATAAATGCAGTCAGCACAAACCTAGACATACAGTAAATGCACACTGCCATAAAGCATTCTATGATTTTTTTTTCCTGTATTATTAATAGTGAAAAGTTTTGAGCTTGCAATGTTTCCAAATGCCGTACCACTTTTAACCCTATTAGCCATTATTCAGCATGACACTTGCAAATGTACTTTACAAAAATGTTCTGTAAACAGCAGTAGGGACTTGCCCAAGGATCCTGAAATACAAACAATGAATTGCCCATCCATCCTAAAAAAAGGAAAGTCATCCACACCCAGCAATACAGGATACTTAAAGCAGTGGTTATATTCCATTTCTAAAGGTAGGGGAAAAATCAAACAGAGATTCTAGCAGAAATTAAAGGAAAGATTGCTAGGACCTTTACAAATGAGCCTTCTAATAGTAAATATTTTATTACTGTAAAAAGATTCCTTCCAGTATCTGAAGGGAGCCTACAAGTAAGTCAAAGGGGGATACTTCATCAGGAAATGTAGTGATAGGACAAGGGAGACTGGCTTCAAAGTGAAAGAGCAGGTTTAGATTGGATGTTAGGAAGAATTTCTTTACTGGTGGTGAGACCAACCTCACCTCAGGTTGCCCAGAGAAATTGTGGATGCATCATCTCTGGCAGTGTTCTAGGCCAGGTTGGATCAGGCTCTGAGCAACCTGGTCTAGTGTGAGTTGTCCCTGCCCACTGCATGGGGGTTGGAACTCGATGATCTTTAAGACCCCCTTCCAACCCAAACCATTCTATGATTTTGTGATTCTTCGGGCATAAAAATGTTGCTTTAAAGTGTGAAGCATTGCTAAATTCTATAGTGAACAAATACTATTGGCTTTTCTTGTACAAGGAAATAATTTTGACAGGAATTGAAAAACTCTAGGGTCAATTTGCAGATGAAAATTTTGTGTGCAGTATCTTTTCAGTGATCCTGACATTGTTAAGTAAAGAAGAATGAGGAAATTAACTCCATAAAGTGCTGCTTCATTGAAACCAGAGCAGTGCTGCAGGTGGCCCAGTCCAGCTGGCTCTTAGAAATATAGTTGGTTCCCAAAATGTTTGTTAATCTTATCTCTCAGTTCTGCTTACAATCATGAGACTTGGCAGGTGCTTTCCACTGCTCCTCTTGAGCTTGCTCCTTCTCATCACAATCCCATAGGCACAGCAAAGGGCTGGGTCTTGCTGGGGCAGGCAGGGGAGAAGGGGACTTCCAAAAGCAGCATATTTCATCCCTGAAACAGTGTTTTCCAGCAGGGTACTACTCTGTTGGAAAATTCTCAGCTGGCCCTGACTACTAAGGATGGTCAATCTAAATACATTAAGCAGTGATATCTTTGAGTATCGGTTTTCACTATGGAGTTCTCTTTATCAAATGGAAAGAATAAGATTTCATTGCCAAAACCATGAAAGCTATTTACTTTTATTCTCATATGTGATGGGGTAATAGTTAGAAGGATATAGTTTTGGCCTTACAGGATCTGAAAGATCAAGGAAATTTTTAATTTTTTTTTTTTTAAATTAAATGAATATGTTGCCTTCCTGAAAATATCTGCACTACTGGTCTTTTGAAGTCAAAAGGAGATAGAATGGTCACACATTTTGCTGTTAACTTTAGGACATTCAGTCATATTAACATATTTATATACTGTATTTCACTGTGGATTAAACCTGTGCTTAAATGCTTTTGCTGAACTGGGCCATGAAAGAGATGGCTTAAAAGAAGACAAGTTACCTGGGGAGTTTGAAGAAGAAAATCAAGTCACTCTCAGAACTTAGAAATGTCATATAAATCCTCATCTCAACATCAGTGGGAAAATCCCAAACTACATATTGCAAAGCTTTGCAGAAAATAAGAAAATGAGGCTTCACTTTGAAAAATTCAAGCTGGTACTTATGCATAAGATAATCAGAAATACAGATTATCAGAGCAGAAGGATTTAAAAAGACCTATCAACTCAAAATATATTAATTTATTTAAAAAAGCATTAAAAGTAATATCAGATAAAATTTCTACTCTGTGGTTGCTCTGCAAATTCTAGGGGCTTTACAGTCATGATTTTCATTCTGCTATTACAATGTGAAAGAGTCACAGAAACATGAAAAATAAGGAAACTGAAGATACACAGAGTGCATGCAAATGTAGAAATAAACAGACTAAAAAGAACCAGAAACAGTTTTTAATTTTTTTCCAGTTTTTGTAGTTATAACAAGCCTTGGAGTTATGCCAAACAATAAAAGGCACATTACTTTCAGGAAACAGACTGACTTTTAAGTAGTGTTGCTTAAAGGCAAAAGGCGTTGATCCTCAATTAAATGAAAATTAATTTACTATCCTTTTCCTTTGCTCTTTCATAAAGGTTGTTCAACGGCCTTAGATTTTTTTAAATCAGAATCCAAAAATTATTTCAAACAAGTTGTGTCTGCAGTAGGAAAATATTGTTCTGATGTGAGAATTAGGTCACTTAATTTTGGCACCTCAATTATTTTCGTCTTTAGCAGGATTATGGAAGAAGACTACTTCAAAATCTGGAAGGATGTTAAGCTATTTGTAAATTCATCTAAGCAAGGGAGTCACAAGTGCTAAAACATTTTGCTAATTCTACTTTTATGCCCCATGGCCAGATGACAAACTTCTTGTGATCCTACCACTTCATAGACACAGATCTGGACTCTCAGGCTAGTACATCTACACTTGAAATCAGTTTAACTGTTGCTTTAGACAAATGGGGAAATAATGAGAAGTGAAAGATGAAATTAAAAATATATTTCCCCCCTAAATACCAAAATGTTTTGATAACAGGATATATTGGTGCACACAGAACTAGGTGACCAATTGTATGTGAGATTAGATCTTGAGTTTGATGGGATTTGTATTTTTTTCATTTGACCTTGTGTGAAGAAAGAGGAGAAAACAGAATTGCTATCTTTATTTATATTTTTAACAAAAGAACTAGATTTGGTTTTTGTTGGGAGAACTCACATGTTAACAAAACTTCTGTTTTTCTGTAGTGCTATAGATCAGTATAGTCGTATAGCGACTGTCTTGAAGCTATGTGTTATATCCTCTAAATGCTTCCCAAGCTAGTTACAGTAAGTGACATGAAAAAAAGAAGAGGTAGGAGAAGGTTATGCATCTGAAGAAGTATTTAAATATTGATAAAATATTTCTCAAGGTGGTTTCCAGTTCAAATAAATAGCGAAAATATATTTATAGTCTTCTCAGCTTCCAGTTTCAGACATGGAACTTCCTCACTTTCATTTTCTTTCTTGTGTTGTTTTGTTTGCTCATTTTTGTTAACACCAACGCTAGCAAGGTTTGAGCAAGATATGTGACTCAACTGGAAGCTTTAACAGGGAACCTGTTGAAAAAAGTTGGGTAGCACTATATTGAAAAGTATTGGGGCAGGATCAGTCCATTCTTCTTTCCCAATTTGTCTCCTGGTCTCACATTGCCCTTGAGTTGTGCACTGCAGTGGCTGTTGGAATAATTTATTTTTCAGTTCACTGACTGAAAGAAATTCCATTCACACTGACCTGAAATGATTTCTTTAGGAGGGACGTTGCTCATCATTCTAAAAATCTGAAGGCTTAAAATATTTCAGTGGAGATAATTTGAGAAAAATTTTAAAAAATCCAGAATGAAACGAAACTAAAGGTAAATGCTGAGGCAACTGTCAGTCTGAACCAAAAATTATTTTGTTTTGGAAATGGCAGAAAAATTGTTTTGACCTTTAACAATTGTTTTTCCTCACTGAAATATGCCATGTCTTCAAATGAATTCTCAAACAGTTTTGATGATACTTTATTGGCCAAGAGAAATATTGGCCACAGGATTTTTTTCAGTATTACTTCAAGGCTGTACAAGATTTGACAGATTTGTTTCAAGATAGGGCAAATTAGGGACAGGATCCACGTTTTGTCTAAGTGGTGTGTTTGCAAGGTTTTTCAGACCATATTTTCATGTTTCTGCCTTTCTGGGGAATATTGTTGGGCATCTGGATTCAAACTTGGAGCATGGATGAGGACCATATTCCTTCCTCAGATGAAAGGTACCACACTTGAATTTCAGGGTCCCTGAAAAACAGAGAACACATTCATTGGAGATGACTCAGATCTATAAATATTTACCAGGGGTCAGTCCTTATTTAAATTAAGGAAAAGTGTTCTTGTTTCCATTCCTTGCTTCAGATCCAGCTGGCAAAATTGTCATGCCTCCTATGTGCCTGTAAATCATGACTTCTCAAAGGCACTGATTTGCTTCAAAAGCTTTAAGGGGCCTTGTTCTAAAATAGCCTTTAAGAACATGTGCACAACTGTTAAAGTCAATACCAGAGATGTGTTAACAAAACCAGCATTGCAAGGCAATGAGATGTGAATATACAGCAACCAAAATAGTGCAAGCCAGCCATGCCATGAATAACCTTTGCACATGCTACAGTAATGCTATATATTTATATCACAAAGAGAGGAGCTCATGAGGGCAGGAACATTGGGATGAAACATCACAAACATCACAAATCCATGTCTTAAAGGAATTTATCTTGACCATGAATTTTGATTGAATTTGTGGTATTTTGAAAACATTGCTTTTTTAAATAATCATAAAAAAATTGAAATGTTTGGATTGGAAGGGACCATTAACATTCATCTATTTCTACTCACCCTACTATGAGCAGGGGCATTTCCACTAAACTGAGTTGTTCAAAGTCCCATCCTACCTGACCTTGAACATTTCCAGTTATGAAGTATCCATAATTTCACTGGAAACCTATTTTAGTGTCTCACCACCCTCATCGTAAAGAATATCTTCCTTCTATATTCTCCCTGAATCTATCTTCTTCAACTTAAAACTGTTGCCCCTTGTCATGTCACTAGAGGCCCTGGTAAAAAATATCTTTGTATTATTTTTGTTAGCCTCCTTTAGGTACTGGAAGCCTTCTGTAAGAGTCTCCCCGAAACCCTTGCTTCTCCAGGCTGGGTAACCCCAGACCTCTGCCTGTCAGCTTTCTGCCTGTCTTCATGGGAGAGGTGCTGCAGCCTTCTGATCATCTTCATGGCCCTTCTCCAAACCTTCTGTAACAGCTCAGTGTCTTCCTTTCCTATATATCTGAGTATAGTGGGAGTGACGCATGGGTAACATATATCTATATAAGCCTGGAGAAGAGGCTGGGCCCTTATTTGTTTCACTGAGTTTACACCTTCTCAGCTAAACAAGCTGCCAAGAAGTCTTCTTCTGCTTAATGGAGAGAGAGAAAAGCAATTTCAGGATGGGTTTTTGTGGCCATACTTGAGACATCTAATTTGGATGAGTTCATTTGCTCTCAATAAACTTTGTAGTGACTAGCTCACATGTAGGTATCGGTGTTAAGCCAGAGGAACCAGGAGCAGAACAGAAGGTGACACAGCCCCACTGGTCTGTGGCCAAAGCCTGGGTTTCCTCTCTTCCAGGTCAGTGAAGCCTTTAATACTGAACTTTCTGGGAATGCCAGTGGATAGCACTCAGATAATTTTCTGCCTGCTGCCAGGACAATATGCTGTTTCTTTAACCAACCGTACTGTAAGGTTAGTGCTTTGTAGGTTTCCTGGGTTGATTATTTCGTTCCCCTCTCTGCTTTACTTGAGTGCTGGATTTGAGCTGGACTGTGTGTTGAATAAGAAAGTTCTCTTTCTCCTGTTAATGAAGAAAAGTTTGGGAATATGTGTGAGTTGCCAGCTTGCAAATTTACAAAGAAAAATATTAGGTGAAACTGAGTTGTTTAAAATGTGTACAGATCATCCAGTTTTTCCTTTTTCAAAATAATTGAGGTGGACTATTCTGGTATGAAAATTCAGACTCATCCCTCCTGGGAATATAATTTACAGTAAGCTCATTGCTTTGACTTTGAACATTTTTGCTCTTCAGGGGCCTTAAAGGGTAAAATTACCGTTATAATAAACAGGATCCTTGAATAAGATACACATTCACACTGACTAAGGGCTTACTAATTTGGCAGCAGATTGCTTTATACAGTAGCACTATCAATTATAAAAATGATCTCTTTAAAACAACTGGGGAAGCTATCAAAGTAGTATGGTGTTCTTTTGATGAAGACAGCAGACAAGTCGGTATGCACCCTGGAGAAAGTGAAAATCTCTTGTTTTTCTTGCTTTCTTGTTCAAGAAATTCTTGGCACCTGCTTTCCATTCATTTTTTGATTTCTGTGAGGCAGCTGTCACCATAATATCTAACTGAAGTGAAAAGAATTTAAGACTACATAAAATTTAAAAAAGTTACTATTAAGGCAATTGAACTTATTTGAGAACATTTGTGTTCAATTACCAGCTTTCCTTTGTCCCTGCTTTCCTTTGTAATCTTGGGAAAGTTCTTGGTGTCCCTTTTGCTCATATACACATTGTGTTTAACGGTGCTTCCTTTCTCCCACTTATTGGGGTTTTGCACTAGAATGAAGCTTTTGGGGACGGGACCAGTCTTTTACTGGAAGTCTAAAGTCCAGCCTCAAATGTACACATCCTCTCTTAGAGGTATATAATTTAGCTGCAGCTGTGAAGTTCTTGATTACCACTGTCTTAGGACACCTGTAGACTAGTCAGTAGGAAATGTATTATAACAGTTTTTAATAAGCTAAAAGATTCTACTAAAAGGCTTTTTTTAATGACCACTCATGACTAAAGATAGCAGCACGAGTAAAGTTCACAGTCTGATTAAGTATGGATGATGTTTCCGTACTTTCTTATTCATATGTTCATATACACATGAATACATATATATTCATGAAAGTAAAAGCTCTTTCCTGAACAGGTACCTGAGGGCAAAAGCTCTACCTGAGATGAGGAAGGAAAAAACATTTGAATTACAATGACCTGGACACAGGGCAACTAAGATTTAATGCAAAAGTTGATTGATTATTATTTTTTTTTAACCTAAATTAGTATGTGTTTTTAGTGAGCCTGCTAGTGCCACAGTAAATAAAAATTATTCTGGGGTCTGAAAAATCTGCCTTGTCTGAAATCTAGTGTCATGTATTGCTTGTGGAGAGAGAGCAGTTGTGATACTGCACATATTCTGTGTCTTATTTCACACTAATATGAAAGTCATTGGCTCTTCTGGAGCTGGTACTCTAATTCACCACACAAAAAGAGAAATTTGCCACACTCTGGCAAGAGAAAAAATAAAGGCCAGCTCTTAAGAAATTACCTGTTTGACAGAAGAACAAATGGACAGATTGAACATAGTGCGTGCCCACCAAGGAGGGTCACCTTGTGTGTTCTGCAGTCTTAGAGAGCAGCATGCTGTGGGAACACACACTGTTTGTGTGACAGTGCACTTGGTTACCTTGACTCATACTGGATTTGCACAGGAAAGCTTCCCTAGTCTGCACATCCACCTTTTAAAGTGTGGACTGTTAAAGTGCACATCTGTCAGCTGTGGAGACTGTCCCCATCATGGGTTGGTACTGCAGGGTGCCAGACTCCGAATTGCAAACAGCCGGGTTGTGCCGATGCACAGAAGGGATATTGATGCTTTGCAGTTTCACAGGACTCTGAACTCGGCATGAAGTAGAAACCACTGCCTCCTGGAGATACTGAGCATCACTGAGAGATGGCATTTTACCTGCTTTAATGGTAGCATGTCTTGGCTCTTGCTCACTTTACGCTAATATGCTTAACTTCTAACCTGGAAAGTAAAATATCGTTTGATGGGCTGCCTTTGAAAGACTCCAGACACCAAGTCTACTTCAATAATTGCTGGAGCAGCCAGGATAGCAGCCATCTTTCAAGTCTGTAATATCAGCTCTAAAGAAGATGAACATTTGCTTTGCTACTAGTAGCATGATTCTCTAGAGGAACGAGAGGATTATTTCTATAATCCTGACCTCTCAGCCTCCCTTCCAGCTTTGGAGATGAGTGAAGACAATAAGGTTTTATCTGCTTTAAGGCCTTGAGAGAGGAGTGCAAGAGTTAGGAAGGGGAAGTAGAGCTAGTGTCCTAACTCCTTGAGGACTCTGTGACTGCAGTGGCTAACAGCTGTTCAGAAAATTAATTAAAGTAAATGACATTAAAATTCCCCTCCAAGATAAGCCAAAATATTAACCCTCAGAAATACTTAGCTAAGACAGTTTAAAGGCTAAATACCTTGAAGAACCTTGACTTAATACAGAAGTTTTATGTGCTGCGTCAGATGAGATATTTGAAAAGAATATCAACTCTGAACCTAACCCAAAAGCAATACACTGTGTCCTTTCCAGCTCTAGAAGAGTGAATGAACCCCACCCATTTTCTCTGCTTGTTTCTATAAGCTTGTCCTCTACAGATGCTGGACAAATTTCTCAAATGTCTGTCACTCTTCACCACAAGCCCAGACTCCCTAATGTGATAACTTGAATATGAAGAGAACCTCATGTAAATTCTATTGAAATTAAATCAAGGAAGATAAACTGCAGACATCTGCTCCTTGCTTTAGTACTGTTTAGGTGTTTTCCCTTGGTCTGCATAAAAATGCTTACTTTGCTTGAATAAATGCCAATCCAACATTTCAGCATCTGATCGGCTAAATAACCATGGGAGCAATGGCAGTGAGAAGGTAAAAGGGAAGGTGAAGGTATCACAGGATATGGATTATCTGGCTACAGTTCCTCATTCAAAAATTGCTGATTAGTGATCTCCTTTAAAATCTGATTAGAAAGGAGCATTGTTTTCATTAATTTAAGTAGAGGCCGGTCACCTTTTATGCCTCTAAATATATGAGACAGCATTTATAGGAGTATGACTCTCATGGGTGAAAAAAAATATTAATGACTGTCTTTGGAAAAATAACATTTAGACTGTCCTTTAAGCAGTGAACACCTCCTTTGCTTCCCTTAGTCCTGAAAATCCTTGAATTGTAATTCCTCCGTGGTGAAACTTTATTGGTCGTGACAGACTTTACATCAGAGATTTGTCTGGGATGTTATAAAATATCCACCTTCTCATACCCAAACACATAACCTCAATGCTACAAGGTAGTCATGATAGGCAAGAATCCACAGTGCAATTTTGCAGTTAGAGGGAAGAGCTGGTGCTCTCCAAGGCTGCAGCAGCAGTGGCCGTATTTCATTGCTCTCATGCAGACATTGGGTTCTTATTGTCCCAAAGCATCTGAAACTGAGGATCCACCTCACTGGTGGATCCAAATCCAAAATTTGGATTGGTAGTCTTGCCTCATAGTGCCTCACACTGGTGATAGCTAAAGGGCACATGTGCAGAATGCTGTCACAGCGGAGCTCCCTAAGGGCTTGAGGTCTGAGCAGGATTCCCAAATTTTTTAGCTGCCCTCTGTGACTGATTGGCAAACAGGCTCCAGTGTTGCTTTTTGGATTGGGCTTCATAAGGAGCATCTCTGGAAGTGCTCACTCCATCTCTATCTCATTCCTCTTTTAATCGTTCACCTACTAATTATAGCTCAGTGATGATGGAAGGATTTCATGGTGATGATGGGAAGGATTTAACTTTCCTCATCTTTCTGAAGTGATTTGAACCTGGGATTAACTACTGTGAGCAGACTGAAGATGTTCTCATTCCCTCTGTTAAAGCTGCTGTTTTATGTGGAATAAATAAATGTGCATCATGCCAGATAATAAACATGATACAGAGTGCTTGAGGCATCTCAGTTCTGTTCCTGCTACTCTATTTATATTCAATAAACCCCATAGAGGGATGGGATTTGAGGCATATTTCTGCTTTAACGTTGGCTCTTAGCAGGCTGCTATCTTTGCAGTGTTTTCCTGCTCTTTTATTCCTTACTCTGTGGCTGCAAGGAATAGAAAATATGGTTTTAGAACCAGGATTTAAATGTAGGATTTAAAATGTCACAGACATATGGTATGGCACAGAACTGGTTCAAAGTAACCCTGACTTTTCCAGTGTGCTCAAGGGATTTTTGAGGTAGGGAATTATGCACTAGATTTTATGCCAGCTCAGATATTATCTGACTCTCAATTCTGACATTACTCACAGACAGATACTTTCTCCTCTACTGAAAGTGGCATAAACAATCTTTGCCTACCTTCCTAATCAGGTCAGTGTCATGTGGCTGAGTGATCCCAGAAAGTCCAAGTCTGACCCTGGTTAGCACAGAACTGTGGTTTTATGTTCCTCACAGGCAGTTTAGTAGTCTTACACATGAGCCTAAATGTGATACATCTCTCCCTTTTGCAGTCCTAGCATTTGGCAAAAACTTAAGTTTTGCAGGTTGCTATTACTGGGATGAAATCTTTAGGGAGAAGAGAATTTTTTATCAAATCATATTACATTGATTTGATAAAACATATTTATTAATGTATATAAAACAAGATCAGAAGAAATCAAAGAGCAGAAAGGTTTTTCTCTTATAAGTCCTGCCCATACTCTTGTTTTCCAGTCTGCATTCCCCTCACAAAGCTCTCCTGGGTTTCTTTCTGGTCAGGGTCATACGATGACTTGCTGCCTTTTACTTTCTGTTGTTTTCTCTGTCTGTGATATTTCTCTGTGTCTCAGTTTATGCATATACATGCCTGCATGTACCTCCAATGGAAAAAAACATCTATATCCATTTGCTTTCATTCTCTACTAGACCTATCGAGAGGCTATCATTAGTTTTTCCATGAGTCTTCCATCCACAGTCCACCATCAGGTGACAAATGAAAATGGAAATTCTTATTTATGACAAGGTGAACCAAATGGCTTTGGGCTTCACTCTTCAGAAAGCAGTAAAACCTTAAAGTAATTATTTTAATCCAGATATGATACTGTGAGATCATTTTTTGTGTAAGTAACTAATTTGATGTCATACAAAAGAGATTGGAGGCTTATGCAAGTTCTGTTTTCTACTACAAATGTGTTAGCCAAGAGCTGGCAATGGGAGAAGGCAAACACACATGTTGCTGAAACCTGGGTTTTAATAGGCAGTGGAGACATCCAGTCTGACACTGGCAATCAAATTTGCTGAATCCAGACCTTCGCTCTAAGATCTGAATAGCTGCATTGTTATATTGCTGGGCATGTTTGAATATTTTCTTTTCTGTGGGGCCAGATGTGTCTACATGCACCCTGACAGATGTGCCTTTGGCCTGGGCATGTCATTAGGTGTTTGTGTAAAGTGGAGTTTTGTTGTGTGTCTCCTTTCCTTTCCTCCTGTATGACTCAGGAACTCTGAGAAAGTTATGGTACTGAGTCTTGAAGAGCTAAAACTGACTCAGTGATGACTCAAGGTTAGGTGACACACTGTTCTATCGGATAATGAGTGCACACAGTGTAATCTCTGGGAAGAACTGTGCTGAGTTTAGCATGTCCTTCAGATGCTCTGGAAGAATGCATGTGACAGTGCAAATCAGAGATAGCAAAGCTATTCCAGTAGGATCTCTCGTAAAACCAAGCAAGAAAATGTAGGATGGTACAGCAGTTATTAGCATTAGGTTGCTATCACACTTTTAACCTCTGTCAAATCTAATTTTTATTGGCTAATTATGTATGTAGCAAGATACCAATATGCAAACTGCTGGTACTTCCCCTGATGAAAAAGAATGTGGGTCTAATGGCTAAATTGCTTTGTATTTAATGAGCATTGCTACACCAGGAATGAACACACAGTGCTACAAGTTAAAGACCTGATCCAGTGATGTAAGCCAGCTGTGATTTCGTTTGTCCCAGAGTGCCCACACTATGGCACTAAGGAAACTCCCCTGCAGCAATTTCTGCATGTGCCTTGCACTCAAAATTTCCCCAGGCATGCTGGTTATTTCCAGGGCCAGGGAAATGCCCTGGAGGAGCGGCTATTTCCCTTGTTATGTCCTCAACCTGCCACAAGATGACAATGTTTCAGAACTTTGATGGCTAATAATAACAACCAGACGGTTGTATCCTTTCAGCTGGCTGCCTAGGCTTGGGTGGTGTCCGTAAATGACTGTGAATTTGGAGTGCTAAATGGGATGTGACGCTATAATCGAGAGAGCGGAGATATAAAAAAGACTGTCAGCCCACTGAGGTGCTGTTCTGCTGGGTCAGTCATCAGATGAAGGCATGCTAAATCTAGCATTTGCTTTGTGTCAGTCATCAAGGCAGCCTGCCACATACCCGCTCAGCCTAGGTTTCTTGCCAGAGGTCTAAACACAAGGTGTGTTGAATTTTATCATTCATATCTGGTTTGGAGTTGCTGAATGAAATATTATTGCCTGACATACAGAACAAAACTTAACTGGAGATCATATAGCTGAAACATCAGTTTCACAACTCTTACTTTTATTTAAATGATAGTTCTTTCATTGCTAATATCCCTTGACTATTAAATGACAGTTCTTGTGCTCCCTTTCAAAGAACACAGACTGAAAGATTGACAGCTTAGATGTGGAAGATGAACATAAAGTAGCACTGTTTCTGCTACTTTTGACTTTAGTTTTCAGATGCTTGATTTCTTTAATAGAGACTGTTTTTCTCCCATTATTTTGGGCGACTGAAAAGAAAGGAGAAAACCAGGATTGCATTGATTTAGAATTATGCTACTTGTTTTGACATAATCTGCACATAAATATGTTTAACAAGTGTGCATATTTAAGGGATCACTCACAATCAGAAAATAAGCAGTACTGAAAAAAGAATCCATGAACTCCTCAGTTCAGGGTCTTTATATAGCTGCATGGGGGGATGTCTTCTGAGCTACTATTTAATTTGAGTTTCTCTTTCTAATATCAGTTTACCAACAATCTGGTATTCTATCGATAATTTCCCAAAGTTTTGGAAGACCTGGAGCACCATTTCGTCTATATATCCCTTCATGTCTTCTTCCATGACGTGGGGACAACTATATTCTCTTTATTTCCCATATGGTCCTGTGATGACAGTGTGACAGCTCAACCAGGTTTGCCGAGTGATGCCTAGTTCAAACAATAAAATTAAATGACTTAGGAAAACAACAGCTTTCTTTTGTTAGCAGGAAATATTATCAAAAATATAAGGCAGGAAAAACCCCTAAAATTGTTTAGGAATTAAAGAAACTTACTCAACTTAAATACTGTTAAGAAATCCTCCATGTTTTCACTAGTTTCATTGGGAAGGAGAGAAGGCATTAGTCTCTAATAACCTTGGATATCTCAGAGTTGTTCATCTAGTCTGACCTATTTACCTGGCATGCTCTACAGTGAGCCTGTAGGCAAGTCTTCAAGATAATTAATCCCATATATTTTAGACACTGTTCTTGAACCAACACCCTGTACAGCTGATATTAATTTTCCATTATCTAAAGAAACAGCCTAAAAAACTTACTTAGATCAGACTTGTTTTAGACATCCTAAACATCTGACTGCCTGCATGACTAAATCACCCAATTTTAGCTTTAAAAACCTGAAACATGATGTTTTAGAACTCAGCTAGATGACATTAATAAGACCTGCCTTTAGGATAGCTAGGAATGTATTCAAAGAAAAACAAGGGAAAGAACCATTATGCAGAGATGCATATATTTTGCTGCTTGGTTATACCTCCAGAAGAAAGATTTTTTTCTACCTTGTGAAAATTATTCATGGATGACATATATCATATTGTTTTATTTTAAGACAGAGAGTTATTTTTTAAAAATTAAGTGAAATTTAAGAAAGTGTTGCTTATCTATCAAAATACTTAATGTAGCTTTTTAACATTAAAGACAGCTGTAGTGGTTAATAGGCAGCTTAATAAAACAATAACAGTAGTGCCAAAATAAAACACCAAAGCCTTGTTTTGATGAAAAAAACAATCTCCCATCCCCCACTCCTGGGAAGTATTTTTATATTTTCTAAATATATTTAGAAATATTTTTATAATTTCTACAGAGGGAAGAAAACTAACCATAAGGCTTTCTGGTAAAAAAAGAATTGTTTTTTTTAATGAACCAACATCTTGAGAGGGAAAAGAAATTTCTCACTCTAAAAGCTCCCACTGTCTTCTTTCCAGACATACTTGGGAAGTCTAGGTGTTTCATGAGATTTAGGTTTTAACTGGAGCAATTTTGCCCCCAAAGGGCATGCTCTGAAAGGGAAACTGATTGATAGGCCATTGACAGCTGGTGAAAAGGTTTAGGGAACAGTGACTTTCCTCAAATTTTGCTCTTAAACTCTTCTCTGGGTGTGTGCTGCTGGCTATTTGCAGGCACCAGCTCTCTCTTGACCCAACACGCAGTAGTACTGGGAAGCAAAAAAGTGTTCTTTGGCTTCTCCCCATCTCCCGAGGAGCCTGTGGAAAGACCAAAGATTCCTCAGTCCATAGTGCTTTCCAGAATTTGTCCAAGGGTATCTTCATTCAAAACGATTTACTAGGTGCTATCCTCTTTCCAAACCCCAAATTAGGAAAGTAATCCCTTATGTAAAACAGATGGATAGCATCACATTCCTGCCATCAGGAATTGTCTTGGAATGAGATGTATTCACCTAAGACAGCTCTAAATTAAGAGATCAGAGACTTCAGGCAAATAAAATCTGAGCCATAAATCTTGGGAGGCCAGAGTTCACAGGTGTTAAAGACAGAAAGCAACTCTTATCAACCCAAATTCCTTTCCTTGGCATGACAAACAGTAATGACCTTAATTCTTTAGAGTGTATTCATTCCGATGTACAGTAGGGAGCTTTTTTCTCATCCCGAGGTGCATCAACACTGCAATGTCTGACTTCTGCATCTGCTGTGTTTATTTCAAGTATGCTTTTGGGAGGCAGCTGTATTAAAAGGCTCAGGAGACTGTCCTCCTTCAGCTTCCCTGCTGTGTGCTGTGCTGTGGAAGAGTGGCCATGCAGCTGTGCATCCCACCTGACCAAACAGCAGTCCTTCCCACTTTTTGTGAGGAATACGGCAACTGAAATATTAAAGAAAAAAGAAAAGCCTCAAAAAATGGACAGAAACAAATGAAGAATCAAAAAACACACTGATTATTAATTTCTGAATCACTTGTTTAAAAACATCCAGGTCTGAGACAAAGAGCTGATGTATAAGTTATACTCTGGCCTTCTTATAAACTTTAAATTCTTAAATAATTTGATTCACTTTGATGTTCTACTATCACTTAATCCCTACTAGTGGGAGATGGAATCTACATGGTAACTTGCCTATCAAGAAGCTATGTGAAGTAACTAATGTTAGCTGTCTTAATTTACACCTGTGAATAGACTCCCATTAATTGATTCTCTTGCAGCACTCTTCTACTAAAGCTTCAACACAATCATTAAGCCAGTTTTAACATACATAAACCACTTAATTTATTGAAGTTTCTGCAAGCTTCAAGTAAGTTTACAGAGTCTAGAAAATGTAGTCCTCACTAGCCCTTTGCGTGATGCATTTTGGGATCTCTGCCATTAGAAGATAGAAATTTCTATGAATACTTCAATAACATTGAAATTAGAGTTAAAAAAGGAATGAAAGGGCTTTGTTATGCTTATTTGTTTTAGGATGCTGCAATTAACTAGACAGAAGACGTCACTCTAGATTTGTTTCAGAAAATGGAATTGGTCCCAAATAAATCTTATGATGGCCACATCATTGACATACATGGTTTGGGTGTTTGTTTCTTGCAGCTTATGTCAGAGAACTCACAACTAGAAAAAACTATTTCACGTGGCCAAGGGCTGCCAGTATGCAGTCTTTAAAATGCCTTCAATTATGATGTGACTAATTTTCATATATGAGAAGGTAATTCAACTCTGAGAAACTATTACCCAAGGTATTGTGACTTTCACCAAAAGCAACAGAGAGGCTGTCACCTTGGCAAATTGATTTTGTGGAGATATGACATGTTCCATTAATGGAGGATTAGTCTCTCTGGTCTTTGTTCCTTCTGCCTACTCTGAAAATTCAGTTAATGGATCTGGTGTCTGAACACAGATGCCATGTTTTAAAGAGAAGATATTCTCCTCAAATCCAAAGTTAAGTAAAAATTAAGGATGGAAAATACAGTGAGATGCTTTGGAGTGTTAGCTTTGGACACTAGTTCCTAAAATTTGAAGACTGATTTCATTTCTCAAATTGTTTATCTTCTTACACAGGGGCTATGTCCATGTTTCTGGCATGAAGGACATGGGGATATCCTTGATACGTCTTTCAATTAATAGCTAGGAACAATAATAGAGCAGCTAGACCTTTGTCTTGGGGGGGACGAAAACCTGATAATATCATAGGAGGGCTCATCATCTTCCAAATGATACAAAAGACTGTGAGGCATGTGAGGCAGCAAGCAAAGCAAGAGCAAGGGAAAGAGGTGTCAATATCAACTGCAGACTTTGGAGGACGAGGTGAGGAGCTGCTTAAAGATGTGCAATATCACAATCAGAGAGTCCTATTTAAAAGTAGGAGCAGAGAAATGCAACTTAGATCATGAAGGAAGGGTCAGGAAGAGGCATGATTTTTTGAGTTTCCACAGAGCTCTGCCCTGGGCCCAAACAGGTTTTTGAAGCAGTGAAGAAAAAGGTCAAGTCTTTTTAGAACTATGTCTAACTCTGGGTGTTTCTTTTGCAAAGCATAACTGAATTTGTTTGACTTTCCTGTTCAAATCTTTCAGGGTATCCATTTTATTCATTGTCATACATTGCATTGAATTTATCAATAAACCTCATGTGCTTGCATGGCTAATGTTCTGGAAGGTGACATGCTTAGATTATTAAGATACTGGGATTTCTGAGAGTAGTGTCCACAACCATGCTAAGATGTTTCAGGTCTTGAGCTGAGGTGTTCCTTCTTCCTCTGGGGACTCCTCTGCCAAAACATATGCCACAGACAGAAAGGTGGGATGTGATGGTTCTCCCTGGAAGTTTAGAACATATGGAGTCCTTGTGCTGGGGCCAAACAGATTGTCCAGGAAGGGAACAGAAACAAGATTATTTGTTGTGGTCTCTGTGTGTATGTGTGAGTCTCTAGTGATTGAAGAGGTGTGCTACAGTTCGGCAACATTGCATCCAGTGTTCTTCTAATCAACTATATTTTTTTGTAAATTTTGAGATAGATTTTATACATTTCTCAATACTTCAACTTGAAAATTGGAGAAGGAGAATGCAGGAGATGAGGAGGAAGTGAGGTATTTCTCCAGAAAAATAGAGTAATAACATTGTAATAATTTTTAGCTAACTGAAGAGGGAAGAAAAAAATGCAATCTAATACATAACTGTCATTTATTATGAGTCACATCTTTCATTTTAGATCCAGATTATCTCCATGCCATGTAAATGTGGCTTTCCTTAACTTTCTAGTGCTACAAATTATTGACTTTAAAAAATGTGTAGCACTTGTAGTAGACTATTTTACTAGAGAAATGAGTCATTGCAGATTTCATCATCCAGTCTTCACTTTTACTTGTTCTTATGTCTCAGTATAAGTTTGTTCTTAAATCAGGCCTTAGGAGGGATTAAATATGCTATACCTTGAAGCTGTTTATCTTGAGTTTTTATAAAATGTGGTCTTCGGGATTGTTGCCTTTTGCAGAAAAACTCAGACATAAGATATTTCAGCTGCCAAAATATATGCAGCTATTTGAGGGACTGTAAGTGGGGAGACTGACACTTTTACCGAAGGAAAGGAAGATGATAAAATAGAAACAAGTCTAAAAAAAGAGGAAAGAAATATGGGACTAGCTCTATATCAGTGGTGGCACAGAGTATCTTAGGATTCTCTTACACAAAGATTTTCTCAAAACTTCAGCATTTCTAGGGCACCACCATCTCCTCGGTGGTGACTGAGAGAGACTTACATTGAAATCTGTGTACTAACATTCCATAAGATTAAAATTTTAAGATGGATCTTGACACAAAAACAGTATAAAGGAAGACCTCCACAATGATGGGTAGGTTGCTTAATATCTTGAAATAACTTGAAGATCTGGGCTAAGAACAGCAGTGCGAACCTTTTTGGTCATTCTTATGGGCTCAGCTGGAAAATAAACAGCAAATAACAGAGAAAAGATGCTATCTTCTGTTTGCTGATGTTACCTTTCTATATTTTTCTGGGCTACCACTTTAGCTCAAGAAAATGGAGAAGTATCATACTATTGGGTTCAACATAGAAAAACTGGTGGAAAACAGAGCAGTAGCAAGGTACAAAAACATTTTCCTTTGAACATTTGTTTTCTAAACCCAGTGGCACTTCAGAGCTGATGGTTATATGTAAGTACAGAAGAACATAAAGAACGAATCCCATAATCCAGCGAGGATTAACAGGTCAGAATGAAATTAATCTTGAGTAATAGACACATTTCACCTTTTTTAGTGAAAAACACATGTTCAGAAACTAAATTAAAAATCTTCCTTCTCCTTTCTCATTAACAGTGAATAAACCAGGAAGAACTTTGCTGAAACCAGTAACATTAGAAAGAAAGAGATCAAAATTATTTTTAATCTCTTTATTCTATCTGCAGCCTTCCCTTGTGAATATATTTGTGATAGTGAAGTCTCGACTGTCAAATAGTCAGTTTCTTAGCTCTAAATCTTGATTAAAATCTAAAATTGTTCAACCTTGGTTTATCATTCCTTGTTTTCAGGTAAAACTAATGCTTCCAGGGAGATGCTACTTGCAAATTTGCCCTCCCACAAACTATAGCAAGCATTTTTATGCACATTCTTTCCTTGTAACTTACAAACATTGACTGAATTATTTCTGTCCTCCATTTATTTGGTCTTGAAAAGATGTAAGTATATTTTGCATCTGCAGTCTGTCCTTTCATTCTGCTCCGTTGAGTAGCATTTCTGCCATCAGTTTCTCAGTAGGAGTGGTTTCCATTTTGCTTCCTGCTCTGGATTTTTTTTTTTTTCATTACATTGAGCGGGATTTCATAGTCATAGCTCAAATGAGCATTCAGATGGTCCTTGAGCACATTTTTTTCTCCAATTAGAAACATTGCTTTCCATCTGAGTTCATTGAGTGCCTCTGGATCAAAGATGAAAGAGATTCTTTAAATTTTCTCCCCAAGTGTATTTATGTATTAAGATTTCTTCCCTGACTGATTATCCTGGGTGTCCTTACTTCAGTAGGGTTGAGTTCTCTTTTTCATGACTTGTCTGACACAAAACTAGAAGTGGAAGTTGGCTCAGTAGAAAAATAAGTGTTTGGATTTCTCAGGATCTAATGTAAAGCCCAGAGTAATGCATGGGAAGCCTCCCATCAGTTCCCTATTAAGTTCTGCCCTGACTGTGTGGCACATTCTGGTAAAGATAGATGGTGAAATTCACTTTTACATTTTCCCATATGTTTTACTAGTTCATGCAGGAGGAGCCAGTCCAGGAAAAAGAAAAAAAGCTTTCCAAAAATATCTTCAAATGAACTGTAAACCTATCTAAGGTTCAGATAATTCAGTCAACTGAACTCTCCAGCTGCAGAAGAAGAGTATATGTGCTGAAAGTACAGTTTTGCTGTACTTCTGTGCTAGTCCAAAGAGTGGAAGGACAGTGCGGGAACTTCTCAGAGCCAGTCTTTGGGAGATTTCTGAAAGTGAGAGATTTAGAAGCCCGAGTACTCCCCAGGTTTTGGAAAGCCTCCTGATAAAAATCCTGTTGCTGTGGTCACTGACAGACACAGAAAGGAGTCACTGTGCTTGTCATTTCCAAAACAATATAGCTTCACATTATTAATTAAGTCTGATAGAGGTAAGTAACCTCCTGAAATGTTTAGTTAGATAACAGTCCAGTGAGCAGGTCCTGAGTAGCAATCAGTGTTAAAATGGTGGATTTTGTTACATTCAAGAAAACACTTATATGTTGCAGAAATGACATCGCAGTTTTTCAAATAGCTAGAAATTGCTGAGCTTAATGGGCACAGGAGTGATGATATAATCACAGTTTTCTCTGGTGTATAGCCCCTATCATTTATTATTTCAACTATTGTACATTGGAATCTGCTTACTCTGACAGCCCTGCCTCGCCACAGGTCAGCTTGATAGCATCAGCTGAGAATGGGTAATAACCAAACTGCTCTGACAGCAGGTTTGGAAGAGCTAGCTTTAAAGGTACAAATGTGCTTAAAAATACATAAAGGTGTGACAAAAATGAGAATTGAGGCAGTCCTCACTTGAGTTTTATACAACTCCCTGGATTTTTGATTTCCAGATGTTTTACCTATCAGATAGTCCCTGATGGGTTTCATTAAAATTCCAAAATATGTCAGACACTCTCAGCTGCTCAGAGACATGGTATTGATGATACGGTGTGTAGTCATGTAGCCATGGATACAGAGTAATCTTCCTTCTTCTTTTTTTTTTTCCTTTTTTTTTTTTTTTTTAATGGAGAAGCACTGTTTGCAACACCCAAGAGATTTGCTGAGGGAATTTAGCAGTTCTGGCCCTCAGATTCAAACACCATTTTAAGAAGCATGTAAAGACCATTGTCTTTACTTGTAGGGTTAAGTACAAACCACTTGTTTGAGACTGTGGAGGTAAGCCAACCCTATATGGCAAGTGAGCTTTTGAAGATTCTATTGTATATTGAAAATGTGGTGTTAGGGTTTTGTTTTTTTTTGGTTTTGATATGGGATTTTTTTCCTGAAGCTATCTGTTCTGCTGTGTTCATTAGACAACACAGTCAGTCACAGTTTTGCTTTTCTGTTACCAACTTGCCAATGACCTACTTCTACCTCCTGTATAGTCTGCAGGAAGCAGACTACTGCATGCAGAGCTGATGATGCCCACACTGCCATGGCAGCAGCCATGGCTGTGCCCAAACTGTCTCAGTTCCTCTTCCCCACAATGTGCTGCCAGCTACGGGGGAGCTGCATTCAGCCCAGGAAGTCAGAGGAAGACAACCCACAGCACCTCCTTATGCAAAGCTGAATGCCAGGAAAATAATATTGAACTGAAGTGCCTTCAGTTCATCACCATCCAGTGTGGTCTTGCTGCTTTTCAGGGCTGCATTTTGGTCCAAAGAGAAACCTGGGACTTTGGGCTAGAGGCTGAGGCATGCAGATGGCAGAGTACAACTGCTGACGGTGAGCTGGTTCTCTGCAGCCTCATTCAAACCCTGAGAGATGTGTCTGGGTAAAGCTGAGCAGTTCTTGAAGAGACAGGTGGAGCCATCTCCTGTCAGACAATGCTTGAGGAGGCTCAGCAAATACCTTCCTGATTTGGTGTTCATGAGTATAAATACTGAACTATTTATATCTATTTTTTCCTATGGTCCTCCTCCACCCTCAGTCTTCTCCTTTCCTTGGAAAAGTATGTTGGGGTTTTCTTGATATCTCCAAATTACTGATGGTGGGGAAGAACTGCTTGCCAAGAGAGATCATGGAGAGTTTAGTGCTTTTAGTGGAGATGAAATAAGAACCAGATTGAAGGCTACGAGCAGGAAATTTGTGTTGCTGTCTATACAGTAACATAGAATTCAGTTAATTTTCCAAAAGGACATTTAGATATCTGGAATCTGCTCCTGTTGTCTTAAAAGGACATTTTTTGCTTCTAGTATTTGTGCCAGTTTGTACCTGTTTAGTTCCACCAAACCTTACTGTATCTATTCAATTTTTTCTCCTAAGTCTGTCCCACTCAGTCCCATAAACCAGCCCAAATTAACCCAGTAATGTAGGGTATTTTTCTTTTTTCTTTTTTTTTCTTTTTTTTCTTTTCCCCATTTTCCCATTCACAGCATATATATATTTTTGGCCATAATTTAGCCTTAATTAATGAAATACTCCAGAGATGGCTGTAGCAGAGACATGTAGATTGTAGATAAGGAACTGTTTTCCCTCTACTTTGTGATTAGCTGCCAGAGTTTGTTACTTGGCTTTTATGTTCCCCCTCTGCCGTATTACATTGCAAATTCATGGCTAGTGAGATGTCCACAATTTCTCCAAAGCACATACTGTTATTACGGCTTCCCTGGTTTTAACCTGATCATTGGATGCCTGTGTTTCTCATTAATTTTCCTGAGATATTCTGGCTTGCAATTTTTTAAGACGAACTTGATTTTTGGTGGGGCCCTAAGTCTGCATATTTCTGTTTTCTCTTCAACCCAGTCACATATTAATTTTTTTTCTTCTCTTCTAGAGCCGCATCTGTTTTATCAGAAACATACAGTCTGGGGTATTAGGGTTTCCAGGCTCAACTATTTTTACAATACCTACTGCCAGGTTCCTTTGTCTCCTTTCATTCTCCATCTGCCTCTTATCTGGTCTCTCACCTTGTTTTCTTTCAGCTCACAAATAAATGTTGCCAGTGCATTTTTTTTTGACAAATAACCTTTTCTTTGAAGGGGTTTGCCTTCTGGTTTGGTAGAGTGCAAGTTAGATATTGCTCTGAAAATTACTTTCCTTTAAAAAATTGTATTTTATTTTATTGAAGTTCATCTTTAAAATAGTATGTTCTGTCCTTTAATCACTGATATAAAGTTTGGTCATGAAAACTTGAGACAAGAAGACATAAGGCAACAGAAATCCTACAAGCATGCTATTAAACATAGAAAGGAATAGAGCTATTAGCACGAACTTACAGAAAAAGAAAAAAACCCACCTTTTTAGTAAAATGCTCCAAAATGCTTTGTCTTTTTAAAAAGAAAATTCTGTCTAAACTTTGAGTTTTAGTACCAGAATCTGTGTCCTAACCAGCAGTAACTATGAAATAGGAGTTTGTAACCTCTGAGAGCTGACGCAGGTTTTATATCTTTGTTCACCTACTACTCTATGTATGTAACATTCATTACAATGACTCCTTTGTTTTTCATGAGAACTGAACATGTAGTGATACCTATTGAAGGATGATTCTCCAGTATTTCATGTCTCATACTTGATTATTTCATTGCCTCAATCAAAATTTGTTTGAAGGCTTAAATAGCAACTCACAATTGTCTGTATAACAGGGAGGTGAGCAGATCGTAATTTGAACAATTCACCACCAAGAATGCAATTTTGTAGAAATTTCATTACTGGTTCTGAGAAGAAAAAAAGGAAATTGAAATGGTTTCAAACCTTGAATTGTGAAAAAAATGACAATAGAACAAATCCTAGAGCAAAGCCAAATTATTGTTACATTAGAATTATATTTATATTAATATAGATAAGTACACCATACCAAATAAAAAAAACAAACCATCCTGTCCGAAGCTGTTGGATCCACATATGTGAGTAACTGCTGAATCCTGTGCTGAATATGGGGCAGGCATTGGTAGAAGTGTTCTACCAAAAAACAGCGTCACACTGGAAACAAAGTAGGGGAAAAAAAAGAAAAAAGTCAAAGCAAAGCAAACAAAGTAAAATTGAATAGACTACAAGTGATTGTACCAGGTTTTTAATTAATGAGAACACAGGAGATTGCTAAAATGAGTACATTACCTAATTGTGAATTAATATTATATGCTGAAACATCCCACAAGGGAAGAATTGGATATGCTAATATTGTATGAAAGAGATTGCCACTGGCAAATATTTCACTTTAGAGAATTCTACATTAGGCATAAACTCAGAAAAAAAACAACCCTCTTAATATATGTCATGAAATATTAATTGCCTAGAAGTTGCTAAAGCAAGATAAAAGCTTGATTATACACCTTTGCATCCTTTTGATGGTCTTTATTGAACAATGATCCAGAATTGTTTTTAGAAATGCAATGCATTATTGTATGAGTAATAGAAAAGACATTTTGTGGTATGAAGTTATAATTCCTAAGCAATAATATCTGAAGCTGTAATTGACCCAGGCCTAATGGGACATTACTTAGAACATCCTAAGGGGAAGATATTTGGCTTTAGAATTTGCTTTCCTCTCCTTGGTTCAAAAATACTGCCTGCCCTCTAGTACCATTTAGGCAAGCTACTCTGAAAAATGCACCAGTTATTCTTCTTGATGTGAAGTGTGGATGGAAGTGCACACAGTACTGGATCTGCAGTTTGTTGTGTCATACTATATAGCACAACTTTTTTTGGTAAAATACTCTGCAGCATCCAGAGAGTAAGTGAATACATTTTTACAAATGAACAAAAAAGAGGGAGGAGTTTCTTAATTTTAACATGTAGGATTTGGGTAAACTGATACCCAAAGGAAACAGCACACAAGTCTTTGTGTTTTGGCCTATGGCTGTTCAAGGTACCTAAACCGGAAGGGAATAGCCAACTTTTATACTGTTCCATTAAAAGCCATAAATCTACCTGTGTTTACTTAAACATTCACTGACTTCAGTAAACTCTGGGGAATATGATTCAACTTTCATACTTATGAGGAAAGCTTAAAATAATTACTGTTTTCTTGAACTGAAGTAAAAAAAATTCTTCAAAAGAAAACCAATGCTGTATAGATAGTGACTGCAACAGAGAGACACAAATTTTCAGGTTAACACAAAGTTAGGCTGTATACCTCAGAGTGGATTATTTGATTAAGACACAGATGGCACACTCTGAATGTTGCTAGTAAGTGAACTAATTTATGTTCAGTTCAATTTTTTGTTCCATTGGAGCCAACATTTGTGGTGGTTGTTACCATTTCTACTGAATGGCTTGCTCATGCTTTTCTCTGGCTGACCAGTTGCCAAATGAAAGGTTGATTTCATATCCTTACTTCCCTTTGAATATGAACTTAATTTGTTAAATTATTTGTCAATGCTTTTGCCTTAACATATGATGAAATCAGGTTTATCTTAATGTTCAAGATGTATAAAATGACAGAGAAAGGCCTTCAGCTGCTGCAAACTGGCACAGATCCACTTATTTCTACTAAGAGTTTGTAGAGTTTTCAGCAGAATGCAGCTTCTCTAGAGTTGACCTATTCCATCTGTGGTCTGCTTCCCAGTTGCCTTATACTCAAAATCAAGAGTGCTCCTGAACAGTGGCTCACACGGGAAATATCAAGTGTGTGAGTGAGAGGTTTATCTCATGTTTTGAGTGGGAATTCCTGAATAATGATTTCAGCCTTGTGTTTGGTCACTTCGCATTTTTATTTCTGGCTCGGTGCTATTTAGCATATTCTCTTCCATGATAGTATTTCTTCTGAGATGCTTCTGCTGCTCCCATTCTCCTGGCTTCTGTCATTCTCTTGGAGAAGGTATATGACGGTTTACTGCATGTTACTGATTTGTTCCAGCCATTCCATCTTCCAGGCCTGAGTGGTAGCAATCACTATAATCTTCACAGTGACTTATGAAATAATAGGTAAACCTGTTTGACAGTGCCTTCAGAGATCTGATTCTTAGCTAAGAATTTTGTGAAGCATTATAAATAACCACTTCTTTATCTTTTAACTTTCTGATTAAATACATTTAAAAATACCTTTCTCAGGAAGGACAGTTCTATGTAGAAGGCAATGTTCTGCAATTCTGGTTGCACGCTCAGTAAAGCCTGATGACACAATGTAAATGTGGTCAGTGCAGGAAGTCTGGCACTATTAAATGGTTTCCTAGAACTGGGTATGGAATAGGACTGAAGAACAAAGCAAGGATTTTGCAAAAGGATGGCTACAACTTTTTTGTTTGTACTCAAGATAGAATACAGTCTTATTATCCCTGTTTGTGAAAGAAATGCATATAAAGTAAGCTTGAATATAACAGTCACTGTCAGATGCAGCCAGGGCATTACCTGAGAAAGTACAGGGTAATTTCAGTTCTCTAACACAACTGTCTGTGCCAGCTGGGACTTTGTTTTTCTTAGTGCTGCACCATGGCAGGAAAATGTGAAACAAATCTGTAGCGTCTAAAACCACCTCCAGGGACTACTGTGCCAGCCTGTCTGAAGCACTTCAGATGTATCTTTTTTTTTTTTTTCTGGAATATTCATATTCATTAACATAATTGGGACAAAGGAAAGAGGGAAAAATGCTGAAATTACTAGAATAATTCTGCATAAGAATAGTAAGAACTAATGTGGGACAAAACAGAGCAATTGTAAGGGATTTCAATTGTACAAAGAAAAGTGAAGATTGCTGCAGTTCAGAGATGAATGCCTTGGATATGGTTTGGGAGATACTAAAAGGTAAGAAAAGGGGAAGAAAGTAGTCTTGATTCTCATCTCATGCAGAGATGTTTTGTTTCAGGTTTTTAGGTGCACTGTTCTTACTAAACCTTGCCTAACTTGCCAGAATGACCACAATTTTCTGGGGTCACAGTGACCTGCAGCTGCCCTGAAGCCATGAAAGATGAGTAAGTTGCTGTGTTTTTTTCCTTAGCCTGGGCCTTTGCCAGCAAAGGTTTTGTCAGACCTAAAAACCTGGTCCTCACAGAACCTGAATTAAATGCACCTGTGTCACTCTGACATACAGTAATATACTGACAGACAGTATGTTACTGTCTGTCAGTATATAAGCTATATCACAGATATAGATAAGCTATATCACAGACTAAACCAGGAATTAATGTCTACCACCACTTTGTGCAACAAGGAATTTGTTTAACCTTATGATTTTTAATTTAAATCAAGGTGTTGGAGACTTTCTTAAGTGAAATGATACTAAGTACCTTCCAGGAGCTGGATTCTCATACACTATCCAGCAGAAGTCCAAGTTGATTCTAGCCATCCCATGAAGGGATATCATCCCATGAATCTGCAGGCAAGCTGGAGTCCAAATTTGAAGTTTGCTTTCTGCTATCTGAGTGGCAATGCATGGTTCATTGAAAATGATCATGGAAACAAATTCCAGTGTAAAAGATCTGTGTCTTCTTTCAGGTCTAGCCTATACTTCTGCTTCTTTTAGTCTGATCCAAGTGTAGCTTCTCTGGCATGTTATAATCTCCTGAGCTAGAAGCATAACTAAACACGGAAAGGGGATTATCCCATGTTGGACCTATTCTTTTGAGGGGTGAAGATTGTAGCTATGTTGGGGGAAATGGGAGTACCCAAATGAAAAACATGCTGCAGAATATCAGGAATCTTACTCAAGTGCACTGGTACAATTATCTACCTTACATGGGAAAATCTGTGCACAGATGGGATTTGCATTGAACCACATCACAGGTGGCAGTATTTTTCTGCATAGATGTTGCTGGCACAAATACCCTAGGATCTGGAAAACAAGCAGCTGGAAAAAATTAGTATTTATAAGGTGTCTGTAAGGATGTTGACTACAGGGGGATTATTACAGTTGAAGATTGTCACAGGTAGTGAATTGAGACCATGTGCTCCCTTACAGTTCCCCTACAGCGATGTCCCTCACCTTTTATTCCTGTGTAGATACATAACATCACTGGCATAACTAGTGCTCCTGCAGGTGCAGCACAGGCTGGCAGCTAAAATGTGTCTCTGTTTTCTGTCTGCACAGCAGCCACTCAGTCGATTGTGCAGCTCATCACATTTGTTACTCTGGTATGGGTTGTAAGCACAAAAATATGCCAGAGTAAATTGTTCAGGTGTCGCCTGTGCCTGTAAAATGACGGTCAACGTTTGAAAATAAACTCATGGAAAGCAGGCAATGTATAGAAAGCCATTTCTTTGACAGATGTTAGCTGCAGGGGGAGGATAAAACAGGCCCTTACCTGTAACTGTGTAGGGTAATCATTCCTGTAAGTGAAACTTCTGTAATCACACAAAGACCTGAACACTGTGAAGGCAAAATCAAAATGCTAGCAGACAAGTTGTCCTCCAGTTTATCAGGGTTCCTTCCCAGGAGGGCTACATTCAATTATGTTTTCCAGTGTTTTGCCAAAAGAGCTTCACAGTTAAGCCAGCTGAGTTTGCATTCAGATTTTCTACTTTAAGTTACAAATGTCTTGCTTTTCAAAGCTTTCCAGCTGACCTGAAGTGTCATGCCAACACTACTACAGCTAATTGAATATATATCTCATTTGTCAGTTTTGCAGCTTTACGGACCATTTCCTCATTAAAAAAGGTGAGTGTTTGCACAGGAGCAGACAGGAGAATTAAGCAGCAGGAAAATCTCTATGACATGATGTCTTTTTCTTTTGTTTTTGAGCCTGGCAGCTGGATACTTCTGTTAACTCATATTTTTCTTGCACTAATGCAATAATTGGGAAATGACTACTTTGCTTCAGCAGAAGTACCCTGCAGTTCAGTGAGAGAAACTCTATTTGCCTCAAGGCTGTGCTCTATCCTGTGTTTATGGTGTCATTTGTATATATATCCCTATAAAATCTGAAGAGACACTTGTAATGGTTATCAGCAAAGCACAATTCTGCAAGGATTAAGGAGGATAAAAATCTCAGATAATTCATAGATAATCAGTGCACATGCCTTAGATTCTGGAGTTCAGTGCTATTTGGGTTCTCAACGAGGGGTACCATTTTCCATTGCAGTTTCTTTCTACTAAAGAAAACGATTACTTACACACATTTCAAAGGGAACCTGAATGTTTTTCTAGTGCATTGCAGAAACCAGTGCAGACACCAAATATTAGCATTATGCTTCATGTTGCTTTGTGATTTGTAATCCCTTGAACCATCCTGCTCATACAAACAGTTGTAGCAAAATTCTTTGTAAGGCAAGGTACACATTAGAACTGGGCAGAGTTAGTGCATGGGCCTGAACATTAAATAAGTTTATTGAGATAGAGCAATATTGCTGTTCAATAAAGTTTATTGAAGTAGAAAATAAGTTAAGTCTCAGCACTTTTTTAAAACGACCCTGGATGAAAGCTAATTCCCATACAACACTTGCAATATTGACTCCCATCTCTCATTTCCCAGTTTTCATAGATTTCATATGCTCCAAATGACGTTTTAAGCATTTTCTTTCTGAAAAGTAAAAATACTTTAGCAAAAAGGGGTGAAAAAATTAAGTATTACTGCTGTAATATTAAATGCTATGTATTAGGAACCTAATTTTCTGTTGCACTGGCTTATGAAAATGACCCCAAAGAGTCAGTGTCCCCTATATTGAACAGTCTTATTGTATTTGTCAAGAGAAATGCTTTGATTCATGAGAAACTTTTCTGAGTGTGCCCCTCTGACTCAGTATTGATGTGGTATGCAGATATTTGGAGATACTTAATGAACAGAAGCATGATCAAAGAGGAGGGAATGGCCTAAGACTGCCCTCAGTAGGAGATCAAGTCTTTGAAGAGGCTTACAGGGCTAAAAGGTGTCCCTGGTATGTTCAAAAGAGCAGGTGTGCCCAGTGTCTTTGAGAGGAGAGTGAAGAGACGGTGAAAACACTAGTTTTGATTCTGCCACTGCCTTGCCTTTCTGGTCAGTGAAGAAATTGAGCAAAACAGATGACAGAATTTCCTGCCTCAATACCCAAAACCAACTAGATACCTCTGGTTCTGACAAAAAAAAACCCTGCCCAGAGGTTCTGAGCTCCTCCAGATCTACAGCTTTTGCTGTTGCTGGACTCAAAGCAGTTGTAACAGATAGCTGGGTAGGGCTGCCCAAAGGGTCAGTCTTCTGCCTCTTGGAAATCACTGTCAACATTACATTTTTAGGCAAGCAAAATGTTGAGTCTTTGTGACGAAACAGCATCATTTGAAAAATATACTAATTGTTTTATTGGTTCTTTAATTTCTTGTAGGTGCAGACACACTATTTTCAGTGATCCCTTCGGTCAACCCCGCTATCCAAGGGACAGATTTGCAGACTGAAATACTCACATTTGATGAGGTATATTGAGCGAAGGCCTGTATGTGCTGATCTGGATATATCACAGAGTATGTATTGAAGCCTATCTGCCAGCTACAAAAGAAAAGATTTTTGTAATTATTGCAGTACTATTGCCAAAGGAGATAAAAGGGTCATGTCAGATTCCAAGTCTCTTCTGGGCAGGCTCAGATGACTTTTTGGCATCTAACTCAAAGTTCACCCTGTTTGAAGCAATAAACATGTGGTGGGACTTTCTGGAAATAAGCTGGACTTTGGAAATAGCTGTGTTATTATCTAAGTATTTGCAAGCAAGCTCTGTGTCCACAGCTGGGAGTTGTTCCTGTCAGCTCACACAGACGACTTGCAGATTCTACTTTGCTTCACCTGTTTCACTCATGTTTACAACATGCAAAACTCCCTGGGGTAGAGTTTGCACTCTGGGGTTTTTCACAGTCCCCTTCTTTGCATGTCTTTTCTAAAAGCAGAGTTGCTTTGCTGGAAGTGTTGAGGTATTTTGGTCTCTTATCCAGCATTCAGGAAGTATTTGCATCTGTAAAATGACAGTGACAGAAAAAAATCCTCCCTCTTAAAGGAGAGCTCTCAAGTTGTCTAGTGAGGCTTTTTGGATCCTTAAGTGGGCTTTGATTTTGAAACAACCAATAAACTGCCTGTGGGTTGCCATTATAGAGCTAGTAGTGGAAATATTTACCTGAGTATTTCTATAGTAATGTAAACATCAGATAAGACTGAAGTGTTGGTGTAGGTAAGGCTGGGTTTAGAACGAGAAGCCTGGTTGGTTGTGACAGCTGAACTGATCCTCTTGGCCATTTTCATTTCTCTAAGCTGTTCTGCTGAGGCTTGTCAAGCCCTAGTGATCACCTCATATTGAGGATGCTCAGCAAACCTGCACTGGTAATCTGGAGAGAGAATATTCTAGTGGCAGGATTAGGCTGGAGGTGCCTTGGATTTATGTGTCCAGGTGAGTATGGGGACAAAGAAAGACAGATCACTAGGCACCAGTGATGGGGTACACAGGAAAGGAAACTTCAAAGGTAGATGCTGGCATTCTTTTTGAGATTGTTTTTAATAAGCATTTTTATCAATGCTTTATTGTTAAAAGTGAGTTCTAGCAATAGATCATCAATTGTTTTACCAATTCCCTTTGATAAGAGCACAGGAAAAAAAGGCAATAAAGATTTTTTTGGGTGCAGATATACAGTTTCTGAGGTCTGTGTGTAAGATAACATTCTCTAAAGCACTGGGCTTTATTTCCGTGTCTAGATATAACATTCTTATGTGTTCTGGCACACTGTGACAGATACTATATTGTTTTGGAGAAAGCAAGTCTGTTACAATGGAATGGGATAGGGGATGGCATTGATTTACACATATGCATAGCAAAGTATGGGCAGTATTTGCTTGTGAGCAAGTTGCTTGAAATCAGAGCACTGCAAGCTTTGGTCACATAAATTACCTGTCTGATTCACATCCAATATCTGTCTGTAATATCAAACTCAATCAAGAAGGGGGGGGAAATTGCTTGTCTTTTGGGTTTGTTTGTTAGGGTTTTTTTTGTTTGGTTGGTTGTTGGTGTTTTTTTTTTTGGGGGGGGGGGGGAGGTTTAATCACTTTTGATCAATCTCAATATATTTTAAATCTACTTACCATGATATCTTTCAACAGTCCAGGAACTGAATAGGAAACATAATTCAGATTAAAGACTTTACATAAAGAACAGAAAAAAGTCACTGTAGTCTTCTTCTGTCAAAATATTTTCGTTATGGTTAACTAGGTAGAACCTAATCTTTGTATAGTCAAATACTGTACCCAAGAGGCAGCCTCTGCCTTGCTTTTGGTATGTTACACCACAAGTTTTGTTTCCTTATTCTTCAAGGACATATATTTCTTACAATATGTCCTAGGACTACATGTAGGGTATTGGGAGGCATTCTTCTTTCCATATAGATCAGTCTGGCTGTGCTAAGTGGTGAATGTGGATAGCCATGCTGGAAGCCCTGCCTGAGGAGTCTGTGGTGTGGACTTACCTAATGTCAGCCAGAGGTCATCACTCAATGGCCCAGAAAAGATGAGAATGTCCCCTGCAGGTGAAAGACCAGTTTTTGCCTTGGCAAGCCCTGCAGATCATCAGGACACAGTGTGTGTTCTCATTCAGCTGGAGACAAAAGCTCTTACGGGAAGTAATATCATGTATTAAAGCAACTGGTATACCTGGAAAAAAAAATAAAAATGGCAAGCTTTGGGAATCAGTGTCTGTTCATCAGATATCACAAGTATAAAAATCCAAGCTAAGAATACCTGAAAATCTTGTTCTCAAGGACTGCATGAAGAGCTCCTCCAAACCTTGTGTAATCACTTGAATGGCTTGAAATTGGTCATACTTTGATGATACAGAGCATAAAGATTCAACTCTCTGAAATTTCCACTAGACATATTTCACCCTCACCTTACCTTCCCCTCCTATTCCCCAAGAAGCTCAAGACATTCATCATGGCTTGAAGCAAAAATACTTAATTTCTTAATATGCAGAGTTTGGAAGATGCCTAGACTAGAAGCTCCTCAGAGCACTCAGCTGTTTAATGCTCTCACAGGTGACACATGCCTCTTACAGCCCTTTGAAAAATCAAGATTTTCTCTTGAAAGCTTATGTTATGGATTAGCCATGGGCTTGAATTTCAGGCATAGGAAAACTGCATGAAAAAGAGAGGAGCTGCATATTCAGGGGGTGGTAGAGAAGGAAAAGAAGGAGGCAAACCAATCTTTAACATGGAATATGTTGCAATAACCACTGTAATGCTGTCAGGTATTAGATGAGATTTGACTAGAGGAGACAGACATAATTTCTTTTCCCTTGCTGGTACTGTCAAACGGCAACATTTCAAAATGTGACCTTGATCACACTGTACTTTAGTAAGGTGTATCAGTGCTGAGGAACCATTTGTCATCTAATGTCACCTAGGTAGAGCGGCTTTCCCATGAACTTCAGGAACATGCCATCAGGAAAAAACTCACACAGAGCTGTAACTTTGCTGGGTGTTATACCAGTGGTCTCCTAACTCAGTTATGCTCAGTCTCTGTGCAACAGCTACCTGTAGGCAAACTTCCCTACTGAATGAGTGTTGCCTATCAGAAGGTATAAATCCCTTGCTTGTATGAATATGATGTCATCTAAAACTATACTTTTTCCAGACACTCCTGAACATATTCTTCTGTCAGAGATCACAGGAAGCAGATCTGCGTATTCTGCTTCTAACAGAAGAAACACACTGTTGCCCCTGTAAGAGGCACTCTAGAGGTTTTGGAGTAATACACACTGGATTTCTCTGAGTTCAGATGCATACAGTACATATTGGAATGTGCTTGCTTTCCATCCCGTGCTTCTGAGAGGGATATAAAACACCCAAAGAAACTTGTGTAACAACAGTGGCTTTCAGCATTTGTCCAGCAAACCAGACCAGTGGTGACAATGCCAGCTCCTAACAGAATGGAACCAAAGTGCACAAAAACATTCTTCTGCACTTATTCCTGCGGGACCGAGTAAAGATGTCACTGACAGTTACCTTACCACTGTGTTTCCTGCCTTTTATATGTTGGAGTATTCTGCATCTTACCTCCATCTTTCCTGATTTGTAGAAGTGTGGATTTCACTCAGGAGATACACTGAAGTAGCAAAAGCTGCCAGTGGCCTCTCTTTTCTCTTTGAACCACCTGAATATTTGGAAAGCAGGAGCAAGTGGACTTCCGTGTCCGCTATATATTATATATATAATGCAGAAGGTCTGCTAATTCACTTGATTCATTTCAGTATATTTCTGAATTTATGGATTCAGATATGAATATTCTGTCCTTTCTGTGAGGCTGCTAAGGCTGGAAATGGGCATGTTTTCCCTTATTCTTTATTTTTGACAGAGAAGAATAAACATACTGAAATACTGTAACCGTGGAAAAAACGTGGGTTCTTGTCTGCATCTGGTCTCTTCTAGTTGTCCCTCTACCAGGGAAGATGAAGCAATTCATTTCACATCCACACCCCCAGCCTCCCACCACTTTTCTTCTATCCTTTAAAGGGATAAATCTTCTTCACTTAGTCTGCAGTAAAGTTAGAGTCAATTACAATCTGTCTATTCATGCGAGTACAACCCTTTGAAAATATGAAGTGCTGTAAGTGCTGAGTGATTTCACACTCCTTTTTATGAACACAGTCTTTTCTGCTGGTCTATAAAGATCATGTTTCTGTTGGTCATAGTGGATGAAAACCAACATTTTTCAGCAGCAGCAGTATGTGAATAAAGATACATGTGCTACCACAAATATCTTAATGCTTAAAAATAAGTAGCAAATTTATAATATAGGGTAAAAATATGTGCTTCTGTGGTTTTTTTATGGTTTAGAATGAGTTTTCCCCTGAAATAATTAAAATGCTATTCTGGATTGAATTTGTGAACACAGCACCTGTAAAATTTATTCTATTTTGTGTATTAAATTTGTGGAAAAAATATTACTTTGTTCACCTTACTTTTGATTTGTGACCTCAATCATCATATGTCTTTACAGAATCATACTCTGATAGTCCTATTTATGGACAGACTTTACCTCCAGGAGGACAGAAGGGACTACAAACCCAGTCTGATTATCTGTCCTGTCCAATTTAACCTCAGCCTATTATCTTGGGCTTCCTCAGCTTTCTATTTCCCCTGCATCCTCACCTCTGTTCTAATTGTTTGAAATGCTGTAAGGCTGCTGTCTCATTTTCAACCAGGAGACTTAAAGTATAATCTGAAAAACTTATCACCTCCCCTAGTGGTTCCTACCTGTGGGGAATTCAGTTGAAGCTGGATCTGGATATAAACCAGGTACGCTTTTATTTTTACTGAACTACAAGGCTCTTCAAAAATATAAATACTTATATTTAGTTCCCAATAAATAAACTTAGCATGGCAGGTCTGCTTAATGTGTGCCAGAAAACAGCTAAGAAATAGAAAGGCTTTGAGTTTTAAATCAATAATGTTTTTTTCCGAGCCAGTAATCATAAGACAAGATGAAACATTAAGTATCTCTTTCAGGACCAGATAGGATTCATTCTGCACATCATCCATCTTTTACCTCACATAAAAAAAAGATAGTTGCACAAGACAGATCCAGAATGCTTATGGGCATTCCAGCCTACAAAAATTAAGTCAAAATAATATCTCTAGTAATTTTGAACTTATTTGAACAGTCAGGATAAAAATGAGGCATGTACAGAGGCAAATTTGTGCGTATGGTAGTGGACAGAGTGGGATGGAATCAAACTTTTGTGTGTGGACGTGGAGGGGTGGAGTCATATTGTTGATGAATCCACATCAACCCTGGTAAGCTGTGAGTGTATTTTTGGAGAGGACTGCTTTACAGAAGTAGACTTTCATTCTCAACTCCAAATTTTTCATCTTTGAAAAAGTTTTACTTTGCCTTAACAAACAGGCTGGCAACTAGAACGGTCTAGTATTTGATTCTCCCTGTATTACTGGAGATCCAAAATGAAACAAACTTGAAAACTGGCATCAGGTAAATACGAGGTAAATTCTAGGTAAAGGCATCTTCAGTAACATTATAAACCCCATTTGCCAATTTGAATTTTGTTTATTAAACACTCTGGCACAGTTTTTTATATAATGCTGACTTGGTTCTGTGGCTTGCTGAGGTTGAACACATGTAATTGGAGGAATGTCTTGTAAGCACTTATTTACTTATTACAGGGAAAGCTAATTGAAAATCTCAGTGTCCATTTGTAGGCCTAGGCATCCACCTTGTCATACCGTCTGTGCTCACTCTGGAACCTGCAAACTCTGAGATATTTGAGGTAGTGTGGCACAGATAAGGCTGGGTATGTGAATCTGTATCTGAACATCAAGGAGCTCAGTGTGGGTTAATTTGCCTATTTAGAGTCAGGATGAATGAAACTACTCTGAAGTTTGTGCTGCTTCTGAGACCCATGTAAGATGTAATGAGCTGTTTGAGGCACACTCACCAGATGTAGTACAAAAGGCATCACATTAATGACACTCACAAAACTGCAGCTTAAAATGTAGATTAATTTAAAAATTATCTGCAAAACTGAAAAGGGTCTTTGTATCTCAGTTTTTCCACCTGTACATAATAATATGTATCTCAGTTTTTCCACCTGTACATAATCAAAAATACGTAACTATTATGTAAATTAGTGCTGAACACACACATGTATGAAATGCCTATTGAAGACCCTCATGGAGCCCCATGAATTTAAAGATGTATATGGTGGGGTTCTATGGTTCATTTGTGACATTTTTGTATCACTTTTAATTAAGTGTAATGGCAATGATGAAATGAGAAAAATAATAGGTGAATGTGTTGGTAAAGAGTTTTTTTTTAATTTTCCGAACACTGCAGCAAGCCATAGTTTATTTCCAACATATGCTAAACTCATCTAAATTAGCATAAATAAGTTTGGAGATGCAAAATATAAGGACACAGTCAAGCAAAGATGCAGATGCAAAATGAAACAAAACCTCTTTGGGCAGGAAAACCAAATCAGATATGGTGAATTTACACTACAAAGGATTTAGTATCCCAAAGAAGTGTGGCAAAGTGACATTTATATTCCACTGGCCACAATAGGGAGGGAATAGAATGAAAGGAGGAAATTTAGCATGTGCTGCACTTGCTCTTAATTGTTATTCCAACAAGTCAGGAGAATAAAAAACATCTAAAGCAAGTGCTCAGTTCTGCCAGGGGAATATGTGCTTGAGTCTGCCTCCATCCAGTTGCTTGGTAAACATCCTAGGAGAAAATCCCAAGTTGACATCCAGGCACTGAGCTCAGATGACTGTTTTCAGAACTCTGATTTCCATTACTATTATTAAATGTTTAATCCTCTATCTCATAGGTAATTACTCAAAGTGTACTGCAGGGTTTTCAAGTCCTTGGGTACAACCTGAGATTGGAAAATTTCTAGCCATTGCTAGCCTGCCTCTTGAAAAATGGAGCTTATAACTCTGAAAGCAGTGATATCTGGGTCAGAAATCTTTTCCCAGCCAATAGCCCCATGAAATAAAGAGAACTGCTTTCAGACAGGGTGGGGAAGATCAGAAAGGCACACTGTCTGCTCATCTCTGAACCACTACCAGTCTTGCCTTTCTATCCCTACTGCAATTCATGAACCAGGCTGGAGTCTGGTGCAAAGACCAGTCAGACCCTGGTCCCAGATGTGCTGTGGGTCAAGGTCCCCAACATCAATCCATACTACTGTCACTCAATCATAAGACTATTTATGAAAACACTAGAAAACAGTAACAGTGTTTTTGTTATAATTTTCCGTGAAAGTGATGGTATACTGTAATTATAACTTGGTGTCTAAACAAGAAGGGATCAGTTATCATGGGATGTGTGTAAATGAATTAAAATTTGGACAGTACAGGTTTATGCACTGCAGTGAAATGAAGGTTTGGAATGCAATGGGCTTTCTAGTCCTGACCCAACTCATGTACTAGATATTAAAGACACAGGAAAAAAATGGACTGTGTTCAATCTGGTTTCCCTTAAATCAGTATGTAACTTTTTTGACCTGTTCCTTTCTTCACCAAAGTACATGGAAGTTTTGCCATTGATTTCAGCAGCAGCCAGATCAAGACCTTTGAGATGAAATTTGTCATTACATGCATACTCTGCCACTAAGGCTAAGTGCACTTTCATCCTTTGATTGTTAAAAATCCATACTTTATTTGATGATTGTCTTTTAACAAAATCACTCTTCTGAGACCTTGCTGTGATGAATGTATATTTCTAATGTTATTAAGAACCTCAAAGAGTAGGTAAATTGGTTGTGTTTTTTCCAAACTCACTTCCATTTAAATCTGAAACCTGACTGCATTTTGCAATAGGCAGACAGTATAAGCTGCCATGAAAAAGATAAGCTTTGTAACGGAACAAATTTTAACTCTACATAGAATATAGTAAAGAAGAAAAAAAAAGGAAAAAAGAAACTAAAAATGAATGTGTATGAATCTTTCTGAAGACAGAAACTTTTCCTTTCTGTCTCAGCATTTTAAAGGAAGATAATAGCAATGTTATTCTGTTTTAGCAATTTCTTTCAGATAGCTTTTTGATTTTTCACAAGAAGAGAGAAGCAAACGTTTCTAAACAAAGTCAGTACAGTCACAAACTTGGCTTGTACTAGAATGCATAAAATGGTTTTACCTTTACAGTTGTGCTTGCAAAGTGCAACTGGTGAGCAACAGAAACTGGGAGTGCTTTGTGAAAGCCAACCATAGGAAAAATGTATTTATGTACACAGATGTTGGTCTTTTTTCCTTATTTGTTATCTGGAAATATCTATGATATGATCTCAATCTGAAATAAATGGAAACATAACAACAAAGCCAATGTCTAGAGGATACTGGAAAGGAATAGTTTTCTAGTGACCTTCCTTTTTGTGCCCTTTCTCTTCAAACAGAAGTTCTAGAAATTATATAACTGCCTCGTGTGTTAATATTCATCTCACTGACTTGTGTTTATTTTGAAACTCCCTTTTACAAGCACAGTTTTTTATAACCTGTTCCCCCCTCCATTTTAATAACATCCATGAGTAACCCTGAAAGATAACCCACAATCAGCAATTTATCTACTCACTTTTCTTTTATTCCTTTTGTGTAAATGTCCACAAACACACAAGGGAATAACTTGTAAACTGCTTGTGAAAGTGTGGCAGTCTTCATCTGGTAATGATTCATGAAAGTCCAAACCATCTCTGCGTTTGAGAACAAATCAATAAACAAAACCCAGAATGGTCCATGTCTTTTCTATCACAGCATGGGGCAGCTGTCAAGGGAAGGCGCAGTTATATTTTTAAGACACTATTTCAGTATCAAGATAACTCTGAGATCACTACATGTGAAGAATGGCATAGCCTTTGCTGTGGGCATACCGGGGCATTTTATGACTATCCCTGCCCCTAGCCAATACTCCTCTGTGCCTTCCTGAGGACCCTGATGGACCATCTATGTCCAGTGATGCTGGGCTAAAATGGCCACTGGCCCTAGCTGTCCTGCAGCTGGAGGTACAACCCTCACAGTCCTGCTGCTGGACAGCATGGTATGAATGCTTCCAAATATGTCTTGGACGATGTCATCTGCTCTGGCTCCTACTCCATTTAACTAAGTCAGCCCTGACTGATTTTGCCTGGAATAGATTAGAGATTCCTCTTGTGATCCCTTCTTTGCTGGCAATGCTGGGAGGATAACCCTTGGCAGAGGTCAAAAACAAAGAGTAAAGGAGCACTAGTGTTTTCAGCTGGCAAACGGTTTGGAAAATGAACGTCTGCCTGTGGCTTTACGGACACTCTGGGAGCATTTAGATCAACAGTGGGAGGACTTTGGAGACCGATTGTTGTCAAATAGTGCAAAATTAGGCCCAGTACAGAAGAGGTGTGTGAAGAATTCTAACTTTTTGTAAAACATTATGTGTCCTTGAAATAGAATATCCTATAGAGGCCATTAAGCAAGATGTGAGCCATAAATCTCTTTGTACTCATTCAACAAAATAATAGTGCGTTCATAAAGGAAGGGAAGGGAGATTTTGAGTACTCTGAAATGTCTTAAATTGTGGTATTCTTTTCACACATCTTGCATTTGGCATTGACAGAGAAATAATTTGATTGCTGTTAATAATGCTCTATGTCCCGTCTCTCATTCCAATGGAGGGAAAATATTTATTTTGCTGCTCAGAATGCAGAAATGGCTGAATTGTTCTCACGTTTCCCTTATAGAGAAGTACTCTGTACCAGGTAGTACCACTACAAGGCAAAATGTATCTCAGGACTACTCTCACTGTGTCACAAGAAACTGAGCAAAATTTGCATCACATGCAACAGGATTGAATTATAAATGCAATCTGCCATGTGCACATTGTAACAACAAGAACCTCCCACCCTGTATTGGTTTCACTGTAAAATGAATGTGAAAAAGATTATAAACTTGCTCAATTTTCGAGAAATATGTAGCAATTTATAAAACTGTTTTGAAATGAAGCTGAGTTGAACTTTCATCCCACCAAGACACGCTGGGTGGTTTCAGCTGTGTTCCTCTTTTATTTTTCCTGTTACAAGTCTGAAAATTCAAAATAATAGAGTTAGAAAAACACATTTGTCAAATGCACTGGCAAATATGCAAACAAGCCTATACACGCCTTTTGCTGACCGTGTCACCTTCTCTGTATCAAAATACACAAGGAAAATTAAACAGCTTTCAGGTTTGTTTTAGGCTGAATAATTAGTGGTGAGGTGCTTTCCTGTGTTTTCAGAAGATTTGTAAGCATATCACCGGCTCAATTTGACTTGCTGTTACTGAAATATTTCAACAATCTATCAAACTTTAGTAAGTGTTTCACAAATAGCAAATAACTCCTTTGGAGAAAAATAATCCATATTCCCTTTAGTATGTGTGCTATGATACTTTTAAAAACTAGACAAATATTTACTTGCTTTATCATTCAAACTTCGCCATTTGTTTAAAAGATGGAACTGTCTGTTGCTTTTGCACTTCCTTGGACCTTTCTGAAATGATTTAACTAACTATTAAAATCACTCAGAAGCAGTGACCAACACCTAGCTGAATGTATTTTCAGCACCAAATCAGGTGGCATTAGCAGCTGTGCCAGATTTCTCTACAGTTCTGCAAAAATTTAAATCACATAACTCAGTGTTTCCCTCTGCCTGAAGGGATCAATAAAGGAAGAAAGGAACAGAAGAGCCAGACCCAAACACAAATAACTTCTGGGGAAGTTGCATGTTAAATCTTTGTTTTGTGAAGTAATTTCTTGGTCACAGACTGCTTTACAGATGCTAATAGTTTTTCAGTTTGCTGTAGCCATATATTGAATACATTATAGATTACAGGAACCAATAAAAACATATTTGTGCCAATACATCCTGAAATTGCATTTTGTAGCTTAAAGGCAGGGGTAGGTGTACAGAAAAACAATGAAGTTTCTTTCATTGCTTTCAAACATCTTCCATGAAGCCACAAATAAGACTGACCATCCTGAATCAAAAAACTGGATATATTCCTTGGTTCCCTCTAAATCTTTCTGCAGTTGTAATATAGGTAATAAAAATGGTATTCTGCAATCTATTGCACATCCATGTTTACTACATTAAAGACCCTTCTGTTACAGGGATATTTTTAGATTACTATTCTGAGCTAGAATCTGGAAACAATTAATGTTATGCATTGTTCAGCTTTTGATAGAATGCTGCACTTCAGTGATACAGTCTGAAGTGAAACTGCATCTTGAGGACCTAAGGTAAGAAAAAACACAGTGCACAGAAACAAAATATAGCGTGGTAGTTCGACAACCTTGAAGGTGACTTTTTCCAACCCATTGAATATCAGGTTCGTGCCCTGAAATGAAGTTCAGTGAGATTCATTACAGTTCCTTCTGTCACTAGAGTATTAAAACCCCAAATGCATCATTAACTCACAAGTGGGCTTTGCCATTTGGCAATAGGGGTTTGACACGACTCCAGTGACAAAACCATCTGCAGGAGCACCACGGATTTCTGCTGCCTGAAGAAGTAATTGTTTTTATATTAGAGATAAAAGAACTCATTTTGGTACATTTAGTAGCTGTTGTACATTTTGTAATGAAAAAGAGTTTCCTATATAAATGACCTTGTCTGGATTTCCTTAGGGAATAGAGGGCACATTCTGCTTCTCCTCAGAAGACTTAAAATACAGGAACACTGAAGTGTACCCACTCTTGCTAACAGAAGCACAGCTCTTAAATGTACAGCATCTCAAAGAGTATAGATGTTGACTAACATTCACCTTAGCTTCCAGTCACATATCAGGAAGAGGTGAAAACCACTAGTACAATAAGGCAATTATTCTTCCAGGACATTCTTGGCCATAGTGGTCCTTACTGTAAGTTACCAAAACCCCAAAATACTACTAGAATAACATCAGAGGTCTAAAGGCTATTAATTTTTTGAACAAATAACAGGAGGATTTTGGAAGGTGTGGATAATTGGTGAGTTCTTTCTTTCTTTCCCAGCTTTTTTTTCCCTCCTCTTTTCCAGCCTCCCCAGTTTACCTGACCTCATTACCTGAGACTGACTAGATGGCTGTTTGAGATTGCTTTTGAAGTGTACCACAATGAGCCACAAGAGCCAAAGGCTACTTTGATTCATCAAGGCATTTTCTTTGTCAGTACAAAGTTATCAATAAACTTTTGACAACCTCACAAGAAGGACTGAGGACTCATAGGCATTTTGGTTTGAACAATCTTTCTACCCACACTTCATTTACCTCAGACTTTGCCTCAGCAGTGAGGAGAGGCCAGGGCAGATCCCTTCGAGACCGTACCACACACCAAAGGCTCAGGCTGAGATGCTGCAAAGGGCGCTGCTACTCCCCTCCCTTACTTTTTCAGGAAAATCCATTACCTTCTCCACCCACCATTAGGGTCCATCTCCTCTTTAGAGTCCATAGCTCCTCCCTTCAGAACCTCCTGCTGCTACTTTGTTAAAGCAGAGAAAATAAACATGTAGCACCAAAGCCAATCTGGGAAGCAGGGGGATGGATGCTGGGAAGGTTGGGAGCTTGGTTAGGTTTGGGTCAGATAGGAAAGCCCACCTGACATGTGAGGGTTTATAATTTTTGTGCTGAAGGACTTTAGGAACTTTTCTAAAGACCCTGTTACAGAGTGTGTACATGGATGTGTGTGTAATGGTATGTACCATTTTTCCTTAATCCAATGTGAGAATATTTTGGTTCATAATATGTAGGCAACTATACTCATTTTAAATGCCCCCTGCTACTAATGAATCAGAAAAAAAAATGCAGTTCACTAGATTTCATAAAGTTTAGTGATTACTTGCATAAATAGAGGTATTTGGGTGAGATCTTTCTTTGGTGGAAGCAAAAGGGCTGGTGGCACCGAGCTTTGGTTTTTAACTGCCCTTTTACCCCTCCTGGGCTTTATTCTCCTTGCTTTAGGATGGTGCAATACTGCAGTGAGTGAAGAGTGACTATTTTGGTAATATACCTTTATTGAAAATTTAAGTTAATCAGGGAGTTCACTTACCACCATCTAATTTCCAGAAAGCTTTCTGACAGCCTCAGTAGGAATTCCACAGGCTCATCTGAGCTTGGACTACCCTTCTGCTCAGGGCCAGGATCTCTCCAGCAGTTATGACAGTGGCAGCAAGAACACCTTCAGCAGATGTTTGGGATGCATTGTGTGATAAAAAGGAAAACTTACAACTTTACTGCCATTCATTTATCACCTGTACGGTCCTGGATACAATAACAACTGCAGCATCAGTAGTAATTGCGACACATTTATTACACCATTTGGGCACACTTGTTACAGACCAGGACTGAATTGCTCCAGGCACTTTACAAAGAACAAAGCAACGATCGTGATTCAAGGACTTTGCAATCCAAGTGGAACACTAAGCGCAAAAGATGAAAATAGAAGATGGGAGTAGAAAAAGAGAGCAGCGAGACAGTATTGATCAGAGGACTCAGCACAGCAGCAGCCTAAATTGTTGTCAAACTGAATAATTTAAATCAGAATACTGATATGGAGGAACTGATTCTCTTGTTCACTGCAGCGTCTTTGAGCTGTAAGCCTACCAAATTTAATAGCATTCTTCTTTAAAGACACCAATACAACAATACAATCAATTCTGCTTTGTAACAGGATGTGAACTTGAACATTGTGAATGACAGCAGGACTTAATAAACTAGACTAGGTTATTCTGTACCGTAGAAATGCCCATCCAGCAAACAGAGAGAAGTAAAATTAGCAGATATATTGAAGGTCACCTGCTCCTCTTCTTTACAGGAAGTCATTCTCCCTGTAAAGGGGGAGGATGTGGTCTGCCTGTGAACCTGTTGTTTCACACAGAAATTTGCACCAAATCCATAGGAACCAGCTAATGTATGTAGTTTCTCTACAGCCCTGCATGCTCAAGCCTGAGGAAAATAAATTAAATAAACAAAAACAGAGAAAAAAATTATAATATAAGCCTGGGGAAGTATTACTTTGCCCAAACCTGCAACTGTGGGCATGGCCACAAAACTTGGGTCCCCCAATCTTTCGCAGACCTCTTGCTGGTATCTTTTGGTTGCCTTCTGCTTCATTTGCACAGAGCTTGACGCAACTGCAGAGAGAGCATTTCCCAAGGGCAACTGGGCAGCTTTTGTATCGAGGGCACTCTGATATCATTCTTTAGAGAGCTGAAAAGTCCAACACATTCAGAATGTGGATGCACTGCTTGAGCTGTAAATTCAGAGACGTGCACCTGGAACAAAATGTTGCATTTATTTTGATAGCTTTTTTTTCATATTTGGCTTGTAGAAATGTTCTGCTGTATCAGAGGGCAGGAGGAATATATTCTCCTTTTGCAAAAATGATACATATTTGGTGGTAAGTACCTTAATCATCAGCTATTACATTGTCCCTCTGGAATCCTACTCTAATCTAGCCATGCATTTTCTAAAGGTCACCGATGATTTCTTTTAAAGTCCTCTCAAAGAAAATCTTTTTGTTGTTGTTTTCAAGAAAATTTTTGGCTTACAGAAAGATAATTAGTTCCTACCTTCATATATTTAGCTTTTTTTTCTTAAACAGTAAGAGAACATTTTTTAAGAAAGAAAAGAAAGAACTAATAACTATATTGAGTCAAAAACAGCATGCAAAAGACAGCTTTTGGAGGAAAGCTGCCTGCTTTTTATCATCAATTATTTGTCCATTTTGCTACTCACTCACAGTCTCCTTTTTTTACCTAGTTTTTCTCAGTCTCCTCATCCTGTAATAAGGTCTTTTAATTTTCTTTTAATATAATAGAAGTAAAAGACCCTGGTTCTGTATACTTGAAAGAAACTGTTTTGTCTTTTTTTCTCCACCAGCACTTTTCCCTTTCTTAATTTGGAAAAATAATAAAAAATCGGTAGCACCCAGCTACCCACTGACTTCAGGGTACTTGAATAAAATCTTTGTAAAGTTAGGGGAGATGTGAATTTGAGTCAGAAAGGCAGAAATCTCCAGGAACTCTGTTGGGCCTTTTAGTCTTTGACACATACCTACGCAATCTAAATCGAGATGACTATTGATGTGTCCATTTCCTACATGTCATCAAAATCCTGTTCATTATGAAGAGAAAGTCTTAAGTCAATATTTTTAAGATTGGAACCTTCCTTGTGGTGTGCTTTATCTGTGTTTAACTATCTGGTGAGACAGATTCATTGAACACTGGGCAATTTGTAACCAAATGGGTATAAATATGTCGAAAAAAAACTCACACTGTTACAGTGTGCTCAAAACTGTAATTTAAATAGACACCAAGGTAAGAATTTAGACCAAGCATTAGTGGTTTTATAAAAGGCAATAAGAACAAATCTTGGCTTAATTTTTTCTGCTATTCTGGGAAGGATAAACAGAAGCAGACCCTTGGGTGCACAAAAATATTCTGGAAATATTTACTCAGAACTAAAAAGACACTTAAAATAGTCTTTTTCTATTTATAAAATAGACTTGCAGTCAGCCTGTATATGACTGCCTCAGGTGTACTCAGGTGCAGCTCAAGGACACAGACTCCACCCTCATTTGCACCCTGCTGCATCTGAAGAAATGGAAATTACTGGATATGTTGCTGTTACTGATCACAAAGTAATAATACTGATCACATTTGAGTAGTAAATAATAATAAAATACTGCAACACCTTAAATGTGGAACATACACTTGACAGATACATAAGAAAGCTTTTTTTAACCTAGTGTCAGAAGAATAAACACTGTGACAAGGCTTAATAATGACCACACATACAGGTGGATGTCAGGCTTTCCCAAGGAAAGGATATACCAGAACACAACACAGCCAGAACTTGCAAAAAACCACTTCAACAAGCATAGTTTAGGAAAGAAAATGGTATTTAAAAAAAAGACAAAGATTGAATTAATTTCTCCTCACAAGAGCAGGAACTGTCTGCAGCAGCCACTGCTTGCAAGAGCATGGACAGTGTGGATCTGGGCACAGGCACACTCTATCACCAAATGTGACACAAAAATCTTCAGCTCCTTCTCCCAGATTAGCCTGGGTCTCAGGGTGCAGAGCTGCCTCACTGTGTGTACAGGACGCTGCATAGTGCCAGGTGCTGAGATTTTGTGGACACATTCTGGGGTTGTTAGTATAAATAGAGTTGACCTGAAGTCCTGTGTAAGAGAATATGTGTGCCATTTTCCAGCACACACTGGTAAGGACAGAGGTCTGTGGGGAGACACTGGTAAACAGCAGCAGCAGCACTTTCTTGAAGCAGGGCTGTATTTGCATTACCAAGAGGAGCTCCCTTTCTCAAAAGCAGAAGTGCACACAATTAAGGGATTTTCTTAGTGTGGATTATACCAGGTTAGAATCTGAGCACTACTTCTAATTCCCAAATTAACCTTGCTGTGAAGAAGGAACCTGCAAGAGATGACCCGGAATTTTATGTGAACTGTCTTTAGCTATTCTGTAACTCGAGGATCTTGAGTCTACCTTATGAAGCAAGATAGAATTGGGAGAAATATTCCAATTTTCATCCTTGAAAATGTTTCCACATCTTTAGCCACAGACTTTTAATTGAATTAGAGCCTGCAGATATTTTTGTGTTCCTCTGCCTGTGTAGTCTTTGTGTAATGAGCAAGGGTATTTCACTTTCTTGCATCTTATTAAAATCAGAGTTTAGAAACTTGCAAAGACAACACCCATTCCACACTCAGTGAAAACAAATGCAATAAACAGTATTCAAAGTAACAACACGTGGTTTGTGCTGTTTACGTTTTGGAAGTAGAGTGCCAAGCTGTTACGATCTGGTTTAAACCCAGAAAAGCAAAGAAAGCTAAGTCTCTGTGCATAAACCAGAAGGAACTTAGAAGGTTCAAAATATTCCCAGGAATGAGATTAAAACCAAACAAGCTTATATGTTGATGCCAAAACACGGATGTATTTTATTTAATAGTAGAGAGGCAAAGAGAAGGGAAGAGAAAAGAAAGAAAGAAATAGAGAAAGACGTGTGCATGGGGGGTGGGGGAACAGGGAGAGGTGACAGGGGTTAGGTGGAAGCAGATCACCCATCCGAGGGTCCCAATGATGTCTCGTTGCTCCCCTCCATCTGCTCTGCTGGTGGTGAGGGTCCCCCATCGCTGCCGTGGCCACAACGCCACAGACCAAAGAGTGCAAATCCCGTGGATTAATGTACGCTGTGGGCCAGGTGGGAACGCCCACATGCCTCCTCTTGCAGGGGCTGTCTTGACACTGTCCCTTGCAACACTGAGGGTCTGTTGCATCATCTCTGGGGCTCTGGTGCAGGGTCTGGGCACCCCTTTGAGGGGGGCCCCTTTGATGGGCCATGTCACCCCTTCTGCTGTGCATAAGCTTCCCCCCTCCCCAGGGTGAGGACCCCTCAGCTGGGCTCCTCTGCACAGTGGACGATGGGCAGTCACTGAGCCTCTGACCAGAGGCATTTCCAACACAACCCAAAGCTTCTCCCCCCTCCACCCTCTGGTGCAGGGGGTCTGTTCGAGCCTGGCAGCTGATAGCCCTGCGGCTGTGGTCTCCACCTTGGAAGTGTTAAGCCTGTGCTTTGTGAATGTCCCCAGCCCTGAGTTGTTACTTTATCTTATCTTCATCAGCAAGCGCAGTAAGGCCTCAGTCAGGGCCCCATCCAGGGTGTGGTAGTCTTCTCTGCAGCTTTTGTAATACAGCTTTAAAAGTCCTTCAAGAAAATGTTTAAGTCATAAACTATAATATTTCAGTCTGTGACACAAGTTCAGGATGCCATTTCCATCACAACACACCTCACAAACTGCACCAGTGGAAAACCTGATGTGCCTCACAATATATAGTACTTTAAAGGCTATAGGAAACCATTGGTTTTTTTCTGAGTATTTTGCTCCTCATTCTGTATCCTTGGCACATGTAGGCCCGTGCTGAAATTAGGGCAATACTCAAGAGCAATTTATAGGCTCAGATTCTTGTCTGAACATGAAAAATGACAGAATAATTAAAAAATCATTTAACTGAAGGTGCTGCAGAGGTGACTGGAATTATTGCAGAATATGACCACAATTGGTCTTGCTCTGACCATCTTCTGGGTGTATGACTGACTCAAAGGGATCTGATCCTCCCTCACTTACAAAGGAACAGGTCTAACTGTTAGTGAAAGGAAAATGAATTATGAAGTTTTAATAGACCCAAAATTTCAAAAAGCTTTATTTAATTGTAGAGGTGAACCCACCCCTAAAAACTTCACTCTAGATTTTAAGATGAAGCTGTGTGTACAGACTTGATTCTTTGATTTCTTGATCAGGACAAATTTTGCCTTCAGATACGGATTTGCCAAGATGTGCTGGTGCAGTGGGAGTGACCTGTCTTGTACCACTGACTGCTCTCTGCAAATTTTTCAAGCAAGTTGACATATGAAATAAGAAAGGATGGTACCATGCAGGTCCTACTTCAGCTAGGGATCATGTGGGATCATCCTACCAGGCTAAATCTGAGCATGTGGAGTATTGTAGTCAATTCCATGGGCTATTAAACAAGACAGATGGGGAAAAATCATAACAATTTTGGTAAGTTTTATATAAACAGAAGACAGACTGAAAGATTCTGCTCTGCACCTTAGAAAGATAATGTGACACTCTACTGTGCATGTTCTTTTTATTTTGCATTTTCCTACATAAAAGTTGAGCTGAAGTGGAGCATGTCTTTGAGATGGGTCAATAGTTGTAAAACATAGGAAGGGATTCTCGAAAAAAGGATGGAAGGAAAGAAACAAAAATTTTCTACACTGATTCTTGGTACTGGCTGTGCCTGCCTGTTTTAGCTGCAGAAATTAACAATTTGCAAGCTGGACTAACCCAGGATTTGCCTTTATGCTGCAAGACCTAATAGCTTCTTCTTTGTTTGAAGGTCTGTGAGCATAAAGCGTGTTAACAGCAAAATCTGAGGAGTACTTTACTCAGCAGTGAAAAGAAACAGCACAGGAAACTCAGCCAAATGAAATACATGATGGTTTAGGGGTTTAATATATGTGAGGATAAATTTACTTTTCTGAGTGTTGCCTTATTTGTTCTTTTCTTGACTTGGAGAAGCTATTTTTCATCACTTTTTCATTTTTTAATACAAAACCTATTTTTGCTGCTAGAAAATTATACAGAAAGATATGGCAAACTGCCTTGAAATCATCATACCCACACGGAACTGGCAAAAGGCCCAAATCCTCCACTTCACTTTGCAAGCGAGAATTTTCTCACAGCTCCCATTCCAGCTTTCTTCTAAGACAAGGCCTTGACCCCGAAAGGCCTCTGTGTCTGCTCACTGAAAAACTAAACAATGGGAAAACAGGCTATCTTAGAAAACCACATTTTTGAAAGGAAGAAAAAGTATTTGTGAGGATTCTCTCTCTTTTTGTCTTTGCTTTGTTTGCTTTATAATTGCAGCAAAATAGGTAAGACAATGCACAGCATGTGGGCACACTAATCCAAGGACAGCATTGCTGCTGGTTTGGCAGACAAGACAGCCTCAGTATGGGTAAAAGATTGTCTGGCTCCTCTCATTACAGGGAGGAAACACTAATAACCTTGACAGAACCTTGATTTAGCAAGGTGTTTTACATGTTCTCCCACAATATCCTTTTTGACAAGATGGTAAGATATGAACTGGAGAGATGGACCTGTCCAGTGAGTGGAATGCTGCTAAACTTCAGAACTTCAGTGGTGTGATTTATGTCCCAAAGTTGAATTGACAGATGTACACAAGCAGAGTTCCACGGGGGATGATGCTTTGTCTGGTACTGTGTAGCATCTTTCATAAAAGACCTAGATGATGGGATGCAATGTACCCTTACCAAGCTGGTGGATGAAAACTAAACTGAAAGGCAGACATTTTTGAAGGAATTAACACCATTCAAACAAAAATCAGTAGCTGGAATGTCTAGTCAAAAAGAACTGCATTGTGTGTAGCAAAGATAAATGTAGAAGAAATTCCTTCCAAGCAGCTGAACAGGCTGGGGTCTGGGTGCTTGGAGCAGCTCTGCTGGAATGGCCCTGGACGTCCTGGAGGGCATCAATCTGAGCAAAACACGTTCTGGACTGCATTAGCAAGAGAACAGGTAGTGGATAAAGGGATGTGTTTATTCCAAACTCCTTAACATTTTTTAGGCTACACCAGGATTATGGTTTCCAGTTCTGCTCCCTCCAGTTCAGGAAAGATATTGAAAACAGGAGAGGATCCAATGGAAAGCTACTGAGATGATTAGAGGATTGTAGAACTTGACATACAAAGAAAGATTAAAGGAACTTTAATTATTCTGGGAGTCTGTAGTTAAAATATTCTACTTGCTTTCTTTTGACTTGGAAGACAGATTATTTAAAAGAAAGGTATATGAATCAGCAACACACCATCCCACAAATATTGACTTTAAATGGCAATATTGAAGCTTATATTTCCCCATTTTCAGCATTTCCTCTTGTAGACTTTTCTGCGTCTTAGTATCATCTCATCCTTTTGAAGAAAAAAAAGCACTGTTCTATTGGATGCTAGAGATTCTTGCTACAAAAATGATTTTGATACAGCAGTTGTGACCAGACTTCACATTGGGATCAAGAAAGAAAGTGTAGATTCCAAGGGAGGAAATACATTTTCGATTAATCAAGATGACATGAAATCGCATTTAGCACATAATTATTCTCTGAGTAAAGATGCACTAAAAAATAAAAAGATGGAGGTAAACTAAACACAGCTCTTAATGTGTGTGCAGCTGCATTGTCTCCAGATGAATTTAAAAGAAATTACTTGAGGCACACAAACTTCTGGTGAGCAAGAAAAGAGTCAGATTCCTTTCAAAGAACTTCCAAAATACAGTCAAGACGTCTTTGAAAGGTGAGAGAGATTTTTGAAATACAAGGGAGAAAAAGGTAGTGTGTCTTATTTTAAAGTCAATTTAAAGTTCCTTGTGGTGTTGACTGTCAAACAGTCTCTCTGTGTCCCATTCTTGCAAGGACTTCTGTTGGCAATGGGACCACTCACATGCACAAAAAGCAAGTAGTACATAAAACGTATGCAAAGTCACTAACCGTTAATTTCAGTCGCTCTTCCTTTTTATTTTAAGACCCTATGTCTGGGATGTTGTTGACTATGGCACCTTAGTCTAGCAGAAGAGAAGATTTCCCTGCTTCCTTAAATGTGACAGTTATTCTCATTACATTCCTCAATGATTTCTTCCAAACATCACTTGGCACTGGCATAGAAATTCCTACATTTTGAAATTCGAGGGGTCCTTTTTAATTTAGCAACTTAAATTTCTATTGAGATGTAAGATCTGCAGTGCTCAATACTTTTCAGCTATTTTAATAATACTGTGCAAAAGAGTATTGGTTAGAACTGACACTGTTTCTGTTCACTGAATGCTTCAGGCTTCATCACTTCTTCAGACATGTCTACTGCGCAGGAGGGATAGAGGTTTCTATCTCATATTGGCATTTGACTTTCAGAGGTGTCAAGCAAAATGCCCAAGAGGGAATGTGCTTGACATTGCCAGTTATAGTGCCATGTTGATAATTCCTTCTTTTAAGTCTTCAAGTTTCTTTTGGGGAAAAAAAAAGGAAACAATTTATGCATTTGTGATGAATGTTTTGTTTCTGTACGAGTCTATAATTTCAAACCTTCATACTCTTCTTTACCAGATGTTTCCAAAAGTGTCACGCTCTATGACTTCAAATAAATTGATGTAAAACCATAAATTACCTATTTGTTACCTTTTTTCTTTCTTTTTCCTTTCTGAAATTCCATTGCTGCAGTGATGCAGTAAAAAGTGTGTGAATGCACAACCAAATTGTCTTTTTATATCTTGCATTTGGCAGAACTGAGTGCAACAAAATCTTAATGACACATATAATTTGTTTATCTGATACTCTGTCACATTTGGAGACTTTCAGATCTAGATCACCTAGAGATAAGATGAGTAAAATTTTTTGTCATGACCCTTGGACATGTCTGGGTGCACTTGGATGATTTCACATCATGCATGACAAAAAGGGGGTCAAATGGCTGATCTGCTTTACCATACTGAAGTTGAAAGTGGGGTTAACTGAGGAGCATTATGCCATTTTTTGCACTGGTTAGAATAGAGTTTAAATTTCTTTAAGTATCTTTGTGGTGTAGGTAGGTTGCTACTTGCAATCAAATGCAGTTGGCAACACAATAATTTTCGTCTGACTACAGAGGGTTTCACCTGAACATACCCATCATGCACCAGTGGTGGTGAATCATTTCTCAATTCTGGTGAAATACCTTGAGAAAAGCCTACAGCTGAAGTGCTTCTGCTGAATATCTAATTATCATGAGAAAATGTAATAATTTCTCACGATTTTCTCCCCTTCGCTTCATGCATTAGGAAAGCACTGAGTCACCACTTGACCAAGTAATTTGTTAATTTTTTTCCAACCAGTTGCCTACCCTACACATAAATTAAGCAGTAATAAAAATGGTCTCAAGCCTGATTAATTTAACAGCATGGCTGTCTAAGCAGACTGTCAACAGACATTCCTACAGGGTACATGATTCATAACCAGTTAAGAATAATATTTGCTTGTTATATATTTTCTTTGACATAGTCAAATTTAAAGAAGTCCAATGATCTATCTGGTTTGACTCATCACTAAGTTTCACTCCTCTCCTCATACAGACCCTGGTTATCATTAGGGAAATGACTTAGTTACAAAGTGGTAACGACTTGGCCCAAAAAACTGGAGACAGAATTCAGAGCTGTGGGAGCAATTTGGGAAGGTTGAATCAGGCCCATGCTCAGTCCACAGGAGTGATCTATTGCTCTGTGACTATTTTCCTTCCAGCTATAGCCAGCAAACTCTGCTATACTGAGGTACGTTCCTAAACTGCAGCTGTATTATGCCTTGGATAGAAGTCAGACACTTTTCTGAAGGGGTTCCAGTAAGGCCTTAGATGCTGATCATGCCAGGAAATATTGTCTAAAAAAAGCTAAATTTAAATCCCATCACTTACAATCAGTTTTGCAGCAGAGAGACTGAAGAGAAGACCTCAGAGACACTCTTCAGAGAGTTTCTGGAATTTTAATCCCCTTGGTAATCAGTCCTGCTGCACAACAGTGCTGGGGAACAATTATCCATCACATGCTGAGGAAGTTTTATTGATGCAGGAGTTTAAATAAAGCAAGCTGTTGAAGCCTTTTCTCACTGTTACCACTGCCAACTCAGCAACATCGGTAATAGAAAGGGTGGGAATTTTTTTTTTTGAAGCCTTTTCTTAGAAGAGGGCTTATATACAGCTGTAACTTCTTTTGATCCCTGTAGAAGAAACATAATCACAGTAGCATAGATAAAATCTTAAATTTAAGCATTTGTTTCCATCTTTCCTCATGAAATTCTTGCTCTGTTTCAGTCATCTGTTCAGTCTGAGGGAATTGGATAAGCATTTAAGAAAAATAAAAACTTTTAGAGGTTTAATGGATAAGCTTTTATAAAAATTATGACTACTAACTTTACAATGCTCTACCCGTATATGTTTGAAAACAAAATAGTTTCAAAGGAAGGCTCAACCCAACGGTTTAAGATATTTTGGGAAATATGACAGTTGGAATATGTTCCTGAGGAAAGTTAATATTCATAACTAAATATTTACACAATCTCATATGATTGTATGCTTTAATGGAGCCTAATTTAACATGTAGGCATTGTTTTTAGGACGCTTAGCTACATAAAAATTTAAAGAAAAATTGAGAATTGAAATTATTGATGTAGAAGAAAGCACAGTGACATCCTCAGAATTGTATGGTTACATCCTGTTCTTCTCTAAAGGCAGCATTTGCTCCTTTGATCTGTGAGTGCTGGAGAACAAAGAGCAAAACTCCATGAATTACTAAAATTAAATAGCAAGTGAAAAATCTATGTGATTAAATGGGGAGTCATGCAATAGGGAGGTACAAAGTGTCCACAAATGGTTTAAAAAAAAGTGCTAAGCATTTACTAGGGCCTTTTTAAGCCCTTTAAGGCACTTTTGAAAGGTACATGAGTTACGTCACAGCCAAAGAGGCAGAAAAGGAGAAAAAGGCTAGAGACCCTGGCAAATGTTCTTTCACTGAAATTTTTAATATTTCAAAATTATTTGAGATAAACATTGCAGGGATTTGGAGCAGCAAAGTTAAATAACAGAAATTAGATGACCAACAATATCAGATTTTACTATTTGGCTTGGGTTTGCTGTACCTTTTGGCTACTCTCTTTGATATTCTGTCCTTAGCTCTCTCCGTCAGACCTCTCTCATTGCCTCCAGTTCTACCTTTTCATTGGTCTCACCAGCTTGTTATGTCTTGGTTTTCTGCAACATTCTAAAACTATGGCAGGTGCATACTTGAACATATGGTTTCCAGACAAATGGGCCTACAGGTGAGGGGAGTACTAACTATGCCAAGCATACTCTTCCAGAAACTGCAGCACCATCTGAAACATTGCCGAGACCTGATAGGTTTGGTTTTCATTGGTTGATTTTTGGGTTTTGTTTGGTTTTTTGGTGTTTAAATTTATTTTTTAATAGGTTTACAGCATAGGTTTGGGTCTGCCATCTGATTTCTGAAGTCATCTTGTTCATGAGCAGGTACATGTGTCTATAGTGTTGCTCTGAACCTTCTAAGAAAGAAAGGCTCTCACCAAATCATTAAGTTCTATCACCTTGTCCACTATGGGATACCCATGAGATTGCCATCTGCCTTACTCAGAGACAAGTGGCAGCAACAGAATCATTCCAATTTCTCTTCCTCATTTCCCCCTCCTCTGCTCTTAGATCCAGGGAGAAAAATCAAGAGAGTGGACCCAAATGAGTAGCTCTTGTTCCTCCCTGCCTTCTTGCAAGGACTGCCTGCAGCCTTTAGGGGAAAATCTGCTGTTTCCCTAATTTTTGGCAGGATAGGGGAGAAGGGCTGGCAGGCAATTACCAAGAAAAGTTCAGAGAAGGCTACTGCCACTGGGAGGCTGGCTGAAGGCTTCCATAACCTGCAGCTCCCCACCTTCTCTGGGCAAGTCAGGATTTATGCATGCTGCTGTTTTTCTGGTGACTGCAGAGGGCAGGGAGCCCCAGTGAAGAAATTCTAAATACTCAGAGTGATGGTCAGTTCCTAGGCACTACTGGCTTCCCCCCATTTAGCATAAAAGAACAAACAGAACATAAGCGATTTACAGAAAAATATATAATAATTTATGTGCAAAATAACTAAAATAAATAATTTGCTTACTAAAGATGAGACATGCTAATGACATCATTCTTACAGAGATGGCTTTCAGTCAACAAAATATTTGAAACAAGGCATAAGCTTTCCAGGGTAATTTTGTTAGCAACATTTTCTGCCCTGTAATTTTAGGATACTTGTAGCAGAAATGGTGGGTTTTCACAAGTCATTTTGCTCAGGCTGAATGTCTGACTGCTAATTACATTCAATATGTGTTCTTGTTCTGCTGCATCAAGTTGAATACATGCACAGAAGCTGTTTAAATAACTTTTGTCTGAATGGCTATTTCTGGCTAATATTATCTCCATGTATTTATTTCAGGTTGCAATGAATTCTGTGAATTATCTCTATAGTTTCTTGCTTCCACTGTAATTGTCTCTTTGTGAACAACTTGTCCACAACTCTCCTTTTTATGAATGTGCAACATCCCCAGTATGACTTATGGCAACACTCACAGCCACTGTACAGACCAATACAAAATTTGGAATCTAGTGTTTAAGTTGTCCTTTGCTGGAGCCATAACACAAGCCACTTCTTTGAAAGGCCAAATAAATCTCCCCACTAATCCCTTTTTGAAGAATAGAAAGGAAGGAATATGACAGGTTTGAATTTTTTTCCTTCTGGCAAATGGCTGAGGTGTAAGTTGGATGGAGTTTCCTCCTTTGCACAATTTGTCCACAGTCTCCCATCCTTAAAACCAAGCCATATTGGATTCACCATGTGAGCAGAAAAAAGCCCACATAATTAGTAGAGTCCTTTAGGTGGACTTATTAAAGTATTAAAATGCCTTATTAGGTATTTTAGCATCCACTATTATCGTGCACCCCATGAGACAGTATATGTCACACAGGTTGTTATTGCGTCATTGAATGCTTAAAATTGATCAAACAGAGCATATCAGGGATGCATTGTATTGACTGACATGGCTTTTATGTCCTCTGTTGGTGTAACAATTCTTTTTCCACCCCAAAAAAAGGAAATTGATGTGCTGGGATAGAATTTAAATTTTTACAGTTCCATACTAGCCTTTGTGTATTTTTCAGACGATGTGTATCCTGAATGACATTGGAAGAATCTTTCCAGTGCAAAACACGATGATGCCTTTGGATGTTATTTTTATGCAAAGATCAAAACAGATATTGGTACATCCATATCTATCCACTTCTGGTTTCTCTTTAGCTTTGTTGAATTTAATTTGTTTTTATGATGCCATTAGTTGTCACCTACTCGCTTTTGTATTCCTAATATTTCTATCAGCAGTTCTGACAGGAGACATGTCTTTTTAAAATCTCAGTTGTTATTCTATTCTTAAATTCAAGGAGTAAGAGAAAGTACCATAATCTCAAAACCATGGGTTTGGGCTGATGTTCTAAACTCTCAGACTATAATCTGTGTAATGGAGAAGCAATGGAACAGGCTGCCCAACGGAGACGTTGAGATCTCCGGAAGCATTCAAGGACAGGTTGGATGGGGCCCTGAGCAACCTGATTTAGTGAATTACATCCCTGCCCATGGCAGGGTATTTGGAACCATAGCATCTTTAAGGTCCCTTGCAACCCTAACCATTCTACGATTCTATAATTCTATAAATTATTTTCCCTGTTTATCAATGATCAGAATGCATATTTATATCTTCAGGGACAAGCCTGTATTTTTCTGATTAGTTTTAAGATGACTCCTTGAGAACTGTGCTAATACTCTGGAGAGGTGCTCAAGTCATTATTCATCTATAGGCTTTGGTAGAAAACACATTATTGAGATATATTTATATATATATATACACATATATATATATACACATATATATATATGGCAATAATATGAAGCAACTGGTTGGAGTGAAAGCTCCTCTGGACTCAGGCTCAGAGGGAAGCCAAAGCACAGGGGTTGAATTAAAACCTTTGGACAAGCTGGGATACATGAAGCCACACCAAAGTGAAATAGAAATACAGATTTTTAACTTTTAGTAGAAATATATGCTAAGTGCCTTAAACATTAAAAAGCTGCAGCAGAGACCTTAAACGCAGTTCTTGCTGCAGCAGTGTTACCTTTTCACAGAATTCTTTACTTTAGACAAAATATAGATAGATTTATACTGTTCACATTTTATAGATGGAGTGTTCACATAAACAATAAGAGCTGATAGAAACTGTGTATGCAAATCTGTGTAATACCTATGTAACACTTGTGTAAGGCTTATGACTGTTAGACCAGGATAGGTTAAGAAAAGAAAAACGAGAATTGTGTGTTAATCTTATTGATTAATTAGCAAATAAAATCCACATGTTTATAAGAAAAAATATAGAGCATATAGAAGAAGAAGAAGCTGGTTTTTGCCTGTTGTTTGCTGTTGCTGCTTGGCTTTATTCCCCTTCAAACTCTGCCTTCAAGAAAGTTATGAGACTATGAAATAAAGAACTTAGCAGAACAGCAGCCTCCTCTGCTCTCTTACCCTGGTCCGAGAAGAAAGGGTACCCTGTCAAAAGCTCAATAGCAACACAAAATGCTTTATATAGCCCAGACCATGCAGTTTGCCAAACAGCACCTGCAGATGATATTTGAAATACTGGCATCTTATTCTGTTGAAAATCCTTTTCTATGTGTTCTCTCCCACATTCTTCAGACTTCATTTCTAGGCTGAGTATGATAAAGTCCTTGTTCTACATTTGCTAGTAAAGTACATATGTATGCTGAGATATTAAAAGAAATGGTGACCACAATCCAAACCTGGGTTAATTTTAAAATCACCAGAAATATGGACGGCATCATTAAAATGCTGGCAGGAAAACTATCTCATTCATTCCAGATAACCACGGTTAAAATTCCTGAGTCTTCACCATACTAAACTCTCCCTTGGTTTCTGACAGCCACAGAACATGCTGACAAGATTTGTAAAAAGTGTGGCCTTGTCCCATCCTCTGGCACATTATTATTTTCACATAGTAAGATGGTAATATCATCCTTTTGCAAAATTGCTGGGAGGAGGGGCACTGTGGAGTTCAAAATTAGACATATGCTTGGACTAATCAACCAAATCTCTCTTGGCTGTTGTCTATGAGAAAATACAAGTAATTTCATGAAGTAAAGATTTAGTACATGTTATTTAATTTTACTCTCTTTTATAATGCTTTAGTACACAAGGGAGCAAGACTTTTCCCGTGTATGCTTTTGGAACACTAATCCTTTCTGTAGGTCCACAGATTTTGTAGTCTGGGATGACACTTATGAAATCAGAGAAACAGGAGTCTTTGCTTTCATCCTGCTCTCAAAATATTTCCCCAGCCATCTTTTAAAGGATCCCCAAACTCCTTTGTTTATTATCCTCTAAATTAAACAGCTGTAAAGATGCTAGATCATTCTCAGCATATTCCATGCTGTCATATAAGGTTTATGAATGTAGTTCTCTCTTCTTGGTCTCACTTTACTTATTGTTAAGTTTTCATGATTCTGTTACATGAAATATTCCCAGCACGTTTAATATCTGTTTCTGTCGAAAAAGCTATTCATGAAAATCCCTTGGGATCAGGTGTGGCTTAGACAATAACCATTCACAAATAGCTTATTTTACATTTGGCACGTGGGCCAGATCCTTAATGCAACTCTTAAAGCCCTTATAAAAGCAGAAGGTCCCTTTTGATTTCATTAGCCCAGCTGCATATTGAGGGATGATTTCATTTGATTTTCAGTTCTACCTGTACAATTAAAATGCTCCACAATCACCCAAGGGTGTTGATGTGGATGACTTTATAGAAATTTTACAATCTGAGCAAACATCTTGTTGGTTAGTTTGCAGGACAATGATAGGCTTCACATCTGAGTATATTTCTAACTCCCATCACACCTTGTAAAACTAGTACCTTTTAATCATCACTGAAATTAATTCTTTTTATATAGTCTTTCAGTCTCTCTCTTGATTCAAGACTGTCTTCCATAGAGCATTGAACACTTCTTTTTGTGTGAAACATTCCTCTTTTTTAACAGCACAACTGGCTAGAAATATTTTTTCCCCTTTGTTTTGCTAGAAATATCAATTCAATAAATCAAATGCATGAAACTGTATCTGAGAAAAGTTTCTTGGGACTGGAAAGGAATTTTTGTTCAGAAAAAGAGGTAATGACTGTGGTCCCAGAAGCACCAATTACTTTGGTGTATAATGCATTTGTATGGAAAACGCAGGCTCAAGTCTCTGTTCTGGCTAATTCAGACCAGCACCTTCAACCAGCAGGTCCACATTCCAGCTTCATGCTTGCCAAACAAGTTACTGATTATTCTGCTAGGAAAGACATCAATCTTTCATTTGTCATGAGAGAAGGAAAAAAAAGGAGGAGGACAAGGAGAGGTCACCTCATCATCTTGATGTGAAACTGGAATCTTTCAAAATCTTGTGCTTGTCGGACCAAGATTCCAATCTGCTGGTCTGTTGTTCAGTGTTGGATGCTTCAGATTTTAGACTTTAGGCACATAAAGGATTAGATTGAGTTATGCTATGTTAATGAAGTACCATTCAGGAATGGAGCTGTCACAGCACATTTTAGTGCAATTTCATTAAAGTCTCTTATCAATTGCATTTGTTTGCCTATAGCAGTACCTTCACAATTTCTGTGTGTCTAGAGTTTGCTTGTCCACTTTACATCATATCTAGAGGATTCTCTGTCCCTGTGAATTTAAGGATCACTTAATTAAAATTAAAATTGCTGAAAAATCAGAAGAGATTAAAAAGCCCCTGTAACAGGGCTTGAAGCACTTCTTGATCCTCTTGGATTTGGAGAAGTGTCAACTCCTTAAAAGCATACAGTAAAGAACAATGTAAAGTCTGCTTTACATTGTTACATCTCAGTATAACTTTCAATATGAAGACTGAGATCTTCAAACTGTGCTTGGACCTGCAGATATCACTTTGAAGTCAGTGGCAGCTTTGACACAGCACTGCTTTTGACTCCATCGGAACAGGCCTTTGTCAGTGTCTCCAAAAGTGTGGAGGATTAATATGTGGTGTGAGTTTTTTTGTAAACTGCATTGCATGTTACATGAAGTGGGAATATCTCCAGTACATGTCTTTCCAAAATGATTTTCCATCAAGTCTTGACTAATCTAACGTCCTCCTTTAACTGAGTGTGAATTCAACAATTTTATATAATAATAAGTATTATAATATTATATGTAATAACTCATCCAGGAGATTGGCAATAACTGTATGCCTTTTCTGGAAGAGAGAGTGTTATTTTTTTCTATACTATGCAGTGAGATTTATTTTACAAATTAACATTAATGTTAAACATGCAGCATTGTATCTGACTAACGATTACTATGGCCCTAATAAAGTAGTTAAGGCGTTCAGCCAAAAGTATCCCTTGAAGTTTTACTTGTTCTCTTTTCCATATAGCAATCATTAGCCCTACAGACATTCTTTGCCTACACGTAGTAATATGATAATGAACGCAGTAACAACTTTGTTCACAACCTATCTTTGATTTCTTGCCCTTGACATTCCCCCTCCTCTGGCTAGTCTGTTTCTGTTTCAGTGCTAAATGATTTATCATCTTGTCAGTGGATTTCTTCTACACCTCATATTTATTTGTCCCACCCTATACCTCCCAGTAATTTTTATCTGTTTTTTTTCATTGTTTGTCAATGTCTTGACAGTTCTCAGAACCTGACACACAGTAACGATGTGTGGCCAGGACTAGAACTTTCCACAGTAAAACAGGATTTTAAGCCATGGCTTAAAAATTTATCATAGAAAAGCCACAGATAAATGGAATAGCTTGTTTTCAGCAAACACATTGGTAAGACACAAGATACTATGTCAGATCTTCCTATGTTGTCTGGACAGGTCTGAACTCAATTCCTAATGCTCCATACAGTTTCCTCTAGAACTATTTTACTGTTAATTAAAACCTGGCTATGATGGGGTCAAGGCTTTAAATGACAAACTGAACTAAAAATAGAATGAAGAGACTGATGTGTGACAGGCAGTTCTTGTAGCAGACGGATTAGAATTAATTAAAGAAGTTAAATTTAAGTTCAAAGCTACAGATGGTTTATGTTATTATAAAAAAAAAAAAAAATCAATTAACATTTTAAAAGCTCTCCCCATGTTAGCAATCAAGTCACAAGTTAAAACACTCTTGGACTTGTGCAATAAGCCCCAGTTCTTCCAGTTACCTGGTGCTCAGCCAATTTCCCAACTGTGCCTATAATAGTGCATTAACAGCCATCCAGTCTGTTACCCAAGCACAATATTGGATCTGTCACTGCAACAAATTGCAGATCAGTGACCTCAGTGGTAAATGTTTAGTATTGTGTTTGGCCTGGGTGTTGTATTTTTGATCCAAAACAAAGGCAGAGATTCAAGACAAACACCAATGTTCACTATAACCTTACACCTCATGTTTTAAAATTAAAGTGACGTGGAGGAAATGGCATTTTAAACAGAAAAAAGATGAGCTGTTCCCCTCTCCTTCATTGTCTGTCTTTTTGGTGGTATGTTCATGGAAAAATATGGCAGGAAAAAAATAAAAGAAAAATAATAAGTAACAGCTTGTATCTCTTTGGCATCAAATGTAGGGAAGCAGTGTCCTTCCTGAGGCAAAGAAGTTTCACAGCAATGGGTTTGGACCAGTGAGCTGGGTCAGCTGTGCGAGCTACATGTGAAGGAGCAATTGGTGCAGTGTGCTGGGGGCGGTCTGCAGAGCTGTGCTCAGTGGGTTAAAAGTACTCAGGACCCAGCACAAATACTTTGTGTGTTGTCTTGTGCTGGGGAGTTGCTTTAGTTCACTAGATCAAAAGACTGCATGTCTCTCTGTTATGGGAGCAGATTAAGTGTGTTCCTGGAACACCTCCTCTGGTTTAGTGACATCTCAGTGCAATCCAGCTTGGATACACCAGAGCTGCTCTGCAATGTGAACAGTAACAGAGTAAAAAGAGGTGAACACAAGTCTTACTTCAAAACTCACTACTGGTCTAAATGACATGGGGAGCTAGACAACATAGACTTGTGTCTAGGAAGTGAAATAATAGTTCAGCAATGTCCATTTTAGTGTCAAGGGCATGAGTAACTAATATTCAAAAGCATCTTGATATTCATGGATACAAAATGTTATATCATTTTATGACATTGTCATCATTATATTGCCATGCACTCACCATTTTTTCTACCTTCAATAAATAATGGTGTGACCTACGGAGGCTGTCTGCTAGATGAGGATGACTTTTCAATGATGTTTAAATAAAAATACATTCAGGCATCTTGGAATTTAACTTTGAACAAACGTGGATGTTATTTTTTCCATTTTAATGCAGTTTTGGTGCCCTCACTAGCTGACCATCTAGCTGTAAGTATGCTCTGCTCTTGGGATACATGCAATGGCACTCCTCTTGAGATAGACGGAAAGGCACTGCACAAGGAATTATTTATAGTTACTGTAAGTCCAGTTGGATACTGCAACACTTCACAAATTGGAGTCCATCAATCAAATGAGGCTCTTCTCTTCACTGTTTGACCTGATTCTATTATTTAAGCTGATAAGTATTCCAGATCCTAAAAAAGACAGTAAGATCGTGGGTGAACAGTTAATGTGGACTGAGCCCTGAACAAACAGAACAGTTGAGAGTAAATTTTGGCCGAGTGTGGAGCTATTCCAGAGTCTATGCAATGAGACAGGGTGGTCCTTCAGAGACCTCCTACTTTGGTAGCAAAAACCTAGGCCTGACTCCTAGCACCACACTATTAAATGTGAAGTTCAGCATTAATTTTGTGTAAAATAAAATATTACTCTTTATTTTATTCTATTTTTTTATTACTCGGTTCTGTAAAATCATAGAATCACAGAAATATTTAGTTTGGAGAAAACCTCTAAGATCATCGAGTCCAACTTCTATCCCTGCACTGCCAAGTCCACCACTAAACTGCGTCCCCAAGTGCCACATCCACACCTCTTAAATACCTCCAGGGATGATGACTCAACCACTTCCCTGGGCAGCCTGTTCCAATGTTTGATCTGTTTTTCAATGAATAAATTTTTCCTAACATCCAATCTCAACCTCCCCTGGCAAAATTTGACAACATTTCTGCTCATTACTTGTTGCCTAAGAGAGGAGACCAATTCCCCACATTGCTACAGCCTCCTTTCAGGTAGTTGTAAAGAGTGATAAGGTCTCACCTAAGCATCGTCTTCTCCAGGCTAAATGCCCCCAGCTTCCTCAGCCACCCCTCAAAGAACTTGTGCTCCATGCCCTTCAGCAGCTTCATGCTCTTTTCTGGACACGTTCCAGCACCTCAATGTCCTGTTTGTAGTGAGGGGCCCAAAACTGAACGCAGGATTTGAGGTGCAGCCTCACCAGTGCCGAGCACAGGGGGATGATCACTTATAGATACAAGCCTCTGTACTCATATAAGCAGATGTTTGTAGGTGCAAGTAACTCAAAACAAAACTGAGTTTCAGTGTATCATCTCTTGCCACATCATCCCCCAGAAGGCTGAGTGGCAACGGGCAAATTAACAGGGTCTTTGCCTCAACAGAGTGAGTTTGGTTACACAGGTACCCTCCCACTGCTGTCTGAGGAGGAAAAAAGAACTCCAAATTGCTCCAAAGGCAACAGCCCAAGATGAGCAGAGAGCTTTGCTTTCTTGTGGACAGGCCCTGGCTGATATCTATTTGTTAGTGCATCAACCTGCATTAAGTATATTTCCATAGTTACTTCTCTCAGGTGTTGGGAGGGAAACTTTTGCAGTACTGCCACTTACCTGCTAACTTTTAACATTAAACTTTTTTTTTTTTTTTTTTTTTTTTGCTTACACCATTCACAGAGAATCAACAGTAACAACGTCAGCAAATTCCCTGTGTGTTTTTATCTTCACCTTCCATTTGTAGTCAAATGGACTTTCTCAGCAAAAATGGAAGTCACTAAGATTAAGTACATGATAAAAATTTTTGGTTTAGTATTTTGCTTCAACTTCAGTCTAGAAAATGCCTAATCAAAAGCAAGTGCCTAAATGTAGATTTATCAATGTTTGGAGCTGCTTGAATAAAAACATTAAATCAAACAGAATTTGTCTCACAACCTTGAATCTCTTTTTTTAAAATTTAACAAAAATATGGTTATGCATGTCAGGCACACTTGGAAAATTTTACTTCAGTTGAGATGAACACAGTAAAATCAACAGAAATCTGTCTCAGTATTTTTCTCTTTGACTCCTCTACTTGTTTCTATTTTTTTTTCCCTTTCTATACCATTAGAAATGTTTCATTAATTGGTATAAAATCTTTATTCAGTTGAGAATAATCCATGCTTCTGTGCACTGATTAAAGGTATCCCAAAAGTGGAATTACAAAGCAATACTCATAAATGTAACACATTAATTGTCTTCTATTATTTCTGAGTTATGGTTAAAAAAAGTATACTCTAAAGACCTATCCATTATTGATGGGCTTCTCCTAACATCCTTTGTGATTTCTCTATCGGTTTTCTACTCCTCTTTAGTAGTGTCAAGGCTTAGGCATTCAGGAAAACCTCTTCTCAGGGTTGTTCTGCTACCTTCCAGATCATCATTCCAACATCTATCTTGATGGAGAAAATGTTTTGGTACACAAACTCTTTCCACATTCCCTTCTTTGCTTGTCATGTAATTTTATGTCAATTTTCATTTCACACACAAGTATCTTACAGTAATATCAGTCTTATGGAAATCAACTGGACTCACATTCATTCTAGTGACTCCTTAAATATTTTTATTTTTTATTTCAAAGCAAAAATTTATCCAATAATTTCTGTATATTATTACTGCTGCCTCTAGAATTGCGGTGTCCTTTCTTCACAAAAAATGAGACCTTTTGATCTCTTATTTAATTATTGTGTGTTTAGATTAAAGCTACATTTGGGCCCATTACATTATACAGTATTATTTCCTGTAGAACTCTAAAAGAGATATTTTCTTTCAAACTGATTTGGTTTCTCAATTGTATTTCTCCTCCTTCTTATGACTCATTTATGAAGAGAATTGGAGAAACATTTCACCAGTCTTCTCAGAAATGTCTATTTTGCTACTATCCCACTCATACCCTATAATAGAGATCTTAGGGTTTGATACTCTCTGTTGAATACTTGTTTTTTGTGGATTTTTTGTATTTTTATTTTTGTAGTGTCTTAGATAATACAGGAGTGCCATTATGAAGCACAGTGTACAAATACAAAGCAAATGAGCCCTTTCTCTGAAAAGCCTCTCATTTAAAGTATGACAACAGTCTGCAGAATAAGATGCCATTGTGGTTAACAAAGCTGCTGTAACACATATTTGTGCAGAAGATGCAGTGCACTCATTGTGAGTCGTGAATTACAGATAAACTTGATCTTGTTCCAGGTGTGATTCAACCCTATAGAGAAAAGGTGGAGCCACAATTATAAGATTCTGAACTGAGTTATTTTGCCCCGGGCCCCCTCAGAGCAACTGCACCATTTTCACTTCAGTACTGGCTTATATCAGCCTTGCTGTAATGTCAACAGAGCAAGTTTTAGAAGCAGACAGTCTTATACGTAAAAATAACCCAACTACAAGCATCCTTCAGTCCAATCTCCTCTCTAGATTTTTCCCATTGTATGGAGAGTTGCCCCTGCAAGTTTGCATGCTTTTTAAATGCAAGCCTCTAGCTCACATCAAGGCCTGAATTCTAATGTATCTGTACTTTAAACTCTCATGGGAAAGGACACCTTGGTAAAAGTGAGAAACCTAAGTACCACTTGGGATTTTAATCTAAATCTTTGGGGACTTATTCTCATCTTGTTTAATCAATTTAAAACTTACAAAGTTGATTGGTTTTTGGTTTGGTTTGGTTTGGTTCGGTTCGGTTTGGTTTGGTTTGGTTGGTTTGGTGGGTTTTACATCTGTGGTCGGATATCGCAGTATTGATCTTAATGGGATATATTCTACTTACTGCTTTGACGGCAAGCATAGACGTGTCAGTGTTCAAAGTGTCACAGGAAGAATTTTAAATTTAGATCCTTATGAGGGCAGATGGGAAAATTTCATGCCTCTTATGATTCTTCAATTTATCTGGTATGATATGAGCTTGGTCAGATAGTTCTGCTGTCTGAAAAATAGTTCAAGTTGATTTCATGGCTCAGGGAAACCTAAGAAAAAAGTCACACATTTAAGGTGAAATCTTCAACTGCAAATTACAAGTAAAATAGAATGTGAAGCATTATTTGCTCATTATTTGTCTCTGTTAGTGATCTTGTACACATGCAGAGGAACAGATCTGACATGTATGTAGAGCACATCCCGAGTTTCCTTTTTGGGTTTCCCACCAGATTTGTTTATCCAAATGTAAGTTGGAGGTGGGGTAGATTCAGTTTCTGTATTAGACATTCTTATTGAAGAGTTTGGATTTGATCACTCTCTAAGCAGAGCTTCTTTGTAGGCATTAACCTAGGAAATATTGCTAAAAATACTTTCAATATTTCAGTCTGCAATGGAAGGTTTAACTGCCTCCCCAAAAAATTTTTACAGTATCTGCAATCATCTAATGGAAAAAAATGTGTCATCATTCTCACGTGTCCCAAACACCATGTACTTTATTTGTTCAGAGTTCAGACTACAAAAAGAAAGCTACACTCCAAATATACATTGTATAGTAGTACAGTAGTTTAACATCATCCTTGAACCAGCATGGCTACAGAGAAATACTTGATAGCAAATAACAGCATGCCAATTACAGAGTGCAAGTGGTAGCCAATTTCAAGTTCAGCACCTTGTTTGGAGACTTCACCAATCTCAGTTTCTGTGAGTTACTAACTTGAAAGCAGGAATCTGTAGAATGCACTTAGAAATCCTTTTTAATTTCCGTTCTTCAAAAAGGCCACCCACCTACCAGCAGCCAACTTTTTAAAGGCTGTAAGTTGTTAATAGCTATCTGTCTAATAGGGATTTTCTGCTATTGTAGACTGTGGCTTATAACCTGCAACAATTAGGTATTTCTGCCTTATGTTCGGCATTTTTCCAAGGGAAAATCTGCAACAGGTATAGTCCTTCTCTTGCCAGTCCCACTTAGATCTGTTTGTGCTGGCTGCCCCATCCCCTGCAGCGGATTGTGTGTTGGAGCTATTCCATGCTCATGATGGAAATGTCCTTTAGGTCCTGCGTGAAGTCTTTTGGCTCCATCTATTACTGTACCAATCTACCAACAAACCGCAGAGCAGGTGGAAGTCAATTGGCACTCTGTAGGAATTCTTTCTGGAGAAATCTTTTAGTTATAATCGCTATAGTACAAATCAGGTTGAAAGATGTTTGTTAAAAAAAATGTATGCATTTTGGAAGTGGCTGAAATTGTTCAAATTGCTGACAATGTTCTTTTTTCTATTAAGTGGGAAAAAAACCCAACAAAACAGAAAGGAAACAAGGAGAATCTCTGCTCAAGAGAGCATCCATAACAAAGAAAATGTGTTTACAGAAAAGGAACTGAAATGAATGTGTTTTTAATAATGCTCTTTAATTAATTAGCCTGATAGGCTACTGAGCTCATCTTTCAAACTTAAATATCTATGTAATATATAGAATTGAACACAAAAATACTATTTTTTTTAATATTCTAACCAGTATCTTAAAAATTGCAAAAATGTGCTTTGAATTTTACATTAATCTCACTCTGCTGCTTTAATATCCTTCTTATAAATAAGATATTTGAACTCCTATAGGAATTGCTATTACTTTTCAATTCTCCATATAATATGTTCCTCTTCATATAAAACATATATAAATTAGTTTAAATGTTCATAATGCCTTCTCATGAGTTTCATTAACTTACATAATTATGCAGACGAGATACCACAATAGATGATGGAACTGAGGTTGACAGAGCACATCAATAATTAAAACAAAATGCATTACAGGGAGCCTCTAACCCCCAAACCCAAATGTTATAAATTAGGAAATTTAGAGTTAAAATTATATTTTAAGGATATGTTAACCTGTGAAACCACAACAATATTTTAATGTGGACACCTAAATAAATATAATTGGACCGAAAATTACTTTCCCCATGATAATTTTAACGTAATAACCCTTATCCTGAAGAATTATGAACCCTCTTGAATTTCTTCATTATAAATAGCCATTCTGACATCAGTGAGAATACTCATGGTGCTTAATAATTAAGCAGCTGCATGATCCTTGGAAGAATCTTGAGAGCAAGTAGTTTACTTTTAGATACATCTTCTTCATTACATAACTACAGGGATTTATGCCAAAGAGATGTCTCCAATGTCTCAGGTTTGCACTGACCTTCTCTTTCTCCCTCCATTAGGGCAATTTGTCATGGGTTGTGCACGATGCCACAGCCTTATGTGGGAGTAGCAGCAGAAGCAGGTTTGTGGCCCATCATAAAGCTCAGAAATAAAGGTAAGAAAAAGGACAACATAAGGTTGCCCTTTGGAGCAGACACACAAATCTATGTTTTGGTGATATTTAAGTCAGAGTTTGAATTATAAATTTGGAAGTGAGCTCTTTTTCTAGGCAGACCTCTGAAAGATTATTTTTTAAATATATGAATATATATCATTGGAACACAATTATTTCTGGAGTAATTACTGATCAACACATATGGATAGCTATGATGTCTGATAAAACTGCAGCTGAGCTGATAAACTTGTTTTTGTAACTACAACATCAGTTGATAACCTTGAAGAACATAAAAAACCCCTAGAAAATCTTGTGACATCAGTGAAGCTGGCTGCATATTATTTCCCATCCCTGTTATTCGTGTTATCTTGACGAGGAACACAATTCCAAAAATTGGAAAATTCATTTTCCAATTTATTTTACATTTGTAGTCCTAAAGAATGTTCTTCTGGTACCACCACCATTTCTGTAAATTTGATACATTCTAAATAAAAAGGTAATGTGCTGGCACAGCAACAACAAGGAGGATCTCCTTTCCAGCATCCAGTAACAAAGGTTGCAATGAAAGAAAAGACATCTGCAAGAATAAATGTATTTTGTAAGACAGACTTGCAATGAGGATAGTAGGTATAAAACCAAAGTGCATCTATTCTCTGGATAGATTTACTACTGTGAGGATTTGCTAGCATAGCCAAAGACAGTTCTGCAATTGTCAGTAATTGGCCTTCCCCTGTATTCCCGGTAAAAAGACTACGATCTGGAGGGAAGAAAACTGTATCAAAGAAAAGGTACCTTCTCATATATGAAGGCTGCTTTGCCACGAACTGCAGGGTGCTGAAAGTGTAATATGTGAAACTTGAATTAGATTTGACTGTTCTGGTGATAAAGATGGGACTTCTTCCTCTTAGGTTAGAAATAGTTCGTGAACATACAGTTCACTTGAAATGAAGATGGAAACTCTGCATTTTTCAGATGTATCTTATATGGAAAAGCAAGACCAGAAAGCAACTTTTATGGAAATACTATTTCTTATTCATGCTCTGGGTATGTGTATGAGATTGTAGATTTATAGACTTATTTTTCCTTTAGATGGTATCTATCCTGCTGTGCAGTTCATTGCCCACAGAGAAGTGTTTCACGGCAGAGCTTGAGCACATGTTACTAGTGATGGATGGAAAAGCTGATTTTCAGAATCAAATGATAGTTGAACTGGGGACTCCTTTTCCTAAAAATATCTGCATTCTCTAATATATAATGACCTGTGACAGACATGAGCCAGATATACCTTTTTAGTGGTCAGTTGTGGTCTGCAAGTAATGAATTATGTGAACTATGGAAACATGTTATAGCTGGCAGTAACAGTAAAAAATTTGTTGAATGGCAGCAATTTATATGTACTTAAGGAGATTGCTTAACTTAATTGATAACTGCTGAGATGACCAGCAGATAGCAGAAGATGCAGTCCTTGGGTAATGTTGTCCAGCATGTGCCAGCTTGAGGGGATGTGCTGATACAGGACTATATTACAGGATTGTCACTCTGTCAGGTAACACTGGAAGGTTATCAGAAAGAAGTGGGGCTGCCAGCTTTCACTCACCAGAAGCTCTTGCTTCTAAAGCACTAATGCCAAAGTCTTAAAAATTGAATGCTCTGGGGTTTTTTTTTATACATGCTTCATGGAAACAGTCACCATTAGGTCAACCATGGAGCAGGAGGCACAAGATATGTTCCAGTTGCCTTTACAGTGCAGCATGGTGGCTGAGGCTGTTTGTCCCAGAGCACTGTCAGGGACCAGCATGTGACAGCCCTCACCCAGTAAAAAATGGTGACTCCCTGATAGCTGACACTTGGTGAGGTGCAGGGCAGGTGAAAAACAGCCAGGGCAGAAAAATAAACAAACAAAACTTTATTCAGAGCCCATGGGGTAATATGTCGTAGTGACAGCAAAGTGAGGAGTGTTACTCATAGAGTAAAAGGTGTTGTTTAAATAATTGATTAAAGTAAGAACATTTCCTGTTAAATAAAGCAAACCAAAACAAACCCTAATTTTTCCTCGAAGTTTACAGGGATGATCACAGGATGAATTGTAGATTAAATATAAGATAAATTTTTCCTTTCTCATGTCCAAGTAATGAAGAAAACCAATAAATATATGTCAGTAACAATAGTACACCTTCAGTAAATATTATGCACTAATGCTGAGCACAAAATTACCTGAGGAAGAAGAAAAAGGAGAAAATAAAAATTTACTTTTTTTTGTCCCTTATCTTTTCATTTCATCATCTCATTATCCATTCCTTCAAGAGTAACAATAAATAAATAAATAAAGTGACAGCCATTCCTGCACAATAGATCAGAAACCTATTTATTATTCAGTATGTCAGTGAGTTCACTTCTTGCAATATAAATAGACCACTGAAAATGATGGTTTTCTAGTCAAAATGGTTTGTTACAAACTTTTCCACAATCCCCACAAAACCTGCATAGTGTCTTTGTCTGACCTCTGAAGAGTGGAAATCCACTCTAATACTTCTGGAAGATTAAGGATACACAGAATATATATTTTTAAAATTTGTTTTAACTTTTTAACAAGGAATGAATTTTTACATTATCTGATGAAGCTGAGGTACCAACCACTCATCTGAAAAATCGTGGGTCAGTGAGATTCAGTATCATGATCAAGGACAGAGGAAGTTTCTAACCAACAGCTGATCTCTTATGCTCTGCATATACCATGTTTTCTTTTTGCAGAGACATTATCTGTGCCCCAGTCCAACAAAGGCAGAATGCCTTCAGGCTACCAGAGTTGCACACTAATCCCCCCTTCACTGTTTACTCCTTGCCTGGCATTGGATAGACTAATACAGTCATTTAAGTGGCTAAACCTAATATCTCCAAAGAACAGCTGTCTGAAGCAGTCACATCAGCCCTCAGGCACAAGGGCAGAGAGCGCTTGGTCTGAATGGAGACATCCACCAAAGAGTTAGCACAGTGAGGGTTTCTGGGAGTTGGGCAAAGAGCTTTGCAGCTGCACAACAGTGACACTAGCTTCCAATTTTTCACCAAAGCCTACTTTGCAGCAGCTCTCTGAAGAGTGTTACAGAGGAAATATGTAGGAAGCCCCATTGAACTCTTCAGCTGGGCCAGCCGTGAGTTGCCCTCCTTAGAGGCGTACTAGCCATTCCCAGTAACCTTCTTTTCCTCATGGGCCTGTGAATATATTCTCAGAGAAAGGATTTTTATGATCTTTCTAGGGACTGATAAGATGCTGATGAATCCATGTTTGGTTACCTTTGTCTTCCTTCTTTTCGTTCTTAAAGATAGGTGAAACCTAGCCTGTTTCTAGGCTGTCAGTGCCCTTCCCCAGTCACAATGGTTTTTCCACAGTCACTTTAAGTGTTGTCCTGTTGCTGTCACTGCCATACTTAGAGAAACCTCTGCTGACTTCTTTTCTTTCTATGAATTAGATTATATCCAGCTTCTCTAGATATTCCCAAATCTGTTTCTTTCCAGTTTCTGGACATCTTTCTTTCCACAGTGTGTTGGTGACTGAGAGATTTGAGATCAAACTTTGTTTCTACATATGGAGGCAAGAAAGGTTGGATGCTTCAATCATTTCTCTATCACCTTAGTCTATGAAAAAGAAAAATTAAATTAAAAGAGGGATTTGTATTTTGACCCCCATCTTCTTTCTTTCCCTTCTGTTCCATTTCCCACTTTCTCCCAGCAACTTGATTCAGAGGCCAAACAAAAAGATACAAAAAAATATTATAAAAAAAAAAGAAAAAAAAAAAAAAGAAAAAGAAAAGAAGCAAAAATCTGCCACTTTCAAAGTTTGACTGGGCTTCACACCCAGTGAGGGATACATGTAATTTGTCTTGGCAACCAACAATCTCTTACATACTGTTTCTTTTGTAGAGCCATTCTCTGTGAGGGTGTTCAGTTCAAGGAGAATGCCTCTGGCTGTAGTCAGTGGTCTGAACCCCTCCCTGAGCATCTAAACTCTTTTTTCACCTGATATAGACTGACAAAGCCATTGATATGGTTAAATGAAATATCTGCAAACTGCAGTTCTCTGAAATATTTTCAATTCACTTGTGCTTTGGGGCACAAGTGAATTAAAATCTCAGTCACAGCTCGTGAAGGACTTCTAAGTCATTAGGGGAAAGGACACACAGCTATGAAATTATGAATCAGTTTTTCCTAATTTCTGCCTCTTTGATTTCCACTTTGTGGTCTTCTTGTCAGTCTGGGGAACTTCCATAAAGCGTTTGGTCAGTGGCTAAAAATAAGTTGTCATTTTCTGAGCCTGTGTTGGTCAATCTGAGTCAAACTGGTTTTCAGCTTCTCCTTTATACAAGAGAATGCAGAGCTTCTTGGGGACAAAACTTGTCATCTACCTTCATTTTCTAGCTGTGAGTCAGTAACAAGACTCCATAAATTTAAAATGTTGCTGAATAATGAGAAAACATTTGCCATGATTCTGCATGATGGATTGATAAATTTGTATGAATTTATTGGAGGATGTCATGTAATGGCATGTCCACTTTGGGAAGCAATCGTAAACTAGGAGGAAATTTTCCAAGGAAGCTGGGAACTGTGTGACCCTACCTCGTCTCAGCCTTCCTCTTCCAAGGAGCTGAGAGAGCCTTTAAGCAAGACTCTTCTGTCCTCACTCCAAAGCACTCAACAATAGGTAGTATATATACTTAGGAAATAATTTTGTGGGTGACATTTTATGAGAAACTAAAATGAAAAAAAATCAGCTGGCACTCGATATCTGATTCAAGTCTTTCCATTGTCTGAGTTACCTCAGAAATGACACAAGCTGTAAGAAAAAGCACGTTCTTTTGCACTGATAATGTGAAATTAATCTTTTTGAATATACAAAAGAAAATATAATTTTACTAAGTGGTCTTTGGTTGGATCATTGTCATGTCGAGCCAGAGATGTGCAGAATTGTGCCCACAATGCCTCTAATTGCAACAGCTGTTATTGCCCCATTCTGTTTAACATCTGCTTCAGAGTAATAATTCCATTGATGCCTCTGATGTATCTACCAGCTGTTTCTAATAAACCAGGAAAAGTTACAACCCTTTTAAGTGACAATCATTCAAGATGCTCCATAATTGCATAACTGCATAGAAGAATGAGGCTCTTTCTGAACACGATCAACTGAGTATTTTGATTATTTATGTAGAAGGTTTTTATTTCTGGATGACTGCTCAAGTGAGGGAAAAACTCAACAAAACAGAAAGAACCATTGCGCACCAAAGTTTATCATACCATCTGAAAGAAATCATGAGGGAAACTTAAAGAAATTTCTGTACTATAAAACCAGCTAGAAATTTCAAAGACTCATAAAGTTTGTAGCTCAACTGGGCATTCATCTAGCAATTTATATTAAACTCCTGAAGGCATTTTTTCTCTTCTTCAGCAGTAAAAGATGGGTTAAATATATTGCAAAGTATAAAAACCCCAGAAGAATAACATTGCTTCTTTTCAGAAAAAAATCTACATAGGAACTTTCACCTTGAAAAATATTCAGTGAAATATTCCCTCATAACCAATAATATGGGTTGTAGTCATCTATTATAGCCAATCCTTTGTTACAAAAATTGAATAACTCCAATTTCTATAGAGAAAAAGCATATTTTTTTCAGGCAAAGAAACTCATGTGATTATATTTGCTTTGTCTGGCTCAGTGAGATATCTTGTTTTTCATTCGCTTGTGAGTACATCAGGGAAGAGTACAAATTCTGAGCATAGTTTTGAAATGTTATTTTTTGTTTGCTGTCATCTGTAAGTGTCCTATATACCAGGGTTTGGCCCAATAAGCCCATGTTTCAGGGGTTTTGTCCTATGCTTTGAGCAGATTGTATCCCAAAACCTTAAGAAGGTGTTTAAGCTGCTCTGTGAGGCCCAGTCAATGGCATACCTTGTAGATCATTGGGTAGATCATGTCTCCATAAAACCAAGGACATCTTAAGGAACACCACAAGCTGCACAGTCTGCACATAGAATATCTTTCTTCAGGGGGCAGGTTCCTACATGTGCCTGCCAAAAGACAGTTGAGGGTTACCTAGGAATCGCACCTGCATCTAGGATTTTGAAAATGCTCCTTTGCCTTCAAGTTGAGATGTAATCATACAGCCCTGCTCCCTGCAGCTGTATTGTGACGTGCCTTCAGCTGGATTGCCTTCCTCCACTAGCAGGTTAAATTAATTACTCTGGGTACTTAGATATTTGTAGTGTGGACATTTCTGGACTGCAAAGGGGAGGCTTCTCTCTCTGTACAGTATTTTACCCTTTATGTTAGTAACTTTCACAAGATCACTAGGGCTTGGATGTCTTCCTATGGGGCCAGAAGGTCTGGAAAATCAGCTCATGAGAGAAAAAAGGTTTTTGTTTTGGTAATCAAGCTGTGGTCTGTAGCATACAAGCAGTGTGCTGAAGACAGTAGAGAAAAAGAAGATTATTGCCAGCAGGTACATACTTCTTTACACAGTAATTGAGATATCATTTGATCTAAAGGTGTGCAAAGCAAAATGTCCAATGTGTCATTTTCTTCAAATCCATTGTATGCTTTTTGGAAGATGTCTCCAACTTGGCTGAAATACTTGTTTGAAGCCTGCACATCAAACTTTACATAAAAGTCAGTGTTGTGTGTGATATTGACCTCTGTTTCAACCTTTTAATGATTGGCCTTGTTCTCATTTCCCAACAAACCAAAAGTAGAACAAGGTAGAAAACACAACATGATGCTGGCTGTGTCCACTGTCTGTGTGAAGCAAGGATTGGGTTTTTTATGAGATATGAACACAGGAAGCACAAGAGAATGAGGCCAATGTAAAAGCAACCAAGCAAGAGAACAATTTCTCTTACACATGGAGGGCTGCAACCCAACCCCATTTTATCTTAGCAATGATGCTGAGAACTGATAGTGTAAGCAACACTTTCACAGTTATACAAGAGTCTTAGGAGAGGATAAAAAAGAAAGGGCTTAAAAACAGCTATTTACACACTGTGGAACAGCAGATCCGGAAACATGTATAATATAATGAACTGAAAGTGGATTGAGTCTTAACAATGCTAAGGAAATAATGTAATGTTATTAAAAAAACACTGTATTTGAATGCTATATTCTGCTGTCATTTTTATCTAGATAGAAAATATGCATATTACAGATCTGAGGCAAAAAAGTTGCATCCAGCCTTTCTTGCGATACTGAGGAATACAGAGGCAAGCGATGTTTAATGTTGATGCTACAAAACTAAATGAGGCATATTAATTTGGGCTTTCAGGAAAGCAAAACACATTTCCTTCCCAAGAAGAGATAATATGCATGCCATAGACTAAAAGTTTTCAGAAGGTCTGCGATAAAGAAGTCTGAGAATAGCTTAGCCAGAAAGTCTGGTGGTACCTGTTCTGTGAGAGTATATCCTCACCTAGGACCTGTCAGCTTTGAAAGTAGTGCTGAAGGTCCAGGAAACAAAATGCTGTTATTCTATGTACAAAATCACCAGTGACCAAGCCTATCCAACAACAAAAATAAAAAGTCACAAACTCCTTGTTGAACTAACATGAGTGATTTGGGCTGTGAATTTGGGAGTGAAGGATAACAGACATTATCTACCACACTCCTCAGAGACTTCACAGTCTGTATTCCATCAAAACTTCAATCTGAAAGAAAATATTTGATCATATCAATTATGAAACAAGAAAAGCAAACGAGGCACAGTAAATGCTAAAGCACATTGTACCAAACCAGTGCTAACAGCACAACACTTGCAAGCGCCTCCAGAGACAAAAAACTCCCAAATAAAGCACTCTACATCAGTCATCTGTCACACTTAGCTACCACAACATAACTGCCAGAACTGGAACTAAGCTTACACATGCTTGAGGTTTTCTACTACTTGTGTGATTACTCTGGTCAAATCTGAAGAGATAAGTGACAGACTTAGCCTCATCTATATTTAGTGGATATATTTAGATGACTAAGGAATATTTAAAAGTGACTAGATGATGAAAATATGTTGACTGGTTTAGAAGAGAAGAAAATCTCAGCAAATCAGAGGAAAGGAAAGCATTGGGAGAGTGTAAAATTCACTATGCAAAAAAGACTCCTAAATTTCCCATTTTGGAATTATGCCCGTTAGTAAAATGCTTCAACAAAACACTAGAAATTTTGGAGAGATTGTTAAGACAGCAGCTTGTAATGTGCTAAAAATAACATCATCTTGGAAAGGAGCCTGATAACAAGAACTCATCTAAAACTATCAGGTTCAAGCAAAGTAAAATTCCATTTGTGGTTAGAAGTACTAAAAACACCAAATCCGTATTTCTGTGAAGAATCTAGCAAACGACAAAATGAAGCCTAGTGACAAAAGCTGAAGTCACAGCCAACAAAAGACCAAAAGGTTCTTACTTGTCCATAAAAGGACTGTAAGATGACTCTGGGAGATGCGTGCTATGGCGAAGGGGTGAGAGAAGAAGGGTGTTTTTGTCTGCTTCTGCAGGAACATGACTTATTTGACTGAATTATGCCTAGGGAAAAGAACTTTCTGTGTGGCCTGAGAGAACACAAGGGGCAATGTGAACATATAAGTTGAAAGAGGGCAAGCCTGACTAAGAACAGCAACAAATAAACACACTCCAGCACTTGGATCTCACTTGCTCATAGGTCAGTCATTTCTCAATGGCAGTGCCAGGTTCTGTGAGTTTTTATCTGATACAAGACAGTGGCCACTTCTGATGGCATCTGGGAGACAGATCTGCTCCAGCTTTCTCTATCAGGTTACACTGAAGGTTTCTGATACATAGAAGCTGCAGAATAAGAAAAAAAATAAAACAGTTTCTACCCATAAAGTGAGACTAAATGGAAGAATCAGATGCTTAAGTTAGAAATGCACAGCTACTAGATTTGACTTATTCTGTAATAATCAACTGCAGTAGATACCATTATGCAATTATATGGAGCTCTTGCAATTTCTGTAGTTCAAGATAGGTATTCCATCTCCCCTCAGAAGCTGGAAACATCACACCTGCTTGTGAGCATTTGCTGCACATTCTGGGTATGAGTGTCCCTGTCCACTCATCACTGGACTGAAAGAGACGTTTTCCTGATACTTTTGAAGTTTGTTGGAAGTTTCAGATAGAGTGTCAGTGTGGTTTTGAGATATATTTACTGATGGAGAGTATTAGAACATAGGAAGGAAGGAATTCGGAAGGAATTCGGAAGGAATTCAGGAAGGAAGGAATTCAGGAATTCAGGAAGGAAGGAATTCAGGAAGGAAGGAATTCAGGAAGGAAGGAAGGAACTCAGGAATTCAGGAAGGAAGGAAGGAAGGAATTCGGAAGGAATTCGGAAGGAAGGAAGGAATTCGGAAGGAAGGAAGGAATTCGGAAGAAAGGAAAGAATTCGGAAGGAAGGAGTTCGGAAGGAAGGAAGGAAGGAATTTGGAAGGAAGGAATTTGGAAGGAAGGCAGGAAGGCAGGAAGGCAGGAAGGCAGGAAGGCAGGAAGGAAGGAAGGAAGGAAGGAATTCGGAAGGAAGGAATTCGGAAGGAAGGAAGGAAGGAATTCGGAAGGAAGGAAGGAATTCGGAAGGAAGGAATCCATTAAATTATGAATGATGAACACTCTTTGGTCTGATACTCTAATGAATGTTTTTTCCTGTGTCAGCAAGATGTTATTTTCAGCACTTCTTGGATTTCAGAAGCCTAAATATAGAGCAAACTTCAACACAGCATTTTTATCTAAATTTAAATTCAGGTAATTTTCTGTGTATCTCACTTGACTAGGTACAATTCCTTCATCAGCAGACTTCCAGGCTAAGCTTCCCTGTTCATGTCCTTAGCACACTTTGGACATTTCTTTCCTCTTACTCAGAGAATCCTGTGCTCCCCAGCTCACCCCTCTACCTGGTTAGTAGTCTGTAACTCAGAGGAGTACAAAATAGCATACGTGGATCTGCATTTCCCCATGATTCTAAGGCTGGCATTTTTTCCCATGCCCACTATTAATATTATCCAATAAGAACCTCCTTTTCAAGAGTAATGCTATTACAGGCTGCCAATCTGGGAAAATCATTTATGGCACTGAACATATTAAATAATCAGTATTTCTTTTCTTTCAGATCCTCCTTTAACAAAATTCAGATGAAAAGTGATAAATATATTATACCTGTATTCCATGTTTATGTCCAAACTGATAGTCTTAACTGGCACCATCTCTAAGTCTTGAAATATACTTCCACAGTCCCCATCACTATATGGGTCTGACTATAAAATTAGCATGAGTATATACATTATATATATATATATCAGACTGTGATCAGTCTTTCCTTAACTGCAAACAGTAGGAGAAACATTAAGGTTTAGAAGGAGTTCATGGAATCATAGGTTATCTCAAGTTAGAAGGGACCCATAATTGAAATGCATTCTCTTGAACTATTTAAAAAGATGGTGAAGAAGAAAGAATAATATTGATTTATTTGCTGCAGGTGATAATCTAACCAACAAGCAGCAAGATCTGAAGGCTAGAAGCCTCTGTTGGGTGCACATTCCAATTCCAAATCATTGTGTGCCTCATTCTTAATGCAAGGAGGTTGAAAGCAAAATACAGATCACCTCTGTCAAATTTGTCTCTGCACTCCCTTTATCATATTGGCGATCTTCTTCCTTACTATTGACTTTCCATTGTAACACATTACTAAAACAAAATGATGTTTTTACTTGTGAAACAAAAAGTCAAATGATTAATATAAAATAACTCTCATGTTGTGGTAGTGAACACAAACAAAACAAAATAATAATATTTAAGAAAATGGAAAACTACCAGTGATGAAAGACTTCATGAGCTTCTGCAAAGTTGTAAGTAAAGTTCCTTCTTTTTTTTTTTTTTCCAACAAACCCAGTCAAATGCTCCTATCATAAGAAAAATAGGACCTACAAGGCACCCAAATTTTTGTCTGTGAGTCTTGTACATTTAAAATTTCAAATCAGAATAAAATAATAGTCCCTGTCCCTTAAACAAAGAGAGGCACACTCACCCTTAGAGTTATGTCTCTGTACAGGAGCTTGTCCATTGTGTGTTCAGTTCACACCCACACGAGCTGAAAATATGAATCCAGGATAACAATCCTAACACTTGATTGCAAGAAAGAAGCTGGTAGTTAGAGATTTGAATAATCAGCTGTTCACCTAAATCATACTTCAAATGCAAAAAGGATTACAAGACCCTCTTCAAACGTTTACCCTTGCATGTGTTTTTTAATAAAAGCAAATGCCAACTAAGGGTCATTCTTCTTCATAAGTCCTAAGATTGAACTCCCACTCTCATGAGATCCCTTGATCTCCCAGGAGTTATATGCATGTACTCCAGCTGAAAATTTTTGCCCAGTGACTAGTTATGCAAAGATTTACATTATGTGGTAATAATAGCACTCTTTGTTCAGCATTGCATATCACCAATGCACCATTCCACATGTCCATTAAAGCCAGTTTTATTACTGTAATGTGCAGCTGATACGGCAAAAGTACTAGCAAAAATAGAGAAAGCTTATAGGATATCACTTTGGTGCAATCAGTGTCATAGCAAGTCCTTGTCTGAACAGTTTTCAGTGGATGCACCTGCAACGACTGAATATCAAATGCTTTTACTGGGCTTTAAAGGTTTGTTCTGCCTGCAAATTTCCTTTAGAAGCTCAGTCAGTGTTTGGTGGCCAAAATGATTATCTGGTTGGCGTCTAGTCTTGCTTATCAGCATTCTGTACCATTACCACAAGCTGAACGAGAAAAAGAGAAGGAGAGGGGGGAAAAACCACAAAAACTAGATACACAAATGGGAGAAGTGATTAAAGAAGATAACTGAGGTGGAAAATAAGCACACTGCCAAATTGTTTAGAAATAAAATTCCACATTTTCTAAAAGTGGTGCATTCCAGTAGAGCATTTGTCCTCCAGGTTCTTTGTAAGTTTCCCTTAGGGTTGGAAAAAATGCAGAAATTAATAATTTGGTGGGGCTAAAAAAGGAGGATGTGGTAAAATTTAATGGAAGATCCATATATAAACTTGGTACTGACGTAAAAGGAGATAATAAGGTGTCCATACAGCTGAGGGAAGGAACAGGATACTGAATGGACAGGTACACTGAAAAAAACCTACCAACCAACCAACCAATGAACCAAACTTGGCTTTATACCTCTTGTTCTATTTAAAATCATAAGGTCCATTAAAATTTGATGTTCCCACTTACTTTTTTCAACATTTATTATTTCTCATTCTGAATTTTGAGTTTTGCCCTCTGACTTGCAGGCTGAAATGTTAGCAGTCAGAAGCTTGTCTGTGTTTGAAAAAGAGGTTTAAAAATCCATTCTTTACATTTATGTCATTATTACAACTTAAGGTTCACGTACTAACATTCATTAAAAACAATACAAAGATTACTCATTAGGCATTCAATTTAAGACACCTGAGTTACCCCGGAAGCTATTACATATTTACATTGACTAAAAGGGTTCTAAATTTTAGATATTTTGACTTGCAGTCATCAAATATCCACAGTAGTTGAAACTACTGCTGATGGAACATTTAGAAAGTAAAGCATTTAATTTCTTTTCATGTGAAAACTTTAAAACAAGACTGTTTGAACTGTGATCAACTGTACATGAATGGGGCATCAACAGAAGTAGGGGAAATAGGTCACAGCTCTTTTTTCTCTGCTCCAGATACCCTGTCCACTGTGACAGAGAAGTCAATAGATTTGGGGGTGAGAAGAAAGTAGTCCTGGTTGCTTTAAGATGTACCACCCCTCCCATACTGAATGACATTTCTGTGCTCTAAGTCTGAGCACGTACCTACATCAGTGTTAGCTCAGATTAGGAATTAATTTTTGAAGCAGATCTCCCATGTGCCCCCAATTACCACATTTTGGTTTATATTGCAGAGCGTGCAAATTGTGTTCTCAGAATGAAGTAAGCCAGAGATGCACTCCAGGAGCCCACCTGATGTCACCAGTGGGTGCTGAATATCCATGGCCAAAATGGTCGAGGGAACACCTCCTTCCACCTCATCTCACACCATTGCTATGTAAGCAAAGGCGTCCAGTCCAATCCTTTTCACTTTCTAATCTTCTACTGCTCTTGCTCATCCCATAAATGTAGATATGACCTGAAATCCCCATTTCAAGCTAGACTGAGCATTTTCTTGAAAGAACTCTGTCTCCCTAATCCTGGGCCCTCATATGTCTGATGGTGACAGGCCAAATTACTAAACTGAGTGCTGCCTGTAATCAGCCCTATGGGCAGAAAAAGTCACAAGCTAAAAGCACACTACTCAGTGCCTTTAAATAAGGACCAAATCCAGGCTTAAAACTTCATCAGACAAAATTACGAAATTGAAAAATAAATCAACTTGTTTATACTGGTGGAGACTTTAGCTCCTTAAATTCCTTAAAGATTTTTCAAGAGCTTCTTCCAAAATATCTCCAGAAGATTGCACTGATTGTAGTTTCCAGAGGCATTCTCAGTGTTCCGAAGATATCACATTTATGTTTTGCAGCAACCCAAATCAGTGTGCCACCTATGGCAACAGGCCAAATCCCATATAATCCCATTCTCTTCAGCAGTTGTTTTCTCAGAACAGATGCTTTGAGCCCACATTAGATTCCACTGAGTGAAACCATCTGCATACCCTGTGCTAGAGTTTCTTCTTCTTCTTGAGCATAAATATATGTTCTCAAGAAAATGACCTTTGCATCAATACAAGTAGGTATCCCAATAACAGCATGTGCCAGCAAAAATTACGATCCCTCCTCCAGCATGGAGGAAGGGTGAGTAAGTTTTGATATCTCTTTGCTGCTATAAGCACATAAAAAGCTTCAGTGGAATCATATTTTTGTCACTTTCTATTTTAAACATTTCTGGTGCAATATCTCATTCACTTTTGTAGCATAAAACCTTAATGCTACCTATCTGACAAGATGACCTTCATCTAGCTGCTTCATAGTCTACAATACATGAAATCTGACAGAGAAACAGACAGTTTTACAGTTGGTCACTCAAGATCACATCTCAGTGCCAGTTTCAGACTCAATCAGCTTTGTCATGGCTTCATTTTGATCAGAGGGAATACGACCAGTTATTTATATGCCTTCTCAGAAAACTGGGGACGGCAAGATCTGTCACAAGCCGGACTCTAAACATGTTGATTAGTTCTAGTAAATTCTGTCACTGTTTGTTTCAGCATTTATTTAATTTTAGAAAGGGAGGTGTGTGTTTCTAACCTCTCATAACAACCCTGAGGAATGTGAGCTTTGGTATTTGACACAATTTGGTTTGGTGACCTTCACTTATATTGTAAATCATTCCTACATAAATACACAGAATAAGTACTTATAATTTCACTAGTGGTTTTGAGGGGATTGTTTGATTGAGGGGGATGGTTTTGGGTTGTTTGGGTTTTTTTCTTCTTCTTTGATGCAGCTAGCGGTATACACCAGTATAATATTTATCTCTTTGGTGCTTAATGTTTCTGGCACTAATTTTTTGATCATCTACCATGATGCTGGACAAATAATTCTACCTTATAATCTCAGATGATAGAAAGCACATTAGGATCATACAGTCCCACACAGCGAAGCTTTCAGTATCCTGCCAGCTCCAAGCATGAAAGCACAGTGGAATTGTTTATATGTTTTATGAATTACACATATTTATGAGCATAAGAAGGATCCAGATTCTAGCTGATATAACATCTGTACATGAAGATCCTTTGACCAACTATGGTAAACCTTTCCAAAAGAGAAAGATGGCTACAATTAGTACAGAAATGAAGTGCTTTCCAAGGAATAGTTTTAAAGGCATTTATCAACATAAAATATGGATAGTAAAAAGATATTTATCTGACAGTGTACTGAGACATCTTCAATTTACTCTGAAAACTATTTAATCAAGAAACATAGCAAAGCCTTAGTTTCATATATCATTCATGAAATGGAAAATATCGCACTATCCTCAGAGTGCAATTATCTGTTATGATTTGAAAATGGTGATTCCTAAATCATCTTCAGTGTCATTTTTTGCAGTACACACCAGATTTTGGGAAAAGACAACCCAGATTTTAAACTGGCTCAGGAGACCTGATTGGCACACGTCAGAAGGCAGTTTGACTAGAGGTTACACCTGAAAAATAACCATTAATTTCAAAAATAAACCCATTTTTTTTACACAATAAATATATTTTCAAGTATCTTCCTGATTATAAGGGCCTCTCTAAATATTATAGAATTAAAAAATTGTAACTTTCAAAAATTGCCATTTATTCAACAAATAAAAATCAAACTCTGCAATGGCGACCCAGAAATTTCTTATGACAGAGCCTCATAAATGGCTACATTTTTATATATTTCCTTTTTAGTTCACTTTCATATGGATGTAAATACACACACACACACACACACCCTACATACATGAGAATTGTGTAAAATAAAATTTTTTAATGTCACAAATGAGAAGCTGCAATCTGGAAAGTAATTACTCAGTCAGAGAAGATGTTATGGTCCAAGTTCTCAAAATACCTCAAGCTTTTGAGTGCTTTATTCCCCTGCCTTCCTTCTGACTTCAAGTTTGAATAATTCCATTGACCTTGGGGATTGTGTCTTTGACATTGGTCCAAGAAGTTTCATGTTTTAATGGACTATGATGTCATGTGCAACAAAAAGCTTATGTTCAAGGAAAAAGCCATCAACAGTAAAACACTGAAATCTTATGTAACTGAATATAGATTTTACTTGTACTCAGCAATGCATATTAATATGGCAGTGAATCACTGCAGCCTGCTACTGTAAGCAATACTGTTTAACGGGAGGCACTTAGAATAAATCTTGACAGTATACGAAAAATGTTTCCATTTTGCTTTGCTTTAAATTGCTAATCAACTGCTTTCTCTTGATTGATTCTCTTGATTCTCTTGATTTCCCAGTTATTTCAAGAAATGACTGTATGTTCAAATGAAAATAAACAGAATCAATGCACTTTTAAAGCTGTTTATGATTGTACACGAATGGCACATTAGCTACACTTCACAATAGATGCATTGTAGGGACTTTTCTTTCTAACTGAAATGTACTTGTCACGGAATAGATTACCTGCTGGGAACTGAGCAGGCTGTATATATATGCTAACCTATTTGCAGGTGGCTTCCAATTAAAGGCATTTCATTTCATTAAAGGCAGAGTTGTGACCTGCCTGACATAACATTTTCTGGGTATTAAAAATGTAACTTTTCTTGTCTTGAACATTCTGTCAGTGCTCCTCTAGCTGAGGCAAGGAGAGATGATTACTCCACTCATTATGATTTTGGTTGCTTTATCATTATGTGTATTCTTCACAGACATAATGATATCCTGCCTTAAAATGGGATTTTAACTGTCCAAGGAAACTCAGTTCTATACCTTGGCTCCTTGCCTTTTGATGGGTCAGAAAATGAGGCATTACTCATAATGGCTGCTGAGAGAACTCAGTTCTCTGTTCTCCTGGTAACTCTCAAGCAAAAGCCATTAATATCATGCTAAGAAGGGTACTTTGAGGTGTTTAATGTATGTTACAGCGTGTTTTTAACCCTAAACTTAAGTACTTTGCAACATAATTTTTTAGTTTTGTCAGCTGATACTTTACAAAGTTATTGTATAAGAAGAGCTATGTTTTGTGGGTAAAGCACCTCTCTAAATTGTAGCAAGGGGGAAATTGAGCAGAGGGAGATTTTTTAATAGACTGGCTGACATAGAAGTATATTTAGGAGGGGAATTTATGCGGTATCATTAAAATTTAATTTCTTGAAAAATTGTTGTGGGACAAAAGCAAGAGATTTTTTATTTAGACTCCCTGTTACTCTCCTCATCTACTCTTGCAAAAGCACCAGAGATAAGAAGTCCCTTACTCTGGGTGAGGAAGGTCGTGGCTAACACCTTGAGCATGCAACCTTATAAAGTCCAGCTCCTTCACTACCAGAAACTCACTGACTAACCTCTTCAGAAAGCTTGAGTACGAGAATACATAGCCTGGTCTGCATTATGTGGTGACTGGTCTGCATGTTTTCCTTCCAAACATCCACAGGAGGCCCTAATTTGGTGAATGTGCCCTTTTAAATAACTGTGTAGAATGCACTGTGCATGAAAACTACCCACCATAATGATTTTCACATAGTGGAAAAAGTTGTACTGCTGTGAGTTCTTAAAAAATATTAGAAAGCAAAGAACTCTTCCCTTATTTGTAAGGAACTGCTTCTCAACTTGTGACAGCATTTATGTGCTAAAGGACATAGGTGAAGATACTCTCCAAAATTAAACAAATTTCTTCCTAATGAATTTTCATTTAACCCATTTTAAAACTCTATAAATATCCCATTTCCACACACTGTATAGATATCTGAAATAGAAAGGCCTTACTATTTACTCTTTGTTCACAGCAGTAGTTGTTTTAGAAAGAGGCAGCTGGAGATTGACTAAGTTATTTCCTCTGGTGGTGTTCAGAGGATTCGGTTGCTTATAAATCCACAAATTTTTATTCCTAAGAAAATATCCTAAAAATAGTGCATTTTAAAATCACTGAATGCAATGGATTCCTGTGTATAAATACTTATAACTGAAGAATATACTACTTATAATGTTTAGCCTGATTTAACTTCTTGATGTTTATCCTGGGCATGATTCAAAGTAGCAGAAGTTAATGAAAGGTATCTGCAAGGTTATTAATTAAAAGAAAAAAATATCATCTTGCCTATAAGATACTATTCTTTGGAGTCTTGCAATATTTTTTAAATAATGAATCTTAATAAATGCTTCCTTATTCAAGTTAAACCTTCCCTAAATTGTTATAATTAAAACAAAAGCATCAAATACAGCATGTGTACAAATCAGGGGCTTCTTCTTTTGACATCAGTTTCTGGAATATTCAATGACATTTTTTGTGTTTTACTGTGGACTTTTAAGGAGTTGCAGCAATGGTGGAAAAATTTTTAGAAGTCCTGAAATTTCTGTAAAGTATGCTCAAGGCCAAACCATCTTCTGACCTCTCTCTGGAACAGGAAATAATGCACTGGATACATTAACAGTGACCATGATGAGGCAGGGAGGGAAGGAGAGAGCACACAGATCAGCCATACGGGTGCAGCATCAAAGTTGTCCAAGATTCCTCCCATTTTGAGATCTTGAGGTTTTGTACTACCACTACCACTGCTGAAAGAACTGAAGCCCTGAAAACAGAAAAGACATCTGAATAGCAATGACCATTGTCATTCGTTGCTCTTCATGTAAATAAAAATTCACAGAAGAAGCAAACATAGACAATGATCCAAATTCTTAAATGCTGTACTTGCAAACCAAAATATACTAAGCCTTTCCGTTTTCCAAGAATATATTAATCTGCTCATTTTAGGAAGCAATCGAAGATGGATAGCAACCATTTAAACAAGCAATCTCTTTCTAACCAAAATTAATGATTCATCCAATAAGTCAGCTAATTTTGTGCCGAACTGTATCCCAGATATTGCTGTTCCAAACTGACTTTACTTTTTGACAGATGTGCAGGACTTGGCTCCAAGCAAAGCCTTGACTTCTAATGTACGGAACAGTTCCTTAACTTTTAAGAGGTTTTACATAAATTTGAAACATTGATAACTATGGAGTTCAATAGTTCTTTATATTTCAGGCATTTTTGGGTTTTTTTCAGATTTCCTCTCCAATCCCCAAAGCAACTTATATTATCATATACCAGTTTCTGACTTGCTCAGCCCCATGGGAAGCTTTTTGGCTGTGGTGTAGTAACACAAAAAACCCCTGAAATCCAGGTGTGGTCTATCTTATTCCACTGTTGACAAGTGGTTTTACCCCCAAACAAGGACTGATTTAATTTACTTACTATGAACCTTTTTCAGCTTTAATTGCTACAGTAAGTTTGTAACTGTGCCTGAGCACTAGCTTTAGTATTCAACATACCAAGGGAAAAAGGAGTGTCACCAGAAAAGAAGCATTATTTATGTGAACTCTTCACTATATTTTGCAAACATGTGCTTAATTAGAGTGGTAATTAATTGTGCTTTCACAGGTGAGAGAAATAGATTTCTCTCAGAAGTAAGGTGCTGGTTCAGCAGAGGTAGCTTTTCAGTTTCACTTTTTGCTTATGCAATATGTGCACTTGGGCACATATCTGAAAAGCGCAAAAAGCTCTCCATCTGAAAATGGTTCTTGACCTATTAGTTCAAATGGTTCTGTTTATCACAGCTGTAGTAACCAGTGTTAGTGACACCATTGAGCCAAAAAATCAACTAATTTGGAAAGGTTCTGCTAGAGGAGTTGTCCACACTGTGGAGTCCCAATCAAACTACGTAGTGGAGAAAACTCTTCTTTCAATGTTTGTTTCCCTCATGTTTATTTGGACATTTTTCTTCTGATACAGTAGGCTTCTGTACACTGTGAATATTTTTTATTCTCAATAATTTTTCATATTTCCTATGTAAACCTATACATATCTGCTAAAACTGTACAATGCTTTATGTTCATATATTTAAGTTTCTTTTGCTATAAGCACGGTCTGTAAAGATAGAAATTTCCATTGCTTCAATACAGCACAATTCCACTATAATCACTGAGTGTAGCCAAAAGGTAATAGCTATATAGAGATAGAGATTAAAGTAATTCTGCAAACAGAATGCTGTGTTAAAATAGAACAATGAGTTAATCTTTTTCTGAAATTCCATTTTACAGACTGATCAGTGTAAAGTAACAGGAAAGTGAGGAACAGAAATATAATAAATATATTGAGCCTTTAAGAAATAAGTAGGGAGAAGTTAAGAGGGAGATGTTGCACGGGTAATAGAAGTGGTTCTTGCTGTAGAAAACTTCAAAAGAAATAAGAAATATAATTTCACTTAAAATAGAAATATGAAATAATATGTTAAGAGAAACTATGTTGATAAAGAATGCACTATTGACACCCCCTTCCTCACTACAATGATCCTTATCCAGCCTATATCATCAGAAGACATTATCATCTGAAGGATTTCTGCAGATCTGAGAGAAATGGATGGCCTTCTCATGTGAATATATATTCTTTTATGATTCTCAGAGGTGCAAGGGGCTGAACTGGTACTGAGAATTTACTATCTCCATTACAAGAGATGTCACAAGGCACATTAGGAAAACAGATCATGTGCTTATACAGCACAGTTTTCTTTTTTATCTATTACTGGGAAAAAAAGGCTAAATGTTTAAGCTCTTCTTAACAGTAAGTGGAAGTCTGCAACATGGGAGGCTCCAATGCAGTCACATTATGATACCTTGAGCTATAGTCTTTTGTTCATTAATCCAGAGGGCTTTGTATACACATAAAGGTAGTGCACAGATTAGCCTTTTCACTGGGCAGGAATTTAAGCCACATGGTTTTTAACATTTAGGAATCTGGGAGCAGTTCATGCACTGTTATTGTGCCTTAGCATGGAGGGTCTAAACTGTTGATTGATACTAATTGTGGATATGTGTCTGAGCCCCTGTTTTGATCTACATTAGCCCCTTTTTTCATTTGCAAGTTATGTAGATTTTCCAAGTGCATGCCACCCTTCCACCCACAGCAGCAATCACAGAGGTATCAAAGGCAGTTTTCAATTAACTTGTTCAGGTACTGGTGAACACTTCGCTGCAGAAGCCTGAATCTTGGAACAGAAATGACGGGTTTTTCCAAAGCAAAAATAGCACCTAACAATGTTTTTATTTTGATTTCTTTTTTTTTGTTCCTATTTTTCACCTCAGATAATCAAGGCCAATATTAAAGTCAGTAAATATATCAGTTGCATTATAGTCACTGTATCTCATTGGGAAAATAAATTTAGTTAGAGCTTCCACTCACAGCGTAAGGATTTAAGCCTGGAGACAGGAGGTTAATGACACTTTCATGCACTATAGCATTTTGTTAAAATCTGGTATGGTAGATGGAAATAGAACTTTATGGTGCTTACTGCATAAAAACTTAATATTCTCTCTCACCCTCAGCACAATCTGTGCCAGTCTAATATACAGTCCTGTAGTAAGCCAGCTTGATATTAAGAACTCTTTTAGCTCTGATGCTTCAAGCAACATTTTCTTGGTGATAGGAAGGAAAACCAATAAGGAAAAGCTTACAATTTTTTTCTTTCTGGAAAGTTCTACCTCAAATTTGCTAGGTTAAAATGACATGCACTATGTCTGCTTATAAAACAATGTCATTGACATGTACCTGAGCAGAAAATGTGAGAAGATATATACTGGAAATTTTTTCTTTTTAAAGACTGTGCTGTATTTAAATTTATCAAGATGATAAAGCTATGAAATTCCAGTTTACCCCTCAGGTCAGGAGCTATGTTTGCACAGTGGCAACCAAATCTCTGTTGAATTGGCTCTCCTGTTTTTCTGAGAAAAGCAATATAAACAGAAGATCAAATGCTTGTTGCTTTCTTCTTTAATTTGTCAGCACCTTCTGTCTAGAGGGGCTGTGGTGCCAGACAGCATGCTGCATAATGAGTGTAGCAGACAAATTACATTACATATTGTGGCATATCTACTGACATAGAAGTGCCCTGAAAAAACTAAATTATATCTTCTGTCTAAATCTCAGCCACCACACTGGAAGTAAGATGAAATGGATGGTGTCACGGTTTAAGCGTGACAATCCCAAATGTAGTGTCCCCTTCCCCTCCCCCCCAAGACTCCCAGATAATTCTGACTTGTTCCCCTCTACTTCCCCTCCCTCTTCTGGGGATGGAGTTGAGTACTGGAGACACAAAAGGGTGAAAATTACAGCTTGAGATGAGAACAATTTTCTGGAAACAGCAATGAGATAAGAAAATGAGCAGTAACTGCAACAATATTGATAAAAGAAGTATACAGAAATAGAGAATTATGCCCATGCAGAAATGTTCATTACAGAGGCTGACTGACCCAACCACAGACACCTTTTCCCTGACTGGAAAAAGAAACACCTTTCTTCCCAGAAGGGAGAGAAAAGAGTCCCTTTCCCCGCCCCCTGGCAATGACATGAGATGGTGTTTGGCTGTCATTTTTGTGTCAGTGACTTATGGGTTAAAAAGCTACTGCTTTCTTTAAATTAACTTTACCTATATATTCATGTCAATATACTCACAAGCTCTGGAGTGCTATAAGAAAGGACACACTTCCACCATGATTGCCCTTTTAAAAGCCATTGTGTTGTTACGGGTTTTCAGAAAGAACAGATTGTATCAGAGCACAGATAACCAGAGTGCAATAACAGAGCCTTTTTGATCTTTTCCAGATGAACACTAAAAATGTGTTTGAAACAATATTATATTGCAAATTTGGGGGAAAAGCCATTAAGGAATTTCTTTCCAAGAATATGGACATTGGTATCAAATCAAAGTTCAGGGAAAATTCATTAATATACGGATGACTGTCAGCAGAAGACAGCTGAGAAAGGGAATTTTGCATATTTGATCTTACATATAAACTGCTACAGCATAAGCAGGTCAGTAAAAATGTAACTGAAGTTTCTTTTTATTTTAAGAACTAAGTGCACTTTTGTTGAATAACTCCATATAATCATTCCAGAATTTTGGAAAATCTTGATCTTGAGCTTACCAGAACTATCTTCCTAGGATGGCATTAAACTTTTTGCTTACCTAATAAAAAGAAGCAAACATTTCATATTCACAGTTTAACCAGTAGAATGACAAGATTCTGTTGCCTTTGTTCATATTTTCAGTGTTAGCTTGGAGGAGCATCTGGGGTTAAAGTGACTACCTCTTTGTCAACTTTTTCCTTGTAATTCTATTTTATGACATCTTTATCTAGACTACCGTAGAGGAAAATCTGGTCAGCAAAACTTATTAGTTTGTCAGTGTTTCTGATCATTACCATGTCTTAAATGCAATTCACCAGGAAAAAACAAAGTACTATATAATACATTGGGAATCCTGAATTAAATTCATCATCTTAATTGCACAATTCTTAATCTTTCATAGACAATGAAATTCACAGTTGCATGACTAAGTGCAAGATTTGACAACTTTTTCAATTTAGTACAGTAAATTACAATTTCACTGAAGCACTCATTCTAGGTTAATTAAAATGCAAGTTGCCAGTAAATGAATTATGCAAATAAGATATTGCACAAGTCATGCAGTAATTACCAATTCTACATTTATAACCTTATTGATTTTCAATAACTTGCCCTAAATCTTAAATGTGTAATGTGTAATTAAAGAAAAGATTAAGAATGAAGTGATATGTGAGGGGTTTTGAAAATAAACTAATATTAAATCATTACTTTTCATTCTTTTTGCAATAAACCCTTTTGGAGATGCAAATTTTTATATGGTATATTTTATCACAGCTTGGCCAATCCCAGTTTTCAGCAGAGTTAGGACGATTTCCTAAAAAACATAGAATCTCTCATTTGTTACACAGTTTTAGAAGTCAGAACGTCAGTTCTTCATATTAATCATGTTATCTTTATAACTGCACAAGGAATAAGTCTTATTAAATTGACAGTCTCTGGAAGGAAGAAAATATTAAATTCATCTTTTTTGCTTCTTTGCCTTGTTTTCCTCTTCAGAAATTGTGTCCTACGGAGTTTTTGTGAGACACTCCAGCTTAAAAACAATCTCTCACTCCTATGTTTTGCCATTTCAAAGGACTGTTGTAAACTTCACCAGAATTTCCTTGTGATGCAAATAATCATGCCTAGAAAAGGGGCATCTCTACTGCAATCCCAGACTACAATGTGGATATCTCACTCCCAGTGCCAGCTGCAGGAGCTCACACAGGACTGTCTAACTCTCTCACCACCCAGAAGCTCAGTTGTATCACAGCTGGAAAGTATGAGCATGATTTAATGGGCAAAAATTTTGAATATTATTAAATGCTAAAGTTAGCTCTGCACTATAAGATCCCTTCTGACCTGTTTTAGTGTCCCTGTCTCAGACACTAATTGCTGTTTTCCCCCAGGAACCCCCCAAATTTTTGCCAGTAATAAGATTTATAAAATGTGGATTGATATGGAAGTAGCATTACTGAAACATTTGTAACTGAACTAGGAGCAACAGCAGAAGTTATACATCTGCATACAAAAGTAAGAAACAACTGTCTCTTTGGTTAATTAGAATTTAATTACTGTATCACTTCATTAATGACTTTTAAAATGGTTTCACTTTCTTTTCATTGTAACCTCGGGGCATCTGAAAGGTATTTCCTTTTAGTGGTTTGTATTCTTCAGCCTTCCCAAAGAAACTACTGCAGAGCATAGTGGTACAAAAGGTCAAAAGTCTGCTGGACTTCACACACTTGACACATGTAGAGGTAATTGCCAGATACCAGTATGATTTCAGCTGCTGCTGGCTACTAGCTAAGGTTCAGGCAATTATCTGTGCCTAAAAAGTACAGTAGTCCTGGAAATATTCTGGATACAAGAGGAAACAGCACTAGATGGTCCAGTCCACCCACTCAGGGCTGCCCCTGACCCACCACTTAGCAGCACTTTCTCCCCAGTCCTAGCAAGTCCCCAGAGTCCGTGGTGGCAGCAGGAATCAGGGCTTGCCTCTTTTGCATTTGTTTTAGCATGGGCAGAACTGCCAAAGGAGTCATTCATCAATCATCTTTATGCTCCCTGGAGAAATAAGGCATCATTACATTTTGCTGGTAGGTGGTGCTGTAATAAGCAAGAGAGAAAGAGAATTACTCTACTTTGTCCTCATGTATAGGTATAGATATAACATACAAAGGTTAAATACAGGTGGGATTCAAATATCGATTATTTAATTTCTTGTTGATAACAGCTTTTAGTCTGAGCTGTGCATTAGTAAACCTGCCTTAAAATAAACATCTACTGCATCCAATTTTAGAAATACTTTGATGAAAGTTACATCAGCTACATTCAGTCACGTTTTAAGTTTTCTCAGGGTGTCCACAAAGGATACCAAAATACTGTAAAACTCATGCCTAGTTTGCAACACAAACATGGAAAAATCTGTGTAGTTTCTATGTGAGAGGAAGTCCCAGGTGGAAGATTCCAGCCAAAGGAAATTGCTACTGCCTCTCCTCACAATTATGGAGACCCCTTTGGCTAAAAAGAGCCAAAAATAACTTTGGATATTCAGATGTTCTAAAATCTTGTCTCCCCTCATCCAAGCAGCCAGGTTAAGAGAGATCTATAGACTGTCAGAGGAAATCATGCCTTGCTCACTCCTTCCCAGACCTTCATATTCTCTTTTAATATGGTCTGTAGATGCCGTAGTCTCATGTGGTGTGTTATTTACCAGATATGTCAGACAGCAAACATCAAGGTCATGTGAAGGTTTCAGCAATAAACAGGGTCTTTTCAGAGCCAAGATATGAAAATTGTTCAGTTTTAGAATAGAAGGAATATGAATCACTTAGAAGAGACTAAGCAAGGAATTTTAAGACAAGGTGGCAAAAGAAATGTGAATTGCAGCCTCAAGTGGCACAAAGGAACTGAAGAAGGTCTGTGAAGACTCACTGAAGTACTGTGCTATGTGGAAGCTCTGGGAAATGCTGAGCATGTGTACTGCTCTGGCAGATCTAGTGGCAAAACTGTCTGATTTCAATTCACAAAATTAATACTTAGAACAACCTAAAAAATCAGTGTGATGAAGATTCAGCCTTAATGAATATATACAAGTGATTAAGTGTTCCACATCGAGAAGATATCTAAACTATATTGCCTGTTTGCATTAAGTAAGCAAAAGTAACTTCAGGCAAAATCCAGGGCCCGTGTTTCAGAAAAGAAAACATTTAAGCAACTTTTGAGAAAGCAAAACTAAAACCTGACTAACTAATGTGCTAACTAAAAGTAAAGAATTTGCTAAAGATTGTAACATCCACTTCTTCCATATCTGAATTTTGACCTAGCACTTTAAGGACTATTCAAAATAATTTGCATGTGTAAGTTTAGAAATTAATGTCATTTTTGCTTTTTTCCATTTTCTTAAAACAAACAAACAAACAAACATGCCCCCCTCCCCAAACAAGCAAACAAAAAGAGTCCCAGCCACCAAACCCCACAGGTTATTAAAAAATTCCCTAAGAGACCTGGAATTCATTGACTTTAAAACTAACTCGGTGCAGGGAGTGATCTGGCATGATCCCGGATAAGGACATTTGAACTGCACAAAAGGCAAAAGCTTGCTAACAATGAAATGTAATAGACTGTGGAATGATCTCCCCAGGGAAATAGCAGTGCTTGATGCCTAAAACCAGACTAGATAAAGCAACAGGAAATACACTGTTGTGCACAAGACCACAATATAGTATGGCCAAGAAGTGACTCACTTTCTTTTCTCTCTGAATATCTATATTTCTGTGATATTGTTGTGGTAACAAGCAGCTTTACAGCTCTTTTGATAATATCCATTAGGTAATGGAAAACCAATGGCTATGTAGCAAATGGATAGGGAAGTTTTGTCCTATTTGATATCAGAATGGAAGGCTTTTGGCAGAAGGGAGCAGATTTTCATCCAAAATCATTTCATGAGCTGAGGAAGTTCCGAATAGACCACAGCCCATCACGATGTGCTAAAAGCCCACAAGGAGGGGGCTTCAATGCACACTAAGGTTCAAAAGAATGCTCAGCAGGAATAAGAGCCATGTGCAATCATTAGAGGTATAAGACGTTATTGTCACTGACTATTTTGTTCTGAGTACAGCAAAGTTCTCTACTGATTTCTAAGTATTTCTGTTCCTGGACATTACTGCTCATCTTCTTTCTGCTGAGAGTGGAATATTTCTATCTTCTTTACCGTTCTATAGAACTGAAACAATAGCATCAGCAAAACTGGATGCAATACAAAAGAAACAAAGAAATTTCTTGCTTTGAAAACTCAATGAAAAAAACTTCATAAAAAACCATGAAAGGAAAATAATTTACAACAGAGAATGGCTGCAAGTGTCAATTTACTTTAAACTGAACAGCAAAAGGTGTTTCTTTGCAGGAACAAGAAAATTGCACTGGGACTAAAATAGTACTGCTTGGTTTAAGCCTGTTAATGGTGAGAAGGGTAGCTACAAAGAAATGCCTGTGACAAAGGCACATTTGTTCTGTTGAGTGTTGCAGTTGTCTGTATGACAATGTGCTTTTCATATTAGTCCAAATAAATAGAAAGCTATTTCTAAGCAAATGGGAATTGGAAGTGGGAAAAAGGGAGGCATTATGTGATCTTGATGCCATTGAGCTTTAGGAAAAATTAATTTTTCCTTTGTTGTAAATTCTTTTATCATGAGAATCTTTATCAAATGCAACACTATGTTTGCAGCAATGTCCTGAGGCAATAGCAGAAGAAAAACACTCAGTGCCACAGCAAATGATCAGATTGTACAGGGGCAATCAATTCAAAGCAAAAACAATAACATTTAAACAAATAACAATAAATGATGCAAAGCAAAGTAACTCTTTAATTAAAAGGCAGCCTTCAGAGAGATGAAGGACCTAGACAGGAAGAGATATCAAATCTTCATCGGGAGGGCTAGTGTGAGGAATAGCAGTTCAAGAGAAAAAAAATGCTTTCTAAGGAAAAAGGATTTTTTTCTTTTACAAAATATGTTAAATCAGATTTTCAAACCTAAGGATCAAATAAAAGAAAATTGATGGGAAAGACTGATTTGGTAGACAGCTGCAAAGAATCATTCAGCTCCAATTTTTTTTTCTTTTGAAAGAGTGATGAAGAATTGGTTAACAGTGCAATCAAATCTGTCTTCTCCCTACTAGAGATGTCCTTATAAGAAAAAAATCTATAACTAAATAACAAGTCATGGACTTTTCAGGAGAGGTGACTCAGCCTGGATGATGTGACTATTCTGGCTGAAGATCCTGTTGCAGTCAATTAGACACCACTCCTGCATGTACTAACATTTAATTTAATTAAGATCTGAAAGAAAGGCACTTATTGCTTCAGGTCAAATACATCTGAACATGGTATTCAACACTAAAAAACAGAATAACAGACTACACAAAATAAAACACCCCACCTGAAAAACCAAGTGATTAAACCCAAACATTGATCATCTAGGAAAGAGAATCTGGGAGAGTATTTCCTTTGAATTAGCCTCAAGCATCTTCCTGAAAAGAAGTTTGAACTTCAGTCAGTCTTCATCCTTTCAGAGTTTGATTAAGTAAACAGTTGTCCAGTTGTTGAGGCCTGACATACTGTAAAGCTGAGTCCATTTTAGCTAGATTAGCAAGTAATGGAGTACTCAAAAGACTGATGCATGCTGGGAAAATCCCAGTATTAGTGATGGTTAGTGTAAATCATATACTCTTAAAAGTAGAAAAAGAAGAAAAAAAATGCAAAGCTTATAGGGAAAGGTAATAAGTTGCATAAAAACAGATGACCTGTTGGAAAAAAAAAAGAAAAAACATCCCACAACCAGATTCTTGGGCTTACCAGCATTTTTTTGAGTCTGAAGTACCAGACATTGCATATGGTCTCTCTTTACTGCCTTTTCCAAGAAAACGGAGAGTGTTCCCACAGTTTGCCTTTCCTGATATATCTGCACATCTGTGTTTGAGTAGGACTTTTTGGGCAAAAACACATGCTCGTTTTCCCCAAGAGGCCAAATTCAGTGAAATGCACATTAATTGTATTGATACCTGTTCATTTTTCCACCCACTATTTGGATCAAAACTGTGAATCTTACCAAGACCTAACAAACAAAATCTTTATTGGAATTTCGAGGTACATATTCCAAGTTTGAGAAATCCCATATAAAAGGCTGTGCACAAGTGACTTCCTTGTGTTTCTGGCAAGAAATAAAGAATGGAAATGGCAATCTTCAGCCCATTAGATCTTGGAAAAATTATGACGAAATTTCACAGGATGAAGACATGGAACCTTGTTCAGTTTTTTCTCTGCTGTATTTCAAAAATTTCTTGTAAGTGATGGAAATGTTTGAATGTATTTGATTTCATTTTTGTCAAGTTTCATGCATCTTTGATGATGGAACTATTAGACAACATGAACATGAGTTTCACAACAGCTGTTCAGGCACATCACTGAAAACACACACTTCAGATTCAAAGGGAAATCTTGGCTGCTTAGTCCTTTTCAAAATGATGGCATTTATTCAAGAGACTCACTTCTGCCCTCTTTTTTTCTAAAAGAAAGCATTCAGTCACATACATGTGTAGCTTCACTTTCTCATCTAGAGGCCAATCCTGAAATCCTTTTCATTTTTCATCCTGGCAGGAATTTTTATTTTCAAAGGAAATAAAGGTAGAGTAAGGATTTCAGGAATGGCCACTATTGTCTATGTTCATTTCACTGACATTCTTCAGTTTTAGGGGTATTAGTTTTGTTCTTTTCCTGGCCCATCTCTCTTCAATACAAACTTACAATGCTCACTAGTTTAATGTTCCAGTCTTCCAAAAATACCATTTTTAGAATGGTTTAAGGAAAACATTGTTACAGTGTTCGATACCCTGGGGCATATAGCATTTTGCAGGAGAGAAAAACAAAGTGTGTTTTTTTCTGATAGAACTAGAGAAGTTAAATTTTCAGCACTTTGTGCCCACAGGCAAAGTGTACAATTGTCTTAAGTCCAGTCTTTGAAGCTGCAAGAAATCAATTATTTTTTTTCCTGTGCTAATATTGTGCTTAGATCTCTCCACAGCACTGGAGCCAAACTTGAGCAGTTTTACTTCCTGTGAACAGACCAATAATAGCCATAATTATGTCGTACTGAGTAATCTGAGAGCAAGTTCCCTCCCTGCCTCGGAGTACATGAATCTTAATTTGGATTGTAGATTTGTCATAGTTTCCTGGTTCATAGCAAGTGAATGGATTTCAAGGTTTTGGAAGTTCACTGTCTTGTTTAGAACCACTGGTCAGTACTTCTGCAGAAGGGATGGACTAGCAAGTTGCTTTTTAGCAAAAAGAAACCTAACACATCTTCATGGCCAGTAGTCTTGCTACTGCTTTTCATATTAGTATCTATTAGCAACAGAATAAAACACTCCATCTTTTTTCTTGGGAGTATGTTTTGTTGATCCCAGGCAAAATACTGTCAGTTCCATCTTCCTCACAAGGAAACAGGTAAAGGCAGTTAATGACCATGCCAGGCATGATGCACTGGGTAAAAAACAAGGCCAGGAAAAGAACCACGAGCATTTCTACATCTCCTGCTAAATTTATTGAAATCCTCAGTTAGAACACTCCCCCTCCTCCCAGTGTAACATTTCTGGTAAATTCTAATTGGACACTAAGAGATTAAGTTTAAGCATCATCTATAAAAACCCTCATTCTGTTGTCTTTTATAGTATCTGTTTTGGCACTGCAAGTTTTCCTTACTGACAAAAATAAAAGAACCTTAGTGAAACATATCATTGCATTCAAATCACATTTTTGAAAAAAAAAAATTACTTGAATATCACAAATCTAGTACAAAAAAGTTCTTAAAAACCGGACTTTATTGCGCTAGCTATTTTTGATCTTGTCTGAGAACACAACACATCTGTCAGCAGACAACAGGAAAATGTAGTGCTGAGATGCGGTCCAACAAGTGAATACACCATTTTGTTACATTTTACTCTACTCTTACTACTCTCCAAATTAATGTCCCAACTACCAGAGCTGAAAATGGGAACACCAGAAGCATTTTATGTCCAACTCATGGAGTGATTGACAAAGGCATACGAAGGTACAGACATAGCTACTAGTGACCTCAATATTAACTTTAGTTCTTAATACATTATTAAAAGCTGTTCCACCAATATGTATTGTTTTTGTATAAGGTCAGGGAGTTTTGGTACTTTCTAATTACAATGGATTGAGCTTGATGAATAATCCATTTAATTTAAAGACATCTCATTCAAGAAACAATCTGAAAGTAATAACCTTCATTAAGTCTGGAAGTTCTGTCCTAACTTTCCTTAATGTTTTCAGCTGTTGATATTCACCTTTGAGTAATCTGTACATACTAAGGGATGTACAATCAATTCATTGATCTCTGAATTTAGAACTTACATCATAGCTGAGCTCTTGTGGTGCACAATACCTGTGACAATTATGATCAAAGGATGAAACTAAATATGAGTGACTTGAACACGGAGAAATGTGCTCCTACAGCAAATGTGTCCCTTCAGATGAGGACAAGCCACATGCAGTAACCTGTTCAACTGTCTCAAAATCTTCATATTTCTCTACATTTCATTTTGCATTGTGCTGATCTGGTGACACTGCCCAGTAGCATATCTGCATAGGACTGAACAGAACTTATAGGCACACTTTTTTAATAATGTATCTCGGAGTGAAAGATCCAGTGCAGAAGTGTTCATTGATGAGTAGAAGAGCCAAATATGCACTCATGTTGTCTTATTGTTTTTTAAATCTCACCTTCTTCAAACCCTAATTGTAAGACTCTTTCTTCTCTTAAAGATTACCTTTACTTGAATTTAAGTGTACATATATATATATGTATATGTACACACACACAGAAAACCAGAGGAGGAAGAACGTAGAATTTATTATTGAATAACCCTACAAGCAAAGTTTATTCATTTTTATTAATCATATTCTGTCAGCTGGCATGTCTGAAGTCTTCTAATTATCTTGCTGAATTAGCAGTCAAGTGGCTTTATTTGTTCTTTGAATTTATGGGGTCCACTTTTATTTAAATGATTAATGATGCAAATTAATCAACCACTGAATTTCTGCAGAAAACTACCACCTTGGGAAATAAAGCCAGAAATTAAATTAGCTCGTTTGAGGTGTGATTGAACTTTTTTTCCCCTGAAAGCAGGCACTTTACAGTTTCAGATAAATGAAAAAACCTCAATAACTTTGGTTTTAATTTGTAATGTGAAAACCTTCAAAATAAATTCAGGCTCAGAGTCTTATGGCAACTTGTTCCACAGGTTATATATGTGTTACATATTATACCCATATGCCAGTACATGCATGATGTAGATTGGAACACAATTAAATTCATGCTTATTGATTTGCCTTTACAGAAAGGGCTGGGGCAATGAACTTGTGCCATATGCAAGAGCAGCAGTGTTCCCCTCTGCTGGAAGAAGACCCTCCCCATCCATGTGGGCAAAAGATTCACTCCCTTGAAAGGCCAAGTGAATCCCAAGTTTTTGCCTTCTCCCTTTTGCAGTTCTTTTCTCAGTGTGAGATTCCCCACTGCAGCAGACAACAGGAGCACATTTAGATTGTTTGTAGGTATCAAAAGACACTGATGATATCCAAATTTCTACTTTCTGTGTTATAAGCTTTTAAATCCACACACACATATTTCATATTCACAGCTCATTGCTTGTCCCTGTTTTTAGCTACCTTTGACTGCCTGTAAATTTGTTACCCATAGTAATAGACTGTCAGAAACAGCAAAATAACTTTGCTTGCCTATGTCAAAACCTTGAGTAGTCTCAGCGGCGACTGCTCCATCCCTAGCACAGATGGAGGAACTGAATAGACCATCCTTACCATAGGAGGCCAGGGCCAGGCTTCAAGAGCAGCCGATATGCAAACCTCCTGTTCCTCTGGTAACAGCAGCCTGAGTAGTATTTTTGGGGTTTGGGTATTTTCCATGAGTCCATTTTTCCACTTTTTTCCTTAACAGCCTCTGTTTTTGTATAACAAAGTTCAAGGTTGTCTGTACCTAGCTGGATCTGAAAGTTAGATGATATCAATTTAGCTGATGTCACAAGGTTTCAGTTCTTGAAATCAGCTGGACAAGGAAATTGGCTTTCGTGCTTTCAGCACAAGTGTGGTGAGGAACATGTAGGGCTACCAGATGGGCTTTTACATCAACAGCAGACAGAAAACAAGGGGAGAAGTGTGCCTGCTGCTGGATGGGTTTGGAGCCCTGGTTGCATAGTACAGAGGAAAGGCTGAGGTACTTAATGTCTTCTTTGCCTGGAACTTTGCCACGAAGACTGGCCCTCAGGAATCCCAGGCCCCTGCCACCAGGGGAAAGTCTGGAGCTAGGAAGACTAACTCTCCATGGAGGAGGTCTTAGGCTAGACAGCACTCCCTGTCAGCCTCAGCTGTACTGTGGTTCTGTGGTTCTGTAAAAGGTGAGAAAATTTCAGTCTCCAATGTCCGGAGAAGAGCTGAAATAAAAATAATGCTGAACTTAAAAATCTCTAATTGTTGAAAGTTTGTCAGTATATACTGATTTATTTTGCTAGATCTCATTCTCTCCATGTCTCACGCCATTTAAGCCTAGTTCTTTCAGCTTGCCTGACACTTCTCACAAGATGTGAAGATATTTGCATTACTAGATCTTAAAAAATTTTAGGGGTAATGTGGTCAGCACAACATAACTCTTGTTTAAAAAGGAGTTTCGCAGTAGAGAGGTTCAATTTAATATTCTCTGTTTATCCCACACTGTACTGAAGTTTTCAAAAGTTGGAAAGGTCCATTTGCAAAAGTCTGGAGTGATTTTCCTTCGTTATAAAAGTTAAGAATACCAACTTCTGGCCCACATCTTCCTTGCTCATATGAGGAACTGAATGACCCCATATGTAGTGACAAAATAAAGGATCCAAAAATAAAATAAGAGAGAGGAATAAGTCCTGCTGTGGAATTAAACCTTTCCATTGGTTTCAAAAGGCAAGCTGCCTTGAGGCAGGTTCAGCCTGGTGACACAGCTATCTTTCAGAATTTACTTTCAAGATTAATTTGCTGATTCAGCATATGGCTCTTGTCTCTCTGTAAAATAAGAAATAAATTCTCTATTAATCTTTTGACACCTTGGCTTTTCTAGAAAGGGAAGCCTTTAAATGAGAAGTGCATTTTAACTGTTTAGTGTAGTTAATGAATTAATACAATTTAGGTCCTTGTGTCCTAGTCAAATTCGATCTTAGATAATTAATTTCTTCCTCTGATGCTCTCAGTTCTACTGGTAAATTTATTTTCCACTTTCCAATCTTCATTATGATGTAATAACATTACTACATAATCTTATCACAGTTGTTTTGTTTTAACACAGGAGGATACAGCTTCAGGGGTGGAAATTAATAGCCATTCTGTGCAGTAAATACATCAGCTTAGAATTGCTCTGGGGCCAAAGCATACTCCACACTTATGAGTTTCAATTGGTTTTCCACAAGGAGCTGCACAGGTCTCCATCCACAAATGGCAGACATACATTTTCAGACAGTTTGTCTATCCTTAAAATTCAAAAGTTCCCCTTTTACATTTACTTGAACAGACACACACACACACACACGTACAAATGCTGTTTCTCCCTTCAAGGCTAACTAAAACCTCACTCTGTTTTTTCCCTTCTGATTTTTTTATGGTTTATATTTTCAAAATTGAATTTGTCTGATGGCTCACTGTGAAAAATAAACACAAAAGAGCTCTTTTATTTCCCCTTCATAGTTTGTGGAGGGAAATAATTTACTTTCTAAGAAATGGTCAAGATGTAGGTTTATGGCTTGTTCAGTGAAGATAGTCTACTCATATTTCAAAGCAGAACATGAAAATGAAGGCAGCAGGGTTCTCTTCTAATAAACAAATTTTAATAATTTTTACTGCATTTTCCTCTCACAACCAATTTTCTTCAAAGGAGGAGATTTTCTGTCTTAATTTTTATGTTAACTATTCTGATTATTTCACTGAAACCTATAGGTCTTATCACTTCACTTGCAAAACTTCACTTGTAAAATTGTCATTTGAAACTTGATTTCTAGCTAGAAGCAGATATAAAAGTTGCCCAAAGAATGCTGACTCAAAACAGTGTCCTAGTTTACAGAGGGATGTGACTGCTTTTCTTACCACATCACAAGTCACTGAAACCAAAGAATGTCAGCACACCTCAGATTGTCTTTTTATTTGTAAAATTCCTGGGTCAGCTTTACTTCCTTGCTGATCATTTATCTGGGCAGGTAGAGGTTTATAACTGCCAAGAAGATGAACAACTATGATGTAGTTTGCACAGCTGGGCTATTTCTAAATAAACCTCAGGAGATCCTTCAGTGACGTATTTAGCAAAAATACAGGAGTAATTCTCTTCACAATTCCTCTGCAGCAACATGGTTTGTTTGGAAGCATTTTCTCTCCCTCTCATTTGTAGCAGAGCGATTCTGTTGCAATCAGTGACCCTGCTGCTCAGTACAGCAGGTTACTATTTTCCATTGTTGGTAAATTGACCAATTTGGATCCAGTTCTCCGATAATTTTAAGCAGCCTTCACTTTGACCAGTTCTCAGGGTTGAACTTTAATTATCTTTAACCACAGACTTTGGATTTCAGAGTTCACTTCATTCATCATCTTATTTTTGTTGTTATGACAATTTTAGGTTAAACTTAGGCAGATTCAGCTGTCATTATTTTTCCTTCAAAATTATTGAACAATCGATTCGAATTTTTTTTCCAAAATATAATTCAATTACTATGAAATTAAAATTTTCCACAGGAATCTTGCCAATAAATTTATGTATGGAGTTTTTCTAAAAATATTTAGGCTTCAATGACATTTTAATACTTTAAATTTTCAGTTAACAAACTAAATTTTGATTTAGTCTGATTTTAATGTTTATAGACATAAACATTCCCTTTTGTGTTCCACCGAGCCCTCTTTCCCTTCTACAGTCAGCTTTTCCCTGACTATATCTTCCATGCAAAAATGTGGTTTTGCTTCTGGTTTAAGTTTGTTTATGGTGGTTAGAGGGTATGGCTGAATTTGTAACACTAAACTACATAGGAAACACAGTGACATGAATGATTTTTAGCTGATTTAAAATGAATGTTTCCAACATTTTTTCCAAATACTTCTCTTTCTGATCTTTGTGTCTGAGAAAACATTCAATAATGTGGAAAATAAATGTTTTATCACTCATTATTTCTTTTGGCAAAAATTATAAATCGCGACCTTTGGTTTGGTTTTGGATGCATTTCCTCATAAACCACACAGAGACAATGGAGAATTCTCCTAAGCTACACAAAAGGAATGTGCATTCCTCCTTGTTTCCCAGGCTAACCATTATTTCCTTGTTGGTTTAAAATGCTTAAATAACATATCAGCGTCCTTGTCTAGTACATTTGGCTGCAAGAAGTGATGATTTTTTTGGACAATGCAGTTGTATAACAAAAAAATTGTGTTACGTTTTCTGTGTACACATTAAGTCTGAATTCTTCAATGACAAGTAGGTCAGTGAGCAAAATATCATGAATGTGTATGACCAGAAAAGGAAGCTCAGAAAATTTTGTCACTGGAAAGTTGAGCTTGACAGACATGTAGACATTGATTACAAAGACAGGTGCACTAGTCTTACTAAATATGAGTATGAAGAAAGAGAGACTTTCTACTTCTCATAACAATAATGAATATAATGAATATACTAAAGTATGTGCTAAGTAATAAAAAATAATTTTAATGGGAAAGTAGGATTCATCTTTTGAAGAAGCAGAACTACTGTCATTAGCAACTTTGGCAGGTGTCAGACTGAATTTATCTTTGAATTGTTGTATGATTAATTCAGATGTGGCACAGGAACCTGTGATTTCCCATCAAATTTGCTCATTATAAAGGAAGGACCTACCACATCTGTCTCAAAACCATTAATGAATGCTGAACAGGTTTATTCTACTATTAATAAAAAATGTTCAAATGACAGTTTGAGTTATAAACTGTTCATCTTTTCCCTGCCTGCTGATAATTTTACTACTAAATGGAGAAGGGAGAGCAGGATTTTTACAGGTAAAATACAGTTGGCTATGTTAAAAACTATGCTCTTTATGTATCCTTTATAATTACTGGAGACAAAGACAATTTAAGTGCCCTGAATTCTATTTTGGACAATCCTGACTGTACTTTTATGTATGTCTGCCTTGGTATATATACAATACATTTATCATACAACTATACACACAGAAAATATGTTATTGTACATGTAGGATGTGTATAAACACACATATAAGTATGTAGGTATCAATATATATATTATGTATGCATATACACACATATGGCCTTGGATACCTCATACCTGTATGTAGCGTGAAGATTAAATAACTTGGTCACCTGATGTTGCAAGTCCCAGGTAATTTCATTGCTCTCACTGAGACAAACTTTAGTTAGGGATATTTTTAGGAGAACATCTAGGAATAAGTCTTTGATTTCTATCTAGCATTGCTTTGAGTCCAGACAAAAAGCTTTTGAAGCTTTAGTTTTCCTCGTACCTTGTACCAGCAAAGGTGAATGTGAAATATGGAATGTTCTTGTGGTGAAATCACAGAGAAATACAAATCAAGCTCAAGGCAACAGCCAGTTCATCTGCTGATAGGACAGCCAGTATCTGGCTAACTAGTTCTCAAAAGAACTTCAGCAACGGAACTCCTCAAGTCCTCCATCGATCCATACCAGTTCCTCACTACCCTTGTTGCAGTGATGTTTTGTACTCTCTGGTTTTGTGCTTTATGTCCATTAAATCCATTATTTCTTGTTCTGTTCACAAGTGTTGAAAAAAGATGTTGCCTTCTCCTTCATAGTAGCTCTTTGTACACTAAAAATAAAATCACCATTCTTCATTCTTGACACCTTTCAGATAAATTAACGGAGTACTTTCTCTAGGTATCATCTTTTTTATATCAGAGCATTCTTATTGGTCTCTGGGGGTCTTGTCCTAACTGGTGAACATCTTGTTTGGGAATGAATTCCCCAAAATTGAGTGCCCCTCTAACTGAAGCCTTCCCAAAGCAAAATTAAAACCTAAGATTCTGGGGTTTTTTGTAGATAAACTTCTTTTTTATAGGATCAATATGTTTTTTATTCAGCTTGTGCTCTCTTCTAAATCTAGATGATTTTCAGAAATGGTCTCTAACTGGTTGTTCTCATGTCCTTTATTGTGCAACTGATTTTAATGTCACACTTCTGATTGATTTTCAGACTATTTCTTGAGTATATCAAGAATTGTCCTTTGTCATTTTAATCTTGTCCTCCAATAGGCTTATTGTCCTGGTCTGATGTTGTTTTGAAATTTAAAAATTGAACAAGACCATTTTCTGTTACACCATGCACTTCATTAGTGAAAGTATTGGATAGAAGTGAATGCAGTTTGATTCTGCAGAGACCTATCTGAACACTTTTATTTTCATAGAGAATTGATGGATTACTTCTTGTATATGATTGTCTAACCTGTGTTGCACAAATTTCAGAGGCTTTGTTAAAGCTGTTGTCCTGGCTTGTCAAGGTGGTAGCAAAGCTCTACTGATGGCAACAAGCCCCAGGAAATCTCCTACTTGTTTCCCATCAGCAAGATCTGATGAAGAAGAGAATTCGATTATTTGATATGATTATTCATGAAAAATCCATCCTATTTCTTATTTATCTATTTGTTATTTTCCAAGTTTACAGGTAGTCACTCTCTGCTTCAAGTTTTTGCTGGGAAAAGAATTTAAATCTGAAATTCTCATGCTACTCTGCTTTCCATGCTAAAGGAAAATATTTCCTTTCTTTGTTTACAACTGCATTTGGATTTTGTGTTTGTTTGATTAGGTTTGTTTCTTTGTTTGAAGTTCATTCTTCCTCCAGCAGTTTTCATATTCCAGTGATTCTACAATGGGGAGCAGGGCTGGCTGGAGGGCATCCAGGAGCAGCACCAAGTCCTTTTTCCCACTGGGAAAGGGTTGCACTCAGAGATTTGACAAACCCCTAACTATCCCAATAATCTCTAAATTCATCTTCCCTGTTCTTATTGAAGATCTTGCTGATTTTCCTCTCCTACCAGCTGCACTAATCCTCTAGTCATAACCTGACCTTTTTAGGGAAGATTGTTTCAAAAAAGACTGACATTCTGTTCTTTTCAGTATCACGTGCAACTAGCTTCCTTGTTTCACAGAGGGAGTAGGCTAACTCTTGCTTCAGACTTCTTACCTTAAGCTATTAATGCACTTCTAAAGCAGTCATTATTCCTGGTGTGGCTTGCTAAATGCCTCTATTTCTGAATTGGGCCTTTTTGATTTTGTCTCTACCAGCTCGTACTATTCCTTTACAATCCTCTCAACAATGTGATCTGATTTCTACTGTTTGCTTCCATCTCGTCCAGAGGTCCCTGAGGAATTTGCCGCTGAAACAAGATGAACACCTATTGTGTTTGTCAATCTCTTCCTATGCTGTGACGTGTTTATGTGATTAACATGCCTTTTTAAGTACCAGCCTTCCTTAACAATTTTTTCCTTTTAGAATTGCTTTTCAGATCAACAGCTCTGCACAGAAATTACTTAATAAATAATTACAAAGATTATTGCTTACCCAAAAGGACCAATACCTAGGCATAGTTTTCATGGCATTTTTTACTCATTAATTTTGACAGTTATAATCACTAAGGGTAGATATTTTGAGAATGTGCAAAAATTAAGTGTAGGAGACAAGTTTCAGAGAGACAGGCAAGCTGTCTTATGAATCATCATACACACTGTCATGCGCCTAACTGTGACCAGCTACTTTCAGCATCAGCCTTAATGAAATTAAGTGTGTTTCTTATACAAATGCTACCCATCAGCAGAGGAAGAATAGATTCCAGCTTACACTGAAAATATATGTGAGCCCACAACATCTTTGAGGTGAGGATTTTACACTTTAACCAAGCAGGATGTGTGCCTCTATCCTTAGGTTAGGATGCTTTTAAAGAATAACTTTCTTGAGCAAGTGGAGGACAATTTACTCACAATTAATAATTTGCTTCTCTTATTTTTAGACTTAAGTGGACTAGAGATATGGAAACTTTTCAATTTTTTTTTTTTTTTTTTTAAATTTCATTTTAAGATCATACTACAAAAACAGCACAAAACCAGTTTGGATCAAAAAGGGAACATACAAAGACTTGTCACAAAGCAACCACATTTTCCTTTCTTAAATCCAGTGGCATTTGATTGTTGAAGATGTCATATCTTCATATTATTTTCTTTCTTTCCCTTTTGAAAAAAAAACCTGAAAATCTGTTTATAGTAAATGTAAGCACTTGCTGGAGACTGAAGTTCTCTGATCACCTGATAGTCTCCAGAAAAATAATAGAATAAAGATGTCTGTTTTAGTTTGTGGACTTAAAAGAGAAGAAGAAATAAAAGAATGAGAAACATGACATGTACTATGAGTCAAACATAAAACTGACTAAAGACAGGTGGGAAAGTAAATTTCATACCACTTATGAATCTTAGCTCCTCTTAATTAAAGAAGAGACAATGAAATGTCCTTAGTATTATCACTAGAAAATTTATGCTCATAGGGAGTATAGTCACCATTTATTCTCTAGGACGCACATGTTCATTCTTTGCATATAATGAGGGGCAAATTTCTCAGGCCTACCCAAGAAAAACTAAATGCATTTTTAAAATTCTTTTGTTGGAAGCATGTTTAGTTCTAAATAGGAACAGTTATGAGCACATTTGAAAAATATCTTTACAGACTGCTTATACTTAATGGAATCCAACTCACTTATGGACCTGGAACATATCTGTACATCTACTAGACTTATTTATTTAACTGTTAACATTTTACAGGAATTGCAATGAAATGCACAAATCCAGCTCAGAGCACACACTAAGATTGCAACATGTTGAGTTAGTTGTGCTCACCTGGGGTCAAAAGTCAACGATCAACTGTCAACACATTGGTAAATTAAATGAAGCCAGAGAAAATTGCCTTTTGCTGATCAGAACAGAAATCTAAGCCGCCTTTTGGCTCACTGAGTACACAGGGTAATTTAAACATCCTGACTTGATTCCCTACTGCAGCCTCCATATGTTCTCTCATACTCTGAGCCACATCCACTCCGTGCTTTCCTTTTCAGGTGAAAAACATGTGAAAATAAAGAAATCTCAGTAAATAAGAGTCAGTCATGTGAAGTAAACTGCATTTTTGGGCCTGAATTAAGATTGTGTTGGACTAGGATTTTCTATATTTTGGGCTACTTCTATCTCCCCTTTTCATTTACTCAGTCATATTCTTTACGACTTTCACTTACCACTGTGGAAGGAAAGCAGGAATTCTCATGCTGGTTATGCATGACTCATGAGTGTGTTCTACTTCCTAGGGGATGTCTTCTTTCAGTTCCCCCATTCTGAAAAGCAGAATGAGAAATCCTTAGAGTTGACAGTCTTTGTGCAGGAGAAAAGATCCATCTGTCTCTACCAAAATAATATCCCCAGAGTCATCAATACAATCAGCATGTCACCACTGTATTGAAATGCCAAACCATGGTGTTTGGAAGACAGGGAGGATCCAGACATCAGTTATGACAGTCATACAGATCTTCATCCATGGCCTGCATTAAAATTTAGTTGGTTTAGGGCCAAACCTTCTTTTCAAAAGGTCAAGGCTTTCTCCTTGAGAAATTAGCACCTGTACTCATATGTCACACATGACTGTGAGCACAAATATTAACTGCAACATTCACTCTTGTCTGCACAGAACTATGGCAGAGTCTACCAGCATGCATTTATTTCTGAGTGGAAATCAGTGCTACAGAGGAATTTAGGTCACATGTCCTCATATAACCCCATACATTTTTAGGCATCAGCCGTTTCATTTTGCAGTATATCTTAATCAGATTTTCCAGATAAACTGCACAAGAATTATGTATAGCAATTTTACTATGCAGTAATACGGAAGATTTATAGTTTATGAGCTTACTTTTATCTTGTTTCTCACAACTCACATTTACTTATATAAAAGCACATAGCTGCAACAATTTTCTGTGCACTTTAATTTTGCAGGCCCTTAAAATAAAATTTGAGTATAATGCTATTGTTTATGTGTTTATAAGTTTTTCCTGGAAGATACAGAAATGCTTGAGATTTCTATTGAAAGCAGAAAATAATCATCATGAAAATTTCAGAAAATATATCTTTTCCAATGGAAAATTCATTCGGCTTTAGATGATTATTTTTTATTTAACAGTTACTTTGGGACCATTTACATAATAATCTCTTTCATTAAACTAGAAAAATCTCACCACGTTTTCTTACTGAAAACCTAAAAGTAAACATCCAACAAAAAAAACTATGGAACAATATTCCGGCTCATTCATTTATTTCTTGTTTATATATACAGTCATAAATTAACACTTGCTGGGAATACACTTAGAAATGCAAATTTTGGAGCTGTGAAGGGGGCAAAAATATCATAGGAAATAGAGATCTGAAAAATTAGTAATGAATGACCCACGATACAAATTGGGATAGCTGCATTGAAATCCAAGCAGCTATGTAAGTCAGAGGAACAGGTTCATATATTACAAAATAACAGAGCATCCTCTCTTGAGGAAAAACAAACACAGCTTCATTAACACACAAAGATAAGTTCTTCAAGTTTTTTTCTTGTAGATTGAATACAGTTAATGACTATGGAATATGAGTTCTAGACCATACTTTTATTTGCAGTTATGTTCAGGATGTCCCTGAAACAACTAATCACAAAAATATGAGGATCACCTCTACTGTGAGGTACCTCTTCTAATATAAGAATAGTTCTACCACTGGAATTCCAAGAAAAGGTCAAATTTTGTTTTATGAGGTCTACCATTTCTAAATTTGGAGCCACACAAACCCTGTTAAATTTCAGCAAGACAGCAAAGTACTCTTTGTAATCAGTCTCACAGTGGGAGGAGGAGGAAGTAACAATCACCTTATTACATAACTCTTGCTCATTTGACTTAACTCCTTAAGATAATTACATTATGAAGGTCATACATACGATACTTGGCTATTTCAGAGTCACATATCTCATATGAAGGCTCCAGATGTTCACATAAGAACGTTTCATGTCTTAAAAAAAAAAAAAATTCAGCTGTCTGACAAGTACAGTACAATTATGCTCATTGATTTCTACAAAGTCTACAGGAAAAGATTTCCAGGAACAAGACACGCTATTACTGCATGTGCTTCATTCGAGTATGAGCCTCCCTTTAATAATGAGAGATTCACCCCACCTGTAGCTGCAGACCTGATTGTCACCAAATGTGGAACTAGAACAGCAAATTTCTTAGTTTTCCCTTCAAGAGAAGAAAGCTAACCCAATGCCTTTCTCCCTCAACCAACCATTTGCCTCCTTCTTTAAGAACATCTAAAAGGTATTTAAGTGTCTCTATGTACCGTGACAGTGAAATATGAAACTAACATTAAGTATAAAAGTATTTAATAATGAATTTGTAATTAAATCAGAGTTTGTATGTCAGCAATCGAATAATTTGCTAAAGGACAGCTCTTTGAATTGATGCTTAATGCTCATCTAAGGACAAAATAAGTTTTGCAATATAATTAAATGAGCAAAAATGCATAATCACAATATTATTAATATGTTAACCTTGTAAACATATTTTAGTATTGCAGGCACCTAACAAGATAGCTATGGCCAGTTAATTAGATTTCAAGTAAGTTTCTAACCATGCTAATCCATATTTTATAAGAATATTAATTAAAAACCAACATGCTATATCTTCACCGGACTGTCTTGCTATATTTTATACCAGCTCTGACTTACAATTAAACAAAGCAACTACAAAGGACCAGAAGAGTGCCAGTAACTGTTTCTTAATAATTTAGCAAAAATTATTATGCAAATGGTTTATCTTTTATATACTTACTACATTTCATGAAGATCTCTCTTTAGGAGTCAGTGTAACATACAAATTTTCTATGCAAACTTAAATATGGGGTTGACCATGCAAATATATTTATTAGGGCACTCTTACTGTTCTCTTTTCATTCACAGGAGAGAATTAAATTACCAAAGGCAAGAGTTATAGAAAATCATGAAATAATGAACTGATGGGTATTTTTCCATTATGTCCATGGCACAAGACACCAAATAAATCATTATTTTAATCTATCAATTAATCTATCTTTTTAATCAATGGTCAAATCAGTTCTGATGCTGGGCTTAGCTCAGTAGCAGTAAATGTTGTGCAGGTATTTTCATTCATCACATCACTGTAGCACAGAAAAGCCTTGTTTGTGGCTAGATGCTATACTTACTATTATTTTATCACATTCTTAGGTGGTGAAGATTCAAGAAAGTAAGGAATTCATCCCTAAAATAAAGAGCATAAATTTTCTTTAGGAAAAGTAAAGTAGCTCATCTACATCCTTCAAGATGTCCATTTTGCTCCATGAAACTAAAAATCCTTTGATCTAAGTCAAGGAGGATTGTCGTTCTGGAGAACAGCATGAACCTGGAGAAAGGCGTAGGGCTGAGTGTCTTCTTTATCAAAATGATCAAAGGCTCCAAGTAATTCTTCTGCTTATTACTCTGAATTCCAAAGAACCTGGCCTATACAGATGCTCATTTATTTTCTAGGTCAGCATTCAGGGTGTGTAAATCGAACAGACCAGTGATTCTCTTGCTCTCCTGGGTTCTGTCAGGACCATCCCACTTCCTTAGAAGGTGCCAAAACCTTTTACAATTGTTTTTACTTGAGACTTCCACAACAGAGTTTCCTTCTTGACAAGACTTTCTGCAAATTCCAAGGTGAGATAGTGCAGCCTGTTTTTCAAATATTGACATTGCTTTGACTTGTCTTGCAAACCACAGTCCACATAGCTCCTTGCTGATTTGTGAACTCTGATTTAGCATGCCTTGCTTGATTCCTTGTAGGATTCTTGTCCCCTGCTATGACCTCAATGTCAGGCTGCTATTTACCTTCTATAAGCTTCAGACTGAAATAGTAACTTATTGAACTGCTCTATTTTTCCCTTCAGGGTCCCATTTTGCACCTGTTCAGTAATCAGTCTGAGGCACAGAAAATTATTTGTTTTATTTCGTGTTTGAGATCGGCCCAGATTTTGCTCAGTTTAGCACTAGAAGAAGTTCCTATTATCTCATGCCTCTCCTTAGTTTCGTTTCTACGAAGAGGCAGAAGGACAAAACCAAAATACACCAACCTCACCATCCCAGCCCAGCTGAGGAGCTCAGAGCAGTTTATATACCTTAAAACAGTCCCCTTCCAACTCTTCCAGATGAATGGACTGCTAAATAAAAATCAACAATAGCCATCAAGTTGTCTTCCTTTCTTTGTTTCAGTGTTTTCTTTTTCTTTTCTTTTAGCTTGCATATCAGGGGGTCTTTGTTCAGAACCAAAGGCAGCTGCTGACATCATCCTTTCTTGATAAATTTCTCATACATGTAATTTTTTCATGGTTTCTGTACTTGTTATCTATCAGGCTTTTCAGTCCCTCCCTTTGTTCTCTTTGCTCCAGATGAAAAGTTACCATTAAATGAAGCTATTTCCTCAGCAATGTTGTCCTTATCACTCAGTAAAGAGGTCAGTATCAAGTTCCACACATCTCTAAAGTTCATGAGATATTCTAGATACCTGGCAGTACTACAGGCTGTTACTCAGACAGCAATGCAGGGAAGACCCCGGGCACAGGACAGTGAGAGTTCCCCTCTGCTGATACAAAAGAATCTTATTTCCCTTTGCCCCACTGCTGCTGCATTGCATGCAGGACTTTGATTCATTCAGTTAATTGTTTATCTTGCTAAGAAAAGAATCTATATTCAAAGCATTAAATATTTACTTTTTTCATTTGTTGATTAGAAAGTAATACAGTTATAATGTAGTAATCCAGTCATGAAGTAAAGCCTGAGTGTCTTTGAGTCCTTTAATCCAAGTTATATATTTTTACACACAGTACAGGCAAACTTCTACAACATGGGCAATTTTGAAGTGCCCCAGTGTTTACTTTATCCCCCCTTTGCAAAATTATTCCATGGTAAATGCAATGTAAGGTTGTAAGTAGCACGTGCAATTATTTTATTAATTTGTATTTCTCTACACAAAAAAGTTACCCCAAAAGTTTGTTCAGAAAAATTATAGTGAATCATACCTTGGCCATTCATTTTATTTCTTGCAGAACAGACAATCCAGAAGCATTAAAAGCTCGGAAAGATACTCCATATAGCAAAAAAAGATTCAAAGGAGGACATTTTACCAACAACTAGAAACATATCTTCTCATTTTCCCCTTAAGGCGCCTCAGATCATTTATGGCTATTAAAAGGGCATCAGGTCTGTAGAGAGAGAAAACTGAAGAGTCAAAAAACTTCTACTGAGAGTAACTTGCTCACAGAACTTTGGTTTTGTGTGTGACAGGAGTCCAGATCAAACAACTCTATGAAATGCTAAAGTACCAGTAATAAAAGCCCCCTTTTATACAGGTTCATGTCCAAGGGATTATTGCCTTTCTTGATAGGCAAAAATGAGCTCTCTGGTGCCATTCTGCATCAATACTTTTTTGTTCTCCCAGGTGCCGTTTGAGAGGTACAAGACAATAAGTTGCATCCTCCTGAGCCCCTACATCTTCTTTGAGCACCATGTGGTTTCTGAAATCTGCTGATAGAGTGTATCACAGTGAGTAGCAAAGTTCAGAGCTGTAAAAAACAAATGCTACCTCTTGAAAATGCCTGGATGGGAGAAAAATATCCTGCTTTTCTACTATCATTTAATAGCAAGTGATTGTTCATAGCTGAAGCTAGGCTGTGAGCTTTTGTTATTAATCATAGGGATTTTCTCAAATAAAAGCCCCTGGGGAATCCATCATCTTCGTCAGCCTTTGCTCCCACCAGTTCCCCATCACTTTGCTAGGATTGTGTCCACTATAACAAAGCTTAAGCCAAAATATTGCCACCCAGCTCCCACTGTAAGGGGAATCGGATGAGCCACTTATTCACTTGTTTTCTCACCTCTGCAACCCTCAAAGCACAGATGGCATTCACCCTTGTATATTACTTCTCTTTAAAAAAAATACACTTCCTCTTACAGTAATATATAGAAACACAGAGTAGCAGATAGATGTCCAGCAAGAACAAATAACTGTTGAAAAGACCAGTCAGTATCACTCACTTACCTCCAACTTACTTTTGCCAGTAGATGTTAGCTGGCCTGAGGTCACAAAATTCTACTCATAAAATTTGAAGTTTCCTCTAAAACGGAGAGATTTTGTTTATTTCTTTGGAACTTGCTTTTAAATCATGAAGATTGTAGATTACTCTGGTATGAATTCTTGAAAAAAATATTTTATGTTGTGCATTAGTGCAGGGACCTTCCTCCCAAGCCAGAAAAGCAAGCACATGGAAGGTTATTGGTAAAATATGCAGTGAAATACAGTGTTCTGAAGAACAAAGTCCAAGAGGGTTTACAGGTATTAAATATATTATATTATAAAGGTCTCACTACTCTTCTAATACTGTAGTGGTTTACATTTTTTTTGAGCAGTTCCAAATGCTGATGTCCCAATGTTCATGTATTCTGAAGGCAGCATTTGGTTTTGCTTAGGCTGGAACTTTTTACCAGGTCATTGTTTTGGCCTCAAAAGTACTACTGTGATAACTTACAGACAGCATTTCTGTGGATGAAATTGAGGAGAAATAGAAGTGAAAGGGAAAACTTTGCAGGAGACCAGCCTAACCCTTTGGCATCTTGAACCACCAAAAAAGTAAAGAAAAAGGCTTAATTTTAGCAGTTCTCCTTTTTGGGAGGTTGGGGCTTTTTTAGTACCAATTTGGAGAAAATAATACCTACAATTTTATGTCTGAAACACTGAAAATAAAGAATGTCAACAACAAAACTGAGACTAGTTCGACCTAATTTATAACTTTAAATATTGGTTTCACTGAAGTTACTTTATTAGTATGCAACTCACGTTCTCTTATCATTTTTACCCTGATGTTTCTGCTTTCATAAATCATATATCAAGTTGATAAAGAGAAATTCAGCACAGCCCTAGGAAAATTCAACAGATTGTCAGCTATTTCTTATTCAATAATTTATGAGAACAAGATGTCTCCATTACATAAATAATTCCTTTGCATTTCATTCAATTATGCTGTTATTTTGATGTTTATTATTGAGAGAAAATGTGGTTTTTGAAGGGCAAAGTGGATGTGCTGGGTTGAAATATTTCTTGAACTCCAGAGATTAGTGATTTGTTATTAATAACCATCTGTAACACAGAATGTCCACATATATAAAAATATATTCCTTGTAGAACAAGCAATATAGGCTGTGAATCCAAAAGCAAAACAGAATAAGTCAGAAATTTTTCAAATATGTACCCCCTCCCTGGAAAAATAGGCTTTATTGAAACCCAAACTTGCCATTTATATTATGTGTTGCAATTAGTGGCAGTGGGGCAACTCTGTCTTTAATATATGACTAAAAATAGCAATTAATAAAAAAGAGTCTCTTCCTCATCAGCTACATATGTAATCAGAGGACACTGGGACCTCTGAAGTTGATGAAGCCTTTTCCCATTTTTAATATTCTCCCTACTTATTTTCTCTTGTAAGGGGCAGCTCATGCTTTGTGCAGTCCATCCCACTAAAAACTTTGTAAACCTACTGAAATACTTTTTTGTGATTTTGTATTGATGACAAAACACACAGACATCAAAGGTTGTATGATACATGCAACACAAAATCTTATATAAGGTCATTGAAACAGGTCAGAATTTGTTGCAACATCTGGCATGTTTTGTTAGGTAATTTATTTGGACTGACAACCCAAATGCAGTTAAGGACACACATGGCTTTATGCAGCCTGCAGTGGGAAATTCACTGGTGATCCCGAAGCTTTCAGAGAAGAGCATACAGTGACATGGGCTATGCACTAAAGGGGTGAGTTGGGAAAAGTTAAAAAATCCTTTGCAAGATAATAGTCATTTTGTCTGTAACTTGACATACAGTCACTGAATCTCTTCACCTTGTGTTGTCCTAATGGTGATTATTCTGTACTCAGTCCTGTTTGTACTGTATCAGTCCCTAAATCTTCTGTTGAGCTGGCATGCAAACACAGGAAAAACACATATAAAAACTACTGGGATTGGTTTCCTTTGAGCTCCTTACCAGCTGAAAAACAAGTTCCACTACTCTTTCTTCATTTGGATTTTCAGTACCAGCTACTTCAAGTTTCTCTTATCTGTGCTTGTGGGGTCTACCTGCTGTCTACCTGCTGTCATTTCCCAGGTACTGATTCCCATTTTATATTACCTTTGTTAAGGCTTATATCCTAAAGCAGAGGTCTTCATATGTTCCCATTGATTCTGTGTTCTGTTACTTAGTGGATCATGCAGCAATGACTGGCATTTTGGTGCTCTAGGTGTATGATTGTGACACCATGGTGTTGCTACAGTGAGTTTTCCTGAATAACTGTAATCTCTGTTATCATCTATTATGCAATAGGAAATACAAAAAACTACAGGTGCAATTTTTCTGGGATGTATATATATTATTGATAGCAAATGTATAGTATGTGCCTCAACAGCAAGATGTTTTTAAAGTGTTTAATCCAGTCTGAAGTTGGATTCTGATTTGCTTCTAAATCCAAAAGAAGTGCAAGCTCTGTTAATGCCATCTGTCAGCTACTGGATGAATAGGCATCTTTCAAAAGTTTGCTGTCAGTAGACAAAATGAGTTGATAGCTTGCATTAGTATGCTGCCAAATTTACTTCTTGATTCCTCTTGCAGTTTAGTGTATGAAGCTTTGATTTGCTCTTCTGTCATCATGGTTTTGTGTCTCTGTTCCCCAAATTCCCTGCCTTGGTCAATGGCATGCTTCCCTTTGTATGATCTTTTAAAAGCATTCCTCAGCACATAGCAGATCATACCTAATGGTTTTCTGTTGCAACTGCTAAAGTCATCAGTTTTCCTGATAACTACAAGTGTATCTGTGTTCCAGAACTGAGATCTCATGTTGGGATCCCATTAACAGGGTGTAGCTGTTAAACTGTCACACAACTCTTTTTCATATCACAGGCAACGGGAAAGGTACACAAAAATATGTGTACGATGACCAAAGATACACATTGCAAAAGCACATTTTATGCCCCTTTAGTAGTAACCTTTTGCCTAGTAAACATAGTCAGTGAAGCTGAAAGATTATTCATCATATTGTTAAAACAGACGTCTAGAGCAGGTTAGGTAGATATCACTCTATCCCCCAACAGCTATATTTATATAACTCATTTATATAGAATCATAGAATGCTAAGTGTTGGGAGGGACCTTAAAGACCATCTAATCCCAACAGCCTCCAGCCAAGGGCAGGGACACCTCTCTCTAGACCAGGTTGCTCAAAGGCCCATCCAGCTTGGCCTTGAACACCACCAGGGTTGGGGCATCCACAGCCTCCCTGGGCAACCTGTCCCAGTGCCTCACCACCCTCACAGTAAAGGATTTTTCTTAATATCCAGCCTAAATTTGTCCTCTTTCAATTTTTACCCATTACTCCGTGTCCTATCACTGCAGTTTCTGAGGAAGAGTCCCTCTCCAGCTTCCTGGTAGGCCTCCTTCAGGTGCTGGAAAGTTGCTGTGAGGTGTCCACTAAACCTTCTCCAGGACGAACAGCCCCACCTATCTCAGCCTGTCTTTGTAAGGGAGGAGCTTCAGTCCTCTTATCAATTTTGTGGCTCTCCTCTGGAATTGCTCCAACAGTTCCTTGTTGACTGATTCTACACCACAGAGTTCTGCGTTTGGTCACTTGCATGAATGTCATTTATGATTGATTTAGATTAGGGACGGGATTGGAATTACAGATTAGGTGAAAATAGCCAGACACCAGTTCTTCTGACATCACTTAAGGGTTTCCCCCATGTACTGAGGACAGTATTAGGAATCCAGGGCTGTTTGCCCTGCAGCTGCTAAGTACAAATAGGCCATCAGCTGTACTTTAATTGTGCCTCAGATCACACAACACTTAGATAGTTTACAGCTGATGGAGTTGTGCAGCCAATGGTGAGATTTTGTGTTTGCTCAGGCTGCCAGACACCACGCACGCTGATGTGAGAGGTAACTGCCAAATCTGAATTGTTGCCTTTACTGATGTAGATAGTAATGCACTATAATTACCACTCAGCTTTCCATATGTCGCTAAAGAATTTGTGTAATTAACTCCATATTTAAATATGATTCATCTATGCAAAATTAAATGTGTCTACTGGATCCAGGAGCCTCAGGATTCTTCAGGATTTCAATTGCTTTGCTAATTTGTTCAAGGTAGGGGGTTATGTTAATTTTGCAATGCTTTGGATGACCTATTTCTTTATGATTTATTTATTCATAGTTTTTTGTTTATCATCTGAGAGTGTGCTTAGAAGATACATAAAACCAAACACAGTTTAAAAAAATTAAGCCAAAAATTGCTAAATTCACTCCAGTTTTGATACTTATAGATTTTAAAAGTCTTAAAGTTTGATATAAGTAATTTGGGTAGTTGTTCCACAGTATAGATTCTTTTAAAATACAAAAAAACCCCTCAAACCAAAACAAAAAACCTCCAACATTTTGTAATGCTTCTTCGTTACAAAATATTTAAATTGTCCCATCTTGAAATTTCAGGTTTTGACTTCCTGAAATATTTTTAGATCTTGGAAATTCTTACTGAATAGCCAACTACTAATTTGACACTAATTTGACATTAACCATGTCTCCATTCAGTCTCTGAATTGTCCTTCTCAACCCCAGTGAGGGTGAAAGAACAATAAGGTATTCAAAAGGAGAAAATTTTTTTTCTGAAAACTGCTTAGGAAACTCTGATAAAACGTTACCTCATGGTCTTTAACCATGTGTTTACCATATGTGCCATCTTTCCCAGATCATAGTATTTCCATTTTTCCTGATTCAGTTGTTCTGAGTTGACAGAGGCACAGCTGTTGAGTTTTACCTTGATTTTGCTCCCCTCCCACTCACACCAATACATCATATCCTGGATTCAAACAAAACATGTTGCTTAACACTGAGGTTTTTGATTTGTGTCTGTGATCATACACCCCAGGAGGAATCAGAGTTTAGCCATGTATTTCCTGTGATACATGTAATCTATTGACAACAAAAAATTACCAAAAGGACATCACTGTCACCACTTAAAATAAATTTCTTTAGTGAGACTAGTGCTCTCTTTGAACTTCATAATTGCATGCACAGTTGCAGAAAATAGATTGCATGAATTTGGAGAGCTGTATAAATATTGCAGCAGTTTTTTTGTGGACTGGATATGCTGTAGGACGAATGAAGATTACAGGACAGGTGAAGCAAAGCCACTTCCAAGATCCACACATGCTTCTTTAGTGACAGGCTGAGACATATCAAATCCTTGAAAAAACTAAGTGTGAAGGTTAAATTAATGGTTCCACCAGGACCCATCCTATTTTTTTTATCAGAAATGATGACTTATGAGTTCTAGTAAACAACTCATTTTTTACCAAAAAGTAACGGATCCAAGGTAAACACATGAGCAATTCTAGCTGTTGTGCAAATGATTCTTCACAGCTTTGTATAGGAAGAATAACAACTTCATCATAACAAAGATGTATGATCCTAAAATTTCCAAATACCTCAGGAATTAAGATGAATAAGCAAAGAAGAACAACACTCCACAAATCCAGTCTGAATTACAGAAAAATGGGCAGAGCTTATAATTTTTTCAAGCATTACCAAAGGTAGTGTCAACCAAGTCATATTGAAAAGGCAGCCTCAGTAAATGTGTGAGTCATTATGTGAGTAGATTAGCAGGAATTCTGACAAACATGGAAATACTGTCAATGGTACACTGACAAGCACTGTAACTAAATGGGGATCAGATTGAATCACTGTAGTGTGGAGTAAATTAAATTGGGAAACTTGAAGGAGACCTACCCATGTGTATATAAAGTACATTTAACAGAAGGATCTATTACTGAGCTGTTATCTAGACACTTAACGAGGTCTTGCTGTAAACGAGAGGGCAGCAGATGACTGGGTTTATTTAAATTAAAAGTCAGAAAGAGTGAAATTCAAATGGCTGAAGCAAGGACCAACAATGTACCTCTATTAGCAGAAGCTGCTAGTAGAAATTTTTTTATGAAAAGTTTTTTTCTTTACTGCATCTCATTCTGTGAGATGGCCCACTTTTAAGGATTAATACTGTTAGTCCCACACAGCACTGCAAACATTTGTGATTATTATGATAACATTGCCTAAAGGTGTTTGGTTAGACTCTGAAGAAAGTGATGTCAGGTACATCTACCCTGAAATACAGGCACCTCTGCCACCAGAAAACAGTGAATGTGTTATCCTAGTTGGGATGGGTGACCATCTCTCTCTGCCCACTGAAGCTTTTGCCATCTCAGACACTCCTGGGCAAATGATACCCATAATGACATTTATATTCCTACTGTCTGAGATTTTCAAGTGGGTCCATAACCTGTTTCTGCCAGAAGAGCCAACCTCAAATGCACGTGAGTCACATCTTGAAACATCTCTGTTGTTTGTAAGCTGTATTTGCTATCCTTGATAGGCATTTCATCTTTTTCTGGAGCTGAGAAGCACTTGAGACATCAAATTGCATTGACTTTCTTCTTATTTTGCTTTTATTTTTCTGCCAGAAGCTCTTGATGATTCTGATATCAGTGTCCAGCAGTGCAGCACTTCTTTTGACTGAAGCTAAGTACCAGGGGTATGTGCCATCTGGACATGTATTTTAACTGAATATTTTATTAGAATCTGATTCAAAAACCTTTATCAGTTGCCATTTTCTGAAGTGCAGTATTAAAAATCTGTACTTCATTGCAAACTGCTTGAATCCACTGGAAAATTTTCACAATTATGTAAAGACTGTCACTCTAGGAAAAGTTAATACGCTGTGCATAAGCATACATTAGGTTTTTGGGGATTTTTTAAGGAACATCATGTAAAAAACTAGAATCATTGTCCAGAAAAATTTGTCATAGGCAAAATAAATTAATCTATTCCAAATTCATTACCTAAATGTGCTTTTTCTCTCGACCTACAGCTTTTCATATGAAATAAAAGTTTTCCTAATCTTCCTCTGAGGACACTCTAAAATATCTCCGGACCTTCTCTTACATTTCTTTTACCTCCACCTAAGTTTCATGTGCTCTTTCCCATTATTTGGTGTCAAAACCTGTTTTTCTACACAAAGATCAAGGGGTTACAAAGACCCCTTGCAGTGATATTAAGGTTTCAGAATGCAGTCCCTAACATCTCTGACTAGTCACTTCAGGCATTTTCTGCCATGTCTGACATTCAATTTTATATCTAGAAATCACAGTCCAGATTTCATCTGAGCTCAAACAAGGTTCTTACTGTACTGATATAGATGTTCTATCTTTCAAACTTTATTTCCTGCCCAGACACTGGAATGCATACCTGAAGTCTTGGTATCTCTTCCAAAAATCTCTTTTCAAGCGTTATGTTTTTTAGATGGTATAGAAAAAAAAATCAAATACAAAGTGCTTTTGGTCAATTTTTTTTTTTTAGGGTGAATTAGTTTCTTTTTTTGTTACCCATTATTTTTAATATAACGTTGGGACCCTGTTTTGTGAACTGTGCTACCTTGTGTAGGACCTAACTCTTAAAGTTATGAGCTCTTGATTTGCTTTAGGTTGAGGCATCAGTCATCACTCCCTGCAACACTGCCTGCTTTTCCTATGGGCTATTCCTAAGGTAGCAATGTCACAGCCAATTGTCTTTGTCTTGACTCAACCCCACACTTTTTACAGCAAAGTGATGTTATTTTGCATTGTTTCTCAAAAGTTTGGTTTGTGCATGAAGCTATTTGGATAGGATTTTCTGGATGCCATCTCTGAACTTCCCAGATCCTTCTGCCTGTGCCCTGTTGAAGCCTCTTGCATTTTCAATTGTGTGCAGTGTATCAGAGCACTATCAACCTGCTTTAAAGAGAGTCTGTGCTGACACACATCAACAATTTTTAATTTCTTTATCAAAGTCTATCTTTTACTCTTCAAAAAGTCTTCACCCAAGTTTTGGGTTTAGATCCTGGTTGGACACCTTCTCAGAGACAGTTCCTGAAACTGTTAGATGCTTTTTTCCTTTTGCCAGTAACTCTTCTATACATCTACATCTTCCTGAAGCCTGGTTTAAAAACATGCCACTCATTTTTTGCTTTTGTGTGGTCTTTGGTACTTTTCCAGAGACTGAAATAGCTGCATTGTGTCTTTTGCCTAAGCTTAACTGAAAACAATAAAAAACTTCTATTACTTCAGAAACTGCTATTATGAGAAATTTCAGATTAATTTTATTTTTGATGGAAAACTCTCTTCACTACTACAATTAATGCTGTCTTTACCTCTGTGTTTCTGGAGAATTTAATTCACAGTGGATCTCTTAACTGTTAGAGTTGAACTAAAAATATTATTGAACTTCTTCTACTTCACTCCAGCTTTCCAGGGTGTGAGCTCTGTACAAGGTGAGCAATCTGGCTCATGCTAGAGCCTCATGCTGGCTCGGAACTTTGGCTGCATTGCTTGAGGTGAGAGAAAAAACATGGGAAAAACATGCTTTATCCATAGTTGTCACTCCATGATTATTTCCATTCAGACTCAGCTAATCTGAAAGGAAAAGCTGGATAGTTTCTCAGATACTGTACGTAGCAAATTACAGCTTCACAGAGAAAACACTGTGTGTACATGTATTGAAGACTGGGACAGTGGAATTAGCCAATAAATCATTATTTACTGCTAAATAAGCCTCACTTCTGTGAGGTTAATAAAAATGAAATTATGAAGTCCTAGAGATTACAAGATTCGTTTTTGTGGCAGTAACAACATATGTCTAGATAAATCTCTCTGTCTTCCTACTTTAGACTTTCCAGGTGGCTTTTATAATTTTTTCCATTAGTCTCATTTTTAGAAACAGGTAACCTGATCTAAGCTTCAGAGCACCTAAGTGACAAATTATTGGTCCGATATTCATGACCACTGAGTACATCAGGGTCTTACTTTTGAAAATTATCTCACATTGAGCAATAAAATAAAAATTTAAAGAGCATCTATCTTTAGATACACAACAATACATATCCAGACTCTGGATTATTACCTGTACATTACCTTATTAATCATATATATTTTATGGCATCAGGGTCACTTCTTTAAGAGACAATAGCTGTGAATTTCAATACTTTGAAATCACCTAATTAGAGTAGACAAATGATATATTTCTCCCTTCTTTAGAAATGAAAACAAAAAATACAGAATGGCCTGTTAAAAAAATCTCTTAAATGCCTGTGTTCTTTGCGTTACATTAAACCTAAAGCCATATACATTTGAGAAAGGGTTGTAGGCAGGGCATTTCCTAGAAAAGTCATTAATGTTTGCAAATTCTTGGCTACTACAGCATATTGACTGTCAAGATATGCTGTGAGGGCTCATTTGTTTCTATATCCATGAGGTAGTAGTGAAAGGTCCTATGTACATTTTTTTTCTGCAGAGTTTCTCCACCCTGCAGCATATTTGCTGATTACTATCAAGTGGAAGAGGCAACTTAGAAGTGTGATTTCTTTTGTGGGTCTGTATTGTCAACGGACACCAAGAAAGAGAGGAGGGAACTCCAATATAACAGAAAAATCTGAATGTGTTTATTCCTTGGCTTCCCACCTCTTTTGTCATAGAAAAAGACTGAAAATCTGTTTCTGCATATGTTTCCTATTGAATTCAAGACCTGGTAATGCATAAACCATAACATATTTTTTTTAAGTCATTATTTCTTATCACAAATTAGTGAGAACAACTGTGTGTACTCTCCACATTTTAGTTGATGTATAAACAGAGCAGTGGGGTTAATTGTGAAAACTGTTTACTTTTGAGGCGGGAATAAAACCCAGTCAGATGCTGACTTTTTTTCAAGCTGTGAAGTTTTTTTCTCCTCCATAGCACATATGCTTTGCTACAATCTGGCAAACATATCCATAAAAAAATCAAACACAACCCAGAATATTTTTTATTTTTTTTTACAGCTTGCAGTAGAACTATGAATTCATGTAAATTACATACAGTTTCTCCTCTCTATGAAAGTATCAAAATGGCACATTAAATATTGGCCCTGAGACTGTGCTGGCATATGTACCTAAAGCTAGTCACAAGCAAGGAAAGGAAGCATGCTCAGTGTGAATGAATTTTACAGTCTGATAAAACAGAAATCTGGTTTAATAGTATTTCACTTATGTGAGATGTAGTGTGCAGGGCCAATGGCCTAAAACTTACATTTCTCTACTGAGAGCATTGTTATTAAATATAATATCTGCCAAGAACTGTCCCAGTTGTGTGCCCAGTGTTTCTCACCACTGTTTTCTCTGCAATAATGGCCTCTCATATTGATTTATGTACATTTACCTAGTTCCCCAAGGGTATCTATACCTTTGGACATGAAATAAGTCTGCTATTTTGGCAAACTACAGGGGTTTAAATGAGTCAAATTTTTTTTGTATGTTTCTTGGCCTAAGTGGTAAATAGTCCAAATATTAAAATACATATTTTATAGTGCATTACTTACATAAATTTTGAGCAAGTCCTGGAAATATTTCTCCAGCAGTGTTTAATTTCTGCCTATTCTGGACCTAAATGATGTTACAGAGCAGAGTTGGATCACACACCTGAGAATGATATGGTGTGCTAGTGCCTCTCTAGGCTACAGTGCCAAGCAGGGTGAGAGGACAAAGTTCTTCTCAGAAAACAACTCTGGAAAATGCAATGAAAAAGCAGAACTAGACTGAGACAAAGCTGCATCCTGACCTAGTGGGGTGTTTCACCATTTTGACTGAGAGGGAGCCCAGCAACAATCACCAACTGCACTACATCCAGCCTCCCACCTCTCATTATAAGTGAACCAATCATTCTCCTGGGAGAGTGGAGGTACATGATATTCCATGCATCCATAAGTCTGTGGTCTTGCAGTAAGTACATTTATAAATCCTTTGCAAAAACAAAGTTGCTAGATTCAGTGGAAATCATAAAATCATGGAATCATAGAATGGTTTCGGTCACAAGTGATCTTAAAGATGACCTAGTCCCAACCCCTGCCACGGACAATGACACATTCTACTAGACCAGGTTGCTCAAAGTCCCATCTAACCTGGTCTTGAACACTTCCAGGGATGGGGAATCCACAACTTCTCTGGGCAAGCTCTCCTGGTGCCTCACCATCCTCACAGTAAGGAATTTCTTCCTAATGTCTAATCTAAACCTACCCACTTCCTTCCTAATACCATTACCTTTTCACTACCTTCCCATCTAAAAAGTCTCTCCCCAATGGTCGTGTAAGGGTTTTCTCTATCAAGTGTTTCCCAAAATACAGTCATAAAAGAGCAAACTTAGTAGTAGGACTAACAGAATAATGTTAGGGAAAGAAAATTACAAATGCAGAAATGTTTGAACAAAATATTCTATATAAACCTAAGAAGACTCAATTCTTTATGTGACTGCAAAAATATTTCTTTTCCTCCAGCTTCCCTTCTACATCTAGGGGCTCCCTACCAGGAAGAAAGGGCAATGACTCTAATCATTATGTGAGTGGTATTTGAACAGTTCTTACTTTGCAATGTAATTTTGGGTCCAAGGTTACATCAGTGTATAGAGAAGAACAGTCTGTCTTCTTGCTTTTCCTGCCTTCCACATCCTCTGCTGAAAGTCATGCCTTGTCCTGAGTTTTACATTCCTAACAAAACCCTTCATCCCACACAGAGCTCCACATCTCAGCACCTCAAACAGTGGTAGTATTTTCTGACACAGCTTCTTTTTGCAGTGGCCTCAAAATATTTATGACCTAAGAGCTGTTTGGTCTTCTTGTCAGCCACATTTCTCAGTCAGTGGCTACAGATCTTCGGCTTTAGATTCCCCATGTTACCCAGGAGGGAGAAGGGACATGCCTGATTTCTTCAGCAATATTTAATGAAACTGAAACTGAAGCTTCTTCAGTTGCTGTTGCTTTTACAGCAATGACATTTTCTGGCTTAGTGGTCCAGTGGATAAGGTAATGAATTGGGAGTCACAATGAAAACCTACATCTCTGAATCCTATTATTTCTAATTACCTTATAGTTTTTGTGGAGCAGTAGACACATGGTGTGGAATTCATTAGCTCTAATTAAATCATCTAGAATTTGGTGTTTCACTCTGAATAAGAATCCACAGGTTTCGTTTGCAAGCAATGGAGGCACATAAGAACATACAAGGCAATTCATTTCCTAGTAAACTATGTCTGCAATGGGTCCTGTAAACAGTTCTGTTCATTAGCCAAGGGACGCATCATGGTGAGCCCAGACTTAGACACCTGATTTTTAGAAATCTAAATTTCCTCAAGATGACTTTGATACATGACTTTGATTCAGGAAATATTTTGAATTTGTAAAAATGTCAGCACTTTCTAGTTCTTAATTTCCCTCCTTTGAAAAAAAATAATTGAAGTGTTGTTAAGATTCCACATTATCACTGTAACTACATTCCCTGCTTTAATAAAAAAAAGTCATCATGGTGTTGCTTGCTATGGAAAGTTTTATATATGTAAATTCCACCATTTTTAATCTGCAAATTGCTCATATTAAAAAGACAAAATCTGGTGGAAACATAAACTAAACCAAGTAAACTCAGGAGGTGTTACACTGAAAGAGCTCTGAATATATGGAATAAATAATTGATCAGAAGACTGAGGCTGAGAAGTGTAAATGAGTTCAAGAGAGCCTCATATTTCCTTCTTCAGCACAAAAGGGGTCAAGTCATAGAGTGAAAAGACAGGAAAGTGGGATTAAGGTACACCAAAAAAAGCAGACATGCTGGGCCAGATAACTCTTTCCTGTTTGTAAGTTCCATGTTTTCAACAGAAAATGAAGTGACTACACAGATGGTCTGTGTTATTCCCACATCCTTTGAAATTCAGTTTCCAAGAAAGTCACCTTGTTCTGTATCCTGTCATGTAGTATAAAGTGCATACACTGTTTTCCAACATGTTCACATGCATTTTTGCTGTCAAGAATGGTCTATTTCATTAGCCATGATGATGGAAAAAGTTGTGTAAGAATGGGGATATAAATTAGTAGCATCAAATTCTGCTGCTAAGATCTGTGTGAGAGAAGGCTGCTGGTGTCTCAGTCACAGTATCCACATTAGTATGCAATTTGGCCCCAAAAGAATAAATCATCTGGTGTTGAGGCTGCTGTATTTTTGGTCAGTGCTGTTCTGGAGTTCTATATTGGTCTAGGAAAAAAAAAAAAAATCCCTCTACCTGCATTATCAAAGCTGTCTTAATGACCTGGCTTGGATATGAAGTAAATTAAGTAACCTGTTAAGCACGGGAAACATGACATACAGAATTGAATATACAGTTTGGGTTGAATTCGATCTATTGCATACCACAAAATGTTTGCAAATGGATTTAACCTGGAGCATCTCTATCCTGCTGGTCCAGATAAAAACATGCATGAAGATGTAGTCTTCATTCCCAAGTTCATGCTTGACTACCTCTTGTGGTTTCTGATTTGCTCCCCCTTACAAGACACTGCTTCACTGTGGAAAGTGCTTTTGGATAGTGTCTGATTTTCATAACATCATTAAATGAGAGGAACAGAAAGCAATTAGAAAGTCCAAGTTATCCTACAAATAAGTCCCATGTTTGAGTTGGACTTTGCTCCTGATTTTCTCTGACTGGTTACTGGCAACAGAACCAGTCTCAGAGCTCAGAGAAGTCTGTACCAAATTCATCCAACATTTTATTCTCTGGAATCAGAGCCAGCAGCCACCAGATTTTCACTTCACTCTCCATTCCCCTGGCATAAGTGAGAAGGAAGCATGTTTCTTTCTGATAGCACAGACCTGAGGATGTATACAATTTATGACCATTAGAAAAAGACCTAAAATAAAAAGAGCTTAAATAAAAAATTATGTAATAAGATTTTGCATCTGATAAGATTCCTTGCAACTGCTTCTCTTTCTCCCAGTGTCAGAATTTCCTTTAGCTTTTCCTTCTAAATCATGGATTGAGATACACATTTGTTTTCACCATCCCACAAGATATACCTAGGCAGACCACTACTTCACCCTTCTACATAGTTTGAAAAATGCTTTGTAGAAATTATGCACCTGGAGAAGTTCAGTCTTATGTTCTGTCTGCATTTGGGCCCATTGTCTCCCAGTAATAGTGCCACGTATTCTTGCAGCCTACAGTACTCCCTTTTCCAATGGCACCCTCATTCCTTAAAAGGGGACATCTTGGCAATAGGAACAAGATTTCCTGCTGTGTTTACAGCAGCAAAGAGTTGTAGTGAGGTGTGGTTCCCAGTTCCAGACAGTTATGGGCAAGGGATCAAAGCTCCAGTAATGCCCTGTGGAGAAGGAGGACATGGCTCTACCTTTGCTGCTCTCAGACTTCATGTGTGTGGTACGTACTCAGAGATGAAAGAGCCTGAAGAAATCCATCATCTGATTTCCTCCACAACCCTCCTTCTCTGCCCTTTTGTAAGGAGAGAACACAAGAACATATGTTTTTTGTGTTGAAACATGTTCATGTTCAAAAGCAGCGAATGAGCTGAACACCAGGGAACTCAGAGTCTTTTGAAGACTCTCATTTCCTTAACAGAGCAACTTTGGAGTCTGGGAGATTGCTCCTTAGCAAAGCTTACATAACGTGAAAGAAGAGCCAGGCCCAGATTATATTAGTCTTTTCCCACAGAAGTCCTAAAAATAATAAAGTAATTGAGAGTAAAGGCAGTTCTACCAGTCTGTAAGCTCTAGCCTAATAAAGTTTTTAAAAGACACCAAATAATGTTTTAAAAATATAATAAAAACCCCACAAAATCTCCCACCCAACAACCCACCACCTATTCCATAAAATAGGATTGTACCTTTGTTGTAATTCAGCTTTACTTCATACAATCTCCAGGAATTTAAGGACACAGTTTGTGGTTTTTAACAGTCCTGAGGGTTACATCAGAACCCAGCTCTACAAGAAGTCAGGGACACATGTTTCTGAGTGCAATTCTTGAAGATTCCCAAGTAGAATGTTTTAAAGTTCAGAGCAATTTGTACACCTTATGACAATACTATACACAAACTATGTTTTTACATTTGGAAAGGAAAACTGCTATCAAAACCTCTCTGCAATAAAGAAAATCAAATGAGACTGATGAAAATTATATCTAATTAAATTATCTAATTAAATATAAGGAAGCATTGCATGCTCTCCTATTCCCCTCACAAAATACAAAACATTTTAGTCTAAGAGGAAATTTGGCTATGTTATTCTGCTCTGAGGTGACTAAACAATTAAATTTGTTCTTTCTTTTACACTGTCACTTTCTTAGTACACTGTCTCTGCCATGGTGACTGCTCAGTGCTTGCTGCTGCACCACATGGTGCTCCACAGGATGCAGGTCTTGTCAGAAAGTGAGGCACATAGTGGCATTATGAATATTTGTACACAGAACTGAAGTTTTCTTGCCCCCAGACACCAGTACTTCCAAGAAGCTGTTCTAGCTATTCCTGCAGCTTTCTCTTCCCTACATTTGAGTGCAGCTGGAACACAAGGGGTTAAGTGCCACTGCTCATACTGTGTCTGTCTCGGTGGCAGGGCAGGAGGTTATGCAGCAGGGATCTCATAGGAAGGTGAATGCTTCTCCTAATGAGGTGAAGCTGATGGCTCTAACGCAGTGGAACAGCTGCAGCAGGCTCTTTCCCAGCTCAGAGTCACACTGAGATCAGTTTCAGCACATAGCAGCTCTGTTTTCTTCACACATTATAGTTATGATTGATTTGCAAAATATGTAAAATGTTACCTTTTTATAACAAGAGCTTTAAGGTTGTGAGACATTGAGGAAGGGGTTTGGTGCTGTTGCCGTGAGAACCAGCTCCCTTCCACCTGCTCAGTCTTTTCCTTGGCTGACAAGGTTAGTTTCCCCTTTTGCTGCAGTCTTCTGAAAGTGCAGGGAGATGTGGGTGCTGGGAGGGACCAGAAATCCCAGTTCCAAGTTTTACAGTAACACAAACGCAACCTGCCTGTTTCAAATGTACATGATATATAAAACACAGTCACGAGAGACTCGTGGCTTTTCTGCTTCGTTATTAAGAATTCCACCGATTTTCCATTAATGGCCCTATACCACAGTTAGACATCACAGCAAGTATATGCACATGATTTGCTGCCTGTAACACTCAAACTGCTTCCCTCAAAGCCTAAAGTTCAACACAAAATTCCTGATTCTCGAGATTTACCATCTGGCTCTGTCACAGCTGTGCATCCCACTGCCCGGACACATAGATCATCTCCCTCTTCCGGGTTCTCAGGGGTCAGGAGGTGTCCACAAGGCACATATTGCACCCATGTGTGCAGGCAGCTTCTGAACTAGTCTGGGTAGCTGAGCAAAAGAGAGGTTAGCAGTATTCCCACGCAGATGTTGTGTTTCTGGAGGGAAAGCAGGCTGGCTTTCAGTCAACCTGCAGGCTCTGCAGAATTGTTCAGGACACTGTCCACAGAGGCATAGAAAAGAACTCATAGAGAGTAGTCAGCTCTTAGTACTGTTAATCAGTCTTTAGTTTGAGCAATTATTACAGCTGTTGTGGGTCTGGTCATTTTAATGTAGGAAGCTTTTTCCTAACCACCCCCCCAAAAAAAACCAAACCAACAAAACCAAACAGAAAAACAACCGGCTCCCCCCACCCCCCCCAAAAAAAACAACCAAAGAAAACACCAAGGAAAGGAATCAGTCTTGGCAAGTAGCACAAGCAAAATGCAAAATACATCCATTATAAAAAAAGTTCAAATTATTATTCAGTCTTTAACTATGTGATCATGAAATATGTCCAGGGTACAGAACAAGCAGAGCAGAAAGCTTCAAGAAAAGAAATTATAATTTGCTTTCCGGTGTGTAAGCATCAGATTAGACCAGGACACAGGACCTTTTCCTGCCAAATAATTTCTCAGTTTGGACAGCTTAATTCTGGCAGCTTCTAACATTTTCCGATTAGACATTGCAATTTGAACACTCTTCTATTATAATTTCTATATGTACTTCTGCATAAAATGCATTGTCTGCATAAGGATAGGTGCTTTGTGATTTAGCAAACAGACTAATTTTCCCTTTAAGTTATAAAACAAAATAATGACATTGCTGATATATTAAAAACCACAGGCAGCATACATCCAACTTATTACGACACAGTGTTGTCAATTGCTAGGCTCAGTGGTGTTTCTAGATGTAATGGCAGAGTTCAAAAAATATTGTTAGGAATTTTTGAGGGAGATAATAAATAAATTATAACTAATAATAATAATGTATTCAGCAAATTGCTGACACAAGGAATAAAAGCTGTTGAGCCAAATTGAACCATATGCTTTTTGAAAAAGTAATTTCACAAGTGGAAACTCTATTAGTACCTCTGTATGTTATTAGGACAGCAGGATTTGTTCTGCAACTAGACGTATTTGCTGTATTAGATTAGATTCAGTTATGTACAGAAATACACACAGCTATCCAACATGCACTGTCAACTCTGTTGAAGCTAAAACAGTATCTTCATCTATTTTTAGTTATATTTAGTATTTCTCACTATGTGGGGTTTTTTTCTTTACGGTTTTCGTGTTGCTAAAAAACAACCATGAAAGAGGGGAGAAAAGCGCGTTGGTATTATCTCCTTTTCAACTTCACAAAGAATCAGAAATATGCAGTAACAGCAGAGGGATTTAAAACTTCAAATGCAATCATAGACCTAATTCTGTGAGATTGTCACCATCTTTTAACGTTGCTTTCATATTGGTGACTAAGCTGCAAATTGTCCCATAGCTAAAATCTTGTTCAGTTTTAAATGACATGTAAAGGTGACAGTAGCTGTAAAAGTTTTCCTGAGAGAACAAATGAAGGCATTATACCCCAGCTGCCAACCTGGGCCTAGAGGAGGGCTCAGAAAATGTGTATGACGTATCTCTGTGCAATGCATCTGGAGACTGCAATTTGGGGATAGCCCTGGCAAGCAGATTTTAGGATACTTCCTCTGTTCCTTCACGCCAACTGACAAGGACCCAACAGACAAGATTGGAACCAGGACTCAGTCCTTCATCTGAAAATGCCAATTTTGATTTTTCCTACCTCATACTTTATCTCTCCCTCCTATGAGTATGCTGATATCATATGAAAACAAAGTCATTTTATCAGAATTTCACAGGTACTTCAGACTGGAAGCCAGAAGAGATGCATGAGTCTCATCAATTGCACAGACAGCTCTCAAAATGCTCTCTAGAAGAGCAGACCAAGGCAGACTGAGTAAACCTGAAGACATGATAAATCCCAAACAATACATAGCTTCCTCTTGTGTTTGTGCTCTATACAAGCCTTTCAGTGATGCTTACTTTGTTGTGTCTATAAAAAACCAAACCCACCAAGTGACAAAAAACAGATAGAAGAGGAAAAAATGCATTTTGTTATAAGCAACTGAACAAAGCTACTTCATGCTTTCAAAAGAGCAAAAATAATTCCTGTAGCTTGTGGGGTGGATAGAAAGAATGTAAAGCTATTTGTTGATTGTTCTGGTGAAATCCTGGTCTTGCAGAACTCCTTAAGGACAGACATGGTGATGTCAGTCCATATTATTTCACAGAGCTTTAGTAAATTAGTTGGATGGAATTTATGCTTTCAGAGGAAGACAGCCAAGTCTGAGCCTGGATTATCTGTAGCTAAGTACAAAATGGTCATGTTTTGCCTATATAACCCAGGAAAATATCCTGGATGCACACAGAAAGGTCTCTCCCCCTGGATGTTGTGTGATTCAGTGAAGCCTGATGCCTCGCTGAACTCTGGAGCCTGCAGAGTACAGGAAGCCTCAAACAGGGCAGGACAAGCACAGCTGGGCAGCTCTGAGGAATGGGCTGGTGTCAGACAGACAACTCCCTGCTGGAACACTAAACTCTATTGGTGAAGCTGCCACTGCAGTGAGGCCAGGAGTCTTGGTGACTGTCAGTTTTTCACTATATTAAGATAATATATCATTGTTAAACTATAAACATATTTTCCACATTAGCCCAATATTAAAATACCGTCTAAGAAATTGCAAAGAAATGTAAAACGCCTTGGAGTGGGGCAAGACAAGACTTCATTGCTGCTCTTAGTACAACACCAGAGCTCTATTTTCTCTCCTTTACCGTGCTTAAATTTAGTAACATTGAAAGAGAACATCATAATTTTGCTGATGCAGAAGTCCTTGCCATCCCTTCTTTTTGTCCTGGCTAAGCTACTGCAGAGATTCGTTCCTCACTAATGCCTCTGCATGCACAATTAACAGCTGATGCAGAATTCCCTTGCCTGGTCTCTGCTGGCACTGAATAGCTACAGCTCATAACTTCAGACCTGGCTCTGCTATACTGCTGGTTGTTAATCTGAGCTCATATTTGTTTCAAGGTGTTCTTGCTACATTAGGAAGACCTTTCATCTAATTCTGACAATTCTTGGACTTCGCTTTTCCATAAAACTGTACTTTCCCCCAGTTGCAGACTCCTGGCTTCCACTCTTGAGATCAAGGACATCTGAAGACTCGTAACTTGCCCTTTAGACAACATTTTCTGCCATGGCTAATGCCTGGGTGTTGACAAACCCTTGGTCTCTTCGGTCCTTGCAGGAAATTTTATTATGTGAAGCAAAAGCAGGACAGCTGCCTATATCTTTGATACTGATCTGCTGTTGCTAATTTAACAGACAAGAAAACATTGTCAAAAGAAGTCAAGTCTGCTTCAATTCTTCAAGTGAATGGTCCATTTTCCATCTTTGTCATTGCAGATTACAGCTTTTGAGAACATTTAATGATGTGGGGGCGTAACAGGGCAGTCAACATGATTTAGTTGCTGTTAAAAGGGCCTTATTTCTACTTCCTTTACAAACTACCTACTTTCATCTTCTGTTGCAAACAGAGGTATAAATATTATCAGAAATCAAGCAGTTAATGGCATCTCATGAGAATTCATGATTTCTCATAGACTTCCTTCCAGTCTCCCAGGTCAAATTGTACAGGTAGACATGCAAAAACACTGGAGAAATTAAGAGAAAAAGTAGAGGGGAGTGGACAGAAAGTAAAAAACGAATTTTAAACCTTTTGGAGACTCCACCCCTCATTAGCATTCCTATGGGTTTGGATTTTTTCCTCAAGGGCAGAAAAAGGCCAACACATTAAAACTTTTTAGTCTTCTAATCTAATCTAAGGGACTCTTAGCAACAGACAAATCTCTCCTAATTGTCTCTAATAAGCAAAGTAACATGAGAACCAAACTCTGTTGGAGACATTCCAGGAATTTTCATTCCTTCGTTTCTGCCTTCTCCCTTATGATGGTAATTTCTTTTTATCTGCTCTTAATTTGTACTGATTACTTCCCTTACAAATTAGAGCTGTACTTCTACTGCCTGCATGTCAGTTTCTTTATAGTTATGACCCTGAAAATGTTTCAAAACCAAATCCTCCTAGGCTCTGTTTTGAGGTTTTGTTTGTTGGCTTGCAAGAGAAAACATGCAGCAGAAGAATGTTCTTCCTCAGACGTGCAGGGAGCCCAGCAAAGCCCTTCTGCTCTCCTTAGGAATCCTGGTGACCATAGTTCCTGGGTCCTGTGCAAACTGACAAGGAAAACTCTGCCTTTTGTAAGCATTCAGAAATCCTTTTGTATTAAATGCTTTGTGTGTGCACATATGTAAAATGAAGTCATTATACGATCCATGCTCACTGAATCCATGTGTTTCAACTCCATGCTCTCCTTTGCCTGCTTAGGTTGGAACCCACATTTCTGTTTGGTTTATTGGCAGTTTTTACCTTTCTGCTCACATAGTTATAATAATCTTGGATTTAGTGTGTATAGACTAGTGAACTCCAGGGCATATTTGCCAAAACATCACTGTTGTTATTTTCCAACAGAAATTCAGATGGGATTGAAATCCTTTAGGCCTTTAATGAGTTTCCAGCATTATCTGGGCCTACAATAATTCTCTAGAGTTAAAGAATTGAAATAATTATTGCCCTCAGTCCATTTGGTTTTTTTAAAAAATTCAGATATAATTATTTCCTCAACTGTCTGCACACAGCTTTTCCTGTGGAGATGTAGATTTCCTGACCTTGGTCCAGACATTATCTCTTACTATGAATAAATTTACTCAGAAAGCTGCTCATTAAGGGAGTACCATCACCCCAATTTATCTTGACTGGTATATGCCTATTGAAAACTTCCAGAAATTTAGCCTGAAATTAATGCTAAGTTACAGACATTTAAGGAATTACATCAGTGCTGGTGGAACCCAAGCAATAGAGTATAAATACAAGTATCTGTGTTTGAAGGAAGCTACCCTTTTTATTTTAAGATGTCTCAGTGAAGAATATGTCAGGGCAGTATATTAAAAGCATGCAGAAATGTCCAAACATCTATTGTTTGAACCAAGTCTTTTTTTTAACATGTCGATATACTGCTTTGCTGGAAAATATGTCAGGAAGAGTACAACAAGTGCACTAAGTTCATGAGCTGGTAGGGACAAGCATTTCAGAAAATCACAGAATTTGCTGGTTTGGAAGGACCCACATGGATCATCAATAGTCCAACTCCTGGCCCTGCACAGGACACCCCAAGAGTCACACCATGTACTAAGTGCATTGTCCAAATGCTTGTTGAACTCTGTCAGGCTTAGTGCTGTGACCACTTATCTGGAGAGCCTATGCCAATGCCCAAACACCCTCTGGGTGAAGAACCTTTTTCTAATATCCAACCTAAACCTCCTCTGAAACAATTTCAGGCCATTCCCTCGGGTCCTGTCACTGATCACCACAGGAAAGAGATCAGTGTCTGCCCCCTCTCTTCCCCTCACGAGGAACCTGTAGACAGCTATGAGGTCTCCCTTTGCCCTTCTCCTGGTTGAACAGATGAGTGACCTCAGCTCCTCCTCATATGGCTTCCTCTCTAGATGCTTCACCATCTTCATTGCCCTCCTTTGCATGTTCTCTGGTAATTTAAAATCTTTCTTATATTGTGTTGCCCAAACCTGCACACAATATTCAAGGTGAGGCCACCCCAGTGCAGAGCAGAGTGGGACAATCCCCTCCCTTGCCCAGCTGGTGATGCTGTGCCTGATGCATCCCAGAACACAGCTGGCCCACCTGGCTGCCAGGGCACTGCTGACTCACATTCAACTTGCCATGAACCAGGACCCCCAGGTCCCTTTCTGTGTCACTGTTTTCCAGCATATCCTTCCCCAGTCTGTACATGCATCCAGGATTGTCCCATCACAGGTGCAGAATTCAGCACTTTCCCTTGTTCAACTTCTTACTCATGGTGATTGCCCAGCCCTCTGGTTTGTTAAGGTCCCTCCGCAGGGCCTCTCTGTCTTTGAGGGAGTCAACAGTTTTGAATTATCTGTGAACTTGCTTAGTATCCCTTCCAGTCCTGCATTCAAGTTGTTTATGAAGATGTTGAAGAACACATGGCATCAGAGCGAGCCCTGTGGACCCCACTAGTGACAGGCCACCAGTCTGATGTCACCCCATTCACTGTAACCCTTTGTGCCCAACCCATGAGCCAGTTACTCACCCATCCCATGATGTGTTTATCCAGCTCTGTGCTGGACATTTTGTTAGGAAGGATCCTGTGAGAGACTGTGTCAAAGGCTTTACTGAAATCCAAAAGGACTACTTCAGCTGGCTTCCCTTGATCAGCTAGGTGAGTTATCTTGTCATAAAATGAAATCAGGTTTGATAAGCAGGAATTGCCTCTCATGAAGCTATGTTGGCTGTGACCAAAGAAAGTGTTGTCTTTCAGGCGTTTTTTAATACTTCCCAGAATAATCTTCTCCATAATTTTACCAGGCACTGAAGTGAGACTGACAGGCCTGTAGTTTCTGGGGTCCTCCTTTTTGCCCTTGAAAATCAGGACCATATTTGCCAGCTTCTAGTCAGCTGGGACCTCTCTGGATTACCAAGATGACCCAAAAATCTTCAAGAGAGGCTTTGTGATGACATCAGCCAGCTCTTTGAGGATTCTTGGATTAATCCCATCAGGTCCCATAGATTTGTAGGGATACAACTGGAGCAGCAGTTTCCACACAATTTCATAGTTGACTGGAAGTTGATCATTCTTGCAATCATGGTCCTACAGCTCAGGGCACTGAGAGCCCCTTGATCCATCATCCATGTTGAAGATGGAGGCAAAAAATGAATTGGACTCCTCTGTCTTGTCTCTGTCCTTGTGTGTGAGCTGACCATCGTCATCCTGTAATGGGCCAATGTTATTTTTACACTGCCTACTGCCATTAACATATTTGAAAATACTCTTTTTATTGTACCCCACAGTTCTGGCCAGCTTTAGCTCCAGCTGAGCTTTGGCCCTACGACTTTTCTCCCTGGAGATGCAAACAGCATATCTGTATTCTTCACATGTCACCTGATCTTGCTTCCACTGGGCATACACCTGCCTTTTTTGCTTTATTTCCAAGAGGAGATCCCTGTTCAGCCAAGCCAGCCTCCTGTCTCGCCTGCTTGACTTCTGACATTTGGGAATTGTCTGCTCCTGTGCTCTTATGAGGTGTTTAAAAGGTGACTAGCACTGATGAACCCCACCACCTGCAAAAACATTTTCCCAGGGGACCTTACTTACTAATTTCCTGAGCAACTTGAAGTCATCTCTCCTTATGTCTGGAGTTGAGGTTTTGCTGGCACTTTTCCTCCTGTCAACAGAGATTTTAATCTCAATTTCTTCCATGGTTGCTGTGGCCAAGAGGGCTGCCATTCTCCACTTCATTTACAACATCCACTCTATTGATTCCAGTTAGAATTTTTTGTTGATTTAAGTCAGAAGATCTGGAGCCTTTGAAGTTCAGTCTAGACTATATTCAATATTACATGCTTTTGTTTGTAAGCATCTTGAATTGATGTAGACAGACTAAGAACAGGAAAGAGTCTGACACTGGAAAAATTTTACAGCTCATTACTGGAAGAAGTGCAAGGGCCTCTCCTGTTTAACTGTTGTTCAATTCTCTCTGCCTTGAGAAAAAGGAGCAAATAAGAAATTTTGCTCATATCCTTATCTATTTAAAGCTAATTTATTTTAATCATACCAGCTGGGTTCAACCTTTTTATTGCTTAATCTACATTTAATGGTTTTCATAATACTTATATCTGTCTAGTTGCTGTCCGAATTATCTCCAATTTCTTATTATTTCCACTGGATCAATATTACTTCAGCAAAGGTCACTGCAATATATAAATAAAGAAAAACAACATTGCTACTTTACTTGAGCATATTTAAACTATCATAGATACAAAATTTCTGTGTAATCATGGAAAAGTCCTTTGTTACTTTACTTACTTGTCCAAACATATAATTTATCTTTAAGCACATGCAATGTGTCATGAAGTTAAGTTAAATTGATTATTCACCATTTCAAACAATTTTCTGAGCTACTTATTGGTTTTTAAAATACAGTCCTTCATGTTTCATATGTAACCAGATTTCTTTCTCTGGCACATTGTCCTTCCTTATTCTAGGCATAGGACTTCAGGTCTAGTTCTCTAACTCATCATGAGAATTTGAGATTTTGTCAGCTTCACAATTCCATCTTTTAAAGTTCTACTATTTCTTAAATATGAAGGGTATTTCCCAGGGCTTTGAAAAGTGTAGGAATGTATTAACCATGCTGTAACAAGATTGTAGGCAAGACAAAGTACAGGATGTTTCTACCAGATACTGAGCAATTCTTATTGCTTAAACTGTAAACTTCCTACAACACAATGCAAAATATAAATTCTAATGTATTACATAGAGATATAAATAGAGAAATCCTTCACTACCATATATATGTACCTATGCATATGTGCATACACACTCTCCAAAATAGAAAAAAAAGTTAACTAAATACGATGCCATCAGGCAAGAGGATTCATAAACTTTGTAGCTTTTAGTCATAAGCCTATTCTTCATTCTTTAATACAATCAATAGGAAAGATACTTCAGACATGAAACTATCAGTGAATCAGTAGGTCTAGTAGGAGATGTTGGTAGGCAAGCCAGGTCCTTATTTGAAAGTCAGATGGCATATCAAAAAAAAATAAAAAAGAAGAAGGCAAAGTTAGTGTCCAAATGTGAGGGATAGAGGGATAGGCCAGTCACCTCCCTGTGAAGGGTTTTGCATGATTCTGGCCAAAACTGTAAAACATCTGAAATGTGTCTGTTACTGGAATTTGGAAATGGATGAAGAATAAAACAAATTTATTCTAAGAGAACAAATTATCTTCTTTTCAAAGCCAGCTTTTGAAGTTCATACACTTCCTCTAAGTGAAATCGTGGTCAGCTGGAAAAAAAAGAATTCAGGGTTGTAATGTGAAATGAGATTTTCCCATTTGTTCAAGGAAAGACTCAAGGATCAGAGCTGTTGCCATGCTTCAGACTTGAGAAGTGGGTTGTTTATTTTAGGAGAAACGATGGGTTCAAAACTTATTACAATCTACTCCTATTTGAAAATGCAATATCTTTGGTTATGATTTTGAAGAGTTATGTGTGGATAAAACCTATGCTTCCCCAGCTCATGCTTACATATTTATACAAAGAGTACGTTTGGTATTTGTGTCTTTCTCAGCACAGGTTTGGGCTTTGTTTTATTCATAATGTTCGACCTCCCATTGCAAGAGTCTAGTTTTGAATACCTTTACCAGATTAGTCCTACATCCACTCTAAAACAGCGACTTTCCCACTAATTTCAGTGACCTCAATGCAGATGTATGAAATCTGTTCTTAATTAATTTACCCCCCTCAGCATTATGCTTTTAGCTGGTTTATTCTTCCTGTCACCAAATACCGTTACTTGGTGGAACTGCATCCTTTAATGGTGCTAAATCATCATCTATTTGTCCCTCTGGGTGGGACTAATTTCCAATCACAAAATAGAGGGCAGATGCTATTAACCACAAGGCAGATTGTTACAAGATATCGAAAGTAAAGTAATGGAAACAAAATATTTTGTTCATGTCCATGGCCAACTTTCAGAATAACAATCAGATACATAACGGTTCTTTGTCAAAAAGAAATTCAGGAACAAAGTCACTTAGATTTGTATAGAGTTTCTATGAACAAAAAACCTAAAACTGTTTCAAAACAATTATTTGCTTTTTTTATCTTTTCTTTGCAGCAATTTACCTTTGGTGATTTATAAACACTTTAGAAGGAAAACTTTTGTTTCGTGAATTAATATTTCTGTTACTTCTGAAGATTTACAGAACAAATGGTCAAAGTGGAGCATGGTTATCAGCTAGTCTGAGCCCCTGGGAAAGATAATGCACTCCCAGTGTGCACGTTTGAGGATTCATTATCTTTTCTGTTAGAAATGTGCTTTTTATTTTTGCTGTACCTCCCTGGTTCCTTCTACCAGCTATTAAATCTTGCCACATCTCTGCCAGTCAGGTGGAAGGCGTCTCTGTTATCGGATTTCCACTCCCTAGATTTCAAGGCACTAAGAGGTTTGGGGGAAGTCACCCCTTCAGCTTTCCTTTGATATGCTAAGTCAATGAAACACCTGAAGAGTGTTTCTAAGAGACATGTTTCCTCCTCTATAATCCTTCAGCTTTTTTTCTTCATCTTTTTCTAATTTACCATCCCTTTTTTCACTCTAAATGTCAGACTGGGGGACTACACACCATGGGACAGTTATATAGTTTCCTGTTTATGTGATGTTCCTTAGTGCATTCAGTTCACTGACTACAATTCATCATTAGCCTTTTCTGATTAGCTGGTAAACTACTATCACCCCCCCACCCCCCTTCAAATATTTTGCATCATTCTTTCTTTGAAGTGTATAATTCTTTCCTGTAGTTAAAGATTATGTTTCTCATTTCTCTGCATGACCTTGTATTTTGCTGTCATGTAACACTTGGGTTCAGACAACCAAATAGACTATAATTTATCATTATTTACTATGTCCATAAATATCTCTGTAATTTATACACTTCATTTACACCTATGCTGCTACTTCTTCAAGATTGCTGATTTTGAAATTAAATATAAATCTAAGATGCCCTAAAACAAACACACTCATCTCATTGAGATTCCTCTCCTAAAACTAACTATATTTTGGAAACTGACAGCAAGCTTTCAATCCATCTATATGCTGATTATAAGCCTTTCTACTCCCTAAACGAAAACATTATCTGCTATTATGCCCATGCAAAACTCCAACTATATTGTATAAGTGATATTACATTTATCAGACAAACTTATAACTTCAGCTGAGATGCTCAGATACTTAGCATTCATTCCTTAAACCTTGCCAGCAAAACTGAGGAAAATCAGACTTATATTTGTATTTCTTCAGATAAAAATTGAGTGGAAAAAAGCCCAATAATGGACTTTTCAGTCTTTTCAGGCCAGAAAGTACATTACCTCTCATGTGTTTTGAAGATGGTTTTGGCAGATGGTTGTTTTTGTTCTTGCCATTGATTGAAGACTACAAATCCTCTCCATCCTCTTCTATCTAATGGGTCCATGCATGTCTGGTTTAACTAATTGGAAGTGTTCCTTTCCAGAAAGAAATATTCTTTTTTCATATGCCATAAAAACTGGTTTATGATAGGCCCAAATTATGACCATTTTTTGCTATATACAATGTAATCCATAGACATTAAAAATTTAAGAGAGGTTTAATTCTTCCTCTTAAAAAATAGAATTGCATACCTATTCAACCTCATTACTATGAGACTCACAGATTTATTTAAGATGTACCAGAAAATAACCACTTTATTCTTGTAGGGGAAAAATAAAAAAAGATAATTTGATAAAAAATCTCAAATGGGTTAATTTAAGATTTGCAGCTGATTTAAGGTTTGCAGGTTACACAGAAGACCCAAAAATCCAAATGTGGGTTTGTCTCTTTTTTTTTCCCATTCCAATCTGTACATGTGTGATAAACCCGAATATATATAATTTTCTCCAACTGAAAATTCTGAGTTGATGAACATTCCAGGACTTTATTTGCTGAGCGCAGTCAACTGGCAACATGAAATAAGAGAATGCTTCATGTATTTCCTGCATTTGAAGTCAAGGTGTGTAGGTATGTTTGTGTCAGTGTGTTTACCTACCTGATCAGGTGTTGTAGCCTTATGATCCAAATGACAGCATTACCATGGCTTGTGACAGGCCAAAGGCTTTATATTAATGCTGCAAAGCCTCAGAAGCAGGAGTTGCCAGGCTTGATTTTTCTTGGCCTGACTGGATCTGTGTTTCAGCTTGTTTAGCTAACAGCAGTTTTCTAGCTACTAGGCAACTGATATCTATTTTTTTAACTTGAGTTTAGCTTTTTATGATTGTGTGCTGCAATAACTGTCCACTGCTATAACTGTTCTGATATATTTTTGTAACTAATCAGTGGTAACTAGCAGCAGTTATTCAGTGCACAAAGAAGGAACTGTGGCCTTAGAATAATGGCTTGTTGTAGAGAAGTGTAGGCATAGCATGAGAGCAGAGTCCTTGCAAGTGTCGGAACAGTACAAATTCAGAGGCCCTGGCATGGTAAATAATTAATCAGTTCTCAATTATTAATCATCAAAAGATTGAAACCTTGGAATATTGTTAATGTTAAATGGGTTTTAAGCATAACAAGGAGAATAAAGAAAAAGTGCCAAACTCACACCATAGATAGTAAATTCATCTGTAACACCGTCTGAGGACCAATGGAGAGAAGAGCACAGTGTGCCAGTGTATAAAAATGTCAGACTTTTATGTCCTGAATTGCTAACTCTGATGCCCTTCAAACACTAAAACTAGTTAAAGAACAGTTCTGGGTTTAGTTTATCAGTTCTACCCTTTACTGACAAACTAGATGGTTTAACCTGTGTGGCAAAAACAAGACATCTGATATTTCCAGTAATGTATTTGCTTTTCAGTCTTTGTATGGCCTTGGGCCAATCATTTAATCAGAAATACACCAATTCTGGCATTTCTCTTATTTCTTATATTCGGAAGGCAAACTGAAACTAGCATGAGTTAAAGGCAGGTGAGCCCAAAAGAATCACCTCAATAATTATTGACTTTGCTTCTTAGTACAGATCTCCATAAACATTGTCTTCTCTGTGATTAATTTCTCTGTTTGTCAGAGATCCTGTCACATTTGCAGCACCAGAGAGGCCTTTCACTTAGATCTATAAGAATTATTGCAAGGACTCATTCATCACTTAGATTTGCAAGTTCTGCACCTAGCTTTTTTCGCCTCCCTTACCGCTTCCCTGTTCCACTCCTGATTTTATGGAGTTTGTGCTGAGCCTGCAAATTCCCTCCAAGCTCAAGGAGTCCTAATGAAGGTGTTTCACTGCTCGGGCATCCATCCTGCTGTATCACCACAACTGCTCTGGAGAGACAGTGATTGTGTGGTGTCCCTTCAGTCCTGATGGCAGGCTGGCCTGGGAGACACACAAAGCTGCAGTTTTTATGAGGCTGTTACCTGATTTTCTAGCTGACTTTAGAAAAGAAAATCAGAGAAGTGCTCTGGTCATGTCTGCAAAATCCTATGGATGATATCTCAGAATGAACCAGAAAGAAAAGAGTATGGGGGTGGACATGCTGTTGCCTGGGAGTCCAGACAGAATGACTACTGCCAAAAGAGCAAATTAACATCTCTGTGCATTAATTTGGCACCATCTATTCAAAATGTCATCAAATAACTCAGCATGAATTGACAAAAAACCCCATACTTCCTGGTCACTTAGAAGCACACAAATCAGAATTACTGTTTGTGAAAACTCAGAACAAAGGAAAGAAGAGAATGAGATGGAAACCACATAAACAAGAAATGAAACCTCATTAAAAAAAAAAATAGTCCTGCTTTTTTGGCATTTCTTCAATGTGGATTCAAAGCTGTAATGATTTCTTCAAAGTCTACCTGTGGCTATGAGTTATAGGGAAGAGGCACCACTCCACAATCAACATCACTGATTTCTGCTACAGGGTATCTGATATAAAGATATATTTCCATACTATCAGTATAAAAATTTTCACAAGAACATGAACAATAAAGGCATTAAGAGAACCAAAAGTTGTCTATGAATAGTCAGAGCAGAAAGAAAATGCTGTACATGCTGAGGAAATAATTTCTTGAGAGTTACACACTGAACTCAAGTAATTTATTTTTCTAAGAGCTTTGAAGTGCTATACTAATGTTAAGCTGTATTAATTCGACTTCTACCCCTCCTTTGACTTAATTATTTCACAGCCATAAGCACAAAACCTTTAACAATTAAAAAATAATTTCTTAATCTGAATTTCCTGCTCTAAGAATTATCTTGTAACCCCACAACTTCCTATTTCATTGTCCAAAATTTAAAAAAAAAACCTGTTTCTTTTAAATTTCATTTTATTATCCCAGTCCTTTTTTTCAGTCTGGTAGCCACTAAAGTGCACAACACTCTCAAAAGTTTAAAGTGTGAGAAACCTTTATTGTAGCACTCAGATCAATGTGCAGTAGTTTAAGGAGAGGCATATTTGAGGGGAAAGTGTAGTTTAAAATTGACGAAAGATTTTATGTACATTAAAAAAGGAACAAAAAATCCAAATCAAAATCTTGAACAAGCATGTTTCCTATTCCCTAGACTGTATGAGCATCATGGGACATGACTGACAGTCTGCATGATAAACTGTTCACAGCAGAAAAGCAAACGGTACTAAAAAGTTAATAATTAATTTGGATTTGGCCTTGAGAAGTACTGAGGCCCTTCCAGAGTTGCAATTGTTTGTCTGGGCCCATAATCTCTCTGAAGGGGACTTCTCTCAGGTCCAGGAAATTTTTAAGGTATCCCATGCACACAATTAGATCATTGTATATTAATTAAATTTGTTAATTAAAGTTGAAACATCTTACGAGCCTTGAAATATACAGAGAAAGGTTCTGTGAGTTGCTACTCAGGCAATAAGTGCTGCTAACAAGGTCAGGCAACAGGGAAAGTTATTGCCCATTTCAATCTAAAGTGGCTCTAAAGATGACCATCATGAAAAACCTAACAGTCTCAGAGAGTCAAATGGGCCATGGGGTCAAATATAAACGCATTGATTTAGAATTTTATGCTGTTTCATTAGCTGAAAAATAAAATCCTAATTTTGAAGTTGTAAAAGCAATGAAAGCTTATAATATATTGATTCTTAGCTGACACAATATGTAACTGAAATCTTCTCATAGGAAAATAAATTTCATTAGAAACAAGAAAACTTGTTTTCCTTGAGAAGTATCCACATTAGTAAAGAATTTTTTCTATTTTTTAAATTCTCTCATAGTTCTCTTTATTTATTTATGAACCTTAATTTGTTTGTTTGGGGTCTCAGAAATAAGACTGAGGAAAAATTAAAGAAACAAAGAAAGGAAGGATGATGATAATAGAAAAACAAAACATTTCTAAATCACTGTCACAACACTCCTAACACTTTGTGTCTTACATGGGAAAAATTATTGTAAGAGTTTACTTTACATTGACAGGTTACTTTTAACCCAGCCTTTCTACTTTTGAGTGAAAACATAAATGAGAGTCTCCAAGCCACCCCAGGAAGGTGATAATCATAGTCATCTCCAGACTCTTAAAACTACTTTAAATTAGTGTTTGGACTGAGTCATGCCAATCAAGTTCAAATAACTAAAAGGCTTCAAAATCCAAGCCTTTCTATAATGGCAATGTATTCTTTTTAATCAAAATAAAAGAAAAAAATATCCTATTCAGGCCAGTGAACCAGAAATAAAACAAATAAAGCATGAAGACTATTTAAAAATCAAGTGTAGTTTGGCATACAGCGATGTAAGCTAAAACATGCTGTACTGAAAGAACATTGTTTTCCACACCAGTGACATTTTTCTTGTTTTCTAGATGATGTGCACTGAAAAACACATTCAAATTCCAGAGCAGTATTTGTTTTGGAATATACAGACTAATAAGGCAGCAATGCATTTAGTGGCCTACCCAGAGCAACGCTTGTGTCAGTGGGTAACTAAAGGAGCTCTTGGCCTGATTTATCTCTACAACTCTCAAAATCAGTCCAGAAAGCCAATTTTTATTGGAACATCTTCAATCGAAGTAAATAAGATAGACGAAAGTATAACAGGTTAGTGAAAGGCATACTGGGATTTAAATCCCCGCAGAAGTTAGGGTATGGAAGCCTGAATGCATCCAAAATTTGCTACAAGTGATATCTGACTATGCTCGAGGAGAGGGAAAACCAGAACGACAAAGGACGCATTTGACCCACAATGAAAATAGGAAGAGATGTCTTTGTATTCCAGAGCCTACATTCTTTGACAGTGCTCTGGAAGATTAGTGGCATGACAAAACCACTACCAAACTACAAATTTAGGATAGAGTGAATGGAGACATTTGGAGGAGTCTATTCAAATCAAGATCAGATTTAAAGGCAAGAATATATCTTTTTCACCAAAGAGGTAGGGGTCAGGTCAGGACTAGGGTTCAGTCAAGAATCAAGAAAACAAAGCTTGGGCCCATATTAGTTCTTTGGGTGATATTTCTGACCCTGTTAAAAATTCATATTCAGGAATCAATGTCCATCTTTCTGGATTAGAATATGAATCAGAAAGAAAAGCAATTTCTAAATTATTTTTTTATTATAGAAAGGAATGACTCAATAAATTTGTATCAGTGCACTTAGTCAGACTATATTGTATCCTCTGAGGGTATGGCTCAGGGTGAAATCAGAGCTTTAACATGCAAAGATCAAGCTTGAAGTCACAAACAGGATGTTCACAAAAAGCAACACCTAATTAATTACTTCAGAGTATTTCATATACCTATATAGTTTTCCACTGGCCACAGTCCAAAATGGAAAACTGATGTAGAGATGATTCTGATGAACTAAAGGATACTAAACCTTCATTGGCAGTAGTGAAAAGAAAATAATTCATTCTTGGAGCAGCCTGGAAGAGTTTGTCTCTATTGTGCACACATTTTGTTTATGTTACAAGACAGTTACAGTTGAGGGAACGATTAAGAATTTGTCTTGAAAGTGGATGGTTTTGTAAGTGCCTGCAGGAGACAGCTCAGTATGGTAAATCTGGTTCAATGTTGTTGATCTCTAAAGGTACTGAGGCTGCTATTCTCACATGAGATGTTTAAGAGGTGCTTTAGAAATGTGAAATTATCAAAATGCTCATTTCCTGGTTAGTTGTGCACCACTGCACAGCTGTGCTCAATTAGGCAGACATTTGAAAAACATCAGGGAAAAAACAAAAATCACCCAAAAAACTCAATGCATTTTTTCTAGCCATTTCGTTCTTAATTTACACAAGTAAAAGCCTAGAATAAGTCATATCAGAAAACAGAATACATCAACCTCCCTCTGCAGATAAACATATTTTTTGGGAGAAAATTTGATTTTTTTTCCCAATTTCTCATGTCAGTATTTTCTAAACCCAAAAAACTGTAATGGAAGTGGGTAACAAAATTTCTTGTCCTCTAGTAGCATTGAAAGGATACAGTCAAATTCTGGGCCTATTATGCTGGACAGAAAGTCGAAGTTTCGTGATCCCCACCATAAGTTTTTCACAATCTGCAACAGATTTATAATAGATGACGAGAGGGATAGAAACAATGAAATAGTATTTCCATTAGACAACCTGTTCTGAAAGATTTTTAGATATCAGTCTTAAGTTTTATTTACTCTGGTCTCAGCATTTAGATCTTTCTTCAACTCCTATTGATTTCTTCTGGCTTTTGTGTATCTAGATCTATCTACTCTGAACAAAATGAAAAAGCAGGAGAAAAACATAGTTGGACAAAATGAAAGGAGAGAAGAAAAAATAGTTGGAAAAAAGTTCTTGGTGAATACAGAAAAAAAAAAAATCTCAAAACACTTTTAGATCTTAGGACTGCTTAACCACTTTCACTTTCTACAGGTATTACCAGTCTGGAACCTCAAGAATTGGTCTAATTTTCCATGAGAGAGAGAGAAATATGAATATACATTTCCTATCATCTCATCTATTTTATGGGACTGCAAGCAAATTTCTAGGAACAATGTTCCAGTTAAAAATGTTTTACTATATAATAAGACATATAATTTTGGGTTGTGACTTTTGGGGAAAGCATTAAGAGACATATATGTCTGTAAAGTGAGAGGGCACATTTGTACCCCCTAGCTGTGAAATAGAATTGTTTGACACCTGCTCAAAGGCAACAAACCAGAAAGATATTACCTTGCTTTGGAGTAAAAAGCAAAGCTAAGTGGGATTAGTCTGCTAGTTCACATAGTGGTCTTCGCACTCCTGTGCTGGCACTTTTATCATGCTGCTTTTAAGAAGTGAACAGGAAAACAACTGTCTCATGAGATATAGAGATACAAACCCTTGCTTGCCTGAAGTCATGTAATAATCATACTACCTCTCTGTAATGCCAAGTATCTGTCAGACTCTATAAAATATTGCAGCCATTCCATCCAATTTCCAGTCCAAATGTTTGCTGATGATTCATTCCCAAAGTTAACAGAGAGAGAAGAAACAGCAGTTCCTGTGGACTAGATGTCTACCCTCCCTGTCTAATAGGAGGGGGGAGCACATTTTCAGTAGAAGGTTGTTTTCTCCCAAACTGAAACCTGTCACAGACACATATCAGATTCAATGAGATGCATCCATATGTAGAAGAAAGGAGATGCAGGCACAGCTTTACCCATTTTGCCTAATTTGGTGATGACATTTGTTAGTTTCAGTTAATGCACAAGGACCATCAAGCAGAAAGAAAAATAAATGTTGTTCTGATCAGTTATGCTGCACACTGACAACATGGAGGACAAAACAACTTCTTTCCACAGAAGTAATCTTTGTCATTAGATAGTTGGATATTTGATAAAAGAAGGAGGATGCTTGTATGTTGATCTATTTCCACATAGCACCTAGTCATGAAACACTGTAAATTCTTGCAGGAATTTCATTTTGAATCAGAAGACATACCTGAGAGTTTTCAAACCTCATTAGGTTTATATATAGCTTTTCTACTACATCTGTTTGAAGAAAAGATGGAGAAAGTTGAACCATGAAAAGTGGTAGAAGATGGAAAACAGAATAACAAAAAATGGACCTCATCAAGGCGTCTGAGACCACTACATCCTGATCTTTTCTTACCTAAGCATCTCCTAAAATGGCTCAAATAACCATTTCAGGAAAGTGAGATCCAGCCCTGTGTTAACAAATGTTTGTGTTTCAAATTGCCCTCATTACTAGTCCTTCCTTTCCCCACCCCCCATTCCATTTTTCATGTCACTTCACCACATCATCACCACAGATGTGGTGGAGTAACTTGTGCTACAGGAGTGCTGCAGTGAATAAGGAGGAGCTCTTCAGAAAGGAGGAAAAGATGCATTTCAAGCAATGAAGGTGGTTGAATTCAAGGAATTTTGTCTGGGAACTTAGGAGACACAAAACACAAGGTTATAGGCAAGGACTAGAGGACAGACTAACACAGGTGACATCAACAGTGACTTGATGAAAGACAACAACGAAGCTGCAGAAAGGAAAACTGATTAAACATAAGGACATTTTTTTTCACCATAAGGGTGATAAAATATTACAACAGCTTCCCTGAGAGGATGTGGCATCTTCTTCCCTAGAAACATTGAGAATTAAACTGATCAAGGCCCTTAACAGCCTGCTCCTAGGTAGCATCTCTTTGAGAGGGAGATGGACCACATGATATCCAGCAGTAGCTTCCCATCTAAATTATTATTTTACTTTATGAATTAATGCAGATGTATGCAGGGGGTCAGTGGGAAACAAAATAGTTAAATACTTGTCACAGATGCAGAGCAAGTTGTTCCTTTGGGGTCTTTCTTATTTGTTACTCTGTATCATGATGTGTTGCTTCTGACGTATTCACCTCTCTCAGCAAGAAATCTGCAATTTGCTTAATCTTACTCCAAGTGCCTGATTACAAGCCTTAATCACTCAGCAGGCCTGACCATAATTAGTATCTGAGGATCTTTCCTTTGAGAATTGTGAGAAATGGCAGATTCAGCGATCTAAAAAATATCTTTGAAATAAGATATGGTTTAAGCTTAACAGTAGGAAAAAGATAGAGCAAAAGATAGTTTTATAAAACTATAACTTTGTATAGATGAGATTCAATTAATGAGATGCGAACATCCACATTTTTTATGTCTGAGATAATGTATCCAGGAACTTTTTGTTATTAGGACACAGTTTCAAATAAAAGGAGAAATCTAGGATTAGTGATACTTATTTTAATCCAAAACTGCCTGTAAATCTCCATTGATTATGTGGAAAGAAATGTAGCCCAGGGCAACTATTTTACCTACAGGTACTGACACTGTAAATATCTACATTACATTAAATAATTCCCAAGTTTCAGTTCTTGCTTATTTGTGACTCTGGGTTCCAGTCTACATCCACAAACTTGCACTTTAACCTTTTTTCCCTGAAGGCTTCTCCTTTTATTTTATTCAGAGTTTTCTCTTCTCTGCTCTGTTTCCTGATCCTGGCTAAACCAAGTGAGTCAGCCCGCAAGAATGTCACAAGTTCATGTATAGACTGATGGAGCTGCAATATTCTGAAGTGTTTCTAAGAAATGAGTATCAGGATTGGAATGTTTAGAGAGCCAATTTCCTGACAAACATGCTCTGTAGATGCATGAAGTAAATACCACAACAATCCTGTTAAGCCACAACATTCATAAAATATTTACATGCAGCTTTGAATTTGTCACAATATTTTAAATATTTAAAGTGGTAGCACTGGTAACTTGGAATCATTGCAGTACTTCGCACCCAGACTTCTCATTTCAAACTTTCTGCAGACACTGCCAGATGTTTTCAGCAACTTTTGATAAGTTTCTGCACAATTTTTGCATCTAGTAAGAGTGCATTTTCTTCCATTAAACAGAAGTTAAAATTAAGACTTCTGAAAGCAAGATCCGTAAGAACGAATCCTCCACAAGACGCTGTAAAAGAGTGTTTATTCAGCTCATTTTACATGAAACATCTAGTGGTGTTGCAATTCAATTTTTACCAAATTTTATGCATGCTCCCCCCAGAAAGCAAATGAAGAGAGCATGCCAAAAAGGTTCAGGCGAGCTTGAGAAAGAGCAAATGGACATATCTGTTTATGACTTCGAAACATGATCATTTTCTGGAACGTTGGACAATGCAGTAAATAGAGATCATGTAGCACGGGTAGGGGTGGGAAAAAGAGCACAACTGAGAAGCAACATTACAATCTAACCCTATTTTGCTCTTAATTCTGATTTTATGAGATCTAGCTTTGATATTCTGTTCATTTCTTGACGTTTTCTAACATTCATTATTTTGTGGGGGCCAGGGGAGGGGACAGTTAATCCATTTAATTTGTTGCTTAAGTACAAAAAACAAGATCATAGATGCAGAGGGGTGCAATTCTGTTGTCTTCACTAAGTATTCAAAGACATGTATGTGCAGAGGGAAAAGAAATTATGTGGAAGTCCCCCAAAAATGTTATATTTCTGTCAGTGTATGATGTGAAAATCCCACGTAAAATAAGCCATGACTGCTTCAGTTTTCTGCAGTTTTTCTCACCAAATATTCTATTTCTAATAGAGGATCTGTATAACACAATGATACACACATGTCCTGTTGGGTGAAGGCTCAAATCACAACTGTAGAGAACAGCTGTGTTCTCTGTGGTTTTTACTCAAAGATCTTTAGAGAAAACAAACCATGAAAACACAGCAAGTCCCTTTCTCTTTGTGCATCATCTCTACCGTATTTCTGCAAACACATCATTCACTATCATCTTTTGTCTTTTTCTGGTTTTTCACCCCTGGAAGATCTAACCAAAGTTCATTTCCAGGGGTTTGGCAACCTACCCAGAAACCTGTTTATTACCTTTAAAGCCTTTGATCAGACCCAGCAGTTTATATTGCCTCCTTTTAACACAAGTACTTGGAGTGATGACAGCTCCAAGTCAGAGCCAAGATCCATAAATCACTGAAGGATTTTGTTTAAATAAAACCATTTATTTTTCTTGGCCTGTTACTTGTTGCTTATATTCAGCAAGAGTCAGAATATTGAGGGTAACACCCAACAAAATAATTAATCTTAATGCACGTAAGTCTGATATAAACCCTCTTATTTTCCATAAGACAAAAAGCTTGTACAATAAAAAAATAATTTGCAAAACCTTTACTCATTATATTGGCATTGTATATTGGGAGAAAGAAAGCATAACATGGTGCAGCATTTTCAGTGGAGACCTTACTATAAATTGAGTCTGAAGAGGAACGCATAACCTTTATTCCCTTTGCTCTCTGGTCTTCATTTACAAGTGATGCATCTGTTGTACAGTTGGAAAGTTGATTAATGCACTTACATAATATGTCTTGTGTACTTCAGAGAAATGGGGTTTCACTGGAAAAAAAGAACTCTTTAGGGGCAAATCATGTCCCTTGTGACAAAATCTTTGAGAAAGGAAAAGATGGCAGCTGATGATTACAGTCTGCTCTTCCACTGGGTGTTATTAGTACTGTTCCAATGTCAAGTGCAGAACTGCACTCAACAGCTCTCACTTCAAATGCAGAGATATCTACAGAGGTTTGAGCTTTGCACTAGCTTTTTTAACCAATGGAAAAAAGGAAGAAAGAAAACTTCACTCTGCTGTTGCAAGACTCCTTTTTATTCACTCAGACTACGCTTTCAGCAGCGTACACAAGCACTCAGCTTATTTTTCCCACCAGGTAAGAAAATAAGGGCACTTTCAGGAAGAATAGAAATCCCCCTTTTATGATACTTTTGAAGCCTTCTACTTGTGGCTAACAGAAAGCACATGCAGTAAAAAAGACTCCTAAATGGAATTTTAGCTGCTGTATTGTTTTTCTCATCAAACCAAATTGCAATGACTTTGAGTAGTACAATTCATGCAGCATTCAAAGGCACTCAGGGACAAACACACAACTCTTAAAAATCTGTGGAAACCTACATCGAAAGTAGCCTAAAATATTGCAGAGCCAAATTCCATCATAATAAATGTGAACTGTTCTGTTTCACTTTGCTTTGGCATCATCAGTCAGTTCTGAACCGCAGTTTCCTCTCTTTGTCTCTCATTCCCATGAAACAACACAACAAGGTTAAAAGGATGGTATCAAGTGCGCAGTATCCATCCATTCAATATTTAACTTTCTTATAATTAAAATGAAGACAAAATTATCCAGAACCTGTGTCAAATCAGATGTCTTATTAGTCAAAAAACCCCACCCAAAACAAGTATTTCCACATGTGAACAAGCCTGTCTTCAGAAAAAGAGAAAGAAACTATATGTGAAAACCATCCATAAAATAGGTTGGTTAGGTTCTCACAAAAATTTACACAAAGGAATTGGTAAACTGGTGCTCAATCTTGGTGCAGTAGGGTAACAGCAGCAACCAGCAGCAGTGCATCAGCTGGTCCTTGCAGGAAAAATAAGTCCTTGTGGGCTTATGTGTAGCATGCTGCAGAATTGACAAGGCTACAAGGTCGCTTGTTTAGTTTTCCAATCCAACACAGGTCATTGCTGGAGGCATGGTATAATACCAGACCAGCTGTTTTAGAGTAGTGATTTGTAATGAAAAAATTTTTGCTCTTGCTGGAGTCAGATTTTAGAGCAGACAGTCTACCTAGTATAAGCACCTCATAAAAAATCATGGCCCTCTTTTCTGTCATGGCAAATGACAGGTGAATCTTCTCTTTTATGTCTTTTCTCTTGCTCATATTCCCTGTGACTTTGATATAAGACTGTTGTTTTGTTGTGGTGCTCTTTTTAACCTATGCTTCAGTTTGCAATGCAGATGGCACACTGATTTAGTGCCAAGATTTTTTATATGTGTATTTCTATTTATGTCTATATACACACTGTAATTGACATCACAAATGAATTAGAAAAAGGAGGGATATGTTATATCTTTCAAAATGCAAAGTAGATTTTTCTACCTTGAAGTGGGGAATCTAAATCATATAGTCATTCTGATACAGAGATTAATTCTAATTAAGATCAAGAGTAGAGTGAAAAAAAGTGTCGATAAATTACTCTGCTTCTTGTAGTGGCTTGGTTTAGCTTGGAAAATACTGCTTTGTTTGCACCAGAGCTTCATTATGTAATGTAAGATAGGAAAGAAAACAGTCATGGCAAAACAATTATCATGACTAAAGGATGACTCAAAAATCTCGTCCTTCCAAGAAGAATGATTTCAGGAAAAAATCAGAATTTTAATTCTTACAAAAGGCCTGTGAATATGGCTGGCTGTGAAATGTCTATTCACCTTCAAGCACTGAAGCAGGAATTGTTGTACTCAAACACCTCAGTCTCTCATAATGTGGACAGTGAGAAAATCTAAATCACCTCTGTGTTATTTTTCAAAATTCTTCATTACTTTTTAACCAAAAAGTGACAGCATGTTTGATACAGTTAATTCTTGAATTGTGATATCTCAGCTGTCCTTGAGTGACATGCAAATAAGAGCACTATTACCCATAGACAGCATACATCCACAAGTTACCACTCTGCAAGCAAAAATGCACAGGATGATGAAAAAAAACAAGTTGTGGTTGTACAAAACACTTCTTTAGCTACTTCTTTCAAAGGAAATTTATCACAATCCTGTTAATTTTTGAAAAACAAAAAATTGTTACAAACACCCGCTATAGTCTCTAATTCAATCCTCAGGTAAACTAATTAAATACTCAAACCTTCAAATTTCCTCCTGCTAATGGACTCCTGGGCTTCTCAGCAAAGTCTGAAATATCTTTAGTTAACACATAAAGCTGTCCTTTTTCTGGCTACAGTATGAAAATTAAGATATTAAGTGACTCAGAATATCATATTCCACTGCTCATTTTTGTAACTTTTTAATACTATATGAGGTATAGTGCAACCCTTATCTCACCACAGCTTCAGCAGAACCAAAACTGCCTGTCCTTTCACACCTCTGTGCTCTGAGTTTGGAAGTTTATTCAACATGAAGTCATTATTTCTGTCTTACAGATTTCTTCCCTCTTGTTTTGACAAAAAAATCCAATGAGAACTAGTAAAAGATACAGTGGATTCAGAGGTTTTCCATGGGCTGAATCAGTCAGCAATTAAATAAATGTCTTGCAAAGCCTGTGTCTGCCCAGGAGATGCACAAAGCCATAAATTCTCCTTTGCCTACACATGGATCAAGGTTGCTGTGCACAAGATCTGGGAATACCAGAACCTTGTTCTCAATGCAGCAAAAACTAAAAACAAAATCAAAAGTTAGGAGTATTGTAAATCCATGAGTCATTCACACACAAGTATTTATTTTTGAGCTCCTCTGTAAAAAAAAAAAAAACTCTGCCAAGTTTCTCTTGTGGAGGATGTGTGTGTAACACTTGCTATTCTATAGCAGCAGTTACTTAAAAAGATCTGTCTGCAAATAGAGTGGGACTGCAAAAGACAACTAAAAAGAAAACAAGGAAAAGAAGGACAGATTATTGCTTTAGGGCAGCATTTTCAGTAGTGGGAGAAGAGACTTAGGGAGCACAAAAAGCTCACAACCTGCATCTCCTTTAAGGCCTCTTGATTCCATTGCTATGAGTGATTCATAATCTGGCCAAGATGCTTTAATTTAGTGTTTCAGCAAATACTGAGCATTTAATGATATTTGTTGTCAGAGAACGGAGCCGTGAGACTAGTCTTTGAACAAACAAGTCGGTATTATGATTATTTCCTTGGTTTTACGTTTTGGGTGTATGTTTTCCTCATACATGCTGAAATCTCACAGCAAGTGAAATCTCTCTCATAACAAATCAAGTTTTTTTGGTAAAGAAAGTGAGGAACTCTCGTTATGTGCAGCTACCCACTCCTTACACTTGTGAAAAAGCAAAACCTCAGATTTTTGCAATTTGTCTTTATGGTGGTCTGACTGCATCTTTTCAGGGTCCCTCTTCACTTGGGACGTGCATTAAGGCCCTCCTCATCAGCATCAGCAAAAGGTTAGGGTGTTCACCTGCAGTACAAGGTGCAAGACCTCATGTCCCAAATCATGCACAGCAAGGGCCTTGACTTCAGTGTGATACTACTCGAGCCAATAATGTTATACCTTTCACTCTTCAGGCATGGATGGCATGTGGTTTCTCTTTTCTGTTCAAACCAGATATGTTTTAGAATAAAAGTTTTAAGTTTAAAGAATAAAAAAATCTCCATACTAAAGACACTTAATCTGAACATTCCTGACAGACTCTCATGCCAGGCAAAACATCAAAAGAATTTATTTTAAATAGCTTGTAATCAGTCCTTTTTATGATATGAGTTAGCTTTATAAACATCTTTCTAGGCTTTCAGTGGATTAATAATTTTGATGATTGATTTTAGTACTGATCCATTTTGGTCTCCTTCATAGAGAGTGTCTGGTTGTGAAAAGAGAAGACTTGATGAACAGACTTCAAATACTTTAAAAGCTCTTACAAGAAGCTGGTAATAATCTATTCTTCATGGATAAACAAGAGGTAGTGGACTTAAAAGGCACTGAGGAAAGTCCAGGTTAGTCATTATCAAAGACTTTCTAAATGGTAGGAGGAAATGAGTCCTTGAAACACTGAGTGGGGGAAGTGTGGTAACTTTGTCATTGTAGGCCACTAAAACTGGGCTCAGAAAGCATCAAGAGAAAAGCAAGTATAGCTGATGCTACCTTGGAGTAGAAGGATGAAATAGACATTTTTACTTCTATGAAATTTTTAACATGCAACCAAAATCCAAAAATGTATATAAAAATGGTTATTTCACAAAGAGTTTTTCTTAGATTAATGTTAGAATCACCTTTTACATGTGGAAGGTTTTGAATATTGAGATTTCAGTGTTGTACTCTGCTCTTTCTAGAAATAAAATTTGGCTTCCTATGAAGCACTTTGCCACACTGTTGGTATTAAATGTGATTAAATCACATATATGATTTCGTGATTGTGATTTAGTTCCATGGTTTCTTTTCTTCTGAAGTTTGGACTTCATATACACGGTGTGTCTTCTGTATTTTTGTTCCCTGTGTATCAGGAACCTCCATTTCAGCTCTTGAGGTCTATGAGATTTAGTCATGTATTTAAAGTCAAAAAAAATTCTTTAGAATTTCAGCCTTGCTTAATACAGTATCATAAAGGCTTTCTAAACAAAAATTGAAATACTTGAATTGAAAAAGAATGCCTTGTAATGTACTGTAAAATGGCAGAAATGTGGGGAAAAAATGGTTCCTGGATGAATCTTTATCCTAATTCAGTTAAGAGCCAGAAATTCAATAACATAAAATTAGCAACAATTATCAAGGTCCCACAGATTTCAGGCCATGAAGCTTAAAAAGGAACATCCTCCCTGCCTGGAGGTATCTACAGGCTAAATATAATTTAGAGCCTTTACATACCTTAACCTCAATACATGGTATATCACTGTGCAGTCCTGAGCCTTTCAGGATTTTTTGACTGGCTAAAAAGGATAAATGTGAGATTTCCCTCAGCCCTGTTGTAGCTTAACTGTGTTCAGTGGGGTTAAAGATACTCAAAACAAAGGATTTAGTTAGTATGGGTGGTAACTGCTGGAACACGTTGGAAATGTCAGCACACAGAGGGTTTTTATCCCAGGTACCATTTCAGTCACAGTGTGGTCTTCTACACTCTGAGATTATTTTGATGCTGAGCATCAGATATAGCTAGCATGGAGTGATCTGTCCACTCTCCTGATACTTTTGGAATCATAATTTTGTCAATTCCTTGTATGTTCCAGAATTAATTTGATTTCTACTTGAAGAAATTACCAGAAATCCTTACAATAAAATAGAAGAAAATTCCTTTATGTCCTTTTAAATTACAAAGGAAGCTTCACAAAAAGAAGCAGCACTTCCCATCATCTCTTATAATCAGAGTGCAACTGAACAAAAGATAGCTCAAATATTAATCCTGTTGCTAATCCCACTATTTTGCCTGCTCCTTGGCAGAGTTTGTATTTCAAAGTTTGAAGCCTTTCTAGCCTGAATGCCACTGATATCTTCCTTTTTGCATTTAATAATGAAAATATTAATTAAAAATTATTCTTAGTTTAATTACAGAATTGTATATAACTAGCTTTTGAATAGAATTAAGCCTGTCACACTTAGCCATCAACCCAAAATAAGCACTCACAAATTGTATGGAAGCTTATCAAAAATACTCTGGGCCATCACACAAATTGACATGAAATACAGATTATTCAATTGTTTTAGGTTCTGCTTTAAAACTATGGAGTAGAGTTGCAAATTTTTACATTCTTTTTATATTTGTGCATGAAGTTCTAGTAAATGGGAAAATAAGCCTGCTTCATTTGATTGCAGAAAGCTCTTTTGTGATTTGTGCTAGTAGAATGCTTTTGTATTATTGTTACAAGACTCCTTTATATCACGTGTCTGTATTTTATCAAAACTCTGAATTCTTAACTAATACTTTAAAGGTTCCATTCTTCTATTGGATTTCTATATACAGTTGCCTTTCAACATTTTTCAGCATGGAGGTTTATCCCTACACTTTCAAAGCTGTAAGGCAATTACTCTTCCTTCCCCTGCACCTAAGAAATATTCTGTAGCCTGAATTAAGCCCATAGACTGTCTGGCACTTGGAACTGGAAGGGCTTATGCTGTTGCATCCACCTGCAGCAAAGTACAAAGCTCTTTTCACAATGCACAGGAAAAAAAATGAATCAGCACTTGCTTTTCTTGGCTGCATTGTCTCTGCGACACTAACTGAAATAAACAACAGTTGACTTATTGCTGTCCCTTATGACTTGAAAGTACACAGGAAAAGAGTCTTTCATTTGAAAGTGACATTTAAACAGCCATTTCTTGAAGTAGACCCATATTTAAGGAGGCAGTGTTTTCAGCTGATGAAGTTCAACTTGTCAAGACATTTTCAATTACCTTCCTTGGCATAAAGAGGTAGCTGGTGCTGAAGTGACACCTTTATTGGTTTTAGTTAGCACCAAAGAGACCAAACCGGAAAGCACATGTCAGAGAGAACAATTTTGCTTTTTTGTTGGTTTGCCCACACAAACTATTTCTCATGGCATAACATTAGGCCATAGTTCAGGAAACTAGTTGTGGACAAGGGGCATGTCAGAACCATGCTGGATTGCCACTGACGTAGACAGAACTCAAGGCACAGTTAAAACTGAACACATAAGAGCTGCTGCTTCACCTAGGGCCGGTGGAGTGGGCAAGAAGGGCTGGAGTACACAGTACAGTAGCTCATGTGATCTGATCAGGTTAATTTGAAAGGCTGTGAAACATTGCTCGCCGTCCTCCTTCCCTTGCTCATTTATTCACGCACAGTTAGGAAAGTTACAGTGTGTCTTTAATCAAAGAACTCATTATTAACTGATTTTATGTACTGATACAGAATCTTTTCAGCCAGAATTTTCCTTTCCCTAAGAAGGATATAGAATCAGTCGCATTGAGTAATGAACCACTATTTGAAAATATTTTGCCAATTCCCTCTGAGCCACTGAAGCAAAAGTAGTTGCTCATATTTTTGTTTTGTAACACTTCCAGATTTGCCACATGTCTATTCCTTTTCAAGATGAAGAAAACCATCTCTTTCAGAGTTATTCACTAAATTGAAAAGAAGAATGAGCAGAATAGCAAAAGCCTGTCAGACATTGTGCTTAACTGAATGTCTTGAAGAATATAGTTTAATTCCCTCATGATTAGTCTCAGGGTCATTAAGAATGTCTTCCACATCCAGGTCGATGTCCTCTGTGTAATAAAGAGTCTTTATGTCTTCTCATTTCTGTTGAAAATGAGGCTTTCCTATAAAAAGTTACAGTTTTGAGGCTTTTACACAACCTGAATAATAAGGTTTTTCAGTGAAAGAAAATCGCAAATTTTGTTATGAAAACATTTCCTTCAAATACTCCTAACGTCTTTTTCCTTAACTTCTACAATAAAATTTACGAAGTGATGTCTTTACCAACTACAGCATATAATCCCAGTTTATGAATGTATAAACTGCAGGGAATAAAAATTAACAATGTTTGTTCACAGAAATAATAAGTCTTAGCCCACATAGAATAATGTTTTCCTATTTATTTGAATAATCTGAAGCTGCATACACAGCAGTGATGGTTATCTAGTTATTACAGTTTTGAAATGACACATGAATTCACTGCATTTTCATTTTTGTAAATATCTCCTAAAGAGAGTTTCAGAACATGGTATGACTGATTTATCTACACAATAGTGGGTGTTGCAAAGTTATTTCCAGTTATAAGCTGTATCTGATAGACTGGAAAATATTTAACCAGTCTCTACACTGCAGAGTGCATTTAAGATTATGTGATCTTAATGTTTTGATACAGTACAGGTGTTCTTGTATTGCTGCGTAACAATCACAGTTGTATTACATTTACCTGCCTGCTCAAGACCAGCAATGGACAATTCTGTTAAGTAGGAGTCCTCTGTGGAATTATGAGCCAGAAAAGCACTAGGTAAATCTTTCAAAAGAGAAAGAAGTGAAATTCTTTATATCTATGGATATCTTGTACACTTTTTCTGAAACTTTTAGGAAAATTTTAGTGCTGTAAATTTTTTCAATGCTGGAGATAAAGGGCATAAAAGTAGTTACAGGTGAAATTGCTATTTCTAGTAATTGAATCTGAAGACTTAAGTTTATTTCTCCAAAAGCCCACTACAATATTTAGCCAGCAGTTCAAAATGGAGTGCCTCAATTTGCATGAGAAACCTCTGGAAAATATAGGATAGGGACTTATGTTACATAACAAGACTTCTAAAAAGGCAAGGTTTGGCTCATGAATTTGACTAGCTCATATTAAGGAAATAGATGCAAAAGAGACATTTTCAGCACGGAAATTTATGTTGGATATATCCAACGAGAGCAAACATCCTGTCCTGTTTCTGCACATTGGACATAAACAACTATTTACCATTGCTTCAGGTATCAAAGAGAAACACTGAACACACAAAGCGGTCACTCAGGAATTTTCAGCATTAACAAGCTTCTTATTTATATACAGATAAAAGGTACCTGCAGCTGTATTTCATTGGAATAAAAAATGACCTTCAGTGACCAATCAGGCTAATGAAAGAAAAGCTTTTCCCAAAGGGCGCAGCACTACCCACATTTCCCGCCAGAGGCAGTCAGCCTGGATTTAGGTAATAACAATGTGTTCGGCCTTCCTCAGACTTTCTGTGTTAATTACAGCGCATTGTGTATGCTGCATCTGTGCTTGTGTACAATAGGATGCAAATGAAAAGAAATTACAAGACTATTTTTGAAAGGTAAACAAAACAGTTTGGTCATGCAGAACTCACCAAATTGAGTATAGCACCAAGCCCACCTGATTACGCAAATTCTGGGAAAATCCTGGTGATGGAGGTTAAACAGGAACCCTTCTGGATGAAAGTAAGACAGGGTCCTTTTTGAAGGCAATTTTGCTGACCTTTCTGTATTAATAACAGGGCATTGTTCTCCAATCTATTTTGCTTGGAACTAAATGTGTAGACACCCTTTGCCATGGATGGCACACCACAATAAATAGATACAATCAATGGAGCTCACTAATGCATTTTCTATCCACCCATCTGATTAAAACATAAGGTGGTGTCATTTTCTTCCATTTGGATCTGTGAGATGTAGAATGCTGATATTTATTATTTCAATATCAAGACTTGTGTCAGGCCTATCCAATTTTTGGGGATAATAAAACTTCAATTTGACTGTAAAGCCGGGTCATATCGTCTGTTTCTCAAAAACATCTCAAAGAAAACAGTTATGTAGTGCTTGGGGTTTTTATTTATTGTGATGGTTGCTAAAAGCTGCTTGATATCAGAGTAGTCCTGGTGAGATAGATTGTTCAGGAGATGCAATCAGAGATACCTGATTAATACACCTATCCAAAGTACTTATATAACTCCTGTTCTCTAAGTACTGAATACCACATCTTCTTTTTTAACCTCAGAAGATCTCTGACAAGTAGAGACCAACTCTTCATCTATCTTTTCATAAAATTCAGATGCAGGTAAGCTAAACGTGGGTTATCCAAGAAGTGGCCAACAAAGCAAGAGACTGGAACACAAGTCTCCTTAAATTCACCTCTTTTATGGACTCTTTTTTTCTCTCCTTTCCCTAACTGTGAAGTTTATCTACGCAATATTATCCTGTGCTACATATTTCTCCATCTGCTCTAAGAGCTGGCACAGACGTAAGAAACTCAGGATATTCTGGAAATCTGGAGATGAAGGGAAACAAGAAACATAATCAACAGACCTGCCAGGAACAATAGAGAGGGCAGAAGAAACTCATAGAGTGCAGTTTCTTATATTTCCTTAGCTGATTTCATACTGTGCATTATGGTGAAAAGGGGTAAAAACAAGCATTCCAAACTGTTGTCAAAGAACACAGGGATATTTTGTGAGAAACAGTAGCAGCAAAGAGCCTCTTTTCCACTGAAATGTATTGAAAATGTGCAGTGTGTCAGACTATTTGCTCTCCTAGTCTAAATTGCTCAATATCTTTCTCTTTTTTTTGTCTCATTTCACAAAAGAAATCAAACAATGAAGTTGGCTTAGCTTTTCCTATTGCTCCATTTTCTGTTCTTCTGTCAAGAATCACTGCCTTTCTACTCCCAAGGCCCCCCTGATGGATAGTTCAAGAAAAGGTCCGGACGCAGACTAAACAGAGTTGCTTCGATAATTGATGACATAGAAGCCAGAAAGCTCCAAAACAACTTGCTGCTAGCAAAAATACAGAAAGGTTTTACTGGCTTCATTAATACAGATTAGCTTTTTTTATTTTAAACCCACAAAAAGCCTGTGAACAGAAATCCAGCCCCCCAGGGCAGGGTGTTAGATAAAAGACAGTCCTGGGGACTCTCTGTTTCCTTCCATACACAGGTCAGAGCCCTGTGACTCACTGGAAATTTAAATCTCACACAGGCAACGCCATCATGGATCTTATAGTTACCACAATGGTGTTAAAGACATCTGCTCCAAGAATGATCCTCTGCCCCAGATCCAGGCAGTGACATGACTTCAGGTCTCCCTCAGCTGGAACTGTCCAGAGTGACCTTCCATATAATCTACCCACATCTTTTTACCTTTTAAATTTTTTTTGAGTTCAAAGTGCCTGCAGTAGTGCCATTAATCATTATACCTATTCATCTTCAAATTAGTTTTCAGTTATTGCAGAGAATTGATATATATTAATCTAACTGAAAAGCCTTGGGTCAAACATCGTGGCTTCAATTGTTTCCTGATAATTTCTGCTTACAGTGCATTGTGCCTATTTCAGCCACTGTCAGTGCACACCTCCAGCCTGAGCACCAGGAGAGAAGCACTCCTCTGCAAGGTCCTGTTAAAGGGGCCTCATCTGCCCAGTTCTTCCAAAAATCTCTTCTGCACTGCTGCACAAGATCTGGTGAACCATAATATTGCAGTAAAAACTCAATACCTCACATCCCAAATGTATGGCTCTGGTAGGTAAGAGGTGTCTTTCCAAGGTAAAAGAAGAGGAAGTCTCCTTTAATTGAGCACTGAGAAAACTGGAATATCACACACCAGCATTTTTAGCACTTTTACCCACTTCATCCTTCCACATGCAGCCAGTACATACACAGAGAGACCATCAACATGGCTTCTTAATTCTCTGTATGCAATAAATTTGCCCCTCACTGCTTCTTCTACCTAGAGAACTACTGAACTAGTCAGTCTCACTTCATTAGAATGGCACTAACAAGTCAGACATAGTTTCATAAAACAAAGTCTAGTACAACTAATTATTTATTTTAGTTGAGTTTAGTTTGTTCTGTGAGGAGAACTGGGCACAGTTCTGCATTGAATTGTGGCTATAGAATTTTTAGGTTTTCATAGGAAAAGCGCCTATGCTTTTCCTGGGTATTTTGCTCCTGGTATAGTGGACTGCATCATATATTTCATATTCATTTTGTAATAAAACACAGGCAAAAACTACATAGGGCCTATGAAAGAGCAGAATGTACAAGCAGAGATTACCCTTCCTTTCAATCTATATTATTTACCCATTTGAAATACATAATCTGGAACCCACATGCCACTGAGAGTAACCAAACCCAATAAGATCATTTGACTGGCTCACCCTTGGAATTTAATTTCTTTTGGTAAAGTCTTTGCTTTTTTTTAAAATTTAAAACAACTTCATTTTCCTTATTTACATTATTAAAGTCTTCTGACAGTAACAGTGCATTTAAATTTTTAGATCTAATTTTTAGATCCTTATTCTGTTTCTAATTAAGCCTCAATTATAAGGCTTGACACCCTGACCATGTTTAAGTCCCTTCCCAAATGCGTAACTTTGGATTTACAGTCACCTTTAGTAATAGGTAATTAGTTTAAGATCAATATTAAAGTTGCAGGAAACACATTGAAAAAAATTGAATTCTATAACTCCCACACAACCAGGATAGCTATTCTGGGCTGAAGTGGGCACATTGGAATACTCACTGTGGCTGTATTGCACTAGTCAGAGACGTCCTTTGACATTCATTTGTTCCAAATACTTTCCTCGTGGCTATTCTGGGGTTTTCTAACAGACATATTCACCCTCCTGATTTATGATATGGAAAATTGGACTGCACTTCCCAAGGCATTTAACAGCACAAATATAGTCTAAAATCTGACTGTGGACAATCAAGGTGCAGGCTCTGCTACAAAGCCTTTGCTGTACCATAAAACTCACAACATGTGCCAAAGCAGCTAATACTGACAGACCCTTTCCACGGTCCTAAGTGCTTCTGAGAGAGTATCTCAGGGGAATGCATTGCCATCTAAGTAGGCCAGTGTAAAAGCAGACGATGTGCCCTGAAGAAAGTCAGGATACTGTCTGTAAGGCTTAGCTGAACCCAGACCCATAATTTAGTCATCTCTGGTGGTATTCATTCCATTCTCCTTCTCTTTTTACCCTCTGCAGTCCTTATACCTCAGACTATGAGCAGTGCAATACTGGATATATTTTGATTTATTTTTTTTAATAGAATCCATAGTTCTTAGGCTAGGTGTATATAGCCACCTCTGAGCTTAGGACTCCAAAGCAGCAAGAGAACTGATGACCTCATTGGACTGTGTACACCATGCTCTGCACAAGCACTTATTGCACAGAAGATTTAGAGTACAAGTAAACACAATGGCCAGAAGGTAGGAAAAGTAAAAGCAGCCTGACCAGAGCCTATACCCAGATAGGAAAAGAGTTTGGGTGTACAGCTCATTAAGCCATTAAATAACAGCTGTCATTCTCATTTTAGCTCAGTAGTAAGAATTTAAACAGTCCTTAAGATTTTTTTTTTCCTGAGCTGCTAATTTTCACTGGTACCCCCCACCTCCACAAAAAGAAACCTCATAACATAATACCTGATGAGGAAAATTATTTTTGCAAAATTATCTTTGCAAAATTATCTTTCTGAAGATGTGACACAAGGAATAAACCACCAAGATTAGGTTCTGTGAGCAGTGGGGTAATGGGAAAAAGGAATGTTTGCAGGGTAATGATGTGGGCAGCCTCACACCATTACTTTCAGTGCTATTGATTCTGATGTATCCATTGTATCAACCTCACTAAAAAACAGTGAGATTGTTTTGTTTTCATTCTCTTTCTTAATGACTAAGAATATAAACTTAATTTCAATATGTATACGCTTCCTGAACCAAGTATGTGGTGTTCAGCTTGTCAGCAGCTGTGACATGCTCTTGCCCACCAAATTGCACTATCATTTCAAAAGGCTGCCTTTTCTATTCTTTCTCATCATACATGCACAACTCAAAATAGTTTGTAAGAAACATTACGTTCATTTGTGGTACTTCCCAGGAAAAGGCAGAAAATTTTAGTAGGGATTATAAATTAACACCACTGTGGTTATGAGAAACGTTTATATTCTACTAGAATCTTAAACATGTGGTTTAGATTCCACTGAAGTCAAATAGAAAACTAAGAATCAAACTGCCTCAGAGAGAAGTTTCATGTTGTCTTGGCCATTGGTTGGAAATTAAAATAGCTATTACAGTAGTTGTGCAGCTGGAAGTATTTAAAAAAACAGCAGGAAACACAAAAGATTATTCAGAAGAGGCAACTCTGGATTAACCCTTCCAGTGCATTGAAGCTCACTGTACTGCTCTTGATCTGACTCAGAAGAAGGTCAGACTTGAGGGGAAAAAAAAATTGAAACCTGTGCTTTTCATTACTAGAATATGATTTGTATAATTGCCATGTCACAGAGAACTAGACAGCAAGGATGAGCAGTAACAATAGCCACATGAAAATCTATATATCTTCCTTTTACCCTCTGTCTATATGGAAAATTATCTGCTGTCTTAAGGCATTTTACTCACATAAGTACTTGCTGAGAACATGGTACAACCTACTGCAGGCACAAAGTAGTGAAACAGTAATAACATGAAAATTACTTCAACACAGGGTCTATGAACCATGGAAGTCCCTCTTGAGCACTGAAAATAGGGGTTTAATTGTAACATAAGTGTTTCTGCTCTGCAGAGAGAGAAATTCCATCCAAAGAGAGTCACAGGTCTGCACAATTAAATGTACATCAAAATGAGTCAACGAAAAGTAAACATTTCTATTAGGCTGTGCTTCACTTTTTTCTTGTTTTTCAGTGCAATGAGGAGATACTGCTTGACAAGCTCTGGCAACTGGTTCCTAGAACAATTCTCTGTGTAAAGAACACTTATTTTTGCAAGACCTGGCAAATGGATTTAATTTGAGCAAACTTGCCACTGGACTTTGCAGTATTCTCTGCTTTATCACATATACCTTTTTAAAATATCTTTTTAGTTGTAATGTGTAATATTTACACAAGCACCCTTTAGAACCGCCTTTCTGAGTCACACCAGGAGTGGGTATCACTTTGCCATGATCTTCCTTCTATAGTGTATTGTCTTTATAAATCCACTATGCAAAGAAAGGAGCTTCTTGAGCAAACTCTGTCCTGCTGCACAGAGATTTATTCCAGTCACTTTAGAGTAAGTGAGACTGAATGGATACTGAGATTTTTGTCTCACCCTTGAGTTTATCACTAGGAAAATAGTTTAAATGGCATTTTGCAATATTTTTTTTTTCCAACATCTGGACAAAAAGGTCCAAAGTATCTTGTTTCCAAATTGTCATTAACATTACACAAGACAGAAATATTTATTTATTTTTATAGTTTTGAGTTCCCTGCTGGAACAATTTCCTCTGACACTATTTCATCATTTCCTCATTGAATTTTATGGCTTCAGTGAATAGTGCCAAAGGCTTTACCCAATGTAACCTTATAAGCATCTTTCCACTCACAATTTCACTCACAGTTTCACAGCACTGAGATTATGAGTATGTTTTTCAAAGCTTTTAAATGACTTAAAATTTTACAGATGTTCTCTTTAAAAAGTGGTGGGCATATACAAAGTTCCAGGAAAGCCAGTAGTATGTCTAAATCTCACAATAGTGAGGCAGCTTTCCATCAGCCACCTCCAGCACTAACAGCGATTTATCCACAGCAATATGGAGTGCAGTTTGGCAAAGAAGCCTAGAAAAGTTTTGAGCTGTGATTAAATTGTTATTAGTGCATGGGTTTCCCCTTAACTGCTGCTATAAATTACAGGCAGTCTGCCTCAAGCATCACACCTTGGAATGCGGGTCCCCTCTTCTGACAATAACCTGCACTGTGCTCTCCACAATCCTGAGACACAGCTTGCCAAGGCATAAATACTAAATATTTTTGCCGAGAGTAATTCCATTAATGAACAGGGCAGTGGAAATGGTGGCCTATTTATGGAATATTCAGTCCATCAGGACACTGTGTAATATTTTATTAGGAAGAAAAAAATCTATAATTGAAAAACAGCAAGTGGCTTAGACACACAACAGCATTACTGTGCTGGAAGAGGCTTGAAGCTAAAATATTTTGTCTTGCTGTCTGTCCCTGGTAGGCAAGGACATGTACACAGTCAGTCCCTGTGACACAACAGATCTGGCAAAGTCACAGTAACTCAGACTGTCAGAGCCATGCACTCCTCTGCAACTTTCCTATCCCCTCTACATACTCTTATGTGAATGCCCAACAACTTCTTTCTATCCTTCGAGGGATGAGAAAGACAAGTCAAACATGTGCCTTAATCCAAAGTCCCATAACTTTTTAACCAAAGCCTGGAAAAAAAAAGTAATCTGTGTTAAACATAGTGGAGCTTCAAAGCCCTAGTTCATGAACAAAGTGCCAGAGTCCCTAGAAACAACAGAGGATCACCTGTGCCCTTAGGTATTTTTGGAAGAGATTTAGGAAGGGAAAAAGTAGAACAGATATTTGAAGTGCACCAAGCCGTGTTTCATGTTCACGGCAATCAAAGGTACATCTCAGCTCTCCAATATCCTGGCTCAGGACTCAGTACAGACAGCTCATGTGAAGTAGACACTGATAACGAATAGGTCTGATCTCAGCACAAAGGTCAGCATAATTTTCTAGGTAGGAAATCCTGTCAGGTAAAGAGAGGATTCATCCTCTTCCTCAAGCAGACACAGCTTAGCACCTGCTTTGGTAATGCACTGGAATATTTATGAACACCATGCTCATATACTTTGTCAGACAAGTAATTCAACATTCCTTGGACTCCTCACATTATCTCACCTCTCTCAAGCAGGCTGCTCTCCAGCAATGTTACACTGGAGCACTGGTGATTTGTATGAGGCATCGATTATGCAGAATACCTTCTGCTTCACCATCAGTTCACTTCATCACTCCAGACTGCCTTCATCTTGTCACCAGCCTCTGTGCTTCTCCTCTATCCAAAACTATTTTCTCTGCCTGAGGCCATCCAAACTACCAACCTCTTTTTTTTCAACTGGGAAAAAAAAAAATCACTTCTGTTCCAAACAGTCCTTAGTATGTGCCCTCTCTTCCTCTCTATTGCCTGTCTGCTCCAGGCACACTTCTCCTGTCACACTGTCCCTTCATCCCCTGGATCTTTCATTAATCTGATTCCAGCCACGAGCAGCCAGTGGCACTGTTTCCAGGAGAATTGTCCCCTCTTTGAGACAGGCACACAAAGCAGCAGCACCGTCCGCTGTGAAGAAACTTGGAGTCAAATAACGGTGTAACAATGGAGATAAACAGAGACAGAGAATAAAATCCCCAGTGATGAGGTAGATTAACACTGGGAAGACAGTACCTCCAGCCAGAAACTGAGTATCTGTTTCTTTTTTATTTTCTTTACAGTTTGGCACTGCTTTACATAACTCGTCATGTCAACAAAGTGTTTGATTTGAATTTTATCAGCCACCGCAGGCTGACAAAATTAAATCCAATTAGCAAACCCCTCTGCTTCTGAGCATCCAATCCAGAAAGATTTTACCTTCTAATCTTAAACTAACTATAGGAATGAAATCTATTTCATCCATTACAGCTTTTATAATACCCTAAAATATTTACACAAATTGGATTGTCACAGCTTCAAGTACATTTTCAAATAGACCACACCCAAAAATTGTTGAAGATTTTAAGGGACCTATGTTACCCATGGACCATGCTGTCAACCAATAAAATGATGTCAAAAACTGCCAGACACAAGTTCTGCCAAAAAAAAAAAAAAAAAAAAAGATAAGGACCTGTATGCCTTCACAGAACATCAAACCTTAGGCTTCCTCAGGAAATAATACAGCTATCAGTGCACCCAACAGAGCTGGATCATGCTGCAAGGGACTGGGAAACAGCTCTGCAGATCCTGGCTCTGATGTTTACTTGCCTAGAGTGAGTTTAAATACCACTGCTTGAAGTTGACAAAAGCTCAAGTCATAACACTCATGGAGCCAACAGCTGGAAGCAAAGGAATTTATAAGCAGAGATTTCTATTAAATATTTATACAAATATATTTGTGTGATATTATAAACATTCATGCGTATTTATTTAAAATGAACCAAGGATTCAAATTCATCTCTTCTTTGTGGACAACAGCAGCAAACATAGGATAGAAAACCAGGTATCTGATTTGTACTTTTTCACAAAAAATAATCTTGTTGAAGCTATGTGATTTTCATCAGCCATAACCAGATCTAAAGTAAGTAACTCAACTTTGCTATTTCTGATAAAAGCAGAAGCCATAATTAAAGCAGCTCATTGGCATAATATATGCAGTACTGTTACCAGTATAAGCACATCTACTTAATAACCAGTTGACTTAGCAGGTTGTTTTAATTAAATATTAAAATTAGATTTACAACTCTGGAATACGAGAGCAAAACCACCATATAATTCAGATCAAGACCACATCTTTTTATGTGGTACTGGACGAAGAAACTGTTACGAATTTAATAAAAATCAGAATTAAAAACATAGAAACACATTTCACTAAGCCAATAAAGCCCTGAATTGCCTGTATTACAGAACTGAAATAGGCATATTTAAAATCACAAGTAAGAGGTTTAAAAATTTTATTTGTATAGCAGTGACCATGAACTTATGCCTATCCAGTCAGTCCCTGCAGTAAATATATTGCAGAAGATAAAGTCTTTACCTTTGTAACTGATTGCATGTGGCACAAGTATATTTTCAGAACTGAATCAGAACTAGGATACTGAGCATTAACAGAATCTTAAATTCAACTGGGAAATTCATGGTAGTCTTTTACTGATATTTGTTTGGTGTGTATAAAGCTCAAAATGATTTTCTATAAATGGACAAAAGGAAATTAAGAGTATTTTATGGAAACTAAACCCAAAAGATTAACACTTCTTTTAAATAAATGAAAGATCTGCTCATTCATGTTATAGCTTTTGTCCTATGACTGTAACACCAAACCGTAATGCAGGCATATTATTGCTTTATATGCCAGAAAGTTTTAACCTTGAATTATTATAATACATCACTGTTTAGCAATGAGTTATTTTTTTCTTCCTGTATGATGGTAAAATTGTAAAGCAAAAAAAATTGAAAGTCAAGAAACCTGAACAGATTCTTGCTCTTCCCTAGAGAAGCAATTTTTTTTTGTTAGTGGACACTTAATAAGAGTTTAGGAGGGGGCAGAATTTACATAGTGAATATAAAATTACCATAATTCTAAGAGTTGTTTTGTTGTTCTTAATTTACCTTTCACAGCACACTTGAAAATAACCTGTGGATATTCAAGGCTGTGTGAGGTGCAGACTGAAAAACACTTCTGAATATAGAGCAGTAGGAATTAAAATAATTTAATGTCATCATTGTGGCCAGATTAAAAGGAAGAAATCTACATAAATATGCCTTCAAATCCACAAGTATCAGGGGAAATAAAGGCTTCTTTTCAATTAATAAAATGTTCATTTCTACTTGCAAATGATCTATCAAGACCAGCTGCCCTTTTGCCTCAAGAGCTAAATCCAGTTCAGCAATAACTGCATCAGCAAAGACTTCTTAATTCATCAGTTACTTTTCTGGTCCAAAACCAAAGAGATAATGGGACCTGCCTTAGCTTCTCTAATGTTAAAGGGTCAAGCCTGATGCCTTGAAACTGATCCTCCACTATTCAAGGCCAGGCCTGTGATCCCTAAAGTAATCCAGCTTGAAGGGTATTCCCATGAGACACAAATTTCCACATGTGGGTGAAAGCTGTGTCCTAAACATGCATTCAAATAGATCCTTATCTTTGTAACACCCTTATATCAGATCTTTGGAAGAACAGATTTAGGGGGCACCTTGCAGGGAATTCCCACCTAGTGACTCACTCATAATCTTCACTTTCAGATTCTTTAAAGAGTCCTGGCTCCTCTAATAGGCTCTGAAATACTGCAAGGGCCTTAGGCATATGGAAACCACTGACTACCTCATTATGTATATTACCTGAAAAATTTTTTATTCCTTTTTTTTTCTGTTTCTTCCTGGCACAGCACTTTTAGTAGATCTTTTCCCCTTCTTCATAACCCAGCAAAATAAGTCTTCGTACTATGACACCAGAAGAGGAAAAACAAGGCCAGGGACTGAAATTCATTACCATAAATTATAATATTCTTCCTTCCCTTGAGGCCTCAATTAAAAGCAGTAAAAGGTATTAAGGAAAAAAAAAAGAGAGTGAAAAAGTATTAGAAGAAGTATTTAAAGCTGAACTTTATTTTTAGTCTCACTCTTCTATTCCCAGGTTTTAACAGATTTTAAAGAAATCCTGCCAGCTAATATTGCTGAAGAATGTTTATAAACATTTGTATTTGTCTAATTCCCTCCCTATTCTTACCTCCTCCAACACAGCTTGAATAGTACATGTCCTTGTTCATAAATAATTTCTTCTTGTTTTACAAAATATACTTAAATCGTGTCTGGGAAAGAAATACAATGTAGCAAATAGATAATATAGTTACAAACCCAATTATAGTCCATTTTACACAGTGGCATCAACCTTACAGGCTGACTTTGTTCACTGGTCAATCACACTGAAATGAAGAGGGCTAATTGACAAAAATTATAAAGATTTCTTTCCTGGATCTTTCTGAGAAGCACTGAAGCCCTGGCTGTGTTCTAGAGCAAGCTCTACAGAAGGGAAATCTTATGGTGAAACAATGAATTTGAAAGTTCTCCTGAGATTTTTTTACATCTTTTTTTCTTCACCTACTCTACCCTCCACTTTCTCTTGGTCTGCCTTTTTTTTCCCCCTTTTTTTTTTTTTATTTTGGTGTCAGCAGCTTCACCTTCCTAATCATTTCTTCACCTCTGTAGCATGAACATCATCATCAAGTCAGGTTTTTCGCTTAGGTTCTCACATCCAGAAGGATACCTTTCTGCCAAACATCACCAGGATAATGGATCTTTTTGTCTCTCTTTCGATGTCTAAGCTCTTATCTCATAGCTGAAACATCTGTTTCTCCTCAACTCTGTCCATGCTTGTTCAAAATTATGCCTGAAACATCAGTGCTCTGATAGACCTTGAAGCTCTCTGCCATTCTGGTTGAGTTCTCTACCATAGGGAATATTTGTAATTGGAAGAATCTCACTAGCTATACCAATTCTGCATGGCCCAGAAGATCCAGAGTCTAAATGCATGTCTTGCATAAGTTTTGAATGAATATCAAGAGGTAATTTTGAATTATACAAACTGTGATTACATCATTCTCCCTTGGTATTTTTCCATATGCTTCTCTTGTATTCCACCAAAACTTGTGCACCAATTTCTTCCATAACATCTTCATGTTACTCCCAGGTTTCCCCTTAGCTAAGGAGGAAGTATATGTGTGTATATATGTATGTACTTCTTAAAATTTTTCCTTTCCTTATTTAATTATGCCTCCTCCAACATTTCTATCAATATAAATATCAATTATTTTTAAATCCAGCAATTAATAGCCTGAGCCATAATGAACAAATACTGATTCTTTTGTTCCTTTCACTATCTATATACTAGAGCTATCTCTAGCTCACCTTTCAACCCTAAATTCACCATGAACAAAGCAGTGCCTTTTTTTTGTTATAACCAGCATACTACAGATTTCTGTTTCTGTAGCTTGGAGTTAAACTTGGAGTCTTAACTTTTAAAAATTCCTGTTTACTTATGCCAAGCCTTAAAGATGACATTGAGAGACAGAATATAACCTAAAGACAGGTATTTTTTTAACCACAACTAATGGTTAGAACTAAATAAGGACAGTAAAAACTATCTTTCAAAGGTGTGAAACTGGTTCTACAGTATCTGGTCTGGGAGAGAGGGCCACCACAAAGCCTGTGGCAAGGATTCAGCCAGAAGCCAAGTCCAAACCTGCTCGATCTGAGGTGGCAAAGGTGTTTTTTGTTCTTGCAGAGACTGAGTTCTGATTATGTGAACAGCCTCTTTCATATTTAAAATTGGCTGAAGATATGAATGGGGGGGTGGGGGGTCATTTTGGACTCAAGGCCATGCTATTTCTCATCTGTTCAAGGGGAATTTTGCCTGTCTGACCTCTGCAGGAAAACAGTGGGTTTATTTGGTTTTACTTTTAATTTAGTTATCAAGGCTTTTTTCCCTTCTGAAGAGCAATCATTTTTTTCTCAGTAGTTGCTCCTCAGACTTATTAGATATCTATAGTAATCATGCTTTGCTTTTGGTAACAATTTGACCATTCACAGCATACACTATTACTACATTTCCATGAAAATCCTGGAAATCCCATTATGTTATTTATAATTCTAACTCCTAAGAGGTTAAGGCACACAAGCTGACTCTATGAGTCTGTTAAAAAAAGAATGAATCAATCACCTATCTAAATTGAATCCCTGTACCTCAAATCTACTGTGAATAGAGCATAATCCTAAAGAATGTCAGTGATTTCTGCAGAACACTGTATCACTTGCAGTTTACTCTGCTGGTTCCTCACTAAATAACTTTTCAGCACTGTTGATTTTTAAAATAGATTAACATTTTAAAAGAACAACAATAGCAACAATAATATTTCCCATTTTCTAAATTTTCAGGTTCCACAAATTCCTTTACTTGCCTCGCATGTTGACAGGAACAAAGATCTGCAAAAGGCAGCATAAACTGAGAAAACTTTTATCTAAAAGATTTTTCAAGCTACATGAAAGAGAAAAATTAGAAGTAAGGAGCACTTATTAGTTTTGCCTCTAGTCAATCATGCAATTGAACTCAAATATGATCTATCCAACTTATCAGCAAATTTCAAGATGTTATTTCTATGTGCCTGTTTACTAACAACATCAGGACTCATTGCAGACATTTTCCCTGTGTTTCAGTTTTCCAAACATTGAAAACGTCTGCTGCTTTTACTTGCAAGAACATCTGTTTAATTATCCAGCCATTATGCCAACATTGCTTTTAATTTGGTTTTTATTTTTTTGTGCTGTATGTTTAGGTCTAAATACTTGCTGATATCACTCTTAGTCCTTTTCTCACTTCTATTTTTAACATCCTCATTGGATGCAATTAGTAAAGCCCGTCAACAACCCATGTAATTTTTCTGAATAATTATTTAATATTTTTGAGCTTATCTGGGTTTCCCTGCTAATTTACCTCCAGTTTCCAAATTCTAGTGACTTCTAATAGTTTGCTTTATTGTATGATTCCTTTTTGAGAAAGCTTTTCATGGGTTTGTACTGAAATAATCTACTGGCTTTTCCCATTCATCCAACTTTGCTTTGAAATGATTTGTGAGATGAGACATAACAAAGATTGCTTCAGGGATACTACCTTTTCATCCTTCTGCTGGTGAGCATCTGTGAGAATAAAGCCTGTGTGAGAACAGCTCACAAAGCACAAGCTGACACGTGTCCCTTGTGATCTGTTTCTGCTGCAGAGTGCATTGTAACTTTCTCTGTTTCTTCCTTAAACTGTGCCAGAGAATGCAATTTTTTTTCATATTTTTGTTTATATACATGAGATGATTTCTCCTGCCCTTGATACTCAACACAAGCTCTCCAGCATCACAGTTTTCTGCCTTTTCACATTGGACCTAAAAGGCTCAACTCCTTTCTTATTTACCACATTGCCTCACCAAGTCTTTCCTCCCACTCTTGTCACAACATGTCAGGAAAATAAGTTCTTGATATCAGAAGCTCATCATTTTTCTGCGTTTTAGTTAGCACTCTGTAGTAGTTCAAATATAGAATTCAGACTCATTGTTATAAATGTGACCTATTACTCAGTGCACGTATAAAATAAACACACAAATATCAATGGATATTGATAGCAATATCCATAAAAATTCCACTGAGAAAATACATGGATTAGACTATTGGTTATGTTTTGCTCTGAAGTGCTCCCCAGGGTCCTTCCCATAATACACTCAAAGGAATGGATCATTTATCCGTCACTTAGCTGACATATTTCACTACAGCTCTTCATAATTCAATCTTCAGGGATTCTCAAACATTTTATAAGATGCGCAATTTTTCACCAGCTTTTCTCTAATTTTTTTCTCTTCAATAGAACCAATATGAGCAGTGCTTGTCATTTGTTATTAATAGCATTCAGTGAAATGCAAAAGAACAGGATAACTTCCACCATGTTATCAACTTAAGAAATCCATATACCTGACAGGAGATACTAAATGTCTGCAAAAAAAAGGGAGGTTTTGGAGAAGAATGGATTTCACAATGATTCAGGTGCATCTCTGGAGATATGAGTATACTAGTCAAAGTATGACACAATATCATACAGTATAGTTTGAAGGTTTAGGGTCCTTAAAACCTTTCATTTTAGGAAAAAGGTGTTCAGAGCTGTAGAGTGTCATTAGACAAGTTTTGTTTTCTTGTTTGCGTTGCTGCTTTGCCATCACTGGCATTTCTTTTGCATAGGTTTCCTCTAAATTTTGTGAGCTTGTCTGCCTTTTTTATGTGGTCTTAACAGCTTCAGAGAAAGGCATAGGCTGATTTCATTTGCAGTTTTAATGAAGGAGAAATGGGGGAAAAGGCACTGTATCATCATTATACTTGCTCCAAAGAGCCAGAAAATTCCTCTTTGGGTGCCTGAGACTTGGAAAGTGCAGTTCTTCCCAGTGGGGAAGCAGGAAACTTGGCAGGTCCCTGCACTCAGTTGTCCCCAGTATCTGGCTCCTGTCTGTGCTCACTGCTCTACTCCTCACCTTTTCTAAAACTGTCCTCACAGGAAAAAAATTACTCAAAAAGTTAAACTCCCAATAACTGCTATATTAAAGAAAACCCAAAGAACCACTATGGAGGACTATTATTATTATTATTATTTTTATGCTTAGTTTCTTCTTATGAAACAGCAAGAAATGTAAAAACAATTAAACAGTAGTATAATATCTATAGGGTTAAGTGTACTATATTTAGGGCCAAGCTTATATTTTCATTTTTTTAATGAACAAAAAGGTGTCTGATTTTTATATTCACAAGTTTACCACTAAATGGGTAAATAGATGACAAACCGTACTTTAGACAAAAAAACAGAAATGGCAGAAGCTCCTGCTGAGATGCTAAGGAATACCCAAAAAGCACAGTCTGGGGATGTGAAGCCCTGCCATTACTTTTCACACAACTCTTGAAGCCATTTGCTTGTAGTCAAGTATATGAATACAGGAACAGCTTGGTGAAGTCCAGAACAAAGTCCTCAGGCTGGACTCAGCATAACAACTGACTACAGGCAGAGGGCATATCAAGAAACACAACAAAGGCAAATACTGGAGATGGTACTAGTTTGGTTTCAGAAGTGTGCTTACTACTACTCCCAGTCCTCATATTTTTTCCTAATTAAGGAACCATAATATGCCCTGGATTAACAAATGTGTGTGTCTCTATTTAATTGTAGCCATGCTAGGAATCTTAATGCACATACAAGATGTGCAAAGCCTTCCCGTTATATAAAAATGATATAAACACACTAGAAACTACTTGAAATATATAAGTAAATCCCTTTCTCCTCTCCTTGTTTTATTTCTTCAGTTTTCTGGGATGTATCAGCTATTCGAGCTTTTTAGTTTTGGGGTGAATCCCAAGGAAAGGATTACTGCAATATATTCATTATTGAGGAAGAAATTGGGAGAAAAGGCAGACATTTATACACTCCTTGGCCAGTTCTTGGGGTATTCAGAGTCACTCAGAGCATCTGACAGAGGTGTCCTTCAGGTCTTTTTTGCCTGCTTTAAAATGCTGAATAAAAAGCAGGCTGGTCCTGACTGATGCAGACCAGAACCTCCTAAGCACATACTTCTGGGACACTCAGAGTTAGGCACTCAAAGTCCCCCAGTCCCCCAGCACAGCAGCACTCAGACATGTAAACAACAGTACTCAGGATCACGTTGAGACCCTCACAGACCCGCCATGAAACAAGTGATTGTCTTGCTCTTGTCTCAGTAATCAGGATTCTTTTCAAACCTCATAGAAGCACATTTTCTTGTTCACATACTGAAGACATTCAACCTGAACCATAGTTTAAAGAGCTTTTTTTTTTCCCCGTTTTGAGATGAGTACTTCCATATGACTGATTTAAGCAGGATTTTCCTGTCCTTCCTCTTTAATGAAACTATGTAAGATGTTATATCTCATTGTTCATACGGATTTCTCTTCTCTATTCAATTTTATCCCTGCTGTGGGAATGCCACCTGCTCTTCTTCCAGAAGCTGTCTCTTTTTCCAAACCTGCTCACGAGGATACAGCACATCAGGGTGCAGTATACATGCCATAAATATGGTTTGAATTACATACCAAAACACTCACAAGAGAATAATTTGTTCAGGAAAACCCTTGTCAGGATGGTCTCACAACTAAACCTGCCCTCTCTTACTGACTGTCAAGAGGACCACAAATCTCCACATTCTAGTGGTACAAAGATAGATCCTGTTCTGTTGACCAGGTACAGTGCTCATTCATCTCCGGATTTATGTGATTTGCCACAAACCAACTGAGGTAAAAGAATATCACAAAATCTTCTTTATGTAATTATGGGAAAGCTCAGCACATTTACGTAAATCTATTCCAGCCGTGCCTGTCCCATTATAAGCTAGCCAAATGCTTGAATAAAAATGTTGATTTCAGATATGGTATCAAGTTTATTGACACTGAGTGACTTCATCCAATGGTATTGGATTTTGTTGTGGTCACTACTTGAATTTATAGAAGATTTTGTCATGAGAAGTTCAAAAAGCAGTACAGAAGTACATCAACGTAATAGGAATCATCAATGCTTCGTATCTTATTGCCCAAAGCCCAATAGGACCCAAAAGGTGGTCCTGCAGGAGTGCATCACTGAGCCACCCTCCCTGTTTGCACCCACCTTGTGCACCACAGAGGGGTACCTTCTTGACTGTGCAGGTGACCATGCACTGGAACATATTTCCTAGAGAGGTTGTGGAGTCTCCCTCACTGGATGTTGCATACAGGTAAAACCTTATAAAATGAAGGCCTTGTTGCCTTTGTAAAATCATGGCTCAAGCCTGTTACTTCTGCAAGAGAAGGACCGTGGGAAAGAGGCATATCTGAATTAGAGGTACAAAAACATGCTGCGAGATTATCGTGTGTTCACCCAGTGGTGTGTGGTGATTGGTTGAATTAAGCTTGTTGTGCTTTAAAACTCTGTAAACAGCTAAGAAACTATAAAAGAGGCTGTGTGGTATTAAAGATAAGCTTTCTGTCTTCTGAACAGAATTGGTGTGTGATTCGTGAGTGTCACGTCTGTCTCAACTGAGACAAGTGGAGATATTCAAGAACCATCTGAATGTACTCCTGTTCTATGAGCTCTAGGATGATCCTGTTTGAGCAGGGAGGTTGAAGCAGATGCCTCACTGCGTGTCCCTTCCAGCCTGGCCTGTCCTGTGATTCAGTGTCTGGCAGAGCTGATGGTGTCCATATAGCAACAGGTGCTTGTATCCACAGACTGTGTGGGTCTGGCCATTTAGCACTTTGGGAGTTCTGAAGTCATCCTCCTGGTAGAACGTAGGTATTATTGGCTGTAATTCTTCTGCCATGTCATCTGTCCTGCGTGTGCACTCAGACCTGCTAACACTGCATTTCCTTATGAAGCAAACTGGGTTCAACAGAGGAAAAGGAAACAAACCCCAACAAATTATACTTTTCAAGTTTGCAAAGAGCTTTTCTCATGGGAATAGAAATGGAGTGCGTGGGCAGGAGCCTCCCATCTGCTTTCACTGCAGCAGGGAGGTGAGCAGGACACCAGCCATCCCCCACATCCAGGGCTTCAGCTGTGCAGGCTTGGGGCCAGCATCCAAACCACACAGCTGGTGGACTTAAAGGAAGCTGTAATGAAGAAAGCAAGAGTCAGCCCCAGCAGAGGATGCCCCTCTGCAACTTTCTTGGGAGCTGGCTGTAAATGAAAGTTTTCTCACATTCAGATCCTGCCTGAGCTGTGGTGCAGCAGTGTCTCAGCTGGGGTGCAAGGCAGCCATCTAGACCCAGTCCCTGACCTGGGACCTACAGACTAGCCCTCCAGCCTGGCCATAGGCCTGCCTTGCAAAATCTGCTCTCAGCTGAGCCTGGCAGCTATTCCCAGACCTGCAGGATTGTGCTTGGCTCTGCACTCCCCTCCCTTTGCAGGACAGTCTGCCATGCTGCTCCCAGACAACAGTCTGCAGCACAAAGGTACAAAAGACTGCAGAAGAAGAGACAGGAAATTGCAGGACCTTTATATATATTATCATATATTAAAAAAAAAAAAAAATTAACAGCATCTGATACATTGAATGTTTTGCTGCTGGCCAAAAATGAATGAGACAACCTCTCCCTATTAGTCTGTTAATAAATGCTGCACGCTGTTATTTACAAGGCCAGGGAGAACACATTTTTTACACATACCCCTTGGGTGATAAAATCACCAGTCAACATGCATGTATAATTCTTGTGAACATGATTGTAACCCCATATGTTCTCAGGTCTTAAAGGCACCATGTGAATAAGCACTGGAAGGGCTTGGCTGGTCATAGCCAATTATGACTGAGAATGTCGTATATCGACACACAAACCTAGGTCTATTAAAAAGCTATTAGATCATCTACATCAGCCATTCAGCTGTTCTGAAACTGGACTTGGGCAAAAGTCATATGTGTGCAGTCTAACGTGTGTGGTCTGATGCCCAAACAGTCGGCATTCAGCCGTGCTTTTCCCGCAGGGACATCTTGACCTGCTCCAGAGGCTCTCCAGAAACAGAGCTCTGTTGTACAACATACAACATACATACAGAGGTTGTATGCAGCCTCTCTCCAAGCAGTTTGAAGTTGCTCATCCCTCACAACCTTAATAAGAATCTAGAACCTGTGTTCTTCTTCTGCTTGGTATAGGAAACATTTTCAGGTGACATTTGATGCAAGCTGTCATAATCAAACATTAACTCCAGTATGGACAGAGATAGCGATAATCTGGTACAACACACCTGGGTTTAAAATTTCTCACTAAGCTATTTTGTAACAGTTTACCTTTCCAGCACTAGACAGAAGAGAGGAGGCAGACCTCCAGGCTAATGAGGTGCAAAGTTGTCACTTAAATATGAAGTCAACAGTCCAGAGACCTTCTTGTACCCTTGGCACAAGATTAAGTGGAACAGAGAAGGGCAGTACTGGTATCATGGGCAGAGCAGCAGATTTGGAAGGATGGCTCCGGGTTGTGCTCATGCTGCCAGCACTGCAATCGCAACTTGATGTCCAAATACTGGGCTTGTGCAACACTCTGTGTTGGAAGCGCCTCATTAAACGCTGATCTGAACTCTGCCATCCTTTCTGCTGCAAGTCCTTTTGTGGGGCTCTTGCTCAGTTCTCAATCATACTGACAGGGTAAAACTGTCTTCCATTTTCTATAAATTTTTGTATGTACTGGGTGACTTCCTCTGCTTTTTATATTTTAATTGCTTTGTCAAAAAGAGTAATTCAGGGTCTTTTAGAAAATTCCCAGGGTGGTTTCACAGTTCCACACATGACCTCTTCTCCTCTCAGAGAATTGCAAGAGTGACTTTTATCCTTACAGCACCAAAACACTTGTATGCTTCACCTCCTTTTTTCATGTCTCTGGATGATTGCACGGGCATTGCTTGTGTTCTATTTCATCCAAGGAGGAAAAGGAAAGGTCAGTGTCTCAATCTGTATATCTCAACCTTTTTACAAGCATTGAAATTCACAGCAAACTATGTTTCTAAAATAATATATTTCTGCAAAGGTGAACAAAAGTCAGATAGTGCACTGATCCTTTTTCTTCGGTTTCAGGGATTTTAATTCAGATTATTCATTCTGCCACCTTGTCTAGATTAATGAAGCTGAATATAGAAAACTTTAAGAGAGATTATTAACTTTGTACTGAGAGTGGATGAAGTGCATGGTCCCACACTAGACCTTGCCTTCTGCACTAATGATAGTGATTTATCTCTGGTCTTTCATTATTTAAAAATAGTTTGCCACCCAAATGCATGGCAATGAATTTGAGTGAAAGACTTGACTCTATAAGACAGCATGTACAACTAGCACTGCTTCAAGAAAATAAAGGACAACTTTATGACAGGATAATATTTGAGGATTTTGTTCTATCATTTGTACTGCAGAGCAGCAGTTGATTCTGTGTAGGATCCTTGTTTCAGTACATGTTTTTAATCATGCAAGTGTTTTTTGCTTGATATAAATAGCAGGCTATTAGGAAATTTTGATAAAAATCTGATTGTGTCTACCCATATAGACCCTATCAAAGTGCTTTTCAAGTTTTGGTCTGCTCTTTTCTTCCAAGTTCAAGTAGCAGACCAAAGCTAATACCTAAAATTTCTTGAAAGTAACTTTTGGGTTTGCTTCCTGTGGGGTCCTTTGCTTCCTGTGCCATGCAACAAATTCTTCTCCTTATAAAGTTCACTTGCAATGCAACATTTATTTGTGCTGTTAAGATTGTCAAATTTGCCTTCACAGGGAGTGGGGGAAGAGGGATGTAAAATCTTGACCTCTGCCTGCAAAATGATCTTGCCTTACCATATTAGACTGTAAAGCTGTACTTCACATACAGGTTTTCACTAACCAGACTTGAAGGCTGGTAGTATGTTCCCTCCCTCAAAAAAAAAAGCAAAATGGCAGATGAAGACTCCTTTGGATTTCCTTATTACATGTTCCAAAACTAGAAGGTGCCCGGCTTATTATACAAAGGACTAAAGCCACAGAGATTGTTCACATGTCCATGCAGGTTAGTGACTGCTCAACAGCATGACAGGAGAGAGCTCTGCATCTAAGAAATATCCCACACTTATACCAAATAACAATGTAGAAACTACCTCCGTGCATTTGCCTGATGCAGAATCACAGAGCATCTTCCCTTCCATGGCCTAAATAAATAGCCCTAGCACTTGCATTGTGGTTAAACAAACATTCTCACAGGTCTCTTCTCTTGCACATTCAGAGTAATTATAGTAAGTTTATGCAAGCCTGAGCCTAGAGCAGAGGGACTGGAGTTTTACTTCCTTAGCTTTAGAGGGTCTTTGCTCCTGCCTTTTTACCTTTTAAGCAGGTGTGAAGCAGCATGCAGGAACTTGTTTCAGAAGCCTGGAGTATTTCATGTGAGCCTCTGTGGACTCAAAAGCGGCTTTGCAAGATTGCCAAGGAATTTTCCAGTTCAGTGTGGCTGCACCTTTGATAGGTTTAGCCCTAAGAGTCTAAAATAATATTTATTTTCCTGAATGTTAATGTTTTCTATGAGAGGAAATTACCTTCTTATGAATAAGAAACAGACTTCATTTTTGTTTTTTACTCTCCATGCTTTAGCATCTCTAATTGTGTCATCTCCCAGCACAACTTCAACAATTTCTAAAATCCCCTCAGGCTTTCCCCTAGACTTGGAATTTTCAAATTCAAAATCCCTTTTGATCCTATATTACAGTCTGGGACAAGTAAACAACCATTGACGAGTAAACATGGTCTGCTGCTAGCAGTCAGTCCAAAGCTTCCCCGATGTTTCCCACAGGTTCCTGCCAGTCTCTGATATCACCTTATCATCATTGTGTTAGGTTGAAGCATTATCTTAGTTGTTCAGAGAATGGTGGTATTAACACCAAGGTCGTGTGTTTTATCTCTGTTTGGGCCATTTACTTAAAGATTTGGACTTTATGATCCTTGTGGGTCCCTTCCAACTCAGAATATTCTGTGATCCTCTGCTATTCCCTCAAGCTTTCCCACCTGTGATCTAATTTCAAGTTGTCTGGACAGAATAATATCAAACAGAAAATTGAGGGACCCTTGATGCTCATTAGGAAAACATGAATATTTAATTTATTCTCCTCAGAATGCCCTTTTCACTTTAATGAAAGTACATTAGAAACTCATGTGAAAGCTCACACTATTTCTGCTCCAAGCACTGTCCAACCCAGCCACATCTTAATGATTGTCATTCTGTTTCTTTTACCACACTGAAGAAATTAATTCCTTCAAAAACAGTTCATTTAGTTGCCCCAATATGTTTTTGTGTTTTTCTTTTTTTTTTTTCCCTTCTATCTTTAATTGACTGGCTTGTGCTCTTAACAGGTAAAGAACAGTTCAGTTCCACTAGAGAAGACCCCTCCCCAAACCCAAACCCCTTGACTCTTAAGGCATTTTTGTGAAAGCAGCTGCCATGAAAGCAATTTGTTGTTGATCTGAGCCCAAGAAATAAACACACTGTGTTCCATATATGCATATTTCTGAGCTATGCTTTAAATGTCACATAATTTAACTTTTTATATAACTGGAATGATTCTCCCTGCAGCTTATACTTTTGCATTATGCATTTATGTAAAATGCATTTAGCCAGGAGTAATCCTTTGAAATTCTCATCTTTATTCCACAGGGGAAAATTATGGACTGGCTTCTACTTATACAAATCCAGGAACAATTGTCTGAGTTACTATATAATTTAATACCTTAATTTGAATATAAACTTAATGCCACCTTCTTCCTTTGTTTAAAATTTGATTGATAGGTTTAAAATCATCCTGCAACTATTGTCTTTGATTAATACTTTTAGAGACTGTATTTCTATTTTGTCTTTTCATAATTTTTTATGAATACACTATGTGTGTTAATTTGAATTCTGGTTGCATTTTACAAGATGCTACAGAATGATTTTTTTTTCAGTCTCATTCAGTTTGACTTGAATTCCTTAAACACTCAACAGTTGCATTTGTTGCAACAATTTCTCATTTACGATGACACATTTTCCTCTGCAGGAAATACTTTCCTGAATTAAAACTTATTCCATCTCTGTAAATCTTGCAGCATGTACTTTCATCCTACTAGTCCATTTGCATACTTGTAATCTACCTTCCAAACTCATGGAATATTTGGTAAATAATATCATAATATATTTAAATTTTCAGTCTTTGCAAACATGGCAAAACAAAATGAAAGTTTCATATTTGTATATACCAGTAAATATATATATTTTTGTCTCTTATACTTCACAAAGGGATTTTCTAACTTTTCTGTGCAGCCGAGTTTCAGTGACTTCACATCTTTTGTGGAAGTATACTTAAAAAGTAGCCATGAAGCTTTCTCCCCACCATTTCCCATGGGGACTTTAGCAAAACAGCCCTGGATATTCAAGCCAAACCTGAGGGAAACAAAGACTATTGGCAGGATCAGTGAAAACACTACTTTCATCATATGGTTTGGAAAGAAGAACTAGAAGTTCAGAAAACCCAGAAAAAATTATATTATTCTAGTTTTCTACATACCATTCCTATCTTTTTCTTTCCACCTATTCATTCATATCCACCTCTTCTACTCCTTATCCAGCTATCCCCTGCTGTTCATGCACACTGCCTCACTAATACCAGAACCTGCAGTTTAGACAGCTTGTTGATCTAATTTTGCCACAGGCAACTATTGTATTTCATTTTAGAACTGGTTAACACCCACCAACCCTACCACCAAAAATACTCTTGAAGAAATGCGATCCGAACACAAAGCAGCTAAAAATGCTTTAAGCTGATGCTCTCATGTCTTCCATGATTTCAGGGATTTTAAAGCCAAAGGGACCGGCACACCACCTCGCCTGTCCTTGCTATCACAGACATTAAGATATATTACCCAGCTAATAACATGTTTTTGAAGGTTATCAGTATCAAATAGTACTCATGCTTATTTTCATTTCAGTATTACTGATATAAGGAGAAAAGAAAAGTCCTTTTAAGGTGTACACAAAGTAAATAATATGAGATGGTCTGGTCTTGGTTATAGCACACGTGGATCTGTTCTGCATAAGCTGTAATGAGCAAGTATTACAGTAAAGGCAGTGCTGCTGTCACTGAGGGCAAATCCAACAAGTGAGAAAATAAATCCATCTAACAAATTCATTGTGGTAGCAATGCCCCACAATATTATCTCTCCAAAAGTCTGACCTTTTCTCCACCTTCCATTCCTTCCACTGTAGGTGAGCATGTCCTGCTCATCTGCCTGTCTCCTCTGGGGCTCAACTACACACACCCTCCCGGCCTTCCATGACCGCTGACAGTCAATTTAAGCAGTGAGTAGGCGGCAGCAGCAGCATTTGCAAATATTATGGTGGACTTACTGAGAGTGAAATCTTACATACATGGAAAAAGTTAGGAGATGTGGTACAACTCATTAAACCAAACCATGCAGAATACATAAGGCTCAGGAGAACAGGGCAGAAAAAAAATAACAAAGAATACCCAACATTATTTTAAAAATTCATGATCCTTCACCCAAAGGTCAGAATCATGAACAAATGTTCTCTAGGGCTACAGAGAGTCCCTAATGTTTCTTCCACAGTAAATAGACACAACAATACCTAACAACAGCTATTATGGCTTCAAAATGTACAGTCCCTTGAGAATCCCCTCTTGCTTTCAAAAAAATTAAACTCTTTGATTTTCATTTGTGGCATTATACAGCTTCTCAGTGTAATCTGCTCAGGAGTTGGGGCAGCTGACCTGTTTTATCTGAGTCACAAGCTAAAATCAATTTCAATCCCACTGATCTGATTTACTCCAAACTTCTCTTTTCACAGTACAGCTCGTCAGCAAATCTGAATGAAAGCTTTTATATCAAACTGTCCAGGCAATTCAAACTAAGAAAACAAGTTTGTATTTACCAGTCTTAAAAACTCCTTCAGGTGCTGAGGTCTGTGGTCATGTAGTCTTATGGACTTAATGGAACAGAAGATTTTCTGTAAAGTCATAAAATAAAGCACTTTGTATATAAAGTACACAAAACCTCCAACAAATTACATCCCTCTTTATCTCCCATCTGTATAAGCTACAATACAGTGCACATTTCCATTTACTAAATGGATATGGCTATAATGTTTTTATATAGTACATGGTTTGTTTTTATTTTATCAGTGTGAGAAGTAGGAACAATTTAATTGACATTAAAACAGCAGTGACTTGCTATCCAGCAAAACAAATTGTACAGCCTATTCCTTGCATACTGCTTATTAGTTTCCTTGGTAACTTGTAATCATTTGCCTTTCTAAAACAGATGAGATGTCAACAAATATGTACTGTAGTAGTGGTTTGATACATCAAAAACAAAAGTACTGTAATGACAGCATAATAAATCTTAACATGAAAACTTAATGGCCACATTAGTGACATAATAACCATAGTCTCAGGTTCATGCTGCTCACCATTGCATACTTTTGTTTAATAGCATGGTTGTGACATGTAGTAGTACATGAAGCACCTTCCAGTACATTCTCCAAAATCAACTCCAGACTAAACCTTTAAAATCTAGTAAAATCCCACAACTAAATGATGTCAGCTCTTCCCAGGGTGATGCTACTAATCAAACAAATCTTATTCAGATTCATTTTAGCTGTAGATGTTATGTCAACAAAGAAAAAATCTTTATATGCTGACATAGATGAATTCCCAAAGTCTGGCAACAAGTTCTTTAATGCCTCTACACATTTCTGACACGGTTTCTTTTCAAGGGAGCAAAATTTAAAAAATCCAAAACAAAAAAACCCCACCAGAGTTTCTGAATGAAGAATAGAGATGATGGAGTGCCTTTATAGTTTGGGAGGAGAAAATGGTAAGTGATTTCCAGAATTTGAAAACAAAGTTTCACCCGCTGTCTGCATGATGTGCAGTAACTGATGTTCAGCAGAGGGGGAAAAAAAAGCAAAAGAGGATAAGAATAAGAAAGAGCTGTGAAGAAATGGAGGCAAAGGTAGGTGTCTCCCTAGAATTTAGTAAAGCCTTTGGCACTATTTACACAATATTCTCATGAAGAAACTCGCTGCTCATTACTTGGAGAGGAATACTTTTTACTGGGTAAGAAATTGGCTGTCTGGCTGAGCTGAGAGAGTGGTTGTGAATGGAGTTACATCCAGTTGGCATCTGGTCATAAGTGGTGTCCCTCAGAGATCAGTAGTAGGACTCATTTTGATTATTTTATCAGTGCAATGTCTGAATGAGGGGATCTAGTACACTCAGTCAGTTTGCAGACAACACCAAGTTGGGCAGGAGTGTAAGAAGGCTTTGCAGAGGGATCTGGACAGGCTGCATCCGTGGACCAACTGCGTGAGGTTCCGTAATGTGTAGTTTCGGGTCCTGCACTTGGGTCACAACAACCCCAGCAGCACTACAGGCTGGAGAAAGAGCGACTGGAGAGCTTCTTGGAGGAAAAAGACTTGGAGGGGGCTAGTGGACAGCCACCTGAACATGAGTTAGGGTGTATCCAGGTGGCCAAGAAAGCCAGTGGCACCCTGGCCTGTATCAGGAGTAATGTGGCCAGCAGGACCAGGGCAGTGATCTCCCCCCTGTGCTCGGCACTGATAAGGCTGCATATCCAGCCCCATGTTACGTTCTGGGGCCCTCACCACAAGACACACACTGAGGTGCTGGAGTGTAATGAAGCTGGTGAAGGGTCTGGAACACAAGTCTTATGAGGAGTGACTGAGGAAACTGGGGTTGTTTAGCCTGAAGAAAAGGAGACTCATGGAGGAGACCTTATTACGCTTTACAGCTACCTGAAAAAGGTTGTAGTCAGGATTGGAGTCAGTCTCTTCTCCCAGGCAACCAGTGACAGGACAAGGGGAAATGACCTCAAGTTGCACCAGGGTAGGTTTAAATTGGATATTAGGAAAAATTTCTTCACTGAAAGAGTTGTCAGGCATTGGTACAGGTTGCCCAATGAAGAGGTAGTGTCACTATTCCTGGAAGTGTTTGAAAGTTGTGTAGAAGTGGCACACAGGGACAGGTTTAATACTGGTTTGGCAGTGCTGGTTTAAGAGTTGGATCAGTTGATCAATTGTTTGTGTCTCTTGCAACCCAAACAATTCCATGATTCTGGATTTCTCTGCATCACAAAGGCATTGCCTGAGCATGATGGCGGCAAATCAGGAAGCTCAAAGTTGGAGCTGAAACTGGAGATGTGAGTACAAGGTGAAATATTTCTGTAGGAAAAAAATCCCCAAACAAACAAAACCAAAACAAACAAAATACCCCTAAACAAAACAAAAAAAAAATTAACAAGACAGGGAGTATATTGCTCCATTGCTGAAAAAGACAAGGGACATGGGAAAGTGACAAATTTTTTGAGGACCTTTATGGCTGCTCCCTACTATGTGCCTTCATGCCTTGCAGATCTCCTAGCCCAGTAATAGAATTTATAGGCAAATTACAAGGTAGGTGAAAACCTGGCTGGACTGTTATTACAAAAACCTAACCAACAGCCTAATAGGAATAACATCTCTTAAGGATCAATACTGAGACCAACAGAATTTATCATCTTCATCAATGACATGAATAACTGCACTTAAAACAATTTCATGAACCTTGCAAGCTGGAAAAAGGTGCAATGACTAAAACTGGAGGACAAGGCTGTCCCACCAAAAGACTTTGAGAGAAGGAAGAAATGGGCTGTCAGGTACCTCATGAAGTTCAATAAAACCATATACAAAGTGGTGCAGGTATGAAGATATAATATCTCCTGCACCAGTATGAGTTTGGGGAAAATTGGCTAGGAAATAGTTTTGTGAAAGTATTTGAGGTCCCAGTGAACATCAAATTAAATACAAGTTAGCAGTTACGCTTAGACGAACCAGGGCTGGTCACTGACAAGAGAAAAGATTTGGGATTTTCCTCCTTCACTTGTCACTTGCGTGGCCATACCTGGAATGTTTCATCCAGTTTGGGTCCCCACTAATGACAAATACAGGCATACCATATTTTGGATTTTGGTGTAGAGTGTAGAGAACATGACACAAAAGAGAGCAAGTTTGCTTGACCTGTAGAAAAGCCTAATGAGCGGTACTGAGTACTGCCTAGTTAGAGAAAAGGTACTCATTTCAGAAGTGCATAGTAAAATGTCAAGAGGAAGTTTACATTGACAGCAAGATATTTTAAATAGTCTTAAGGGAAAAAAAACCAAAATCTCACCATGGTTAAGCTCTGAACCAGGTTGCCTAGTGATGCTGTGGACTTTCCAATGCTGGAGATTTTTAAAACTCAGCTGGACAAAGCCCCCAACAACCTAATCCAACTTGGAAGATAGCCTTGCTTTGAGTTGGACTTGTTGTGCTCCAATGACCCAAACTAAATCATTTGATGATTTCATGGTTGAGTATTGGCAATCTTTAGAGTTAAGTGGCAGCTGAAGAGGCATTTTAGTTTGCAGTGATTATGTATGTATGGGGGGAAAAGTGTGATGCCTGTTAGGATCTATATTTCGCTTTCCAAAATCTTAAGGGATAACAGCAGGTGTGCTGTTTTGTACATCTGCTGTGAAAACCACTGCAATAGTCTCAGACACCTGTAACTAAGATGAGGTTAACAGCAGGTTCTAAGTGACTAACTGCTACAGGTTTATCTCAAAATTACCCTTGCACCTTACAAAGTGCACATCAGTATCTGAGAGAAGAAAAATAAGACTGGGCTACACACCAAATACCTGACTACATATCCAATTATCTTTCTCTTCCCCAAGATTTCACCAAGTAAGGCAGTGCTGGCATGTTTTTAGTGATGGACTAACTGTAGTTTTCAGAAGCAAGTGGAACTAGGCAAGCTTCTGGTAACACAGGTAAACTAGGGAACATAGAATGAACAGAGGAAAATGAATAATCAGGAAAGGAAGCTAAGGAAATATATTAATTCCAAGGAGACCACCACCAATGTCTGATGTGGTTAAGATAGGTCAATATTAGGTAGAAGCATATGCTTTTAAATATAAAGGGGGAAAAAACAAGAATAACTTTCCACAGCTACTATACATGCACTTTCACTAGTTTATTTAATCATTATTAAATCATTTGCCACCTTGCTTATCTGTGTTTTAAATCTCCATGTTGCCGAGAGTTTAGTGATTTGTGAGCCAAGTGGGCTAAAAGCAAGAGTTCCCCAGTATTTTTGCTGCCCCTGTGCACAGACACAGATGAATTACACATCCACACATGCCAGTCCCTCTAGGCTCATTTTTGAACACCCTTGGGAAGAAGATCTGTGATCTCTGACACTCTGCTCACCTCCTCTGATCTCTGACACTCTGGTCACCCTCTCTGCTCTCTAACAGTACTTGTAGAGCAGAATATATGACACTGTCAAAGCCTCTGGAAATTTTAGCCTCTAGGCCATAATAGTGGGATCCAAAAAAGGAGCTAAATATTTAAGAGGAGATTTGAGCAGAATTTTGGCAACCCTTAAACAAACATTTTTGATCCACAAAATTCCTTCTCTCTAGCTCAGCAAATGCTTGGATGATACAAGTGTGTGCATTTCCTCCTGCAAGGTATCCTGGCCATAAGAGGTGTATTGGCATTGTTGATGCACAGTCTTATGCTAATCTATGCCTAATGCTTTTCTAGATTTCAGAATGCTAATTAAAAGAAATATAAGATCAATATGGTATAAAAAACCAAAGTTAAAGCAGGAAGAAGCCGCATCCATATGCTGGCTAACTCAGCACCTCCTAACATTTGACATGCATGTTAGGGGCTTCTTGCTCAGCAGCCTGGCCACCCCTCTGTCTACTGGACAAGAAGGGTGTTTTGCATGGGGAATTGACCTCCACTCCAAGCCACATATCTACAGTGCAAGTGTTTTAACATCTAAATTTTACTACCTAATATCTGTCTTGGGAATCAGTAATAGTATCCCAAATGACATCTTGCTAGGAACAGAGATACTGTAATTTTAGCCACTTTTCTATGGACAGTCTCTTAATAAAATACTGTCTATCCCACAAAGAAAATTTTCCTCCTACTGACTTGAATCTTTTCCCAGACCAAGGACAATACTAGCAAAGAAATTTATCCTAAGCAGGGTCATCACCTTAATGGACTCTTTAGCTCTGTGATTTTAGGAGAGGGTGAAGGAAGAAGACACGGACACAAGCCAGGAAAATCTGGCTTAGGAAGATGGTGGGGAGTTGTAGGGGCAGTCGAAAAAGGAGGATAAATTCTTCACTGGACAGGGAGATATGTGACTATGAAAGCAAACATTTTATACCCATTTGTATGGGAAATAGTCTTTGGGTAATACTACCAAATGGAATTATTTTATTGGGCTGAACATGCTAGTCAGTGTATTACTTAAGCCCAGTAACTGGTGGTTACTCACCAGTTTCATGACAGTTTCATGACAGTTTCATCAGTAAATAGGACTTTAGACCAGACTTATTTCGTATAGCACTTAGAGTCCATTTTTAGTAGCAGAACGACCTTGAGAAATTCTCTAGCCTCAGGAGCAGTGAATATACAAAGCTGAATCTGCATGCTGCCTTCACTAGACTAGGATTCCTCCACCATAACCTGTCACAAAGTGTAACAGACTGGAACAAGGTGAAGGTAAGAACACACCGACACATTAATTCAACTCTTTGATAGCTGCAAGAGGCTGTTCATGCCACCAGAAGCAGTCTTGGGACACAAAAGTTTGTGCTTTGATCACACAAAGATATTTAGGCCTGTAATGTCCAGGTGGCCCTGGATAAGGAGGATTGCATCCACCACACCTCACCCAAGCAAAAACTCGAGACAATTGATACATCCTGATTCTATAAAGTGGTATTAAGCTATTATGATTTCTTTCAGAATGACATGAATCTGTCAACAGCTACATAGTTTAGAAAATAAGAGTTTTTTGCATGAGCAAACTATTTAATCTATAGGAGGTTGATGTTAAAGCAGAGAAAAGTGGAAATAGCAGTTCTCGGAAAATTTCACAATTACTGTCTCTCTGGTAAGACAGGAGATATTTACAGTGGAATATGACCATTTTTAACAGGGGTCATCCCTCTGATTATTATTTGAAAATAACACTTTTGCTCCAAACTGTGTGGCAGATCTCAGCCACCAAAAATTGCTACAGGCCTAGAAAAATAATGAGGCTATGCTTATTTATAGCAACTAAGAGTCTAGCTCTGAACTTTCAAATCAAACAGCCTCAGCCTTTAGAAAAGACTGCAAAAGCCCCTATAAAAAGTGAAAACTTAGTGTTTCTATCCAACAGCTCTTTGCAGTGAAAGGAAACACATCACTTCTGATAAAGTTTTAGACAATTGTGGTTTCTCAAATCAGGAAGTTATTGAGATGCTAACAGATAGAGTAAACTCTCTTACCTAGGAGGGACTGAGTGGTGTTGGAAGTAAGGATGGCATACCACTCTTATCAGAAAAATTTGTAAGCCAAATATAATTTATACTCAAGATTTACTCCTACTGTCCTCAACAAGCTTCTACATTTGCTTCAGTCTTCTGCTTCTTTAATTTAGCCTTTAGTTTAGATGATCCCATGCTGCAAATACTGGTGTTTCACTGAAACGCTGGTTAGGGGGAGAAGGACTCAATCACCTTTGCTCTATCATTTTTTGTGATCATATGTACAGTTTAGTGTCTCCATTTCTTTTCCTGTCCCTCAACTCCCTTTTACTCTGTAATTTCTAGAGTCAAAATAATCTCTTCTACTCTTTACAAAGTATGTGGTAACATTGCCAGGGCCCTGTGTGAATCCATCTCCTTCACTTCCCAAGTATAAGCTGGCTGGACTGAAGCCCAGCTTTGACATGGCATAGCCCTGTAACATGGGGTCAGACTGCCTGAGAACAGCTAAGGTGAGAGAAAGAGCTGAGAGAGACCCTTTGTCTTTATTGGGGCACCTTGGCTTGGGAGCTGCATTTGTCCCTTGGAGGATGCCCAAGGCACACTGTAGGCGTGCCTGGCACTGCACCTCGTTCGTCCTGCCTGCCCTGCTGATCCTGGCTGCTCCCTGCCTCATCACTACAGACTGGTCTGGATAGCCCCGGACTCTCACTCCACTCAGTCACTGTTACCAGGCCTCTCTGCTCACCTTGCTGTGGGACCAGCCCCTTGTAGGGGGACCCCTTGCCTGGCTGCCTTGCTGCCACCTTTGGCTCCCAGCACCCCTGACCCTGTGGAGCAGCCCACTCTTCTTGCCCTTGCTAAAACCGAGTGGGTTCCAGGAGATTTTTTTACATGTTAATTTTTGCTGAAAATTAAAAAAACAAACAAACCAAAATAAAACACTCACACCTCCAAAACTCAAAAGACCGCCCTAATTCAAAACTTTTACATTAATGTGCTTGATGTAGTAAAACCTGCACCGCAAAAAAAATTCTTCACTTTTAAGACTGAAACTAAAATTGGTAGCAAGGATGTTTGGGTTTTTTTCACACTCATCTTGCATATGGAAGACTCAGTTCCATCAGTGTGCTCTACCACATGCTGGACTTCACCTTGGTTGTTACCCACCCTGAACTAAAGAGCAACCTGCTCACACAGGATTAATTTATGACATACAATAATTGTCTATTTTTTTGGTCAATTTCAGACTCACACAGCACAGATGTCTACTTCTCATTTATCATCCAATATTTCCTTTGCAGTCTGTGGAGAAAATAAGCACTTTCAGTGCACAAGTCATCTAATCCTATAGTGCATTTTTCACAGAGAACAGCTCTAAATCTACATTTAGTGAAAAGTAATGGTAGAGGTGTACACATCTACACTACTGTGGATAGTAATGAAGGAATAAACTCACCTACCAATAAGCCAGGGGTTGGGGAATTACCTTAGTGCCTAACATCTTAACCAAGGTCCTAACACAAGCTTGGGTCTTCGGACAGGGTCAGATGAACTTGAATCTCATATGGCCAATCTCTTTTTTTCTTTCTCAAGAAAAATTGCAACAGCTTCTCAGTCTATGCTGGGATGTAATGAAAATAGCTTTCAAGACTTGTCTTTTGCCAATAAATGAAATTCTTATTTTATGAGCACAGCAAACCTTTAGACACCAACACAACAAATATAAATAAAAAAATGGCCAAGAAGTAAAATGGTCAATTTGTAAAATGGCCAAATTATTAACCATGCTCTGCATAGTTCTGAAATATAGATTTTCATTAGCAGATGGCATAATCTATGAAGACTCTGAATTTAACTGTTCTTATACTTAAGACACTTAAAGATAAAATGATGGACTAAATAACAGTAGATCTACAAACATGGCAATATTTTTTTGATGAGAAACTCAGTCTAAATTGTATTTAACATTAATTAAGAAGTCAGAAATTAAAATTGGTTTGGCCTCAGTTGTAAGGAAAACAGAAGGCTTCCCTTTTTTAGCCAAAACATTTTGGATTATGTTTTTGTGCTGCAGTCACACAAAGCTTTTAGTTCTGTAAAATATTTTGAACATGCTTCATTTGGAAGAATATTCTAAATGAACTAGTAACATACTGAACATATTGCTGAGCTTGGACTCATAGGTTTTCGTTTTCTGGGGGGGAAGAGTTGTCTGGTTGTTGTGGTTTTGTTTAGTTGTTGTTGTTGTTCTGTTTGGGGTTTTTTTGGTTGATAGCAAAATATGGGATTGAGCAGAGAGTAAAAATGTATCTGCAATGTGCCAAAGCATGAAGTTTATATCCAGTCCCTCCTAGAAAGATGCAAATCTGTGACTTCTTGGCATAAGGAAAGTTTGAAAAAGTAAAGACAGGCAGGTGTCAAGTGGCAATTTATTTACCTAATTATTAGCTAAAGCCTGAACTGAATGCTGAGTGGTAAGAATCAGACATCAAAGACTAGTGCAGCAACTTCAATAAGGTCTGTATTTTATTGTTGAGCTTTGGAACTCCACAGCTTAACTGAATGGCTTCTTACCCACCTAGTACAGTCATACAACATATAGGCACTCATACACTGAGGAACACAATTCACAGGATTCAGCAACCTCAGCAGTCTGAAACGAGGGAAGAGCTAAGAGGCCTTGCGTTTTGGCTTCACCCCCTTATTCTGTTGCAGGGACCTGGTCACAGGTATCTGTCTCCCTGAAGCCCCAAGTCAGTTGTTGCCCAAAATAAAAGATGAACAAGTCTTGAATAGTTGCTAAACCCTGCATGTTTTCATGAATTCAGTGAACTAGAGACATATTTTTTGCTTTCAGCACTGTTAAATATTTTCACTCATCTGTCTGATTTTTTGAAAGCGTGAACTATGCTTAGCAACTGATTGTGACAGATGTATTTTGACATGAGATTGTCTAGGAAAACTATATTGAATCCTATTCTAGCAAGAATGTGACAGACTTTTCCATCTGACATGCAGTGTCCAAAAAGCCACCACCAAACATATGTGCTTACGCTCAGATTTGGAACAATTTTCTTACTACTATTTTGTGAATATAGATGAAATAGACCCTGGGCAAGATTCAGAAGTCTTTTTCCTCTGACATGTCAATCCCCATATCTTGTATATTTCTCTCCCTGACTTATCAAGTCATGAGTAAAGTCACTAACATATTTTGGAGCAACACACTAAAGTATGCTCAGAGCGAAAAGGGAACAGACCTTCAGAGTAGCCCACTGTGCCCAGTGAGCTGCTGCCACAGCAAATGTGGCACAGAACCTCATTCATAACCAAGACAGAGCCTAGCTGAGGATCACCTCAATTTTTGCCTGCTCGACACCATTTCTGTGTTTTAACACTTACAAGTACCTTCTAATTTCCAGACAATTTTAATTGGTGAGTTTATAGACATTAATTCAAGTATTTATGCTTGAAGATCTTCTTACCTTGAATAGCTTTTGTCTTTTCCTGATGGTTACCACCGTTTCCATCCCATATGAGAGGGAGCAGTTGGATCCCTTTCTTGTTTGGCCTTCCATCCTTATTCTAACCATATAAATTTTATTGTATTATTTTCTCATCCCTAATGTCTTTTCTGAAAAGATTAAATTACTCTTTATTATGAATCAATGAAGTTGTCAAAATACAAAGTTTTTATTCTGTGGTGGTATAATGCAGAATATACCTCAATTAACATTTTTGATTTTAACAGTTGTATCAAATTTTTAACTCATTGCCACAAATGGTAATACCTGTGCATTGTGCTCTTCAGTTGTTTACAGCTACTGAGTTCTTAGAGCTTGGATTCTAAATACCGCTCCTTTCCACTATATCTGTTCTTAAGATTATTCTATTCTTTCTGGAAAATATCATGTTCCTTTCTCTATGGATGATAGCTCCTATATGCATTATCAAAGAATTTCGAGAGCACATGCTTTTTTTCTGTGTGCAAAATCACCAGTGAAGCCAGATGCAACTTAAAACTGCTCCAGAGGAAAAGCCTTCTACTTCCTCTCCCCAGCCTAACAATTCTCCTTATACTATAACCCATGCAAACTTCAGTTAGTTTCTTTCAAAATTGTTCGAATTGTCATAATACAAATTTAATAATTTTTACGGACCACAGTCTCAAATACCTAAGTGAATCTGAAGCAATTAATCTACACTTACCTAATGAAGAAATTACTAAAGTTTTGATAATTTTGTTTCACCTAACCTATCTTTGAGAAGACTCAGTTGTTTTCCAGCCCACTGCCTTTTCCAAGTGGTTGATAACTGACCTTTAAAAAGCCCTCAGGCAGCTATCAGGGGTTTTAAATAGTAAGGTATAATTGCCCCAGACATGTCCCTCCACCCTTTTTTAATTAGAGATAGCTTATTGACTATTTATCAGTCAAAACTCCTATTACAAACTACTAGACCATGAAATTTTACTCTTGGACTTATAAAAATGTCATCTAAATTTACAGTGTTTTTGAAGTGTGAATGGATCAGGGCCAGTTTTCATAGAAGTGTCAGTACTCAATGGTACTACTGACAGTAAATTAGTACCCAGGAATTTAACTGCGCCTTGCATTACTAAATGAAGGACTTATGCTGGTTATCTGTAATGACTAGGAAGAATATTTCATTATCCTGCTAAATTACTTGGTCTCAGGTTTGAAATCTTTTATTGTAATGTTGGAGATTGTCCACAGCTGGAAGAACTTTGTTCAAGGATACCAACAGACTTCTCCAGTTCTTCATAGCTGCAGTGTATTTGGCAGAGTTAAACTTGTTCTCACACGGGTTCAGAAAGAACTTCCCTACATTTAATTTCCAGAACTATTACCCTCTCTTGCACTTGCTGTAGGACTAACCTGGATGTTCTCCTGAAAGTTCTTTGACACCACATCATGTAAGGTGTGTGCTCGTTATCTCCAGTGCTTTCACTGGGTCCTGGTAGGTTTTGAGGCTTTTTTCTCCAGATTTAAAGAGTTTAATGAGTTGGTGGCATAGACCAGATGATTTGCATACTGCTGTGGATTAAATATCTATTGCATGGGATAGTGATCCATTGCATCCTGTCTCAAAGAGCAGAACTGAAGAGCTGCTGAAGTATTTACTGCCACTATGAAGTTCCTGACAGTCAGATGGAACATAGGTATCAATAAAACATGAGAGGCTAATTTACTTTTTTTTCCCCTACTGCTTTTCAAAGCTGCATAAGGAGGTGAAAAAATATCTAGATTTTATTCCAAGTATTCACTTGCCACGAAAAATTCCCCAGTGGAGAACAGAGAACCTTACACAGTTAGGGAGAAGGCTTAATTATAGCACAGCCAACAAAATTGGCTTCGGTGCCCACCATTTAAAGCATCAAATACTGTAATGAGGGGCATAATGCAGGACTCCAGCCACATGGTTTGATTATGCCACTGAAGGGGATAAATGGGTACTGTATTATATACCTATATCATACAGACCATAAGTGGGTGTTTTGGTTTTTCTTTTCCTCTTAAATGCTCCTTGCAGTGTCCCATGCTGCTGAGGGAGTCACAAAATGTGATTTAGCAGAAGGATTGGAGGGAAGTAAATCTGTGTGTATGCAGAGAGGCAATACATTTGCAGGCATTTGATTGACTACATGGTAGCTTTACTGTGTGAGTCATTGGATAAAGAGCTACAACTGTTTCCATCTCCTTTCCAAAACTACAAAAAGCAGTAGAAGAAGAAACAGGCATTTTCTCTTTGATTGACACCTAGATTTCAGCAAACTGGTAGGACTTGAGCAACTGCAGGAGGAAGAAAAAAAAAAAGTGACTGAACTTGAGGCTCATTACATTCTCATTTTTAATTCCTGGGTTCTCCTTCTGGGTAACAAAACTGACATGAATAGTTTTATTCCAATGCACAAATCAGATTCAGGCAGCAGTTTGACTGGCAATAATATCAGGGCAAGTCTACATTGAAAATATGTCTGTCTGAAGGAAAGATTATACTTTTGAGTGGGTAGAGGGGGGGATCATCCCCCACACTGAAGCACTAGTTAAAAATATTCAAATCAAGACTTTTTTCAAATTCATGTTCTCTGTGTTATAAATACAACAGAATGTCCACATTAAGAACCTCTGCCTGTCCCCATTGAGCCTCCAGGTGGTTTTGAGGGATTTCTAACAGGCACAACTTTGCCTATATTCTCTCATCTCCCACTTTGTTGTGCCCCAAACAAATGTCTGCACTTGACAGATTGTGTTTTGAACTGACAGTCTTCCCCTGATACATGTGTCAATGAGAACAGTTCCCATGGTAAATGCCAGCAAAGAGCCACGAGCAGAGAAAGGGCTGACATTGTTAACAAATGCTGCAGGCATTTGTAGTGAGAAAATGGTTTGTGGGTTTTATCCCTTTTTATATTGCCTTTGCACTCAGAAATACACAGATGTTTTCACTCAGCATAAGAAATAACATTTAAATTTGATTAAACCTCTGAAGAATCCCAAAAGATTAGTATTTCAGGAAAGTATGAAAGACTAAAAAGCTGTGTGTGTCATAAAACTCTAGATTAGGTAAAAAGCACTGTAGTATACACATTCTCTCTTCACAATATTTTACTATTACTGTGGCTCTGCTGGTTTAAATTCTTTATTCAATTTATTGATTCTGATCAAATGGTCCAACAGGGGCATTGATGATTACATACTTCTTAAATGTATATTTAATTTTATGGATTCTGTTAATTCATATGAGAGACTAGACAATGAAAAAGAAACACAGAAGAAAAATTGAACAGCAATAAAAACAAATAAAAAGCATGGACATCCTTTCTGAAGACACAGATGTTGATAAAATGCAGTGATATCTTGGCTGGTCTGAAGACACATGAATACACAGAGTCCCAAGGAAAATTATTGTTTCCTTCAATCGAGTGTCCAGTACCTATGCAATGAATATTATTAACTATACTTGTTTCAAATCATGGGTGTCAAATCCTCGATTTCTGCTGTGAACAGTAAAAATGTCAGTGTATGGACCGTGTGCCAAGTGTGAAGACCACTGCTACAAAGTCACTGTGGTATCTAATCCAAAGAATGTCTTCTCATCAAAATTATTTTAAAGTTAAGATCTCATGATCTTCAAGGTCCCTACTTTTTTATCCAGGAACTCTTCAATGTCCCAGCTTGTTCATACCTCAGAAGTTTCATTTAAGAACATTGCACAAGGAAAAAGGGTCAATTTAGTCCACCAATTTCTTTCTTTACATTGACTCTTTCAATTCTTTTTATTTCACCACCCAAGCATCGTCCCAGCATGAAGCTGACCACATGAACCAGGCAGCCACTAATCACATTTCACACTCGGCCAAGTTTCTTTATCAAAGTATCAATACTGAATCAGAGTTGAATGACACCTAATTGCAGTACACAGCATGACTGCAAAAGGCTTCGTCCAATAGGAGCAAAAAATTGCCTCTATTGAAATCAAAGATTTTTGCAGCTGCTATCAGAAGTCCCAAAGTTAAGAACATTACGGTTTTCACAGTATTCCTAATTTCGGTCTGGAGCACAGGTTCTTTCAGCTGCTGACATTTCAGGTCAGGCTATGTAATAACCATCCTCCAGATAGTTACATTTACTCCTAAATGGTCCTGAATTTTAATAAACCTGTAGAAGTGAGAGGCCATAAAGCTCTTGGCCTTGGCTAAACCCTTCACTGTATGTTTGAGATTTCAACTAGTTTAAGATAGGACTTATCAGTATTACTGTTTCTCTTTGTCACATACTGAATTCCAGCACAGAAGCTTCTGTGTGATTCATTGGCATTGAAGGAATGGCACTTACAGATAAACAGTGAGAACAGGAGAAGATGTGATGTCAAAAAATATAATATTTTACATAGCATAGGTTCACATTCTCACATGCATCTTGATAAACAGGAAGCCCACTCTTATTTTCTTGGGAGCTTTGAGTCTTGAAGCCTGAACTGTGCTGAAGTCAATTTTAGAAATGAAAATTTAGACACCTGGTAATAAAAAGAACAGATTTCTGATTGTTGTGAGTTAATCCCGAAACCAGGACCCTTATAATAAAGTGCTCTAGGTTCTGACTTTACCTGCTTTCAAAAAGATTTGTGCAACCAAACAATTTGAGTATCTGTGCTTCATATTTACCCAAAAGAATGTTACAATTGTGAAAACCTTTATAGATCTTGCTCTTCAGTGTTGGTCTAATGCTCAAAAAATGATGTTTAATTTTGCTAAAAAAAGATATCGAGTTAGAGATTTCCCAGGATGCTTTGAAAAGACTCTAAAAACTAAGTGTTTACTGGGAGTAAAAGACAGAAACAGGGGCTCCTAAGCAGCATGATTTCATTTTCAGGGAATATGGGGCCAGTACTCTACCATATCTTTGGCAATTTAAATAGAAGTGGACTTAAGGCAGGTCCATTCAGTTATGATGTAAATGGAAGATAATGAAGTGAGACATTAAATTTACCAACAGCATCCTTGCATTGATTTGAACTCTAGAAAGTCTTTTAAACTTTCAAAATATAGAGCCAATTGTAATATTTCAGTACTGAAATGACATATGTAATTCTTCTAGTTATATTAACTTTATTTAGCTATTCTTAATTTTATATAATCTATCTTAAAATAAAGATGTATATTTCAAATACAATATTCCTTGACATGGCCAGTACTATTTTTTCCATTTTAGATCATCATATTTATACCATTTGCTTACTGACCTCTCACATCAGCTTTTACAGCAGTTTTCAAGAAGGTAACTAATTTCATGGTTCAGAGCAATGATGATCCTTCAGAACAAAGGTTTGAAGCCATAGATATTTGGAAAAATGCAGATAGCGTAAAAATATAAATATATATATATATCCCTCCCACAAAAATACCATCTCTTTGGGTCAGAACAGAATAGTCATTCTTTAACACTTTAAATAGAACTTAAGAAAACATCCCTGAACCTGATTGTTTTTCGGAGTTCATTACCCAGCCACTTCCCCGCAGGCTGATTTCACACTGTTATTCCAGTGAGTGACTGTGTCTTCGAGGAAATGATCTGCTTCCTTGTGCTTTAGGCTTCCTCTTGGCCCTGGCGTGCTACGGTAATACGAAATTGATGGCATTTCTTTCTTTTATAGTGCTCTCCACACTGGATGTATTGACAAGTAGGTGTAAAGTGTCTTTTGTTTGCTACCTCCTCTGTCATCTGCTGTGGACATACCCTTGAACAGAAGTTCTCTTTGCCCCATCAGATTGCTGTGGCAGGATTTTCCTTGACAGATAATAGAATTGTTGTGCTGATGTCCTGGGTACCTTGGCTTGTTACTGACCGAGAGGGGGGTGGAGCAGCAAGGCACAGAAAATCCACTATACATTCTAACATTTAGGCTTTATCCTTTATTAGGTAGTGAGTAAGAGACATAAAAAGAATTGAGTTTGTTGTTTACAGCTGAACTTTAAAAGAGACTTGTGTGAACAAAAACTTGTTCCATAGAGCACTGTGACAAAAGAGGTCCAAGAAAACTGAAGGTGTCATTGCAAATTAGCTGATGTAAGTAGTTGGAATGACACTCTTATTTCTAGCAAAATTTGTATGAACTCTGCCCTTAGTACTGTGCCTCCATACATGCCACAGGCCACATTTTGGCAAGGATCAGCCTGTTGATTTTGATGGCATCACAACAACATGGCAGGATGTACAACAGGTGTCCATGCGCCAGAAGGCTGTGCATAAGAGCCTTCAGGATATTTGCCTATCTCCCATTTTCCCATCTGCATGCTTCCTCATGGGGAAAAGACAGCCTGCACAGATCTTCTACCTTCCTCTGCTCCTTTAGCAAGATCTTACACAGGCTCTTACAAAAGGCTCTGGAGACAAATGGTGGTTCATGGAGCACAGCTTGAAAGCTGCTGCCCTTTTCAAGGAGGAATCTGAACGCAGCTGGCAATGGCACTACAGCTTCTGCAAACAGATGGAAGTTTGAAAGCAGGCTTAAAAGACCAAGTGCACTAAATCTTACTATCTCATGTACCCAAATAAAATGAAACATTTTCTAAATTGAGTATGATGAGCAGGTTTTGAAGGCTGGCTTATTTACTGCCTCTTTACTGGGAGCTGTAGAGTAGAGAGCCCTTTTAAATGTCAGCCCCTAGTTATTTAGATGTCTAAGCTTGGCTTCAGGAACTTACTCATACTGTTGTTTTGAAAGTCAGGGCAAAGCAATCCAGCTGGTAATCAGCCCTGGAATCACCATCATGTGTTTTTCATGGCTACATAGGTGTGAATTAAATATAAACAAAAGCTCATTTCATTTCAAGGCACAAACGTTTGCAAAGAAATTGGATGAAATACAAATACATAATATAGAACTTATTTTAATACTTCTAGATAAATAAATGCATCTCTTTGGAATTCTTTGGACACAGATATCCATGGAACCTCTTCTTTCTCTCTCTTTATATATTTTTTATAAAATCTAAATGCGGAGAGGTTTAAAAAATGGCAAATACTAATGTATATGGAAGGCTCACTGATGAATTGCAAGTCAAAAGTGCTGTATATTCTCATCCTCTATATCTCCCACCTGTCTGCATTAACCACAGGCAGCATTATATAGCAACCACATGGTCAATATTTTGCATTACTGCCTTTTAATAAAATCTTTCAAATAATTTCTCCATCTAAACTTAAATTATGCTTTTAAATTTTATTCTGCCTAAATGCATGGTAGGCATTTCACTTAGCTACACATCAGAGTGGTTGCATGTGACTCAGCAGCACACTCCATAATATTAATAGATACTTTTCAGCTCCCTATGGGAAAAAGCAGGCAGCAAGGATCAGATTCAAGAAGTCTATTTTTTTCTCTGTTGTTTGTTACTTACCACTTAATGACCCACATGTGAAATCAATGGTTATATAGTTATTTTATATAGTAGATTTTCTGTTTATAAGTTATTTTTCTTACTCTAGCATATATACAATATATCTATATATACCCCTGATAAATCTTACTTTAAAGGGACACAGTCAACCCCTTTAAGCCTCACAGTAAATATATAAGGCTTTAAGCTGTCCATACATAATGGTCAGCTACAGAATTCAAGGGTCCCTTCAGATCCTAGAAGTTGTATTTGTTCCAAACCCATGATGTGCAGTTATCTCGTAATATGTATCTCATGTGTCACTGTTTACATTTTATAGGTATATTAACACATTTTGTATCACATCAGTAGGAAATAAAACAAGTGAATAAGTCTGTTTCTAAGACTAAGCCTATTGCAAAAAATATTACCTCTATCTACAGACACTCCCACTGGTGTGATATAAAATGAATATGTGCCATTCTAGGGATGAAATTCTGGCTACACTGCAGTCAGGAGGAACTTTATACTGACTTAAATGAGACCAGGATTTCTCTCCTGTTTTTCATTTGTCAGTTATGACTCTGTGTAACCAATTTGTGTCTTCCCTCTGCTCAACACTGAAGTGTCAGGTCTGTGTTCATGACAAGAGCATATTTTTTGTTGTCCACTGTCATGTCTTAAACATTGATCTATCCTGTATGTATTACACTTTATGAATAAACACACAGTGTACATGTATGTATGTACACATACATTCTCAGTTAAATAAATGTTTGACCCATTCTGTGTACCGTATCTGAATTATTTTTGCCCCACTAGATCTTCTTTATCACTTTCTTTGCCCTAACCTAGATTATTTTCATGCCCATTCTTCTCTGAGTGAGGAAAACTTTGCCCGCCAGGAACAGCTCCACATTATTGTAATAATTTTTTACTACTTACCAAAGTGACATAATTTTGTTCATTTTATCTTTTGCAACTCAGTTAGAAACCTAGTGGCATAGATAGAGACACAATACTACTGTTTTACAAGACATCTATTGTATCTACTTTTGTTCAGATAAATACCCAGTAACTGCTGATTTGGCAGGAGGATTGGTAAGGGTACTACTATTCACAGTGTTTCTTTTTTTTTTTCCTTCTTCTTTAATCTACAGAATAAAGTATTTTATATACATTGGAACCAGTTAATGCCCTTTAGACAAATTTGTAAGTTGTTTCATAAAGCAGGAAAGACGTTGCAGGGAAATATGTGCCAAAATGCACAGTCAAAAGGCTTTATAAGTTTTATATGTCACTACAAGTCAATGCTGGAGATCAGTTCTAAAACGATCAATGCTCAAGAGGAATGTTCTCATCTGGAGAAAATACTGCCCATTCCCCCTTTCAGAATTTGTTCAGTTCTCTATCAAAAGTTCTGGCTCTTCATATATACTTTAAACTATAAATAAACACTGCATAGTTCAATGTTCTTGATTTTCATTTTTTTTTTTGTTTTTTTTTGATTTGAAAAATTATTGCAGTACAATAAATTCCTGTTTGGAATTCAGTAAGGAGCAAACAGCACAGGAGTGTGGGTGGTCCGTATAGGCCCAGGAGCTGGTCGTAGGAGTGCTGGAGGAAGTGCTGAAGTCTGGAAAAGGGTGGCTGCTGGGGCTGTGCGAAGACTGAAGGGGGAATTCACAGCCACAGCAGCAGCTGCAGCTGCAGCTGCTAGCGGATTTGGTAAGATTCGTGGGGCCATCGGCTTTGAAGGTTCCTTTGAAAATACTAATTTTACCTGTGGGGAACAAGAGAAAACAAACAAACAGAGAGACATCATTTGTTCATATTAGCTACACAAGAGGGATCTTGACTTAAGATTATACGTGCAAAATCAAGCAAGAGAGGCCTCGTGGTGGCTACTGACTCTATGAGCTACAGACTTGTAACAGGCGATACAACCTCGCCCACTGGACAAGGGCACAAGGATTTGGTTGGACACAAAGAGTTTCAGTGCTCACACCTTATTGCTGACACTCGTAATTTAATATGAGATTAGAAATCAAAGCAAATCTAAACTGGGGCTGGGGAACCTGCACCAAAGTAAAGCTGCGCGTACCCTGCAACAATCAAATAAGGAAAAATTAGATATCAATTAATAGACCTCCAACTGGACAGCTTTATGATTGAGACCAGAGCAGAATGAAAACATATCCTATTCCCTGGTCTGACTAAGAAGATACTTTTGTTTTAATCATTAGGATGCAAGTTCTACTTAAAATTAAGATCTCCATATAGCTCCTCTTCATTAGCTCCTGCTTCTAATAACAAGCAAATAAACCAGTTTTATCTTTCATGAGTTATGAAAAGCTCTCATGTTTCATGTGTTTAAATGGGTGCTGCCCTATGTAATCTTGCTGTGTCTTCAACATCTTCAACTGTTTCCCACTAAGATACTGCTCATTCTTATAAGGATTGTGAAAATGTGGCAGATATTTTAAAGCAGTATTCCACCAAACTATGATGTTTCTATTCCTTTCACTGAGGTTTCTTCTTAAAAAAACATTTTAAATCATGACATGATTTTAAAACTTGTGGACTACCAAATACAAATAAGAAAACTGCTCATTTAGAGTTTTCCTAAAGAAAAAAGCCCAAACCCTGAAGTTTGACTCACAAGAGGTCCAGTAATATTTAAGAGAATTTAAATTTAGCATGCATACAAATGAACATCAGATTAGTCTCTATGGATTTCTGAAGTTTTCAGTGCAACTTCAAGTTTCTGATGAGATGCCAGGAGCCTGAATATCTTTGTTGTCCTGTTTTTAAAACCCTGAGATAAAATTAGAAACTTCATTTACAGACAAAGAAAAGTTCCCATTGTCTCTGATGGACTTTTGGTATTGAATATACAGAATATGAATATATGTACCATCCTGTGGTTCATCTCATTGCAAGTATAGACACTTCTTACTTACAGGGAAACACAACTTCTCACCCTTGACTTGAAAGGGATTTTCAAGTAATTAATTTTCACAACATCACTCTGACATTTTCAACTCAACAGAACCCTAGTGAGTGAATAATCAGAAAGTAAAGACAGGAGTACTCTGGCATGAACCACCATTGATTTTCATCATTACACTATCACCATATTCCAAAAGGTCTGTGGGTTCTTTACTAGCCAGTTGGATAGAGGATTTTTACTTTTCTCAAAACCTATTGGCAATTTTGCTGGCTTCCAGGTCTTTTAAAGCTCTGGGAGAAATACTCAGATCAAACCAAATTCTGTAATTCTCTTAACAAAGAATATAATAGATAGTAGATATAAAATTCCTCATGGTGTCTGTGAAAAGCAATGATCTGATCTTTTCCTTGATCAGTGTTACACTCACTGATCAAGCTGTCTTCTTCCCTTGCTGAACATATGACTTTTTCCTCCTTCCTTACATTTTTTAACAAAAAAGCCTTTACAGCCTTATTTAGAACAGAAAAAAACAAACAAACAAAAAAAGAAACCCAAACAAAACAAAAACAAACAAAAATCCAAAACAAAACAAACAAAAAACCCACCCAAACAGAAAAAAAATCCAGAACAGACCTGAGGAAAATAAAAAGAAAAATAACCCTGAGTACAAAGTACTTTTTGGTCTACAGTGCCCAGTGAAGGACGTTCTTTGTAAGAGCTATTTTATTGCAGAAAGTTTGGACCATCAAATGCTTGATAACCTTTTCCTCTCCAGTGCAGTATTTTATACATGCTGCACAGTGGCCTGAAGAAGTACCAAATAAGTCCCAACATCACAAGATTTCTTAAACTCTGAAATATCGCTGTGGGAATTTATAAAGCTTCTGTCTCTGAAGCATGTAAATCTAGAACAGACAAAGAACTACAAATGATATTGAAAACATGGTAAAAGAATTTTTTTGGTCTAGAAAAGCTATAAAACTGTAGCATGTTCTGTTCTTTTTTTAATTTCTGTAGACAAATTTGGTGATGCTCATACATTTTTTGTCATGAAGCACAAAGATCTTATGTGTGATCTCTGTTTCTATTAAAAGGCTAGGGCTTTCTTACCAGTCTTGGAGGAATCTGGTACTTCTAATGTAGTTAGATAGCTTTTCAGTTAATTTATCAACATGATTCTGATTTCAAGGTAGCTGCAAAACTAGTAATATTTAACATACACAGTACCTTGCACCTTAATTTCAAACCTCTAATGAACTCACAGGTCAACATTAAGAGTAAAGTAGCCATTATTTGTTTCATTTCCAATGAAGGGACAAATCACTTGAAAAATTAATGGGGAGCATCCTGGTTTCAGCTAGGGAGAGGGAGTAAAGAAAAAGTAAAGAAAGAGCATTAAATCAAAGGTGAAATTAGAATATCTCTGGCTTGTTGCTGTGCCATTCTGCACTTCAAGTGACAGCAATTCTGGCAGTTTTTATATTCAAAACCAAAAAGACTAAATGGAGAACTGGCCTCTCCCTTCTTATTGAAGCCACAACTCTCTTACACATATCTGTTCATTTATTGCTAGCTTGTTTTCTCCTTCTTAAATCCCTTTTGCCTCTTTGATGCCCTCTAGCCTGACCTGTATATTGTGAGAAATTGGGATTGAAAAAAGGACACACTGCCATTATTTGTCTTGAATCTTGGCTGGAGTTCTCAGAAATCACCATTACATAAATTGGTAGAGAACTGTGCACAACAACAACAACAACAACAACAACAACAACAACAATGTAATAGTTGTTTTTATTCCCTGGAAAACAATGAATTTCCTAAAGGAATAATAATCCCATCAGAAAGGCTTTCCTGATTCCATATTCTACTTACCCCAATACATATTTTCTATTCCTTTCAGTACAGTTTGTATTGGAGACCTTGGTCTTTCTAGTGGATTACTGAGAAATCCTATGGGGCTATTTCCCTATTAGTAGATCTACCAGACTGCTGCACTGCTTTATTCTACAACTGAATCCTGCATGAATATGCCACTTGTGCCCCAATAAGGACACAGTTTCTGTTGCCAAGAAAAGAGCTTTAACTCAGCTTAAAGAGAAATGGGTTTTCGCAGAAAATAAAACAACTCCATATTCTGCCCGCATCAAAGAAGATGGTCAAGGCATAAGGAGCTAATCTCCATGAGAACAATGAATCAACATCCTGCCTCTGCCAGAACCATCTATAAACCCTTACAAAGCAGCAGATAAAACATTCATGCAGTTTAACTGATGGAGAAGATAAATGTCAGATGTTTCACTATCCCATCCACAATATAAGCTGATTCTTAACTAGGGCTTTTTTTATTAAAAAGTAAACCTTTTTCTCAGTTTTCAGAGCTAGTAGGAACTGTCTTTCAGATAGTTTATCCTGGCAGTCAAAAATGTGACCAGACCCATCCTGAAACAGTCAAATGAAAGAGACAGATTTTTTAAATTGTTTCACTTGTTATCTCCACAATTCTCTAAATGAGGATAGAATGAATGGTTTGTATTTTATAGAGTTTTATTTAGTTATTTCATCACTATTGTCCTTGGTGAAAACTGGAAAAATCCTGTTTGACATCTGGATGTTTTTTCCATCTCTTGCTCTCTAATGACCATTGCAACAAGCTTCTTTTCTGAGGTTATTCAGAGTAGCTACAAAAGCAAGGGTCCACAGGCTGTAGTAAACACCCCTTAAATTATATAAAAAAATCCCTTTTGGGCTTCTACTGGCTCCTTCATATACTTGATACTCCAGTAGCTTACACCGTTACTCTACTTCTAAACATTTTTCCACTTACGTTTTCTAAAAATCCTACTCATGAAGATTAAAATAAAAGTCAAATAAAAAGGTGATTTTCTTACCCCTAGAGGATGTGTTCCCTTTTGGAGTTTGTTGTAAGGGCTGTATTTAGGTTTAGGCGGCTTCCCAGCAGCTCTGTCTTTGTGCCTTCTACTGCTTATGTGCTGTTAAAATACATTGGGGGGGGAAGAAAACAGAGGGTGATGGTTCCACAACAGATCGCTTCAGGTTCTGTTTTACACAAGGTCACTCCTCCAATACTAAAGGCTTTTGCTCTACAACAGCATTACTTTGACTAATTCAATAATGAAAAGGAATAGGGCCTCTTGCAATTTGAACGATCCTTTGTGCACCACATATTGGGACTGTAATTTTCATCAGTCCTAAGTTCAACTCTGCTTCCACTACGGTTAAAAAAATTTTCCCACCTTTTCTAACTTCAGCAGGACTTGAGTCAGTTTAAAGATAGAAGCCTTTGAAAAACTCCTCCCTAACTCTATAAAGCACCCATGAAATTCAATCCACTTCTGATAGAAAGTTTTCAAAGAATATTAGATAGTAAAGTATCCCCTATTTGAGGAAGAAAATAAGGTCACAAAATTGTTTAAATTGCTATGCTGCCTGGAGATCCTTGTGAGATGGTTACATATAAAACTAAGTGACAGTGAAAAAAATGCACAAAATCCATTATCTTCTTCATAGGATCTTGAGGTTTTATAAGTATCTTTCTACATGGATTATCTTGTAATATTAGAAGTAAGGGACCTTTTTCAGAACTGTATTTTTACTTTGATTTTAATTTTCAAGAGAATTATCACAATAAAAAGACATAGAACTTTTTGTTTCATGAAACCAGAAGAATGGGTATTACTATTGTCCATTATTGAATTTATCTTCATTCTTGTAAAGTTCCTTAACAAGTATTTAATTCCAAAAGGCATATGGAATTAAACTAAGTGTTTTTCAGAAAGCTATGATCATCTGAAGAATGACTGAACATAACTTAGTGTAATTGCAATTTGGAGGTCATGCTTCTCAGAGTGAAATGTTGATAAAAAATATTAGAAATCCTCTCCATCCCTAAGAACATTAAGAACAACTAAGAACATTACTTAGTGTTCTTTGAAAGTACTGGCTGCATCCATCTTCACATCTTTGTCAAGGCAAATATCATGCACTACATGAAATGGCAGTATTTATTAGCTCATGACAATTCTAGCAGTCTAAAGACAGTTGTAACCTGTTGCAGCTTACACCTTCTCTAACTCTTTAACAAAGATGTACAACTGAGAGCTTTTGAGAAAGCATATTCCATGCAAGGGAAAATCCTAATCAAAACAAAACATACAGCATGGCAGCCAAGTACAATGGACAAATCTGTAAATTCCATTTGGACACAAACTGTTAGGTTGACATGTGCTGTGTTGGTACTTCACCACCATGCAAACAAAGAACAGCCAAAGATTCTCACTCTGCAAGCCAGCTGAGTACCTGTTTCAGTTGTGTCTCGGAGTTTACATGCACATCACATATTTCACAGTGAAATGTTTTGTTCTGAAGGCCTGTGTTTCCTTTATTCACAGGTCCTTTGCCTTTTACGCCTGCCCGGGGAAAGGCTTTTATGGTTCCACTTCCATTCCGAGCTTCCAGCATAGTTTTGTGCTTAGTCCCTGGAGACAATAGAAATGGGAAACAGAAACAACTTTGGCAATTGGGTTGCATTCATTGTTTTATTTTCTTTTTAAAATAAAATCATATAAGCCTCAGCTTGGTGTGATGTGCTATCCTTGGAATAGGACTGTTTTGGTCTTTATCAGAGTCATACTAATGTAACACTATTTCACACCTGATATTTAGTTACTAAATTACATACCTATAGGTAATGCACAAAGCAGCCACACCAAAAAGCAGTGGCACAACCAGATACCCTGATGTGAAGTTAAATGGGTGTGACTTTTCTCATTAACTCCTGCTGCTAATAAGACCTGAATTGTAGTTGCAAAAGAAAAGTAATTTAGCTATTAAAGATGTAGTTGGCTTTGATTTGTAGTCCTCCTGAACAGACTGATAAACAGTATGTCTAGGTAGCTTACAATTAAATCTGTAATTAACTAATTACTCTCCAAACCAGAAAGCGGCAGAGGTTCCTGGCAGCAACTTGGGGATCATTAATGTCCTGGATGGAAACCAAAACATGTGAGAAACATTGATGCGAGAAAAATGCACTTGCTTTATTTTTTTTTAATAAAGGGTGGATAAAGAACACTGATGTTCTGTTGTTGCATTTTTATTCAGACTGAGCAATTTCTTACACTGTTGACTCCCACGCAGGTAGTCTGTGATGATAATGGACTAACTACTGTGTACAGAAGCACCATTCCACTGCTAATTGCTGTATGCATCCACACAGAGACTTGTAAAAACATGCATGTGTGTAAGCACACACAGAGTTTAGTTTTGCAGCACAGGCAGCAAAAACTTGGGGGGTTGTGTTTAAATATTCAGAATAGTGTTTTGGCTCTCAGCCCAATCAGAATATTTAGTCGAACCTTCATATGAAGTTAAATAGTTTAAAAGGTCACACCTTTATGAAGTTGAACTTTCACCAGTTGAAGCTCTGGCATATAGTAAACAGCATGCAAAACTGATGGAATTTTTTTTCTCATTAATGCCAACCAGTTATAATTTCCATTCTAATTTGAGTCCTACAGATATGCCAAAGTTATTTATTTTTTCATCGCATCATAAAGACGTTGATCATTTTGCTCTAGGAATATTATCACTGTCTCTGCATTTCAAACTTAAGGTTCTCTTTCTGTCTCTTAACTCTACTTACCCTTGATAACAGGTAGTCCCTCACATCCAAAATCAGGAACTTTCTGTAGGATAGCTATAGGTCATTGCCACCATATCAAATCCCCAGATCTTTAACCCCACCCACCACAGAGCCAATCAATAACATGAGTGACTGTGAATAGTGGCTCTCTACTACTGGAAATTACTGATGCTACTAGCTCTAATAACAAGAAAAAGTTTAAAAAATAAGAAAGATGGAGGTAGGCAATTATCATTTAACTCTCATGCAGCAGCTGCTATCAGTTGATGAAAACAAAGGGAAAAGATACATAATTTTAGCAAGTTATTTATTAGCAGACAATATGGAGCTAAGAACTCTAACTCCCATCATTGAACTCTGACTGACTGATGCTCCCTCTTTCAGCCTTAATTTGTTAGATTTCAAACAAACCTAATGGCATTCATACTCAGTTTGCTAGCTGGCACAAGCAAAACTATGCAAAATGTGAATACCAAAGATAATGAAGCAGAGTTGTCATTTAGCTCGATAAGGTTTTGAAGCTGCAAAAGCTAAAGTGTAAGAAAGTGTGCAACTTGCCTCCAATAAATTCCCTTCTTTCCCTTTTCTGAAAGCCTCTTTGCCTGTCATTTTTATACTTTAATAGTTAATGAATTCCATGTAATTGCCAGTTTTCTGCCACCTCTTTGTCCCCTGCTGTAAGAGATCTAATCTATTCAGGGGAAGATAATTGCAGCGCTCTTGAGACAGAAGAAAAAAAAAAAGGAAGCAAGCAAGCACTGCTCCATCTCACCACTGTTGTGCGCCTCCAGCTGTGAGGCAGAGTTGACAGCGACTTTGCATAGTGAACAGTACAGCAGTCTTTTTGCTTTTTCTTCCTCAGTCTCAACGGAAGGGCAAGTGCTGCTGCTAGTGGCTGTTGTGGGGATTTTCTCCACTTTAGAGGTGATCTCAGTTGTCATAACACTGCTCTTCCGGATTTCCACTGTTGTAGTCGTTGATATTGCTGGTGTCCCTGTGTTAGCATCTGTGGGCAAAGAGAGGAGATGGAAACGAATGAAAACAAAAGAAATTGTGTAACTTTTTGTGTTTGCTTGTTTACATCCCAATGCTGTGATGACACAGAGAGACAGACTGTGTGTCTTGGGGTGACGTTATGATGTGTATCCCATATCGCTGCCTATGCCCAAAATTAATTTTTGTGCCTTTCTGTGCCTCTAAACTGAGCCTGAGAGGGGGAAGGAAAAAACTGAGCAAAACTTTTTCAGGGCAGTTTGCAGCTTGTTCAAGGTCACACAGAGATAGCAGGTTTTTTTTTCAGCTGCGGGAGGAGAGCAAGGAAGCACCCGGCTTGCTGCTTTCCAGTCAGCTTTTGGCCAGTTGTTTCAGCTTCTTGTTCTCCGGAGAGAGAGACTGAGAGTTGGACTGTGTTTTTCCTTCTCTGGAATTCCAGATTTTCTCCCTTTTATACTGGACTGTTTTTTTCAACCTCAGAGCACATCGGGAGGACTTTCCACCGGGCTCAGAGGGCCTGGCCCTGGCCCAAGCCCCAGCGCCGAGGAGACCAAAGGGAGGACTCTTAACACTTTCCCAGGTTTTTTTCCTCCACAGTGAAACATTTTATTATTTAGCCTTATTTTCCTTTTCCCGTGTGTTTGGTAAATAAATAGTTTTATCTTCTTCACTTTCCTTCGAGGAAAATTTATTTTTTCCCGAACCTGGGGGGGGGGGAAGGGGTAGTTGTGCCTTCTCTCAGAGGATATATTTCTAAATTTGGCCAAACCGGAACAAATTTAGTGGCGCCCAACTGCGTGGCTCGAAGGAAAGTGAAAAAACGGTGCTAATTATATTTTGGTTTGAATTTACTTATTCTGTGTTGGGGTAAAGTAATCACCATGGTGGTTGAGTTCATAATGTCTCTCTGGCTTGATGTACTCATGTCTTTTTGGTCCTTAGGCTTCATTGAGGTACTGGTTTTTTTTTGGTCCCTAGGGTTGTTTGCCTATCCACAACTTGCTCAAATCTTGTCCCTGATATGTAAATTTTACAGAGCAGGGAGACGAATCAGGATTTCCCTGTTCCTGTGCTCGGTGATAATGATTTATAAGAAGTTGACAGAGGTACGGGCAGCTGTTCGGAGTGTGTATGATAAGTGGTTTCTCCGTCCTAACCCCAGTCCTAGCTTCAGTAGCCTGTTTTGGGAATTTATTAGTAATTGCACCCAGATTGTTAGAGGAGGAGGAGATGAGGTTTCCCTTCCCTTTAAATTTGATAGGTTATCTTTTGAGAATGTTCAGTTTCCCCTGGATGTTAAAGACATCATCTTCATGGTATTGTATCTTCTAAGCTTCCTCCATATGTCTCGCAGCTTGTCTAGAATGAGAGCTCAGATTTCCAGGGTGACTGCTGAGACACCTGACCCAGAGGTGGAACATCCTGAGTGGTGTGGGGAATGGGAGGATATGGGCCAAATCTTGAAGAAATTCTCTGACCCAATGGTTTGCAAGTTTCCCCCTGAACAAGTTCAGAAACCAGCTGAGGTGGCAAAATATCTGAAAGAGAAATATAATGACAATTCCAATGAGAACAAGCTCCTTGCAATATGTTGGGCTTTGGCATATGCCTATCGCACACTGCAGCAGGTAAAGGTAGAGAGGCAGGAAGATAAATCAGCAAAGCCTGCAGATACCCCAGTCACTCAGGCTGCAGATAAACCAGACAGCAAGCCCAAACCAGATGGAGAATCTAAGCCACTGACAGTGGCTCCTGTCACGAGGAAGAAGCACACCACCAAAACTGATCGCCCAGTGAAAGATGATGATGATGCAGGGGAAGGGACCTCAAAAGATGCAGGGGAAGGAACCTCAAAACCACCATCTGACTCAGGCACAGAAACCATTACTGAGTCCATGTCCATAAAGGACCTTCACAGCCTAAGAAAGGATTACACCCGACGGTCTGACGAATCCATAATAAGTTGGATGGTCCGTATTTGGGATGCGGCAGGTGATGATGTGATGCTGGACGGTGCTGAAGCAAGGCATTTGGGATCCCTGTCACATGATCCAGTGATCGACCAAGCGATGAAAAGGGGGGCTGATTCTACCAGTGTCTGGAGACGAGTTTTAACAGGCGTGGCTGAAAGATATATGTGTGGAGATGATCTCTACATGCAGCAAACCCCATGGAAGACCATAGAGCAAGGGATCCAACGCCTGAGAGAACTAGGGGTGGTAGAGGTTGTCTTTGCAAATGACCCAGGATTGAGGAGTCCAGACCGGGCCAGAGTTATTCCATACATGTGGCGAAAACTCATACACCTTGGGCCACCAGAATATGCTTCTGCTTTAGCAATAATGAAACCGGACTACGGTGCGAATGAGACTGTGAAGGATATGGCAGTGAAGCTCCGAGCATATGCAGACTCTGTGCATGGCCCAACACATGCAAGAATCGCAGCTGTGGAAACACGTATGCAGAAAATGGAAGATAAGATGGAGAAGAATCACCAGGAGATTAAAGAGTGCCTTCTCCGCGGACGTTCCCCAGAGAGAAGGCACATCCCACGAAGTGAGCTGTGGAATTTCCTGTGTGACAGTGGGGAAAACATGAGGAAGTGGGGTGGACAACCCACTTCTGCTCTGGCAGCACGAGTGAGTGAATTGAAGGAGCGCAAGTCTCAGAAAGGAGGATCTACCAAAAAGGAAGTAGCTCCAGTTGCCTGTAGCCAAACTGCTGGAAATGATGGAAAAGACGATGGCATGTCCAATTCCCATGAAGGAACCTCTAAGATACAGGCCCAGGGAAAGAAGGATAACCAGGCATAGAGGGGCCCTGCCTCTAGCCAGGTAGAGGTCAGGGAAAACCGCGTTTTTTGGACTGTGTGGATTCGTTGGCCTGGTACATCAGAACCACAAAAATATGATGCCTTGGTTGACACTGGTGCGCAGTGTACAATAATTCCATCGCAGCATGTGGGGGTAGAATCTGTTTCTATTGCTGGTGTAACAGGTGGATCACAAAATTTGACCTTGGTGGAAGCTGAGGTGAGCCTGACTGGAATTGAGTGGAAGAAGCATCTTATTGTGACTGGCCCAGAGGCCCCGTGCATTTTGGGCATAGACTTCCTCCGGAACGGGTATTTTAGAGACCCAAAGGGACTCAAGTGGGCTTTTGGAATAGCTGCTGTGGAGACAGAGGGCAGTAAGCAATTGAATACTTTGCCTGGGCTATCAGAGAACCCGTCTGCAGTCGGCCTTCTGAAGGTGGAAGAACAAAAAGTACCAATTGCTACCTCGACAGTGCATCGCCGACAGTACCGGACAACTCGAGATGCTGTGATTCCCATCCACAAGATGATCCGTGAGCTGGAGAGCCAAGGGGTGGTCAGCAAGACCCACTCACCCTTCAATAGCCCCATTTGGCCTGTGCGCAAATCTGAAGGAGAATGGAGATTGACTGTGGACTATCGTGCCTTGAATGAAGTGACTCCACCACTGAGTGCTGCTGTGCCGGACATGTTGGAGCTCCAGTATGAGCTAGAGTCCAAAGCAGCGAAGTGGTATGCTACTATTGACATTGCCAATGCATTTTTCTCCATTCCTCTGGCAGCAGAGTGCAGGCCTCAGTTTGCTTTCACCTGGAGGGGTGTGCAGTACACCTGGAACCGACTGCCCCAGGGGTGGAAGCACAGTCCCACCATCTGCCATGGACTAATCCAGATTGCACTAGAAAAGGGTGAGGCTCCAGAACATTTGCAGTACATTGATGACATCATTGTGTGGGGGAACACTGCAGCAGAAGTGTTTGAGAAAGGAGAGAAAGTTATCCGGATTCTCCTGGAAGCTGGTTTCGCCATCAAGAAGAGCAAAGTCAAGGGACCTGCCCGAGAGATCCAGTTCCTGGGAGTGAAGTGGCAAGATGGACGGCGTCAGATTCCCACTGAGGTCATCAATAAGATCACTGCAATGTCTCCACCAACCAACAAGAAGGAAACACAAGCTTTCCTAGGTGCCATAGGCTTTTGGAGGATGCACATTCCTGAGTACAGCCAGATTGTGAGTCCTCTTTACCTGGTTACCCGCAAGAAGAACAATTTCCATTGGGGCCCCGAACAGCAACAAGCCTTTGCCCAGATCAAGCAGGAAATCGCTCACGCCGTAGCCCTTGGCCCAGTCAGGACAGGACCCGAAGTGAAGAACGTGCTCTACTCTGCAGCCGGGAATAATGGCCTGTCCTGGAGCCTTTGGCAGAAGGTGTCTGGTGAGACTCGAGGTCGACCACTGGGATTTTGGAGCCGAAACTACAGAGGGTCTGAAGCCAACTACACTCCAACAGAGAAGGAAATCTTGGCAGCCTATGAAGGAATCAAAGCCGCCTCAGAGGTAATTGGCACTGAGGCACAACTCCTCCTGGCACCCCGACTACCAGTGCTGGGGTGGATGTTCAAAGCAGAGGTTCCCTCTACCCACCACGCCACCAATGCCACATGGAGCAAATGGATTGCTCTCATCACACAGCGCGCCTGTATCGGAAAACTGAATCGCCCTGGGATTTTGGAAATAATCACAAACTGGCCAGAAGGTGAAAACTTTGGTCTCACTGATGAAGAAGAACAAGTGACACGTGCTGAAGAAGCTCCACCGTACAACCAACTGCCATCAGAAGACACACGCTACGCTCTTTTCACCGACGGTTCTTGTCGCATCGTAGGGATGAAACGAAAGTGGAAAGCAGCTGTATGGAGTCCCACACGACGGGTTGCAGAAGCTACTGAAGGAGAAGGTGGATCAAGCCAACTCGCTGAACTCAAAGCTGTTCAACTAGCCCTGGACATTGCTGAAAGGGAGAAGTGGCCAAAGCTCTACCTCTACACTGATTCATGGATGGTAGCCAATGCTCTGTGGGGATGGTTAGAAAAGTGGGAAAAAGCTAATTGGCAACGTAGGGGAAAACCAATCTGGGCTGCTGAAGAGTGGAAAAACATTGCTGCCCGAGTAAGAAAGCTGGTTGTGAGAGTCCGCCATGTAGACGCCCATGTCCCCAAGAGTAGGGCTAATGAAGAACACCAAAACAACAGGCAGGTAGATCAGGCTGCAAAGATAGAAGTGTCACAGGTAGACTTGGACTGGAAACACAAGGGAGAGTTGTTCCTAGCTCGATGGGCCCATGATGCCTCAGGCCATCAGGGCAGAGATGCCACCTATAAGTGGGCACGAGATCGAGGGGTGGATCTAACCATGGACAGTATCTCCCAGGTGATCCATGACTGTGAGACATGCGCTGCGATCAAGCAGGCCAAGCGGGTGAAGCCCCTGTGGTATGGTGGGCGGTGGTCCAAATACAAGTATGGGGAGGCCTGGCAGATTGACTACATCACACTGCCTCAAACCCGCCAAGGCAAGCGCCATGTGCTCACAATGGTAGAAGCCACCACAGGATGGTTGGAGACCTATCCTGTGCCTCACGCTACTGCCCGGAACACCATCCTGGGCCTTGAAAAGCAAGTCCTTTGGAGGCATGGTACCCCTGAGAGAATTGAATCTGACAATGGGACTCATTTTAAGAACAACCTTATTGACACCTGGGCTAGAGAACATGGCATTGAGTGGGTGTACCACATCCCTTACCATGCACCAGCTGCAGGCAAAGTGGAACGGTGCAATGGATTGTTGAAAACCACTTTGAAGGCACTAGGTGGGGGAACTTTCAAAAATTGGGAACAGCATCTAGCAAAGGCCACCTGGTTAGTTAACACCCGAGGTTCCACCAATAGAGCTGGTCCAGCCCAATCTGAATCCCTGCATACAACAGATGGAGATAAGGTCCCAGTAGTGCATGTCAGAGGTCTGTTAGGAAAGCCTGTGTGGATAAATTCTGCCTCGGGTGCAGACAAACCCACCCGTGGGGTGGTCTTTGCTCAGGGACCTGGTTACACATGGTGGGTAATGAAGAAAGATGGAACAACACGTTGTGTACCACAGGGAGATCTGATTGTTGTGTGAAATGCTTGTATACCCCTGCTTGCTGATTGTCACTGTCACTGTTCGTATATAGCTGTGTATATATATATATATGTATTAATGTGTGTGTAGAATTAGAATATCTTAGTTTGGGCATTGAGCCAACAATATGGGATAAGGGGTGGAATGTCTTGGGGTGACGTTATGATGTGTATCCCATATCGCTGCCTATGCCCAAAATTAATTTTTGTGCCTTTCTGTGCCTCTAAACTGAGCCTGAGAGGGGGAAGGAAAAAACTGAGCAAAACTTTTTCAGGGCAGTTTGCAGCTTGTTCAAGGTCACACAGAGATAGCAGGTTTTTTTTTCAGCTGCGGGAGGAGAGCAAGGAAGCACCCGGCTTGCTGCTTTCCAGTCAGCTTTTGGCCAGTTGTTTCAGCTTCTTGTTCTCCGGAGAGAGAGACTGAGAGTTGGACTGTGTTTTTCCTTCTCTGGAATTCCAGATTTTCTCCCTTTTATACTGGACTGTTTTTTTCAACCTCAGAGCACATCGGGAGGACTTTCCACCGGGCTCAGAGGGCCTGGCCCTGGCCCAAGCCCCAGCGCCGAGGAGACCAAAGGGAGGACTCTTAACACTTTCCCAGGTTTTTTTCCTCCACAGTGAAACATTTTATTATTTAGCCTTATTTTCCTTTTCCCGTGTGTTTGGTAAATAAATAGTTTTATCTTCTTCACTTTCCTTCGAGGAAAATTTATTTTTTCCCGAACCTGGGGGGGGGGGAAGGGGTAGTTGTGCCTTCTCTCAGAGGATATATTTCTAAATTTGGCCAAACCGGAACACTGTGCTGGTGATGACTAATGGTAATGAACTAAACCTGACCTTATTCTTTGTATTTTGTGTGGTTACAAAATACAGTACTCCCATGTATTGAAACGCCCTGTGTTGTCTCCTGCAGTCTGCTAACACTGAACTCATAAAGTGAATAGAAAGGTCATTAAGACTGTACTGTACAACAGAAGAACAGTGCAATGAAAGAAGTAATGTAAATGACCAGCACAATTGGCAGTTAAAATTTATACACACCACTTCAGATGCATAAACAGTCATAGTAACACATAATACTTATGCTGATTGGGTAGCCAAGCTAAAGTTTTAACATCTTGTACTAATAAAACTAAAATGAAAATAATTGTCTGTCCTTTATAACTGGTAAAAAAAATAATTAAAAAATTAAGTTGATACTTCACTTGATTTTTCCCAACACTAACACTAAAAAAATGAAGGTAATTATTAATACACATGCACATTATTATCCATTATTGCATAATAATGATACATACTAATAACAGTAACTAAATATACAACATTCCATATCTGAGACCTAAACAAACACTAATAAGATTATCATTCTTCATATCAGTAGTATTTTTGGAAAGACTACAAGCAAGATATATACCTAAATCTGGTAACCTAGTTCTTGCACCGAAGAATTTGTGCCTTTTCAATAGTTCCAAACCAAAGAGAGAAAAAATACATGATATTGTAATTTGAATAATTTATACATGATGTTTGAATATGGCAGTATCATGTGGTTGTTAAGTACTTAGCAGGGTGGAGGACAGCAAGATCCAGCACTGAGGCAGCGAAGAAGATGGCAGGAAGGGGACATGAGAAGGAGACAAAGGACAGAAGTTGTTCTGCCCTTGCAGCATAGTATTTGATCATATTAAACCTACTGATTAACAGCTTTCCCCAAAAGAAATCTTAGTTGCTTTGCTGAGATATGCCTGGATTTGGGTACTTTCCAGCATAGCTCATTTTGGTTTCACACATCCCTTGGTGCTAGTGATGTTCTACCTGCACTGTCCTTTATTTAATTGCTGCCTATTAGAATAGACAAAATAACAATTCTGTAACTTATAGAGCTAAGTATGTGCTCTGATGCAGAAGGGACACAACTAACTGGCACCACAGTGGTGTGGTGCAGACTAGTACTGGTAAAAAACTTTGTTAATGGAGAACATTCCCAATAGCTTAGCAGGCAATATCAAACTGGAAGCAATGAAAACACACTGAGAGACCTGAATCAAAACAATTTTAATGCATTGAAGAAACAGTCTAGAAAATCAGATGTTTTTCAGTAAAGACAATTGCAGGAATCCACACTCAGTAGGTTTAATCTGATCTATTAAAAGAGAATTATGAACAACAGCCTCAGTACTGCTTTTGGGGAGCTTTTATTTTTTATTTCATTTTGATTGTTTTCTTTGTTTATTTGCTTGGTTTTCAGAAAAATCTTTCAGTAGCAGACAAGATGAACACAGATCCCTTCTATCAATGTGTTATAAAATATGTCCCCACCACACTGAAAGTGCAAAGCAAAAGATTTAGGAAGTATTTCTTCCTCCTCTAATCAGCTCTGGAAGCCCTGTGTCCATCCTGGAGACAGCAATGTCAAAAAAACCCCCAAATTTACTTGCTTTGCTGTTAATCCAGAAGCAATACGAGTGCAAAGCAACAAGACAGGGTTTCTGATGGAGGGGGCCAAAATAAATTAGATGTTTGGTAAACATGAACTGTGAGTATGGAAGAAAAAGGGCAAGCACTGACAACGTTTGTCATATCTGTAGAAGGTAGCTAAAAATAAGAGAATGTACTCCTCTCCTTGATCCCTCCTAGTAGAACAAGGACTATTGGATTACATCAAGAGAGATTTAAATTAGATATGAGGAAATTCTTTCTAATATTAAAGTTTATGAAGCCTGGGAATAGCCTACCTACACAGATCCAGAAATATTTCCTACTGGAGGACTTGAAGCTGGCTGAACAAATATCTACACAAATATGATTCCCTTTCAGTCAGTGGGAATATGACCCTTTAAGCTCTATTAAGTTCTATACATTGTGTATTTTGTAATGTTTCTACATACTCGCCCAGAGGGTTTTTAAAAATTATCATTCATAAACCCAAGAAAGAGTTTTTCATGTGAATATTATTCTATGTATTGACAGGCATTAAAGCATGTAGCAAAAAATAAAGTTCCACTCAAGGTCAAATCACAGTTTGTTTTTTTTTTACTGAAAGTGAGCCTGAAAGTGGCTGTATCCTGAAGGTACTGGGGATGTCAAATATCAGTGCAGAAGGAATGGTGTTACCTTGCTGAATAGTATCTCCTTATTTATGATTTTTTTAAAAAGTAATGTTTCAAAAGAAAAAAATATTTTGAAATATTAAGCCTTTAGTTAGGAAACTGATGAATAAATAAAGCCCTTGAAGATCTGTCCACAAAACTGAAGAGTAAGCTAGTCACTCCTTTCCCATCCCAGAGAATTCCATTAAATGTTTGCTGTCAGTCAGTCAAAAATTGCTGCAGTGAAATTATTTTCCTCAAAACCCAATCCCAGCCCAAACCCCATTGCTTTAAAAGCATTAACACTGCTTTTAAAACATCAGTTTCTGCATCCTGGTATTACTGTACAGTAGTAGGCTTAGCCAATGTACTCTCAGTGAAATGGAAGGCAAAGGGCAGATGGCACAGGGAGGGGAAAGGGACATTAACATTCTCTCAGGATTGATGGCAAAGTTGGTGCTCATTCTAATCTTGCAAGAAATTGGATATGTACATCAATCACCATTGCTAGGTTTGCAGTGTAATGGTCAGTATTTAGCCCTAAGCAAAATATAGATCATAATTTCTTTATTTTCCATAGCAAAACCTGAGGCAACGAATGAAAGAAAGAAAAAAAAAGCTTAAAAAGCTTAAATAACAGCACATTATATTATTTTTCAAGTATCTGACCTTCTGTATCTATGCTGATCTAATATTTCACCATGCAATTATTTTAAAGTGAAAAGAATATACAATCAATTATGATAGCTATTTTGGATATTTTGAGATGCATGAATAAAAGCAGCATAGTATATAAAAATTAAAAATTGTAAATGTCATCAGCATATTCTTCATCTCAAAAAATAATCAAAGTTCAGTGCATATATTCTGCATTTTTAAAAGATGCCCTATATGAATACACTTTATATTCTACTAATGCAAATACATTAATGACATTAAAACATACATAGAAAGCCATTGAAGTTCCCCATGTAAAAGCCATGACGCATTCAAAGATGCAAAGCTGCTTGTCCTCATATGAAGTTGAGAATTTTCAGCAGAGATTAAGGATAAAACATTCTAAAAGCTGTCAAGTAAGTTTATGAAGAGGCAATCCAATTCCCTTCCTTGCAAGAACTTCTAACCTAACCAGCATGGGTCACTTTGAATATATTACAGTGTTGCTGCCTGTTCACAGTTCAGTGCCCTAAATACAGGGTACAGCATTAAAGGTATAAGGGATTTAAAAAAAATTAAGAAAAAACACACCAAAAAGAAGTAGTAAGGCATTTGAGTTCATGCCTTGTAAACTGAATCAGCATTCCTTAACACTATATTATGACAGTGTTATAAGAGCTATTTCAATGATAAATGTTCTAAAATTGAGCTGGAAATTCAGCCACAGACAAATGGAAGATTTGTTTCTGGTGACGCAGGCTTGTAGCACTGTGCTATTTTCATACCAGTGGCCTGCAGCAAATATTCATTATTGCAACTGTCACTGCTTGGCTTTGGTATACAAGTTGATTGCTGATATTGTATAGAACTGGACTCCAGCAGCAAAAAAAAAAGAGAACACTTCAGGATTCACAGGAATCCATTTGTGTTTCTGGTCTTAATATAGCAACAGAATAAAAACTAAAAATATAAAAATATTACATTACAATCTAATCTTGGTCACTGGAAAAATCAAAGGTCTTTTTTAACAAGAGACAATGACAGATGAAAAAATATTCTGTGAGAATTGACTTCTTTGAGTACTACAGATACCATGGTTCAAGTAGAAAATTGCATTGTGATTAAGGTTCTCCTGAGTAAGCAGGATTAATTTTATGTCCCAGCTATAAGACTCATGAATTTTCTTTAGTCTGAAGAACCAGAAAATTACAACTCATGTTTTTCTTCTGAGTATGTGAAAGTCTCACTCATCAGTTCCTGCTACTAAGCCCAAGAATTTCTTATCCTGAAGCTATAAATAGACTCACAGAGAGAACTCTGACTTCAAACAAATCACAAGTATTTATGAGCATGTTTTTTCTTCCGCAATCTCAAGTGGCATGCGTTTAAAAATATCTGATTTAGCACATACCTATGCATTCTGGTCTCACTTCAGTCAAACTTCGCCTTTGACATAAAAGGATCGAGCATTTGGCCCTTAATGATGGTCAGGAAAAAAATAAACAACGAAAAACCAAACAAAACCCAACAATTTTGCCCCTGCAGAAGCTAAACCCCACATTCTTTCTCATGACAAACAGAACTTGATATGAAATATTTCACTATATAAGACCACTTAGTATTGCAGAAAGATCATCAGCTGGCTGGCTTACAACAAACCTGTGACAAGTAACAGAATGCTCCCTTGATACTGGCATGTTCAAGGCTGGGACTGGGACTCAGTATATTATGTTCCTGACTACTAAGAACTGGGTCCTCAGTTTCCCTGGACTGCTTTGAAAATCCTATTTTCCATTACTTCTGTGGTAATTACATTTGAAGATAACACTTAATTTCTTTAGAATATATAACAGTGGAGTACACCAGAACCAAAGTACCACCCCCAAAAAACGACAGCTAACAGATATTTTTGTGCTTGGTTGATTTTATGCTCTCATATGCTGAAACATAAGTGTGTGTGCTAGCACATTCACTGGTTCCAGTACTTAAACAAAACACTGTGAGGAACTTTGACTCAAACGTATCAACTCCTTATCCTTCATATGTGCAGAATACAAACTTGCATATTTTGTGGTTGGTGGATATTTGGCCCTTTACAATATATTGTACAGAAAATTATTTTGGTATCATATCATCAAAAATCCAGTCATTAGACTTAGTTTTACATCCAAGACCTGGATTCAATCTATTTTTTATAGCTATATCCTTCCCATAATGGATACGTTTACTTGGAGAGATAGAAGTATATTTTTAGAACTTAGAAGGACCCATATAAATTTTTTCTAAGAAAAAATTATTACAACAGCATGATTTAGAGACATAAGTACCAAATGTCACAGGGTTTTTTTGGCATAAAAGACCGAAATATCTGATTGACAACTGTGCAATTCATCACTTTATGGTCTCTTTCAATGACACAATATGAAACATTGGAAAGCATGCTGTTCACCTGATCTTCTACAGCATGGTTACTAAATGATGCCATAACAGAAGAGTCAAGAGCTCTGAAGTAATAAACAAAGCTGTGTATGACCAGCCAGAAACAGTATTTGAAAATTCTTGATGAGCTTTTTCGAACTTGTTTTTTTAAGCCTGTTTTTTAAACAGCTATTTACCTGTGTTGTCTCCCTTCCCTTGTCACTACCCTGGCTTGTCAGTACTTTCTTGGTCAAGTTTCTTGTTAATCTTCTTTGTCTAGGTGTCTATCAAAATTACGTTTAATATCCAGAAAGTGAGAGGCTGAACAAGTCTAAGTTATTGCCCAAGCTTCTGCTCAAATGTACCAAACAAGCATTACTGAGAAGCTGAAGGACTGCAAATTTTCCCAGGATCAGCATGAATGGCAAATACCAGGAATTTTCTTGGATTGTAACTGGAGAAGCAATGAACTCAGTATTTTGAGCAGTCCATGCATTGTAACACTTAAATAAATCACATTATACACAGTGTTCATCACTCAGAAACAGAAGATGAAGAAACAACTGGCCACACAAGTGACTTAATTTTACTGCTGCCTCTACTCCATGCTTCCCAGCAACATGCCTTGGTGGTGATCTGATGGCAGGGAGATAGAAAACAGGACATTTGGTGACAAAAGGTGTCCACAGAGAGAGAGATGATTAAAAGGAAGTAGCAAACTTCATATATTTGATCTGTGAATATTTTCCTCCAGTTAAACTCAATTCTGTCAAGTCCTCAGATGACCTCCTTCATTAATTAGGAGTACATAATTTTCTAATGAAATTATACCTAATTTTTACCAGCAGTTCTCTTGGTTTAAAGCACAGTTCATTAATCCTGAACAGGATGAACCACAGAGGGACAACTGCATTCCTGTTGAGGTTAATTGAACGGAGCTGGGAGCAACAGCTGGGGGGTAAAAGGCCTGTGGAAAGGGAAGGAGGTAGGTAGGGAAATGTCACACCATGTCTGAGTTTTGGCTTCTTAGGCAAATGTAGCTGAGAAAAACATGACTGGAAGGTAAGGAAATTATGAGAAGAAACCATTTATTTTTTAAATCATTTAAGGGACTCTTGGTGATAACTGAGTTTGGACACTGAGCTGTCCTTATGATTGTATAGATTTTTTCCTCAGCCAGGCAGAAGAACATCACCTTTCACCAGCTACGAGTGAAAAGGTACCCATGCAAGGAGCTTCTGGCTGAAACTACTCCCACAATTTAATTAATGGGAACTTTTTAGTGAAAATCTTATTTGAAACCAGGACAAAGGGTTTGCTTAAGGGGTGGAGTTCACACTCAAATGCAAAGAGGATTTTTGCAGATTATGATTCCTGATAAAAAAACCACACTTTTTATTTTGACTCTAACTTGGAGGTTATAGATAAGACAGCATTAGACAATTTTGGTAGCTACATTTTTATTTTGGAGGTTGCTTTTAAAGGAATAAAGCATGTACATGGTGGTTGGATCACATGTATAGAAGGAAGCTGTAGTATCCTATATACAGGTGTCTCATGCTTGAGGCTACGCTGACAAACCTCCACCAGTTTTACATCTGCACACGCCTCAGCATGCATTTCCCAACTCTTAAGTAAACATAATAAAAAAGATACTCATAGCTAATATTAGTGCATGCGTAGAAATTGAGCATCAGCTGAGTTTATCACCAGTAAAAACCAAAGAATTGAAAAAACTGAAAAAGCTAAAAGCCCAACAAGGAAAAGGTTTTGTAAGCTATTGTCCAGTAAAATGAATTTGATTTGAATGTATCTTTCTGCAGCATGGAGACCAACATGTGCACAGCAGTCCCCATCTATAGTATCATCCTCTCTGTTCCTCCAAAGCAGATCAGCTGCACATGAACTGCCTGTTGCTCCTTGGCTTGTATTGAATACCAGACTGCCCAGGGATATCTGGGAGATTCAGCTTTGTCCAGAAGTCATCCAGAGACAGTTATGCCTGTGGAAAGGGATGATTGCATTCCTGTGTCCAGGAACATCCTTGGCACAGTGTGAATCACCAGCACAGACAGTAGTCCAAAATACTGTTTAAAAATAGGGCCTGCATCAGTGCCAAGGTCCAGGTGGCATGAGTTATATCCAGTCAGAACTGGAGACAGTGTTTCCCCAAGGAGAATTCAGGGAGCAACTTTTGTCTGTGTCAGTAACAGCAGTGGCTTCAAAGGATTACCCCAACACTCATTACAGCTTTAACTCAAACCATGTACCCAGGAGAAGAAATTGTTCTTACCAAGGCCAGTAAGTAACTGTGTTTTAGTTTCTGCCTGCTACTCATACTGCCCCACACACCTACCATGTAGACATGGGGAAGGAAGCAGCAGACAAGCTGTTCTCTTTCACTTTGCACTGTCAGCTGTAGTGATTTGTGTAGAGCTTTGAAAGGCCTCTCCTAAACTCCCCTTCTCTTTAACAGAGTCATAGAGTAGGCACTGTCTGGGCTATACACTGCTAGAAACTGAGAAACATTTTTCACAAAATAAGCAGGCTGGCAAAGCCTATTTAAAACTTGATATCAAAAACAATTTACAGTGAAATCTCTCCCCAGCAATCTGCCACCAAAAACAAAGAAGAATGGAGAAGTATTAATCACTAGCAGAAGAAGAGAAAATACATTGTTTTCATTAATCAAATGGAACAAGGACAGAATGAGTGAACTGCACTGCAGATTGCATAGGACTGCTCTCCATTTTAAGCAGGCAGTTGATTTTTTTTTGCATTTTAAGCAAGTTGAATGTCCTCTTTAAAAGCTCCATCTAAATGCCAAGTTTCAAAATAGATTTATAGTCATAGAACCCCTAGAAATAAATTAAAATAACTGGAATATAACTCAGAATTTCTGAGAACTCTAACTTCTGACTGCTCATGTAAGTGTAATACCTCATGGCATTCTCCTGTCATGAATCCAGGAATAATTAAAGTTATTCCCTTTGCAGCAGCTTACTTCTTTTACTGGAGAGCACTGAACTAGTAAATCTGATTTTGGCAATAACTGAAGTTGTGTCTGCCATAGGAATTGGCACTTGTTGTATCAGCATCACAACTGTATAACTTTTCTCAGTGGAAACAAGGCAGGGAGAGCAGTGAGAAGACAATCTTTCAGACGTCTGTCTTGCAGTGCACTGTAAGTAGAGCCTGTAGGAGATGTGTTCCACAGACTGATCAGCAATGACTTTCTTACAAACACCTGCTCTTCCTTAAGTAGCTGGGATACCAAAAGGCCACATTTGGAAGAACAAATTTCACAAGAAATTGAGGAGAGAACAGAACATGTGATGGTAGTATTACTACCATTCCTTAATCTTTGGAGTAAATAATTGTTTTTATTTTTCTGATATCCCATTTAGATTTTTATCAGCCTTCTTCAGTCCAATGTTTTTACAAGGAATTTTTCCCTTGACTGATCACATATGGTTGATAACATGTTTTGTAAATTGACAAGAGTACTCTTGCTACAAGAGTAGCATCCAGTTGAGTGCCAGGGAAAAGAAAACCTTTTGCAATTTTCAGAGAGTCTCTGGAAGGATCTTTCACTATTCACAGCTGCAGTTACTATGACCATCTATTTAACTTGTTCTTACATCTCCACCAGGGTCCATAACCTAAAATAAATTATTTTACTACTGCCTGCATCCCCTCTGCTCCTTCCCCTCTCCAACCCATCACAGGTTGCTTCAGGGCTAGGACTGAAACAAAGGGCTTATGAAACACCCTGTGTCATCACTACAGTTAAAAACATTGAATGATGTTTACAGAGGCTTTCACAGACAATACAGACTACAATTTCTAAGTAACTTGTTGTCATCACAGTTCTTGGTATGATTTACAAGTTTTGGGTTGCTTTTTCTTACTTTTTTAATAAAATAATTATTTTGTGCAACACTAGCTATCTACATTGGCTATCATGTGTCAGTCTTTCCTCTGCCTCCAGGCAGACTGCTACCAACTGAACTATCAGTCTAAAAACATTAGCTGGCAGAAGAAACATGTTTAGTAAACCACAGTAAAGCTGGATAAATGGTACTGGGATAAGGCAAAGACCAACACAAACCTGTCTATTTCGACAATTTAATGAGTTATCTTTCATCACATGCTGTCTTTGTCAGAAGGGACTGAAACAACCCTTTTTGTCTCTTCCAGTAGTGCTCCCTGACACCATCCACACATATCCAGCAGAGAGATTATTAGTGCTCTGCAGTTTGGGATGTTTATCTAGCCAATACAATAATTTTATCAGGCAAGCTCTCCACAGAAGCAAAATGCAAGACGTGATGTTTTCCTAGCCCAAAGCTGTTCTCATGAATTATATAAAGTCTTCTGCACACAAGAGAACAGCAAAAATCAAAAAGTATTTCCTAGTGGCACCATTCATAGATATCACTCCTACTTTCAAAGCTTACAGAATCAAATATATTATTTGATTTAACCAATTACACACAAAACAATGATGGGTTTGTATTTTAGGATACAAAGCTAGCAGAGTAGACCTTAAAGGAAATAACTGCTCTTAATTTGCAGTGAGAGTAGAAGAGCGTAGCTGCATATTAATGGAAATTAGTAGCAAAATGGCAGCACAAGACTAGCTATAGCAAACATTTGAAGGTTCTAGATGAGGTATTTAATTCTTGCTCTGCTTTGTCCTTTTCTTATAAATCCTCTTCTAAGGCTAATATTAAATGCCTATGTTACCTGGAAAACTAGAAGTGACATATATTCATACGCATGACATAGCTAATTTGTTGGAAGGTTTGGTCCAATACTTGCAAAGACAGAAGTTCTGTCATGTTGAGTGAAGGTAATTACGCTGTAAAAGTGTGGTTCTTAGGAAATCAGTCATAGGCAAAGTGAGAGCTACAATCTGTTAAGAACAAATATCATGGAGGGATATTTGAAGAAAACAGTCATGCAACAGGAGCAGGACTGATAGCAATTGCAAACTCTGCTAGTTTTGTTCACTTTTTATTTTTTCCCCAAGCAGGAAAAGGTATTAATACAGTTTTGTATTATTATGTAATTATTTGTATTATTATGTAATACATAATTACAGTTTTTGATTAATTTCTTTGGCAAACCTAAATTGTCATTCTCTTCATGTGCCACATTTTTCTTTGTATGCAGTTCTTTCCCTAACAACATAACACAGTAGCAACAAAAATGGTTTCAGCTTCCCTGCTAAACGTGGCTGTAAGTACTACACAACTTTCAAGATCATACCCCACCTCCCTCTGTTAAAACTTTTTCCTTTCTTGTACATGATAGTTATTCAGACATCACTAGATCTGACATCATTCAGACCCAGCATTAGCTCTCAGAAAAGAGAAAAAGAGAAAAGAGAAGTTTTCTTTAGCGGTGTAATATTTTCCATTGTCATATCTCTCTGTCATGTACACTATAACAAAGAAAAATGTATGAATAAGAGTCCATGAAGGCACCAATACAAGCCCAGATATTTGAAAATTACCCTAATTTGTAGCTATTTTATGAATAACTGTATGTATTTTTCATACTCATGTTTACACAGTGTCTAGGTGAATAGGCGCAATCTGCCTGCCTCAACAGCCTTTAGGCACATAAATATTGTTAATGAGCATGTAAGTTTGAAGGATTACACAACTGCAACAATCAGATCATCCCTCCACAGCCACACCTTCACTCAGTTTAGTATTGAATTTTCTTTAAAATCCACTTTTCCTTCATAAAAAGTAGCATTTTTAGCATTTCTACAATGACATCAGATCTTATGTCAAGAAATCCAGTTCAAAGCCCTACTGAAGAGCAGAATACACAGAGAACAGGGAAAAATATCAGCAACTGAATAATACAATTAAAAACAATAACCCAGAATAATTCTGTGTAAGGTCTGAGGGATTACTGGAGGGATGGGGTTTTTTTTATAATGTAAAGTGTATTTTACCTCCTCTTGCTTACTCCTACTTAGTATGTAGCAAATAATTTTTAAAAATGGAAGAAGTTTTTTAAATTTTTCAGAGGAAACCAGCTGCACTTAAAAAAGTGATTTGGATGAAAAATATGGAATCAAGGGCTTAATTTTTTGTATTAGCTTTCAAAAACCTTGGTGTCTTGGGGTGACTTTATGATGTGTATCCCATATCGCTGCCCTATGCCCAGAAATTAATTCTTGTGCCTTTCTATGCCTCTAAAATGAGCCTGAAAGGGGGAAGGAAAATGTGAGCAAAACTTTTTCAAAGCAGTTTGCAGCTTGTTCAAGGTCACACAGAGATAATGACTGTTTTTTTCCCCAGCTGCAGCAGGGGAGCAAGGAAGCACCCGGCTTGCTGCTCCCAGGTCAGCTTCTGGCCAGTTGTTCAGTTTCTTTTTCTCTGGCGAGAGACTGAGGGTTGAATTTTTTTCTTCCCTGGAATTCTGGATTTTCTCCCTTTTCTACTGGACTGCTTCAATATCAGAGCACATCAGGAGGACTTTCCACCAGGCACAAAGGGCCTGGCCCTGGGCCAAGCCCCAGCTCCGAGGAGACCAAAGGGAGGACTCTAACACTTTCCCAGGTTTTTCCTCCACAGTGAGAGATTTTATTATTTAGCATTATTTTCCTTTTCCCTTGTGTTTGTTAAATAAATAGTTTTTATCTCTTTCACTTTCTTTTGAGGAAAATTTATTTTTCCCGAACCTGGTGGGGGAGGGGTGGTGACCTGCCTTCTCTCAGAGGATATATTTCTAAATTTGGCCAAACCGGCACACTTGGTTAGAAGTTGTATTATGGCTGCATTAGTAGAATAACAGCAGATGCAGTAACAAACTTCCAAACACCTTTCAGCTTCTGCAATAACCAGTACAAGGACATTTAAGCATCTCTTTAGCACTGATATACTATATTAGATGTGTCCTTGAACTCCTAAGGTTGCTACCATTCCATACAAACAAAATCACAAATAGGTTTACTTAGGATCACTCTGCATCACACAACATATTTAAAGACTTAGCGGAGGTTGTGAAAGATAACAGTACTGCTTTTCTAAAACAAAAATTCAGATATGCCAGTCCCTGAAATTTCAGTGCACACTATGAAATGAAGGTTGGGATAATTCCAGTGTTTCAATTTATGAAAACTAGAAATTATTAATTTGGAATGCAAAGAATTTGGCCGACATTTACACACCAAGTTTCCTTATGTAATGCTTGTGCATTAGTCATTTGGCAGGCAGGTAGGGAGCTTACTTACCTCACTCTCAGAAAACCTGCATCAGTTGTGACCTTGTCAGCCAATTGTTTACAGTGGCAATTCAGCTACAGCCTCAGAAGATACAGATTTACAGACTTAGAATTTTTTTTTTTTGCTGAGTGGGAAAGACTGTAAGTTGATCGAAAAGAGAACACTGGTTACTCCCTCTCAAAGCCTCTGAACTGTAGACCAAGTGAATCTATAGATCCATGACCCTGAGAAAAATGCATATGCTTGTACAGCTGTAAGATTTTCGTGAAATAGAAAACAAGAAGGTGGGAAAATGCTCAAAGCAACAACTCCTGGCTTCCACTACCATACAACCATTAGCAAAAACCTCACTGCCTTGCTCTTCTCTGAAAGGCTACACATTCTCTTCTCTCCCTCACAAAGTAGAATTATACTAGTGAACCCCAAATATATTGTATTTACAATATATAGCATTAAAACAAAACCTTTACAAGTAATTTGGAAAATTGAAAGGTTTTGAGGCATTTGTCTTGAAAACAAGCCTTCCATCAGTTTTCATGGAAAGATACTATACTGTGCTTCCCAAGTCTATTTACTGTATAGCACAGAGATATCTGACACCTTGCATGTCCAGGTAATAGTGAAACCAAGATTTTTAAAGGTTGTGCATTTTTCACAAACATATAAAAACAGAAAACACCTACCCCTGTCACTCCCATGGCAGGAAATAATTCTGAATAAACACACTTGAATATTCACTACTCCTAAAATGAATTGTGCTAACGAAACAGCTGAAGATCAGGGTAGACATGACAACTTGTTCAATGTGGAAAGAGTGTTCTGTATCATCAATAAAATTCTGCAGGAATAGAGAGTTCATAAGTCAATCATAAACATCACAACTCAGAGGTGACAAACAGTGCTCCAAAACGATGTTTTTATAAACTTGTTCTTATTGTTTTTAGACATTTTTCATAGGAAGTTTTGGTGAAGTTTCAGCAGGTAAACAGTGTGACAACCTAGACACAATTCCCATCAAAAAAACCCCAAATCCCTTCACACCTTCTATCCTTAATTTACACGTGTTTGTAAAGTAAGGTAGAGATTATAATTCAACACTTCAAATGCTACAGCATGCAGTAGGATGAACCTTTGAGATGTTACAAGAATCCCTAGAAATACATTACAAAGAAGAATAGACTTCCCAGTTTTACATGCTAGGCAAAAATGTCATTGAGGAAGAGTATCTCATATGCCATATGATATGAGAGCAAAGCATTCAGTCCTTTTTAATACAAGCAGACCTCAAAGATACAACATTAAAAACATAACCCTAAAAGGTGAAGGGCTTACGGGGCAGTTAGAAGTTGCTAACTATCTATAGCACTTGCAAAGACTGCTTGAAATTAGGTAAGGGTAGAAAGTGGAATCCTTAAAGTAAACAACTAGCATGGCTACCTTTCTTTCTAACTGTAATTTTAATTTTTATTTTTTTAAGGGAAATAAATTCTAGGCGTTGGGGATTTTTCCCCCCAAACATTTTTTATATCTTTTTGTGTGCATTTTTATGTCTTGTCTGACTACTTTTCTACTTATGGGAAACCCGATAAAAAGTCCTCATATAATAAGCAAGCAAGCAACCACTTAAAGTTCACTTACTGTCCATTTCAATAAGTAATCTTCTCCATTGTCTTCATTCGGCTGTAACCTCTTACACTTCATTGACAACAGAACTTAGTGAAGCCAGAAAAGATGATCTGGACTGAAATGCCTTCTAGTCTCTGCTCTTTCATGATCTAAAGACACAGCCCACAGTAAGCGACAGTCCAGCCCCCCTATTAGGTAAGATTGTCACTGCACATGAAATTTCTTCTAACATGCTCTCCTAGATGCGATCTTGGAGAACTTGCCCAGCCTCGGGAAAATTGTGAATACTGATTTCAGCCTTCCAACTTCTTCTGTTAAATAGTTTTCATCACAGTTTACATTGCTAACTTTGTTACAAGATTGTGAATGGAGCTTTTCCCTCTGAGGAAACAGTCATAGCTTTAAATCATTCAGTGCACAGACTGGAGAGGTACCAACCAGGTTTTTCTAACATGTTAATCACAACTTAGTCAACTGATCAATGATCTCTCTGCAGACTTAAGTTTTTCACAAATTCCACAAACATAAATATGATTGGACTGGAAAGAATCCATGTTTTGTAACATCTTTCTTTTTGTGACTTCGGGCTGTAACAGCTGTTTCAAATGTCAGCAGATAGGGCAGAATTAAAAAGGATTGACAATGTGGACAGGGGAATTGCAGATCTAACCTATCTGCACCTAATGCCAAGAAATCTGCAGATGGATAGCTGTTTATCAATTCTTTCATCTAAATTTATTAATATTTTTAATCAGGCCAAATATGCAGCTGCCACAGTGGCAGACAAGATGAGTCTGATAAAGCAAGCCTCTTTGCTCTACAGGGATACTGAAAAAAATGTCATATAACAATTGACATCCCAGAAAGAGCAAGTTTTTAGCAAAATATTCAGGTAATTGGTGTCTTTAAAAAAGTCTTTGCAATTAATTTCCTTGGCTATGTAGAGGACACCTATCTAGAATATCTCTCTCAAAGACATAGTTTATAATGAAAAAAGAACCAGGCTTCTCATTTCATTGCACAGGTGAAAGTCTTTCATGAGCTGATTACGCCGTATCTCTGGCTGCCAAGTTATCCTCTGAATGCGTTTCATGACCTAAGCCATTCCTTAATTCTTATCAGCAGTAATCACTAAAACTAGACAAGTATTTTTTATTATCTCACTTTTGCTCATGTAGCATGATAGGTTACTGCAGTGATTCTATTAAGTTTGCAACTGGTAATACTGGTCTAAGACATGACATAATCCAGTTCTCTCCAAAGCAATCACTAGGAGTGCTTGCAGTCCCCAACCACTACAGGCTGTGTTTGCAGTATAGAGTTCTGGTTACTCTGCTAGTTTGTTCAAATGCAGGTTAAGACCACAAAAGAGAACTTTTCTGTAAGTAGCACAAAAAAAACCCAAAGAAGAGAAATCATTCTTGTAACAGCAGATCCATGAAAAAGTCTCAAAAATAGGATTTTGCCAAAGATCCCTTCCACAGAAATAGCATATTTTTATCTTTTCATATATTTTTGTATGCCAGATTATTAATTACTTTAACTAACCACTTGAATTTAAGAGAGTATGACAGTATCCTTAGGACTAAATTGTGACCAGCCTCTTCTGAAATACATTTTCTCATACCTGTTAGCATAGTCCATGTAGTTCTTTATATGTGGAGTTTTTCTCCAAAACAAATACTTGAACAATGTTTTTTTCTAAAAAAGGAAAAGAAATAATGCCAGCATCCAGACAATAAAAAACCAATCTGCATGCATGATGGAGGGGAACAAATGGTGAATATTTTTTTGCTGTTTCACACTTCCAAGAGGTAATATTTGCAAAAGATACAGTAGATCAAATGAGTTTTGGAAATTATGAAAAATATCTCAGCAACGCTCTTATAAACTGGAAACATATTTAGCACAAAAGTTTATCTACCCAGCCTTTAAAATAATTCCATTAATCTTGTCTAGATATACACTGCTTCTTTCCCCTTTGAACTTTAATGCCTTTAATGCTTTTTCCTTTCAGATTCTCTTTCTCCAGCCTTACAGCTCACAGTAATTCACAGGCTGCTGCTTTATGACCAAAGTCTTGCACTGCAGTGGCTTGTATCACCAGTATCAGCAGCTGCTGTTAAATCACCTGTCAAATTTGCAAAATTCTCACTCAATTTACCCTGAATTCCAGACCTGCACTTTTTTTTTGTCCATGTGTCTGTTCATGCTGTTTACACAAGGGTTCTGTTGGGACCAATGGCCAACCAGCTTGAGCTTCATGCACAGATAATCCTTTAATACCAGCTGCCTCTTCACTAGGAAAAAGGGAGCAGAGGAAAATTCTAGGTTGATGTTTCATGTACTGGGTTGCATAAACCATTGATTCATGTATGACGTAGACAACTTTGTATTTGGAATATCAAACTGGAAAGCCAGCAGTTCAACTTACTGTGCAGGTATCTTAGAAATTATTGATTCCTGTGCAATATACTTATCTGTTTTGGAAATAATCTTACCACTTTTCATGCGTGGAACACAAATTGGCTTGCATGAGCAATATGACAATTTCTATGAAAAATCTTTCATTCCTGTAGATCAGATAATGATAATAAAATCTTGCAAATTGTATTTACAGAATTTCAGCCAAAAGCGATGGGTTTTAATGCAACATCTACTCCAAAGCAGAATGTCTAAACAGTCAAAGAGATATTCTGGAAACTATTTTCATCAGTTGTGGCAGCTATACATGAGGTCTTTTACAAATTTGGAACAGACCTCTAAAAGAATAGAATTATAGGAATACAAGGGATGCTTGGGGTCAGAGATTTTTTCACCTACATGATAAGAAAAGAGGATCAGGTAATCACTCTTAAATCGCTTAACCAAGTATGTTTTTCTTGGGTACAATTGCTCTAAGAGGTGACTGAAAGCTGAAAGTCCTTCATCATTTTCTCAGTTTGCTCTCCCTCTCCCTTTAAACATGACTGGATTGAAATCCAAATCCGCCAGATGAAATAAATTCTATAAAATTCAACGTGAAAAGCCTCAGGTTTGGTTTGCAATTACTACTATGAGTTCTGAACATAAATCTTTCAGAGAAGTTCACAGAAAAATTGATTAGCTACAAATTCACTTTAGTAAATGCCTATGACAAAGAGCTCTATTGGTCCTTAGCATCAAGCCATTTGTTTTAAGAATGCCAACTCCAGCTGCACAATCTAGGATGCTGCATTATTTTATACACAGTTAAACACAGACATGTGCATGCACACACACCTTAATGCTTTAATATTATAGAAAAAATTTTACTGCCTCCTCCATGCAGTTTGTTGTGCAAGGAAGACAGTTTTGAACAACTGGCAGTGATTTTCACCTCCACTTTTAGCATTTTGAACATGTACTCGATGCTAAAACCTCTGTAAAAAAAGGTATAGCAAATTTTATACAGCTGCTCCATTTGTGAATCTGTCTGTCAAGGTCACACCTCACTGCCTACTCTGTGAACTATTAAATTGTTTACCTGCATTAAGAAAATATCATTTATTGTTATTTTAAATAACTATATTTTGGTCTGGTTTTATATTAATAGATTCACTTGCCAGGTTTCCTGATTTTTTAGACTGAAGTGTTGACTATGATATTGCAACTGTAAACAAAACATGGTTAATAGTGTAGTTTGCAACATCAGCCTCTTTCCTTACCAGCTGTTGAACAAAGTGGTTTCCTTCTTTTTTTCTTCCCAGTACTCCAGAAGCAGAGAGTCACTTCACCTCTTGAAGACAGAGGGATCTCCTTGCTCATTTTAAGGGACATACTCACTGGACTTCGTGGACTTTGAGTTTCTGGACAAAATTGCACGAAACCTACTTTTTTTTGCACAAAATCTGCGTACCTATACACAAATTGTACGAGGTCTGAATAAACGCATCTAAAGCTAAGCAAAGACAGCCTTTTTATTCAAAGAATTTCCCTGCATGTATGCATGATGCTATTGGAATTATCAAAATACTGCTACTCCACATGAATGTATGTCTGCAGCACCATGGAAAAAGAAACCATTGTTCAAACAGGTTTAACCTTAATTCATGCAACTTAGTCTATATTATCAAGCTTGTTTAGAAGCCTTTGTAGGATTTATGCTGCCATCTGAGAATATTTAGAAAATGTGGAAGTAGGTGTGCTGTGAGGAGTACAGAGGAAAAAGTCTGGAAGGCTATTTAAGAGAAGCAGGCTTTATGGAGAGATTTTAAGAAGCTAAGGATATCTAGCACACATGAAGAGACAGCCGCTTCAGGAACAGAAGTAAAACAGCCAACACCAAAATGGCTTGGAATGAGACAAAGGAATTTCCTAGAAAGCAATCTTCACAGAAGCCTAGGGCTGTAAGCATTCAACAGGGAAGAAAACAAAGACTAAAGAACAATTTTCTATTTTTGATGGAAAACTTTTGACCAAAGACTTAAAACATACATACATACATTTGTACAACAGGAGATACTTGCATCACATATTTATCTCCACTGTTCGGGGAAGGAATATTGCAGTGGCAGAATCGAAAATGCTGCTAACTATTTTGTCCACAGAAAAATGTAAAATACAGGAACTCCACTTTGAGAAAACATTAACATTGCCATTAATAGAAAAAAATAAAAACCCTCCCCCAAACCTTTTATGTATTTTTGTGTGTTTCAAACACAAAAGTTATCTTAAATCACATTTTCATTTCCTTTTTGATTATTACTCAGACACAATAGTGACTATATTGTCAGATGATTCTATATCAACATGTATTTCATGTAATGCCAGAATGACTTGCCTGACCAAGAAGATATCAATATCATTAACAACCTTCACCTCTGAATATAAAGACATTTTTCTTTAAAGAACTTTCATGTATCATATAAAGAAGTTGGAGGTATTTGACACTGAATATCTGGTAGAGCATGATAATTTGCTTTCACAAAGATAAGGCACATGTTTCCTTGAAAATTCACACACAAATATGCCTCCATTTTGGAACACCTATTTTTTTTTTTCTTTAAACTAAGCTCTCAGTTGATAATTTAAATGACTAATAAAGACAAAATAACACGTGTTTCAAGCAATAACTGAGCGAAACATTTTCTGCAAAATAACAAATGCTGTAAGGGGAATTTGAAATTAGTCTCTCACAGTTTTAAAAACTTCTGTCCTGCATCAGTACTAAAAAGCAAAAAAAATCACAAGTGGTTTAATGGTCTATAAATACACTTCTCAGGTGTCTGATGCTCGAATAAAAAACAGTCATTAATGGATCATTAAAAAAAAGAAGTTCTTTGATGGTAGAAACCCTCTGAAAAAATTTTCCTTGAGTTTGTACTTCTTCCTTACTGAATACATCAATTATTCTATCTAGGCAGGAAATTTGGCTTAATCAAAAGCTCTTCTCTCAAGCATTGATTTTACTTTGTTTAGAAAAGGGAAAAACTTAGTGCTTTGTTACCCAAGAAGCAACCTAGTGGACTTTTTGACATAGATTTAATGCAGAAAAATAGAGAATTTTACTCTCTGATGAGTAAAAAAAAATTTTTTAAACATTTAGGAGTGGATCCAAAATATTTAAATAGCATCTTAATTGCAGAAAACTGCAAAGATGAAATTATGCACATAATTACAATTCATATTTATTTTAAGAAGTGAAAGCTGCTGACAAATTTTGTTAATTCAGTCATACAGATAGAATTTGGCAAGCTAGAGAAATGCTTATTCCTTTATTTACGTTATTCCATTTTGAAATTAGGTGAAAATCAAATCTACTTAAGTACAAGGAGTACAAGGGATTTACTGAGGCAAGGATTATCAAAATACTGCAATAGTATTTCAGTGAATGCAAAGGACATTTGCTCAAGTAAGACTCATAGTATCATTGTGACAAGGATATTCAGGAGGTCTTTTAATTTAGCAAATAAATTATGTTTATCTTGCAAAAGGAAGGAATAAAAGTTATCCTAAAGTGACTAGAACACCCCCAAAAAATTCGAGTTAAAATTTACTAATATAGGACTGTATATTGTACATGATCTTTCATAATTTTTTCTCATCTCATAGGATGATTTTTGTGACACTTATGGGTAGATGTCACTAAACTTTTAAAAAGAAAGTGGAAAACAAGAAAAATGCACAAGAAGTTTTCAAGGAAGTCCTGCTATTTATGTAAAGCTGGGTTTGGTTTAGGGGTTTGTTCCCGCCCCTTGGAAGCTGATATTCTAATATCCTTTTTAAGAGTGTTGTCCAACTGAAATCTTTACCCCTTATCATCAGTGGAGTTCCAGATGCCTTCTCAACTTCCACTTTAATGGACAACAGATGTCAAGTTCTTCTCTATAGGCTGCAAGTCTTAAGACAGTGACCATGCTTCTACAAATCCAGTGAAGGGATTTCATGGATCACTTGAGAACGCTGTAAATAATGACTTGCACATGTTGACTCACTTCTTATTGAATATATTCTAAAGTCCTAAGAAGAGTAGTATTTTCAGTCCAATATATTTACATAAATCATACTTCGAGGTTCATTATGGTCTTACAAACATCTGGACAAGAGAGCATAAACTAATCAGCATTAAAGAGATTCAGAGCACACTATTAATAAAGAACATGCCAAATATATACTTGGAGTGCATGCTTTTACTGCAGACAATGGGGTATGACGAGGATAACATCTTTTCCTTGATACCAGAAGGATTTACCAGTTACTTACATCTCCTGGCAAAGCAATTTTAACTTCAGAAGCAGCTAATAACATTTCGTTTCTATCTATATTATTGCTTGTGTGAAGTGACCAAGCTAACTCTAACATTAAAATGCCACTCTCATCTAGACTCAGCGTTGTGTGTGATGTTACTTTGCCCATGTTATCCACACATGGGTATATCAATCACTCATGGAGATGTAAACACATTAATTAAGCCCATGAACTTTTGACAGAGAGAGTGGTCAGATATTACACAACTGCAAGAACAGCCAGTGGGTCTTAAAGACCAAATTGGCTCAGTTTAAAATAAAAATACATTTAACTCCTACATAAGTGTTACAATCTGGCTTGCTGGGTCTAGGCTTTTGATGGTGGATATAGAAATCAAAATGTTAATCTGGCCTACATAATGTAGCCATATTCTTAGCCTGGAAGTGTTTGATTGAACACTGTACTTTCCAGCAATCAGTCGTGACCAAGGAAGCAGAAACTCAGAAGGTAACACAGTTTATATATATATATCTTACATGCTAACACAAGCAATAAAAATATAAAGCAATATAAACTGATGTAAAAACCAAAGATTTACATGAATCAAAGCAATTTCTTATTAAAAATACATTTCTGAAAAATCTGGCAGTTTTCACTTGAAGCCTGTGGAATTATTTGTTCCTATTACCTGTCTATACCATACCTGTTCCTATAATACAAATAATATTGCAGAACTGTTCTTGTCATTTCAAAAAAAAGCACCATCTCCTCAATGTAAAGAGACTACAATACCTTTCCTAGACTAAAATGAGACTGCCTCAACAAGCATATCAAATCCAAACTATATTTTAAACTTTCTGAGGTAACCTGTGTTGCCTGAAAGATTTACATGGTTCTAATTCTAGTTATCTCATATTCTCAGTGGGAGGTGTATCACAGTGGGAGGATCAGTCTGTAATTTAAGTTTCATGACATTTTTTCATGACATCATTACAGTTTTGGGGTCTGAGATGAGAAATAATAATACAAATAGATAAAAATAAGGTTAAAGAGTATAAAGTTTTAAAGGAAATAATATTATTCAAATATTTATTTTATTGTGCTGCAAGGAAGGATCACACTGAGCATATTACAATCATATAGTTAAATTAAAATAAAAGCAATTTTGAAATAAAATAAGAATTATTCTCTGTACACCCGTATATAGATAATTAAATCCTGTATCAGCACTTTTGAGAGTCTGAAATAATAGGAGAAGCACACTGAGCAGAATGTTTTACCTCATTTCTGTTATTAGATGATTTTACAGAAGACTTGGCATTAATTCCCATGAACTTTTCACTGTGCAGTCACCTATCATTTTGTAAAAATCACATCTATTATATTATTTCTTTCCCACAACCAAAAACCTGCTCTAAGTTGAGATAGCCTTCAGACATCTCTGGGGAAGACATATTTTTATGCATTCTAATTTGCTGGACACACACTGCACAGCTCTGCTGGCAAACAGCCCTGTTGCCTACAAAATTAAAACAACTGAGATATATCCTGCTCCTTCGTTTTACACATGGTTAAAGATTTACTTTATGTATGCAAAATTTGCTCTTTACCCAAACTGAGCAAATGAAAGCTAATGTCAATATTGATGGAGTGCAAAGAGGAAGGGAGCAAAGTGGTCAGCACATAAACCTTTTCTTGACTAATTCCTACAGAATATCATTCTGGAAGGTGACTGTCTGGCTGAACTACTTAGGAGTTAGCTTGCTATGGCAAACGAGTCCTTTGGCAGTCTGAACAATTTGGCCATTAATGTAAAAATGAATCCTTTTTTGCATGCTGTCCATAAGAAACATGCAAATGCTTACAGCAGGTAGCAGGTCTGCCATGCAGAAGTAATTTCACACTGCCATTTTTTAAATGGAGAGGAGCCCCCCTACAGGTATTAAGGATTGTGATGGCTGAGCTGTCTGGGAGGAAGGGACCCTGCACAGGGCAACCACATCGCTGCAGAGCCACCAGTGCTGCTCAGCACCAGCCCTCTGCTGATTTCATGCAGTCACATTTCACTGAGAGGCACAGGTGAGTATTTAATCACACTTGTTTTCAAATGAGAGAAACGGCACTCCCCAACACAGCCTGTTTGACAGGAGAGAGGCTAATGAACATCTCTTAAATACTCACTAAATTTCCATTTTCTTTTTGTCTTTGATAACCACAACGTGACATTTATAATTCTTCAAAGGCATCCCTTATTTTCTAATCATGATCATCCTATAAAAATGGTGTTTTAAACATTTTTTTGACTGCTAAATTACTGGGGTTTTGAAGACACTTATACAATTCACTGCTGGCAACTTCTTATTGATATGCTTATTAGATCACTGTGGTTAAAAATTACTGTATAGCTGAAACATACTTATTCCCCCCCCAATCTTAGTATAATTTGATTGTTTTGAAAGCACTGAACAACCACAGCAAAGTCACTTTCTGATGGATAATTGTGTCTTCCTTGAGTCTGGTTATTTCACAGCTTTTTCGTTTCTGATTAAAACTTGAATAAAATTATGTGCTTAGCAAAACTTTACACTGAGAAACATCAGCTTCATCACGGAGAGCTAATGACTTCTCTTTAATGTAGGCATTTACTTGTAATGTCAGAAAACACTCAGAAAAAATATTTATAAAATAAGAGGAAATAGTAAACTACATTTTCTCAGTAGATATTAAAAGATGTAGACTCAAGCATATAAGTGTGCAAGAGTACAAAGCTGATGAAAAATTCATGCAATAAGAACAGAAATAAAAATAGACTTTTTAATACTTTTATTGCAGTGTATGACTGAGTTTCCAAATACTTTTCCTGGAGTTCAGAAACTAAGAGCTGGGGCTGTTCTACACATTCAAATTAAATCAATATTGAAATTAAAAATCCCATGGCTCATATGACCCTCATATTAAGCAATAAATATATTGACTCTGAAATAAACAGGAAATGGGTTCCGAGAAAACTTGTAAGCTAATTGCAATAAAGTTTGCAGAGGAAGGATAGTCCTGTAATTTAAGCATTTTGCTGGTTTTCCAGACAAGATAAAGACCATTACATGAGCAGGGCCCCTCTAATAAATTTCAAAACCAGACATTTTCCCTGCACTTTTGATCGTCTTATCCCTTTCTCTCTCTGCTTATCTCTCCCACCCAGATCTTTGCATACCATTCAAACCTCTTCAGATCTCCAAAGAGCAATGGTTTGCCAAAATAATCCCCAAAGAACCACAGCCAGAGATATCTAATTCCATCCTTTCAAATGTGAAATAATTAAATTTCTCCACAAAAAAAAACCCAGTCTAAAACGCAGGAAAGCCAAGCAATAATGCACTCAAAAAAACATCCTTGCATCCCTACTGTGGTATAAGCAGGAATTTCACACCACTTGAAAGGAACCAGTGGTCCACCTAGGTCAATGTTGTGTCTTCAGCAGTAGCTGACACTTTCAGCTTGAAAGCAAAACTAAATAAAAAGACCAAGTCAAAACTAAACAAAAAAATCTATTACCATCAACATTTTGAATGGAGATCATGATATTGTGCCTAGAAGCTGGTGTATGTTCAAAGCTGTCCAAAAGGAGACACAGCTTTTGCATCAAAGCTAGCTAAATTGTTAGATAATAGTTTTTAACATATCAAACATGTACTTTTTAAACCTCTTTCAAACAAGTCTTAGGTCTAGCCCCACCATTTTTACTCCTGGTCCCCTGAGGTACAGCCAGCTCTATAAAGAAAAATATTTGCCTGCATAAATATTCAGAAACATTGTTCAAATAAAATAAAAAACTCCAACAAGCCAAACTCAAGTCTGTAGCTTTAAACTAGTCAGAGCTGGACAGAAATTGTTTTAGTCTTTAACACAGTGTTCGCTTAGGATCATAGAGAGAAAATAGAGCAAGTAATCCTCTGTGGCACCATCAGCAAGGCAACAAAATTCTATTAAACAGGACAGCCTCCAGAAGCAGCATGGTTTTTAAATCCCAAAGAGAAATGAGGCATTGGCAGAATGTTATAATGCCGGGATGCATAAGAGCAATAGGGAACTTGCAAGGAGCAAGGAAAGGTGAGTATTGTCAGCTACAGAAACAAGAATGACATTGTCTGGAATGGAATGGGAAAATCTCTTTGTATGTCAAAATACTAACTAAAAACTAACCAACAATGAAAGAAGTCTTCCCTAGATTCACTGCTTGTTCACTTACATCTTATTTCACCTATGGCTGTTATGTTCCATTGCACCCTAATGTAAAAGCATTTTTCATCAACTCAGTAAAATTTTATTGGATTGTAAAGACTGAACAATAACAGAGTCACTGGATGTCCATCTCTTCTGATTTCATACCATGGAGGGTCCTGAGGAAATGGTGAGAATATGGAGTATAAAATGACACATCAATAGGGTCTGACTGCTGAAACAATAATTCAGCTGCAGTTTGGGCATGAAAGCAAGCACATGAGAAAAATCATAACTTTTTCTGACAGACTTGAATTTGATTGCTAAAACTATTTAGGTAAAGGAAGTCCTGGTATTGCACATGCCAAGTTGGGGTTGCCTACTATCCATTTCCATCCCAAAATACTCATTCTGAGAGTCTGTTAAGGGCACATGCTCAGAGCAAGCCTCACACACCCCAACAGCTCAGCCAAAACTGGTAACTTCAGCTCCCCAGCTAGTGTGAGGCCTCTACCTCACAGTCCCTTTGAGGGTAGCAGCATGGGTCCCTAGACCCCATCCATGTTTCCTGAAGGAAATTAGCTACATCAACTCAACACCATCTCCCATCCACATCTGTTAAATATACAGCTGTACCTGCATAAAATAGCAATGCAGACTGTGTTTTCTATAAGCTTTTCACAATGGTGGCTCTGTCAGACTGTGTGACCAGCCCATGGTTAACCCACTGAAAAATGATGATCATCTCAACCAATCTTCAACTTTTTATGGAAAGCATAAATATTTATATACATACACATATATATATAAAGTTGCACAATTTCTGAGGCTTTTTACAAACTAGGTTTTTTTCAGACCATTTAAAGCAAAAATGAAAATAATTCATGCAGATTTGTAGTTGAAATATTCTGCATGAAGTAACTTAAAAAACAAATCAAGCCATATTTACCACTGTTTATAATCTGATGGTACTAGATGACCAGGCTTTACATTTTAACACTCATCATCTGGTATCTAGCCCTTTTACCACAACCCTCTCACAAAGTTTGATGTGCATTCATTCTCAACAGCACCTTTGAAACCTAAAAAATAATTTTGCATAAAGAGCTTTCTTAGTTTAGTCTTAGTTTCACCAGGCTTTCTGCATATGTGACTCCTCTGAACATTCTAGTTTGGCTTTTTGTGAACCTTTTAAATCTCTCTGTCTTTTTAAGGCCTCCGATTATACATGTGCTCAAAATTGCATACAGCTGTCCAAACACAATCTTAAAAGCCCCTTGGAGCATTAAAATAATTTTTCCTGCACTGCACTCTATCCTCCTCTTTAACACTAACAGTGCTCTGTTTGCTTTTTTTATCTTCACTTATGTGCAATACTGAGCTTGATTCCTTGATTGTTTACTGTCACATGCAGATATTACTCATCTGTGTCTGACAGGATGTGCCTGTTAGTGCATATCCTCACTATTCTAAATCTACCACTCCACTCTTTCACAACGACCTGCTTGAAGATACAGATTTAATTTTTGCACTAAGGTTTCATAATCAAAGGATTCTTAAAAATTAAGTTTAATTCTTCTGTATTAAAGACTTGACATATTTTTTTTTTAAAAAGGAAGCCTTTTTTTGATTTTATAGTGTTGTCCATAACTACTTGTTTTGTTTTATTTCCATGTTACTTCATGGTGCAAATCAAAAAGTTATTATTTTGGTGTACAACTAAGCTAACAACCATCTTCTTAGAGCAGGTATCCTCATGCTGCTAAAAATTATCTTAGGCTCTATAAGTGACCCAACATTTGGGCAAACATAGATGCAATGAGCTCAATCAATCAATGCAATGAAGGCTCAGAGAACAAGTTGGTGGTTTTATCCTGTCTGATTTTTTTTTTTCCCAAAGCATAACCAATTATGTAATTTTGCACTTACAAAGGCAGAGCAGGAACACAGAAATGACTGAAGATTAGTCTTCAAAGCTGGTATGGGATTTAATTTTGGTGACAATGACATTTGAAACATAAATAAGCCTATTTCATTTGGGGAATGAAAATTCTGGTACTTTAAAAGGCTATTGTGCAAGACACTGGCAATGCTTATTAGAATAAATGCATTCCATGATACAAAGCTGATTCTAATTATTTGTTTATTTTAATCATAAGAGTTGAAAAATCATGAATGACAAAAATTGCCTAACGTTAGGCTGAATGATGTACCTGTTTTTTCATGAAAGCACAGAGTAAATCACAAAACCCTAGATGTTATTTATAAAAAAGGAAATAAAATATTAAAAAATCCATTCCTCTTGCACTGATACAATTACTTTCTTTTTCATAACTATAAATGTGGATAATTTCATTCTTATTTTGATTTTCTTGGAAACATAAATATGAAACCAGGAGTTGTCTAAACTAGTAACACACAATTCACCGAATAAAATTAAATTAAAAGATATAACTCTAATTTTCCATTTGTGTACAGGTTTCTAGAGGCTTATAGAAAATCGTACTGGATTTTAATTTATGTCTTATAAATAACTTTTCATATTTTATCTACTTAGCTGTCTAAAATTTCATTTTTAACTGTACAGAGTTAATATTTGCTGAAGTCTGAAGAGATCTGTCTTTGACTGACAAGTTGAAGACAAGAATAGGGCATGACAGCAGTAAGAGCTGCAGCAGAGAATGCAAAAGGGGGAGAGGGTGTAGCAAAGGTGCATGAGAGCACAGTGAAAAAGATTTCTGATAGAAATGTCTCCTGTAGCCTTTCTTCAACACCTCTGACCAAAAACGTGTTTAAAAGTAGGAGAGAGAAGCAGTGTTCACAGATCCTTTTTTAAAGTGTGATAACTAAGACAAATGGATCCACAGTTAGCCATCAACATTAGTATCCTTCTCCAAAAAGGATTTTTAATACTCTAGTGATAGCTAATAATGCTACCATGAGGCATATAAAACCATAAGCAATATCATGTGTTCAGATAAAAGGGAAAAGAGAAAGTGGAAGAGCAGGAAGGTCTGAGCACCCTTTGAGTTCTCTCTGTATCCCAGAACTACTGCTGCTCAGACAAAGCACTGAAATATGGTCCTGAATGAATGTTTCCCTTTTGTGCTGGCTCAATTCTTTCAGCTGCTAGATATGATAGATTATAGGAATCCATACTACTCCTTTTAAATGATTTGCCTCTTTCAAAACTAATTACTAAGACTTGTTGACTTGCTCTTTGAGCCCTACACCATGTGTGGTATATAGTCACATTAATACTGTCAGTTCAAATCACTCAATGGAGTATGAAAAAGGACATCAGATTTTTACTCTTTTAGGACCTTTGCTCTCCAGCGACTTGTCAGTTTAAGAGATGACATGCTTGCAATAACTTCTAAATCTGCAGTGTTCACTAAAAAGCATCTAACAAGAACTGGTGTCCCTGGTGTGCCAGTGAAATAAATACTCACTTTTAAATAAGCTACCTTAGGAGATAGTAGTGACCATAGTATCAACGAATATGGTGTAAAATACAATCCAGAATTCTGACTTCTAGAGACAAACATTTATTAACAAAAGAGGCAAAATTTAGGATTCAATTTCACTAGGTGCCTCTGTTCAAGAATTTCTATTTTTTGGAGCAGATTTAAATTCAGAATGCAGTGATTTATTTGTCTGTAGTTCTTAGGAGAAAAGCAGATGTTCTAGGTCCTCTACATGAATATTTAATCAAAGAAAAAAATAACTTCTTTTCTTTTTCTTTTTTTTTTTTTAAGGAATCTCATTCTTATTTTAGACAGAGAGTGTCAAGTGTGATGCTTAAGAGATGTGAAACCACAAATTTCAATTGGAAGTTTAATATCTTTCACCATGCTCCGAATAATAACCCTTTGTCAAAAAAACTTACTCCTAGTACAGTGGCTTTGGGGTTGTTTGGTTTCTGGTTTTGTGGTTTTTTTCCCTACCAGATGGTGGGTCATTAGAACTTTCCTGGATAGCCTCTATGTAAAATGTATATTTCCATGTTCTCTCTATTGATCTTTAATGCATAATCATCTAAATGACTAGAGACCTACCAAGAACTGCTGTTACTTCTGTATGCGCCTTTTTTGCCATTGAAGTTTAAACATCAAGAGATTTAATTAATGTTAGAAGAATTTTCCTCCCATGGCCTAAAATCTACACGGCTAATTTTCCCCTCAGACTCTTTAGTCCTGGTAGAACAGTTCTGGAAATAACTTATCCTTAGCAATATTTACATAGTCTGCCAGGAAACTTTCAGCATGAAAGTCATAGAGAGAGAAGAATAATCAATTAGCACTTGCTAGGAAAACTCTTTCTCCTTTGTCTAGGAGATTGAAGCTGAATCATCACTTGACCATATTCTAACTGCTATATTTACCACATGCAAATGCACACAGAGAATGCATTCAATTTGTCAAGTCTTTTTTGGCCATTTTAGGAAAATATCATTATGAATGTCATAACCAGCCATTACTGATGACATTTAAAATTGTGCTGTTCTTTGAATGAATACTAATAGTTTAGAATGTTAAAGCCAATATACACAGTTAGATGAAATAAATTTCAAATTGAATGAAAATGATACCATGTTAATGCATCTTGAGGGGAAAAACAAACTGAAAAAAGCTACACATCAATGTAGATATTTTCCTTTCCTCTAGAGGACTCCAGAACAAGAAAATTGGAGTAAAAACCATATTTGTTAAAATGTCAGCATTTCCACTTCTGTATTTCTTCAGACAGGCGAGAGGTAAAATGGATAAATTCCTATTTCTATATCTGTTTCATTTTCTTTGTGCCTTTACACTTACTGTGCATATAAATTATACATCTGGATAGTATTAATGGAAGCCTTCTTGTATCTGAACACACAAACATAGGATGATTTCTGAATTTAAGTCAAGAGATATTCAGAAGTTGAAATTTTTTAGATGAGGAAATCATGGCCAAAACATTTCTCTGCAAAAGGAACAAAAGAGACAGCACTGGGGCAGAACTCAGCATTAATTTCACACATATGTCAACAAACAATAATTCTTCTTAGCCCACACAACTCAAGCTTGTGGAACCTCTTGGATAAAACTTTGATAATTTGCAGTAATGACCTATAGAAAACTCAGTATTTGATGAGAGCTGGCAGGCAGGACTGTGTGAGATACTGCAGTCTTGCTCTGCTCTTAGGATAAAATATAAGTATGACGCCTCAGTTATTACCCTATGGAAAACAGTTTTATGTCAATACAATGAAAATTAAGCACTGCATCAAAATTTTCATTTTTTAAGGACCTTTCATAATTTTCTATTTATTATTTGATCTCTCTAGAGATTTTCTAAAATAGCTTTGCTTGCTGTATTGGATTACAGAACAATATTTAAATGGAGCACCCTTCTTTCTGGAATGACTTTGGTGAAACATGGAACAGCTTATGGTCTTGAAAACTCATATAGGGAAAAATAAACCTGTTTGTAAAGAATACACTGATAATAGAAACACCAGTAAACTGATTTGATTAATATCAAGCCTGTAAGCAGCAATTAGGACAGCACTGAAGAAACATTTGTAACACCAAAAGTCCTAGATCTTGGACCAGAGTGAAATAACCTATTTTACAACAGGAAGACAGAAGAGGTTTCTCATTTTGTTGCTATTTGTAAGGAAGCAACCCTCATCTGAATGAAATTCACTTCATTCCCCTGAGAGCACTTTGTTCAGAATAATTTCACTATTACTGAAGTGGATCAATAATTTCTGATGAAAAAAAACCAAACCAAACCAAACCAAAAGAATTCCCCACTCTAAAACTCCCTTTGTCTGGATAGTTTTCATGTTATTTTTATCTTGACATGAAATCAAAAGCAGTCAAGGAATACAGGAACATAGAATTCATTGTTAAAATAGGTTAAAAGTACTAATAACCAAGAAAATTAAAATCAATATCAACAATAACTAGAAAGTAAGCATTACTTAGAATGACCAAGAACTGAAGGGAATATCTTTAATACAGAAGTGTTAGAACAATCATAGTTCCCATGGAACTACTCCAAAAGTGAAAAATAGAGGGGGGAAAAAAGGAGATTGGATCCAGGAGTCCTAATTTATATTTCTCACTGTAAAAAATTATTTTCTATTGTTGAAAAATACATTATAGTAGGCTCTTTTTTTTCTCCTGTAATCAAAAAAAAAATATGCAGTGAAGAGTGAAAGCATCCTTAAACATTTCCATAACATGGCAGTAAGTCTAACTAATGCACGAATAAGTTTTCATTAAGTCAACTAAGTTAAAATGAGTTCTCAGGAAATTGCCACCTTCATTTTTATATGTGCACACTCAAAGAGACAAACTAGATACAGAGACTTAAAACCAAACTTACATTTTACCTACTTACTTTTCTCTCATTCTTCTGTGGTATTTTTTCTTATAAAAAGATGTATAGTAAAAACCATAAGCAGCTTCTTGGCCCTAAGCAGTTAAAGTTCTTAGCAAATACTAAATTATAGCTTTCTACTTTTAACATTTTAAGCCACCAAATGGTAAACAGAAACATTATGAATATGATTAAGAATATGAAAGTTCCTGCAGCTATTCAAAGATTACTCTTCTACAGTCTGCAAGAAAAACTGTTGCTCTTGGCTTAGCCGAGAGCTCCCTGTTCTTCTTATGTCAAGCTAAAGATAACAGATGAAAAGGTTGCATATGGATACGAGGAGCTTGGGAGGGAAACAGATGCTTTAAATTGGTCTCTCAGAAGCACTGAGAGGGCAGATGGGAAATACACTATTAAAACATGGCCATTACATTACTTTTACTATCTCTAGTCTGAAAAAAAAGAGGTCAGGTAAGGACTAACTTGTATGGTGATTCACTTAGGGCAAGCATTAGCCCATCCAGTGTTCATAAAACATGCTTAGAAAACATTTTACAGTAAAATATACTAGTATATTAATATAATAAGCTGAAAATAGCCTGTAACAGCTGTGAAGCATGAGAGGGATGGCAGACCCTGAACTTGGTGTCTTGGCTGGCACTCCAAAATCAGCATGCTTTCACCACCAAACCTTGAAAGGTAGAGGGTGTAGAAATCTGAAATGAATTATGTATTTCAGGAACAAGAAAGAGGCAGAAATCACAAAGACAGAAGCTCAAATTTGGTTCTCATTTATATCTCAGGCTAAAGTAACACAGTTATTAAAGCTACAGTAATAGTGTAGAGTTTATTTAAACTAACAGATGAAGGAGTGTTTCAATGTCATTAATGTTCACTGAAGTTAAAAAATAAAAGGCAAACAAAACCAAACAAAGACAACTGACTGACCAAAAAAAGAAACAACAACAAAAGCCACAACTGGATATGTTGTCCATCGCCAAATCCATCACCAAATGCCTACACCTGAATATTCTCCCTTAGGATCTGGAAAGAGATAGCAGATTTGTGTGACATCTTTTGGGGAATTATATTGCAGTGATATCAAACACTCTCTAGAAAAGATGATTTTATTCAGTTGACTACTAAAAGTGTTTCCATAAAGGAAACTCAAAGAGTGTCATATTGGGTGAGATTAATTCAAACCCAAGTATGAGATTTACTTGACTTGGGTGTTTATTATTTTTTTTTCCCCTCTTCTTTGTTTGTTTTGGAAAAGTAGGAAATTGAATCACTACATGGATTGAATGGAGCACTAAACATGTAAATTTCAATGGACTTTAGATACCAAGGCATCAACCATTTTCATTTGACCATTGTTTGCCCTTCCTTCCTCCTCCCATCTCAAAGCATAAAATCCCATTTATACAGTTACTGTTTAGGAAGTTTATAAATACAAGTGTATCTCTCCTCAAACTATAACCTCCATTTGGACACAAATAACATTATCAACTCTTATGATTTGAAGGACTAGTAAAATTGCTTTCAGTGAAAATTCACAGAGTACTTGATGACATGCTGGGAAAAGAGCATTTTAACAGAAATTATTTTCTTCACAGGACACATACAGTAAATGCAATATACTGTACTTCAAATGCATCCAAAAGATCTGACGATACTTTCCTGCATTGCTAGTGAAGTTAATGAATTTCCTGTAAAAAATAGTTTTACTCTTCAATAGTGTTAGATAATAAAAAGTTGGGAAAAAGTAGAATCTTACCTAGAAAATACTAAACTACTTCTTTGAAAACTTTTTGCTTAGTATTCCTCAGAGCAGTAAAAAAAACAACAGATACATTGTTAAAATCTTGACATATCTCTTCTTCCTCTTCTACATTCTTTTCTATAAAAATCTTTGAAAACTATTCTCAAGCAACATTTTCAACAACCGTAACTACATACCTTGAAGGATGAATTCTCATTCTTCTATTAGCTTCCCTTTAAAATTTAAAAATCTAGAAATCTGAGTAAAACACAGTAAAAAACATGAAAACCTGACTTCACTGAAATCAGTTAGAATTTCTCCAGGAATAGGACATTTTTAATGAAGGTTTTCAGCTTACTTAAAACAGATGTTATGAAATTAACATATTATTCTTATTAATAATTCTCTTCAGGCACAGCTATTTCCATAATGAGGATAACTACATGAAAAATGTAAACCATGTTTATAGCTTCCTCACCTCACTTATATTTTCTTAATGAAGAACATTTTTGTGTCCCTGAATATGGAAGATCTATCTATTGATGAAGAACTGAAAAATTCGGCAGCTTGTTGTAAAACCATTATATTTTCAAGCTTTGCTCAGCTTTCAAATACATATATCATATTTGAAAGGTAATGGTATATGGATCAAAGTAATCTTGAAAAGTAAGTAACTTGAAAATCATTACTAGGATTGTAATTGTAGATAAATTGAAACAGTTGCACAGTCATAAACAGCAATTAACTTATTTCCAAGCAGGCTATTTGACTGTTACATGTGGATCCTTACATAAGCTAAAATCAGATACAATATAACAGCATATTATCAGCATCAATTACAAAAGGTCTGATAAATCCTTAATTGTTTCATTCTGTGAAACACAAAAAAGAGAAAAGGTGATTCTGGCATGTCAATGTGAGGAACTTAAATGCTAAAAACTGAGGTGTCTCTGAAATAGAGATGAAAGATGAATAAAAGCTTTAAAAATTGTTAAATTTAGACTTAACCATTTTTAAATCTGAATTTAAAAGTTCAGAAAAATCTAAGACCTCTCACTAGACAGAATTACATTATCAAATTTCATGATGCCTTTGCTCCATACTTGCTCATTTGAAAAACAGTTTACAGATTTTTTTTCTATTCAGTCATATCCCTACATAGAATCAAAACAGTACACCCTTTTAAAGCTAATTAATGACACTTATTCTGAATAGACATTTGACAATTTTTGTTTTTATTTTAGAAGATGAATCATTAGCCATCAAAGCACTATGACAATGACAACAACAACAAAAAAGCCATATGGTAATTGCTCTCAAAACTCCAAAAGTGTGACTGTCATCACCTATCAAAAGCAAATAATAAAAATGAATTTGTTTTTAAACTCAAACTACTAGAAAATAAGATTTTGTTATACCTTACTGGAAAGAGTCTTTGTAGTTATTATGTACTTATTAAAATTCTGAATGACTTTTTGGTACTAAACAAAAAAGTTCCAAATAATATCTACACAGAAAGTCACAATTGCCCTGGAAAAGAATTTTCCTGTAAGGGTGTTGTTTGGATGTTAGTAGCTAATTAATACTAACCAGAATACGCGCCCTCCCTCTCCCCCCCAGCCAACCAACTCCCAAAAAACCCAAACCAAAACCAATATATTGGCAAAATTATGAAGTCCAGCTTCATGCTCATAATACTTAATGTGCCAAAGCCTTTCTTTCACTTCCTAATCCAAAACAGCACACATCAAAATTGAGATAAAAGAAAAAATTCTAACACAAATCCAGATGCATATTTTTACAGTGACAGTTAAAAGCAAAGAATCTTTAATTAAAAAAGCAAACAAACAACACACAAAGCCTGGCATTTTCAAAACCTGTATCAAAATAGACAGCCAAAATTTAAATTCATTTATCTTATTTCTGATGTAGAGAGATAATTCTTGTAGTTATTCCTTATCTTGCCTGAATTGTCATAGATGGCTGAAGAGCAGAGAGGTGTTCTGATGTGTGAACAGAATTTGAGAACTGCGCAGAAACAGCACAGTCAATGAGTGCAAAGACTGTAAACTCATTTTCCTGAATATGACTTTTAATTTAGTTAGATGCATGAGCAAAGTACTTGAAAAGTAGTATCAATGCTCAGCAACTTTCAGATGACTACCAAGTGGCCTAATTTTGTATTAACATTAGAAAAAGAAATTGATTTACAGTGGAAAGCTATTTGCTGTAGCAGTTAATACTAAATTTGTATGCCTCTATAATTTACTTCACTTATGGCTGTCTCTTATATTAATATTCATTATAAAAGTCCTCTTCTGATATTTTTTGATTTGACAGGAATGCATTAGCTATGACAAATGCTTTATAATGTGCTCAGACAATATTAATACAAGCAGAATTTCTGATAATTGCTGTTACTTAAATACAAAGATTTTCTTTTTTATTTGAATTTACCCTCTTCTCTCTTCTTCCAACCTTTTGCTAATGTAAGTTTTGATAACTATACATCAGTCAGACTCATTCCTAAGCTCAACTTGGAGTGCTAGACCACATGAAAAACTGAACCAATTCAGTTCTTTCAGAAATTTTAAAGTACAAAAATGGCTATGATGCTTTGGTTTGGGGAGGGACTTAATCTCTATTTTATGTTAGAGTAAACAAATTCCTCCTCCTAGGAGATGACTTGTTCATGGAAGTTCCTTATCCATATGTAATCTAAGACAACAGTCTGAATGTTTACTAGCATAAAGTAGAATGAATCTGACTGCCAGGTTTTCTACTGATTTACACAATTATTACAAGATTTGCCTGGAGAAATAGGGCCTGAAGTTTCAGAAACTATGTAAGTAATGTGCTACCACAAATTACATTCCAATATTGCAACATATATAGATAATCATATTATTCTGTAAGGCCAGACTGAAAAGATACCCATTCCAAAAAAAAAAAAAAAAAAAAAGTTATAGCACCTTAATGTAACACAGTCCAATCCACAATTCAGCTTTTATAAGACCTTATATCATAATCACAGCTCAATTTCATAAATATGTTCATTACTTCACCCAGAACAAAACACTAAGTTGCTATAGAATGGTGCTAACACTGTTTTTTGCTATAATTGCTATGAGTCTACCTTGTCGTCAGGCAGAATTGCCAAAAATTTATATCAAGATCACCAGAATCAACTCTCAATTTCTTGTTTTCTAAGACATTAGCATAATATATTTTAATAGTCTAAGTGAGGTGCCAGAGTTGTCCAGATAAATATTTGTCATGTTCATTTATAAAAAGAGGCATAGTTCAAGGCTATACTTTCTACAGAACCAAACCCCAACTCATCTTTGCAACAAATATTCAGGGAAAATGTTTCTCGTTTCTGATATCAATGGATATTTGATACTCTGATATCCATATTTCTGATATCATAGAGGCAATTAATTCAAGCAATAAATCTGTTTAACTGCTAATAGCCCAATGTTTGAAATGCAGAAGGTATACCTACAGTAGAACTGATATGTTCACGGTGCACAGCAAAGCATGTAAACAACTTCATAAAAACTTACACATAGAGACTGAGTAGAGCAAAACAAGAACGTTTTGTAGCACCATTTTAAAGCAGGAAATTCACTTTGCTACACCATGCTACATTAGTTATTTTCTTTGCATAAAATTTGCCACTGTTGGGATCTGTGAGCATTGGTAAGCTCTCCTTGTCAGAGAGGCCACAGTCCCTTCCTCTACGGAGACAGAAATGTGCACAATTTGGCAGAAGATATGGCACAGAACAAGTGTCTCAAATCCATGTTTGACTAAAATCTCTCGGGGATACACCAAAAAGAGAAATATAAACACCAGACAGGCAGTTACCACACCGTAGGTAAATCCTGAAGCTCTTCATAGTTTTTGTTGGGTGGTTTCTGGGGTTCTGAACAACATAGCTACAAAGAGGTAATGTTGCAACTCACATGACCTTCTAACTCATAACTGGAACTTCTGGAATTCCTCCCTCAATGCCACTGTGTTTTCTTCCCACTTTTCCATATGTGAAAGTGCCCCAGGTTTCTGGGGTTTTTTCCCACTTTGATAATCCTAGTGCCAATCGGTATGATAGTAACATAACTCATTTGAATTGAAATTGGATAACCCATCTTATTAGCCCAGAAATTCTCTATTTATTCAACTCACAGCACTATATCAACCAGTGATGAATGGTAAATATACCTTTATACAATGGGCACTGGGGAAATTCTCTTTAAACCTCTCCCTGGCTTTTTGCAAAATTCTATCAACAGTAATCAAAACTTTTTGATGCACTTAAAATACACATTCCATTCAGAATCTCTTGATTAAATAAATTTCAGTAGTAAATCTTTAAGGATTCTTCTTCAGGGTACATGCTCTTTATATTTACAAAACTTCACAAATAGTCTACAAATAATTCTATTCTGATGAGTTTCTGCACTTTTTTTTAAAGCTGGAAATTATGTGTTTGGCATCATAAGTATGTCTGATCTAGAAGACAGGAAAGCTTTTGCCATAATTGAAGTGGGAAAACAATAAAAGAAGCTGAATATGACTGCATTGCTAATAAAGTCCTGTGCTACTTTATCAGAATAGTTGATTTCCTAAGAAAACCAAAAGAGGAATCTTCTGTAAATCACACTGTTGCTTCACTAGTCTGTAGCTAAGATAGGGTAAAGGTGTTTCAAATAATAAATGTTATTTGACTTAATAGAGTCATAGAATGTTTGGGTTGGAATGAACCTTAAAGATCCTCTAGTCCCAACCCCACTGCCATGGGTTATTATTTCTCATACTGAAATATTTTTCTAAGTGAAAAAAACCCCAATAGGTTGGCAAAGAACAGCTCTTTTACAAAAGCAGAATTGCTCATATCTGAAAGAAGAATTTGGGGTGTCAGTTTTATTATTCTGACACCAATCAACCATTCAGTGCCACAGAGATGCATCTTCTTTCCCCATCCACACTGTAAAACTTCAAACCAAATTCAGCTTCTGGAAGCCTCTTGGGTGATGATCACGCTGAAGTTAAATTAAATTTAGGAATGTCTTAAACTATCTGTGAAAATCTCCTAAGGCTTCTTCTGGTCAGTTTATTAACTTTATTGCCAATACTTCAAATACTACATTTCAGTACTTCAGTTATTCAGATCAGATGCCCCAAAAAATCCATTAAAATAAAACAAATAATAATGAATTCTTCAGACAAGGAGATGAAGCAGTTAGTAATATATTAGGTTAACTATGAATACTAAAAATAAATGTCTTAGCTCAGTTCACATAATCAGAGATATATTAAAAAAACAAACCTAAACAAGAATTAAAAAAAACCCCAAGCAAACCAAAAAAGACCCACATCACATGTACCACAAAAATTCCTCCCTCTGGTAAGATATCAAATCTTGTCTCTTGATTCAGATGCTGTCTAAGTGTATATTAATGACCTTGAGAAAGTTAAGCATGTTCTTGAAAGTTGTACTGAAGGACTGGGTAGGCAGAAAGGTGGGCTCAGGCAGTGGAAAGCACTCCCTGTCAACCATAAAGCACGTGTGCACACAATAGCTGCAGCTCAGAGTATTGTGACACACTGCTAAAGGAAGATAAATGAACTCCCAGATATGTAAGGCTAGAAATGCCAGCAATATATCTCCTGAGTTCCATAATGACAGGTATCTTGACTCGTTCAGTGTCCTGTCCACAGCATATGAGGAAGATAAAAACACTAAGTTGTAAGTAGCACAGCTGCATGTAAGTGTAGGAAAGAGAGAAACTGCTCTTTCCAACTTTCTGGTTTGGCTGTTGGATTTGTTTGAGTTTGTTTTTTGAGATTGGCAGTTGCTTGATTGGTTGATTTTTTTTTTTTCTCTCATAAACGGCAGTCAGAAACAAACTCAATAGAAGTAACACAGGCAGAGGCTGAAGATAATGCAAAATATAATGACCTGCTCTGCCTGAACCAGATTAGTATCCACAACACTTGGATTTTATTTTCCTCTACATCATTGTTTTTCCCCTGAGTATTGTCATTTCAAAGGTTTACTTTGAAGTGTCCTGGAAAGTGAAGCTTTGCCTTTTAAAAAATCTCTTTAAAGTATTAGAAAGACTGTTACCTGAAGGAAACAATTAGACAAATTTCCAGTTACAGATGGTTCTTCGAGACTATTACTGATCGACAAAAATGTAGCAGTTGACAACCACACTGTTAGTGCTAATTAGTAGGAGTGGGCTAATTAAAAATTCCATTAATTTTCTTCCTGTGTTTAAAGTGAGCTAGGAATTGTGAAAAGCTTAAACCAAAATGACAGTAGATGACAGTCAGGAAGCAGGCTTCACAGTTGTGATAGAAGACAACCAGGGACCTTGATTTGGAGCTAGACAAAAAATTGGATAATTAAAAGGCAGTCCAGTAACAACTTGGCATTTGTGAACAGCCATCACAGTGGACAGTTTGAAGAATCCCCTGGCACAGGAAAAACAGGATGAGAATATCCAACTTTTGTACAGTGAAAGAAATGTTAGAAGTGAAAAATTATCAACAACAAAAGAATGATGACTAAAGGTTTAAATTTGCAGGAGCAGGCTGGGTAAGTTTCCCTTAAATTTACCTGAGCACACTAGCTAAGTAACTGCCTATAATTAATTATGTAGTGTGAACATTCAACTAGATGGCTGTTTGCCTTTTAAACACTTCATGTAGCCTTAAATGGGTCCCCTGACTTTTAACCAAGAAGGCATTCAGAGATCTGCTAAAGATTTGAAAAATTGATGGAGCCCTTGTGCAAGTGGAGGATGGCCCCTCAAACCTAGCAAGGGAGCATTTTTGTCAGTATGGACTTCACATCTACTTCATTAGTTTCCATATTGTTCTTCTGTTCATCATGGGTATAATTCACCTTCTCCACGCAGTGATGTGGTTACCAGTCTCACTGGTGATACTTGCAGCAGGAGCTGCAGGACCCATAACACAACACACACCTAAGGCTGGCAAACTGCAGTGAGCAAAAAGCAGCAGGAATGAAAGCCCTTTTATTTCCTCCCTTCATAAATATGTGACCACCCAGGTGTCATGCCTGAATTTATCCACATTTAAACAAAAACATCTACCTGAACTTGTGATGGATCCATCTTGTAGATGGATCTTGTAGACTAGTGTGTGTGAATTTTCATGAGGGAAGTGTCAGTCGTAAGCTTACAGTAACAAAGCCAATTGTTATTGTTAAAAGTTCTCAAATCTTAACAGTGTGAAATGAAAGAGTGATTTGCATTATGAGATCCTGCCAGCCATGCTATTGATTTGTAAAGGCTGTGAGCATTGTCACTCCTATGCGCACACCCCCCAGAATTGTCCCCATGACCGATCTGTTAAATCGTGCTGCTGAAGTTCACTCACACCAGCCACACTCTGTGAGGGAGATAACACACGAAGCCTTCTCCAAACCATTGCCCTTGCCCTGTGTCTGGTGTTATAACAAGAACTAGCAGCCACAAAGCACATGCAGAAAAAGCACAACAAGGGTGTTTGGGAAGATCTGTCATGTATTTCAAGCTTCCTATGTATTGTCATCAATAGCTGCTGATACTTTCTGATACGTGAAAGCAGAAAAAAGGTGAAGCATCTTTCCCTGCTGGGAAATACTGGTTTTATTAAGGGCAACTCCTTCAAGCAAATTCAACTAGATAGCTGTAGTGGGTAATCTGTTGATGCAATTTTCAGAAGGATCTGCTAAGACAATGCTAGAAACTTGCAGCTAATAAATCAGCAGAGCAGAAAATGAACCAGAAATAGTAAAAAGTAAAGCGTAGCAAACAAAGGGATTAAAACTGCATGGCAGCAGTCTCAGGAATCCTCTGATAATGTGAATGAACTAAAGAGTTCTTTTGAGCACTCTAATTTAAGAAAATGGGTATTTGCAAGCAGAAATGAGATAATTTGAGAAGTATGATAAAAAAAGTCTGATTTCTAAATTTGCTTTCTCTTTAATACTTAGCTGGAAACACGGGTTACTCAAAGTAATGTAAATGCCTATGCTTTGATCAGTGCAGATCTACTGGATTAAATAAGCAAATCCTTCTGAATCTCCTAAAATGCTTATTAGAGGTCTTAAAACTAATCAGAGGTGGAAAAAGGAAGTGGAAACAGTACTAAATGATGATTGAAAGAAGTAGTAAGAATGCCTGAAAGTATACAACTTGGAATTAAAATGTGAATTTTCATTCTCAATTAAAAATCTAGTAATGGCAGAAAAATAAAATACTAAAGCAGGTGTTATGATAGAAAGAAATTAGTCTTCCACAAAAATAAAACACCTTCAATTATCTGCAGTCAATTTGTGACATACTTAAGGACACTGAGACAGGATACAGTCAGCTTTGTTCCATAAAGTCTTTGTTTCTTCAAACAAAAGTACACCAGCAATTACGATTTTCTATGGTTTTACTTAATCAAGCACTATTCATTTGTCCCGTCCTGTGCAAAACACAGAAAGATAAAATTGTATGACCCAAGTAGGACTTACTTCAAGAATCGGTTCTTGAACTTTGAAAATGCATGCTGTTTGACTGAAGTCAAATAAATTAGTCTCACATTTCAATTTAAGTACTGTAATATTTGCCATTTGGAGGACTTCATTACAGAAGGTCTCAAATGTGTAATACACAAGATCTGCAGCCTCTAAGCAGCAAAATCTTTTTTTCTGGGAGGAATAAGGAAAATAAAATCATTCATTTGAAGCCTGAAATATGTATGTCCACAGTTTACTATGACATAAACCAGAATATTTTCCAGAGGACTTTCATTATTAATTCCTGAGTTAAACCTAGTACCTTTAGTCAAATGTATACCAGAATTCCACATGAAATTTTGTATATCTTATAATCCTTTTGAGTGTTGAAGACTTTTATCTTGACTGTGGAATAAAGGTAACGATTTCCCACTTGCCATCTTTGGATACTGTCACACCTTACAAGGAATAGGGATTGTTTTACTATAAGAGTGGTTTTTTCATGCTAGTATTTATAGACTGTAATCAAAATATTTCTTACTTTCTCTTTGATAAATACTGAAGTTGAATACATCTATCTCATTATGCCTTTCACTATTAAACCATTCTTAAGTAATTGCATTATGTCTTCCTTAAATTTCCATTCCATTTGATGCCATTCTTCGGGAAAAAAATATTTTTTAAATAATTAAAATATTACTTATTAAATAAAATATTAAATATTAAATAAAATATTTAATTTACAGTAATAAGATAAACCAAAATCTTTACATCCCTCCATCATGCTCAAAAAAAGTATTTATTCCACAAGGCTTTCTGGAAGTCACTACACCACTGGTTCCTGTGTAGCAGATATTTAGCCACAAACCCCCAAGTCAATTTCATCTTTATATCAAGTCCCCCCAGCTTTTTGATAAATTCCATATGGTTCTTTCCTGTATTAAAAGCATTTGATGCACTGGCTCTACAGCTCATCTTTATTACTTGCCCAAAAAATTCTAGTTTTTGTGCCATTTGTAAAGACTTTATAATTGCTTGCAGGTAACAGATGAAGTAAGATTATATTATAGTTAAGACCTGATTCCAAATGAGCTTCACTGGAATATTTCCACACCAATATGTACCTCAAGATTGCATTCCAAGGCCTATAATTAGCAGGCTTAAATCCACTTAATATGTTCCATATTCATTCTGCAGCACTCAGTATTTTAGATAATTTTTAACTTCTGCACTTTCTAGAGCCATGCAAACACAAAACACCCCTTACCTTTTACCAATCAAATATGTAATCTCATAAATACAAATTTAGGTAGGAAAGTCTAACTTTCTCTCAATTAATATTCATTGTCATTATATAATTGATCTCATTTACTTCAGTACTCTAGTTCCCTGCCAGCTGCTGCTTTATTTTTCATGAGATTAGTGTCAGGCTGATAGACCTGTAAGTACTTGTTTCATCCTGTTTACCCTTTGTGAATTTGGACACAACACTAGCTTTCTTCTAGTCCTCTGGATTTCCTACAGTGTCTACAATGAACAGAAAAACCTAACAGCTTATGCAGAATGCTTTTTATCAGCTTCTTTTAAAACCATATGCAAGTTTTCCTGATCCGTTGTCTAATTTAGTACTTCTGGTTAAATATACTAAATCTTACCATTAGTATGGAAAGAATTTAAATATCAACATTATCATTACATGAGTAAACTGGTTTTCCCCCTCTCAAATTAAATCTAAGACACAGTTCCTTGGTTCATGTTACTCTTAAAAGTGCCTTTTTGTTTTCTTTGATGAATCTATATTTATTTTTGTATTGATTTGTTTCCTATAATACTATTTTGTAGTTCTTAATTTCAATTTACATAAATTGTTCTAGCTCCTTTGATACTAATTCCATTATGGACATGCCATAAAACAAGAGCTTTTATACTGAGAAACTGTTATTAGATATAGCACAGTGAAGTACAGAATGCACAAAGATGAAATGAGAAACAGAGAATAATTCTTCAAAATGTTTGAAACCCTATATAAATCTTGAGAATAAGAGGCTCTGAACATACCTCTTCTGAAATTACAAGTGTGGCCTGCCTGAACTTTAACCTATAAGCAAACCATTTAGTGCATGGAAAACTACAATAAGTCTAAGAAGCACAGCATGAAGATGAACTGCATGAAGGTGCATGAAGGTAAACTGCATGTTTACTTTCCTCCTCAAACAGGTATTACAGTCACAGCTATGCTTTGTCTCAAGATAACTTGATATTTGCTGGTGCTGAAGATACCTTACTAAACTTAACTCAATTTTTGCTTCGGCTTATTTAGATGAGCTGCAAATGCAGTGGTAGCAAACCTTAGAACAACTGGAAGTTAGGTGGATTTTTGTATTTTGCCATATATTCACTAATTCAAAATACAATAATTTTTTTTTCAGTGATAAGGGGGACAATGTAGGAAGACAGAAAGCCTTTGGTCCTGTCAGATATTTACTTCGTTTGACTGGTACCAAATATAAAATGAGTATTTGCGATGTATAACTCCATTAATACAACAGAGTGGAAGGTATATTTTAGCAAAAGAATGACACAGGAGGGAGGAATTTCACCTACAAGAGTTCTCTAGCTGAGGAAAGAAATCACTGCTCTGCAAAGACTTTAAATACATTATTGAAAGTTGTGGAATACCAAATGTAAGACAGAATAAATAGAATTGTTGCAAAATTAAATTGTTCTTCCCATTCTTAGAATAGTTTTTAATATTAGCCACGTTTGGCCTTTTTCTGAAAACACCTACTGTATGTACATAGAATAACCTGTTTCTAGAAATAATGATTTCTGCTGCACTGAGTTCTTGTAACATGAATGGTGAATGAAATGCCAATGACCGGGCAAAGCAGAATCTCCTACATTTATTAATACAACTCTTGCAGCTATGGCTGTCTTTAGATCTCTCTGAATGGTGCTATGAGATACAGCAATGGCTCCAACATTTAGCACAGTACGTTTAGCCATATTCTTAACAACACTCTCCAGCTTCCTTGATTTAGGCATGGCAAGAACATGACACGTACCACAAAAGAAAATAATCTAAGCAAGCTCTAAAGCATCTTTGGAGATGTGGTTGTTCTTGCCTTAGAAGCATCCCCCCCCCCCAGAAAAATGCAGCTCCCCACAGGTAACTACTTCCTATTTCTGCCTTGCTCAGCCAGTATGATGTCACCTTGAAAAAAGACGGATCACTTGAATGAAGACCTACCTACTCTTTTGTTGCCCTCAAAACAGACCCCTGTCATTTGAAAAATTCCATCTTGCAAAAACTGACCACCTATCTCAGAGCATTGGATCAAGAAGTTTCTACTCCATTCCAGATTAGTGCATAAACAATTACTCAGCAGTTACAGGCTTCTGAAACTGTTGTTTTTCAGTAAAAACTTGAAAGAAGATCTAGGACTGCAATGATTTGTTTGAAATCCCAATGACTACAACTGAGAAGTCTTCAGACCCATCCTCCTAGACAGTGTCAATGCCCTTCCCAACATAACAACAAAACACACCATGAAGAACGTGTCATCCATCAGATATGTGCCACAGCGCTTGATTTAGAGCAGTACTGATGAATAACTTATAAACAGACACCTAATAAGCAGAAGATTGTTCCCAAGATTTCTAGTTGTTACTCTGATGGGCCTGTGGCAGCCAAGTGGACTTTTCCCTGAGACAGAATGAAAGACTCTATTTAATATTTCAATAGAAAAGGCTTTTCAAACCTATGAACAATACCATTGCTAGTGTCGGACTTTCATACGGATTGAATAGGCTGATACAGATGTTGTGACTGACAGCAGTTTCTAACTGCAGGATTATTCAAGCATAAAATTGCTGTCAAGGCAATCACAATCAAAAGCAGCTGGGTCCACAGGAAACACATGGTGTTCATATGACGAAGCTCTCAGCATACGTAGATGCAAGCAACGAAGGATTTTATTTCACATTCATGATCAATTGAGGCACACATAAATTACTGTAATTTTTATATCGTCATTTAGCTACACTCTGAAAGAAAGAAAAAAACTCTAGTTCTACACAGAGATCAAAAGAGAAGCTATTGTCTTCCAAATTGCCATCAAGCTCTAATACAAAATTGGTACAACAGTCTGTGGAATGCTGATAACATTTAGTGCTGCAGTTAGCTACAGATTGTCTGAAGTACAGAAAAGTCAAAGCACAGATGATTTAAAGTGAAAGATGGCATTGCACAGTTAAATTTTGCTGGTTTGGGCTGAATTTTCCAGGCATGTGATAAAGAGAACTGATAGCTGTGAAATAGTAATTTCTAATTTCCGAGTAAATGACAAGAGAATTGGAAAATAAGAACATTTCTTTCAGACTATAGCTTCTTTTAAAGATTTTTCATTCAAATAAAATTTAAAAAGAAGCAGTTCAACTTTAGGAATTGGGTAATTGGGAAGGGATCCATGAAGACCTATAGCTTGCTTTGAAATTCATCTGTGTTGTGCTAATCACCAAGCAATTGCTTCTCCTTTTTTCATTTCACATTTGCAACTTTCAAATGTTACATGCGGAATATCTTAAACAAGTAAATATGAAATAAAAATCCTTATAAATTCAAAATTCAAGGTCATTGTTCTATTTTGATGTGTACTAAAACATTGACTTCCAAAGGAAATCAATTTACATCCAGTATCTCACAAGCCTGAACCGAGAGTTAGCCTGGTAATTTTGTTCTGCCCTAAGCAATGCTGAAATGATCTGAAGAAAACACTTGCCAAAACAAAAGCATGCTTTATGATAAAAGAAAGCATATGGAAACAAAACATCTTAAACAAACAGACTGCACTGAATTGTACTTCTAGATTAAACATCCTTAATGTAATAATTAGATATATGAGGGTATCCACAGCCTAAGCTGTACCAGCAAATTGCGCGCTGGGATCATACAGCAAATTGATTCTGCATACACCAGCAGATTTTGAATAGTATTAAATACTATTTTGAATTTTAAATACAGTTGACATAAGTATTATTGTTAGAAATAGAATTTATTTTAGTTAGAAAAGATTACAAGCAAATCTGCTGCCTATAAAAATGCTAATAAATAGTGTTAATATCGTAAATACAGAAGTATATCTTCTTAAAATTTCATTAAGAAATGAAAAGTTTGTGTGGTTTGGCATTAAGAACAAAGGATTAAAGAAGTAACTTGAAGAGCAAAAAGAATAAATATAATAATAAAATAAGTTAGCTACACCAAGCAATACCAGAAATAATCTAGTAATTCTTAATATATGGAAACTCTCATAAACATGAAACCCTAGACTTTACCAAAATGTATTTTTATTATAAACAGCTGAAGGCAAGGGAGATAAAATGAAATTGAAAATAAAAGGAAAGCAGAGATATTAGGAAAATTGTTTTCATTTTAAAATAGGACTTCCTTTCTATTACAAGTTCTGGAGCTGAAACAGGAACTGCACAGATGCATCTGTGTACAGAACTAATGCAACACATTAAGAGATAAAACACAACAAGCAAAGTGTGCTAATGCATGGTATTGGAGGAAACAACATGTAAGTACTGGTCTTGGACAGAGAAGGGCAATATTGTAATCAAACATGCAGAAATATATTAATATAAATAGTAGTACCAGTCAATTATATGTTGTCCATCTATAAATATTCACACAACCAAATTTTCACTTGAGCACTGTGTTAGAAAACTTTTTCCTACAATTTAGAACAGAAGTTTTGAATCTTAAATAAAGCACTACTTACTAATAACAAAGAGTCCCTTGACTCCTTACTAGAGACCTGAAAGAGACACAATGGTCTAATAAGGACATGCTCACTCACATTGTGAACAAACCAAAATCAGGAATCTCTGACCTAGGAGACCAGGGAAAAGAACTATTGGAATGAGGACTTTTCCTTGGTCAAGGAGGCTTGGGTGAGAGAACACCCAAACAAACTTGATACCCACAAGCCCATGGGGCCTGGCAGGATGCATCCAGGAGTGCTGAGAGAGCTGGCAGACACCATAGCTAGGCTGCTCACAATCTCTGAAAGGCCATGGAGTAAAGGAGAGGTGCTTAAAGGCTGGAAGAAAGCAAATGTCACCCTGGTCTTCCAAAAGGGCAAGAAGGAGGACCCAGGGAACTACCAGCTAGTCAGCCTCACCTCGATCCCTGGAAAGATGATGGAGCGCCTCATTCTGGAGGCCATCACTATCCACATGGATGACAAGAACCTGATCAGGAGTAGTCAGCATGGATTCACTGAAGGTAAATCATGCTTAACCAACCTGACTGCCTTCTATAGTGAAACAAGTACCTGGGTGGATGAGGGGAGAGCAGTGGGTATCGTCTACCTTGACTTCAGCAAGGCTTCCAACACTTGCCTCTACAACATCCTCACAGACAAACTCAAGAAGAGTGGACTGGATGAGTGGACAGTGGTGTGGATTGAGAACGGGCTAAACCAGAGGGTCATTATCAGTGGGATGGGGTCTGATTTGAGGTCTATCACTACTGGTGTTCCCCAAGGTTCAATACTGGGCCCAGTATCATTTAACTTGCTCGTCAATGACTTGGCTGAAGGGGCAGATGCCTCCCCAGCAACATCACTGATGATACAAAGGTGAGAGATGTGGCCGATACCCCAGAGGGCTGTGCAGCCCTTCAGAAGGACCTCAACAGGTTGGAGAGACAGGCAGAGAAGAACATTCTGAAATTCAACAAAGGCAAGTGCAGGGTCCTTCATCTTGGGAAGAATAACCAGCACAGGCTGAAAAGCAGCACTGAGAAGATGGAGCTGGGGGTCCTGGAGGGCAAAAAGCTGTCCACGAGCCAGAAGTGTGTCCTGGGGCCAAGGAGGCCAATGGTCTCCTGTGGCGCATTAGGAAAAGCATTACCAGCAGAGCAAGGGTGGTGATCCTGCCCCTCTACTCAGCCCTGGTGAAGTCACATCTTAAGTGATGTGCTCACTTCTGGGCTGCTCAGTACAAGATAGACATGGAGCTCCTGGAGAGGGTCCAGAGGAGGGCAGCAAAGATGATTTAAGGGACTGAAGCATCTCCCTCCCTTATGAGGAACTGCTGAGGGAGTTGGGCCTGTTCAGCCTGGAGAAGAGATGACTGACAGGGGACCTCATCAATGTCTATAAATATCTGAAGGGAGGGTGCCAAGAGGATGAAGCCAGGATCTTCTTGGTGATGCCAAGCAGTAGGAAAAGAGGCAACGGGCATGATGCACAAAAAGTTTCATCTGAATGTGAGGAAAAACTTTTTTACTGTGCAGGTGACCAAACAGATTGCCCAATATTTTTTAAAGTCTTTATTAACGACCCAGACAATGGGGCAGAGTGCACCTTCAGCAAGTTTGCTGATGATTAAGAACTGGGAGGAGGGCCTGATGAACCAGATGGATGGGTTGCCATTCAGAGGCACCTGGACTGACTGGAGAATTGGCACAATAGAAGTCCCTTGAAGTTCAACAAAGGAAAGCACAGAAGTCCCACAAGTGGGAAGCCATAACCCTACACATCAATCTGGGCTGGAGGCTAAGCATCTGGAAAGCAGCTTTGTGAAGAAGGACCTAAGACCCTAGAGGGCACCACTTGAAAAATAAGCCAGCAGTGTATACAAATACCTGATGAGGTCAGGAAATAGAAAATACAGAGACTTTTTTCACTGGTGCCCAGTGACAGGAAAAGGCACAACAGCCAGAAACGGAAATACAGGACATTGGACACTGAAACACAAGAAAAACTTTGTTTTCTTTAAGGGTGGTCAAACTATAGAATGGGTTGCCCAGCAAAAGGTTGTGAAGATAGTTAAAACTCAACTGAAAAAGATACTCAGCAAACTTCTCATGCTAACTCTGCTCTGACCTGTAGGGGTGGCCTTGTCAATATTCAGACACCCATAATGGCATCCCTTCACAGAACCTCAAAAATTCTGTGATCCTCTGGTATTTTGGCTGCCAAACTCCTAAATATCTTTCTAAACTTTTCCATGTCATGCCATCTACCTTTCTTCCTCCTGCAAAGTTTACCCTGACTTACCACACTATTTCTGATTGCTTTCTCCCTCCTGCCTTCACTTTTATGCCCAAGACCTTGCCTGAATGACTGTTCTCTCCCACTCCAACTGCTCTCAATTGCGTAATTATCCCAGTTGCACAGAAATTGCTATTTCAGGAGTGAGTTTCATCTGCTGATCAGAAATATCCTACCACTTCTTCGACAAAAAGAAGAAAAAAGGCATTGTAAAGGGGTAATGAAACAAAATCTTTTTTCCACAGAAGAATTTTCATATGTGTCAGTGAAGGAAAAATAAAGAGAATTTATGCTTTCTCCAATGCGGTTACCCACACATGTTCAGTATCTGTAAAAAACCCAACCCTCTTCCTTTTCCTTCTAATCCATCCCCCAGTGTTTTCCTTTCTTGTGATGCCTTTATCACTTGAACATGTTTATGCTACCACTCCTTTAAACACCTGCCTGTTACATTTATGGTGTCTATTCCTTAAGTTGTCTCTCATCTTATATGCAACTATAAGCTTTTTAGGACAGGCACCAGTACTTTGTTCCCTGACAGCACAGAGGTCTCTCAGCTGTTAAGACTGTACTAGTGATAGATGATCTTGTCTGTGCCTTGGCCCAGATCCACACTTTTTCTGCTTATCACATTTTTGTCTGTTTTTAAGAGCCGTTCACTGCATTTAAGTACACAGGATTCAAGGCACAGCGTATAACAGTCAAAAGCAACATTAAAGACTTTGCCATAGTGATGCCTCCTAATGACATGGTTTTTCCCCTTTGAAAGGTCTATTCCTTCTTTTCCATTGTTACCAAATGATCTAACTCATTCTGAATTCTCTGATGAATAAATAAATAAATAAAAGCAGCCCAAATCTTCAAGACTTAATTTGTGATAATGTGGTCATGGAGTGTCCTGCTTAACTTCACATAGCTTTGGACAAGATTAATATATACACATATGCAACACCTAGAGGGACATCATGTAATATTGGAGGTTCAATCTATTTTCCAAAAATCCTAATGTAGGGCAATGACTTTATTGGACAGGTATTTTAATTAGGATGATGGAATACACTCTATCTAAACATATTTTGACAGGTGCTCTAAAGTATCAGTCCTTACAGCTGAAGATGCGAAGCAGCTTTTTGAAGAAAATATACCTTTTCAGAAAGCAGGAGCAATTTTCAAAGCTATCCAAGATGTTTAACAATTTAATATCAGGGAATATGTACGCATGTGTGTTTATATATAGCAAAAATATGCATTTTTATTGTCACATCTGAATCAGAGAATAAAGAAATACTGAACTCTGGTTTGTATAATGCCATAAAGTAGGCTTCTCCTTGTAATGCTCATGTTTTCTATTCTTCTTCCCTGACTACCCGTGTAATACAATAATTGGCAAATACAGATGAAAGAAGCGTGTTAAATACTAGAATGATAACAAAGTTCTTATATCTTGAGAATGGCATTGCCATTACATGACTGCCAACATAACTCTTCATGGTGTTTTTTGCCCCAAAGATTTTTTCATGTTCAAGGCTTCTAATAATCCTAAAAGTTTGTTTAAAGGGGAAAAAAAATTAACGACTTTCACAGAACGAGCAAAATAACCCCATATTTTTTGTTTTCTCCTTTACACATAATTTAAACACCAGAAATCAGGTGTAAGAGGTTTTAAAGAGTTAGCTTATATTGTGAGTTGCACAGTGTCAGTAACACACGCTGGCACCACATCTAACAAGATAGTTCCAGAATAAGCAACATAACAAATTGCTGCTTTAGCCCTTGAATCAGTTTGTGTATCGTGTGATCTTTTTCATAATCCTTATTGCATAGCACTGCAGATTTCCTGGTGACATTTTGCTTACTGTAGCTGCTAAGGGTACACAGAACCCGTGATCTGAAGTCCTGACCAATGTGCTGTGACTGATGTGTAATTCACCATTTAACCACTGCTGTAGATGATATATAAGAAGTGATATGTACATGACCCTATCCTCAGTGTATTTGGGATCAACTATTAATCTTCAGCAGACAGCTTTAAAACACTGTAGAAAAATCATTTGTTCCAAATGATCACAAGTAACCTGGACTTAGTAACTTTCTTCTAGTTATGAAAGACTAATTTATGAATTATATTCATTAGTACAACTCTTCCCTAAGAACTGTATATTACTATCAGGATGTTTAACTTTTACAGTGATAGTTTCCAAATGCAGAAACTCACACAGTGCAGTATATTCTGGTACTCAGAATCATTTTGCCCATAAAAGTTTTATTGAGCAAATATAAGACATAAAAACAACTGGAAGGGAAATAAAATCCAATTTACGAAATTTTTGACTTGTCATAGTAGACAGAAAATTTCATCCTTTTGGCTACCCAAAATTTTTTTCCCTCACCATGTATACATGCTTGACAAAGCATAATTTACACCAAGGATTTTATTCTGTTGCCAGTCACATCAATGCTGACCTCTAATAACTGCAGCTGGATAGAACTTCCTGCCTTACTTTGAATGCCCCTGGTTGAACAGGGCTTTCGGCAGCAGTTGAACATGGCTCTCAATATATTAGGAAATTGGAAGATTTTTGGTTGTTTGTCAATTAACATCAATATGTGTCTTTTAGAACCCCATTAAGGTCAGTATTTCTAACATAGAATAAATATATGTATACATACACATACACATATATTTACACACATTCTATGAAATTAACCCAGGAGTTCGCAGCCACTGCGTAAAGCAGAAGAAACTCCTGCACAGGCCATTGCTTATGTGCGCAACTGGATTTCTGATATTTTCTTACTTATGCTGATATAAAAACAGATTTGGACTACTGACCTTGGATACAGGACAGTTCATATATCTTCTCAGGGATCTAATTCAAAGCTTGATAGAAAAACTCAGATTGGTTTTAAAGCACACTGGAAAATCCTTCAAACTTACACAGCATAAGATAAAAGCTTTTGAATAATACAGTTTAAAGTTTTAAAAAATCTTTCTTTTCTTCAGTTATTGTCTTCAACCACTAGATCATATTCAGTAAAAAATAAATCACTCTTTTCACACAACAGTCTCCTTCCTGTTCTAAATATCTCAACAGATAACAGCATAAGAAACTTTTAAAGGTATTTGTATATTTAGAAACACATATTTTCCCAAATAATTTTTGACATTGTTCCTACTTTCCCACACTTAATTTCTTTCATCACACAAAAACCTCAGAATATTTTCTTTTTCTTTCTTGTGGTAAAAAAGACAAAAACAACGTAGCAAATATTTCTTAAAGTCATCCCATTATAATTAGGTTATAAATCCCCATAAAAAATATGCTGTCAATAATAATGAGTTATAACTAAGATAAACATATTTATAGAGAGAGATGGACATAGAGGTATCTGTCTATAACAAATATAGTGAAGATGTATCTTCAACAAAGTACTACACATGCCTGCAAGGTACTTTTCTGTTATGTTATAGTTGGTTAGTGCACATCTATTTACAATGCTAAACTTACTGGATCAGAAGTGGTTCCAAATGACCAGTTTTCAGCATCAGTAGGTAGGTCTCTGATGTTTCACAGCTTTTTTTTTTTTTTTGGTTATTTTTGCCTTGCTTGGGGAGGGGGACTGGTTATGCCTAAATATGGAAACTGTTTCCCTTTGTGCACAAGAACAGTCATACTTTGTGAGACACCAAACTACCTCTCAGGTACCTTACAACCTTCCTTTGAAATTTCCAACAATAGCTGCATATTTAAAATGCAATCTCATCCAAATCCTGTTGACTTTACAAGTGCATAGATTTTATTTGCAAAGGAGTAACTTTTACCCACACAACAATTTAAGAGCTATTATTTCAGTATGAAGACTCATTTAAGCAGAATAATTGGCATCAATAGCACTTACCTGATTATGTGGAAGAGAGGTTATAGAGCTCTTTTCCAATTCAAAACCATGCAATAGCCATTTTAAAAAAATAATGCAATGTTTGAAATTTATGAAAATTAGGTTTTTACTGAAAATGTTTTTAAAGAGGCTTTTAAAGAGGCTTCTAGACACAAATAGTGCAATTTGTTACACTGTGGTTAAAAGAAATGTGCCATATATAATTATTGATAGAGAGATAGTGCATACAGACCAGGAGGTTTAGATCAGTTGATATGTTAATCAAGTAATGAGTATTGCATTCCATCGCAAAAAGAATGGCAAGCCTCTTTTCACTAGGAGAAATTGGCTACATGACTATCAGACTCTCACCAGCCTACTGAAGGGACTTAAAGAAAGCAATATCACACAGAAAGATGGATCGAGCATGAATCAATGTGGCAAGCACATAACCAAACAGACATGGAATTAAACGAGAAAAATAAAACTATGAACCAAACCAAAACCAAACCAAACGGAACCAACAAAGATTGTCGCTTAACCTGTTTTGTCAGAGCTGGTATTGATGGTATTGGTAGTGATGGAAGTGAAGGCAGTCTTTGCGCTGTCCTTGGTAGTAACAGATTTCTGCTTATTTTTCATGGCTTCCAGTGCTTTGAGCTTCTTGGCATGTTTAGTGCCTTTGTAGTGGGCCGCAGCCTGGCTCTACAAAGGAGAACAAAATGAACCATGCAATCAGGCTCATTTCTAAACTGGCATTCTCTGTATTAGTACAAATACAGACTACCTTTCAATAATGGGTACCACTTACATTATCCGAGTAGTGACCAAACAGAAAATTGTAATTAGAATGATGCTTGAAAAACAATGGAAAAATACTAGAGCAACGCAATTCAATAAATACAGTATATTACTGTATAACAGTAGATTACTTTCAGAACAAAATTAGGTTGTTTTAGTCTACCTTGCTACCATGAGTTTTTCTATTAAGATTTATGTTACTTTCACATGAAAAAAAAATAATTCTCAGGCAACAGGGAGGATGGTACTCTCCTCCCAGCAGCTTTGTACTTTTCCAGTTTCTATTTCAAACTAGAATTTTTGTCAAAGCTTTCTTCAAAGAACAGTTTACTACTAATAGTGGTATCAGCAACTTCTCAGCAAAGACTGAAAGTAAAAAACAAATCAAAAATACCCCAGCCCAAAACTAAAGCCCAAACAAAAGAAAGCAAAATATAAAACACACCTTCAAAGCCCATCACCAAAGACTTAACTGAATGTGAGGCAGAAGTGCAATTATCTGGCTTTCTAAAATAAAAAAAAAATTTAAAAAAAAAAGAGGATTACTTTTGTCCACCTGCTACAAAAGGTAGTGTTCGAAATTCAAAGCCAGGAGCATCCTTTCAAAGGAGAAAGCTCCCACAAATCCTGTCACAGTCCCAAATATATTTTGGCTACTTCATATCTTTAAGCTAAAATAGATTTGTATATGTGCTGCTATTAAAATTCAAGCATTACACTGCAAATAACTTTATTATTTCAAGAGTTATTATCAAATTTTTTCATTTACTATATGTGCAAGTATATTTTAAGAAAAGTATTTGAACTATTAGTTTAAAACTTATACAAAAACCACTAGAATTTGGATGAATATTCAGAGTTTATTTCTACCCTAATTATTTAAAGTTTTATAAGAAAGATAGTCTTTTAGTTGATAAGTTAACAACATGAAAAATTGCTTATATCTTTACTTTTGAAGTTCAAACTTCATGGTAAGTAACTCCTTTATTACTTGAAAGGGAAGTTAAGACTTTAGAAATGTAATCAAAATTTAGCTGCTACAGAATTGAAAAAAATTAAAAGCAACAATTCTGGGTCAGCTCAAGGACCCTTAAAGGTCAATATCTTCTTTTTAGAAAACATTAAACTAAAGAAAATACTTAGAACATAAAGGAAGGTAAATGTTTTCTACTGTGAAATCAAAAGAATAAAAACATATATGGAATTTAGTGGCTACAAAAACTTAAGTTATCAAAAAGGGATAAAAAGACACAGTCATTCCAATCTCTAAGCTGCTCATGCAGGTAGAAGAATCCTGCATTATCTGGCATTTCTTTGGCATTAGACCATTATTTAACGCTATCTGATGTGCTGAATTTTGGGGGAGAGGAGTTCTAGTGACCATCACTGTAAGGAAGCATATTATTTCTGAGAATTATGACTTTCAGCTTACATGAAAAGTCTTGATTCCTTCCAGATGCCTGAGATTTGAGAAGTGTAAGGTGAGTAGGAAAGAAGTGAGAGACCTTGTCTAAAACCAATTAACAATATATGTGTAGGTGTATATATGCATAGATATCTACCCACACATACGCCCTTGTATATTGAGATGCATCATTCAGTTAGGTTGAAAAGCCAGTTTCTCTATACCTAAAATAATGCAAATATTGTATTAGGTACCCTTATTGAAAGAACACTGGACAGTGAAGTTTTTAATTAGAAACAACTTGAACAGAAACAGCACAATCATGCACCTTTTACAATTCTCAACACATAACATTGAGACATACTGTAAGCCAAATACAAACAGTCAGAGGATGTTAATTATAATCAAACCGAAAGACCAGTGTTAAGTTACAATGATGCATTAAAAATGACAAAATACTGTACACCCTCATGTTGCTATCATGTCAGCTATTTTTAGAGTTTCTAGTTAAATTTAATCATCAGTCAGCTTCAGATTCTGACTGCACTTGTTTTCCCTAATAGTGTCACTAGTCAAACATCGAAACATAGTCATAACATGGTCCTTAATTCGGAATTATGAATACTGATAATAGTTTGATACACATCTCAATTTTCTTCACAGAACTGTTGGCAGAGAACCCCAAGTTTAATTCTTCTGCACCTGTAGTTCTCTCCAAATTCTCACAGTTATAGTTCCACAAAGCTCATCTCAAGTTGTATGTTGGGTGCTGAAGGAATATAAAATGAGGGCCTATATAGAAATTGGTGACCTTTTCATTGCTCTGAAATATATGAATGAAATTGTTCTAAAGTGGAAACACATTGCTCAAATTTATAGGTACGATGGCTGCTACACAGAGTTGTCCATAACTCACTTCCCACAGAGTGCTGACAGTTCACCCAGCCTCTACTTAAATAAGATCTTCAAGTCTTTTTATTTCAAAGTTTAAATCTCCTTCCTTTGTGGGGACATGAAGCCATCTGAGCTTGTTTCAATATAACTGTAGCTGGCATGTTAATGGGAGTTCTATGTGAGAGCAAACAGATTGCTCCTAAGCATTTAACCAGCTCCAAATTAGATTATGCTGAACTTTTACAACTGAACTGGAACCCTAATTAAAAAGACAAAAAACAAGAATAAAAAAAGAGGTCTGCCATTATCTTTTCTTGCAGGAGTAAGATGTAGGAAATATATTTTTCAGCAAAGCAACATAAAATATGGTACCTCACTGAATCATTTCTTGCAGCCATAAGAGGACCAAAACAATCCTCACTGCTTAAATGGCTTTTACTTGTAGCCTATAAAAATGGTTCCTTAAGTAGTATTTACTTGTAGAATGAATACAAAACCAAGATAGATCATAAAATGTAATTATTCCCAACTTTCATGCTGAATTAAGCAATAATAGGAGAGAGCAGAAGAGTGAGAAACAAGTTAGTCCTAGTTTTTGCTGCCAACCATGATGCTTAACTGAATGAAGAGATTGTACCCCTTCAGAAAGGTAAGAAGGGTCTCCTTCTGGAACACTTCATAGTTCAACAGTTGCAAAACACAAGCAGGTAATATATAAATGTTTTATACATGCTTTTATTACGTTATGAAGTTGTGCTAAAGAAGACATGAGCAGAGCTTATATATATCTACACATTTAGTTTATATATATCTACAAATTTATATACATCTACAGAAGCCAAAAGGAATCAAAGGAGAATTTCCCTTTCCATGTTTTATAAAGGGATACTGACTTTTTAAATTGGTCATTTTGGTAGAAGCCAGTTTCCTTTAGAAACAACGGATCTAAAATCAGATGTTCTCTCACTGGAAAAAAAAAATCCCCACTACTACAGAACACTCCATAATCAGTTATCCTAAAAACTCTTTAATATTAAATTCAGTTTCTTATTATGATTACAAAAGAATACTTTAGAAGAATACTTTAGGAAAGAGTTTACTTTCTTCCTTCATCATAGTTTTCATGTTTGATGCACAGAATTAGCCCTAGCACTGTGAAGACAAGTCACTGTCAGCTAACGTGTAACCAAGTCAGTGATGAAGCATCAGAAGTATGTCAAATATTGCTGGTGCAATGTTATAGGGAACTTTAGAAAACTATATCCATTCTTAAAAAATATGTCAAATGTAAAAGTAAAAATTATTTTATTATTATTTATTATAATAATATATAGTTATGTAATATAAAAGAATTTGAAATCTAATAATAAAATAATATAGCTAGTATAATTATATAAATATATCATGTGACTATAATAATATTTATTACTACTTTGTATCTAAGTTGAAAACTCAAGTATCCTTAAATAAATTTTGAGGGCCCTGATTCTAAAAATGACACATAGACAAACTTTGGTCTGTGGGAACTACTTCAGTAAAGTGTCAAAATGTCTACTAGCAAATCACTTTTCAGTGTTATTTGTCACGACTTCCTGCCTATTGGATCAGTACAAGTCAATTTAAGCATCTCCTAATATTTTCTTCTGGTTCCATGTATGTGTGTTGAATAATTAGGGACCTTTCTAATCAATTCATTTTATAACCTTGACAAATTGCTCAAATATAAAAAGGATTTGTCTATAAAATCTGTCTACATATTTAAATATGTTTTAACCAGAGACACAAACATATTATAAAAGAACAAAAATTCTATATGGAGATGTAAACAGAAAATAGAGCTGTAGTGTAAAAACTCAGCTGTATTTTCTTTGCTTAAGTGCAGTATTGTACCACAATCACCATCAGGACATCATATTACCAAGCAAATTGAAATGTGTAAAATACACTGAGAGAGATGAAATGTTTTAAACAATCCAGACAGTATTCTCTTACAATTACAGTCCACATATCTACATGGAAGTCTTCAAAATAAGTTTGTCTGCCTCACTAATGTACTTCAGTGGATTCTTTGCCTTCTCACGTTCTTTAGGCATTGCTCCAACAAAAATATTGCACTTAATTTTTGCATTGAGACAAAAACCAGGTCTCGTCCTATTCTCAGAGAGTTTTTAACTTTGCAGCACTGCATCTTCTTTTTCATATCCCTCCTGATCCACTTCATATTACCATTCTTCTTAGAGATTGTTTTTCTGCCTTAATCATTCCCTCTAGGCAATGCCTTCATAATGAAAGCCAGTTCAAATAAAAGAAACTTTTTGCAAAAGGTGTAGTGAATATGTTCCACTGATTCTTCCTCACAAAATTAAATTCAAATATCTTGCATTATGTCTTTCTCATTTCACAATGTATTTTGAAAGATGTTCATTGTGGAGAGAGTGCTCTCCTCCATGCTTTTATCTGGCCAATTAATAGCAAGGCTGCAGTTTGTCTGCACCCTAAGAAAGCACCAAACAAGGACTGAGAGTGCTGGAAAGTCTTTTCTGTCTGTCTGGAACTTCAGAAGATCATGCCATCTCTTTTTTTTTACCATCTACTGGATGCTACCATCACCTCTGCTATTATTCCCAATACAATAGTAGTAATTTTGGCTAATACATCTGCAACTGATGTCGGGATTCTCCAGAACAAAAAGCTCTAAAACAACAAAAAAAAATCAGATTCCCAGTTCGAACTAATACTGTCAGTGAGCTGGGCACACATGGAAATCAATAATACTTAACTGCATAAGCCAAGAAGGCTTCTGTGCTTGATGAAGTCAGGGAAATTGCTTATGTGATGGCTATGCTACATATTATCATAATCTCTGAGTACAAATGTTTTCCTATAGTTGGGCCATCAATAAGTATTTGAAAAATAATTTTACTGATGTCCTAAGCACACAAGAAAGTGATAAAATTCAAATGACCTTTTTATTGTCGGAACAAGCATGTCATTTTTTTCTAATGACTCCAAAGCCTGGCCAGCCAGTGATGACAGCACTGCCCAGGGAAGGTTGCAGTATGCAGCTGAGATATCTGTATTTTACCAGTTATGTGCTATTTACAAAACCAGAGCTGATCTCTATGGAACTTTTCCAGTAATTAAACTGGAGAAGTTTACAGCGAGAAAGTCTAACAGCCCTGAGATGCTCAGCACTTTGTTCAGGCTAAAGCAGGGCTCTAACTGTGAGAAACAGCTAAAAAATTGTGTAGAGGATTGTGCAGTCTTTTTCATGGAGATGTTGTAACTCTATTTAGTAGGTAAGCTTTTACTTGAGGCCATATTAAATTTTAAAAAATACTTTCTTACAAGGCCCTCTATTTTGTTTGCCCAGTGGGAAATTTGCACATGGGAAATTCAGGATTACACAAAGTCCTGTGCTTCCTTTCTAGAAAATCTCCACGGACTTCAGCAGTTTCACAGACACTGTACAAGAAAGAAAAAATTACCTGTGCAAGCCTTTGCAGAATAGGAGATTGAGTGAAAACATGTAATGTAATTTTTAAAGATGATGTCAACGTGATGACATGTCCCATATTGAACAAGTATCCCAGCTTCTGCCTGATACATACAAATTCAATCTGTAGTCAATTATTGGTGCAGATAAACATTGCCTATCATTATTTCTACCTTCTGCTAAGCTTACCTTTATCTTCTGAGTTGTGTCACTTAAATTTTTTGTGCAGTCTACCACAACACATCTCTAGAATCTAAGTACCTTATGCACTCAGATGTAGTTGTGGTACTAAACACCAAGGATATGTGTAATATGATTTCTTTCAGATATGTTCTGAGAGAAGGGGTTTGCCCCTTAAACTGTGATCAATCAATTTGCCCCTTTCCCTGGAACCAAATATACAATAACAGGTCAAGTACCAAAAAGGTCTTTTCTGTAGAAAAAAACCCAAAAATATTTCTCCCTTATTATGGCAGAATGAAATGTCCCAATATGTTATTTCCTTGGTATTTATCTTTCTACAGAAAGAAAACCTTTCTACCCCCTCTTCTCCTTCCTAAAGCATCTATTCCATATACACATGAATGCACTCTGAGACTCACTGAGCAGAATGAATGGGTACTTCCTGAGCTCACTAGCACCTTTGCATTAATAAAGCTGCTCTATCCCACTCCCTGTTTTTGGGCTTCTTCCAGAGCCATTGCTATAATGGTGAGAGACTGCACCTGGCAAGAGTCTGCATCACATTGTGAGAGACTGGCATCAACACCATTCTTATGGTAAAATCATCCATTGTATAGTAGAATCAATTTCATTTTCCTTATGGAAAGGAATACCATATTTTCATTATGGAAAGCAAAACTCATTTTATCTTGGTCAGATGAAGAAGGTCAAAATTTCGTACTTAACATCACTTGTTCCACAACACCGTATTTTTATGACCATGCATCTGCTTGTACTATAAACTGCCACTGAGTGCGACATTACCTGAAATGATTTAGGCAAGATACAAAAAATGCCTAGATATAACACTACATTCTGAGGTGACATACGCTGTGCCAAAATATTTGTAGTGAAGGGAAGATAACTCAAGTAATCAATCACTTCCCATACCTGGCATTTTTCTTCTAAGGACACCAGTACTTCACGCAGCACAAAAAAATTTTGTTACATGTTGAAATTCAAGAAACAGGCTGTTTGCTTTACCATCTATTTTATCCTTTTTATTGTTAAGACAGAGCAGTTTTAAGCTTATTTTGACAAGGTTATCAAGTTCTAGAATCTGGAATTTTATATATCCTGTCTTCCAAAGCAATATAGTTGTTTAGAGGGGTGCACTTTTGATGGGGAGATTGAAACATGGTCTTTTGAAAACTGGTATCATCAATAAAATTAACATTTAATCTCATCTTTACTGTATTAATTGGCAGCATCATTTATTTTCCCCATGGCAAATCTTATTATAGTCAGAGTTTCAAGAGAATATTAAACTCATTTGGTATTTTTTTCATTTAGATTAACCAAGTGATTAATCTCAGATTAATCTCAGAATGAGACACAAAAAAAGCTAATTGATACACACTGCTATGAGCTATGCATATGATAAAGTAGGCATTAATTCAGCTTAGTAAATATAATATATGTGTTTCCAGTTTCGAATCTGGAATTGACATATTCCAAAGTGAGAACTTGAAAAAATGATAGAAGATACTGTAATTTTGTAGAAATGTACCCCAGCTTCCTTGCATTAGCAGTGGACACACCCACATATTTTTTGCACATTGTATTAATACTGTAGATGTAGTTCAATATTCAGGTTCTACACAAATGATATTTACTTCAAAGCAACAGATACTGTTGAATTTAAAATAACATCGATTTTTCTGCATAGTGTTGAAAAGTTCAGTCTTTTCTGGTGTTATCAAAGGAATGACAGTGGTAGATATGGAGCCAGCACCTGTTTGAATCTGAGTTGGTTCACAACAGCTAATTGGAGTCAAGGGTCTACAAATACACTCACCTGCCCAGAGACTCATCTAATTTAGAAACTTTTCACTGTCTGAGAAAAACCCACTTGATTCCCTCTGCATGCAGCTTGTGAACTTATATCTAAAGAAAGCTGAGTAGGTGGGTTTAGAGTACCCTGTCTGAGTGTTTTCACCTGCTTTGTGTTGCCAAGGAAACTATTTCTGTCTGTTTACATTCACAATAGCAATCTCATTGAATTCTGAATTTCTGATATTTTTTGACTGAAGCAAAGCATCATGGAAGAGTAGTGGTGAGACACAAAGATACTACAAGAAATTTAATGGAAAACAGGAAAAGCTTAAAAAGTACATGTTTAATTATTAATTCTGTATTATTTGAACTTTATATTTGAAATTACAAGCAAGTTAATATGACTTCTACATACAAAATCATAAGAGAGAGTTCACAGAGTTACTGCAACTGCTCCCAAACACAGTCTTAATACTTCTATTTAAATCACTGTTTTTAATACTAGAATTATTAGAAGCTTTTTAAATTTCAGATTTGTCTTCAGAAAAATGTTGATTCTACTTTCTGATTCTTTCACTCAAATATACAGTTACACAGATTTTTCATTTTGGATTTTCAATTTATATTTAAATAATTATTTTAATGTAAATATTTCCAGTCCTTTAAATCAGCTCCTACCCATAAGCAGAAATTCAAAACCCACAGTAAGAAACATAAATGCTCAAATCTGATTACAGCTCTATTTTATGTGAGCTTGACTGTAATTAGGTGCTTCCCAGTTTAAATCTCCAGCCTTCTTATAGAAGGCTGTAAATATATGTAAAATATCATGTGAACTTTTCCACTGTGAAAAGTTTGCACAGATGCACGAAGACTGATAATTTAAGGATGGAAGAATTTCTAGATTCCTTCATTCTCTTCATATCTCAAGAGCAACCCAAGCCTTCCATGTGCAGAAACAACCAAAGAGAGGCTATGTGTTTCTTTGGCATAAAAGAACTCTCAGCTCACTAGTTGTTTGCTTATTTAGACACACTCTGTATGTCTAAAAGAGTCCTGTGCCAGTAATTTGCTTAAAAAGTCCCACATAGGTGTATCCACAGGACTTCTCTCTGTAGGCAGGAATACACCTTAAATGAAAAAGAGAGGTAAAAGAAGTAAAATGAATAAATGCTGTTACTTACCAGAAACAAAAGTAAATTGTTTTATGTAATGAAGCAATATAAATAGAACATAAATATCTAAGTGGCAATAAAAACTAGTGCCATACCATGGAAGTAAATTTGCATTAAAAACTAGTTTTATCTAAACAATTAGCCAGGGAGAAAATATTTTGAGAAAAACAATCCAAATATCCAGAGGGAACAAAGGTTTATAAGACCTAGGAACTTGAAGATTGGTCACTCTACAATACAGTTATATATTTATTCCTTTACATATTTTTGTTTCTTTTCCTTGCTTTCAATCCCTCTTGGGTGATTCTGTGAACACATTCAGGGCCCCAGTGAAGTCCACAAGATACTGTGTATACTTCCAAGATCACCAGTACACTTCTACCAACTATCACAGGGTCAGAGCCTTAGTACTTTGAATCATTGCCTTAACACATACCTAGAGCATACAGACCTGCTTGTGAGGCAAGTTAGTCATTAAATCGATTAATATGTTGGTTCTTAAAGTAATACATAATATGTGGATAGATCAAGTTGCTCCAAAAGTAGTGAAAGCCAAAAAATGGGGTTTACTTAATGAGACAGGTAGGTTGTTGTACTATCATCAATACAGAAATGGCAATGATACCTTCCAAAGCTGACCAGTCAACATCTTTTACTCCTTAGCTGTTAGGTTCTACGTAGGAAGCCATGGTTAGGGATACCAAATAACACACAAAACTTAATGAGGTATTCTGACACCACTTACTGTTCACACTGCAGTTATGTTTTGTCTCCTTCCTACAAACCTTTCTACTTATCTGATGTTACACTGACATCTGAAAACCTGTTTTTTTTCCTATTGACCAAAACCAAATACTTATTGAAGCTAAAAGAAACTGGCTGCAATCCTACGAACTTTACTGGATAAGAACAGTCCTTCTGAAATCAACAGGACATTTTAGATTTTGAAGTGTTACAAGACAAATGTCTCAGAAATGTTCTATATTTCTACATTGGCTTTAATGTCTCTCATCTCCTCTAGTCAAGCTCAGGTTATCAGGTTCAAAACTGGAACAGCTATATGAAATCGTAAGGTGCATAATGTAAAAAAAAGATTAAACTGGACAGATACAAAAGCCCTGTCGGATTTTAAAACCTAAGACATTTGTTTGGGCAGAGATTACTTAAAGAGTGAAATTTCCAAATGGTACTGAAATTTAATGCTGAGATGCCAAAGTTTTTGGAGCAGGCAAATTTTTCTGTATCTATTCACAAAATTAATTAACAAATTTATACTTATTAATTTGCTCTTTCTTGTTTTTATGTTGTTCTTCCTTTTGCTATGACAGGGCTAAGGAAAAGATAGCATGTCTTCCCTAGTCCCGAAAAAATTACTTTTGGAAAACTGATTTCTTTAGTAAAAAGCTGTAGAGATTTTTGAATCTTCTTTGAACAAAATGGAAATAGGAATCTTTAACTTCATCTCCAATGATGAACTGAAACTCAGTTTACATCTGTGACAAGTCACTACTGTGACAATTAGCATGCCTCACTGCACTTTGCTGCACCCCAAATTTATATGATGCAGAACACCATACTGAAAACTTCTATCTAAATAAAGACAGAACTCTTAATAAGGAAATCTCATCGGTTTCTAAGCTGGTGGTGTACATTTGGAGTGTATGGACAGTTTGAACTGATTTGGGCACAATGAGCTTCAGGACGCTTTCTGGAGTTCAACCACCACTGAGTACAGGTGAAGCAGCAATACAGGACAGCCATGTTTTTATGTTCATAGCTTTATAACTTTTAAAACTGAGGCCTAAAAATTTTCTTTAACATGTTATGCTCAACACTAATATTAAATTGCATAACCAGTAGTTCTTTTTCCCTTGGGTATGTATTAACGATTTATTTTTTGCAGATAAGTGCACAAATAAGATTACCTTTTGCAAATTGCTCCTTATTCTGTTACTGGTAATTTTTATAATTCTGCAGTGTAAACAGATGCTATTTTCCACTACATATTCAGCAGTAATGAGCTAATTCAATGTGTTAAAAACAACAAAAGATCCTCAAGAATGAGCTATTTACTTCAATATTCCAACCTCCTTGGAAATCTGTGTTGAAATTACCCATGATAGGAAGTTAGCAAATTACTGTAGAAGCCCTGTTGCAAAAGAAGGACTTTAGCTCATTTATTCAAATCCCAGCTATGTTCTGTTTATCTTCCTAACATGCATGTTCTCCATCATATTGATCCAAAAGTTATTTTTTGACCACAGCTAATATACTTCATTACATTTCCTGTAACAAAACAATATTTGGGCACGAGTTTTACAACTGTTTCAACATCCATGCTTATGAAATCATTATACACCAAAATCTAGAAACAATGAACCATGATATTTTCCTTGCCCTTTGGAAATTGCAAGGACCTCCTTGCTATGAAAGAGAGAAAAATAAAACCAAAACAGAAAGCAAACATGTTAAGTTTAGATTGTGTGGGTGAAATTCTGGCATCACTTAAGTCAACAGAAATGCTGACATTTATTTCACCCTGGACTGGCAATTGAAAGCAAGTGCAATACTCCATCTGGACACAGTGTGAGGAATTTAAAGATGGATGGACAGCCTTTGACTAAGCCAACAAAACCAAATGGACATCACAGAAACACATCAGCTGAGAAAAAAAAGTTGTGTTTTCACCACAGAACTGTGTCATAAGCAACTCGGAATATGCTAAACACTTACCCTCACTATAGCATTTTTTTTAGTAACTGCATCATATTGGTTGGCTCTTTATATTAATACTCAGATGCTACTGGTATTTCAAGCATAAATACAAGCTAAAGAATAGTGAAAAATAAAAATTAAGAACACCAGAACAACTTAGCTCAAATGGAAATTACTTGGTTTGTTTTTCTGCTCTTTTTCACTAGGTTTTACTTAACACTGCTAGAGACAACCACAGGAATATTTTCCAATTTCTTTTATATTCCAGCAAACCTGTTTGAAGAAGATAATTATATGTGTATTTATTTATTTATTTATTTATTTATCGTTACACACACAGCATGGGAAAGCTGCCATCTCACCAGAAGTGTAACATTAGATGGAAAGCTTTCCAGTGTGGAGTACACTTGAGATAGAGAGATAGATAGATAGATAGATAGATAGATAGATAGATAGATAGATAGATAGATAGATAAATTGATCCAGCTAACATCCAGCTATAACAGATACACAGTTTTGTCAGAGAGACATAATCCATTGTCCTTTTTCTAGTGGTTTGCAAATAATTTGTTCAGAAGTTTATGGACAGATATAGAGATACAATGCATATCAGAAGCACCACATAATGCTATCTAGGGAATATAACATCAGAAGAAGGCAGATAATCATTAGACTTCTCAGTCTCAAATGAATTTGTGAGACCATTTTTCCATTTTAGATAATTTCCTACTTTTGATCCTGGAGCTAGATTACATCTGAGTCCATCTCATAATAACAATACAAACAAAATGTAACAAAAATAAATAGAATAACTCAATTTATCTCCCAAAGAATGTGCTTTATAGTATAAATAATGTCAAGAATGACTGTTATTCTGACATGAATGAATCTTAGACCAAGAAAACAAGGACCCTACCTTGAAAAGACCTTAAGGGTGCGAGTTCAGACCATGGATTTGGAAGGGCAATAACAGACAGCAAACGTTGCTATTGTAAAAGCAAGGAATTGCAGGTGTAGGTTCCTATGATCTACCAAATTGTGACAAATATTGCCAGTAAGTTATGTAAATCTGCCTGAGGCAAATTAACTTTCCTGAGACAAGTCAACATTCCCAGGGCATCTTCCTGGCTTTCAGAGTTAATGGCTGGAACCATGTCATCCCTGTGCCTGTGCATGTCATTCTCCTCAGAGCCTGGTGAGGCCTCCACTCCCAGCTTTGGATGATGTGCCTCTGTGTGCCATCTCCCCCACCAACCACATCATAGAATTGGAATGGCTTGAGTTGTAAGGAATCTTAAAGATTTTCTATTTCCAACAGCCCTGACACGGCCAGGGACAACTTCCACTACACCAGATTATGCAAAGTCCCATCCAGCCTGGCCTTGAACACTTCCAGGGATGGGCCATCCACAACTTCTCTGTTCAAGTGCTTCACCACCCTCACAGTAAAGAATTTCTTTCTAGTATCTGATGAAAACTTGAGTTCTCTCAGTTTAAAGCCATCCTTCCTAGTCCTGTCCTTGTAAATAATCCCTTTCCAGCTCTATTGTAGGCCCCCTTTAGGCACTGGAAGACTGCAATAAGATCATTACAGAGCCTTCTCTTCTCCAGACTGAACAGCTCCAACTCTCTCAGCCTGTCTTCACTGGAGAGCTGCTCCAGTCCTCTGGTCACTTTCATGGCCCTCCTCTTGACTCCCTCACTCCAGCAAGTCCATGTCACTCTTCTTTTGGGGGTCCCAGAGCTGGACATAGCACTCCAGGTGGGGTCTCACCAGAGTGAACAGAGGGGCAGAATCTCAACCAGTTGTCTGCCTGGGCTACAAATGTGTATTAACAGGTCATGCTGAGCTCCTCATCCACAAGTATCCCAATTTTCCTGCATCGTTCCTAGGCTACCTGTCCTTCCTTTTACTCTGTAGGCTTCCTTTCTGTGTTTTGCATTTCAAATACAAACTGTATATTACTTCCAGCCGAGAGGTTTAAGATGTATTAGCACCTTCAGGCCTACAGAAGATAATTCTAACAGGTTACTTTAGGCAGACAACTGGCCAGGAATATAATCAGGAGCTTTCAGGCTACGCCAAAGCATTGACTAGTCCAAATATGGTAGGAGGACAAGCTGCTCCCTGCGAACAATGGATTAAATCTAGAGCCAAAGTGTTTATTCAGTCACATGCAAACATCTTTCAGTCAGTCAAACAGGTCTATGACTTTTACAGGTTCAGGAACATGGGTCTAAACTCCCCTGATATTTTATAGGAGAGACCCTCTACCTTCTTTATCTGATCAGACAGACCACATCATTGGCTCTGCATATTACCACAGGAGGCAGCAACAGAATTTAATCTCTATGTTTTCAGAAAACGTGCAGATGTGGCACTTGGGGACATGGTTTAGTTGGACTTGATGGTCTTTGAGGTCTTTTCCAGAGATTTTTTTTTAATGCTTCTAGGATCCTGTGATAATATGTCTGAATGTGTGGTTATCTACAGTACAAGAATTTCAGAAAATGACTTGATGTTAATGATAAAATCATCATCCTATGAATTTATCTTTTGGTGCTGATAAAAGAAAATTATGCTTCTCCCCCAGCCAAATGTCCTCAAGGGCCAACCCATCACTTACCAGTTATCACCCCTTATCAGGTTGAAAATGCATGTTTGCACACACCAAAAGGAGCTTTCAGTGAAACACCAGGAGCCCCTGCCTTATCCTAAATGTAATACATGTTCTATAAACAATATACTGAAACAAAATGAGCCACTGTTACCCACTCAGCCAAGGAATATCCTGCTTCATAGCCACAGTTTGTTGTGAATATAGGTACTCAATTAAAAATGCATATTTAGAATTGGTGGGACCTCTTTTTATAGAAAAAAGCAATCAGACCCGCAAAATACAGATTCTAATGACTGCAACAATCAGCTTCAATATTTGAATTATAATTCACAGTATAATTACTCTAAGTTGCTACACCTCATCACTGTGAATCGATCTCTTACTATTTGTGTCAGGAGCAGTCATAACAAATTGCCAACATGAGGACATCAGTGGCCGTGGTGGGAAAAGTAGGTAAATATTTTTTGGCCTTCATTTTCCAGTTCAGGGAACAGCGAAATCAATATCTTTTGGATACATGTAGACTTTCTGAGAAAGATAATATACAATCCTTGCAAATTTTAAAAATCCAGATTTAAGTCAGTTACCCATTTGAACTATTCTAGAACTGCTTCTCTCATCATTCCTTACGGCAAATACCAGAAAAAAGCTAACTGATAGACTTTAGGCACCTTAATTTTGGTACAGGTTTTAGTAGTGAGTGAGAAAAAAACTATTAATCAAGGCTGAATTTGGAGAAGATCTGAATCCTAAGTAACCCCAGCTGAAGAATGTCTGGATGACAAAAATCCTCCCAGCTGAAAAAAAGGGAAAAATACTTGCACTGGCCAGGGTCATGTATTTCAATATTTGAAGATTATGTCTTCAAGCCTTTCTACGCTGTGGACTTGGACACACTTTCTTTGGGATGACTTCTCGGGTTTCAACCAATATCTTTATGATCATTCAGCATTAACAGTTCCTGGATGGCTCTAATCATTCTCCCACTTTACTCTGCCACCTGAAACTTTCCATTTCTCAAATCACCCCTTTCTGTCACTATATCCCAAATGTTAATCATGAACTATGACAGAACCAGAGTCTCCTTTCTGTCCACGTATTGGTGGCCTACTCTGCATCATCACACCTGTTACTCAATGCTGTTTATTTCTTTCTTCTCTTATATAGCTCCTTCTCCCTCTTGCATACCTTAGAACAACACACCTCAGTGTCTGGACCACAACCTCTGCTTTCTCAATGCAGTCCCTCCTCCTCATAACTGCTACTGCTGAATGTCACTGCATCCTGCTGCTCTCTTCTCCTGAATATCTGTCCTCTCCTTATTTCTTGCCTTTTTTTTTTTTTTGGTGGCAGCATCATCTCCAACAGCAATAATTTAGCACAGGAGAAGCTAATAAATATGTAAAGATCACAAGCTTCTCTCTGTGTTTCATGCCATGGTGGCCTACCTTGCTAATAAGGCTGGTCTCACCAATCAGGTCGTGGGGCTCAGACTCTAGAAGAATAGCCAGATAACCATTTTTACTTATACATGGCGCTCATTTTCTTAGCTGTCCTGTGAAGGAAGTTTTATTCTTACAGCCTTCTCAAGCACGGAAGACATACAGATTAGGCATGTCAAATAATTTTAGAATAAAAATCCTTGCCCCTGGAAATTACACAAAAGAAAGTACTGTTAAATGCATAAAAAAAAATCTTCATTCCTCCAGTGTCCAAAATGTTAATTATTTCCATATACTCCATGTTTTCTGACATCTTCAGACATTCTTATTCATTCATTGCTGCTTCCCAGAATGTGTTTACATTAGAAATTTACTTTATTACAACTGTTTATCACTACATATGACTCTGGTGTGAAAAACATGCTAGAGAATAAAATGAATAATGACAGGTAACTTGTGGTGGGCTATTTGGCTAGAATTGTGTTAGTGACAACCCATTAAAAATCTCTATTTAATAACAAAAAAATAATTTTCTATCCTGTTATTATAGTGAGTGATAAGAGTCTTTGAAAAGGTAATGTAGATCGATGCAAAATAAAAATTATGCCATATGCTCAGATTAATTACTGAACCATAAAAATAAACACATTGTCATTTTGGAAGAACAACTTCTATGCACGTGATGAAATTCTGTATCTGGCAAAAAAGGTATTCAAGCAGAAAGAATATAAGGACTGAGGCTCAGTGATTATTTGATTTGCAAGTTATTGCTTTTATCATCAATTTAAATAGAAACAAAACATCTGAGAAAATATCCTGTGGTTTTAAAATTACTGCATATACAACTGGCTTATACAATTATGACATTTAGAGATGCTTTGTATTGATGTGTAGACTAAGGTGAGAGATAATAATGCGGCAGTGTCTGCAGCTAATGAAAACATAACACCTTCTATTGGGTGGTGTGGCTCACTGCAAAAAAGCAATATATCACTGTCCTGAAAATGACCAGCAGGTATAGGAAAATGAGCTATTGCTAATTAAACCTTTTATGTAAAAACATGATTGCTAATCAAATCTTTATTATCCCACACTGTCACATTCTTTCTTCTTCATTTACACTTCATCCTGTAGTCCTTGAAGTATCAGATTTATGCTTGTCTTATAGGTTATGTTTTTTTGGCATTGTGAAAGGACAAACTAATCTAAATGATTATTTAGAAAAGATACCTAAAATAAAAGAGTGACCATAGGTGAAAAAAGAATGGTACACTTAAACTACATATGAACATTCTGACAGGTAATTAAAAGTCATATTGAAGTTACTAGAAAAACAGAAAGTGTTTCCTCAAGCTGAAATTTCACCTTTCTTGTGACATCTGAAAATCACCTTTATTACAAGGAAAGAAAAGTGTCATACAGTAATGACCAAAATATAAGAAGAATCCCTTAAAGAATGCTTTAGTTTTTAATTATTTAATTGCTATGAAATTTGCTATAAAACTTTCATATAAATTGAATACTGAAGATTAATATTAACCAAATATCTGATTAAAAGCCAACAAAATAGCTTTTATAAAAATTCTGGACTAGCATATAGGAGTACTAGTGAAGTACCACATAACAATTCTATTTTTAATTTACATAGTTACAATTATTGCAATATTTGTATAATGAAAAAGAACATAAGATATTTGAAATAGAAAAGCATTCTTCTATCATGTAGGGAAAGATCCACTGAACTTCTTATTTTTGTCAAAGAAATAATAAAATCAAAGCAAGCACTGACAATTTCATTACTCTAAATGTAAATTAAAATACTTCAGACAAAAAGATTGAAGGCAAGTGATTCTCCCACCAAGGGATGATTTTCACTTGTCTCCAGGTGTAACATTATGTGTGCTGATGGGCTGATCAACAGAACAGAACTTCTCCCCAGCTATAATCAGAAGTGATTGATGGTTAGGACAAAAAAGTTGATTATCATGACAAGTCCGCTGATGCAGAGAAAATAGGCTATGCTGGGGAAAGGATAAAACCTGTTCAGAGACTACCTTCTAAAATCTCCTTCCTAAGGAATAAAAAGAAACATTTATGCCCATCAAAAAATTGCTAACATAAATTAATTCAGTACATTTGCTATGCATCTGTATCTAAAGTTATCCCACCACAATACAATGAGACCCATCTAAATACGAAACAGAATAAAGCCTTGTATTTTTAAAATCATACTTTGAGATCACCTCATGAAACAATTATATATATGAAAGTACCTGTATGCTCTACCAGTAGACCATTACCTCAGTTTAAATACATGTTTTGAATTCGTAATTCAGCTTTTAAGGGTCATGGGGGAGTTAGGTGTAAGTGCCATATTGAATTCTTTGCTGAAAAGAAGTCCCCTTTAGCCATTTAAAACCTTGAAAGACTTCATGTTCAATTGAGCTTAAAAAAAAAAAAAAATGCACAAGTGTGGGCAATACACCCTCAAAAGTATAGTTCAAATATGTGCTTTTTTTCTTCCAATATAAGGCTTTTAAAAGGAGATATTAAGTTGCACTTCCACTCCTTCAGAGGATAAGGCTCACAGCTGTTAGCTCTGGTGTAAGTAAGTACCCAGAATAGCACTATCTCCAGAGACTGTAAAAGACATGAGAGGAGGGATAAAAGAAGTTGGGAGCTGAAAAAAGTCAGGCCTGAAGGTTCTGAAGTGGAATTTGTTTACATCAGGGGCAGTTGTGTTTAATAGCAATTCTTTCAAAAGGAAACATTATATATGCTACAAGAAGAGGCTGCACAGATACAACGGAGAAGAATATATTACCGGTACGTCAGGGATTGCAAATTTACTAACCAAAAAGAGAAAAAAAAAGGTGTCCAGAGTCTGTGTAACAATATTTGGAAATATTTTATGGGTGTTGGAAGAGAGTATCATCAACCAAAGCCAAGTATAAGCATAAATTTACTCTTAATGAATTTTTAGAAGAATTGGGGGGGCTGGGCGGGGGGAGGAAGCTTGATGAAAAATACAATTTGCTGCACGTTTTCTTCACTCTACTCTTTCTGTAAACCAGACTGGCATATACCCCTGTCTTTTCATCTTTGGGTTTTTTTATTTCCTTATCAGTGCCTAATAGAGTGAACCAGGAGTCACTGATTGGTAACTGGAAGCAGACAATGTTTTGACATTTTTACAGTGAAATCTGTTATCTGCCCCTACTATTAATAATCTAGAATCTCAGATTCTCTACTGCATGAATTCTTAAATAAATGTGCATGTAAGAACTTATAACAGACAAAAAAAAAAAAATGCTAGATGAAGACTGCACAACAAAGAATTTAAAATTAGTATTTAAGTGAGGACTTGCTATTGGAAAGTGGTTTCTGTAAAGAGTCTCCAGCACATTTATTCTTAAATTTCAGTTGCTTATTAGAGTTGACTGACTCACTTTGCACATTGACTGAAGAAGCTGACAGGAGAAAACTGCCTCAAGTACAAGTAAGTGTAGAGCAAGAAGTGAAGAGTTTTCTCTCCTTGTACCTTAAACAGGAAGACTTTTCCATGAATGTCACAATAGAGAACTGGAAGAGGGTCTTCCTTTTCCCTCTTTTATACTGTCTATCTTTTCCCCTGCCTATACCAATTCCCTCATGTATAAAATGGTATTTTTCAATGTACAGTTAAAAAATACTGAGCATTGTCTTCTTTCCCACAATTCCAACCAAAGACTTCAAAGAAGCTCTGGTTAGCCTCTACCTGCCCGACTTTAGCATTTGAATTTCATTTGCATGTTCCTCCATCCTCCTCCAGGCACAAAATCTTTCTGACTCTGTTGTAACCCAAAGAATGTAGTTACAGGACCAAATCCATTAAAACAACTGGAAACATATTTGTAATTTCTCTGGAAGACATCTCAGTGAGTAACAGATAATCAGCTGAAAGCAGATTTTGGAAGATCTAGGGCCTATGAGACCATTTAGGTCTGCATCCTGCCTCCCAGTATAAAGTTTTCTGATACATTATTATATATTAATTTAATAATTTCTGAGAGAAAGGAAATTTCTGACAGTAACACACACAGATGTGGCGGGAAGTTGCTTTTATTTCAAACTTTCTGTCTTATTAACTGTGATCACCTCTGCCTTTCCCTCAGCTCTTTACAGTTCTAGATCCATGTCCACCTGAAATTAAAACTTGGCCCCAAAAGGGCAAATACTGCAACCATTTTCTTCAGTGCCAGAAGCAGAAACCTTTTAAACTAATTTGTCTTCATATTCAATGTCAGAATACTGGTCATTAATCTTTTGCTATTTATAAACAGGACTATCAGAGAGAGCAATTGCCTATTCACATATAATTTTTGGCAAATCTAGTAATTTAAAAGAGATGTCAAACCTTCTGCACACTTGACTGGTTTTATCAAAATAAGTGAGAGCTTTGAAAATGAAATAACCTAATAGGATGAGCAGAGGTAGGAAGCAAGAGCTGCCAAATGAAAATGAAAAAGTTTAAGTTTTACATAATCTAAGTCCTACACAGCAACACCTGATGATCAGCTGAATGTTTCAATCTCTCCAGGATCATGTTCCTATAGTGACTCTGATATTCACCTGACATAAACATTAGACATTTCTCCTCAACCCTGCTTGTTCAGGGACCAAGTAGCTGAAAGTATTAGATTTTCTTTTCTCCTGGATATATGGAATAGTTTAGATTAGAAAAGACATTTAAGATCGAGTCCAACTGTTCACCCAGCATTACCAAGTCCCTAGGTACAATATCTACCCATCTTTACCTTGAAGGATGGTGAGCCAACTACTTCCCTTGGGAGCCCGTTCCAGTGCTTCATTTAGACACTCTCTCTTGTACTGCCACTGCTGAATGTGACTAGAGAGTGAATTTTGAGAGGAAAGTGTAAGTCTTGTAATATGAACACAGGGAACACCAAGGCACTCCATCTCTCCCCACCAGCAACAGCCTGACAAAACAGCTGACATTAAGAATGTGCTTTCTTAAAGTTCAGTCACTTAAAACCTTCTTCTTTCCTACTGCCTTCTTGACCTCAGGCAATGTCCCAGTGGGCCTGATACCCCCAGGCTGCTCCACATTCTGGAACAGGACGGATTTTCTAGACAGAATAGGTTACTTTCATTAAAAGACAGGAAATAAGGACAAGGATTATCAAGAGTTTGTGTAGTGAGTTTGTCTAGAGAACTCCACAGCTTGCACACCACACAGAGACCACTCACAGCAGTTACTGAGGGTCACACAAAATATTTAGATTGCTGAAAGTTCTTAAGAGGCAAAGTAATAGTCACAACCTTAAGATATCAGAGGGCTCAGTTCAACACCAAAAGTGCTCCAAAACTACTCTGGAGTTCAAACATCAAAAGTACTTCAAAGCTAAAGAAGGTACTGTGTCAGATATGAATAATTTCTGCTTCTAGGTTGTACAGATTCATAGAACTACTGTATAGAAAGTGAAAATTATGGGAAAAGTACTTTATACAACAAAAGGAAATTAATTATACTTTCTACTTAAGCATTTTAGAAATGCTTTAAGAAACGAGAGGTTATGTGAAAATTTATTACTACTCTTAAATCCAGATTATTCTGGAATTCATGATCTATAAATTAAGTTACTTATTTCCTACATGAAAAAGTTTACATATAAGCAAATTAAGATTATTTTCTTTCAAAATAAAGATTAAAAAAAATGAAAATAAAAATAATTTTTAAAAGCGTGAATGCTCTAGTATGGGAGACACCAGACCTGCACAGGATCTGACTGCAATTCATATTACAGTCTTTAAAACTATGCTCTAGGAAAGAGGAGGTAATGCTTCTAAAATGTGCAGGCTAAGCCTACAAAACCAGACTCCACTGAACATCATACTGGGCAGAGTACGTACCAGGTTGTTTTCAAATTATTCACGTATACAGTGTAAGTGCAAAATATTCAGTGCTATTTGACTAGACTATTGGAATGCCAAAAAATCAAATAATGAAATATTTTGCTAGCAATTCTTTACAGTTTCTATATTGTATTGATGCAAATGCCAGTATCCCATGGAAATCACCACACTAATCACTTTCTGTGATTACTTGCACTTTATACAGTGAATACCATAGGCCAGTACCTCTGGAAAAATATCCCCTTTGAGTGTATTTCCATTCTGACTCACATTCTGATATCAAATAAACAGCATGTGCAATTCTGCAACTGGAATCAGCATTTGTTTCTCCTTACACTTAGCTCCATAGTACAGGAAATGTGGACTATTAGAAAGAAGCAGAATATATACAGACAGTTACAGAAATATATAAAATATATATATACATGAATGAGTTAAATCTGGCTGAACTTTTATTCTTGTTCAGGTACAACTTCTGCAGTCAATACTATACCCTCATATAGTAATACTGATTTTAAGGGGATGCTGAGCATCTGTAAACATTTACATAAAAGCATCTCCTTAAAGAACTAGGCTGATGAATTCATATAACACAGGCACATTGGTTTGGCAAGACAAAAAATAAAATGCCTAAAGATAATCTATCAATAAATAAATAAATCAATCAATAAATAAAGGTGCTTGGTGGCTAATAATACCTGCCAAAAGTGACTTTGGTTAAAAAATCTGAGTATTACAATTCAAGCAGAAATTATTTGGTTTATACTAAACCAGGATTCTAAATGTCTAGCTTAATTGTAAATCTGAATCTAACCCATAATTGGAAGCACAACAAGACATGCAAAGAGTAAGACTCTGTGGTTATAGCCACAAACAGAACAGTGAATGAGACAAATAGTACTGATTGCTTCAAATACCATTTAAGCATATCTTTGGAAATTGAAAACCAACAGATTTCAAATCAGAAGGGTGAAATGCTAAATAACTTGTAGCATTTGACTGTACCAGCCTTTCCTGGTTCTTAATGGACCAATATTTCAAAGTTCCCCTCTCTTTTCAAGACAGAGGCCACAGGCCAGCTATGACAGTCATTGGGCATGGATGAGGAATGAAGCTTCTATTATACCTTCCAAAACACAGAGAGATATTTGTAAATTAATCAAGCACGATGTCATATAATCCCTCTCTCAGGTGTGGGATTACACTCACCATTTCTTGTCCATCCTCAGACATGGGTGCCTAATTTGTGAACACTCTCTGCCAACAGGCACCCCTCAACTGTCCCTATGTGTTTCCTTCCAGAAATTCACTACCATTACAGCTAAAATTGTTTCACGAAGCAGTCCAACAAAAATCTTTTAAATCAAATTAATCTAATTAGTCAAATTTACTTATCTATCAAAACCAAGGAACACAGAGATCAATTGGTCACTGAACTCTTACTAACCCCCTTTCAGATATGGATAACCTACTATATTTTCCTGTATATTTTTTGCTGTACATCTATCCAGTTCTTTCTGCTTTCCCTAAGAGAATTTTTTTCATATCTTGTCATACTAGTGGGTGTGTTCTAAATTCTGCAACTAATTATGCTTTTGTTGGAGTGTGATGACCACTGTTACAAATAATTCTTCACCCGAGGCACTGCCAATTTAAAATCATAGAATCATAGAATAGTTTGAGTTGGAAGGGACCTTTTAAAGGTCATCTAGTTTAGCACCTTTGAAAGAAGCAGGGCCATCTTGAACTAGATCAGGTTGCTCAGAGGTCAGTCCAACCTGACCTTGGATATTTCCAGGGACAGGGCATCCACTACCTCTCTGGGAAACCCATTCCAGTGTTCTATCACCCTCATTTTAATAAACTTATTTCTTATACCTGCTCTAAATTGACCTTCAGGTTTAAAACCATTACCTCTTGTCCAAAAGTTTGTTCCCATCTTTCTTCTAAGTCCTGAAAGGCCACAGTAATCCCCACTGCATTCCCTTCTCCAGTCTGAACAATTCCAACTCTCTCAGCCTTTCCTCACAGGAGAGGTGTTCAAGCCCACTGATCATCTTGGTGTCCCTCCTCTGGACCCACTCCAACAGGTCCATGTCTTTCCTGTGCTGAGGATCCCAGTGCTGAATGCAGTGCTCGAGCTTGGGTCTCAAAAGAGTGGAGCAGAGGAGGAGAATCCCCTCCCTTGACCTGCTGTCCACTCTGTTTTGGATGCAGACCAAGACTTGATCTGCTTTTTGGGCTGCAAGTGCATATTGTCCAGTCATGTCCAGCCTCTATCCACAAGCACACCAGTCCTTCTCTGTAGGGCTGCTCTTGAATATTTGCTGTGGAATACTTATTGATAAATGTCATATTTGGGGGAAAAAATTATCATAGGATTAGTTGGGCGAGTTTGGTTTTTTTCTGCATTAGCCATCATATTTGGATTATGATTCACTATAATTTCTTTTTTGCCATTAAGCCCGACATTTACTCATTTTAGTACTTGTGCATTTACTTTTTCCAGCCTAAGCGCAATAGTTCATGCTTTTATTTACTGCACTTGTCAGAATTCCAGACTGTTTTCTCCAACTGGAGATAATTTTGGACTGAGATTTGGAACTTCCCACCTTCCATCAAGAGGCTGCCACCCTCCATCTAGATGTCAACCACAAAATTGGCATATGTACATTCCATTCTGTCAGGCACACTGCTAATGAAAAATTAGAGTAGCAGCAAGCATGGAAGAGACTCTTGCAAATCCCGACTTGTTGTGATCTTCTGTTTTGACAGGAAACCCTCAGCAACTACTCTCACTGCAGTTCTTCATTCTGTTTTGCAACCAACTTTTAATAATTTCACCTGGACCATATTCCCCTACTTACTTTACAGGACTGTCACATAGGACTGTATAAACCCTTGTTAAAGCCAAAATATGTCACATCTATTTATTCCCTATTATCCATTAGGCCAATTACCCTGTCAAAGGAAAAAATTAGATTCATTTGACGTGATTTGTTGTTGACAAATTCATGTTGACTGTTTATTATCGCCTTATTATACCCTAGGTTCTTACAAGTTGATACATTAATCTTTTGTTCTAGATATCAAGCATGGCCTAAATAGGATGTTAGTCCTCTGGTCCTGCTTCTTTCCCCACAGAAATTAGAACTACAGGCAAGTACTGCAGAGTTTTATTGCATCCTTATCCTCAAAAAAATCCTTCACTGTTGTTTTAGTGGAAGAGCACCTTTTGAATCCTGACAAATTTATACAGTGGAACAATATATCAATTCAGTGATACCTTTGTTTCATAGAGATGGCTAAAAATGAGGTAAAAACTCAACAAATGAGGACTGATGAGCACCCCTGATTTGCAGGGAAATATTACTACTGTTGCTATTTAAATCAAACAATAATTTCTGGCTCATATAATTGGAAATATTTTTTAAGTGTGTCATAATCAAATTCAAGTCCTGTGAACACAACAGAATGCTGCCCAACCTTTCTTTAAAGGCAAACTGGGTCATCACTCAGCCATCTCATTAAATGAGAGAGAAGAAAAAGGTAATCCTTTTGCAAAAATTGACCTTTAACTTCATCAAATAATAACATCAGAAATGTGGGCAAAGGAAGATCAAATACTCAAGGAAGGAAAATTCAGTAAGCATTTTTTTCCTTTTTTTCCAGGCCATAAGCAGAAAATTTACTCCTACAGCAACTTACAGGCACCTGAGTTATCCTACTGAGGTCAGCTGGACTTCATTTTACAGATACTTTTAGCAGATATTTAATGTTTGCTACGAAGCATGCATTTACTGCTGCAATAGCTCTCAGCAGCTGCAAACATCTAAGTGGCAACATAAGCACTTGCAGCTAAGCATATATTTAAATGTTTCATCTAAACTGAATGCACAATGTGAGTGTAAATAATATATCTAGATTTGTCTGAATTAAAAAAAAAAAAAAAAATTCTTGGAATGGACTCCACAAAACCTACCTCTGCTGTTCTAATGTTTTTTCTCAGCATGGAAAGGCTTTGGTTATTTGCACATTACTGCCTTACCTTGTATGAGATTTATTTTAAAAAGAAATACTGAACACAGCTGTCATGAAGATGTATAGATAACTCCTTTACAAAGAAGCTAAATGATTTTAGACTATTGTACTGCCTTTTCTCGTTTTTTTGAAATGGAATTTTGATACCACGTAACCAGAAAAAAAAGCTCTGCTGCTCTTAAAGAAATCTGTATTGAAAGGGAGAAAATTGTGTATTATATGCAAAAAAAGAAAAATACCACAGACCAGTTTTATAATATTTTCATAATATTGTGTAGCAGGCAAATGGAATTTCTATTCATTACTCTCTGATAAAACCTATCTCCCACATCTGATACTAGAGACATATTGGTAGAATAGACACAAAGCCTAGGTTCCTAGACAGAAAAGTTATTTATTGTTGCTAAGGATTTAAATCGTGTTCAACAAAACATGATGAAAATGAAAGGTAGGAATATTGAGTAAATGAAAACTTTTTTATGATAATAGGAGAAAGAATTACAATGTGTGTGCTTGCCATTCGTAGTAGAGGTATCAAAAAATGATAGCTAACAGCTCTTTTTCTTCAAAGCATTCTTTTCTTTGAATCCCAATATTAAATCTTTAGCACATTTTTGCTTCAAACATGGGTGGACATTTCAAAATTACCTAAGCAATGGAGGAAATAGCTCTGCCTATTCCTTTCACATTGCAGAAAAACATTCCTAAACTGCAGTGGAATTCTGACTACAAATTATTTCTTGAAAACCTCAGCAGAGCACTTTGTGATTTCCAGCAGTAATAACTATAAGCACTGGAGTGAGAAGAGACCATCATAAAGATATCCACAAATTGCCTCTGTGTGGTAGTGAAAAGGGGGAGAGATATCATTCCAGGTTAATCAATGGGTGGATTTTGGATCGTAATCTCTCCATAAATCAACACCGTGGTTGCTTTAAAACTTAGGTGAATATTAAAAATGGAAAGTGAAACATACTCATCAAGGAGGTCTCCCCATTCCACAGAGATAATATTGATCTATTAGAGAGAGGGAAGCATTAAACAACCTTCTGAACAGTATTGGCTATTTGAGTTCAAGCCTCTAACACCTGAAGGTGTGATAAATATCAGCTAGTCTTCCAAGAGTTTTCTGTGAACAGCTTAAATTAATAGATTCCTTCTGAAACCAGTTTTTGGACACTGTAGGTGATTCTAAAAATGGCCTCTGCTTCTTCCCTCTCTCTTCTTCAGAATCTTTTCTAAGAACAGCAGAAAAAGAGCTGTATGGCAGCAGAGTAGTCCTCTGAGTAAAAAGTAGCAGCGTCCACTGATGCCTTGTTTGTTTCTGTGCAGAGGGATTTTTACTTCAAACATTTTTTTCTGGAAAATGCCTAGATTCTCTCAGCTGGAAAATTTTCCACTCCACATTTCAATCCAAGTTGTGTAACTGCTAATGACTAAGTAACTTTACTGATGTGTTCATCTTGTCTTTTTCTGGATCTTTTTGCAGACAAACAAACAGTGTATCCGCTTTGAAAGGGGGTGTTTCACTCTGGTATGTAACATTGAAGTATCTGATGTCTCTTTCAGCTATATATACTATGTCTGGTTCAATGTGACATGCTTTTTCCTAAGACAAAGCTGAAAAAGCTGAAAATTTTGAGTGATAAATTGGGCTGCTTAGTTGGTAAGATCCACTGTGGCCCAGAAGTCTCCATCATCCCCTCCTCATGAATGACTCAGTATCCACAGTCCTAATTTTGGCATCTGGCTTCTAAATGGAAGAACCTAATTCGGCTCATCTATTTTTATCTGTGAGGGACATGACAATTCCAGAGTGTATTACCCTTCCTTGTACCACTCCGAGAATTATGTCAGTGTTAGAAGAGAAGGTGTCCATCCATTCAGTAAATGAACTAAATAACCTGGAGTCGTCAGTAAAATTAAGTATGTGATGCTGACTGGTCCGGAAATTGTGACTGAGATATTTTAAAAATTATTTCCAAGAGCTAAAAAGCTGAGAGGAATGAAAAGAACTCCATTGTTTTCACTCCCATGTGGGAAATCCCTAAAACTAGGCATCAAGGTTCAATTTAAGTTTTTGACAAACTCATGGCTTTGATAAATAATCAATAAATTAACAGTAGTACAAAATGTATATAAATAGTGGTCTGTAAAGAAGTAGGAGCACACAAGAATTATTTCACTTCTTCCTATGACTAAAATTAGGAAGGAACCTTGTGGACACTTTTTGGTTTGACCTCTCTCTAAATTCAGATCATTTTTATTCTGACAGAAGTAACTTTCATATTTAAATGAAGAAGTGCAATAAAGACAGGGGAAGATTAGTTTCCACTAGCAATGCCCATGTGAAGAAACTTCCCGAAGAGACTAGAATAGCAGAAGAAAATATGAAGAAAAGTGTTTCAGGTTTTGTCTGCATACACAGTGATTCCGAGAAGGAAATAGAAGAGTTAAAACCTAAGAGGCTTTTCTGTGACACAACAGGTATTACTTGGCAAGGAGCACCACAGCACAGCTTCCTTGGGTAATTATGGGAGACAGGTTTCCTCGGTGTATTAGAGACCATCTCCAGTTCAGCTTGCTCTGTTTCACTGCTGGAGGAATGACAGGATGCAAGGTAGGAGCCAACTGAAGGTAAACATACCCAAAACTGGTAGAAAAATTAGGATCCAGCAGATATACCAGCCTTATTAGCAGTAATGGATCTGTCAATTTTTCCTATTTACACTCAGTGCAGCACAACTGAAGTTGATGAGCTTACAGGGATATATTGGCAGGGAAAATCTAGCTGGGTGTATAAACACTACCAAACCATCGTGTTTCTTTGAAACATCTTACAGCCTTTTCATCTGCTGAGAGACAAACTGAAATCACAACGTTTCATTTAGGTTCAATTTATGAAAATTATGGCACATCCTAGAAGATAAGTACATATTTCTAATCTGATACAAAATGATCGACTTACATCAGAATTGAATCTCAGCTGGCAAATGTTGCATGATATGATTTGCTTTCTTCGATGAGGAAGAGGAACTCCAAATGTATGATTTATTACAGCTTTTTGAATTGGGTCCATCTGTGAAGAGAGAAGAAGAAAAATAAAAAGCTTTTGCTGTTCCACTGTGTGCTATATTATCTACAATCTCAAAACAGATTCTGCATCATGCCATACCATGATCTACAGAAAACTACTATTTTTCTTTGAAAACGAATATTTCTTCTTCATGCAGTTATACAAAGAGCTTACGCAGAAAGGAACAAAAAGTGTCATTAGATACTATTGAAATACATATCTTTAGTTCAATTTTATATACACCAATATCCCTTTACTGAAGAAAGGTAAAAGCTGTAAATGTTGAACAAGTTTGCCTATGCAAACACCAATTTGTGATTTTTATATCAGAGAAAAGATAGCTCGATAAATAAAACAAGAATATTTTAAATAAAATTACTAAGAAAAGGATTAATGAAAATGTGAAAGAATATTATGTACAAATAATTCCAGAATAGCACACAATAGCTCAGTATTATAAATAATTTTATATATATATATATAATTTAAAATATATTATAATATAATATCCCATGAACCAATAAATGAATCTCTTCCTTGAAACAACATCTACACAACTTATGAAAGATACAAATCCTCCAGAGATTATTTTCACAGTCATTTGGAGGAAACTATTTTGAAAAAACTCTGCTTTAAGGATGAATTTGGACATTTATGAAAGGATTTATTCTGAGCTGACTTTTACCAGAACACTGATCTGATAGTGCCTGTAAGTCAGGGTCCCTATAAAAAAAAATTACCATTTTGGCAGAGAATTTCAGAAAAAACTACTCAATGGTTTTTTTTACTTGGGGGATTGAAATCACGTTCCCAAAATTCATTTGAAAAAATGATTCTTACTTCTTTTTCACAAAAAACATTTGACAGCTACTTTAAAAATCTGGTAATAGCTTTGCAGCCACTTGGTTAAGCCACTGATATTTTTTATCTTTAAATTGTAAAAAACCACATATTTTGACTAATTCTGATAACCAGTATCCACAGAGCATAATCTGTGTATGTCGTGAAAAAAAACCCATCTCTTTCCATGCCCATGTCTCCATGATTCACTATTTTCTAGTCTGTTGGCAAAGGGTTATTTGATAAATAAAGAATCAGAGCTTTTCCTTAGAGTAATCAATTATTCATGAAATCTGTAATGGTAGACAGTCATGGCCTCTATTGCAGTGAATCCAGAACAGATCACTACAGAATTTTTGTATCACCTGACAGCTGTTCAGTGTCAGATATGAAAAAGGTCTTTAAATTAATTCCTGTTGAAAAGAAAATCAGATTGGTTAAAAAAAAAATTAAAAAATTAAACCGACACACACACAACCTCCCCCAGCCAAAAAAAAAAAAACAAAGAAACAAGGAAAACAGCAGAGCTTTATAGAATGGTAGAACAGACTGGAAAAATTCTCAGTTTGAGCATCTTCTTCAGTTTGATGTGAAACACCTCATACATTTGTGTAAGGATCTGCACAAAAGAACACAAACCCACCTAGAAACTAGGGATGCCACTGTAACATAACCCCAAAATAAAAGCAATGACTAAGGGCAGAGTATATCAAGCTCTGAAACACGACAGCATGTTGTGTAAGACTTTCTGCAGTGATCAAACCATGCCCTAGGAGCACTCATTTTACTGAGCAACATGATCTTGAAAAAGCCCCAAATCCAAAAATACTATTATATAGACCAGAAAGAACACCACTACGTAGTAAAGTAAATAAATAGTAATAGCCCTTCTTTTTTGACTGCTCCACTATCTGAGAGGTGAATTCTTATGCCACAAGAATCAATCAATAGACCTGTATCTTGCTATTTTTAACACTAAAGTATGACCTGGTCTTAACTGATGCTAATTCTGTGCTGTTTAAGTTTGGAGACATTCTGTTCCTTTTGCCACTGCAGCTCTAAAGTAATTAGGGAAACCTCAAGTTCAGATATATGGGTAATTCAGCACATGGTAACAAGAAACTGTGCATTCCTTGATCCAGTGTAACTGTTTGCCGTCACATTAATCACAGCTGCGAGATGCTTTAGAGAGTTTCTTTGTTCACTTTCTCAAGTTATGGCACTCTTCAGATAATGTGAGATAATGGCCTTCAGTGTTAACATGTTAGTCTTTCCCACTATTGCACAAGTGCCCATTATCTCACAATGACTTGAGAAAGCCAAGTCATTGTGAGATAATGACTTGAAAGAAGTGCTCTAAGGGTTAAATGAAAGATACTTACCATGGTTCACAAGATGGAAAGACTATATTTTTTTTAATTGGATTTACCCATCTTCAGAGTAAGTATTCTAGCTCCAAATGAGGTTGGATTTCTGAGACAACTGATGCTTACATATCGAGAATGAGACAGAATATTTTTTAGAATTAAAAAGATCACGAATGTGTAGAATAGCTGACTCCATGTTATTTAATTATTTAATTTTATTTTTATTAATTTTATTTAATTTTATTTTTGCCTCACGGAAAAATGTAGGGTTTCTTTCCTAATAAGACCACAGATTTTCTCTTGTTTATGTGCTGATGCAGAAACCCATCTGCACCCTTCCCTCTGAGTTTTTAAAGATGTAAACTTCTAGATACAGAGCTATATGGCATGACTGTGAACAGGATTACTTGTGTTTGTGGCTCTAAATAAAGAAGTGTTCTGTATGGCTGTCAGATTAATTGAGAAAAGTTGCTTCAAAATAACAATCCCTTCTTCTCTGCCAGTACAGAGAATCATAGAATCATAGAATTGTTTGGGTTGGAAAGGACCTTATAGCTTATTTATTTCCAACACCCTGCCATGGGCAGGGACACATTCCACTAGACCAGGTTGCTCAAAGCCTCATCCAGCCTGGTCTTGGGCACTTCCAAGGATGGGAGAATTGTTCTTTGATACTGCAAAGCACAGCTAAACTTAAAAATTTAGCACCAGATTCTAATAAAGTTGGGACGAAATGCTTGAGGGGTATTTAACATTATTATTTTTCCCTGGAGATTTCATTTGGGAAACATCACGAATACATGAAATCCAAATAAACATCCAAAAGCACCAGATAACCCTCCACAAGTTTTATGCAGGAAATCTGAGAGGCAACAGGATACTTAGGTGCAGCATGGTAAGGACTCAGTTCTCACAGATACTGGAAGACAGAGGGGAGGCCTGCTGAGAGTCAGAGGAATAGAACTAGCTGATTGCAGAAAATAGAGAGCAAGAATTGCAGGGAAGTATAAAGAGGGAAATAATATATAGCTGAGATAATCAGGAAGTGGTGAGATACTTTAAAGCATCTTCAAGCACATCTAGGCTTACTGAACATTACTAATTACACATATAAATTTTATTTCAACTTATGTAAGTTGTATGCACTTTCAAAATAAAAGTTATCATGATAAACTTTGATAAAATCTGCTTTTTACTTATTACTAGTGCTATTTTACAATTTCTGGATTTTATTTATTAGATGAAAGTAATTTAATTTACTCTCAAATAAAGTGAAGGACAGAGAAGTTTGCAATTCACATGAAAGATTATCATCCAGCTGTCAAAGCTGTGCAGAAGACCAAGGCTGGCAAGATGTCTCTTTACTTCCTCTTGACAATATATTTGCACTGTAAGTTAAAGCACAAAGAGAGTTTGCTCTGAGAGCTGCACTGTGTTCCACTTGTCCATCACCTTTTGCCTTTCTACTCTCCAGCACCAGGCATTATCTGTATGTTGTGCTTTTCCATGTGGTCAGTCTAGGGATAGCACAGTGCTCAAGGTTTACTGCAAACCACAAGATGACTATTAGGTTGGGCAATGAAGACAAATATAAAAGTTAATTCATTTTTTTATTTCAATATGTGCACACCAATTACATCATCTGTGTCTTAATTATTCAAGCTGAAATTTGTGGCAAGATGATATGACTCACATTCTTTGATCAAATACTGTACTCCCTTCCCAAAATCTTCAGAAGCATACCTTACTTCAGGAAAATCGAGGCTTAAACCAAAGGCATGATAGAACTTGGCCCCTTACTCAGTTTTCTTAGTTTTGACCCTTTCACTATAATTTGGTTTTGCTTGTGTTAAATTCAGTCTTGTCAGACCTACGATATTAGATGTATTCCTTGCTATTGTGCTCACTATAGAGCATGAAAATGCTCTTTATTTTGTGGACTGCAGATGAAAGGAGTGGCTACTGCATGAACTTTTCTGGAGGAAACAGTTACCACGAAATCACCAAGAAGTTGACCCAGGAGATCCCTTGCTATCCTACCTGCCTGGGACACTTCTCCAGAATCACCATAGCTGTTATCCTTGAAGGCTTTCTGTAGCCAAGTCATCATCTCATTAAATTTTCATTAAATATCTGTGTAATGCAGAACCTGGCACGATGTATTTTACATGCAGAGAAATCTGATCCTTTGGAAAGGTAAATCTTACATATTTTCCACAAATACTTTCTAAATGTTTTCTTTTGTCTCTGTGTGTGTGTGTGTGCGTGTGAAGAATTGTTTTATGCTGAAGATGAAATTCAAACACATAGGTCTTCCTGAATTTCAAGAAATTTTTAATATATAGAATTTTTATCAGTTGCTTTTCTGTGACTTCTTATCCCAGAGGATTAAGAATATGCCTAAGTTAAAAACAAAAAAAGCAAGAAGAAAGGAAAGCATGCAATTTTGACCCACAAAAGTCAAATCACAAAAGGATATAAAACAAAGGGACTTACTTTTTAATTGTGTATTAAAACCAAAAGGCATGATATAACCATTTCACATGCTTAAGGTTTGCAGTAAATGAATTGAAATCTGCTAATGTCTATAGATAAAAGCATCCAGTTCAAAGGATTAAGATGATGTGGATGCCTAGAGCCTGTTCAGAGCATATGGTAGGCCTAAAGCAATCAAATAAGTAAGAAAGTATTTTTATCTCAATACCAAAGAAATTAGCAGAAAAAGATTGACTCAGATCATTATGATCTATTACTAGGTGAGCAGGAAAACATGTCAGGTCATGGAAGCTCTCAAGAAAAAATTGCTGTAGACCATTTCAGAAGTAATTAAAAAAAAAAAATTAACTACCAGAAGACTGACTTCCATTACCTGAACAGCTAAGTTAATTTAGAGACACAGGTATCACCCCCTCCCAGAACTTTTTAAAATCCAGATGCTAACATATTTGATAATAATATTACAATGTGCTTATTTGGCCTCATTTTGTACTTACTAATAAATATGTTTGTAGAAATTCAGACCAATGGCAAGAAATCATACTCAGAATATATATGTAATTATACATATAATTATAATAATGATGTATGATTACTCATAATATAATTCCTTTAATGTTATTTTCATTGTAACATTGCATTGTGTTAGGGTTGTAACATTGATAAGAAATAAAGAAAACCCAGTGCAGGCTCCTTTCATTCATTCTCTTATGTTCCAACTAATAGTGAAAGTAGTAAGAGCATTGGGAATAGTTTAAATCCTGTATCAATCTTTGTCATTACCAAGCAAAAATCCCAAAATATCATGTCCTCCACATTATACTTATTGGTCAACCTGATCCATTTTTAGAACTGCACAATAGATGCAATTTTAACACCAACCAGTTCAAACATAAAGCTGCCTGCTCAATTATTATTGTGCCATACTTATAGAAACACAGAAAGGTTAAGCTATAGGAAAACTCCTCAATGGTGTAAAGTCACTGTCATTTATAGCTAAGGGACTTCTGGAGCCAGAAATTTTCTCACAGCATAATTTAACTATTTTGAATTGAAAACTGAGCAGTTCCTCTGTGATCTCAGTGGCATCAAGAATTCACAGACATTTCCCCTGCAATCATGGTGGTCAGTTGTAGAGATGCAGCAATATTATATTAGATACACTACATTGTTATATTATTACTTATGTAGAAGTTTAGATATTTTGGAGAGCTCCTGGACTTTCAGACTTACATTGGCTGTATAGACTGCCCATGTCATGGGCAATGTTCAGCTCTGTGGGAGCTACATCCTCTCCAAGAGATACTCGGCATCTACTGCAGTTGCATTTTCAAGATGTACAAAGCATGTGCAAAATGGTCTAAAATTTCCAGGAAAAACATGAACTACTGGGAGTCACACATTGCAGTTCATTTCTGTGTGTGCACAGCAATCTCAACACTCATAAAAGTATTTATTAACTATGCACGTTTAAAAAAAAATATTTGTGCAGAACACAATGCTTTCCAGAAGTGTCAGACCTATAACTTACAATCTACCTGACACATTCTTAATGTCCTGGTGACCAGGTCAGAAACAGAGCAGTTCAACAACAGCTCAGTGATTTGATCCTAAGTATATTTGGCATTCTGCATTTCCATAAGAAACAAGTCCCACTGTTAAAGTTGGCACTCCAGGGCTGTTTTCTTCCATAATCACATTAATCTGTGAATAAGAATCTTATAAACTAACTAAGAACACAATTCAAAAGGAATGATGGGAAGAGCTTAGGAAGCATAATTAAACACACACAAAAAAATGGATGTTCAACAATATTTTGGTTTCACATACAAATAAAACAATATGATGTCAAACAGTTAAAATACATGTTCTAGATGTGCTGCCATGCATGGTTTATCCTTTTACAGCTAATTTATTCAGTATTGCCCTAACAATTATGGTGAATAATTATGTAGAGAGTTGAACTCCACACTGCACATCTTTTCTCAGTGTCTACCATTTCTGTTCTTATCAATGAAAAAGGGCAGAACTAACCTGATGCTTTCCATGTACATAAACAGAAATATTGCTCATCCTTGTTAAATATAATTAATATAAAATATATGCACCAACTACAACAATGGGCAATATTTACAGAATCATTAATTTTTTTTAAAAAAGTGGTATCTATCAGAAAGAAAATTACTGTCACTTCCCAAGAAATGCAACCAGTAAATCAAATTCTACTTCAGAAAGAATTCTCAAAGTAAACTTTTTATTCTTTTGTTGAAATCCTGTAAGAGTGTTTCTGTCTTTCCTTTTTTTTTTATCCTAATGGAGCTATTTAATTGTAGCAGTTGTCTATTTACCTTTCTGATGTGACTCTAGTATTTCTTCCTTTCTTTTTGTTACTTTTCTTCTTGTAGAATTTTCCACTTAGAAATCAGATGCTGAAGCAGCAGCAGTATTTCTGGCAAGCTGCTTGAATATACAGAAACCAGTCAGAGCAAAAGGATTTGCATTCACAGTGGTATTGCACACAAATACTGTAACCACAGAGAGATTATGCAAATCCTTATACTCTGATTGTCTAATAATGGTTGTCAGTCAAAAGACAAGAATTTGCATATGCTAAGGCTAGTGAGAAATAATCACACAGTGATTATGCTAATCAAACACACTAAACAACATGTGAAGGACTGTCAAACTGGAACAAATCTGTGTATGTGTGCTAAATACAGAAACACAAAGTGCTAAAAGAACATTAAGGTTGCAGATCCAGCCCTTAAAAACATGAAATGCCTATAAGCTTTAATTTGACATTGTTATGAATTTATGTTTTTGAAATATGTTCACATATTTTCCCAAGAAGGTTTTGGCTTTGTTCTGCTCAGAAGATGGACAATGTTCACCTAATGAGCAACTTCTCAGTGTTGTGTTTTGTCCAAGAGGTTCAATGAATAACCCTAAACCTCATTGACTATATAAAGCTGAAACCTCACTCCCAGGGGGAAATTTCAGCCTATTCATTGGCTGTCCTACAGTCTTCACTGGCACAGGATGTGAATACTTCACAAGTACAATTAACTTATTTTGAAAATCTCTTTTTTAGATAAGAGATGGTATTTTCTCAGAAATAAATTACAAAAATTGTACACCAGTTCCGGTTACTCAACTTAATATACCTGATAGTTCTTACTATTCTATTCCCTTTCCTATGTTCCCCACACATTTTCTGATTTCAGATTCATCTGTGAGGGGGCTATACAGACTTAACACAGCTTTACAATTGCAAGTTGGATTTATAATCCATAAAGTTGTCTGGGAAATGCTGGAATTAAGTGACTTGCCCAACATCTCTCAGAACCACTCTGGAGTGGTATTCAACGGGTTTTCTAAAATGGGATAGCCCTTACTTTAGTCCTATCTAATTCAAAATATGCTTTCTGGTTTATGCACCAAACAGAGCAAAAATACTATGGATAACAATCTTCTCAATTACAAAACCATGATTGATGCTCAGTGCTTATCCAAAGGAAAATTCTACCAGACCTAAAAGATTCTCCCAAAGGAGAGAAGATGAAAGGCAACCAAATGTGGCATGTTTATCACACTGCTCAATTATCTAGCGGACAATGCTTAATACAACAATTGCAGCACAAAAACAGACCAACATAAAACAGATCACCTTGAAAGTGAGAGATTACTCATTCCACTTCTAGTAGGCATTATGAAAGTGCTGTGGAAAGAAGGGGTGGATTGCTTCTTTTATCTGCTCACTTAAGTAAGCAGTGGCAGATGGTAAAACTATGATTAAACCCAAAACAATTACTTAAAACAAAAAGAGATAAATGTTATACCCTCCCTAAAGATATCTCTAAAGATACCAATAAAGATAAAAACCTAAGGTTCACAAACACCATTTGTTTTCTGAGATTCAACTAAGAACAAAGCAAAAATGAGTTCATGAGAAAAAGAACACATTAAAAAAGTTAAGGGCATTTTCATGTTTTGTGCTCGAGGGTTTGGAACAAAAGGTTGGCAAGGCCTAATGAGGGTTGCACAACAAATTGGCAATAGCATCATTCATATGTGAATGTATCTCAGAAAACTGTACCAAGTGTTATAATTGGTATTTAATAATAGTGAATCTTTCTAATCACAACAGCAGGATGTGTGCCAGACAGAGAACTGGCAGAGAGGCACTTGATTCACTCTAACAAGTGAATTGCTTACAAGTACCAGAGTGCAAAGTGGTCTCTGAAAACTACTACATGTTTTTCAGAGAAGTGACTGTGTATGTATTTGCTTAAGGACTGAGAAAACGATTCTGCAATGCAAAGTTCCTGTTCATGCCATGCTTTTTTAGCCTATTTAAAGAATTCTTCTTATTTACCATTTTTATTCTGGTGACTCCAAAGAAATCGTTAAGAACTAAGGTGTAGAGTATAACTGGAATTTTTAAAGATATCTATTCTTAACTTAAAAAAAATCATAGGATGCTTCAGACATTATTAAAATACTCTGTCAAATCTATAATTTTATAGCATTTCAACACATTTCAAAATATTAGTGTGTTAAGATTTAACTCTGGGAGAAGTTACAACTCTTAAGCCATACTTGTCGAATCAGAAATAACAAAATAAAAGGGACCGTAACACATAATTTAATTAATACAGCCCATCATGAAAGGAAAAAATTGTTATGGGGACAGAATAATTTTACCCCAGGTTCTGGTGGGTAATACATGAATGAGCAAATATTTTCAGGAAGCCAAGGCTAAAATATAGAAGTTCAATGTTGGAGAGAAAGATATTTTCCAGATTCTAATTTTATAATTGTTTCAGTGTAAAACACTTCAACATTTCAATTGAAACATTTTACAAAGCTGCTCTGCTTGTTTAGCCGCTATAATTCTGACAACCTCTTACAACAGAGTAATTAGAAAATTACTGCATTTTTCTCTTGGCTTTTAATACATGTCTGTCTTTCCTCAAAACCTGGTACAAGTACTTCACTTCAGGTGAAAGTAGAGATACTTGCTGGTATAATTATTTGACTATGGGTGCTCTTTTTTTTTTTTTTTTTTTTCCCCCTCACTTCCTTCTCTTGGAAGGGAGTTCTACTCTCCTTTTTATGAAAATTCCAGGATATAAAATCATGTGACCAACTGTCATCATTGTGCCTCACATCTGGAGATTCAAGACAATTTCATTTAAATTAATTGCACCACCAGCACTCCATACAGAAAATTAATGCTCCTCACACTCTTCACATATGGAAACTGGAGGGCTGTAGTTTGCACTTGCAGCTGAATATACCCTCACAACAGGTAATGGTTAAGTATGAGGGTAAATTAAGTGCATGTCTAAATTCATAGCCCTCATCCAGATCACTTAAGAGCATTATATCTCCTTGCATGCAAATAACACTTTAACTTTGCTCAGATCATGGGTTTTGGACCATGGGAGAAGTCATTAACCTACCCTAACATGATCAGCTCTAAAACCTCCCTGATTTTTTTAACCAGGATAAGACTGAGTGTTCAGGATACTCACTTCCACTAAGAGAGAGAGAGGAATATGAAACTGGAAAATGGAAAAAAAAGGTGTAATTTCTTGATATAGTTTAAGAGCTTACAGAATAATGTAAACAAACGTTGTTCTTCTAAGTAACTATGTATGCATAAACAACATTAGAATTTGGTACTAAGATGAGCAAGATGCCAAGAAGATGAGGGAAATAGGTGGTCAAAGGTGATTTGCATTTTAATAAGGTATTTCTACCGAAAAATTAAGATCAACCTGATTTCTTCTTCAGACTCTATGAAGCAGAAAGCAAGAAAAAACAGAAAAGAAATAATTCAAAACAAATGGAGATTATTACATTTCTAACCCAACTGCCTACCAGTTGAAATGTCTCATTTTCTTCATGGTAAAAAACCAGGACTATATTCCATTTTGATGAAAAGAACACACTTATACCTTCACTGGGTACCCACATTGTGACTGCACTTTTCCAGTAATTCTCTACAGATTACCACTGAGATTCATTCCAACTCTCCTGTCAGTCTTAGTGACTAAATCATTAGTGCAATCCTGAGTGCACTGAACAGCTGTGGAGAATATAGTTATGGCTCATTCACTACTTGAAGTGCTTTAATCCCTTCCTACCCATCTCTGAAATGTGACGCATTATATAATTCTCAGCATGTTTTTATATCATTTGGAGAAAGATGAAACATTAACAGTGTACTTTTCCATGCAATTTCATCTTTGAAGTCTTATCTGAGTGACATATCAAAATTAAAATTTAAAAAAAAGGTATTAACAGGGAACTACCAGTCTGACCCTGACTTCTGAGCTTTTTGTAGATCAAAACAGAACTAAATGAAACAAAGGAATGAAAGAAACCTGTTTTTACAGAGTGCATACAGAAATATCTATGAGTCTATGAGTTCAAGATACCTTAAAACAGGTTTAAAATGGCAATCCTCTCCTTCCAAGAGTCTACTGTCACAAATAAATATTAATATGTCTACAAAGACCAAAATGTAGAGTTAATAAGAGCCTTTGTTTTCTGTCACAACTTTGGTTACTTTTGCTTTTGTGAAAGGACAATATCACACAGTGGAACACATTCACTTCTTTACTGTCATGGCAGAGTGTATTGGTCTGGACTAGTTCACACATTTTCTTGAATTCTCTGATTGTTTAAAGTTGCTTCATGTTGATTTTGATCTTTATATGATTTTAAGTCAAGCAAACTCCAACTGGATGCCCAAATCAGCTCTGACTACACTGGTGATATACAGATCCTGACACACACAAGGTAGCCAGAGGCCCATTGACCAGGTGAAGACTCTAGTCCAGTGAGTAAGAAGGGATGTTCTGTGTCCCTCCAGGCTGGAACTCCAGATGAACTAATACATGCAGATGCGAACCAGAATTTAGGCAAACATGAATGGATGAAGCAGCTAGACATTGAGCTGCTGCAGGAAAAGAAGCCCTGATAGTTTTTCCATCTCCTCAGCTGACCCCTGCCAGCAGGACAGCATCATTTCATGTTAAGTGAAACTGTGGTACCATTGAGTCTTTAGAACTAGTGAGGGTGAAAAGTATTTTGAGTATACTATGAACTTAAACACAATAGGAAGTCTCATCTGAGTATTTCCTTTTACAAAGACCATTTACAGACAGGTAATTAACATTAAAATTGAGCTGCACTAGAACTTCTGACAAATCCACTTGTTCTTATGCACAGCCTTTTGACTTTGCACTAGACAGCACAGGCATAATTGATTCAAGATCATCCATGTCTGGAGTACCTCACAAAAGTACCTATGGATGTGAAGACACGAAATTGTATTGCCTGTGAATTGTGTACTTGTCTGCAATCTGTGCTGCTAGCATATCTTTCCAGAAAAGAAACTCCATGATGCACAAGCAGCCCAGCTTTGCTTATTTTGAAGGTTTCACTCTTTATGCACCATTTAAGGCACGTGGCTATCATAAGGGTGCATTGTCTCCCCTTTTATAATAAAAGTTCTATCCTGGAGATATCTAAAACACAGAATAGGTATGAGGGGTCTGATAAGATAGCAGCAACTAATGAAAGAATTCTGAAAAAATGAAGAAGACATAAAAAGTGCCGTGCAAATCCCCAAAAGGTTTGCTCCTGTCATCTTAGATGTCTTCAGGGCTCTCAGCCCTGTGGCTGGTTCTATTTTCTACTCAATTAGTTATCTGTTATTATAAAAACAACATCACCAATGAAAACATAATTCCTCCTGCCGCTGTGAAGTTCTTTATACTGATGTAACATTAGAGATGAACCCTGTCCCCCATGACTTATTCCTGCTTATCTTGACACTGATGGAACAAGTTTAAACCAAGGCTTGACCTTGGGTCTCAGCTTTGGCAATTATGATTAGATCTTAATACACACTGCACGCATTCATGGGCCAGAATTAATCATTAATGATCAGGATCTTTGTGACACACTTAAGAGGCCAGGAAATATTATCCTCATCTTACACACAGGAACTGAGAGTAAGTAATGGTTCAAGGTCACTATGGAGGTCTGTGCCCGAATGCAGAGTTGAAGCCACCACCTCGCCCACCAACTCCTTCTTGCTAGCTCAGAGCAGCATTTCTCGTCAACCATCACCACCCCCTGTGTTTTTTGGTTCTTGTTTCAAAGGACAATCTGACTTTTGCCCCAGCAGCTCTCATGAACAGCTGCAGGCACAAGCAGTTCTGCTATGGGAAGGATAACTAAAAAAGTACTTCAGGAGCAGCTGCAAACTACAGTGCTCCAACGCTGCCTCTTTTCCTGTGTCTTCTTAAAAAGTGCTGCTGCCTTTTTGGGCACTGAGAAAACCCTACTCTTTATCTCCCTGTGATTTGCATAGCAGATTGCCTCTGTAATGGCTGTGCCTATAGCTTGAAAGAGGAAAGCAGGAGACTCAAACACAGAATTAAAACCAATAGTGTTGGTTGTTATATTGAAATGGACTTGTGTCTGTTTTTCCTTCCACACACAAGAAATACATGCTATAATAAAAGGCATAAATGCAATCACCCATTTGATTTAATGATTGGAAAGGTGTTTTTTCATCTTGCCTCCTTTACGAAATCTTCAGTTCACACTCCACATGAGGAGGCACACAGCACATTTGCAGCATGCAGCAGTGTCATCTGATCCTGACAAATGCAGTATGTTCTTGAGAATCATCATGTTTACAAATGGCATTTCTGAACCATCGTCATTCAAGGAACTGCTTTTGGTTTTCCTTTCAGATTTATGATTATTTAAATGGCATTACCAGTGCAAATTCTTTCTCTCTGTTGCTTCTTGCCTTTCTCATTATTAACTGCAACTGGAAGTTTCACAACTTAAGTAGCATTATCCACTTATCAGGGTGGGGATTTGTCACATCAGTTTTATATAGATAAGACAATACTACACTAAAGGCACACACTCAACACGCCTTTTGCTGATCAAATCCAAAGGTAAACAAGTTGAAAACCCCACGTGGCAAAAGCTTTTACGATACCAGGCTGGTCAGGTTTCCCAACTGTTAACATTAAACCTGAACTCAAGTAGAACTTGCCATTTCCTGTCTGCTGCCTGCAAAACCTCATCAAATCTGCTTCTATCTGAGACAAGTATCTGAATTTGTACTCTTGTTTGGCCCGATGACTTTAATGTGAAAATCACAATGACATCTTCTGGCCTCCACAGAAATCAGACAGAAAATACATGTGCTTTCCTTAATATGCTTTGATCAGAATGAACACCTCGCTAATGGTGGTCAATTACTATGCAAATATCCAGTAATTGCAGCAGTCAAAAGCAAAACATGTTACAAAAAGAACTTTAAAAAAACCTCAACAAACCACAAACAAAATAAAACCTAAGAACGCCCAAGTAAAACCAGAAATGAGAAATGATTCGTACAAGACACAAGTTCATTATTAAGAAATGGAGAAAAACTGTTTTAGTCTAAATTTTCAAAACCAATGTTGTTTACAATGATGTAAATGTGAAAGAGCAAAGCTACAACTTTAAACTGGCACATTGCAAGTCCTGTGTTTCTATAATTATGCTTTTGCTGTCTAAGATTAATCAGGGTAGTTAATGATGCAAAAAATTACATTTATAATCCAGTCTGAATACAGCTGTACTGCAAGCTATGATCTAAGTGCCATTAAGGTAAATGGAATTAATGGGCTGTCCCTGGCAATTTTTATATCTATCAGTTACTAATTAACATTTTTCTGCAAAGAATAATTTATGGGGGAAAAATACATACAGAAGCAATAACGTTAAAACTTGCAACACAGAGCGGTCACAGGGTAGCCGTGCAGCTGTAATAGACAATGTGTTGTGCTCATTTCAGCAGAGAACAAGAAAGTGCCAACTGGCACTTGCAATCAGTAAGATCTTTTATGTTAAGTAATTTATTTTATATTGCAGCAAATTATTACTGCCGAGGATGAACTTTTGTGAGAAATCTCAACTTAAGCTAATAATGGAAGGACTGAGCAGAAGCAGCAATAAAAGCTTGGTAGTTAAATTAGCTACTAAGAAAAATGAACACTGTGTTATCTTTGTAGATAACATAGCACATTTGCTGCTCCCAGCTTGATTGCTGATTTTATGCATTCAGTACTTGCATTAGTTTTAAAAGTATTCCTGTAAAACCTTTACCACAGTCTTATTGTAGCTCCCTTATATTTTTGACTTTATGACACAAAAAGCACTGCATAACTCTTTAGGGTCCTTTTTGAAATCCTCCTTATCTTCTTGCCAATGAACCTATGCAGCATCATTTCACATGGCAGGAACTAATAGTAGAGAATAAATCTTACAGTGAACACCAGAGCTCCAGAGATTATTATATGCCTCCTCCTTTTTTAAAACAAAACAAATTTTAAACCCCCCAAATCATACCAACAGAAAAACACCCGAACCCCTTGAAACACTTATCTCCCTGCTTGTAAAAGTGCCTCTAGAAACAGGCAGACACAGAAGTGGGTGGTGGAATCAAAATCTAATGGTGACTGTTGCATCTGAAAAGTATTCCCCACACTAAAGACAGTAGTAGTTAGTGGTTTTAAAGGAATATGAATATATTTAGGTTTGCTTACAGCAAGAAAGCAAACATGTTAATCATTTTGAATTTATACTTACAAAAATCCAGATTAGAGTTAATCCTTCAAATCCCTGGTAACAGCATTATTCCAAGTAAACATCATTGAATTAGGCTGATTTTAATCTTCCCAGACCCTGACTAAAAATGGTATATAACTACAACAAGCTATATTACTACCAAAAATGGCAAAAATAATATTACTGGTATTTACATAAGTGAGATTAATTATGTAATAATGGCATTCCTTCAGTTTCATACTTATTTCCTATGTCAATCATGATGAATCAATTGTAATACAAACATGACAATTCACACAATTTACTGCCTTCAAATTGAAGTTGTAAAGCAACATTTAGGATATTTGCATTTTATTACAACTTAGTCAGTAAGATGCTAGTGATAAAAAACATCCTAACTTCTGAACTTACATGAACAGCTATTTTGAACATACTCTAGATTATTATCAGATAATAATTTAATTAATTCACAGAGACTTAGTGTTATTTATCACATGGGGAGAAAAAAACAATTCTTGAGAACAACAACTATACTGCTATCAAAAATAGGCTGTACACTGGTAAGGATCCCATTCTAGTGCTATAGGAATAAGTGCTAAGCATTCTAGCATGTTCTCTCTTGTGTATATCCTCTCCTCCCTTTGTCACTCCACTACCAACCCCCAAAATCCAGAATTGCCTCTCTGGACTGTAGAATTTTAGGTAAGAGGGCAAAAAGAAGTTTGTTAGAATAAAATACTGATTCGCAAATGTTGATTAGTTTGCAGAGAAAAGTAGGAAAAGTCTATGAATCCAGTACCGAAAAACACAACAGACCTAGTGAATTTGCTGCTTCAAGAGCACAAAGAGAAATATGTAATTTCATTTTTTCTGAGGAATTGAACAAGATAATAGATAAATCCTGTCAGGATGGATCTGACTGCATTGCAGTAAATGATAAAGTAGGTGTCTAATATTTTCATTATACAGGCTGGCACATTTGCAATATAACTAAAAATACGACATATAACGTCTATTCAAATCAATGCTTTTAAACAAATTATTTTAATGCTTTTGATTACAAAGCATATTCAGATTAAGAAAACCAAAACCACAAAACACCACCGCACATTTTAAAGCTTTTCTCTGGTGCTCTCTGTGTTAGTGCATTAGGCATGTTATTACAGGGTCTAGTGGTGCTTCCATACTGAAGGTTTTGGCAGGCTTCTCCACTGTAACCTCTTTGTTTAGGAATTTATTAACATATTGAATGATATGCTTTTGTTCTGAACTTTATAGAAAGGAAATGAAGCCCTTTTCTAGGGGAGCATTTATTGACCTAAAATCAAAGCAAATGGAAACATCATGTAAGAGTATCTTCAAACACCATGTAAAAGACAAAGATTTTTGTAATGCAAAAGGAAGAGAAGTAACATAATTACATGATAATATGGTTCAATCTCTTTAGTTATTTGCTTTTAATAGTGAATATTATGTTATCAAGAGAACTGGACTGACTGTTCTGACACGGGAGTTCTGTCTTTTAGTCATCTATAATGAAATGTGCTAATTCACCAGAAGTTGTCGGGTAGCAGGTCATTGCACGTACCTTTGATGTGCAAATTCATGCTTAAATGCTTTGAAGACTTAAGGTCTAAAGCCCGTACTGGATCCTCAGCAATATAACATCCTACTGTTTGGTGCTTTATCTGAGTGCTGTCTTAGAGAGAACTCTACCAAGAGGTGGACAAAGTGGTGCCCATTCTGCAATACATTCAGTGTGAAAAGCAAGTTTTTAGCTAGTTGATAAGCTAATGAGTCTTCATCGTTCTTATATTATGTGCTTGTTGCCACATTGTTGCCACACTGTTTCAACCAATGGGAAACAGAGTATTGCACATCTGAAGGTTTCACAGTCCTACAAATGTTGTTATAAACATCTAATTTTTAAACTTAATAATCTTAAGTAATTAAGTAAGGCACTATCAATTTGCATTACATATGGTGGTAGACTGATGTTTTACGGCTAATCTGCATTTGTCAAAATAAATGAAAAAAGTTCATTGTATCATGGTACAAAAACATAGACAATTGCAGGAGAGACAAAATTCTGATTTCATAATTCAGTAATTAATCTGCTAAATTAAGCAATTTTATGATGTTAGGATGATAGCTCAAGGTAGTGGAAGCTAAGCCCTGGAATGGATGGGCAAAAGAACTCCTTATGGTCAACAAGTCCAAAAAGCGTCCTGTAAAGGATAAAATTTCTCCGGATATAAAAGAGGTTTCATCTCAGACCTACTGTTTATGCACCTACTACTGTTCATGTACTAAGCTCTGCCTCACTTGTTAATGAACCAGGGAAGCTGTTATGCTATGCATCTTCTCATCTAAGTTTGCCTCTTTGAAAAGCAGTCTAAAAAACCTATTTCCACAATATATGTTCCCTGGGGACAGTTACTACTCACAAATGCACCTCTGAGGTGACAAGCACCTTGGTTTTCACTTTTCTCTGTGTGGACACCAATGACTCAAATAAAAAAAACTGAATCTCACTGCTGCCACTGCTGTTACAGTACACCTGTGGGTGCTGACCAGCTCAAGAAAGTCCTTTCAGGTGCCTATTACAGAATCCGGTCAGAGGCCTCAAACAGTTCCTCATAGGTAAAGGGGCATCTTTTGCCAAAAAGTTTGACACAAGTAAAGAGAATGATTCAGCCTACCCAAGGTCTGCAGATTTGACTTTTAGATTTACCTTGGTGCTTCTTAGAGAATTCAGTTTCTCGTTTAGAAGCAACATCTAACCCCAGGTTCTGTGGTTAGGCAGGCAGCTAAATACCACACAGCCGTTTGCTCACTATGGAGGAAAGAATCAAAAAAAGGATAAAACTCAGGGGTTGAGATAAGTACAGTTTAATAGGAGAGAAAAGGAAGGTAAATTAGTATTAAAGGTAAAAGAATATATAAAATTAACGATGCACAATTCAACTGCTTATTACTGGCTGATTGATGTCCAGCCTGCCCCCAAGCAGCAAGCTGCCATGCCCTACACAATTCCTCCCAGTTTTTTTGTTCAGCATGATGCCATATGGTATGGAATATCCTTTTGGCCAGCTGGGTCAGCTGTCCCAGCTGTGTCTCCTTACTAACTTCTCATGCATCCCCAGCCTCCTTGTTGACACAAAGGTGTGAAAAACTGGAAAATCTCTGACTTAGTGTCAGTGCTGCTCTGCAACAACCAAAACATCAGTGTGTTATCAACATTTTTGTCATTCTAAATCCAAAATACAGCACTGTACTATTAGGAAGAAAATTAGCTCTATCACAGTTCAAACTGGGTCACTGAGCCAGGAGAGGAAGGTTTTTCTCCTACACTTTTTCTCCCAAACTTTCCCCAACAACGAGTCAAAGTATTTGTTCTCTGTTCCCTCACCTTTTCTCTCTTAGCAGGATTTTTTTATGTCTTAAATATTTTTTTGCTCTTAGACTCTGGCCTGCGATACCAGAAGCTTGTTAACTGAGATGGCAACAGGAACATCAATATTTTCTGGTGACAAGCTCGTAATTTTTTCTGTAAGGGGCCTCAATATACTTTCTAGAGATAAAGTGTATATCGTTCATTGTTTTCTTCAATACCTATTCCTCCCTTGAAGCCTCATTTGATTTCATTATTGAGCAGCCAGAATAATACCAAGCAGGTAATCTTAAATATAATATCCATACAAAATAACATTGCTTCTCCACAGCCTTATATAAAAATGCTTGTTCCAAAGCATCTGTGATTGATTTCTGGTTGTGCCTTTTTGTCTTCCTATTCTTTTTTTTTTCTTAAGCATTTTTCATAAACTGGGAAGAGTTCATGACCATGTTTAAGTGACAACAGATCAAACAATTCTCCAATGCTACTATATTACTGAAGGGTCACTTGGAAAGAAGTGGCACCAACATACTGCATCCTGTGTTTAAATCTGTTTTAGTCACATTTTCTGCTGACAGTTGCTCTTTTTTGCCATCCAGTGTTTACGCTGCCGAATGACAGAAGTCCAGAAGTTTGCTACTGTGGGAGAAAACTCATTCCTATAAAAATTGAAGTAAGCCTTTCTATTCTTCAGCAGCAGGTAGCACTTTAGCCTATAGATTTACAGGAAAAATATGACTGAAGAGATCTCAGGGTATGTGAGTATAAACATACAATTCCATTTTGAGAGGTGTAGAATTCTCCCTATCCCTCCTGACTCACCACCTGTAATAATTTGAATATGTAGTTTATTTCTCTCCCTCCTGTTTGCCAACTATGATACCAAAATCAGCCAGAATTCAGGGGGCTTTGCACATTCTGAGCTTGTTTTTACTAGACACAGTTATAACTACATAGAGGGTAGGACAGTGGCACTGTCACAACATTGGCACTGATGAAGTGGAGTCTGGAGGAAGATCTTGCAGACAAGGAACTCATTTTGAAGATGAGGAACTGAATGGTGCCATATGATGACATGTTAATGAAGTCAGCAGGAAGGAAAATGGGCATTCTGCTGTGAGATTCAGAAGCACAAAGGCACAATACTAGAGCTTCTTAACTACCACACAAAAACACAGGAAACCAATAGCTCAGAGGTACAGTACTTCACATGCACAAATTTAACAAATGCACAGGTTGACAGAAGACACTTAAGATTTTATTTTAATGTTCTTGGAGGAAGAGGAAAAATTGCCCTAGGGTCAGAACTGCCTGTTCCTTCATTCTTCTGTCTACTGTTCTCTATACAATTTCTTGCAATGCACTCCTTTTCCAAACAGGCTTTTATCGCAATCACCTTGTCTAGTTTACTCCTAATGAAAAATTTAAGAGATAGCATTACTCCATCCTTTCTCACTTAGGTGACCTGACTGGGGGGGGGGAGGGGGGGAACCTCAGTGATTACATAATTCACATTCTGTTCTGTCATCCAGCAATGCCTGCATTTGTTTCAACACACACCAAGGGATTTCTTTTAATAGAAAAGTAAAATGGATATAAAATAAATCAATCTACACTAATAGTAGATGGCAATTCATTCCATATGAGCTCCTTGACAATAAATTTGAGTTAAGAAGAAGATGCCATCAAACTTTTTTGGTCTGATAGCTTTATGTTGCAACTCATGTTGTCTAAGAATACTAGATGTTATTTAGCCATTCCATGTAACAAAGCAGATGATGTGATACTTGCTTCAAGGACTAGCATGCTAAATCAAATGCATAATAGTAACTCAAATGCAAAATACAGTTTGCTGAAAGTTCCACTTCAGACTGATACACTTAAAATGCCTGTGTCATAATTTCTATACTAATTCTTTGTCAATGAAAGAATTTTCTTGTAATGTGTTATACCAAAATAAGTTAATTTGGGACCCAGCTAGAATATGGCTTACTTATGACATCCTAAACTTAAACTCCAGTAATTTTCTGGATTGGGAAATGTGATTTAGTTCCTAAAGAATTTATTTGCTGTCAACTCGCTATTTATTCAGTGAAAAATGGTTTGATTAGCTATTTCATTGTTTTCATTCAAATGGCATAACCATTTACAGCATTTAACAAATCCTTGTTCCAGAAAAGACGTATGACTTCTATTTGAGGCTGCAGCAATACTAGGAAGTTATAATGGCACATATACAAACCTGTAACATTTTAACCATTACATAGTAAAACTGTGTACAGTTAAATATGATATCTACCCTCATTTGTCTTCTGCCCACAAATACTCAAAAATACACTATTTGTTAACAGACTCTGCTAATCTTTTAAAACTAAAAATACATGAAACAGAATCTAATCAGATGCAGCCAACATTACTGTTTAAAAATTACTAGAAAATACACAGTATGTGTATCTAAACCTTTAGATTTCCAGACTATGTAAGAATATTTGGTATCTCTGAGTAGTGGAGGCAACTGATTTAAATCAGCTTAAAATAATGGGTGCTACATTTGAGGGACTGACAATGACCCATTTTGGGATGTCCACTTCATATCTTGTGTTTGAAAGGATATGGCAGCTACGTCATCCCACTGCAGAAAAGTGCCTGCAGTAAGCAGATACCACACAGTCTAGAGGAATTCATGTCAATCTCTTGCTCAAACACTTATCTCCTGTAGGACGTGAAGTAAATGCCAGTGTCTTTCCACCTCAATTAAGCAAAATTAATCAAAGAGAAAATGAGGTACACAGGGTGCTAAAGTGTACAGTCATTGAAGACTGATGATTCGCAGACCAACATGGAGAGGTTTATCCCCATCTCTTTGCAGAACACTATATTACAAAGAATGGATTGTCCCGGAGTCCTTGGCTATTTCTGCCATTGTATTTACGAATAAAAAGATGAGTAAATTTCTTGACTGCAAATCTACAGAAAGAAAGAACACAATTTGTTGCTTGAATTTATATGGCCATGCCAAACTCACACTGTGATAAATTTAAATTTTCTATGTGGATGGCTAACTAAAAGAGGAGGGTATTTGTATCATCCACTGCAGTGGCCTCTACTCCCTACCCCTGTGCATTAGTCTTAAACAGCCCAGTGCTGGGTACTAAGAGGACTGATAGGGTTGGCACGTTACAAACATGGCAGCCCTTTACAATGGATAGTTACACGGATAGTGTCGGAAGGGAATACTTCTATCAGTGGTTAGGACAACACATCTCAGTTTTACTACTGAAGGAAAATAGCAGGAATGCACACCCATACTGATACATAAAAGACAAACCTCCAGAATTCTAATAGTAATGTTATTAAACTGCAGGAAAATAAGTTCATCAAAGGAATTCAATTTCATGCAATGTCAAAAGAAGACATCATTTTGCGTCAGATGTTTCGGCAACAGAATGCAGACCAAACTCTAAGCTCTAATTGTGAGCTTCTCCCTCACAGTGTGCATTTTCCAAACTGAACATTTCACTGTCTAATTGAAGCATTCAACCAGCATACATTCTGCTCAAGCAACTGTGTGAAGGTTGGAATACTGTATATAGGCAATATTAATTTCTTTTGCTTTCAAGGCACCAAATCCTTGGAAATAACTATTCCTTAATTTAATGCTGAAATGAAACTTCAATTACTAAGAAGCAGTCTTTTCTTGATGAAAAAACAGTCTGTAAATATCCAGCAGGGAATGATGTCACAGTTTAATACAAACCACAAATTTTCATCCCTACTTTATTGCTTCTCCTGTTCTATCACCATACAGAGACACCAACAGGTTTTAAATTAAGCCACTCATATATCCAAGTTTGAACAGAATCTAGTCAATGTTTCTGGATCTCAGTCCTGAGATTCATAACTTTACTTGAGAGTCATCCTTTGGACAGGAGGCAGTGTAGTCTGTCACAGTTCAACCCATATGTTTGATATTTTTACTCCTACTCTCCATCCCCCTACATTTGTTTATAAAACTTTCACCAGAGATGAACCAAGACTATGAGCACTGAAAATCATATTTTAGCTCTCTGAAGGAGAATAGCAATAATGCAATGATTATAAACTTAGGAAAAGCATGTCTTAAACAAAGATCTATATTAGAACATCACAATATATTTTTCACAAACCTTCCTTAATTCTGATCTCGTCCTTTACTCTTTTTGTTTGATTCCTGTATTCCAGAAAGATCTGAAGGTTGAAGGGGGTCAAGGGGGTGGGGGGGAGAAACTGGATGAGGAGTGAGGTGAAGGAGGGGAAAAGGAGAGGGGAACACTTGAAACTTATTCTAACACAATATATTACTTCTCCCTATCAACCTTGCATTGCTTGAGCCACAGTATTCAGCAGCATTTCAGGCTAGACAAAATCTTTCTGGCTTTGTTTCTTTGTCACCTCTGTCTCATATTTCTTATCTTCTTTAAACACAATAGTCTTGGTCTCTGATTTGCTCTAAAGCCTTTAGAATTCACAAGATGGTTTAGTTTGAGAAAACTGGACGTCATCTGTTCTACCTCCTTTGTTCTGAAAGCAGTGCTAGCCAGCAGCCTTGCCCAGGTCCTCACACAGGGTTTTGGCCAGTGAAGTTTTGAGTGTCTGCTGGGATGGAGAATCCACAGAGGAAAATCAGTATGGTGTTTGACCTCACTTAATGTGAAAAAAACTTTTCCTAAGTTATAACCTGGATTTCCCATGGCAAGTGGCTACTTCAGGTTTAGACTGTAAGACAGCACAGCTGGCATAGAATTTCTAGAAGATAAGTGCCTCCTGTAAATGATTAATGCCATCCCAGGTAAGCACTTCAGATGGGATAAGCTGGTTTCTGTAGCTACCCATCTTTCTTCATTACTCTGGAAAGAGCTGAATGGTTGATTCAGATTGGACACTTTGCTTTTAGACATCAATTTAGGTCAGATATGCCTCATTCACTCTAACTTAAATTTCTGAAAGGTCATAGAATGATTTGTTTATATCCTCCTATGCTAGGGGTTTAGAAGCATACTTTGACATGTGCTTGAACTGTCAAGTATGTAGAGGTAAAAGAACCAAACCAGACTTCTTTTTTGTCTTTATACTGGAATAGTCTCAAGATAAATATCTCAAACCTTACTAAAACAGTTAAATAGACTAATTTACAGCACTAATCTTTTAAGTAGCATTATCATTTTGGCTAATAATTTTATTTAATAACAGTAAATTTCTAGCTGAAAGTAAAGAAAATATTGGTAATTTATTTCAACATTATTTTCTCACTCTGAACCAAAACTGTATCTCTATTTTTTCCAAGTAAATGCCAGACAAGCCAATGGCAGTCTAATCGCTTGTTCTACCATTAAGTTTACTGACATCTACCAACTTCCTTTTTAAATCATTACATGAATATGCATTTGAGTTCTAACACACAACTGGATTAAGCCATTTGTCTTCATAGATCAAATATACTAATTTGCTTCTTTGTTTAATTCAGTTCCTTAAAACTGATTAGAAGGCCAAATCTGAATATATTCAAACTAGTTCATTTAACCATTTGTCTAAGGAGGAGTGAGCAGACAGTAATTGCCATAGAAGTGAGATACGAAAACTAAGTTAAGAAAATCTCCATAGTTAGAGCCATATACTTCCAGGGAAAACACTGTAACAATGGCAAAAACTAAAGGGAAGGAGAACTACTCAATACCACTAGAAAGACCAGTAGATTTCTTCAGTAAATCAATTCCACACAAACTTCTTGAAAACCTAAAAATGCTTACTTTAATGCATTATTTTCATGTGTTTATCTAGAGATGGATCTATGAGGCTGTGCGAGTACAGATCAAACAACAAAAATAGGATCTACCTCTAATTTTATTTTTTTCTTTAATCTGGATAGAGCAATGAAAAAACTGCCTTTAGGCATTAAGGCATAATTAAGGCTTAATTTTGCCTAAAGCATAGCTGTGATAGATGTTCACATGAAAACAAAAATTAGGTGATGGTATCAAGCAGTCATCACTGTCAAACCCTGATTACCCAATAATGATAAACTTTTTGTAGCATTTAGGGGGAAAGAGTAAGGGAGTAGAAACTCATATTGACATAGGATAGAAGCATAAACACTTTTATATGGCAGATATCTGTAAACCTTTATCACTTTTCAGACTCTTCAGGCCCATTTTGTTTTCCAAGCATTCTGTGAATATTTGCCTTGTTTTCAAAACACAACCAGAGCATGAAAACAGAGCCTTAAGGGCATGAATGCACTAACACTCCCTGTTAGAGAAATGGGAAGTAAATCAGAGCACTAAAAGGGAGAAATTATTTTGCTGAAGTAAGAAAAAGCTTAACCAGGCTCTAGGAACTGTCATTACCTAATGGGGATGAAGAATCTGCAGAACTAGTCAAGAAGCATTTTGCTGAAGTTACTGATCTCTGCCAGCCTGCTTAGGTTGTTCTCTTCAAAGAGTGCAGACACTTGCTGGACTTGCTCCAGATGAGGGAATCAACTGAAAATTAAGCAAATGACCAATAGCCACAGACCTTCTCAGTAATCTGTGAAAGAGGGACTGGTAGTAATTACATTATAAGATAAAGGATGTATGATAAAGCCAAATTAAAGTTACTCAGAGTTGACATCTTTTGTGCAAAATTAATGACTGATAAATGAGATGAAATAAAACAAAGCCTAAGGATGTGTTTTAAAAGACTATGGTGTCAACTTCAACCTTTAGGTTGAAACTCATTAGACTAACTTGAAAAGATTTTCTTCTGTTCTGTGTGCTTCAGTATTGCTGGGTTGAGGAAGAAATACATCAAAGAGGCTACTTCAGGCTCAGAAAACAGGAGGAGAAGAAGGAAAAACAGTGCATGGTTATCTTATCATCTAGAGTTGGAGCTGGCTACAAACAACTTTCAGAGTAATTCCCAAGCTCATAATGACTCCCCACAAACTCCTGTTACTATGGAGAACTTCTTTAAGTTCAAAAGCCATCTGACTGGTGCTATCTGTAATATTGGCAACTTTTATCCAATAAAACTGCCAATCCCTTTAAGAATCATCACTATCAGCCAGATTGTTCTTCCTCAACAAAACTTTCTCTAAGACTTGGTGTTTCTCTCTCATTCTATGCTTTGAATGACCAGGAACAACTAACAGAAACTGATGATTTTTTTTATACTATTGCATGACAAAAGCCTAGCAAGACAGTAAGTCCTTAGCATAGCTCAGAAGGCTGGAATAATGCATGCTTATCACCAGCTGTAGCCGTCTAAAAAATCTGCTGATTATATAATCATCTTAAAGCCCTATGTAGGTTGAAGACTTAAATGTTGTTAATGACAGCTAAAGACCAAAGCAGATGCTTGTTAATCCTTCTCTTTTTTAAAAGAAGTTACAGGCTAAAGAACACATTATTGCAGTATTAAGTGGCTTTTTGCTTTACTGATTAATCTTGTGTCTTACTGAACATCTTAACAAATGTTTTAGATGTTTAGCTACTGAACTCGAAGCTGGTCTTCACAACCTTTCCCTGCTGTGTTTTGGTCTGCAGAAATGACGTTTTAAGAAACACAGATAAAATATTACAGTGTTTTATGGGGAGTCAAACTAGTATTAAGCAGAGATATTAATCAAATCACCAAATGAGTAAGGATGAGAATCCAAACACATTTTATACATTGTATGTTCTGTATTTTTCAATTCTGAGTTGGTTATGTTCTGCATTTTTCTCACTGAACTAGAAGACAAGAAAGTTTTAATTTTACTAAAATTCACAGTTCCTTAGTTGCTCATATTCAAAGTTAAGTATTTGCTTGTCTTAATACACATACCATTAACCACAGAATTTTGGTTTTTGTACTTTCACATGAGCTGTTCAAGGGACTCTAAATTTAGCATCTCACAAAGAGAGCCCCTTACCCTCAGGGTCTGCATCAATTTATGTGCAGCTTCTAAAAAAAATAAAATTGAAGGTCTTTTTAAAAAGTTGCAGTGGTTTGTGAAGAAACAGCTAAAGCAGATAAGTCTAAATTAAGTAAAACTTTTCCCAATCAACTGAATGGGGAATGTTGGGGTTCTACCAAATGAAAGAAAACACAAACTAATCTTCAGATCCATAGTTTTTTGCAATTCAGTGTAATCTGAAACAGACGTTTCTTCAGGTTCTAGAAACTCAGCCTGTTTGAAGAGAATAGTAGATATTGTCTTTATCACACTAAATAGGAGACTTGAATACACAGTACTTGCTGAAGTAGATTTTACCTTTATTATTTTGCTTAATGGACAAGTAAGGAACTTCAGACCTGAAATATTTGTTATCCTCTCTATACACAGAAATTTATGAAAAATTCCCCTTTATCAGGGAATCCTTACTGAAGAACAGAGACTGAACAGCTGTGCCACTCTGACATTTTATAGTATCTAAAGATTTGTTCCTAAAGAAGCATTTTCTCTGATTTAAGACACATAGACTCTTTCTAGTTATGTGCTTGTTTATAGTTCAGTTTGAGACATATTTTCAGTAAGTACCAACGTAATTTCTCTCTTTTCTTTCAAGTTTAGAAGAAAAACATAATTAGTTTTCAAATAGCTTCCCTAAAAACAAAAACAGAGATTTAGAGATAACAAACTTGCTTTAAAAACTTTCAGGAGATAATAAATTCCTGGGAAAAGCTCGCAAGTAAAAAGGAAAGGACCTGTTCCTGCCAGGAACAAGGACAGAAGGACTCTTTAAGTGGAAACTGGGTATTTTATCTTGCTTTGTAGTGTTTCCACCATTACTTCTATGGGTGTGTGAGTGCTAAGCAAATGTATCTTTCAAATACCTGTTCTGAGATATTTCTTTTTTCTTGAAAACCTTCTGCTCTTCTTCGTACCTCTCTTTCTTGCCAAACGCCATAGAGCCAGTGTTTTCCAATCCTTTGGAAATGGCAGTCTCCTCACTGCCTCTCCTCTCCCAGGCACCCCACTCTCATGTTACTTCCTAACGCCAACAATAGCTTTTGCTGCTTCCCAGAGCTGATAGTGCTGTTTGGGAGGGCACTGCTATAATTAACTCAGGCATCACCCCTGTGATTTATCTTGGTCATCTGAGTCCTAGCAACACCAATAATGTAATGAGTTGGATCCATTAGCAAATAAGTCCATTACAAACACAAAAGATGGGTAAGGTGAGGTACATTTCTTCATCCACTTCCAGCTCCCACAAGCATAGCACCTTAAAAATAGGACTTAGACTTCTACTGTTTATAGCAAGTCAAAGTTCATATGTTCTCATCTCTTCCTACTACTTAGGTTACCCAAGGAAATTTTCCTATGTATCTCTCTGCTTGGATATATTAGGCACTGCCTGGGGAAGGGAATGAGAAAACTCAAATTACCACATTAGTAGTTAAAATAAACAAACTTTCCTGCTGATTCCATCCAGTTAAGTATGTTACCTCCTGGGGGGCTAGCACATGCCAAGACAACACATTTGACTCAAGAACTTCCTAAAATATACCTCACTGAAGGCACAGTCTGGCAAGCATTGCTACTTGTGTTCTCAGCTCTTCTGGTCTTCCGTAACTTGTCAGAGCAGGCACAGATAACACTTGGCTTGGTCCTGGCATTTTAATTTTTAACAAAGCATGGACATGGTGGACTACAGATAAGTTTAATGAAAACTGGACAGGAATAAAAGAAGTAAAGGTTGCAGATTTACACCTTTTTTTTTTTCTTGACAAATGTCCCAGAAGTGAATAAATACCACTCCCCTAAAATTTTAAGTATTCCTTTCACAGGCCTATTATGTTCAACTTCAAGAATTCTTTCCACGCCCTCCATTCATTAGAATTGCTCTCTCTGATAGTCAAACACTCTGGCAGTTTCACAGCAAATTACTGAAAGAAACTTCTCCTGGACAGCTTTGCAGTAGGCTTTACACAATCTCTAACTGTAATTAAGAATGCCGCTTTCCTATAAAAATTTATACTTTTATCTGCCATTTTCCTTCACTTGTAGACTATTTAGCCTTCTGTTGTGAGCCATTAAGACAGCTTTTACATTTAGTTCTAAACATCATTGCTTTTATTGTGTAATGAAGCTACAAAATCGATTAAATTTTTTTATACTTTCTTAAAAAAAAATGTGTAAATGTAATGTGATATCTAAAAATTTTACTTATGAAATCACAAAACATTGAATTCTGGACAAAATATAATGTTTTCTAGAAAAACACTGATTTGTATTCTCTGAAATAGAAAGAGTCTGATACTCATCTATTTTATATAAACCAATGCATTTAAAAGAGAAACATTGATTTCCCAAGAGATACAAGGTTTTGTAGTATTCTTTAATGAACTATTTTGATTACTAATTTAATCTATATGAATATTAGTATAGGATTACTTTAAGAATTCAGTAGAGCCAAAAGGAAAGATGCCAGAAAAAACAGTAGTTCCATGAGAATCTGTAATTGTATATCCAATTTTACTGTACAAGTCCAACACATGACCCTTGGGGATTTTCTTCCCTTATCAAAAAATATTATGATAAAATAAATTAGGCAGGACATGGACATTAGAGAAATATTTCATCAGAGAGTGCAACACGCAAAGAGTCCAGATAAATGAGTTCTTCAGCATATGCCATTTACCAGCCCAAACTATTGCGAGTAAAAAGAGTAAAAGAGATTTTCCATTATCATAAAGGATGAAAACGTGCATGTGTTTTAAGACAAATTCTTGAATAGTAGAAGCACTCTTACTGCATGCTATGAATAAACAATTTATGAAGTAACTGTGCTTAGGAATGCATTTACTCTGTGTGAAATTACCTGTCATGTAAACTCATGCTTTTCTCAAGATACCTTTGAAATTCCTAAAAACAAATTGCAGGTTGTAAAAAAAAAAAAAAAAAAAAAAAAAAATTCTTCAAATAGTTATTAATCTATGTTAGAAACACAAATGTACCTAAGGTTAGAAAAAATTCATTCCGTACTTCAAATCCTTCCAAATGTCTGTCTCATCAACAGAAATAACAGTGATTTTAGAATTTTATCACTTTTTTCATCCTCAGACTACAGGAATAAAATCATTGCTTTAAGTAATTCCTTTTCACTTTAACTGCAGCTTTTTAAAAACAGGTTAAAAACAATCCATAATTAAACGGTAGATTTTATGAGTTATACTTATTATGCGAACCATTAAATTTTTATAGTCTTTGCAGAATAAAATAATCATTGATCTTTTTCATCTGAGTGCTATTAAGACAAAGGGTGTAAACATCAACTGATTAAAACATTATTTAAAATGCTTTACAAAATGCTTTATAAAATTTACTTCTAAGTAATTTCACTCATCAAGACTTGACAAATCTGAAGAGTACTTCATTTAATTTCTTTTATGAGAATACTTTGCACTCAAAGCAAAAGCCTGAGGGACCCTCAGTCCCCATAAAAGGTTGTGCTATTGCCTTTGCCTTGGGTATTATGACTTCCCAACAGCAAGCTGTCTTGGCTCACAGTGCAGTGCCCTCCAGAAAACATGTAAGGCAGGACAAGATGACTCTGAAAGTCTATTTTTTCACTATTACTAATCACCAGTTAAACAAACAAACATATGAGGCATTTAGATCCTTTTGATTGCTTTAGGAACAACAAGAAACCACTTAAGTAAATTTTAAAGATGCTCTGAAAACAAAGCTTGTTGTATATAATTTTTAGGTATGTGTAGTCCTTTCCCCAGAGATCACTTCTAGCCTGCAACACTGCTTATGAAAATGTCTTCAAGTTTATACTCCATGGCCTACTGCGTGGCCATTTATGTAACAGCAGTCACGAGCTTGTACAAACAGGGTGTTTGTGCCTCAGACCTGTTTAATTATGGACATGGGAATTGGTGGAGAACAGTTAGAAGTTCACCCATTCTCACATGACAAGAAGGAGCAGCCCAAACATCTCTTACTCAGAGACAAGGTGCTGAGTGACTGGAGAGTGATACACTGCCTGAAAAATCCTGAAAAACTGGTGAACTATCAAACAGATGGTGAAAGTGCATGTACTATAAGATCAGCTTCCATGAAGAGCAACATTTAACTGCACCCAAAAAGTATATACAATCTGTAGGTGGCCAAATGACCACCAGCACTGAGGTATCTGTAAGGACCCACAGAATGGGGCCATGGAACCGAACAGAGAGGGATGGTAGGTGCAGAAGGCCAAACACAGGTGATGCTATTTCACACACACTTACACAAAATAAATCTTCTAGATAAATCAAAGCAGACTAACCAAAGGCTTGGTTAATCCAAAAACTGGACAGCAACCAGGAAACAGGTACTTTATTTGCATCCACATTACAGTTACAGAAAAGAATTCAAGGATAGATATTATAATGTTCAGCAAGGTGAAATGACACAAACATAGGCTATCTTAAGGTAACCTTAAGATTTGCTTCCCAGGAGAACACACACCCTAGAAACCTGAATTTCTTCAGAAAGTAATCATAGAAGGTCAGAGCACCCTTGATACAAATTTAACTTAAATAAAATAAAACTTTTTAATTGATATTTTTATGGTATCTACCCGCTTGTACTCATCAAATTCCTTGAAGGTCTCAAGGCTACTGTATTTTATGTGATGGGATTTGACAGCTCCTCATCATAAGCATAGGAGACTGCTAATTCCCTAATTGGAACATAATCCTAAAACTATTAAAATAAGTTGTGGCAAATCAGAGAAAGGGTTGTGTTGAAAGGAACAGGTAAAGATCATGAGGCCCAATCCCCTGCCCTTGGCAAAGACATCCTTCACCAGATCAGGTTGTTAAAAGTCCAACCCAACCTGACCTTGAACACTGTCAGCAATGGGGCATCCAGAACTTAGTAATCTTTAGTAATATCTTAATATAATATAATACAACTTAATGTCTTTAATATCTTCATTAATGACTTAGACAAAGGGATTGACTGCACCCTCACCAAGCTGGCAGATGACATCAAGCTGAGTGGTACTGTTGACATACCTGACGGACAGGATGCCATCCAGAGGGACCTAGACAGGCTGGAGAAGTGGGCCTATGGGAATCTCATGAGGTTTAACAAGACCAAGAACAAAGTGCTGCAGTTGGGTCAGGGCAACCCCCGATATCAGCACAGGCTGGGGATGAACAGATCAAGAGCAGCAGTGTTGACAAGGACATGAGTGATGGCTGACAAGAAGCTGGACATGGCCCCAGAAAGCCAATCCTATCCTGGGCTGCATCCAAAGCAGCGTGGCCAGCAGGGTGAGGGAGAGGATTCTGCCCCTCTGCTCCCCTCTGGTGAGACCCCACCTGGAGCACTGTATCCAACTCTGAGGTACCAGCAGAGGAAGGACCTCTTGGAGTGAGTCCAGAGGAGGGACACCAAGTTGATCAGACGGAGAGAGCATCTCTCCTGTGAGGAAAGGCTGAGAGAATCGGGATTATTCAACCTGGAAAAGAGGCGGCTTCAGGGTGACCTAATTGGGGCCTTCCAGTACTTGAAGAGAACATACATGAAAGATCAGACAAGACTATTTACAAGAGCATGTAGTGATAGGATAAGGAGGAATGGGTTCAAAATGAAAGAGAGAAGGTTTACATTTGATATTAGGAAAAAAATTCTTTACTGTAAGGGTGGTGAGGCCCTGGAACATGTTGCCCATCGGAGTTGTTCAAGGCTGGGTTGGATGAGGCTCTGAGCAACTTGTTCTAGTTGAAGGTGTCCCTGCCCACAGCAGGGAGGTCAGAACTAGATGATCTTCAAGGTCTCCTTCCAAGACAAATAATTCTATGATCATATGATTCTATGGACTTCTCTGGACAGCTTGTTCCAATGTGTCACCACTCCCACAGTAAACAATTTCTTCCAATGTAAAGCTACCCTCCTTTTTAAAAATGTTTCTCCTTGTCCTATCACTACAGACCCCAGTGAAAACTCTCTCCCCATCTTTTTAATAAGTGCCTTTAAGAACTGCTGAGCCACAATAAGGTCACCCCAGAGCCCAGGCTGAGCAACCCCAACTCTCTCAAGTCTTTCCTCAAAGGAGAGGTGTTCCACTGCCTTGATAATTTTCCTGACCCTCCTCATAATCTGCTTTAATAGATCCCTGTCTTTCATTGTGGACCCTAGAACTGGATGCTGTACTCCAGGTGGGGTTGTATGAGATTTGAATAGAGGAGAAGAATTACCTCCCTTGACCTAATAGCCACAGTGCTTTTGATGCAGTCCTGGCTACAATTGTCTTTCTGGGCTGCAAGCGCACACTGCTGGGCCATGATCAATTTTTTGTGCACCAATACCCTAAAGTTCTTCTCCACTGGGCTGCTCTCAATCCTTGGAGCCCTCAGTCTGTACTGATACCAGGGACTGCTCTGACCCAGGTGGAGGAACTTGCCCTTGGCCTTGGATTTCATGAGGTTCAGATGGGGCCAATGAAAACAATTCCAAATACAGACCAGGAGTGCTGCTAAAACATAAGATAACACTAGGAGAAAGATAAGAAAAATTTTGTTTTCTGGGTTTAAGCTTTCAGAAGGCCCAACTGTAAGTTGCAAACAAAGGAAAAATATTTTAAAGGAGGTTGCAAAGGGCCTAAAGTTAGATGCTTCTTAACAACGCATCAAGTCCAAAGAATAAAATAGCAATGATTCTGGAGACAGGTCCTAGGGATCTGAGATGCTACTTCGCAGCCCCTCTGCAGTAGTACAAGTAGAAATAGCATCCATGCAGTCACAGGTGACCACGTTTCAGTAACACTCATTTGTACCAAGTCAGAATACAAATACTGCTCGCTGTTTACGAAACAGAACATACACCATACATAAGAATAGGCAAAGTATTCCTAGAGATCTGGATCCAGCCTAATCTGACTTAAAACTGGAAAAAGACAAAAAGCTTAATTTCATGATGTCTCCTGAGCTGTAAATCTTTCCTCTGCATCAGAGAATCAGTGTTTTACTGGTATTTCAAACAGAACCCAGGGCGTAGATTACGTATTTAAGTTTATGGGAAATAAATCTGGCCAATTCAAATGACTGAGTGTTTCATACTGATGTTGATTCATCCTGTTTTGCAAGCACCAAATAAAAACATCTGAATTGCTAAGATTTTCTTGTGTTTGCTCATTCCCTAATTCCTCTACTTCTCCTGCAGATTTAATTAAACATTGTGGGCAGCAATGAAAATGTTATTTTAGTAATGAATTCCCAAACCTAGCCACTTTTTTTGTATTGTTCTCTATTTTCAATAACATTCAGCTAAACAGCAATAGAGATATAGACTGTGAAGAAGAGTATAGCTATCTCACAGCTCAATTGCAGTGCTATGCAAGGAAATGAGCAAGTCAAACCCTCTGTTTTTAGATACCTGTAAATGAGCAGTTACTCAGAGATTGGCCCCAGAAGCAATAATCCCCCCTGTCTGACAAATGAAAAATTTGGTGCACTACAGTTCTCCACCTGATAAAGGAACTTCTCACGGAAATAACGTTAAAAAATAGCACAAACTATATTTTTACTGCCAAGTTGTTCTATATAGGCAGTATTCCATTTTGATTCACATCAGACTTAGGCCATTGTGTTGTTGCCTGATTATCCTCTTATGGAAACAAAGCATTCTGACAGCATATCATCACTACTGAACTTAAAAGGTTTTTATATCATGAGGAAAAATAGTCTCATTATGCTACTCTGCTCAATTAAGTCAGAAAGCATTAAAAAAAAACCATTATGGAGTGGTATACAAAAAATTTGACTTTATTTTGTAAATTCCAGGCTGATAATGTTTAAAAAAACTAACATGTATTTCAGAGTCCTCCTCCACTCCTCACTATCAAAACACTACTTCTTATTCATAACATCCAGAAAATTGGCACATCATTTCTGCAGCACATATCTCTCTTCTAGATAAAATAACTATCCAGGACAAGAGCCTAAGGAAAAGATTTTTTAAATCCCTTCTGACAGTTTTCTGACAGGTTTTCTCTGCATTTCCTGGCATAACCCTCCCCAGAAATACTCCTCAGCAAGCAGGTTTTCTACACTGTCCATTTCTATCAGCCGTCTGGGCACAATAGGTGAAGACTGTACCTACAAACACAAGGTTCACCTCTATAAATAGAGAGTGCAGCCTTTGTGCTGCCCTGGAAGCTGCTGGGTTGTTGCACAGGGTGGTGTTCAGGAAGCAAGGAGCACCACATTGGCACTCTAACCCAAGCCACCACTGGAGCCCCAACCTAAGGGCACTGGACACTGTTAACTCCTCCTCCTCCTTTCCCATGTGGCAAACTTTAACCAGGGGAAGGTGAAATAAGAAGCTCTTAATAATGCACCTGGGGCTATTGGCATAGAACAAGCAAACAGGAAAATCAGGGAACTGAACAAGGATTACTACAGATGGATTATGATAAACGTATCTGCAGAGTAACAGTTCATTTCCCATCCATGCTTAGTACAACTCTGACATTGCCACTGCTCTTCCAAGTCATACATTTCTAGTCAAAGCTGTAGGGATGTTTCTTTCCAAAGGATGCTTATTTAGGAAACCTTCCACTAACAACATGGCTTTCATTTGGAGTTAGGGATGGAGCTTCTCAAGCAACATTGCTCTTCCTGCTTTCAACCATTTATTCAGATCTTCCTCACTGAGTACCTCTTCCATTACAGACTGTGCTCATACTACAAAGTGTGACAAAATATTTTTTAGAATTTTTTCAGGAAATGGTCAGGATATCCTTTGAAGAATAAATAAACAGGGAGTGCAATGCATTGTCCGATTTTCCATCTTGTAATGGCAAATGTCCTGGATTTCTAAACTTTAAATTCTTTCTCCTGCTCAGGAGGCTGAAGTATATAATTCTGAGAGCTTCAGAAATAAGCAAAACCTATTTTCTGATGCATCTGTGTTTTGGAGACTACAAAAAAGGCCTATATGAGATCTTTTTCTGTCAGAAGATCCATCAGCTTAGGGCTGATGCTGATGTCTTGCAAAACTAAGCATTTCCTCTTAAACCAGGGACTCATATCAATATTTTCCTACAAGTTAATTAACTTCTAGATTGTGATGCTTTGTGAAATTTCTTTGGAACAAACCATCGGCTCATGAACAGAAACACCACATATGCACATTCACATGCAAAGGCCAGCACGTTTAATGCAACTGCTAGAGCTTTGCTTCTCTAAGAACTAATTCTAAGTACAGATTTACAGCTTCTCCCTCTGCAGATGAAAATGCAGAAGCATAACAAACTTTTGCTAAATGATCTCAAACATTTTTCAGAACAATTTAATTATTTTTCTATTCCTCTGAAAATTTTCAAATCATATCTTAAAAAGCTACATACACATTATTTTTAGTCATAGTTTCTCTCATTCAATAAAATTTAGCCATTTACATCCCATCCAGTTGATTCATCTTTTTAGACCAGATAAACTTGCAGTGAATCTGGGATTCTCAGGGTCTGTTCCAGTGGGCTGTTTTCAGTTTAAACAGCTGTGTTGTTATAATTTCTTTTTACATGTAACTTGAGGGTACCCATTTGCTTCACAATTAAGAGCATAGCACCTACAAATGTTCAGCTAACCAGATTGTTAATTGCTATGTTTGCTTTATGCTTTCTTGTATAAATAGAAAATGTTCCTCCTGAAACTGAATGGTTCAAAGGTTCAAACATTATCTTCCTAACTTTTCTCAGGTTACTCAGATTTTACTTTTCCCTCTACTCTGTGTCTGAGGATATTACTGATAAAGGTTTGCATACCCCATGTTATCTCTTCTAGTCTCTACTGCAATGATAGCTTTTGCCTTTGTGGAAATCAGTGCTGAATATTTTCTTCAGAGACAGCCAGCAAAAACTGAGTTTGTTTTAGAGCAAAATCATCAGTAACAAATAAACTAATCTTATGTTCATAATAAACTGAAATTGAGTGAAAAATGTTATAAAATACACCTTACTAGAATTATTTGCAATACTTAAGATTAGTATCTGGTTTTATTAGTTCCTATATACATCTGACATTCTCCACTAGTAAGTTAGTTTTGCTTTCACCTCTCCTAATATTTCTATCCAGCTCATCTGAATCCTCAAATTCCCTGAAGATTGTCTTTAGATAAAATTAGAAGCATAACTACTTAATAAATGGGAGCATTCCTCTGTAAACATACAATACAATGTCAGCACTTCTGTCATCTGATTTCTGAGTGGAATTTAATATATGAGCTGTGAATAGCTTATGACCTGTCCCATAATGGGGGATTCATCTAAATGTAGATGCAGCTGAGCCAGGCCCTCATTATAGTCTGAATAGATGAATGAGAACTTTCAGGGTTCACTTCACTTCATGCCAAAGTAGACACATAGCTTGCATTGCAAGCTACCTTTGTGCACTTTTATCCATGCAAAAATTGGAGAAATTGCTGATTTTTCTCCATTATATTTTGTAAAGAAACTTAGGCTGATTAGCTCAGGTGCCTGTGTCCATCATAACCAAACTCTCACACTGATTAGGATTGCAATAACCAGAGACTACTTATTTTCTCTGAAACATGCCCGAGCTTTTATTCAAGTTTCCCCTTGGTCATGCTGCTCTCAAGTGAAGGCAGTTGAAAAGTGGCCAGTAAAAGGCCGAAACTCTGGACTTCCCTCTAGACGTTTGGGAAGTAGTCCGGACATGCTGCCAAACTCATTTGTTCCTGTGGAATTGCATGTGGGTCAAGAGGTCCTTAGGAATCCATTTCCTATGACACAATTTATGACCCTGATGTCCCAATCAAGAGAAATGCTAACTTATTGACAACATGAGAGAGAACATCCAGTTCAGGTGTTCTTTTATGGACCACCTGCTTGACCTGGGTTTAGCCACAGAGCATAAATGATTCTCCAATGACACTGTGATGGATTGTCAGTGAAGTCTATGAAGATAAAGCATTATCAACAGCTAAAGTATCATCAATCATTCATGAAGATGCATTTTTACAAAGATAATTTTTTGTTTAAACACTGGTTTTCTCACATTCGCATACTGAAGCCCCTGTCAGAATTTCTGTTTAAGGTCTAATGTGATTTGTGGGTTACCTTCTTCTTGGGCTGATAATGGTCTGCAGCTGATGTGTCCCCCAAAAGTTCTGTCAGCTTGGAAAGAATTTCTGGAACTACGCCAAACTCCTCAGCCAGTCTGTACATTTGGAGGTTGCTGCTAACCCTCCCTGGTATATGAGCTAAACATAGCAGCGTTCAATAATGTTCTGTTCACAAAGAAAATGGGAACACAGAGGATGATGCTGCATGTCAGCACACATGATGAGGAGGCAAAGGTCACTTTGCAAGGCATAAACTATGAGCAGCAAGGCAGGTGACAGCAGCTCTGATGACAGCATCCTCACACTCAGGACTGACATATCTGCCAAGGTGGACTTGGCAGATGGCCACACATCACAGGAAGCAGTATTTTGCATGGGAACAGACTTCAGAGTGCTGTTAAAAAGGGCTTCAAGTCTCACTCCTGAAAACTAGGCTCCCTTTACCAGTGATCTTACCAAATTATATGCTACTAAGATGATGTTCAGGAATAACATGGTTTTGATACAAGTCTATTTTTACTTTCTTACTTCCAAATTAATACTAGCATGATTATTCACCCCTCCCTCAAAATAATTATAGTAGCAAAGCAGTCTGTGTTAAGTAGAAAGAAACTGGAAATTTATGGAGTAACACAGGATTAACAATTAACATTCATCATTAAAATTCCATTTCAGTTATATAACTAAACAATTAGCCAAACAATCTGAAGACTCTGAACTACAGAAAATCCTGAGGAAAAAAAATACAAGAAATTCTAATAGATAGATTTAAAAATTTAGCTGGCCTATTGTATTAACTACAAACAGTGATTGCAAGGCACAGCTTGTTGAAAGACCTCAACTTTAAAGCACACTAAACAAGTCTAAAGTTGCATCCATTTCATTATGAGTTATCAGTAACTTGGCTAAACCCAGCACTTTTTAAAACCTTGCTGCATACTAACATACTTTTTAAAATTTAAAAAATTTATTTGTTGCAGTAGTTCTTTGACATATTATTTCTGTGCATTTTACGGCTTAAAGCTTGTAGTTTCTCTGTCTATTAATGCTGTGAACTTCTTGAATTTAAGACTGTATAAATAGTTTTGATGATTAGCTTATTTTAATTACTTTAAAGGAAAATGAACTTCTACAAAAGGTAAAAAATAAACATTTAATTACAGAAATTTGCTATTGATTGCTACAAATTGTTTCTAGAATGCACATGTTCTTTTACTACTCTTAATTATTTTAATTAAGATTTCTGCATGTCAATTAGAATTGGTTTGGAATGGAAAATTCCACCTCCTCTGTGTCTCTCTCGAAGTAGGTAAGCACACATGCTATTAAGAGGTGGTTTTTGTATATCTAGTATATATAAATAAGGAAAAGAGCATCCGAGAGTAATTGAAAGGGGGCATAATTCTATAAAGTCAAAATTAACGTAAAGCCAACCTAGACCCCTTTTTTTCTTTTCAGTCATTAATCATCTCAGCCTGAAACAAGAAAATTGGAACACTGATGACATATGTCAGTAAAGTAAACAAAATACTAAAGAAGGAATGGGATTTCTATAATCATACATAGCATGACTAAGTAAAACAAAAAAAGGAGAAATCTATCCTAGTTTAAACCTAAGACATGAGAAATAACACATCTTAACCTGTAAAAAATACCCTGGATTTTTTGCTATTGAATAGCTCATACAGCAGCTAACACTCATTAGTTCTCATTCTTACTTTACTTGAAAAAAAAAAAGAGTTTTCTTCTTTAGGCTCTGTAAATTTTTAGTATTTCTCAGGAAGTGTGTTGAAGATGGGATGTAGAATCCCATTGCTCTGAAACTTTCCCTGTCTGAAAGTTGCAGTGAACTGTAAGTTAGTGAAGCTCTGCACGTCCTAAATTACTGTGGGAAATTCACAAGCTCTGGGACTGAATATGGCCTGAAACTTTATTGTGTGTCACTTGGGATCATATAATTTTTTTCCTTCTACATTTCTTCTGACTAACTCTGAGGTAGGCTTCAATTTATGGCCTATCAGCGTTTCTGAAAGAGCTATTTGGCCCTCAGTAAGGGAGAGGATATTCCAGGTTTAATGGAGTACATAAAATCCTGCTTTGTGCCCTCTTGAGTCCTCCACGGAAGCTGTGGCTCGGTGAGGTGGCCCATAACTGTTTGGAGTGTACTTACTGCATTGAAGTTGGGGAAGAGATTCACTGCTGCGGCAGTGTCCAGAGGAAACGGAAGGAACGGCTTAATATCCAGCGATGGCTGCAAGGGTGGTGCAGGAGGACGCACGAGGGCTGGAAGAGCAGGGCTCTGGCATGTACCACCTGCACGTACAAAGAGACAGAAGGCATTCAGCAAGTGCTATGTTTAGCAGGAGGGGAAAAAGCCAGCACACACACACACACACGAAAAGCAATAACAAAAAGACAATAGTGGATCAAACAAATACATTTTGACTTGTCCAAAAATTACTGCATTACTGAAAAAAAGCACAGCTGACTCAGTGACTGAGTCAGTCATAATTCTTTGCCAGCAATTGCTTCAGGTTTCAGTCTATCATGATTAGAATTACCTTATAAACCATTTCTTTCCATGGATAACCTGGAACAATAGTTCAGCATATGTCTAACTTCCCTTGAGAGGTTCAGCTTGTCTCATTCTCTTATAATTTCAGGGCTTCATCCTACCCTGTTACTCAACCCTACAAAGGCAGATTAGTCGAAAAGAAAAAGAACAACTTGCTGTTCAGCTCAGCAAGAGTCATGTTATTTGCAGACTTCTGATTTTTTAATTAAATGCTCACTCATGGAGCCAACCGCTTCAGTTTAAACCTAAACCTCAGAAGCACAACATACCTTGCTGCCTCAACAGTTGATCAATACAAACCTAAAAATAACAGTTTCAGGAGCCACTGAAATTCTGTTTATAGGAAGGTACCGATGAACACTTTCTGCTCTTTGCAAGGGGTGGAGCTGATTCAGACTCTGTGCAGCAGAAAGCTCCTCCCAGCTAACCACCAGCTCTGTGGGAACGTAATGCAAATGAAGAAATCCCTTTGCATACCAATAAGGCACTACCTGTTTGCAGTGGACCCTATTTTGCTTATTTGTTTGCCCCTGGCCACAGCCAGTTACAAGCTGGAAGGATCCAAGTTCATTCTCTGCTTTCAATGTCTCCTATATTTTGGTTGCACTCCAAAACATCAATTCCCTGTTAATTAAAGACTATTTGGATCCTAGGAAACTGTTAAAATATGCCAGTGTTCTTCTAATCTGAGAGGCAGGCAACAGACTGTAAAAACCTGCTGGTAAGAGTCCAAGAAACATTGAAAAAAAAATGTAAGGGGAGTTTTACCCTACTCACTGAACAGAGACACAGGCAGACAGATCAACAGAGGGAGAGATCCGAAATTGGTTTCTTTTTTCACTCTCATACATACAGATATTTCATTAGACAAATTGCATACATCCTTTAAGAGCCCAAACATAAAATAGTCAAAATGATATATGAAATCTCTCCACATTTGGCCAGCAAATTTTCTAACAAGGTTTGTCATATTATACATCTAACTGAGGGCTATCCACACAGGACTTAATTAACCAGTTGTAGAAGAGCATCCAACTTGTGTTTCTATGTATAAGATCAGCTGGAGCCAAATTTTGAAAGACTGTAATTTTGCCAACTTTCAACTCCTTTGTGAAGAGTTTCACTAAGAATCACTAGTAAATTAAAGGTAGTGGATTAGGGGTCACTGCAATCTTGTGAGTTATTTTTCCGAAGAATAACTGCCATTTTTGGAGTAGTTTCTACATGGTACCTCAAGGTAAGTGTATAAGAAATCAGTCTTTGAATGCAGCAGCTGAAGATATAGGCAAGAGAAAAGCAGAGGCCAAGCAGCTCTGCTTTCCACAGCTCACCAGTACAGAATTATCAGGTATTTGATTGCCATTGCTTTGGCAATGGCTACATTCCCATGACATTATCACAAAAACACTGTAAAAATAAATTTAACAGGTCAGAATGATGATAAGGTAGTGTTGAACATGCCAATCATACTACCTCTGAATAGGAGACCCATAAAGGTACTTTTTTACATGCTGGAAATACTTCACTTATGTAAAACTTTCATACATCATTAAAGGACGAAGTCACTCTCACTAAAAGAAAAAATACAGATTGCACCTGAGATTGGACAGAATCACACAGAAATTTCAAGGTGTGCATTTGCCTGGCAACAGCAAAGAATTTGAAGCTAATTAAATATTCTGTAACTCACAAATGCAAATGTAAACTGGACTGAGAAATGTCACCTGTGCTCGGGGACACAGCTCATTGGGTCTGTTATCTCAGTGCTATGGAGAAGAGCTTCACAGGTTCAGATTACCTAGAGCAACAGCATTGGTATCCCAAACTCATCTAAGATACCATGCCACGAAAGATGAAATATTTCTATTTTGTGATCCTTCTTCATGGCATGACTCGGCACTCACACACCTGCTGCTGCCAGCCAGTGCAATGCAAAGCCATCTGGGGACAAGAACAAGCTTTAAATGGAAAAATCCAGCCAGCTCTGCAGGACCTTGGCTGGGACTCAGAGCCTCTGGAACAGTTTAAAATCTACCACAGTCCTGGCTACAGTGGCACAGAAAATTAGTATGTTCAGGAGCACAGCTGCTCTCTGTTTTTTCAATAGTGTCAGACATGTCCCTAAATGATGGAGCATGTGAGAGGCATCATGAAATTTGAGCCTTTGCTTAAAAAAAATATTCTCCAATGTTTATGGCTGCAAAAATTAGCTTCTCTTTCCATTTAACAGACACAGAGTTGTAGTCTAGAATCTGCAGCAGAAAAACTGAAGCAATGGCAACCATTTCTGTGACTCAGCTTATCTTGGACAACCTTTAAGAATGACAGTGTTAACTATTTCACACCTAATCCAATAGCAGAGGGATGGAGAGGGGTAGAAGCCCACAGGGAAGAGTTCTTGAAGAGTGTACACAGATAAATTCCAAGTGTTACTGAATGTTGGATCACAGGGAAGAACCATAAAATTTTCTTACAATGGTTTTGGTGTTGTGTAGGATAAGCTTCTCCACAAAGACCTCCATAGCACTCCCTGAGCAGATGCAGCACTGCTGATCAGTGCACAATGAGGGTGAAAGTTCAGTGACAGCCTTTTCACAAACTTTCTACTAGCAAGGGTTGGAAAACATTGACCAATAAAACTAGGATAAAATCCCACAACACTGATAGGTTTTGTTCACAGCCTGTGCTTGATGCTCTGTAATATTATTATTATTGTTATTATTATTGTTGCCTGAAGTTCAGAGAGACAACCGTGTCTTTATGAGGAGCATGCTACAATTACTTAAAATGGCAGGATACTAATGTATTTTCTAATTCCAGTCTTACAAGTTAATGATGTTAGTGTCTACTGTCTTTCCAAAGAGAACATGAATGTTCAGACATTTGAGAAATTCATGTCGATATTGATACCTTAATTTTCTTTGGAGGGAGACCAAGAATAATACAACATAGAAGCTTAATTAGCCCAGCATTTTGACCAAGTCTGAAGAAAACATTTGTTTCTTCAATTTTCAGGCAATTTAAAGCACAGGTAAGATAATCTCTTGGACAGAGACACTGGCTATACACCCAAAGTGTGAGCATACAAGTTTGGAGAAAAGCTTGCCACAAACCTTTGCCTCTTCCTGTATCACATTGAGACCGTTTTTGAGAACTCCCCCAATATCAATCAAACTGTGCATTTTTGCACAGGGGTGCAGTTCTGTGTCTCCAGTTGGGACTAGACATTTTGCCCTGCCACTGGGTAATCTGCATGGCAATACAACATCATGTTCTGGGCATAGACAGCCTACGTGCTACAAAGCCATGTGCGCAACATGAGGTTCATGCTCTTGGTGACACAGCCCAGTCAAGTGGGTTCTCCTTCTGAAACCACTAGTGATATGAACTTCATCAGCACAAGACCTTTCTTGTCTGAACTAAGGGAATATGGCAGTAATAGATGAAGAGATGAGTCCTGCCCATTCTGCCTCGAACTGTCCATTTCATATGGAATTGGCACATTTTATTTGTTTTGAGTACAAATGGGAACAAATACTGGCATTGGTCCTTTTCCCTGCTTCCCCTTCACCCCATTTTGACTTTAGAGACCATGTTTCACTATGGAACTGAAAATACATTTTAAAATGAGAATCATTCTAAAAAAAAAAAAGAAACCATATGTCTTTAAAAATGCTAAAGTTCTAATCTTATCTTAATAATTTTTTTTTTTTTTTGTGACAATTCTTTACAAAAAGTAAACAACTTCTGGAGGAAATTTTGCTTTCAATGAAATACCACTTACTGAAAAGAAGGCTTCCCATGCAAATTTTTGTGCTCAGTTCACCTGAAATTTTCCTTGGATCAGTGTTAGGTAAAGAGTATAAACAGCTGTAAGTACTGACCCTAAAATCTGGATTAAGAGAATTGCAAAGACTGAATATGCACAAAGGAAACCAAAGAAAATAGCCCTAGAGTAAACAGGCATCACAGGACAGGGTGATTTTTACATACAGGCTAATTCCTTAATGTTTTTCAGGGAGGCCAAGATCCCTGTTCTTCAGGTTCCCTAGCAAACAGCTCAACAATTTGGCAACCACCTGTTGCTATATTTTGTGACTTGGCTGTAGACGAATTTATGTTACATCTTTCTCTGCACAGTCTTTCCTCATACACACCCTCATTTACAATCCTTTAAGTTTACACTTAACTGCAGATTTAGTTTCCAGAAAAAGAATCACAAGATGCATTATCAAATAGTCTCTCCTAAGGAAGAATCTAGCTCAGATTTTGCAGACACAAAAATGTAGATAATTTTTTGCAATGCATTTGAAATTCGGAAGAATGTAAACTGGGCAGAAACTCTAAACTAATACCCCATTAATCTAAATCTTTTGCAGTTCTTCCATCACTAACTACTACCACCATAAACACTGAGTGAAAAAGCAAATCTCTGCAGAATTCCATTTTCATTCCTTCATTACACTGCAATTTTTTCCTTCTGACCATGTGCACAGCCATTTTGAACACAGCAAAGACACTAAACTAATGTACCATTTCCCTTCCTTCCTGGGGTCTGAGTTGGTTTTCAGGATCATAATGTGGTTTCTCCAAGATATGGATATTTCCACGTTTTACACCCCATCTCACGCATCTCTTAATATTTCCATAATAACTTATTTGAGGTCAAAAAAATACACACATTCTACCTTGGCAAAAGCTTAGAGAACCTTTCGGATGGTATGACTCAGTGGAGAAGCTGGGAAAGTACCACACATTTCCAACTGAAAAGTTGACTTCTAGGCAGCTTTAAAAGATAACTTCAAAAAATAGCATTAATATTTTTTTATATAGGATTCTAATATCTAACAGTTCACATGCAATAAGCATTACATATCCTAGAGACCCCAAGCCAAGTTTTCCCAGAAAATTTTCAAGAATGCTGACTCAGGCTATCTTAAAGTATTAAAGGGAAGGGATATGTGGGGAGCTCGTGGTCTAGCTTATAAATATTAAAAAGCTTACATTTGGATAACTCAATATTAGCTAGAACTTTTAATTTGTTATGAATTAAGTTTGCCAGTGGGCCAAAGAAAAGGTATATTTGGAGGGATTTCTTCAGAAAGACAATAAAGACACAAGCATTTAAGAATAGCAGGCTATCCATGATGAATAATGCTTTTTCATGATACAAAATATCAGATATCACATTTATATTTTAGGGGAATCTGATAAAATAGGAAATTTTAAGACATCCAAAACCAAAAGAATAAACTTCTCTGGGATAGAACAGAGAAAATATGACATGAATTGTAGATGCAGCTTTTAGGAATAAGTTTTAAGTAATTTGTCATGGCCCATAGTCGCTAGGGTACTCCCTTTTATCACTGTATGGTAATCTTCATTTTTACAACAGATACTTTTCTCAAAAACTGCTGAATTGTCCCTTTAAAGGTAAATTCAGTTGCATAATAAGTGATAATTCATAATTCAGTGATCTAACCTGGCACAGAAAACTGAGCCTCACTTATCACCAAACTATTTATTTGCAGTTATTGTAATAAAGTGACTAAAATATGAACTCAGCATACAGAAAATTAGCTAACATGTAACCTGTATCTCTTAGGTGCATAAACAGATAAACTTGTGATTTTGAATATTTAATAGGTTACATATTATTACATATGAACTGAAAGGAGATTAGGTGTAAACAAATGAAGTGATCCCTCTGGAGAATTTATTGCTCAGAAAATCTATTTATAATGTTTGAACTCAGCTTCTTGAAAGGGGTTTTTTATTGTTTTGAGTAGTCTGTTTCTTTTTTAAAATTTATTTCTTTTGGAAGGGGAAATGAGAATCTTAAAGTGCTTTTGACTTCTGTATTGTTCACAGACTCTTTTTGGAGAGTGCTTTCATTATTTAATAATCTCAAAAAAATTTTAAAAAATACAATATCCGCATTTAAGCACAATACTTTTACATCTAATCACTCTTAGATCCAGAAAAGAACAAAAAAAACCCAACTGTATTAAATATTTTAAGCCCACTCAAAAAGAAAAGCCTTCAAAATGGGCCTCCAACCACACCAGCCTCGATCCTGCTGGCTGTCCTGAGGATCAAGTACACTGTGTGGCCATACAGGCTTTCCTTTCACACACATTGCTGATAGCAATGCTAGCAGTGGCTAGTCACTTTGAAGAGGATGAATGCAACACTGTCTCAGCTGTGGAGATCTGTGAGTAATTGATTTTTCAGTTCAGTGGCCAAACCAAAACATAGAAACAATTAGGCGGGAAAACCCCCACCATCATGTCAGCTGAAACTCTTCTTTCACCCAAAATGACACCTTATAGTTCCTACTTAGATGCTTAACTGTTTTTATTATTTAAATATTAGCAAATTTCAAACATCCAGATCCAAAATGACAAAATGACAATTCAAAATGACTCATTACAAAAATATTTTCTTCCTTTTTTATTTTTTTTTCCAGATTGGCACCAATCTGTACCCACTGTTTATTTATAGACAGAATTTTTCAGTACATACACTATTCACCTGGAAAGTTTGAATCAACTCTGGTCATTTACTGCTATTCAAAGCGTTATTTTTTCTAGAGAAAATATTTCTTCTCTGGTTCCTGCAAAGTGAACTAGTTTAGAAAAAGAATTCTTTTTTATTGTTATTATTGGTTTTAGAAGCCGGCAGCTATGTATCAAATAGTGTTTTTTAAAGTCTTTTCTTTCACACCTACTAACATTTTGAAAAACGTAAGATTGTATATCCCAATAATTTTGATTGAAAAATGTACTCCTCTAGCTGTACAGAGGAGTAAATTTCTTCATTAGTAGAAACCTGTGAAACTACTATTATGATGCTGGGCTGGGAAAATGCAGAGACAAATTTGCATGAGTACTCTGATATCCATTAACTCCTGTCATCATTTCCTTTACTCTGCTAAACAAGCTCAGATTTCTGCTCCCATTTTGCTACCTTCTTCCCTCCTGTTCCTTTACCATCATTCATTTGCATTGCAGGCAGGTGGGCCCACCTTACAGACAGTGAAGTCCAGTCTGACTGAATGGGATTGAAGTGCTCAGCATCGTGCAGATCTTACTCACCTCAGGCCACAAGGCTAATTAATGTCAGAGCCCCCAATAACCCCACAGATTACCACCTCTTCTGCCCCAGATCGAGAATATGCTATGGACCACAGGAAACACTCTACCGAACAAAATACTGGTGTGTTTTGTTTTGGTTTTTTTACATAACAGCTACTGAAAAACCGTGATCTGAACTTCAGTACTTAACACTGTCAAGCAAGGAATTTGCCTCACTACGGGCCACATCCTATATGGATTTTAAATTGCACAAGGGCAGAGACTTAGCTTTTTATTTTAGCAACATGACCTACCTAATTGAGCTCTTCAGAATCCTTTGGGCTTTTACTGCAGTTGGTCAGACAAATTTGGATTTTTTTTTTTCCCTATTGGAAACTGTTGGATCACTGAAAGTTAAATGATCCAAAATATATGCTCCACTTTCTGTAAAGTTCTGTCTGTTTCTAGTATAAGGAAACAACTAGAAATTCTCCAGTTTGGTCAGTATGCTTATTACCAGCTGTCCATATCAAGTACCAACTATGCCAAATGCCAGAGAATCAGAAAGCCCAAGACTGGAAGTCATGGCTTTGGAGAAGACAAACTAGAATGCCCATGAACCTCAGCTCTCCTCTTCTTGAGAATGAAGGAGATTTTAATTTCCATTTACCTTAAAAAAAAATCAAATATTAAATACCCAGTAGCCTTACTTTTTTCTCCATGCAATTCCAGTATTAATTCTCTGAGCACTTCTACCTGGCAGGAAATTATCCCAATTTTTCAGCTAGGAACCTAGGACAGACAGCAAAAGTCTTCTTCTCAAAGCTCACGCAGGAATCTGTGGCAGACCAAGGACCTGAGCTCTAGGTCCTCAAATTTAGTGCTCTGAGCACAGTAATATCCTTTCCTGGTTGTAGGCTAATAGCAAACTGAACATGCTTTCACTTAGCCTTGAATGATCTCACACAAAATGTCAAAACTTGTTCTTCCTTCGGTGCCATAAATGCTAGAGGGAAGATGAGCTCACCAATGAGTCTACACCTGCACTAATGATTCTATTTTCTTTCGGCGAACTATGTATCCCCAGCTCTACCTTACAGTTATTTCCCATACTGCTCATGTTTTATACTACTTTCTACTTTCTTTGGTAAGAAAGAGAATCCAAGGAAATTAAAAGCCTGCCTTGCACAGAGTGAGCTAGAAAGGTACAGAAACATTCCTACCACCACTCAGTAATGCCAGGACAGAAAAGAAGAGATGGCTGAGAAGGGATCTCATCAACATAAATAAGTGTTGGAAGGGAGGGTGTCAAGAGGACGAAGCTGGGTTCTGCTTGGAGGTGCCAAGCAATAGGACAAGAGGCAATGGCAGAAATTGATGCACAGGAAGTTCCATCTGAACACAAGGAGGAGCTTCTTTGCTGTGTGGGTGACCGAGCACTGGAACAGATTTTCTGGAGATGTTGTGGAGTCTCCCTCACTAGAGATACTCAAGAACCATCTGGACACAATCCTGTGCCATGTGCTCTAGGATGACTCCACTTGAGCAGGGAGGTTGGACCAGATGACCCACTGTGGTCCCTTCCTACCTGACCCATTCTATGATTCTGTATGAAAAACAGCTTTCCCTTTTCTTTTCATGATGGTAAGGTCTTCATCTGGGCTAGTTATTCCCACACAGAGCAGCCACCCCAGCATGATTTCCAGCCTGCAGCAGAAAGGTTTACATTCAGATTCAAGCTAAGGTGGGAAGGGTGGGTGTTTTCAGAGGAGCACTACAACCTGATGAAGTTAGAGGAAGGGCACAGTGTTACAAATGTGCACTTCCCCAAAACTGCATGTACAGTGTTTATGGACACCTTTCAGCCTATAAACATATTTTCTGACAGTGTTAAACTGACTGCACCATTATTTACTGACACATCATGGATATCTCCTAACCAGTGGGTCAGTATGTGGTTTGTAGCCTCTACTGGAGAGATACCAGATCTTACCAGATCAGGTCCAGCAGAAATGTAGTTACAAACTAACTGGATCTAAGCATTGAAAGACAAGGAAGAAACTTCTGAAGAGCATTAAGGTGTATCACAAAGTGTGCTCCCCTGAGGTCACAGTCTCCCAGTAGATCCTAAACACAAAGTCTCAAAAAACCCCCACCATAAATAAATAAGCTAAGCAAAAATACAAGTGTCACCCAAGTATTATAAAAATCACATTAATTTTAAAGCTTTACACTTTTTGACATTTAAAAAAGTCTTTGGCCTGGCATAATCTGCAGTTGAATTTTTTCTGATGGTTTTATAAAGGTCATGTTTATGGTATAATGAGCACAAATTTCCAAGGGTTATTAATCAGAAGAACACTGTATTGCAAACAGATTTTCAAAGAATTTTTCATTTTTATTATTAATATATTATCAGCTTTAAAAGAGCCATTTTTCAAAAGCATGCTTGGGGAAGAAATCACGATTAACTTCTGATGTCTTTAAAGGAAACAAGCATATGACTGAGACAAATACGTAACTAATATCATGAAATGGACATGCTCCACTAGTAAACCATATGAAGATAGTTCTGTGTAGCAATGCATCTCCTATTTAGCATTAATAATTCACTGGAAAGTGTTTTTACACATTTGTAACTGCATAGTGCAAAGTAAGTGGAACTTAATGCCAAGCCATTGCATGTTTGCAGGATATCACTTCACTCTTCTGCTAGCTGTCAAACCTCTGTTGCTTTACTGAACAACAGGTAGATCGACTTCAAAGAGTGATGAAGTTAAGAGAAGGATGGCAGAATCCAAGCCAAAAGAGCAAACTCAAAGCTAGCTCCACAGAGAGAGTGAAAGGGAAGGAAGGAGAAGAGGTGCATTGAATAAAGAGTGATGGAAAATCTACGGCTTTGCAGCTGCACTTGGCTGTTGGTCTTAAAGGCAGCACACAGCAATGGACATGAAAATACCTCTGTCAACCCATGCAGAGCTTGGACCATGATTCCCTCCTGAATTAACCTCGCAGAGTTGCATACATAGGCCTGCCTATGTGTATGTATGTGACAACAATGCATACTTATTGAAATAAACCCACATTTTTCATTTTTCTGTCCCATGCATAATGGCATAAATGCTTGCATGATACATCAGAAACTACCGCAGTCTCAAAATTTTTTATTCACACCCCCCCCCAACACATATATGTTTAAAACTATTAGGTTTATGTTTTTTAATAGGTAAGCAAAAGTATAAGTGGAAAAAGTAGAATGGAACCAAAAGCACAGGATTTATTAATGCATAGTAAGCACTGCCACAGTAGATAGAAGTGAGTTTTACAGGACAGTCTCCTAGACATAAGGAACTTTTCAGTTTATGTGGCTTGAAAGATACTTGTTAAGATAAATTATAGATCATATCATCATTTTTCCTGTATGTATGTATTCCTAAATTAAAAACACTTTAACTTATTTGGCTCAGGAACTTTTTCCAACAATGAAATATCTTAACTCCCACTCTGAATGAAATATCTGAAGTTCTTAAAGGAAATTAAACCAAAACAGCAAACACAAATATTTTTCTTTCTCAGGTTGTAAAACCAGAAAAAACCCTGATAGATCACATGGCCTAACTGTCTCTAAACCCCAACCCATTACTTTTCATAAAACTTCTACTATACTTTAATGAAACAAAACAAGTTCAGTCCTCAGGAGATACATCTGTTTGTGCAAAAAGCAAGAGCCTGAGGCTCTGTGAACAAGAGTTTCTGAAAAAAGAAGTTGATGCAAAACTGAAGTTATCCTAGCAGGCAACCCATGATTTGTATTGAGAAGCAAAGGAAAAATAGACAGTGCTTGGCAGTTTGCTGTGCCCACAGAGACAGGGGAAGAGAGGGCTAAAATATTTAGTTAACTATTAAGTTTGAACTTTAGTAGAACAGAATTTTATGCCATCTCAAATCACACGTGCGCTGTGTCAGCCATGACTATACTTGGATTTTCATCAGCAGGCAACTAAAAAAAAAAAAAAAAGAATGTCAATTGTTGCACCAGGGAGAGAAAAATATTCCTGTCTTCTAAGTACCTGAGTACTTGAAGATTAGATTGGATTAGATTAGAGTCACTCCCTTCAGCATTAAGCAACAGAGATCAGCTTACATCTTAATGGAGCTGTGCCATCAGATGTTGCTTTCTTGCCTCACTGCCAAAAAGTTCAGGTTCAAGTTAAACACTCACACAAGACAAAAGTGTGGCCACTAACAACATAGCAGCCTTCCAGCACGAAGAGATGAGGAATTCACCACGAATTTGCAGATTGTTCCTGACTTGCTAGGAACTTTTCTGCTGTCCTGATAAACTGGTCAGCCATTCTTCATCCATCTGAAAAAAGCTAGGGATGCAAATGATAAGCAGTTCTGCACTGCAGGACAGAGCTTTGAGTTCAGCAAGGGAACCATGAAAGGAGAGCTGGTGCTAATAGAGCACAAAACCCCGAAGATGATGCTAAGGGCAAGGAGTTCACATCAAATTTGGAAGAGGGAAATGTGGAGGGGTAAGAAGGGAAAGTAAGAAGGCAGCAGGCAAAATAAGAATGGAAATAAAAGAATGGGATGTTGGAAATCAGTGGGAGAAATCTGAACCTTGTCCAGAATCAATTAAATTGTTGTCTTCTGCAAATTCTATATCCAGTCACAGATTTAGTTTTAATAAAGTTGATATAGGACATATTATAGCATACTTAAATAGTAATAGTTTTATAACTCTCTTGTATATTCAAATTACATCTTTGCCAAACATTTAGTGCAATCACATGCTGCTCTTGTGCAATTCAAATGATTTTACTTTTTTTTTCTTTTCCCTTTTAAATAGAGATAAACACATCATATGATATGCTGGAACAGAGTTTCTAGGTGTTAATTCACAGTATATCCTGGTGAGTAAATGTTTTTATTTCCATCAAAAAAATTGTGGAATTGTGCTTCTATATGCAAAGCTACAATGAGAAACATAGTTATTCCACACACCACTAAGTCTCTATAGTCAAGAAATGTAAACAAAATAAAACCACACCGTGTTGCAATGTAACGGATAAAGGTATATGAAACATTTCATCAGTACTAGTGAAGCAAACATTGTTTTTTCTCTCTAGAACAAAGATCACATGAATGTATTGTATACAGTGTTCTGTAACAGCATTGCCCAACACACTGATGCTGCAGAGTTGCTCAGAACTCGCTAAAAATCAAAGCAGGGAAAACTGTCACAGATGCCAATGAAAGATGGTCCTGCAAATGTTCTATGGCACAATGAGCTCCTCTCGGTGTCTACGGCAGCAGACTCAAGCCTCAGAGCTCAGACCCCCCAATATCTGGTTCTTTGTGAGACTCCATAAAAAATAATATTTGATTAATATTTCAAGTGGATTAAAAAAAAAAAAAAAAAGAAAAATATAAAAGAAAGTACAAATTCCAAAGGACTGACTCCACTGCCTGAGCCGGGTACCTTCATTCTCAGTAACAGATCCCAGCCATGACCCTTCTGCAAAAGAGAAAACATAACAAAACAGACTGTACTGAATTCACTTTTATAAACCTTTTTGTTCTCTGTCATAAAGGACCAATTTGAAACCATGTTTTAATGACCCTTGAATCAGGCTGTAAGTTTGACCATGCCACTGCAATTGCAAAGTTACAGATAATTAATCTAGTCTTCTGTGCTAATTTGGCTGATTCTTTGCTTCAAGATGAGATTGCTTACGGACAAGGAGAGAAAACTGTAAAAATTTAACTTTTTCTGCGCTACAAAGCTCTGTCAAAATTTATCTCCTCTTCAGATCTACATGGAAGCTATGCTTTCACACGTAATGTAGAAACAAATTCTTTTGAAATTTCAAAAATTGAAAGAAATCAAGGTCTGCATTTTAATCAAAGGCCCATATTTAAGCCTGCTCTGTAAGGCCTCAGGGGAATGTCCCAATGGTTGGGCTGTTGACTAACTGGGGAGACTTGGACAATGATACCATTTTGGAGCAGTTTAGATTTGTGTAAATGTGTATTCACTTCACGGAAGAATTTAGTTTGTGTTTCCAGCAGCCCACAAAAATCCCTTGACCTCAGGGCTAGTGTTTTTCTGGGGAAGTGAATACATTCTCTTACAGGAGAAGTTCTAACAAAATGGCTATTTATAAAAAAGGACTATGAAAACTTCAATTTTGGCAAGCTTACACCTGATGAAGCTGATGTAGGCAAATGCTCTGAGAGCTGGAATATGTGGCAGTTACTAGGTTGACTGTCCTTCTCTTGACACTTGTGAAAATGCTGGTAGGTCTGTTTTTCAAATCTCTACATAAAATATGCCTATAATTTTAAAAAAAGTTCTTCAAGCAAATAAAATTATCTCCTGTCATTCTCTATAGGTGGGGGAAAAGCACTACTGCTTTTGCAGACAAGACACAAAGGACAAAAGAAATTTTTGTCCTATTTTCCAGAAACACAGGCATGTCAAGCCAAATTTATCTAATCCATGACATGTTGGATGCTCCAGGCTGCATCTACGGAAATAGATAAAGGCTTGTCCTTCACTGATTTAATGAATGGGAATCCCTGCCCCTGGCTAATATAAACTGTTCTTGTTGGTGGATAATTCTATTGATTACAATCCAGTTACATTTACACAAGTACACATAAGAATATTCTGTAAAGCAGCACAAACTGTGGGCCAAAAAATGCAAACTTAATAATATGTTCATATTTCTTTAAGCCGTATGAAGTTATGATTTTTCAGTTTTTTCCATATCCTATCCCAGTGTTCCTTAAGTGTTTTATTATCATGTGACATAAAATTATATCATTAAAAATCCCCATGTAATTATTCACTCTATTCAGACCTCTGTCCTCATGCAAAAAGCAAAGCAACTTTTATAGGTTCTGACACATACTTTGCTATAAGGTTTCCTGAGTCGACCACACAGCTAGTAGCTGTAAACAGAAGGCTCAGGCCAGTAGTCTGTGTATCTTGGTTACCATTTGATATTGGCAAAATTCTAAAACAGAAAAAAAAACCCAAACAACAAACCAACCTAACAAAAACTCCAAAAGCAAAACCACCCCCTGCAGGGGTATGAAAGGTGGCAAGGAGCGGTCTGCATACCAATGTGCAGATCTCACTGCTGGCTAGGGATACCAAGGCATGGTCGAAGGGACAAATACTATTCATCTGTACTTTTACACAGGCCAGGAACAGCCTGAAACCCTCTCTAAAGAAAAAGAAATATGATAAACTCTCAAGTAATAGTACCTTTCCTGGACTGCTCTTCAGTCAGCCTGGCTATGTTCTGGTCCTCTATCAAGCCATCTTAAAATTTTATAGCTCCTGTTCCAGGAACCAAACACAGAAAAATGTTATAAAATATTTAAATAACTTTTTAGAGAGAGCCAAGCTTGCTCATACAATCTCACTACTCAAAATATGTACTTCTAGTCCTATATAACTATAAAAATTTCACTTTGTATGTATCAAAAACTCAAATAAGACATTCACTGATTTTGCCCTCATAGTTATTAATGGTCTATAATTCAACATTTCTTGAACTGACTCTAAATATATATTGAAACAGGCCTAGTATAAAGCAACCCACCTCAAACATTTCAGTTTGTTCTAGGCAAAGACTATTTCTCATCTACCTCCTTCCTAAGGTGTTTGAAAAAATCAAGCCTTGGGCATAAGACATTAAAATTTACTCGACAGGAAAAAAGTCTCGGCCAACATGTTTTATTTTATTTTTAAGTCTTTCTCTGATGAAAAAGCAAAATAAAATGAAAGAAATAACTTTGATTCTGTTGCATTACACAGTTATTTGAGAGATACTAGAGGAAATGTGGGTTTTTGAAAGGCATTCCTACCAAGCTTTGTAACCATGATAAAATAGAATACAGTACCAAGAGGAGAAAAATTCTCGTGCACACTTTTTTGATAATCCATGTAGATCAGAAGGATCAGGATCATGCAGCTTCAAAATTGTAAGTCTATCTACTGTAATTCCAGATGTTATTGAGTATGCTATATATATACATATATATATATATATATATATATTTGCTCTGATCCATGTTAAGTCATTGCATTGCTTTGCTGCAACTATTTGGAGTGAAGACCTAATCAAATTCAACTTTTTTTTGCATCACATCATTTCACACATTCCTAATATTTTTATTACTTTTTCACATTAAAATAGGAAAGTAATGCCTCAGTTTAGTCAACAGACTTTTATCTAATTGAATTTTGTGTCAAGTGTTTCAGGTAATTTCCCAATATGGTTCTATTATTCAAGATGAGCAAGTCACCCCCTCTACAAAAACTAAAACCTTTGAGTGTTAATGAATTTGGGATATTAATCTGATCAGAAGAACCTTACAAAACCTAAGAAGACAGGAGGACAATGCAAGACCCTTCAATGGAACCATGTGTTGACAAGCTAGATCCCTCCTCCCATCCTCCCACACTGCTGCTAAGGAGTGAAGGGAGCCTCACATACTGTAATCATCTTTGCTTTCCATAAGAGGTAATCTTATAATACATTACCAAGAATGAAATTATATTAAACCAGTGAAGTGAGCCAACCAATTGTCAGATTGCTACAGAAATGCAAGGACTTGCTAAGCCACAGACAAACCTCAACCCTAGAAATACTTTTGCACATATTTAACTATTCTAGTCCCTCACATCAGTGAAACAACATCAGAAAATTTAATTATTTTTTAATTCAGAAGTGCATGCAGGAGTGGGTTCCATCTCTTATTTGTGTGAATCCATCTGACTAAACATTCAAAATGTTTCATAACAGTGAGTTTTAAACAAAGGGATCTGCTGTTCTACTAAAAAGGAATTAAAAATTTACCAAGGGTGCTGAATTTGAAAGATGAATCGAAAACCCAAATACTCAACCCACATCACTATATACAAGAGAATTTGCTTGTATAATCCAGAATTTGGCATTGTTTTCTTTAAAAACAAAACAAACCCCCAAAATACCAAGACACACCATGTAAGAAGAGAAATGTGTGATGAAATAATAAACATCAGATGAAGATACTCTATTACCAAAGATGCAAGAAGATGTCCATCTCTTCTTTCCGACATCATTAAAAAAAAATCAGGATGATTCCAGTGACAAGAACACACTTCCTGTATCTAGAAACGACATTAAAAAACACCCATAATCTTACTAAAAAAAGACAGTGTGTTAAGAAGAAGAGCCCTATGTGTTCACATGGTTCCAGTGGCTTAAGAAGAGTTACTCAGGGTATTAGTGTGAGCTGAAATACTAAAGGACAATTATTGCAGCACACTGAATCTGCTTAATTAGAGGTCTCAATTCAAGTAATGAGGCAATTTTGCATGCAAGCCTCTAAGAAACCTGAAACCAAGCACAGCTTGCCTGTATAAGGGTTGCATTCCAGAGCTTAAGCTCAAGCCAATTTTACAGATCTGGAGCTGCAACTAAACATAAATCACCTCATTCACAGCAGAATGTTTTGGGTGTGTTAACCTGAAACGCTGAGAAAATTTCAGCAAGTTGGCCAAATCATGACAAAATTCAAGATCTGCACAAACTTTTTCATCCTCAAACCACTGATGCTGGCAAAATTCTGGTCTTTACATATCTGCATTCGGCTGGGACCTTACAGCTTCTGCTCTTCTAAGTTGAACACAGGGTATCTGTAGCTTCACAAATCTGTTGCCTTTGTTTCTGCATTACAGAAAGATCTAATTTTTCATATGAGAAAAGACTCCCCAAACCTGTATTTCTGGCTATTCTGTTTCACTTGGACTTGGGCAGTATATGTGGTAATCTTGTCTAAATATAGATAAAATTTAAATGGGGAGCGATAGGATTTCTTTATTAAACTCTTCAGACAGCCAAATTATACTTAAAATACATTGACAAGACCTAGAGCACAGACAGATGTTTCATGTTGCTATGTAGATTCTGTTGCTACCACATGGCAAAAAAATTTCCATTTTATTTCTCACTTAATTGACCATATAAGTTCACAGAAAGCATCAAATGACCCAGGTGTTCAGCTACATGAGTATTTACAGTTCCAAAAGTAGTGAAAGTTAAATAAATCTCTGTGTCCAAGGTCAAGCATCAACTGTATGAACAGAACTCTTATGAAGTTCTTCAAGTTGCATATAGAAGAACATTGCAGCAGGGATACAAAATAAAGCAATGCAGAGTTCACTTTTAGGTTGCTACACTGGGCACTGTTCAACACATTTTTGTAGAGTATTTCCAAGACCAGGCCTGGTCATGCTACTAAATTGGTAAAGTCAGACTACCAAGACTGGTGGAAACCCAAGAACAGCAAAAAAAGACTGAAAAAAGTCAGTGCAATTCAGTGTCTGATAGCCTGAAGTGAATAGGCCACTTGCTGAGAATTTGGTTCCCACCAAATACCCATTTCTTGCATTTATAAGACCCTTCAGTGTTTCCCTACAACTTCCTCTGCAGTTATAAGCAAGTCTGTTTTAGCCCAAATTAAAAAATAAATAAATAAATAAATAAATAAAAGCCCAAAAGAATATAACTAGAAAGTCCCATGTATTAGGTTTACCACTTCACATGATTTCAGGATTCTTTCTGCTCATTGAACGCTAGGAAAAGGTGGCTTGAGCTATTTCTTAGAGCTATCACACACTGAAAAAAAACAATGGAAAGCAGTAAATGCACATACACACCCAAGGGGGCTAGAAACCCTTTAATTTTTTTAAATGGAAATTTTTTTTTGAGAATATTTCCTTAAGTTTGTGCTCTTGCTCTAACAGCATGAGCAATGGCCTCTTATCAGACATGATTTAGTACAAGATTTTATCTCTTTCCCCCTAAAATTCACTATAAATTTCAAATTTGCTAGATGTTCTAGTAGTATAATGTTATTTGGCCTTTCCAAAATGACACATTCAAAAGTCAAACCAACATTCTAATTACAAATTACAGTTTCCTTGTCACTAGAAACTATTACCCACATACAATTTTAATACATGTCCATTCAGTAGCTCCAGACACACAACTGCAAATGTCAAAATCCTGCAGACTAGAAAGGAACTTCTCCCACATGCAGCTTTTTCTGGCTGAGCTACAAACCCACAGAAATGATAGCTTGATATGATTTGTGGTCATAAACTTCAACAGAGCTGTATGAGATGATGCTCTAAGAAAAATGTTAAGCCTCCTCTGCTAGTGAGGGTGTGGGGTGGGGGGTGAGGGAGGTGGGGAAGAGAAGAAATCCCAGATTTTCCTTACTGCTGCTATACTGCTTAGCTAGTGTACTCTGTTAACTGAAGGAGAACCACCATAAACTACTACACTATTCATTGAATTGTCTTGATTTTTTAATGATATTGCCAATAATGTGCCTTAATGAGGCCAAAAAGACATCCCAGTTCAACAAGGCACTGGAGTGGTTGCCCCCAGAAACTAAATAAAACTTAAATAGGACTACTGTGAATTAAGAGATACTCTACATAACTTGCACATAACCAGGAAAGCTTGCAAGCCACCATCCTATACACAGAGATGCATTCCTTGCAAATGTAAACCTAACAGGGAATTGCTATGGGCCTAGGAGTGTATAGAATCAAATAGCTCAGGTGACTAAAGAATGTCATATTATTCTTATTGGCACAGATGACTTGGTAAACGGAAATTAATAAGAACAATAATGACTATACTTGTTTGCAGCAGAAAGCTGCATGCAAGTTTATAAGAAAAGAGGTTGGTGGTTTTAAAACACATCCGGAAACAAAAAAATGAGGGTAACTTTCATTGTCTGTTGATTCCTGAGCCTTTCTATGGAAACCATTAAAGCTGAGGAGGACAAGGGAATGCCCCAAAGGTGTGCAGAGCTCATCTAGCATGGCTAGACCTGCAGCACCACACTTCCTCCTGCAGATGCATCTTCCCATGAGTGGAGCTCCCCACACGAGGCCAATGCAATTCAAATTATCCAACCACCCGAGCTCATATTTCCATCACATTCTTTGCCTCTTCTGGCAAAGGTTCAGAGAACAACTATTTCAAGAGGATCTGCAACCCAAACAGCTAAATCCTTTGCCATCACTGGATCACGCTGCCACCACCCCAAACCTGTTGCCCAACTGGCTGCTGAAGTTTGACTACACTGCTGATGATCAGTTTTAAGATTTTGAAGAGCATTTAATTCATATTTGAAATTATTGGAGGTATTAAACACAACTGCAACAAATTATCTGGCGGTTACCTTAACTAGAGTAGGTCTAGTTTAGTATTTCCAGCACAGCTGAAACTCTGACTTTTCTGGGCGCCATGGAAGCTTCCCAGGATGTTAGGTCCAGTAAATGAAATTGCGTTCAAGAAAATCTGTTAGCACAGTCCAACACTTTCCACAGTTCGTTACAAACAATAATTACTTTCTGAAACCTCCTCCTTCTCTATGAACAGATCTGACTCAGTAAAAATAGTATCAGTGAGGAAAGCTCAATTTTTTCTGAAAGATTCTTGAACTTGCAAGAGCTTTTTTTGATATCTGCTAGCACTTGCCATATACTTACATTATACCAACAGTTTTCAAAAGCTGCCCAACTTCTTTCAGACAAACCATCAATATTACCTCAACTAATGCCAAAATCAGCTCCCTACACTATGTACTAAAACAGAACCTGGCTACAGAGATAGAAAAACTTGCAAAACTGAAAATCTGCCCATCACAGGCACCTCACAAAGATTTCTTAAAAGATTAACTTATTTATTATGGTAAACATTCTCTGACAGCATTAGTCATTTATTGCTGTGAGCATCTAGAAAGGGCTAAAAATTTATAATTACCATTATTTCTTCTTATCTTTTTGATTTTGAAGATATTAGCTCAGCTGGAGTCTCTCAAATAGACATTTGATATAAAATATTCATAATTCATTTGACTATATACTGAGGTCAGATGGAAATATTTCTGTTTTCAGATGAATCTAAAGTGAGCTTGTATTGCTGACAATGTGCTGGCATAGCTTTTAACATTAAAAAAACCCTCCTATAATAAATTACAATACAGTATCATGCAATTTTTATCTTTGTGAATGTTCTTGTGAAGAAACGCTCCTACTAGAAATGCACAAAAAACTTATACAAATGACAAACATTGCTAGAATAAACTGAGGGATATTTTAGGAATATTAATTGTTAATATTTTTCAATGCTAACTATCATCCAAGACTGCCTACCTGAGACAGTTCTGTTTTGTTTTTCTTCACTACACTAAATATTTTGGATATATTAAGCTTTAAAAAAAAAAAATAGGTCAGGGGATGATAATAATAAGTAAAAATAGATTAATGTTTTACACATCTGCATTTTCTTCCTAAAATCTCTGTTCTGGGTGTCCACAGTGACATACAGCATTATCATTCATGGCCTTCACAATGTTAATTTCAGAGTATTTAAATAAATTTTCTTCCCGGTGTGTTGATGATAGCATGTGATGACAATTCTGCTTCAAGCTAGTCACTACGGCAAAACAGAGCAGTTTCATTTGGTCATCTTGGAATGCTTGTGAAGGGTGGTGCTGCCAGGACCTTTTTGTTGCATCACCAGCAGGCCACCCCACTTTACCTGCTGCCTGCCTGCCTTTCTCTGCCAGCAGAGTTTACATACATTTCACACACTCTGAGTCTTTCCACAATCACATTTTGATTGTATCTACATTACTAGAGAGGTTGCCAGTGTTGCTTTGATTTTTTTTTTAATGTCTTTTCAGCCTCTCCGTGTTTGTTCATTACATTCGGTAAGTTCATTCACGTGAAGGAGCATATCTGTGTGGGCATGTGTGTAGTAATGTCCCTCTTTAAGGCCACTGATTCTTTCAAGCCTAAAAACCTTCATTTCTTCCTGCAGGTAACCTATTGCATGTGTTGTTAGATGTGTAGAGCTAAATGCTAATTTGGATGGGCTGCTAATTAGCATTGAGTAGGTTTGTCAGCTGTACTTATGTAAGAATATATCTTTTATGTTCTACAAAAATACTGCAAAGGATTGGGAGAAAAAAAAAAAAGAAAGAAAAAAGGGGAAACCATTAGGAATTTATAAATGCAACGAAAACTTTTACCTCAACCCAATTGAAAAGAAAAAGTTATTATTTTGAAACCTTCCTTAATAAAGAAAGAATGGGGAGAGAATAATCATACCATGTAGACCAATGCAATTTCCAAGTACTCAGGGCTACTAAGATTTAAGCCTAAGAGTCTAAATGTGTTATTAGGAGGCTGTGGCAACTGCCCTAGCACTGTGAGTGGGAAGGAGGACTAAACAACCAGTTTTACACGGCAGACACACTGCGGTCAGGACTGGCGAGACCAATGTTTGTAAATGATTACATCATGTCTTGAGTGCTAAAATCATGTAAGGATACTACAAATAATACAGTTCAGTGGCTTTACAGTGCCCATGTTTGTGTGGCTGCCATGCCCTCAGTCAGAAGGAGACAAAAAGTGAAAGGATTTAAATATATCCTTACATATGCATACACAACTTTTTATGGCCTGTTTGGTGAAATTCCTGTGTTTACAAACACAGGAATTACAAAGTTAAATAGGAGATTATGTAAAGTTTTCTGTATGTCTGCGCAGTTATTACTTTATCCTATGCTACCTAAAAGCAGACAAGCCACTGTTGAAAAATTTGCTGCTCACAGCAGCACAACTTACCAGTAATAATAGAAAAATAGAGGAACAGTGTGCTTCCTACATAATAGTCACATATCTGGCAAACGGAATGCATCTGTTACATTGCTGGTTTTGACAGGAGGTGAGTGGATTTGCTATCACAGGTAAATACCAGCAAACAAAACCTAATTTGCTAAACATTGCACTATAGAGACAGTAGACCCTCAGGTCACTACTGAAAAATGACTTGGCTTAGCAAAAAGAGCACTGATATTTCTTGCAGTGCCCAGACTGGCTTCCTCTCCACCTGCTCTTTCCTTTTGCACTCACAGTAGCAGAGCTTGTCAAGGTTCTGTGTTTTTTAACTTGTTTGGTCTTTTTTGGTTTTCTTTTTTTTCATTCAGTATTGATCCCTAGTGCAACGATGGGTAACAATATTGGAAAACACAGCCATTATCTCCCTCTATCTTCATAACTTACTACACTCCATAGTAAACAAGCTGAGTAAACAAGGTCAACAAGAACAAAAGCTGACAAAATTTTCATGGCTTTCATTTGAATGAATTGTCCATCTGCTTTTTCAATTATGCATAAAAGTAAATAAATAAGAGAACCACTATGAAGTAATACTCAAAGAGAAAATTAAGCCTAGCTTTTTTCCTTTGTTCTCAAGAAAGCAGTTTTAATATTCAGAGGGGGTTTTCTAGCATAAAGCCGCTTTTTAGGTTCTATCTTGTTTTCTGATGAAGGGAATTGGGGAAGAGACTACTGGTTTGCATTGTAATAAAGAGAAAACATAAACAACACACATTATAAAAATTACCAGTATGAGCCAAAGCCCTTTGAGACCCTAAGCCTATGTTAAAATTTCAAACAGCCATACCCAGAGTTAGCAGGCACTCACGGTCAATCTCATTTTTGTATCTCCTTTAACTGCTTCAGAGATGAAGATACTATACACTACCAAACCCCAGGAGCTTTTCAAGCTTTACTTGAAAAGCAAGTGGTACATTATGGTTTTAAATTCTGAAACCTGCAGGGGCTACAAAACAGAGTAAATTAGTTGGCTTGGTAAAAGAGGACCTTATCCCATAGTGATGGAAGAATTTCCTATGATTTCCAAACAACTGCCAGCTAGAAGAGATATAAAAAAAATAAACAGATTGATCTAACCCCATCTTTTTAAAAGAGATGCAACCTTTTCTAAAGCAGAAATAGTGGGGTGGGGGAGGAGGGGGGGAGGGAAATAAGACAAAAAAGGAGAAAAAAAATGCAGAGGGAGAGCAAGTACTTTGTTCAAACACCAGATAAGGACTCAAGATGTCCTACCATTTTTTCAAACCTAAAGAAATTTTAAATGGATATTATTTTAAGCATCGAAAGAGACAGAACTGTATTATCATTGATGTTAACAAGAAGCAAGGGTGTATAGTAATTGAACTTTCATAAGAGCCTCCCTTACAATTCCAATTTGGAATTACGGTTGCATTTTCATATTTTACATTTGATCCAGACCCTTGCCAACTACTTTAAGCTGTCACACCTTACTTAAGATTGCAGTAACTCTTTATGGTGTATATGTACATAGAAAAAAAAAATTGTCTAAGGAACATGTTTGTGAGCATGAAACTGATGAGCTGAAGGAAGTGCTCAACAAAATGAACAAGGAGGTCTAAATATATGAGCATGCCAGTAATGCAGCTTTGTGTATTAGATTTTTCACCCCTAAGTAGATTTCTCAAAGAAGTGTTGCTAAAATAACTGAGCATACAGGCTGACCTACAGAAAGTGGTTTTGCCATATAATGACTTAGCCCTACAATAGAGAAAAGCTTCTTCCCACTTTCATCCCCAGCAATTTAATTCAAGTGCAATCTCGGACACTTCAAGCTTTGGTATTTCTCTCTTTTGCTGCATTTTCTCTGAATGTTACCAATCATCTATGCAATTTCAGCTGCAAAACTAATCTTTGCAGTATATTACATGTAATATCTTCTTTTTTAAAACTGGAGCCCTTACGACCTCTATTGTATTTCAAGAACTTTTCATGATCTAATAGAAAATTGAAATATTTCCCTTTGCCAGTCCAAATATATTTCTCCTTTTTCAAATACCACCATCTTCTTTAGATCAATGAGAGGCAAAATCTTTAAAGGGATTCCTGTAACCCGATTAACATTTTTGTAATTGCAAGAATTTCTAGAATTGCCACTAGCTTATGAAACAAAATCAAAATAACATGGAAGGATACTTGCACACAGGCACAGAGAGGTATAAGCCATATGACATAATTCAGTCAAAGGCTCTCATTATTTTTAAATATTTTGTAAAAATTTATATAAATTGCTTTTTAGGAAAAAAAATTAAAATAGCCAGAAGTATGATATCACAATGAAAATTTTAAAAATCTGGTTTCCTCTTAAATTTCATTTCTTAACAGAACGAAGACATTCATTAGGAAGGCATGGAGGATTAGATTCTACATTTCAGCTAAAATGTGCACAGACACACATTCACATGAGCACGTGAGCGTACACACACTTTGTTAAAGGACCTTCAGCTACAGCAACTGTGATCTAATCTCCTCTAATGAAGCAGGAAACCACTGAATCCAGTTTTGGTTTTGGAATAATTCTCTCAGCCACCAGAAAAGTTACACTTGGAATGACTTTTTTTTTTTTGCCTGTGTAATGGCAAAAGGACCTTTTTGTTATGGCAACATACTGAATGTACTTAGTGGCATTTTAAATGAATAGTTTCTGTAAAAGAAACTAAAAGGGTGAAATCTAGCACAGACCAGTTTCTGTAAGTTCAAACAGGATTTTTTTTTTTTATTGTTATTATGTGTACATGCATTAATGATTATTCAGTGCTTCAAGATATGAACTTCACTGCCCAGGAGGCTGTAATGTTCCAAATATAAACATCAGGCTCCTGCAGTTTTCAAGATCCTATACATTGGCTAGCTCAGCTGAATTCTTCTGTCACACACAGCATCCATTATATATTAACTACACTTTCTTATTGCAGATGGCTGGTGATAAAACACAGTCAGTAATCCAGTATCTGTGCTTCTCAAAACATGTTAAAAGAACAGCCTTATCAACACAGAGTCATCCTGACTTAAATGAAAACAGAAATAGTACTAAAGGCCTCCACAGTGTCTAACCTAGAAGGAAATATAACCTCCTAAAAACAAACCAGTAACAACCTAATATTTTGATTGAAACAAAAAAATAATTCCCTGTTTCAGCAGTTGGTCGGTTGGCTTGTACGATGAGTGTTTTCTTTAAAGAGGTGATAGGATTTGGGGAGGGGGGGGGGTATTCTTTTCATTCCATGACTCATCCAGCATGAATTTCTTCAAGAAAGTGTTCCAGAAATAAAAAGTGATATTCAGAATAGTAGTATGTATGGAGATGAGCTACTACATTCTACAACATTGACTGAAAAAACCCCTCTGAAAATTAAGACAGCCACCACACAAACAGCAATGTTATGGCATTTTCAGGCAAAAATTATTTGTATGTTTCCCTTAATGTTATATTTTATCCCATAGCATATTAACTTCTGTCCCAGTATATTAATTTCCTGTATAATGTGAAACATTGAGAACAGAAGTTACTTAATACAGTAATAGGTTCAGAGAAGGCAGGGAAGGGGAAAAAAAAAAGGTACGATATTTTCCTTTTTTCCTCTCCCTTTTCTTTGTAAATTTTAATTTTGCAGGTTTTTTGAGTTGTGCTTCTTCTGTAAGGGCATAGTATGGGGGCAGTGATTTTTTTTTGGTGCTGGGGGTGGCAGATTCGCTTTGCTCTCAGTTCCAGCCAGGTTCCCTGAGCCCTCAGGACCCGTGCTCACTGTCCCAGAACTGCAATATCACTGCGGCGTTTCCTCCAGCTCGACAGCCGTGGCCTGTGGAGTAGTGCAGGACATGCACCAGCAGCTCTGCCCCTTCCCCTGGCCAAGAGCACTTTCCAACTGCCCCAACCGGAGTGGCCACCCCAGCCCCAGGGGTGGCCGTGGAGCCACTGTGCTCCAGGACAAGCCAGCTCCCGTGGCCGCCGGCGCTGCCAGGCCCAGCAAGGCGCAGCCATGGCGAGGTGGCCGAGCCAAGGCAACAGTGGCCGGTGGGGCCCTGTACGGTAGAGGTGCAGCGTCCAGCTCTGACCATTAGCTACAGCAGAGCCCTCACATTGAGCAGGACTAGGGGAGGTTCCCCCGTATCAGTGTGCAACATCTGCGCTGTGGCACTGACAGCCAGCCACCATTCCTCCTCTCAGAACTGCTGAGAATGGTCACAGCTGACTTTTATCTTATGCTAAATTATTAACTTGGCGATAAATACAGGCAAAAGTTTCTCTGAGGTACGTATGTTATGTTCTTAAATGCAAAACGTCTCCGTATGATAACACTTAACAGAAATTTATTATTTTCATTGGCTTTAGGCTTACTCTATAAACATACCACATCATTTTGTAGGATTTTTATTACTATTATTATTACAACTCCATATTCCTATTCAACTTGAAATGATGAATGCAAAATCAATACAACAAGTAACAAATGTATCCACGGTGACCAAACAACAAACTCAAAAGCACAGCATGGTGAGTGAAAATTAGCAGTTCTTAAAACAACTATGTCAGTATTCGGTTGCAATGTGAAATAAAGGCTCATGAATTTAGAAGGGTTACAATGAGTATAATTATTTGAAGGCTCAGCTCAAACAATACAAAATACATAGTAGGATGCAAGATAAAGGTAGAATGTCTTCTTGGAGGCTACAGCTTTAAAAAGAGAGAGAAACATGACGACAAATTCCTGAATTTAGCAACTTCTCTCTCTGATAGTTAAAAAACTCACTTCACCCATTAACACTTGCTCCATAACAATAATACTGTCAGAGGGTTAGGTCTTACTTTCTGTGGTAATTATTTTCAGTATTTATTTCAGCCTAAGTGCTGAACACACGCATTCCCACTATGCCACCTTACATCAGCAGCGAATAGGCAAGAAGGCCCAGAAAGCCAAACAAGATGCATACAAACATAGAGAAATGCTTTCTTTTTCTGCCCTTTCTATACTTATGTGGCCCAACATTTGCATGTATGGATTTAAAAAAACTCCAAAGCCCCAAAAAACACTACAGAATTCTTTACTAATATTTATAGGAAAGTATCTTTTTTCTCCTTAGAAAAAATAAAATTCCAATACTGTCTGTAGGATGGCTGTAGCAATTTGAAATCAAAGTAGGTGCACGATGTACGCAGTCAAGCTTTCATCTGGCTCTGTGCAATACTGCTTAGTGCAGTAACAGGGACAGGTGAGATTACAGATGTTCTGGCTTCTCACAGACAGAGCAATACCCAGAATAGCAAGAAAATACCCAGAATAACCACAGCTAAACATTATCCCCCAGCTCATGCTTTCTTATGCAAAAGACAGGAACAAGAACATTCATTTAAAACTTAACATTGAAGGAAACTTCAGACTGAACACAGCAGACAGAGAACCTGCCTAGCAGAAACTTTCAGCTCTGCTCTCAGAAGTGAAATTTCCTACAAAGCAGAGAGAAAGCACAGGGCAGTTTTTTCCATTTAAAAACTTGTGTTGCACCAGAAAACAAAACAGAGATTTTTATTTTTTCAAAGTAACATCAAAAAGTTTGATCACCATTACATGTTTCTTAAAATTAGAGACAGGAAAAAAATGATAAAATTAAATACCATGCAGCTAACATATACCTAATACCCTAACTCTATAATTTCAGGAAACTGCAACTTCTAATCCTACACAAGAATAACTGATTGTTAAAAAAAACCCAACCAACCCATCTTGCGCTTGCAATGCTGTTAATGGTAGAAAAATACCTGAAAGAAATGAATAGCAAATTAACCTGACTTTTTTAATAGTCAAGAGATGTAATCTGAATTAATCAAACTTAAAACCATAATGCTTGCCTATTCTTCCTCAGTCTTTTGAAAATGTAGTAAAGCTAAACCACTGAAAATTTATCTTTGAAAGGGACACAGAACAGTTCTGACAACTCAACCAATTTGTGTATTTTTTTCTGCTATGACAGTTTGCATCAAAAATCTATCTGCTTTCATAATTGATGTGTTCCACTGTTAAAGACGCACACATACATACACAGTCTTTAATTTTATGAAAATAAGAAGCTAATGCTTAGCATGGCACAAGGCACAGTACTTTTTTTGAAAGGGCTGAGAATATTTAAAAAGTTCTTCCCTTAAAGCTTGAAGTGAACTCCTGATTCAATATTTAATGAAACTGAGAAAGCTGCTGAATGTCCCAGAAATCCTCCAACTCCCTGCTCTGGGTTCATTCTAAGTATTATGCAGTTATAAATTAACAGTGAGACTAGATGAGATTTCAAGCAGTCAAGAATAGCATTTTTCCATCACAACACCAAATTCTCTATTTTATTTTTCTTTGCTCTTCAAAAGCACTAACTTGCAGCATTATATTGCAATCGTACATCCCAGCCCAGTACTGCAGCGCTACATTGCTTAGACATAGCTCTACACTATGTTTTTAGGGTATGCAGCCAGCTCAGCTGTAAGCCTAAGGAAGATTTCCATCAAGCAACAAAACTAAACTCTGCACAAATATTTAACAGCTCCAAGACCCCTAAAGGCTTAAAATAATACGCATTTTGTGGCATGAAAGGAGCCAACCCCACACCAGCGATCTGCACAATGCAGAGTACTCGGCAATCACAGCACTGCAAATAAAACATTGTTTCGCCTTTGTACCTTTGAATTCTTCAAACTAAGAGCTGAATGAAATACTGAGGTTCACTGTGCCTCCCCAGCACTGACAGTGCAGTAGCAGCTCGTCCATTACATTAAGTTAGTCTAAAACTTCCCATGCCTCACAAGCATTTCTCATCCCCTCTCGGCAGATGAAACACAAGTTCATTTAAAACAAACCTAGCACGAGTTCATCTTATCTAGCTTGTTTTTCAAACCGCTAGAACTACGCAGTAGCCCACTCAAACAGAAAATTTCCCAGACAATGGAATCCTTTCAAACTGCACAGCCGGCAGGATTCCCCAGTTGTCAGTTTTAGGTGCGTGCCAGCACGAAATGTTCTTGAATCCGAAATCTGTAATAATCACTCCTATTGATAATGTGAGCAGAAGCAGAATTACATCACGGTTAACACTTACCAAAATACATTATGTTTCTCATTAATCATGCAGTCAGGATCCCACCGCTGTGTATTCAGCATTAGCTCCTGCACAGGGCTGACATGTAAAACAGAGCTTTTTCATTCTACATTATGTGGAAATTTCCCAGCACGAGAAGCATGAGAGAGCAGTGTGCCTCCTCAGGATGAGCACTTTGCAGGCAGTCTTATCCCTGATACAATCCCTGTCTGATTTAGCGTTTACTCCGGCTGCATGCTGCACTGCCCATTCTTACTGTAATCTGACTCCTCCTTCTGATGTCCTTGCTGTGCCTGTGACATCAGGACTAAGAGTACTACAAACAGATCTTTTCTTTAACGGGCTGGCAAAGACATGCTCTTATATCCTGGTTAACCTAACTTCGGTTTGGACAAAAAAAAAAAAAATAAGCCCTTCTAAAATTGTACGGGCTTTTTTTGTTTCTTGGCAGTAAACGCGTGTAGTGACATAACGTGCTCAATTACATAATAGATGGGAAAGACAAAGCGTATATTGTTAGTGTATTTTTCTTTGAAGGGCAGGCTCCAGGAGAAGCTTTGAGTGCCTCAATACCCCAACTTCAATAGAAGATAAAGATGCCTGGCACTTTGCAAGATCATGTACCCCTAAGATTTTTTTTTTTTTAATCGATAGTTCCACTTCAATAAACAATTTCAATCCAAATGTTGGATAAAGCCAAGTCTGTTTCTATTTTTAAAAAGCAACTGACAAATAGGTGGTTCAATTTCAATACAGCTACACTGATTTTTTTTAAACTACAGTTTCTTCACCTGAATAACAAAGCATGCGGACAGGAGATACACGACAAGAAGGATCTGTAAGGGAGTTTACAACCTTTCACCCTCCAGGTCTCTAGTTGCTTTCTGGCCCAGGATGATAAGTCATTAGCAGCTGGTAGGTATTTTATTGTTCTGTGGCAAATGGAGTGGTCCTAAGTTTGTTGTAAATAGGTCGACACACAATCCCTGCTGCTATACAAATTAGTAGCATCTTCAGAAGAAAGACCAAAGAAACACCGGAATACTCTCCACCATGTCCATGTAGTGCCTCGGGATGGATCTGACACACACCAGTGCATCAGTGTGGTGAAGACAATGTGGTCTGTATTTATGCACATATGTCTCTTCTCTGAATCAATAGAGGACATTGGTTTCCTGCCGTCAGTCTGGCATGTATCAGTGATAATACACTTATACTAAAAATAATGGACAGTATGCTGAAAGGTTTATTTCATTATAATAGGATCCAATGGGATGAATGCTTTCATTCTACAGGAAAGAGGATGACAGGTATACTTCATTTAAAGCTCCACTTCTTATTTGTAAAACCACCACACAATAAGTACTATTTCATGAGGTCCAATCACTTCGGGCAAAATTATCGCAGCAGCACAGCAGCCAAGGAACGCTCCAGTTGCAGCAGCAGAGGCAAGAGCCCTGGTGTACAGTGCTGCTATGCATCCCTCAGCAAGAATCCTCTGCAGCATTGCCCTCGCGAGGTTTCATGGTACCTGTATGAATGCTACTGAGATTAAACACTCACGGGGAACTGGGGCACGAATTTCAGTCCTGTTCCTCACTGGCAGTCCCACACCTATTCATTTCTGATACCTAGCCTTTCTCAGTGCCCTTTCTTATTTCAACTGCCCCTAGGAAGAGGCAAGCCCTGAAACAAGACATCCTTGGTACACATATACCCCAAAATAAGCTTTGCTTCACAACTAAAAAGCTCACAGTGCAGGAGTGCACTTTGAGGCCACAGTGCACAAGGGAGGAAGAGCAAGATTTCTTGTGTGGGTCAAACTGACCAACAATGTAAGTTGAGCAAATCTTAAATCACAGTGAAGAAATGCTATCTAAAAACTCCTGGGGGGAAAAAAGAAAAAAGAAGCTGTCTAGAAATCATGGCCTATGTTTCAACTGCACAGTGAGGACAGCAAAAACCAGAGGGTATTCGTGGTACATTCCTTTATTTCATCATTACAATGCTCATTCACTTCTACAATACAGTGAAGTACACCTCGCTATAGGGGAAAATACCATCCTCAAAGACTGGTTTAAAATACCTCAGCTGAACCACTCTAATGTTCTCAGAGCAGTAGGTATAAGCTGCTATCAGGGGCCTTCTGCAGCACAAGAATTCCCTCCTCTCCCTTCACTGAGGGTAAAAGCTCAGAGAATCAATTCTCTGTGAAATCCTTCAGCTCCTTTTCCAGCTCTGAAGTGCTTTAGCAGAGGCACTGCGTGACGTCCTTTAAGACAGTCTGCACCCAGTCTGCACAGCATTTGCCTGCTAAGTTGCGTTTACCTTATCACAGAAAAAAAGGCTTGGGGTTATTCTGCCAGGAGTCAAACCCTGCAAGATGTAGGCTAACTCTGGTCTCGATGTTCCACCAAGACAATATGCCTGCTGATTCATGCCATCAGCTGGTCATCTGAGAGCCTGGGTACAGAAGGCTGATGTCTATGCAGATGTGCTATTAGTGCTCAGGCAAGGACCACGCTGCCTTCAAACACCCCTTCTTGAAATGGCTGTTGTGTTAAAAACCTGTACCAATTCCATGGTGTCTGATGGCAGGTCAGATCCTCAGGAAATGTAAACACCGAAGTGTCACATAGACTGACATGTTCTCCACAACTTGGTTCTGAATGTTACCTCCAATTTGATTTTGCCCTGTAGGATGTAAAACAAGAAGGACAACCTCCCTTCCCTACTGCATCTTATTTGTGTTCAGGGAGTAGGTAAGTATACAACTAAAGTAACCAAAGACACTAAAACAAGAAATTTAATTTCTATTCATTTCATCTACAGAAATGCAAGGTAGGAGGGAAAATCACTGGAAAGCTTTCACATCCCAAATTCACGTACTCCATGAAAAACTCTGCTTACATTTACACATGTACAACATTAATAAGCTGCACAAAGAAGTAGGGTTTCAAGCAAGGAACAAAAAATAAATTTTATCCCCTGAGTGAGATACTGTCACTGTCAGTGGAAGCAAGGTTTAGTTTAGTAATTGCAATCCCAAATGCTTGGTGTTTTAATGCAAGTATTGAGGGTTCTGCTGAAAACAGCTGTAGGGAAGCACAGTCAGGAGCAGCAAACACTTATGTGTGCCTGGAGATTTGAGTATACCCAGCCAGGGCATGCAGGATCATGCAGAATGAATGAGCAAATTAGTCCATGATGTCAGCCCATGGTGCAAACTCCCAGGCATCAACAAGCCGGCACAGGCTAACCAGCATTTAACTTTGCTACAGATGCCGGTCAACTGCAAAATTATCATATTTTCATGCATGCATGGTTCACTTATAAAAACAAAACCCCCAGACCCTTGTGATTCAGCAACAGCATAAACATAACAAGAAAAAAATTACCTTCTCCTAAATCAGCTACCCCTCATCCTTATTTCTAATACCAGAAGCAACTTCTACTTCCTGAAATCCTCTTTTCCAACAACCTACTTCTTTTTTTCATAATAGCATCTCCACCTTGAGTTTTTCTGCCCTTTCTCACCTTGGTAACGGCTTTGCCACAAAGGGCAGATTTTCAAAACGCAGAACAACCCACCAGACATCACCTCCTTGGAATAAACAAAAAAGCAGATAGTACACATGGCCCAGAAGTACAGCACACAACTTACATTTCTCCAGAAGTGGGAAAGCTACAGGTTACTCTCCACACCTGACTTCATCTAGAGCCAGAGGACCACTTCATGAGCTAGCTCCTGTTCTGTGCTTTCTACTGATTTTTATCTATCCACTGATTTACACAATGCCTCCATAGTAAGTATTAAAGCCACTAATAGGCAAGTCTGTTGCAGAGACTAATTAATATTTAATATTAATGCACCCAGTTAATTCCCTAGGATTTCTGGAAAACCCTCTTCCAGTCTTGAACTCTCCCAGGAGGCAACTAATACTAGATTTATACCCAAACTCTTACCAATTGGCTTTGATGAACATCAGTTAGTAAGGCTGACCACAACTCATCTCTTGCAAATACAGAAGCACATCGAGGAACTCTTTGCTGGCAGAAGTGCAATAATAGTCAACAAATACACTAGTGACACAACATTTTAAGTCTATGCATCATGTGTAGTAGGCTAAATGATCTCATACATCTCAGAGGTTTCCAGATTTTCCTAAAATAAATTTCGTCTGCTGTACAGAGACAGCTATTAAGAACAAAAATTTATTGTGGAATCATTCATTTCTGAAAATAAAATGGGAGAAACAATCCAAATCACATTTGGCCTACTAATTCATCAAATGCATCCCAAAATGAAAAGATTCTTGCAAGTAAAGTGGGATTAGAATTTCCACATAATTTGGAAATTTATATATTGAAGTTATTTCATTCCTATTAGTGACCACATTGCAGAAAGAAAGAACAGCAAAAAAGCTAGTTTTGTATGCCTCCAAAAGCAATTGAAAATATTTCCAAGCACACATATTTTTGTGCCTCAAATCAAATATACTAAGTACATCAGCTAGAAGTTTGGTTTGTTTTCATTTTGAAGCCATCTGGAGTAGTTTAAGACATACTACACAATAATGCAGATTTTGTGATTCATTACTAATCTCCTGAGGCTACACTAAAGGATAAGAAGAGAAGGAGCAAGTTACATTTGTATATTTTAAACAACCACAGAGGCTCATCTTTGGTTTTGAACATTCTTCACGGGCTAAAACTACCAAATGTGTTTTTTACCCTTGACTCAGAAGTGTCACTTCTGGAAATGTGCAATATTTGTCACCATGAATACCATTTAACTGCAGCAGTACCCGAAGGAACTCTGTACCACAACACGTGAATACAACTGGAGGAACTTAATTAATCTTCCTGTCACTTCCATGATGCTTTTCATTAGTTTAGCTGCTATCTGATCAACTGCTCCATTCTCTATTGGAAATGGCTAACCAGAACCTCCTATGAAAGCGTTTTCAAGAGGTAAACAGACTCACTTTTGATTCTGAGTGCCTTTACAAAGCTTTGCCAAGCAGACTTTATCAGTTCAGGAACATCACTTACAGCACTGCTCTTTTTAAGCAACTGGGATTTTCTACATACACAGCTTAAGAAATATAAATAGAACAATACGCATTTTTCTAAGCTTAAAGCTAGCACTTCTGCTATTTTGTAGTTTGAACACAGACAACATGTGGCAATTGAAAGGTCATATTTTTCTGAATTTCCTCCCCATAGACATGGATAGTTATTAAACAAACAAACAGAATGTAGCCAACATAAAATCAAACCCACATTTTAGGCACTATTGCTGTTAATGGTTTTACTAAATGCCCACTCCTGTCATCTTCTGCTCCTAAACATGGGACAAGATTTAAGTTAATAAAATGTAAATGAATACACAATTGGTGCAGAAGCTTCTTTGACTATGTATATTGATAACAATTTTAAATAGAAATATGTTTTTAAAAGCAACCAGAGACTGAGAAGCTTTTCTGAATGCATGTCAAATATATTTTCAAACACACCCACACACAAAATGTAGCTTTTTTTCACTCAAAAATGAAAACTGGAACTGATGACAACAAAATGTGCAACATGCATAATCCTTCATTTCTCCTTTCCCTTTTATTTCTCGGCTGCTTTCAGTACAATTTATCTAACGTGTGGGTTTTGAGCATATCACAAGCAGATAATTCATCACTGCTTCTTGTGAGGTGAGCAATTAGTCAGTGTTTCACATTTTTCTGTCCTTCTTTATGACACTCTAAAATTTTGCAATCTACCTTGTGGACTCATCACCAAATCCAGACACTTATTCTCACAATTTAAAAATATGAATTTATGAATCCAGATGACGTACTAAGAAATTTTGTACAGATTTTACACTCAGGATTTTTAATTTTTGCATTGTGATTTACAGGATTCATCTGCTCATTTATGAATAGATACCTTTTGCATTTCTGATTACACCATCAATCGGCCAAAACTATGCACTTCTATTATTTCTATAATAATTTTTATCAATCAACTTGTAAGTGTCAAGTAAAAAACTAGATAGTATATGGTAAAATCATCTACTTATACCCCCTGCTTTAACTATGTTTGATTAAACTAACAATTTATTGCATTATTAATTAGAGACCATTTAATTTTGTTTAAAATGATAGCAAAGCAATTATTGCACAGGTATCAGCCTATGTTTTAAGGTGGGAATGTTTGTTTGGATTTCGTTTGGGGGTTTTTTTGGAGGGGTGATGGGTCGTTGGGTGGCTTTTTGTTATTTGTTTGGTTTTGAGTTGTTGGGTGTCTTTTTTTCCTTCATCAAGGTGCATCAATGAACTGGAGATTTCCTCAAGAGATCATTTAGGATTCTTGTGTGAAAGTTGTCCAGGACTATTGATTTTAAATAGTCTTTAGTCCAAGCAGCTGCTGCTTTACATCTTCCTTTCTTTCCTCCCGGCCTTTTGGACAGTGCCTTAGCACACTCGTAACATGGAGACTGCATCAAGCATTTTTCAAAATGTAGAATAAAAATATTTTTTTTAGCACTTATGGTACTTTCAAATCACTTGTAACAATCTTACTATCTCCATCTAGTGGCTTATATGATTAGGACTTTTGCTATTAATACATTAAAACCTTTTTATTGTCCTTTGCCTTGCCAACCACAGATTCTTCATTTCCTGTTTCTGGCTGTCCCTATAAATTTTACATACTTCTTCCTTCTAATTTCTATTGATTAGTATTTGATTCCTCTTTTATAATTCTGTTCCAACTTGTGTTTTAATTTCTAGTTGCTCTCCTAATTTTGTGGTTGAACCAGGAAAGACTTTTAGCTAAAATTTGCCATTTTCTGAACATGTAATAACTTTTTTAGTCATCTAGTGACCTCTAGTTATCTAAGGCAGCATCAATTTTCCTCCCAAAACTTTCTAGCTCTTTTCTTCCCAAACATTTCTGCTTCTAATTTTCCTTTAAGAAATAAAATGTCTTGAAACACAAAATATGTAAACGATTTTATTTGTATTCTGTTTGCTCCTATAGAATATTAAAAAAAAAAAAAATCCCTTTCCATACCCTTAAGTACCTAAATGGAAATATCTCAAGATACAAGCACGAATGAAAACATTCCTTCATTTTTTGATACTGTATATAGCTGTTCAAAGAAGAAAAGGAAAAAAAAAGTAGCAAAGCAGTATGATTTCAGGTTTCCCAGTGATTATGCAGGTACAGATCTGTGGTTTAAGTACCTAACTGCAAGAGGAAAATGCCAGCACGTGCAGTCCCAATGTAAGTGGGGGCAAAGCCATTTGCTTTTTATACTGGATTGATCAATGGGAGCAAGGCTGGAGCGCAGACCTACAGCCAGGAAGGGACACAAACACTGCCAGCTGCATTACATTACAACTTCTCTCCTGCTTTGGGGAGCTGAGATATTTTGCAGCAGCACCCAAAGTGATTGCAAGGTGCCAGCACCACATTTGCAACTAAGAAGAGGCAGGAGCTTAAGGCATGTCCTGCTTTAACTACCTTAAGAGGCAGTACCTCAACTAAAGCAGCCAATGCTACAGACGCCCCCTGAGGCAACTCATCCCATGATAAACTGTAATCTGAGAGGAACAAATTTCATCTCCCATGGTATAAAAACAGTTAAACTAATCTCATGGAAAACACAACTGCTGTATTTGAATTCCTCTTTCATATTCAAGGAAAACCTGTTTTACCTAAAACTATCAAAAGAAATGCAAGTCATAGGTGAGATGCAATCTCTCAGAAAGTGCCATGCAAGAAGGGGAGAAGATACAATGGCAGCAGACAAGACATTAATTTGAGGGTATAAAAGGATACAAGTTACAGCACAGTGTTCAACTTTTTTATGAGATTGGTTTGAAAAATCTATATTGGATTTATTCACACCAGCATTGAATTTGATAGGCCTGCCCAGGTGTAAGCATCTTGTAATTCCACACATGCAAGTTCCACAGCAGAGTGCAAGAAACAAATAGTCATGAAGTGAAAATATCAGCAATATCTTGCTGTAGGTGGGATTTGACTCTGAGACTGACACTTCAGTTTTTATGTGTCTACTTGGGTGCCTACCTGCAATCTGGATGTCTAATTTCCCACCACAGTCAAAGCAGATCAAATTGATGTAGTCAACAAAGTCAGAAGAGTTACTTATTACATCTGGAAATAGACAACAGCTTTGGGTGGGCAAGCAGCTCTCCAAGCTCCACTAACTGTACTGACTGGAGTTTCACCAATCAAAAGGGGAGCTCAGACACCCAGCTCACTCCCAGATACCTATACACACACACGTGTACATACTCTGCCAGCTGAGCCCCAGCCAAGGCTTCCAAACCCCTTAAACAATCTGGGAGCCCTGCAGATCACCCATACCCGTTGAAATTCAGCTCCATCTGGGATCACCACAGCAAGTACCAACTGCCCTCAGCAACACTAAGCACCACTTTAGAACAGAACATGAGAAACACCTGAAACAAGTATGTAATTTATTCAAGAATTGAATTATCTCCTAAGGAATTAACTATACATTAGCTTCCTCAGTACATGGGGAAATTTCCTAGGCTCTTAAATGACCCCAGAGTGACTCAATATTTCACCCTGTGCAAAACAAAGATCAAAAATGTCTGTCTCAAAAATGTCAGGCACAGAAAAAAGTACCACTCTTGAATGACTAAGCTGTCCTCCTACATTAAGCATGGTCTGCTAAAATCCCTGTATTTTAACTTAAGCTATTCATGCTTACCTTTAAGAATGGGAGCATGTCACAAAATGGCTGTTAGTTGTTATAGCCATTTAATGTTAATAGTGAACAGAAGAGAACGTTAAAATCGTCCAGAAACTATTTATTTCTTCTAATTTCAAATGCTCTAATACTCTTCTCCCAGGGGGAGCAGGAGGCTGTGACTGCTTCTTAACATTCTGCCAATAGTGTTCAAATACAATCCTACCTGGTTTATAATAATTAACAGTAAAAGAAGTGTTTTCATCTCTGTTCCCACCTTTTGATCTTATTGACAGAGACTTCTTCCACTCTAATTTAGAATGTCATGTACAGCAAAAAACTCCTGTCTGTATCTGTTCCTTTCTTGCTACATATCCTTTCTGTACAGATTCCTTTTGATCTGCCATACCTCTGAATTAAATTATCACATTTGAAAACACCCTGCTATAATAGCAGCCTAAAAGTAATTCTGTTTCCCACAGCTAAACAGAAAGACCCTAAAAAATGCATGTTGAAGAGGGCACATGGCTTTGGGACACAGTCTATCTCAATACAAGTACTTTGCAATTTATTTATGCCAATATACTTAAAAAATTAATAATTTTGAAATGTAACAGCTTAAATATAGGGCTATGGCGACTTTTAGATAATTCAGTGACTTGGTTTTTAGTTTGCTGCTCAGTAATACTTATAATAAGCCTATTTACTCTAGGTGTCTAAATATGTACATAGAGACAGAAAATACTGGTCTAAGCCCTCTAAGAGTTTTTTCTTCTCTGCACTATATGGATGAACAGCATACAAGAGATGAATATGTATCTCATAGCTTCATATTCCTACAGAGCATTGCAACTGAAAGAATTCCAGCTAGGTTTGAAGGCCCCAGCCATATTTCTTCAGACTCTGTAGATATGAGACCGCTGTTCCAAGTGTGCTGACTGTCTAAGGATCCATCTTGTTCAGGAGGACTGTGTTATGCCAATACCATAACAGCCTGGAAGTGCTAATGGAAGAAGAGCTGGCTGTAGGGGTCCGTATCTCTGCCTAGCCCTGAGGAAGGGTCTGCAGACAGCAGAGCAGAAGATGTGGGATGGTGTACTGGACTTCTACAATCACTTCTTCTGCAGAACCTCTGTTTTCTCTGTATATAAGAAAGTGATTGCCATTTCAAGAACATTTAAGTTCTGACTGCTCAGACAGAGTTGACTGCAGGGTAAAAGTAACTTCTAGTTTATCTCTAGGTTGCATTGATTTGGCAGTTTAGCTTTGTGCAATGGAAAACTGCATCACTGATAGAAAAGCTTTCATGGAAAGCAGTGTAAGAAATAGAAGGCCTCTGTAAAATCAAGTAATGCAGAAGTCTGCAGTTCCTATTTTATCCCACTAAAGATATTTTATCATGTTCTCTAAGTTGCTGAAACTTTTTGTACTGATACACTTTTCTTTACTTATCTACTACTTCCTTCCTTAATCACTGTCCACCAGAGCATTTAATTAAGTAATTATTTTTACCAAGAGTAACTGTCTATACATTAAAATACACTGGGTCATGCTTCATCTTCATTTATATCCTTTAAAACCAATGACTTTAAGAACAAATTCAGGAAATACTGAGCATGAGTAGTGCAGTGTTGCATAAAGCGTATATGCATGCTAATATACACACATATTTATATTCAGCCCTGTGCACACACAAATGCATGCAGTGTAACATGACAATGCTAGATGCTTTCTCGAGTGTATAATTAACTGCTGCACAGGTCAAAAGCCACACTAGGATTCCAGCTTCCTCTTTTTTTTTTCCTCATTCCTGCTCAACAAGGCAATTTTTTTTTCATCATTGGATACGAACCCAATCAAAGGGTAGAATTAGGAGTGATAAAATTTGCACTCTATTCTGTTACTTTTTACTTCCTATTCAGTATGCCAGAGACATTTGATTAGAAGGAGAACGTTAAATTATAGCGCTGAACATTTTAGCTCGTTACGGCATGGTAAGTGTTAGCGATTGCTCTTAGTAAAGTCAGTCGGTTCACACTCATTGCTGCTTGGCATAAAAAATGACTGGCTATTCCTCTGTCTTCTGGGCCTCACAGATGTTCTGGACTGGCTATTCCTCTGTCTTCGGGGCCTCACAGCTGTTCTGGACTGGCTATTCCTCTCTCTTCGGGGCTTCACAGCTGTTCTGGTCAGGTTAGGAACCTATTTTCATCGAATATCCCAAACAATGCACAGGGTAAGAATAAAAGTGAACCATGCTTTTAGTCAGGGTCCTCTGAGATGTTCTTCCCCTGGGTAAAAGTCCAGTGGAACCACCTGAGAGATAAGAAGATTAGTTCCAGATAGAGGCTAGCCAGCAAGTCTGCTGGCTATGCAAGTCTTGTTCCCTTTCTGCAAGGATTACTATCCACAGTTCCACAGTATGTGCTTTACCTCTCATCACCCATTCACTACAGGAACTGGGACTTCTGTCTCCTAGACACCTGCTGAGTACTTTAATAAGCTTGTGATTTTATCAGCTTCTGTCTGATGCTACGAATGTTTTAAATTAAGACTCCACCAGAGTAAACAATAAAAGACCATCTTCAGGTTAGGTCTCTTATGTCAATGTGTCACCAAGGATAGAGAAGACCAAAGGAAAATGCCTTGGTCTGTATCAAGATGATTAAAACTGTCCCCAGCATCCATGATCCATGTAACCTATTTATTAGGTTACTATTGTTTTTTTTGTTGGGTTTTTTTTTTCTTCCCAGAGATAAAAATGCAAGCTCACTATTAAAATACAATTCTTAACTGAGAAAAATTATCATAAAAGTGATGGACAGCTTCCTGTTAATTGACTTTTTAATAATAAGCAATAAAATGGGAGTGAGAGTTATTCTTAGGTGCCTCAGTAAAGGTAATCACAATATATTGATACTTTAAAAAAAATTATTAATTATTGACTTTTCACTGGAGTTAGGTAATTTTTAATATAAAATCCATACAATTAGAGATTCAGATAAGTTTGAAGTAACAATAATCACAGAAGAGCACAGTTTAGAGGCTTCAAGATATTTTATCATGACTACTTTCAGGCTTCAAGATATTTTATCATGACTACTACTACTTTAGAAGGAAGTTGCAAAAAAATAATACATAGCAACAGTCAAATAGAAAACTCAGAGAAACAGATTTTTCTTTACATGGTATGTGATGACTTAATCTGATTTTTCAGTTCAGAAACAGACGAACTGGTGATTTGGTCCTGCTGTTGCTCATACTACACATTTCATAATTTTTCTGCTACTGTCTTTTGCCCTTTGGTAAAGAGTAATTTTAAACTTTTCATTGAATGTTTTCTAAGGGAAGGTCAGATCTGAGAGGCTACGAATGGATCAGTCTTTGATCTTCCTTCCTTGACTAACGTGTATACAAGCCTGCCAGGAGATTTTCTAGAATGACAAATGCAAGAATGACTGACTGAACAAGAAACACCTACTACTTGGAAAGGGGACATCACCGGAGTTGCAAAAGTTTTTACCTAAAAATCGCTAAGTATGTAATTTACAGAATTTTAAGATAGGCAGATGTTAAGTACTACTACTACACATATGTACATATTTTTGAATGCATCAGAAAAGCCAAATTATGAGGTAATAAGAGCATATTACATGAGTCATCAGAGTGTCTACATTCCAGGAGAGGGATAATTAGTTATTTCTGATGACTGGCTAAATACTATAAATAGCATTTCACTGTCTTTCCGGAGTCACACCATGACATTCTTATAGAACAAATAAATCCTTTAAAGAGGGACAGTTTCACTGTCAAGCTTCTCCAGTGGAAAGTATCACTATACAAATAGCTCTCTCCTTTATAATCCTAGCTAGAAACCCTTTCAACTCAGCAAGGTAAATGACCCTCACTCAGCAGCAGTAAAACATTGTCACCTTTTGAGATGTTCCCCCCACCAGTGCCAAGACATGCTTCACAGATTTAATCTACCTGATGAAGTCCTAATTTACCAGACTTGAGGCACGCATAATATAAAAGGATCAAAGGAAATTAGCATTTATGATATGATTTTATAAGATAGGAAATAGTGTATCCCTGTTTTGCAGATGAAATGTGGGTTTAAAATATAATAAGAGAGATTAGTTAGTGACAGAAAAAAGGCTAAATGCCTGGAGTTCTTGGCTCTAAGTCAGCATTCAGCTCACAACATCCCCCATCATATGAACAAAAACACAACTGTGAGAAGATGTATATAAAACCTGTCCTAATCTCTCTTAATGCTGAGAGAATATACAGAAAATGGTTTATTATTTGTAAGAATAAGACTCACATTTTCCTTACACTGTGTTCACAAGACAAAAATGGGTCATTTTCTCCTGGTATAGATTTTGTAAGACTATCAAAGTTACATTGGGGTGAACTTGACCCAAATTGTGTCAGGAACAGGGTTGTGCTGCTAATAAAGGAAAAGGTCTGTTCACTATGACCCTATTGAGTAGTTTAAAAAAAAACAACCTTGTAAACAATTGTTGTCAGCTTTCAAATGTAATTTTATAAAACTCCTGTGGCCTTCAGACATGCTACATTTTTACCCTTATCACCACCGTAAATCACATTGCCAATAATGTCTTTGGAGGAATTTGAATTCTTCAGGTTTGAATTTAATTACATTATGTAAACTAGAAAATAGTCTTCAGTGTTCTTTGAGGGAATAGCTTATCTTGGAAATTGTTAAATTCTTTTTTGTTTAAAAGATTTACATTTTGATAACTTCATTCTGCTGCTTATAGCATTTATTGATCTTTCTCAGGAATCCATTTTCAATATAATGCATTCTATTTATTTCCCATAAACCCTTGGCTATGTTAGACCATATTCTTACACAGCTTTTAAGGAAAAAATAAATTAACACGTTTTTGACAGCATAAATATCTTGTTTTATGGCAATTATAAGGTAGGGAAATGCATCCTTATACTTATTTTTTTCTTTTCTCTGGACACAGCAATTTAGTCCACACCCTGGAACACAGCGGTACTACCTTAGCTAAAAATTTTCACAGCAAAAATATGGTTATGTTGCCTGCTATCTGCACATGGAAATTTTTTCTTTCAATATTATGACTCATTTACCTCTCAATTTGACTAATTCAGTAAATGTTTTGTTCTTGTGGGATTTTCTGTTTTGTTTCTGTTTGTAGGGAATTTGAAAGCATTTCCAGAAGCTCTCTTTGTCACTCATCTCCTGATTTCTATCTCTTCTTCTGAATCTTCCCCCCTCCAATCATTCTCCCTTCTCTCTCAACACCTATGGCAGTGTTAACTGCATTTTCAGACACTATAAAAGTATATTTTTTCCCTTTCATATTTACTTTACAGAACACATCTATAGATGTGAAAACATTTTAACAGCCAGTCAAGCCAAGACTCCCTTCCACCTACACTTGAATGAAGCTCTTGTAATGCATGAAAGTCCAATTCTAATTAGGAGGGGAGGATTGCAAGTAAGTATTGCATAGAATTTCATCATCTAATAAAAAAATATATACATCCAACAAAGATTTTCACATCCTTTCTAATTCCTGAAGTTTAGGAAACCAGATCAGTTTAAAAAAAAAAAAAAAAAAGAAAATTCTCGCTTGATGTTAGCAGTGGGTAAAGCACTATTTCCAGCATGCAGTATCCATGGCCAACTCTCCTGTAAATATCCAGTGAGCCTACAGAAACACTGCCATGAGAAATCTTTTTTACTACCACCCCTTACCAAGGTCTGGCTTTAAAAACTGTATTGTTGCAAGTAATAGCATCCTGCTAATACTTTGCTATTTTTCTAAAGATAATAAATCTCTTCTCTCAACACCCCAGCAAATCCCCCAATCAGATTTGCTGGTAGGGTGGATCTCAGCAAAGCAACAGAAATGAAGGTTTACTGCATTCACAGTGTGGATAATTTTTTCAGCTGGATGCTCCCATGGAGTAAATAGTGTTCAGCTGCACGCCACATCTGCTCTGGCACAAACACGTCCAAGAAGGGACATGGGTTTGGCCAAAGAGGGCACATTTTGCACAGTTTTGGATTCTACTACGTTTCCAATGGTTGAAGTATATGCCAGACAGTTTTGGAAGCTTCCTAAGAAGTGGAGCATACAGATGAGCAAACATATCAGTGTGCCTAATAAACAGATCTCATTGCAAATATTGACATTCAAGTATTCTATATGCTTTGGGGATTTGTGTTATTTCATGAAGTGTTTGATAGTTTAAAAGAAAATCCCCACTTCCGCAGGTTTCAAACAATTTAAAGGAAAAGTCTTTGGTTTCCACAGCATTAAAACCCAAAAGTCATGCAAAATAAACTCAAATAAATAAAAACAAACTTGCCCTTCAATTTTTTTAAAGTTTTGTACTTGTATTAAATCCTGGATTATGCTTTTAGTTTGTCTGTTTGAGTTAGGTTCTCTTACAGAAGATGTGCAATAGCTATTATTTGCAAAAGAATAATTTCACAGTTTGCTATCAAAATATGCTGTAAAGAAATATACCACAGGCTTGCTTTTGGGCAACTGTCTAAAAGTGCTTTCAACAACAAGCAGGGGTATATAATTTTAAGTGTACGTGCATTTGAAGACATGAAGGACTCCAGCTCCCACTTTCTCCAAGAACTGGACCACTTAATTTTTGTCAACAGCCCTCAGAAATGCCCAGGTGGCTTACATCAGATGAGCCACATTCTTTGCACCTAGATAGCTGCCATGGAAATAACCATAAAATTCCTTGGCAAAGTCTACCTTGGTCCTTACTCATACCCTGAACAGAGAGGGAGCTGATGACACACGCAAAATGGCCTGTCACTTCTAAGTAACACAGTTCTGTTGAATAACTAACCTGTCTGGAAACTAGTCATGGCACTGAGTTACAGATTCTCAGTCACAACCAGACCCTCTGTAGGTGATTGTGGTTTAAAAAACTTCAGCAAAATAGTCTTTGTAAGTCTGGATCAGAAACAAAACCCCCTGAAGAACATCTGCTGCCTTTGTTGGATCATCTCAGGTACTACATCTCACCATCACAGCTCTGATGGGCTGACACAGGGACTATGTCAGCTCCAAAAAAGATATTAAAAAAAACGTTCTGACAAACTCTTTTGAATTAAGAGGAAATCCTCCAGAAAGAAAAAGACAAAAAAGTTGCCAGACTTGGAACAAACACGCCATAAGTAATATCTGTTTTGTTATACAATGTTAACTATAAAACAATAGTCCATAAAATGGATAGACACAATTGTTCAGAGTGTGTGTAGCTTTCTTTCAAAGCAATGCAATAATTTCATTTGCCTGGAATACACCTGATGTGAATGTAGGAACACAGGAAAGTCTATACCAGGAGGTTCAAGAACTCCAGAGAGTACATTTGGATGCCAACAGTCAGCCCTAGGTGTTCACATGGACATCTGAGCTAGCCCTCTCAGCTTCCCCTTATTGCCAGTAGAGACAGCAGGCACTCAAACTCAACCCAGCCTACAGCAGACCATACGATGAATCATTCTTTGAAGCATTCATGTTGATTTTGCTCCCTCTCCTATGTCAATGAAAGAATAAACAGGTTGGGTATTGTTCTGAAATATAGAATTTCCTTGCAAATCATCATCTCTCCTGTTAATATTGGACCAATGCATGAAAACCATCCTTCAGGCTAAACTTACACAAACAAGCCCATCATTTCAACTTGCATGAATGCACAGATTAACCCAACTGCTAGAGGATATTTTTTTCTTTTGTCTACCCCATCTAATTATCTTTGTGGACAAACACTTTCCCATCCTCTATCAAGAGGCGGACCTCATATAGGGATTATTTACCTTCTCTGTGACTGGATCTATAAGCTGTACAAAAAGCATCAATTTGGTACACATTTTTATAGTGTTCTCAAAGAGTGAGTAGAGAAACATCAGGCTTGCTGCCCTTTTACACCTCCATGGCTGAAGCCATGCCACGATGATCATGCCAAGCATGATCTCTGCCTCTACTTCACAAGCACTCTCCAAGAGCATAGCATACAAAAAGTAATTTAAGGTATGTAACAAAACACAAAGAATGGAGCATAATCTATGATCAAAAAGTTCCCAGAAGTAATTGTTCAAAGTAGTTAGGAAGGCTCACATAGACTGCTTTTATCCTCATTCTCTGAAAAGATATATTTTATTAACTGAAGACTGATAAAGTAGTACATGCATTTAGTAGCTTCAAAAATTGCTGTTAGTACCAGCAAGTCCCTTGGTCAAAAGATATGAAAAAATTTATAAGCTGTGATATATGGATCCAAACATAGAGGACTTGAAAGAAAACAGTGAAATACATGGCAAGTCTGTTTAGTCATGGCCACAGAGAGGGATTAACATCCCTCACAGACTTCTGCTCTTGGGCAGAACATAGGGAGCCAACAGAGCAATCCACAGATATGCCTTGCAATAGGATAAGACAGAGAGAGAATAAAAAAAGGAAAGAGGAAAAAAAAAAAAAAAGAGCACAAGCCCAAAAGACTTTCAAATATTATTTTGGAAAAGGCAGAAAAGACGATTTATTAAATACAAGCACAGATGAGAGAGCCTCCAGGTACCAGATTTATAATAATTACTACCTCTACTGGCAGCTTCTTGCCTTTTAAACTTTGAAGAAAAGGATGTGGGAGAAGGTCACACACAAGAAAACATTTGTCATCCAAGATGCTGTCCTCAATTTCTATGATAAAATAATTTCTCTTACAATACATTGCAAAGCAATGGACTTCAGTTCCCAAATTATACTCTGTTAACATGAATCATACAGGAAAAGTGCACTCTTACTTATTTTCCCCCCTTTCAGGCTCACCATTGTTTCTTCATCTATTTCATTTATGTGAATTTTGCTTTTTACTCATGTGAAAAAAACCAAAACCCTCAAGCCCCCACAAACCAAATGCCTGGGACAAGCAAGTGAAATACCGTACAAAAAAATTGAAACAGCTTCTCATTATTATGCTTGCTTCCTGTGGCAACCTATTTGGCAGGATTCAGTCAGGACTGTGGTGGTCATGTGCTGCTATTGGAATGATCTCTTTTTTCTGGCCTTTAGTCTTCTGTCTGAGGAAAGGTGTCTCCCAAGGAAAGTGTCTCACAAAAAATGTTCAGTTTACCATTCATAAATTATACTCAGGTAGACAAATGCCATACTTGCTCTAGGAAGCCAAATTAAAATGTCCTGGTTTTACTTCCCATTCCCAGTTCAACAATAATGATGATGCTACATCACATTTCACTGTGCTGGATGCAGTCCCTGAAAGAATATCTATTTTAAATTGGCAGAAACTAAATTATTAATGCAGTATTGATTGCAAAGAAGTTTGTGAGTAGAGAGCTGCCAAGCCCTTGGTTGCCATACCTTATCAACAGTCAGGTCTCAGAGATTCATTTGATGCCTCATACACATCAAGTACCTCATACATAGTTAAACAAGATTTAAAATGTATGTTCTTCAAACAGAACAAGGTACTGAAGATAAAATATGTGCCCACCAAAAGAAATAATTTTTCCCTGTGCTGGAATTTCTCATGTAAGTATATAATCACTTGTACTCTGCCCACCTGACCACACACTGAGAGTTTATTAGCTTTATATGTAATGCTCTTTTTTCTATTCATAAAGCCATGGAAGAATTCAATACAAGTACAGTTTGTGTGTAAGTATAACCTATCTGTAACTCATCTCAAATTTAAAAATCGCCTTTGTATTCCCATATGATGTCACTGAGCCGGACTGTGCAAACCATTTTAGAGCAGCCTTAGGAATGCATTTTGGCCATGTGATAATGATTATAGAATATAATCCAAAGTGACTGCTGCACTACAAGACACAGTAATTTCTGACAATTTCTCTGTTTTTGCTCGTATAAAACTACCATTACTTTCAAACATTCTCTTTCTTTAGAGGGAAAGAGTAAAAAATAAAAATAAGAAAGAGAAGGATTAGATGAAACACGTTTTTAATTTCACTTCCAGTCTGGGACCACTGTGAAACCCCCAGTCATCTTCAAAGCCACAACCTAGGAAGAATCATTTCTTACCCTGCCAAAAGTTAGATACAGGCACATGGATTTGAAGGAATTTTTCAAGGCCATTTTCTCTATCTGAGAAGCTAAAGCTGTTCCCAAAATAATTTGATTGACGTGCATAGACCGAAAATATAGATGGTAGGCAAGTCTTACAGAATACATTTTTGCTCCTAGCAGATGTTATAGACCTCACTATGGACTTATCAGGATTACCAGACTAATTTAGCTGGCAATCTGTATCTTTTGTACAGGTGCTTATCGGTCTGGCATAAGAGTATTATCACTTAGTACAGTTTGGGTATTAACAGCTAGCAGCTCTTTAGAGCATTTTTTTTAGTACCAGGTCAATTTTGGTTTTTCTATCATATTAAGTAAAGACAAAATATATCACTCTTAGCATAAATTTCCCAACTATAAAGTTGCCACTGAGTTCCCTTAAATCAGCTTTCAGAGCGTGGCAATTATTTTTAACACTGTTTCTCTAGTTCCTACTTTTTATCTGATACACTCACCCTGATTATTATAAAGTTTCAAGCAACAGACAAGCAGAGCTAAACTGAATTTAACAGTGGATTTCCTAGTGCCTAAATCAGCCAAGTTTATGAATTTCACAGAATTTTCTGAATTGGAGGGGACCCACAAGGACCATCAAAGTCCAGCTCCTGGCCCTGCACAGGACAGCACCAAGAGTCACACCACATGCATGAGAGAATTGTCCAAATATTTCTTGAACTCTGTCAGTTTTGGTGCTGTGACCACTTCCCTGGGCAGGCTGTTCCACTGTGCAACCACCCACTGGGTGAAGAACCTTTTTCTACTATCCAGCCTAAACCTCCACTGTCACAACTTCAGGCCTGTCACTGGTCACCAGAGAGGAGAGATTGGTGCTCTGCAGAGAACAAAGAGTCTTTGTGGTGACAGTAATAACCTATGCTGAAGGTGATGCACTGACATTTATCCCTGCTGTCTGATATTATGCTGTAGCCTATATAGCTTGTTGTAGATACAAAAATCCTGCTAGCAAGGCTTTTCTTGCTGTTTTCTAAGCCCGTGAGAGACTTTTCTCTCTCACAGAAGAGGTAGCAGAGTTATGTAAACAACCAAACACCTGCAGCCTTGAAAAGTCTTGTTTATGGTACAGTAGAAAAATACTTTGACAATGGATGTTTTAGGATTTTAGCCAATCACCCCCAGGGGGTGGCTGGTCCTTTGTCCAACTAGACTACAAAGAAAAAACTCTATAAAAGAGTTTGTAAAATAATTAAATAAATCAATCTTGCTGCACAATTCCTGCCTGCTGGATCTTCTCTCCTCCTCCCTGGGGCTGCAGGACACAGTAATATACCTTAGGGCATTTTTTTTTGTAATAGCTTGTCATGAGTTTCTTTGGAGTATAGAGAGAAACTGATTTCAATAATGTGAAATTCCCAAAGAGCAATGCATGTGTAGCCATATGACTGCTACTGTTGACACCCGTTGGTGACACCCAGCTGAGTTTCTACAGGAAACATCCCAAAAGTCTGCTTCCTCAACCAGTTTTCATTAACTTCAACTCCATTATTTTCCACCATCAATGGCACTATACTTTATGTACATAGACATGTATCCAACAGGAAGGTAGAATGCTTTGGTCTGACCACTTTTCTTAGTCAATAAAATGCTGTCACTAATCTTCCACTGGTGCTGTATTAGATTATGAAAAAAAAGTCTCATTTCAAAAAACATAGTGCCTGCCCATTAGACACATTTTAGTGCTCTAATGTGAGAGTCCACACTCAAACAGATGCCTTAAAACCATAGGTCCACTTTCAATCAGTATATTATCTCAGAATCAAGCTTATCTGGTACACTAATGTGAGGAACAAACCACCATTTAAAATGCCTCCTATTGTGCAATACTGATGTTCTGGAACAGTGCTACAACAGCTACCAGAGAATAATAAGGCTATTTATATCTTTAGTGCTTGATAACTCATAAAACTAAGTTACATCAAAGTAATTTGGGGGGCATTAAAGCTTTTCAGTGTCTGCAGAATAAAAGTATGCTAATGAACTAAACAATTTTTTGTATGTAGAAATGAACGTTATCTTTCAAACCAGAACCAAATTCCCTAGCTAAATCTCTGAATATAATTTCCTGAGCTTGTGTGAAGCACTCCTTTATGTATGATTATTTTTTAGTAGCCCTGCTAAAAAAGTAAATCTCTTACATTCATTAAAAACTAATAGTTGCCTTTTAAGCACATTAGTGCAAATATATTTATCCCTATCACAAGGAATCAGGCTATGCTTTGCTGACATTCATTATCAGAAAACAGCCTAATTTGTCTTTTATTTTAAATGAAGTTTTGTTTACTCAGTTATGTTTTAAAAATTAACTCCAAGAGCAACTGTAAAATGTAAATTAAACTCCATATACTATTACTTTTGATTCTCCAACAAGCAGAACTTTTAACTGTGTTTTGCATTTTTTAAAGAAAAAAGGAGTGATTATCCTCAAATGCACACAGGTTATGACCCACGATTTCATTAGATGCATTAGCATGTATTATTTTCTCCAGCATCTGGACAAACTCCTTTCTTAATTTCTGCATTTTCAAGCTACCTGGCATTTAGCAACAGGCCCAAATCAGCAAAATACCTCAATGCTTCAAGAACATCAGGAATAGTTTAATACACCTCTAGGAAATGGAAAACTAAAGCACATGTGTCACAATCTATCCTTCACTACAGAACATATTTCAAATATGAACAGAGAGAAAAAGCATAACATCAATTAATTGCTAAAGGAGTCTCTCTGTGTGTAAGCGTCAGCTTGAAGAAGAATATTAATTTGGGTATTTTGATCCTCAGACACCAGGTGAGTTGTTGCCCTGACTCTCTGAAACTGCTGCACTCTAGGCATTCATGAGGAGTTTTCTTTAGATATTATCACTTATGAAAACTGAAAGTTTTATCATCTATATATTTATATCTATATATCTATTTTTTTATCATATCTATATAGACGATTTTTTTTAAACTAAATTCTGGCATGTTACTCAGAACTCTGAACAGACCTACTGTGTTAGCTCTCACCACTAAGAGACACAAGGCAAGGTGATTAACGGCATCAGAAACTGGCCCCTTACATTAGAAAGGACAGTGTTTCATATACATGTATATAGGTATGCAACTAAAAAATGTTATGGAGTTTAAATGTACAATTAATGACAAGTTTGATGCCTGGATTATTCATACCCTGCACGATTTCTATGGAAAGCTATGGATGTGGTACAGACTGTAAAATTAAGAGAACAGTTGTACAATCGATCTTCTTATTGATTTTAGAAGACTGATAGCAGTCTTGAAAAGCTGAGAAGAGGGAAGCCACTGAAGCCAGAGAAATGGACTAACGAAGCACAGTAATAATCTGAGAGAAGTCAGCAAAAGGGAAAGGTCATGCATCCTCTGATAAGCAGCACAAGAGAGGTTGCAAGTGCCAAAAGGTGAAGGCAGGGGAACTCTCATCCCTTGTAAACTGATAGAAAATGTTTACTATGCCTGCTGCTCAGAGCAGCGTGGGACCTCCCTTATACAAGGGCCTTCATTTTCCCACTGTGAGGTCCAGCATCCCGCAAAGGGGTGTCTGCCAGCAGTATTACTCCCCTTGGTCTAAATCTAAGATTTGCCTCAACAAGCCTAAGCAACACAAAGGAAACTATTTCACCTCAGGAAAAATGTTAAGGCTACACTGATTATTTTCCTTCTTCGTGTTACAGATTTTTCTAAACTTGGTAATCAAGGCTTTAAACTTCTACTTTGCTTGAATTCAAAGTATCTGGGTTTCTAACCCATAAAACTTGATTAGTGTGAAAAATGAAGACTGCTTAGCTGACAAATACAAGACACATTAACCACATCCACTTGTTTCCCAAGAAGCAGAGTGCTGTTGTCTGACAAACCACAAGAGCCTGTGAGTGAGTCCAAGTCTCAGGAAAAGCAACATGCTTTCCACCAAGGTGCAAGAATTAGCCTGAGGATGAATTTATCAAACCCTGAGGAAAGTCTTCCCTACCATGAAGTTCTAACTTCATCCCTTTGATAACTCTAAAATGAAGTGAGCCAGACATGCCATATAAAAAAAACTTGCAATGAGGGGACTTGGAGCACCATTACTTTACTTCCTTTGCTCAGTAGGGAAGAGATACAGGATTTTCTACAGTTTCTTCACAAATATAAACATAATTTATTTCTTGTCCCAGCTAACCTCTCCCTATGTCCCTTGTTGCTCTTCCCTAAACTGTATCTTAGGGATAAAAATGCTGGATGTGCTGTGCTTTGACTTTACTCCCAACTTTGATGAGTGCAGAAAAACCCTACAATGATTCAAGGCATGGTGAGAAGGACTTGACTTACCCACTGTGGCAGGATGCCAGATGCCACCAAAGCTGCTTTCTCACTCCCCTCCTCAGCTAGATGGGGAGAGAAAATACAGTGAAAGGCTTGTGGGTCAAGATAAGGACTGGGAGAGACCACTCACCAGATACTCTCATGAACAAAACAGACTTGAGTCAGGAAATTAGTTTTATTTATTACCAATCAAACTAGAAGAGGATAATGAGAAATAAAACCAAATTGTAAAACACCTTCTAGTGTGTTTTGTAAAACCCTTTAGTACTCTCAAACTTAAGCCTTCTCAGGTTTAACTTTACTCCAAACTTTGTCTACCTCCTCCACCCCCAGAGGGAGAGGGAATGGGAGCTGTGGTCAGTTCAGCACACCTCATCTCTGCCACTCCTTCCTCCTCAGTGGCAGGACTCCTCACACTCTTCACCACAAGATATAGGTGAATTCCTGCTCCTGTACCTAGGAGCATCTCCTTTCCTTTCTTCTTCACTGACCTGGATGTCTGCAGAGCTGTTTCTCTCATATATTCTCACTCCTCTCTCTGGCTACAGCTGCTCCTGACCAGTTTTCCTGCTGGTGGAAATCTGGCCTACTGAACACAGGGTAAGCTTCTGGCAGCTTCTCACAGAAGCAACCACTGTACCCCCCCACCCTGTCCACACAAGCCCAATACACCCTCTCATTTTCAGGTTTACAGTGAGCCACTTCATAGAGAATTATTATTTCCAGACAGCAGCACTGAGAACCCCAGGTACAAGATGACTTTCAATAGGTAAAATAATTTTTTTTTTTTTTTCCAAATCTACATCTTCACAAAGGACCAAAGGACATTTAAGTCTTGTTACCACTCATTATTTTCAGGTCTGATAGTTTGGTTTATATGAGCAAATTTTTGTATGGTATGCACTGAATCAACTAACTTGACAACCACCTGCTCTGAACTTCATTTAGTTTAACCTTAGGAATGCAGAGTTTTAAATTTGCTTTTCTCTAATGGTAGCTGGAGACAGTATTTCCACAGGATACTCAAAGCATCCCTAGGGCTTAAACTACCACGAAGTAGAATGAAAAGAGAAAAAAACAGAAAAAAATTCAACAAGCAGATATAATAACACATCTTACATATATTACTCACCCTAAAACCCAGTTGGGAGGAAAAAATAGTTTTATTATTTAGGCCATAAAATAGTCATCAGTGTGTGACATCTGGGACCCTGATATTAGATTCCAAGGGTTGTTTATATTTTTCTATTTCATTCCTTAACTTGTCACCTGTCTTTGGACATCTATGGAGTGGAGTATTTCTTAACGTTAAAAAGAGAAACAGAAGTCTGCCTGTATTTGATGTGTTATAACTGAATGCTAACTTCTTCTTTATCAAACTATCAGCTGTTAGGAGCAGCAATTCTCATCTGCACAGAAGAATCACTTGAACATCAAGGACATTTTAAGGTGCTGTGGAAGTAATTTTAAAAAGAAAAAAAACCCTTAGTACTCCCAAATTTTTATCATGACCCTGAGCCTATTTTAACAGAGAGAAACAGGAAGGTATCTGTCAATCTAAATGGGAATAGGACAGGACCCCAGGGAAGAGTCTAAATTCTATGTGTTCTTCCTATTGAATCAATGTGAAGTCTTTAATTTCTGTAGTAAGTTATACATATTTTCAAATAGTGTTACATACCATATGCACATATACTGAAGATAAGAAACCAAACAAAAAAGTTGTTAATGCAAAAGTGAATAGACTTATATTTCAAAATGTAACCAGAACAAAATCTCCACTTCCAACAGAACTCAGACCAATGACACCTTCATTTTGTAACCATATTATAGCTGCACTATAAAACTTGGTTTTAAAAGTCATGGAAGCTTAGTGGACTTGAATTATGCTAAATCAAGGATGTGGGACAAAGTAACTTCATTATCCTATTTTCAAGGTCCAGATAAAATAATATTTGAAATACAGCTAGTATAATCATTGGATAATTATTTGGATTGGATATTCCAGGAAACCCTGCCAGTAATCTAAGGTCAGCACTCTCATAATACTGAAGTTTTCCAGTATAAATCCTGTAATAAGGATTTCTTTGGCTGACATAACAGGAATTAAAACAAATGGGAAACTTTACATAGAAAAGAGTACATAAAATTTTAATCATGCTTTCATCCATTCTCAAGCTTTAATGTTCCTATTTATTTCTACTGTCCTATTTGGAAAGTATTTAGTCCAACAATTTCAACAACATTGCATTCAGAAATTATTTATTCCTAATTTACCACACCATTATTTTCTCCGACACCTTCCTCTTTACCCCCACATCTGTGATCACCTTGGCATTGCTAGAAACTTCATTTTACTATATTTATTTAATCAAGAGCAATTCAATTAAGTGATGTAGGAGTACTCTGAAATTTCTGTCTTTATCTTGTATATCTGTTAAATATTATCAATAAAGAAGTATTCTGCTGTATTTTATGAGGAACTATACTTATGCCATAAACTCACATTAAAAAAAATACAGAATGAAAGACTTGTACAATTTGAAAGGCTTGTCCCTTTCTTATATTCTGCTTTGGAAGTATTCACCATATTTCTATAGCACACTGATCTACCTGTTTTGCTAGGATTTAGAGTTTATTTTTCATACAGTATGACTTCCAAATGACATAAACCATTTCAAAGTGCCAAAAAAACCCCCTAAGACCCCCCAAAACCCCATTTTTTTAAAAAATGAACACTGAAAATAGCTTTAAACACATCAAAATAAATTACTATATTTGAGTTAAAAAACATTCTGACACATTCAAGACAAAACATTTAGCTTTTCCGTTATGAAACAACTAAAAAATCTTTCCAAGCATTTTTAAACACAATTCTTTTAAATTAAATTTATAGGCCTTTCATTATCTGTTTCACTGATTCAAACTAATACTAGAAAATTCTTCTGAGGAAACAGGGAGCTTTTCTTGTAGGTTCTGAAGTCCATATGTTGTATAACTAAGGATCATGACCTTTCCTCTGAAATGGTCTCAGTGAAATACTGAGAGCATGGCAAAAGATTTTACTTACTGTGAGGAGAAGTGTGCTTACCTTTATGCTTATAAAAAGTATCAACAGCCATGAAATTTCACTAAAATACAGACCACAGGAGTTTTAGGGAACTTTTCATGGAAGTATTTCACATTTCCTTCTCTAGTATAGTGATTTTGTCAACTATTATCCAGCTAATGTAGAATTCACATGCAGAATCAGGAACCACCACCAGACATTCCCCTTTCTACCAGGAGAACTCAGTGCATGATCCACAGAGGAACTGGCTGAAGACTTTGTCTTTCTACAGTTCTTGGCATTCTGGCAGGACTCCTTAAGAAACCAATACGAGTATAAATCCCACAAAACCAAACTTACAGAATTTGCAAGGGTTTTGAAATCTGGGTCTCAAATGGTCTTCTGGAGCCTCTCATTAAATAACACATGGAATAATCTGTATTACATGTTCAAGGCCGTTTTATTCACAATAGAGAATCATGTGATTTAATTTACAAATATTAGATGTCAATCCTGTTTTTATGAGTCCTTTATATTGCCTGAACAACCAAGGATGGCATAAACATGTTAGATGCTCACTATATAAATGACAGTGGTGAGAAATGAAAGTGGAAGAACAGACAGCCATGCAACCATTTGTTTAGAAGATTCAATTACCACTTTCATACAGAACTTGATTCAGTACCATTTTTGACACTGTTTCCTATTGTTGCAGCTCAAAATTTATGGGAAGGAGCTTTCACTTTATACTAAATGGACCCAAACTTGTAGACTTCCCGACACTTTAAAATCATGCAGTCAAAGACAGTCTTTAAGCAACAGACACTTTCAAATAAATAATGCAAAGCACTCGAAGCTACCAATGTAGGTGGCAGAGATGAAGTACTGTTTATATATCCTGTCTGGCCTGACTCAGCAGACATATTAGGCTCTGTAGTACAGACAAATGAAGAACACAAGGAATTACAGTCATATCTCAGGAAAGCTATTCTTATGGAAAGACACATATTATTTGTCAGTATTTATTGCTTTGGTAGTTACACCCCATATCTCTTTAAACCATGAAGGCAAAATAAAGTTAACTTTGAATTAGTTAAGCTTATGGGGATTACTTAGGCTAGTATCACTCTCTCTCAAGACTGCTCTCTTAGCCAAATCAAAGGAAGTGACTGTCCCGTTCTACTTTGCACTGGTGAGGTCTCACCTCAAGTCCTGTGTGCACTTTTGGGTGCCACAATATAAGAAAGATATAAGGCTATTAGAGAGTGTCCAAAAGGAGGTCTACAAAGATGGTGAAGGGTCTGGAGGGGAAGACATATGGAGACTGGATAAGGTCACTTGTCTTGTTCAGCCTGAAGGAGACTGAGGGGAGACCTAGTAGCTGTCTACAATATCCTCACAAGTGGAAGCAGAGTGGCAGGTACAGATCTCTTCTCTATGGGGGCCAGTGACAGGGCCATGCCATGACAGGGCATGCCATCATGCTGTGGCAGGCATGATGTGTTTAGACTGGACCAGAGGGTGGCTGGTCATTGGAACAGGCTCCCCAGGAAAGTGGTCACAGCACCAAGCCTGACAGAGTTCAAGAAGCATTTGGACAACGCTCTCAGGTACATGGTGTGATTCCTGTTGCTGTCCTGTGCAGGGCCAGGACCTGAGCTCACATGATCCTTATGGATCCCTTCCAACTTAGGATATTGTATGATTCTGAGATTCTCTAAATTGAACTAAAACACAGTATAAACAATACTTTTATAATAAAACTGTTGTTGTAAGTTTCAGGTATTGCAATGATTACCAGTAGAAGCTTAGTCACTTTTGAGAAAACACATCAGACCCTGTTTGCTTAGAACCTCACATGCTATCCTGACAGAGAGGCAGTATATTGAATCAGAGTGGAAACCCCACACTCTTAGCTTTTTGCCTGAAAATACAACAGGTAAGCTCTCTAAAAAAGTCACTTGTGCCTTTAATATTATATGCTCATGTTCCTAACACTAAGTGCAGCTGCAAATACCCAAGGACAAAATAACACAAGTAATATCATACAGCCTTGAGATAAATGTCATTGTAGGTAATATTTTTACATTTTATTTAGTATTACTCACATTTCAATACTTTAAAATTGATGAGTAAAAAATCAGTATCTAACCACAAGGGTTTTTCGAATGTGATCAATTCAAGTTCATGTCACATCCATGTGTATTCTACTAGACCTGATAAAAGCCTGCTCTTTTTTAACGTATGTGGCTGAAATATGGAATGAAAACTAAAACCAGAAATAAGCATTGACTAGTAACCAGTGAGCAACAATGGTGTGAGACTGGAATTTTAAGTAGCCTGTGAATTATTCAAGATCAAAAACGTGTGTGCAGTAAAAGGTGACATAATCTTGCTAATTGCCCAGGAGGCATAAGTTCCAATTTTCTCTAGACAATACATAAATTTGGTTGAGTCAACAAAAGTTATGCACTCTGGATAACGCATTTAAATTTAGATTTCTTGCTCCATAAATCAAAAGTGAAATGGAATAACAATTCATTTTACTATAGCCAACTTTTCTTCCATTTCTAACCCTTGTGAGGCTCAAAACTCCCCCTGAATGTCACAGATCAGAGCCTTCCCTGACATTTAATGAAATTAGGGAAGAATATGCTTGTGTAGGAATGGGAACAGAGGAAGAATAAGTGCATTTCCACAACTGTGGCTTTCATACTGTGACTATGGTGTGCATGTAAAACCAGATGATCAGAACAGCCATTTGTAGGACTGGAATCACTCTACAGGGCATGACTTTGAGGAAGGTGATTATAGTTCTGTTAACATGAAGCAAGAAAATTGTGAGTTAACACAAACTCTATGCCACAGTTTTCCTAAAAGCAGAAAAATCTGCCTTTTCACTTTGCTGACTCATGTCATAGCTGAACAGAATAATTACTTGTCTGAAAGCACAGCTGGGATGGAAAAAGGACCTGAAGTCTAATCTAAACAAATCTATTTCCTGCAAAGCTTTGGCAGCATTCTGGCCTAAGTACCTTTCTATCCTCAGTAAACTTTTATCTCATTGGTGCTGAGACAGATCAGTCAAAGCCATGTGGCCCTAAAAGGAAACCTCAACAGAAATTTGGAGGTTTTTTTCCCAGAAATCCTTTATTTTCACTACCTCACTTTGTGGAAGTACTGAAAGTATCAAAATTCACTTAAATTTGTACTGAGATGAACACTTCCTGCATGTTTCCACTGTTTAACTCCTACTATCAATAAGGGGAGAGATTCCAGTGAGAACTGATACAAAAATACAACAAAATGATAATAAAATAGACTACTGTCAACATGAGTCATTTTTTGATGACAGGTGCCCACAATTGTGCCCACAATTCACACTTTTTCCTGCAATAGCATCAAGGGAACATTCCCCTCTCTGCTGGGACTTAGGCTGCCTCCCACTTAAACCAGGATGAAACCACATGCTGGGAGTTACTACTCTGCTCCTGAAAACTGATTCAGATTCATCCTGCAATAATCTCAATGTCTCATTCAGTTTCAACATAAGATTGAATGTTTGCCTTAGTTAAGGAAAACAAATATTCAAAATAAATATGTGTTGTGTTCATCTTTGGAGATTTTCAAGGTCTAAGAGCTCTGAGCAACCCAATCAGATCTCACAGCTTTCTGTCTTTTCAACCTCTCTCTGCTTGCAGACAGAGGTTGGACTAGAGACCTCTTGAGATCCTTTCCAACCTGAATTATCCTTAAAAATGAATAGGCCTAATGGATCAAAACTGAATATGGCAGATGTTCTTGGAAATTAAATGAACCATTTTTTCAGATGAAACAGAATCATTAAGGCAACTACAACTGCTCTTTCTACTCTTTATTCTCATCATGTCTTGCTTCAAATTATTTTAATTGCCTGTGGTAGAAAATTTGTCCTAGTACATGCATACAAGTCAAACCCCAGTCAGAAACTCCTCTGTACAGCAGATGAATATTCATCATGAATGTATTTATGAAGGAACTCTTCACAAATATTTGTTTCCCGAGGTGAGTTTCAAAAGCCCCCCACCTACTAAAGTTATGAAATATTTCAGATTCAAGATTTGTATTGCAGTGCTTGTTAAGGCAGTAGCAGGACCTGCCTCCATAGAGGAGCTGCTGCAAAGTAGCTGTTAGTGCTTTCACCACACAGTACCTCTGTCGTGCCAACACTGACCCGCATGCAGGATGCATGTGTTCAGCTTAATCTTTTGCATCCTGAGTATCTCCCTGACAAGGCCCTTGCCCTTACCTAAGGATCAGTGCCAACTCCTGCACTCCCCAAGCACTTCTTTCTCACACAGTTTTCAGCTCAGTCCAGTGGAGCCCTGGGAGCAAATGGCCACACGAGGTGCAGCTTCCCAAGGGACGCTCAGTGCCCTTCTGAACCGGAGGTGAAGAGCCTCGCAGCACACCTGCGTATGCTTGCCTGCACGTATGTTTGCACTGGAAAGTCAGACAGCCAAGACTAAAATGCAGGTAAAAGATGTCCTGCTTAAGCAATCAAACAGAGCTGAGATGCAGCTCCTTCCTGCTCAGGCAGACAGTTGTTGATTTACTAATTCAGTTTTGAAAACAACAAGTCAGGAAGTTCAACAAAGGGAGATTTCAACAAAGGGAGAACATCATCCGCCTTCTCAAACAGGGGTGCACTACCTGAAAGTTTTTTTTCCATAAAAAGTACTGATATTTTACTCAAAAGAGAAACTGTGAGTAGTAAAAGTCTTGGGATAGGTTCAATGTAAAAAGCATCCTCCTTTAAGGAACCATCAACCACAGAGCATTCTGAATCTGTAGAAATACCCTCCCATCTTCTGTGGATGGGAGCACTGAACACTTTAAATTCCTCGGCACCCAGTAAACTATTCTGATTTTTCATGAAGTTTGGTTTAGTAGTTAGATAATTACAGGGCAGCAGAAACATTAGGGGATTTCACATCAGCTCACTTAGGAGCAAAAAATCAAGAATAAAGGGGAGTTATTGTATAGTGAAATGTTAGCCCAGAAACACAGAAGACTAAATAATTAATGTCACACTGTACATTTACTCTACAGTGAGGTAATACAATAGCAGCAAGATGAGAGACAATACATTTAGAGACAGCATTATATACCATTCTGTCTTATGTAAGCCATTTATAGAGGCACATTATTCACAGCCATTCCTCTCTATGCATTTTTAATTGTTTTGTTTACATGATAAAATGTGACTCGCAGCTTGAACTAAGACAAAAAAGTAATTCTTTACATAAGCCATAATTAAAATGAGCAGAATTTGTGGCAATGACAGCTACCAGTGAAGGGTAATGGTTCAGCAAAAATCAATCAGGTGAAAAATTAGCTAGCTATTAAGAGGAAATAACTTAATGCTATTGCTAAATTCAAAATAGAAAGTTTGAATAGAAGTTTTCTCTACTACCAAGCAAAGGAATAATAAGTGGGAATTTTTTCTATACTGTTCATCAAAGTTGCCATGTATTGTTTTGATGCCTGCTCCCTGACTACCATGCCCAATGCAAGTCCCCAAAGAATTTTTACTTGACTCAATCTGTCTGTCAGAGCCTTATGATTTTAGCTATACAAATAGTGAAGCTAAAATTAGAATAAAAAGGACAACTGTAGACTTACATCATGTTTTTTGTATTTGCCCTACAACTTACAATATCAGACGTGTAAAAGGAAAGTGGATATTAGAGACCTCACAAATTACTTTTATATAGGCTCTTGTGAAAGCATAGAGAAAAAGCATGGTTTTCACACTGAGAATTCTTAGCATTTCAGTGCAAGCAAGACAAGCCTCCAGTGCCAGTACTGAATCATGGCTTGAAGTTTGATCTTTTTTTTTGTCTTATCCATAGGCAAAGAAAATGTATCTACATTCACAAAAGCTGTCTGGAAGTTTTAATGTGAAGTTATTTTCCAGTGGGAAGAAAAGTCCTTTCTGCAAAGCCCCTAGTTTCAGAAAGACAAGTCTTATTTCATGATGGGAGAAACTTAAATCACAACTACTTCTTATTCTGAATTAGGAGTTAATAGGATGAAGGGTGTCTCACTTCTTTTTTTGGTCATCTACTTGTGAAAAAAAAGCTTGTAAGCAAGTCAAAAGGTTGGAAAAATTATGTAGAAGCTGTCAAATATCAAAAACTGAAAAACAAATCAATAAATAAAAATTCTGGTAACGACCTGGGAAGACAAAAAAAAAAAAAAAAAGTCCACCTAATTATCTCTTTTTTCTCCTGGTAATCTTTTTATGTTGGAGAATCATATTTGTCTTTTTCGATAAATTTGTAAAAGAAAAAAAGCAAACAACTCTCCACATTTTTAACAGAGCTGGTTTTATTCTCTGGGTGCTATCAATCATATGAGATCTTTCACCAGGATTTAACCCAAGAATCACCAGTAGCCCTGAGTTACTTCCATAGAGTCCATCCAAAAAACCAGAAGATTACTGTATAGGCCCCTTTTCACTCATAAATCCTAGAAGTTTATTATTGCCACTTCTCCATATCTGCACCTCTTAACTGAGGAGCAGTAAAAAGTTCAGTTCTTTCTTGTTACTCAGCCCACAGAAGAGGTGGCTGAAAAAGTCGGTGAGACAACAGAAATAGAAAACCAGCAGATTACAGATAATACCTAGACTTATCTTTTACATAAAAAGAATTTACCCAGTACCAAGCAATATGAGAAGCCAAAGGAGCATTGAAATAGGTTTAAAAAAACCAAAACAATAACCCAACCCACCTCTTACCAGTAGAAAGAGAACCACTTAGAGGGAATTTCCTCCTCCAGAGCACTCCCTACCAAAAAGGAGTATCTGCTCTCAGAACAGTAAGACAGTCCATACCTTCGGACGACGTTTATGTTTTTGTCTCTTTAAACTCACACCACCATTGGCTTGGCACATAATTACAGGTCAAACAAATTTCTGTTTCTGTCTGGGGCTGATCAGATGTTTTTGCCCCTTATTATAAAACTGGAATTGGCAAGCAATGCTGGCAATCAGTGCTTTCACATTTAATTATTGCAACTCATCTAGGAATGCAGCCACAGAGCCTGAAAATGTTCCAACTGGTACAAAAGCCTCTCTGCTTAGCAACAGAGATACAATGAACAGGATCATCTGAGTGCTACTCTTTCTGCACATGCTCTCTACACAATTAAGAATCCAGTCTGCTCATTTGTGCAAAGACACTCTGGAGACTGTAACTGCCACAAGAGCTGCACCCATGTGATTCTTTTTTACAAGACACACAAGCTGCTTAAGAATTCTCTACTACCTATACCCAGTGCTACTTGAATTAACCCTAATTATGTACTTAATTTAAGATGCCCATCTATAAATCAGAAAACAGATACAAACAAAATTCTCCAAAACATAACTGTGAACTTCTGCTACTATAGAAAGGAAATATAATTTTTTTTTAATGAAGTATTTGCTGCTACAGAGGCACAGACACACACCTACGTAGAGTGATGGTCATATTATCAACTACAAAAAAGTGGTATCAAAGTAAAATAAAAAAACCCAAAACTTACCACTTTTATTTTGTATGTCCTGATGGATTATGCTGTTTTTCACAGACAAGTTGTTCACACTTACTTAGTGTGATACGCTCACTTCATGTGCACATAGCTATCTCATAATTTTGTTTTTAAATTGTGCAATATTGCAACAGGGCATTAAATTTCTTGGTATAACTCAGTATCTGATTACAGCATGGTATGAAAGTTCTGTAAACAGTTGTGAAATCCTGACATTACCTTTATCCACACCTTACTCCCTCCCCCAGAAAGCTGCCTTGCAAGCCAATTAAGAGCAAATTGCTCATCAAAGCAGGATTCTCCATACATTACTCAGGTGTGTAATTCCTGTCTCCTCTTTCAATGTCCTGGCAATATACTTTTAAATTCCAAGGGAAATAAAAAAAATTATCACCATTAAGGTCCCAAGAGCTTTTTGTCTCTGCATATGTATAAAGCATTGTTTACAATCCATGAACCCAAATACACATCTTCCTCTGATTTGACACCTTGCAACCATGAATATGGAAGTCCCCAGCTCTGTTCAGTAGGAAATATGATCACAAGGCAATAATTTACAAGACCTGAAAATAGATCAGTGAAAGCTCTTATTCTCCTAACAGTAAATTCCTAACTGAAAAAGTTGCCATGGAGCCTATAGAGCATTCAAACACCACCTCAAAACAGTGATTGCAGAGAAAGGAAATATTGCAGCACAATCCAGTTCTTTCCAATTTGCAGTGATTCCCTCAGTCCATTGCTCAGAAAAGTCCCTTATGTTGCTATTTCAAATGTATTAAAGGCTTATATCTTATTTTTCTCAATATATTTTCCTATTTTTAGTTTTCAGTTCAGGGCCAGGTTTAGCTGTCACTTTGACAACATGCAATAATCCTTAACAAAAAGGGGACACAACCTAATAACGGTGACCACAACATTTCTGTAGTGACCTGGAGCAAAGCACTCCAATTATGACTAAAAATAATAGCTTTATCAATCATTCTCTGCTATCTGTAACATCCCCAACCATTGCCAGTCCCTATATAACCTGTCAGAATTTTGATAATCCAGACAGAATGACTGTGAAACCTACATATTTACTCATTCCATTGTGTGTAAAAGGCACTCACATCAACATATGTATTTCTGTGAAAAAAGAAAATCTAGGGTGGTGGGAGAAGAAAAGCATTCCACAGGTTTCAGATTAGCATAAAACTCTCCTTTGTAAATTACTTTTGTTCTTGAGCTGAATGGCATCTATGCAGTTATTGACCAGTTAATATTTGCTCCCAAATAACTAGTTACAGCCAGCATTCAGTTCTCTGAAGTGCTTGATAAAGGATGATTTTCATGTACTTTTAAAGATGTGTTTCTGGGTCTTAAATAAAATTCCAGGACTGTCAAATTCTTGTTTAAACTTCAGGTCAAGGAAGCTGTTCAGCTTTAACTTAACATCTCTCTGAACAATGTCAAGAACATCACAAAGTGCCAAACCAACAAGAGCTGCATGAAGCTGATAAGAGAAAGATAGAACATTCATGCAAAAATCAAGCTGGAAATCAATAGGGGAGCCTGGATTTAAACTGAAAGTCATTTTTATAGCTCAGCTGCTAATATCAGTGGGAACCTGGAAGCTTACTGCCATGTGCTTTCTCAGGATAAGCTCTGAGACTCGCTTGTTGCATGTCTTCACATCTTCTCCTGGCTTGTACTCAAGAGTGGAGATTATAACTAATTGTTTGCTTGGACATGGGACCAAGTTTTCCCTCATGCCTGCAGTTACTCTCCTCAAGCCGAAGGCACAAACCATAACATCAATAGCTTTGGCAGCAGCAAAAAGAAAATTCCTCAGGCATGAAAGACTCTTTCTCCCACCCCATCCCACAATGGCACCCAGCAGATGATGACTCACTCATATTTCTTCTGTATATCAGGGGCCAAGCAGCAAGGAACCAGACCCAGGCAATGTTTAAGGCACTCCTGATCATACTCTGAACTATACACGGGGTCAAGGTAGAAGAAATACGTACTTTTAACCTCTTTCTCCCCTGCAGCCCTGTCAAGTGTTCCTACTAGATATAGGGCACGGGTAAGGGTAAGAATAAGATTCATTACATATTCTGATTTCCATTTATACTATCATGTAATCAATTCTACTAACTCTTCACAAGATATCACCTGGAAATTAGCTGCAGATTGCAAATAATTTGAAAATATCACTTCAGGGTTTTAATGAAATAGCTGGATAATTAAGTAAGCATGTCTAATGCTTTGGGCAGTTTAAATATTTGGCTCAAGGACACTCATATTTGCAAAGAATTTCATATCATCACTGTGTTTGGTGTTTGTAACAAAACAGCAAAGGGTAGCTCCAGTAAAAAATAAGTAGTACCTCTTTTTGCATCAGCATCGGTGACTAAAAATTTTTTCCACAGCACTACAGTTAAAGTGATTATACAGGTTCAAAGCAATTATTAACACAATAACTGTTTCCAGCAAAGTGACAATGACTTGGGTTTTCTGTGCAGACCTTTTGTGTGTTCATGTATACATTTTCTTTGAAACAAATTAATGAACTCTTAGGAATTCAAGATAAGTGCTGAATCAAATTTATTCAAGCCAGCTCTCTTTTAATTTACTACATGTGAAAGAACTGAATCTTACTTGGGCAGTCATTACTAAATATTTTTTTTTGTTATTATTATTTAATAGAATGTCCCTCTAACTTATATGTTTTTCAGATAAACAAGATACAAGAGTGCACCTATTCTACATGTTAGATGGGTCTTGTGGAGGACCCATCACAACAGGTTCATCATGATCAATTCTGATGGCCTCATAATCCACGGACCTGTGTCCATCCACATGTCTGTTGCAGAAGCATCTCTATGCAATGATAATAAATTCTCTGGCTCCGTTTCTACATTTTGCATGTTGAGTTTGTCAGTATGCACTTTGTTTTCATTCACTTGCTATTACAGCCGGTGTTCTCTAGAGATCAACTCTAGCATTGATTTATAAAGATGAGTTTTCTGGCCCAAGGAGATCAGTTTGCACAGCCAATAACAATATTCCAGTGGAGAACCAGAAGATTCTACATGCAGTATCACCAACAGAAAGCTCCAAATCCACAGATAGCTTCTTACCAAACAGTGGGTTGCAAAATGCATAAGAAGCAAACAACACCTATATATATCTAAAGCAGGTTGTCCCACTATATGGCCTAAAGTTGCCACAGTAATCAGACTTGTCAGCCTTCTATGGAAAACTTGTTTCCTTTTATTGAAAATCAGCTTATGCAAATAGACTCAAGAGAACTGTACATCAAACCTGGAGTGAACTTGTCATTCTATTGTGTACTCATTAGTTATTTCAATACCTAATGATTCATGGTATAAAAAAGTGCAATTTTAGTTGAGGATGTGCTGTTTGAGTTGCATTCCATTCATTATCAAAAATGGCATTTTCTGAACATCAGTGCGAATCATGAAGTGGAAAGTCAATCATAAAAGTTAAATCTCAGCTATGTTATTATATTGAGACAGAATGCCTTTCTTGCACTTCGGATTTATCTGCACTCCAAATTAAGGCTAAAGATAACTAGAATGCAAAATCATTTCCCAAAACTATCAAACAATATTAAGTGGCTATTAACATTAAATTGATCTAAAAATCGTCATGTTAGGAACTGCAATAAAAAGGGTAAGTTTACAAAAATAATTAATATTTCTGTTACAGCAGTTTTTAAAGACACCACACAAGACTAGGTAGTGGCTAAAACACAGGAAGAATAGGTTCCTCATATTAGACACCATGGTGCTAACATTCAGGACTGCTTTAAAAATTGCCTGGGTGCTTACAGCAAGCCATAGCAACTGTTTGGAGGCAGATGACATGGCACATCAAGGGATGATGGAATACAGCATCCTTGTATGGGTAATGAACTGGCTGAGAAGTGAGATTATAGGTTACTGCTGAGCTATATATGCACTGATGATACAGGAGATTCGAGTTACCTGCCTAATGTCACCTGGGAAACATGCATTAGATTCAGATGTGTATACCAGGTCTCTATACAGACAAGAGTATTTTCGTATCATGTTATTTATAGAGTTGGGAATTTTAAATTAAGGGTAATGTTAAATCTCTCCCACTGCACAGATTTAGCTCACAAAGCCATATCTGACACTCCATCTGTTTTTTCATAATGTATGCTACCTGCTTGTTCTTAGCACTTCTTTCAGCCTGATAAGGAAAACACATTAGCAAGCTGATTAATGGCTTTCCTCCTTTTCATTTTCCTGTTCCCACGTATTTGAATGATACAGAAATGGTTGCGTTACAAAACACTACAGAAACACATGCTATTCAAAGTAATCCCTCTATCTTATTTCTGTAAGCTTTCACAATTAAAAAAAGAAAACCAGAATAAGTCTAAAACTTTATTCTGCTTACTATTGCAAATAATTCTTCATCAATAATCATATTACAGCATTACACTGCCCCGTTAGTTGTTATACTCCTCACTAAGATAAACATGGGAAATTATTTTAACACATGTGCCACTTTTCTAGGCTGTCTGTTAAGTGCTGGCAGGTGTAAATTCTTGTGCTCAGGGACTGCTGAGGTTGGGACCACACCTGCAGTATCTCTTTGGGTAAGGACAATCCCTTCTCATGGGATCAGGACATGTAGAGGGGACACTAATCTGTGTCCATGTTAGAGTAAATGAGGGGTCAGAAGGCAGCTGCTGCTGCCTACGGCAGGACCCAAGAGTTGGACTTCCCCATTGGACTCATCTTATGACACAGCTGCTTAAAAGGTCAGCTTTCCCAAGTAAGGGTTTTCATTATAGTGCTACTACCCTTTCTGTGTTCTGTTTCCTCAGTGTGTCAGAAGAATGCTACCTCAAAATAAATTATTTACTCTCTCTCAAATATATTACAAAGATGTGCAAATCCATGCTATTAATTTTTTTTTTCCTCAAAGACTAAGATCTTAGTTCTGGAACACTTGGCCAGACTCTTACTTCAAGGTCTCTAGCAGAGTGTGATCTCCATTGTTTAGGTCTGCATGTGTGTGTGTGTTAATAAGAATTAATAATTAATAATTAGGAGCTTTATACTGTCTTTAAAGATAAATCTTACTATCCCTATTTAGAAATATGGAAAATGAGACAGGGGAATAATATGATTCATTTCAAATATGACTGCAGACCCAAAAATAGAACCCATTTCCTACTACCATAATGTGTAGGAATTGGCCTAGCTGGGGATTAGAAAACTGGTTTAAATAAAACTAGGAATTTGTCAGGTATTCTGCACTAAATATGATCTTCACAGTACCTAAGTGTTCACTTAGTCTTTATCTTTAAAAGTGCTAATTCTTTTTCCTAATTACTCTCTCCTATATCCTGACTTGTTAATGACTTACAGATATAAACTAGCTAAATTAAGAAGTGCTGGAAATTTCATGGGGAAAAAAAAAAAAAAAACGCCACTTTTTTTTTTTTTTTTTTAATTTAAAACTAAATTGTTCAAAGCAAGAAAAGAATGAAAGGTAATTATGACCCAGGTAATCTTTACTGGATTGGAAGCTTAGAATCTTTTTGATTAGCCAATTACTAGTTATGCACCAGGCACACACAATCTCATTTATAGTGTGTATGTATGTACTGATGTTATCTTTACAGACATAGATACATGCGTAAGCATACATTGGTATCTTCTTTTACTTGGTCTTAAATCCTGTGACATCTCTCTAGAGGATTCTTTCCCTCTTTGTGATAATACAGATTTCATCTATTAATCTGTGTAATTTACCAAGTAAAAAAGTCAAATTTATTTTCAATACATTTTCTTGGAAAAAGTGATGGAAGTCAGTTCTGTCATCACTTTCTCACACAAAAATCTTGTCACAGATTAAATGTCTGGCCCTTCTGAGTGGAAAGTACTAGTTATTCAATGTTAAAATGACCTTCAGGGCAGCTATGTAATCTGCCATTACATCACGTAGCCAAAATATTCAGTTTGTTCTTGTTTGAATTTCACTCACACATGTAAAATACTTTATTTATAAATGTGCTGGTTAAATCATTGATAGTCAATATTTGCTTGAGTTGCTAACTTTTTTTTTTCTTTTCCCATTCCACTGTGCTTATCAGTTTAGCTAAAATCTGGCAAACATTGTGCTTTGGCATCTACTATCAGAGAACAGGAATGTGCTTTTCAGATTTTATGAAGGTATTTCCTCTCCTCCCCTCCTCCCTCAAAAGACATTTCTGTCATTCTGGGATTTCTGCTTTCCAGCTTCAAAGAAACTCTGTTCCCTCTAAGCTAGTGATAAAAATATCCACATTTACTTTTAGAGGATCTACACCAAAGAGATCGTTAGCATAAAAGCTCCTCAGTAACAGATTAATTTTATTTAACTAACTATAGATCAGTATCACAGATAAATGAAATAATTACCAAGCAAAATTAAGTCCCCTTAGAGTAACCCTGATGACACAGACAAGTTTGTATCATTTCTAAGAAAAAATAAGCCAGATGGGCGTGAAATATTGGGAGGGGTTTGCGTGGTTTTTTTTTAAAGAACTGTTTTAAAAAATACAGTAATGAACAGCAGGAGTATCATTATTCACAAATACTTTAATGTATCAATATTTAATATTTGTGAAATTAATGCCAGAGTTTTGGGCTCTTTCTTCTTTACTGTGCAGGAAAACAGGTCCAGATCAGCTATTATGTTAATGCATATGCAAAGCAAAGCTTTTGTGTCTTCCTGGAAGAGCATATTCAGGAGGAAAAAAAATAAAGAAAAAAGAAATAAAGAGTGCAGAAAATGAAATCTTTCAAACAATTCCATTTTGACTGAATTGCAGAATGCAATACTGAATACAATACTGACGACAGAAAAAGCACTTTCCAAAAATAAATGCTCATTCAAATGAACTATTCTTTAAATAAATAACATTTTAAGATAACCTTTTCCATGTTCAAATAAAAGGCTAGAATCTTACTTATTGTTTGTTTGCTTGCTTGCTTTGTTATGAAGTAAATACTGTGTGTGTGGAAAAAACCTAACCGGACCTTTAAGGAAAGTAAAGGAAATTGAACAGCTGAGTAACATTTTAAACTGAAGTCTCTTATTTGAGCAGTAATCTAGACATTAGCAAGATATAATTTCTCCAGTTCCTTTCCAACCTCATTAGGAAATCTTTTGTGCACACTATAAGGAAAGGAAGGATTTTATTGACAGCTTTGGGAAGTTTTTTTCTACTGGGCTGCTATCAAGATTTCCCAGGAAAATACATCCATTAGGAAGGACTAGGTGTGTGTCGCTCTGGCTATTGCTGCAGGAGAAGTCTTATTCCAGTGCTGTGATTTTGTTTTCTCTTATTCTGCATGTCCACACTCTCTAGACTGAAAAGCAAAGGCTCCCAGTCCTCTTTCCACTGCAGTGAAATGGAGCTTACTGCTAAGGAAATTACAAATCTTCAAAATATACAACTCTCAAAATGAAGAGCAGCTTGGTCCAACCAGGAGAGGCTGGACTCTCCTGCCATTAGGCAGGTCCCATAGCCAGGACTTCAGAGTAACAAGAACTAAAATATCAAGCATGCAAAAATGAGTTTAATGACACAAGTAAACAGGAACATTTAATTACGTTTCCACTTTCCAGCGCAACATCTTCATATCTCTTTCTAAAAACAATTTTGAAAATTGGCAACATTACTACATTTAGTTAACATATTGCAGCATATAACATCTTGTGGCCCATAATTTTTTATAAATATATATCCCTAAACAAACATATAGATATTTTATGTGTGTATATATGCATAAAATTAATAGAAAAAAGACCCTATCTGAAATTTAATATTCAAAGAGTAAACAAAACCTGACTGAATAAATTTGTTAACAATAGTGGGAAATAGCTGGCTTGACAGAACTGTGAACATGCTTAAGGGCAAAGCCTACCAGTTACTTGTACTTGCCATAGAGACTTTACCATTACTACTTTAAGTAGGTACTATATAAAAAATCAAAGTCCTTTCCAAACCCAGTAGGAATTTTTTCCCTTCACCTTTGGGTAAAGGGGGAATAGGCTTCTTCTCCAAAGTAAATCTGAGAGTAATATGGTTATTTTTCCAGCCAAGAAGCAATGCTGGTTATCAGTCACATATTTTCCTTAACATGGCTATGATCCCTATCTAAAATGAAGTATCACTTGCAAGCTTAACAGAAGGATACAAATAAGCGTTGATAAGGCTGTGGACACTAAATCACTGCTTAAGTCATTTATGTCTTAGAGTATTTTAACAGTCAAACACCTTTAAGCTTTATTAAATACCAATGCATCTTCCTTTGAAAACCTGAACACTGTTCAAAATTATTTATATATATAGGTATCTGTGGATGTGAATTTATGTGTTCTTGCATGCTCACAAAAGAGTCTCACAACACTGCCAAGCAGCTGTCAACCACTCATGTCAGTCACAAAGATTTATACCATTTTTTTCAATGTATGATCATACAAAATGGTGAAGATTTGTTCATAAGTTGTAAAAAAAAAAAAAAAACAAAAACAAGTAAAAATTCCTGGTTATTGCACTTTAACAAGTCCAAGCTGATGATTTGATAAAAGAGAAGCAGTACAACTATAGATTGGTATAGAGGTAGAAATTGTAAAATATCTTCAAAATAATTCAATTATATGTAAGAAAGTCAGGAACTGATACAATTTTTATTACACTAAAAGTGCTGTAGATAGGAACACTATATATTTGTTAAAATATTGACTCTAGTCTATATACCAAGAGCCATGAACACAAAAGTGAGTTAAAAAATCTGTGTCAGTTGCACAGTCTGAGGCACTGTGTCCTACAAATTTTGCAACTATGAACTATGAATTAATTTGAGGTTCTATAGTTAAAAACTATGTTTTTTGTTTATTCCAAAATATGCATTCCTTATAATTTTCCATAATGAAGAGAGAGATCACGGGAAACCAGTGATACACTCAGGTCCATTCATCCTTGGAGGGATATTATACTAGTGGCCACATAACTGCTCAAAAATTTTTCATGAAAAATGCCAGCCCAGTTGGTAATTTCAGAGAAAAATAAAGTAGTATATCACTACAAAAGCAAAATCCTTTTTATTAATTACAAAGATCAAAATCATAACAGGACTAAGGATCACTACCTTCTTGGGGTATTCATTGCTAGTACATTTACTATATAGAAAATATAATATCATAAAATCTTCTATTTCAAGTTGCAATACCTTATTTAATCCGTCAATTTCCCTGGTGGAAAGTTTCTTTTTTTCAAAATCATAGCAGAAATTGGTGGTGGTTTCTATAACTTATCTTAATACATTTTATATGAGGATATTAAAGAAGAAATCCCCAACCTTCCATTTAGACATCCACTTTTTGCAACAAAAGTTGCATTATTTTTGTAATTTTATTTTGAAAGATTACAATATTATCCTGAAATAACCATGAAACTCTTCAAAGTCTGCAAAGTTTTAGTTAAAAGTTTAAACTAAACACCTGTTTAACTAATACCTGGTAAATAAGAGATTATCTTTTAACAAAATTTTTCTTAGAGGGTATCAAATATCTTCTGCTCTTCCTTTATACTTATTAATATTTTCCCATAGCATATAATTCTCTTTAATCCACTAAGGGTATTCGTGCAACCTATGTGCTGATCTGAACAATAAAACACAGCTACACACTTTTTCTTTGGCTAACTTGGGGGAATTTCTAAGTATTGGGGTTTTTTGACTGGAAAAGTCTCTAGATGAAATAGAATTTAGCTGTCTGATGAAAAATAAGTGTGTTCGGAGGTTTAAGCTGTGCCTGACAGATAGTACTTCTTGTGTAATGGGGGATAATAAGCATAATTGTTCTGATGTGTCATGAACTCAGACATAAAAGCCCCAAATACAGTGTATCTAAAACTAGGACTACCATTTTATTCTTTTTTTTTATCATTTTAAAAATTATTCTTTCAGCTCAAAACACCACTGCCTAATGGATAGAGTCCTTATTAAGCAAATGTAAATTTGTATGGTACTGAGATCACATTGTTATAAAATTAAATGGACAAAACTACATGTGCCACATCAATTTTATGTCTATCTCCAACTGTATTTTAATGCATATATATGCATAAAAAGATAGGTGAATGACCCAAGCCACAGAACATCCCAATCATATCAAGATTCTGAACAGGAAGAAATGTGAAATTCTCTTATAATAAGGAGAATTTTTCCTCTTTTCTACGATGCAAACTCTTTGCTCCTTCTTCTAATTCAGATGAATGTTATTGTTGAAGCACACAACTGACTGGAATTCAGGTATACTGGGTAATAATCCTGGTTTACCTACACACTTAGCACACTTGTGCCTGAGTTTATCATCTCTACCACGATTGTACAATATGGCATTTCTTATCTGCCCCACAGCAGTGTGGCAGGGATTAATTAGACTATGTTTAAAATTATTCCAGTGCTTAAAATCTCTGCTGAGTGCAAGTGGCAACTGCAACCACTAATTATCCCTACAAACATGCACTGATTTCTCTGTTTACCTGAAAATTGCTCAGCTTCAGTAGGCTGACAGTTTTTTCTTTCCAGAAATTATATATCAATAAATCTATAGAAGTCTTTCAAATCTAATGTATTATAATGTATTGAAATAAGGTAAAAAAAGCTCTCCTCTAACATTACAGCCCATTATAGCTAGTAAATACATTTCACTGTCATCTTTATGATATATTTAACGGTGTGCATAATGATGATAAAACTCCCAAAAAAAACCAACAACCACACCAACCTGAAACACTAAAGAAAACAAAAAAAATACCCAAGCTTTATTTTTGAGATCAAAATTGAAACCAGGAATTCAGCATATGTGACTTCTGGGAGGGGCAAAATGCATACATGTTTTTTCACCCAGATACATTTCAATATGGTTTAGTATAGTCTAAATACAAAAGTAGCTGAATATTTCCCATTCAGGGTATATCCAAACATCTCTCTGCCTTAAACACTAAAAATCTTAAATTTTTGTGTTGATTTCACAATCTTGTCATGAATTCATGTAATTATGGCACAAGTAAAAGCCACATCAGAGCCTGACAGCAAGCAGTTTCCCAACTGAAACATGAGCATTACCGTTTCAGTTTGTCTGCCTGAAAGCTATAAAAGCATTCCTCAAGAGAAAACAACATTACCAAAGTGAAGATAATCCCTCAGAAACGCTAAACAGAATCATAGCAAGCCAGTTGCCCAGAATATTTTTTGCATAAATTATCAGAATCCATACTGTCTGTACACATCAAAGTTTCGTTAAGATGTGTTATCTGTACATTGTGTTAGTGGTCACATATGCACAGGCATATTTTTATGCAAATGGATGCAAGGTCTGGTCTCCCAGATGCAAGAAATACACGCCTCTGGGTAAAGGTGATACACTGTTGTTGGCATTGCACAATCTTTTTTCTCCCTGTCTTTTAAGACGTAAAAATAGATAAAAACATTCATACATACTAAAAAGATACTGACATATAAGCTAGCACAAACCTACCGAACAGAATAGAAATTTGGCAGGCATTAAGTGGTGCTTCTTACAAGCGCAGTTTTCTCATTCCTTGTGCCATTTTGGGGCTTCTGATTTGGGGGAGAAAACAAGGGTAACAATGAAAATCTTACTAAGAAATATTTTTACTGACTGGGGCATACAGAACATCACAGGCCCTATCTAGGCTACAGGTGTGCTTACACGTATGTTCAATGTTGTCTTTATTTAATCAGCACAGCAATACTGATAGCTTGATCTTACAAGCCTACACACACATCAGTAGTCCACTGAAATAATGACACAAGACTGTTCACTTAAAATTTAGTTTTTCAAAAACATGCTTGTTGTTCACAAACAGAAATAATTTCCTTTCACCACACACTGAATAAATAGATTGTGTCTCAATTATTTATATGCCTTTGGATTTATCGCATTTTTACCTTAATAATTTATCAGATTTCCACCAAATCTATATTTATCTAGGTAAACCATATATTGCAATGAGTTCCTCATCTGTTTCCGAATGTCTCATTTCTCTCTTCTTTATTAATCCCTTTACTACTGAAGTATGGGATGCTCAAAGTGGAGGAATTCCAGGTATAAATCCAATATGGTTCAGTTACACGCAGAGCAAGTCAAACTGTTATTTCTTTGCTTTGCTACATATCCATTACATGTTAATTCTCTTTTATCTAAACATTTATGGAAAGAGGGGGCTTGTACTCTTTTTTTTTTTTTCTGCACTAATAAATTTTAAATGTATTTGCAGTTCTCAACAAATCTTCCCTTAGAAGCAGGTGCTTTGAGATAATCATATTCCTCCCCATTGCCACAATTACCTTTAGACCTTTCTACTTTAGCACAAATATTTTTCAGGTTTTTCTCCTGGGAAATAGATCATTCTAATTATCTGCCTTCTGCATTTCTCTAAGCAGTTTTCATGCCACTTCAATCTTTACTCATATAAACAAAATTGATGGAGTCTAGTTATGGCAACTATGCCATGATCTTATGTTTAAATCAGTGCAAATAATGAAGGAAAAGGTAACATAAATTTTAAAATTCAATACTTTCAAATAATTTTCTTGCTCCTTTGTGTGTATTTAAAATTTTTGAAGATTCATCCATAAGAAGAGCTTTTCCAATGCTTTATTAGGCATTGGATTTTATTCCTCCTGTCAATATCCTATAAAAGACGTTAGTCTAGGAGTCTTATCCTATTTTACTGTCCTGAAAGAAGAAAAAAAAAAGTCATGCATTTCAGAGCTTTAAAACCCTAGAGCTTAAAAAAAAAAACATTAAGAGGAAACAGTGCCCACCTGCAGGTTCTATTTATATTTGTTTAAATAATAAAAATATCACCACAGCCCTATCAAGCCTCTACACTTCAAAGCTCACAGTTTTAGAGTAAATATGCTGCAACACCAACATACACAACAGAGCTACTAAGGGATGTACTACAGAGGAAGGAGATTTTAGTTCACAAAAGCTTATCGGACTCCTGAAGGTAAACAAGCTTTGTAACAGGAGGAGAAGAAGGAACAATTCCCATTGTATTAAAAGGTACACAAAGGTTTTGGCATACACATTCTATAATACTAGAAGGAAAAAATGACATTCAGAAGAAAAAGATAGCTTAAACAGCACCGGTGATCTGGCCAGAAAAAATCCTGAACACATTCCCATTAGCGCAGTAATGTACGGAGTTTTGCAGCATATGCTGAGGTTGCAGCTGAAGCACTGTGTTTGTCCGCTTTGCATCTGGAAGCTTTTCTGGCTTCCTTCTGGGTAGCTATAGGTGCTGACCCTACTGCTGGAAGAAGAAGAAGATAAGCAAAATATTTTAATCCATACATTAATTATTAAAATTCATACTGTAAACAAATATTTTATGAAACTAAGTTAGTCCAAATGGATTCTTTTATTTGCCCTCGCTCCCCTGTTGTGCCACTTAAAGCTGTGTGTAACTGTGTATTGTTTCTAATGCAAGGGAACTTTTTAAGGCAAAAATCATGCATTATGAACAGCTACTACAGTGGGACACTGCATAGTTACACTTCATGAGCTATGGAGATGGCAGAGTAAGTCCATATAAAACTGTAGAACAGAAAAGCAAACATACTTTTCCTAGAAAGACATTTGTGAAGGTACAGTTGGATTAACTGTCATTTAATTTCTGCACATCTTCTTCTGCCTTCCCCAAGGGAAACTGAGGCAGTAATAATGAAAGAAAATGAGATGGTGGTAGGCGAAAATATGCAAAATGCACATTATAAACATCAGTGGTGGCCACCCAACATCAGAACAGCAGATCTCAACCCCAAGCACCTTTTCAAGAAGCAAAGCAAAACCATGATGATTATGTTTTTCTGCTAGGAACAGAGCTCTAAGGTGTCCAAATGCCAATGATATGAAGATATTTATAATCTGAAGGGAAATATATTTATAAACTCATCTTCAAGGAATACTGATTGATGATATTATATTCCCAAAGAAGAATTTGCCTTATCATGGAGTTTTGCTTTACATTTGTTCCTTCAAAAAACTTATTTCCAGGTAAATTTATTGAAAAGACATTTCCAAAAAATCTCATGGGGTGGAAATATTGTCCCAAGCACTACTGAAAATGAAGAGAGTGAGGCAACAGAGTTATCATGGTCATTCCTGTGTTTCTATAAGAAATGGACATTGTTCAGCCATATGGGGAGTAATTGCACTGAAATTCAGGTGGTTTCACAGACTTAAGAGCTTGCAGAAATGGGGGGAAACAAATAACAAAGAGAAAAAAGAACACCAAAAAACTCCCCACAACCAAACTCCAAGAAAGATCTTCTCATCTTCTTCACCATACTAAGATGATAGAAGTACAACCTCTCAGTAGTGTTCTCCCCCTCTCTCGGATGACAACAGAGAGGTGCTTTATCCCTCAATTAGCATGCAGGGACTCCACAGCCCTGGCATGCTCTAGTTATCCATGCTCATTAATCCATAATATCCATTAAAATGCAGTCACATGGGGCAATATTTAACCCATCATTTGATCATTCTCCATTGAAATCTCTGCCCACATCCTTATTGTCTCATGGCTGCGTTCCAGAGCTTTCTTGCTTTCTTCTCTGCTCCTCTTTCTTTTGCTTCTCCAGCTGGCCATGTCCCAGCTCTGATCCCATGCAACTCATTTAGCATTTCATTCCTTCTTTTTTTATCTTCCCCCTAAGGTGAGGATGCTCCAGTATTTCATCTGTCATCCTTTACACAATCAAGGATTAAGAGTTCAGATCTTGTCTCATTTTCATCAGAGGACATTACTAATAATGGATCTAACTGGATCTGGAACTAGTCTGTTTAACTAGTGTGTATATTAAATGTTAGCTTACAAGACCCACAGTGGCAGGCTGTAGACTAATTTATGTTTAATTAAAACCTGTTTTAACAGTACAGAGTTAGTACATGGTGGAGGATTATTAACTAAAATGCACTACCTCCATATTTTTAAACTTGAAATTTATTAAAGCAGCTGCAGGAATATACACTGTCAATGTATGAACAGCAGTGATCATGATCAAAACATTGAGAATTTGCAAAAGGAAAAAACAAAAAAGCGCTTACCAAGATCTCTGGAGTTAAATGACCAGTAAACGATTTTTGGCAAGAAAACAGAAGAATTACAGAGCCATGAGACAGGTTAGAAAGCAAGACTTCCTTTTTGTTTATGATGTAATGCTTGTCGGATCAGTTTTGTTCACATTTCCCATGAAAAACCTAATTCACAGTCTAGTCTTTAAGACCTTTACAGCCATTATCAACACCAGAACTTTGCAGTTTTGCTGGCTAAAAAGAGAAATGCATGCAGCTAGTCCAGGCAACCTGAATATAAGGTATCATGACAGGGAAAAAAATTCAACAAAATTTTACTCCAAAAATTCCATACAAATGGCATAATATCTATTCAGGCATGCATTTATGAAAGTTACAGAGCAGTAACTCTCTTCTCCATTTTTCCATGCACTGTTATCATAGCATCTTGTGTGTATTTAAATTTGAACCTTGCATGTCTGTTTTTCCACAAATTCTCTGCCAAAAAAAGATTCAGTCCAGCAACATGACCCTTTCTCATTCTTATCTGAACTTAAGAATGGCTATTCAAATCAACATCCTTCATATGAAAATTCAAAGCCAGACAAGAGGTTTAAAATAAAGGAAAACACAACACAGTATGAACACTTTTATGGCTACTAAAAAGGGAAGATCACCAGTGTCTCAAGCTGCTATGCAAGTTACAAGAAGATAGCAAGTAATATGAATTGAAACTACATTGTAACATAATGTTCCTGTGGCTCCATCCTACTTTAACTGTTTCTGCCATACAAGGAAATTGTGATCCATCTGTTGGATAGATACTTAAGGAAAATGACTCCTCGCAGGAATCAGAGACTATTTGTGTGGGTGGTATTTAAGGTCCTACAGCTTTACTGGGTATGTTGACACAAAATGACATTAAAAAGGAGTAACATTAGCTTAGCAGGAGTTACATAAAACAAAATATTCTTCATCTTTTTATCACTGTTTCAGTATGCAGTAAAAAAAAAATTAAAGAGATATTTTTAGTACCTTTTGTGTGATGCGTAACAATGGAAGAAGCAGATTTATACAAACTCATAAGGACAAGATTAAGGCAACAGAAATAGACTAGGCCATTTAATATAAAGACTTACCACTGTTTGTGGGTAAGTCTATTTCTACAAGGACTAGGGTCAGTGCAATAAATAGCAGTGCACACACATAGCTTCAGACAGCCTTCAACAGCCCTGTTCTAAAATAAGTTCTGACAATTTAAAACATATCAACCACAAATAGCTTTTGAATGTCGTGGTTTCTTAATTGCAATGTCCTACAAATGCTTTCACACACCATGAAATCCTAAATTGCTCTAACATATACAAAAAAGGTAGGCACACCTTTCAGTTCATGAGAGCCAATTCAGACAGCCTTCTAAATTTGGTTAGAAATTGCAAAGTAATTCATCCTTGAATTAGACAGAATTAGCTACAAGAAGCTGAAAGCAATCTCAGACACCTACCCTAACACACTTCTCTTGCTTTGGGTTTTGGTTGGGTGTTTTTTTAAAATAATGATGTCTGCCTCTAAAAAAGCCAGCCTCTCTATTTCCCCACTTTCAAAACATGAACATTCTCCTGTTTGGATTTTTTTTTTTTCTGTGAGGCTCTGAATTTACAGGGATTTAAATACATTTTCAAGCTGTATAGGCGGGACCTGCTGCACTCAACACAAGCCTCACTTCAGTAAGTACTTTGTGCTGTATACAACCAGATATCCTCCACCTTACATATGCATCATTAAACAGAAACCTAATTAATCAATATTGTTGAAATAAACGTGGTGCCATTTCAAAACAGGATGGTAACTACTTCTTTAATGAAGCATTATAAATGCTCAACAGCACTACAGGTTTGCTTATTGTATTATCCGTCACAAGTAATGTTAAAACCAAAGGAAAACAAGGATTCCTGCCAGTCTGTACTTCATAAATTAATTAATAATATTAAGTATTAGTCTGAACACAAAAGAGCACTCCTGTTTTAAAAAGATTTTATTTTTTTGTACAACATAGAATTAAGAAAAAACAAATCTAGATTTTGAAGTGTTGTGTGATCTGAGATAAACTTGTTCAAAAGCTTCCAATACCAAATTGTTATTAGGTTCCTGTAGCAAATCAAAGCAGCAACAAAATTACTACTTCTTCTTAAAAAGTGATTAAAAAAAAAAGCAGAGCAGGGATCTGGAGTAGCAGATACCTCATGCATTTTAAGGAAGCTGATCCAAAGGTTTTGTCTCAGTCAAGGACATCAAGATAAAATTAGTCTCTTTTCCAACTTCAATGGAAATTGAAGCATATGATTAAAACCATGTATATTTTTAGATTTTGAACTGACCCTTGTTCTAGTTCATCTGTTCCCACACAGCAGATCTGGCAGGGTAACCTCCAACCTCACCAGCCCCAGCTGACTCACCTTTAGAACCACCTTTCTATAGCAATCTGCCATCCTTACCATCCCAATGACTGTGTTTATTTATTTAGCAGGATACATCTCTGGGCTTCTTCCTTAGACAAACAAAAACATTCTTGGGTGCAACCATGTCTCCCAGGTTTCTCTCCAGACAGGCCAGAGAATGCTCTGAAGTTTCCTCTGCAGATGCCCGCCCTTTCCTTTCATAATTAAATCATAAGCTTAAAAACCTGTCTACATCCATAAAACTCACAGAGATGAGTACTCACCAATTACAGTAGTTAACAGTATGCAGGCATCCATTTAACACATCAACACACATCACGCCCCCCCCTCCCACTCCCCCTTTATACTTTAAAGTAAAATACTTAAAAACATTTTCCTCTTTCATCTGCTTGCCAGCTTTTGGTGCCTCTTGAAAAAGTAATATCCCAGACATCTAGGGAAAAGTTTAATTCCATCCACAACTAAAGCAGTTTCGATTTTATACTACTGAAGAAACATGAAATTTGCCAGGTCTTGCATCTTAACAGATTACATTTTGCTTTTAAATCCACTTTTTTGATGAATTGAATGGAGCCCTCTGCATAAGCAGAAATGTAACTCCACAGATACTACGGCCATATCTGATTACAGAGACAGATTATTGCTTTCGGCAATTTATCATAAAGGCACCGATGGCAGTGTCGTATTTAAGGTCACATTGAGGGTTATATATTTCTTTTTCAAACTTTGAAGATTGAATTTTGGTTTAATATTTAACACAATACATTCAGAACACAGATCAATCTTCTATAATATTTGCTTATTAGGGTGTTTCTTTTCATGCTTAGGAAATATATTAAAACAAAATACATCTTTAAAAGCCATTTCATTAAAATGTCAGTGTTCATCTCAGTCTCAATAGCTAATGAACTACAGACTACAAATTCCAGACAGCCAGACAAATATTTTCAGGCAGAGGGCTCTTGCAAATTTTAAACACAGAGAAGGGCTTCATTTTCTAAAGAGAAACTACCCAATTATTTCCATCATTTGATGCTACCTTCTTAGCTCCAAACCTCTTACGCCAGTGATTTTTGACCTCAGATGGTTTTTTCTCCTCTGCTTACCCAGATCTCAGCAGTATTTCTCCAAATGAACCAGCAACAAAATATTAAAAATATCTTGGGTGAAAGCTGCTAAGGAGCATAGCTGCAAGAAGGTTCCCTGCAATCACTCCTTCTACTCACTTATGTCCCACTGCCAGTTTTTATTTCCCAATTAAAATTTTTCCATTCCTTACAGACTATGTTTATTTTCACATTTAATGTTTGCATCAGGAAATGTTGGAAAGATGAGGAGAATGAGAGACTGTGAATGGAAGATGGGGACGAAGGAAGAGACATGTGGGGGAAGCACAGGTAGCTACAGTGGACTGTATGGAATTTTCCAGACAATGAGCTTTCTGGTAGTAAAGGGAGATTTTGAAAAATCATATCTTTCAATAGCAACTCAGGAACAGAATGCAACTGATGCATCACAGCCAGGAAAGCAGGGGAAGGAAGAACCATATATCTGAGGGACAGTGATATTGTAACAATAATAAAACTATAAAAAACAGCTTACACACACACACACAAAATGGCATTATCCAAACAGAAACAGCAAAATCCATTGATTTCTTTAGTCTCCTTCACCTAACACTATCTCTGACTCATTTAGCAAACATCAGCTGATCCCCAGTTTCAAAGTGAGAGACACCCCCACCAAAATCACATCCAAATAACAACACTTAACTTCCACATTCCTGTTTTGTGAACCACTGTCACATAAGTACCCTTCTGTTGATTCCAAATCCTCATTTCTAGTCACAATCAAGGTACAAGCATACAATTCTTTTTAACAGAACTTATCATTGAAAATAAAAATGCTCAAGAACGTAATATGAGTTCTCTGCTAAAGAGCACATAACCACACCAGGCCAACAAGACTTCCAACTGGAGATCTGATTTACTTTTATGGTTGTTTACAGAAAATGCTCATTTAGAAAGCTCCAAGTTAGCCTGCAGAAGAACCATTTCTGCTGTTAATTAATGTTACATTCCCTCCTGCATTCTGAATGCCACACCCAGTGTTGTAATGAGATTCATAACAAACAAAAAAATATAATATAGAACAAGAAATGGCCAGACATGCTCTTTTAGTCAGAATTTTTCCAGGTGCAAAAGCTAGACTTGGAACAAAATATTCTTGCGCAGCTTTCCAAAACCACAGAAGGCATTTGCAAAGCTGTCCCCATCAGTTGTCTCTCTCAACCATGGTACCACACCTCTGCTAAACCCAGCCCAGCTCTAGAGGCAGCTGGAGGGGTGGGGAACTGGCAGCTGCGTGCCTCCAGCTGGCAGGGAATCAAGAGAGCTGCTGAAACCATTTTGATGCAATTTCAAAGAAAAAGTACAGCAGTGTAGCTTTTCCCTCAACTAGTAAATATTGGGGAAAATATATTTACAAGCCAAGGGAGAAGGAAAGAAAAAGCAAAACAAGCAAAAAAATCCAGCTCTAATATTTGCCCTGTATGTAATGTGTATACCTCAATATTGTAAAAGTTGAAGAACTTCTTACGCAACAGACCAGACTTTTATTGCACTTCCCTGGTCAAAGGAACCTGCAGACAATAAAGTAAGTAAATCTTAATCTTATTCCCCTATGATTACCAACAACACGTTTTGTGTTGACAGGAAAGCAGGGGTAAGGAAGAAACATATATCTGAGGGACAGTGATACGTTTTCTGACACGTTTTCTAAGCTGGTGTTCAAACTTTTGGTCTTTCTACAACTTTAATTAAATAAAATTCCCAATTAATGCAATTGGCATATGTCAGCATTATTTTTTTCTGCCTTTTGATCCCCAGTACACACAACTTTATATATCATAAATCTGGTCCCTTTATTGTGCCATGGATAGGAACACTGGTTACACTTCAAAAATTTAGTAAATGTTTTTTGGATGCCAATATGATGAAACTACTCTAATGGTTCAAGGCAACAACTTTCCCTAAAGTGCTAATTAAATGTCACTGCTCCTTCCTCAGACAACAAAAATAATAAAAGCTGCATGTAGAGTGCTCTTAAAGTTAGTTCTCTGGGTTTATAATGAATCCATAAGAGTTCTTCTGCAATAAATTATGATACCGATAGCAACTTGCAGGACATGAGCACATTAGCCCTCACTCTGATCACCAAAGAAAAAACTCTGAAAGTGAGATGTGATTCATAACCCAAATGAATCCTGAGGGAGCTCAAGATGTCCTACTAATGGTATAAAGTGTTTGCAGCCCATTATGAAGAACTTCTGCTAATATTAAAGCTTTGATCTGCAAGATGTTAATTCAGTGAAAATACTGAATTAGCACTGTCCTGACAGCAGAATGCCTGACAACTGCATCAGCAAGATGTGCTAAAGATTACATATGATATGTACAAGGGAGGCAGAGACAGTGGTACTGACTGACTTTTATCAGCATTAAATTGGGATAACAACCTTCTCTGCCTCTAAGAGCTAACAGTTGAATGAGTACTGTGGCATTTGATCTGAAACTTCAGCAAGGCTTCAGTGTCCCCCACCAGAAGCAATTTCAAGCTAAGGAAATTAAGCATAGAGGACACTTATATGAGGTAAAGGCAAAAGCTGAAAAATGAAATTACAACAAAAGGCTAATTACAGTGTCCAGTAGTCTCATAAAAACATGTCTTGAAACAAGTTCTCACTGAGAAACCTCACCAGGGCAACAAGAAAAAAGATACATTCAAAATGTCAGCAGCTCCAAAACAGGAGAAACTGCAACTTCTCCTGTAGAATGGGTAGTGGGAGAGTAAGATCAATATTCCAAATGGTTTTGTCAAGCTGAAGGCATGCCCTGAAATCAACAAAGCATTCAGCAAAAGGGTGTCTGAGGACAGCAGTTAATCTGGAGAAGACAAATGCACAAGCACCAAATGGCAAAAAAATTACTAGTTACTGCAGTTTCACAGCGAGCAGTATATGAAGGTAAATGAGTAATGCAACACTGTTCCAAAAAAGGCAAACCTGGTTTCTGGATTTATTAATGGGAATGGAATTCACAACGACTGGAATGAAATCTGTTAACTTTGTTGGTTACTGATGGACTTCTTTATCTAATAAAGGGATCTACAATAGATCTCCTGAGAAAAGTTCAAGGAAGTAAGATTTTTAGAATTTGCAAACACTCAAATGGTTTTGGGAAGACATGGCCATTTATCTCCTCATCAAGAAAATCTCAAAAGAAATGTCATCAGGTCTTTCTTCATGTCAGAGCCATTTCCACACATCAGTCTACAGAAGCAGGATAAGAATCATCATTTATGTCTGGCAAAAAGACCCAGGGTTAATACCAGGAATATTTTTCTAATGCTTACGGTAATTAAAGACTGAAACATGGCAAAGTACTAGTTTGGAATCTACTCAACCATAGGCACTTAATAACAGCATAGTGAACTCTTGAAAGAGATGGTCTCATTATACCTCTTCAGTCTGAAGATCCCCATGTCTACTCTAAATCTGCACTCTCAGTCCTGCAGGCCAGCCTGGAGAACAGACTTCTGACACTGTCTGAGGTTACCTAAATTCCTGAGGTTCTTTCATTGCATCAAACACACATATACACGAAAGTAAAATGCACATAACCTTAGAAAGTAGCTTCCAGTAAGACTATACAGGTTCCATATCTGCCTATCATAGCTATTACAGCTATGCATAGATGTGCTTATTGTGAATAATGAATCTAACTCTTAGCAAACTTTTATATTCTGCCAACACTTATTTATTTTTATGAGTGTGAACAAACAGGGGGTGGAAAAACGCAAATGAGAGAAGTCAAAGTGATATGGCTAGGATGTAGATTTTATTGATGTAAGTAAGTTTGAGCCTCTTTCCTTCTCTCCAAAGCAACACAAAGAAACGTAAGAGAGAACTCTTCAGTGATACGTAGATTGGATATTTCTAATCAGCTACTACATTGATTTGTTTATTTATTTACCTGGGGGAAAATAAATATAATTACATAATAAACAATGTTATATTGCAGATAGCAAGGTAACCATCATACTCTTCAAAACACAGGACAAATACTAATCTTACAATGTCAAAAAGCTCCAGCTTTTGTTTGCCACCCTTTAAGTAAAAACTAAGCAAGAAACTAAATAGCCCCTGTGCAATCATTTATCCTATCACTCCCACCTGCATTTAGATATGCCATCAATATAGTAATACACTCTGAAAATTGGGGTGCCAGGTTTTCATTCTTTCTGGGATTTTTTTTCACTTTCTTTCCTTTTACATACAAATATATCAGTTTTAAAACATGTCAAAACGTTCTAATTTGGCTCATGAAAAGTGACACTAACAAGACAGTCATCTGATGGGATAATTTGTTCCTTTGCTGATTAAAAAAATGCATCACAGATACAATAAAAAAAACCCCACATTTTGCTGCCTGCCAAGACCTATCACTTAAATGAATACACTCCTTTTGACACAGAATAGTTAATTTTCATAAATTATTACTGAGTGAATGTAGAGTTATCCAAGTGACAGAATGTATTCTCATGAGGAAACACAAGGGATCCATTTATTTCTATCTTTGTGTTTGTATTGCTAGCTCTCTGCTACCTTTGCAGCTGCTGCCGCCTTCACAGTTAATATAGTTGTTCTACAATGAAAAGCAAGTATTAACATAGTACAAGGTTGAAAGGGAAGGGGCCTGCTTTTTATTCTTATTTAATACTCAAGAATCTTGACTAGTCAGTCACAACACCATTATAGAAATGAGTTAATGTTCTACAGTCTCTATATAAGAATTATTGGTTATAGATAGAGATCTCAGATTTTACTTTCCACGTTGAAAAATCTTTGAGTAGCCCTTAGTGTAATGTAGCACTGTTTTAATTTTTAAAAGTCCACCTATATATAAGAAAAACTGATCTATTTTTTCAAATTTTGTTTTATGCAAGTAACTTCGTGACAATCCCACAAAGTGCTAAAAAATACCAAACCTAATAAACCATTCCTTGTCATGCTCAGTCTTTAACGCTGGTCTTTATAGAAATCATCAGGTAACACACGATTTGACAATCTCAGATTACTTTACCCACAAAGAGGATGAGAAGAATTACAGAAAAGAACACAATCGCCTCCTCCTCAGGTCCTTTATCTAGTCTGTTTTCATACTGTTCAGAGCTAAATAAAGGAATAATTCCCCAAACATATTGTGCTATTGATTCACTCTATTAAAAAAAAGTCTTTATGGCAATGGTATGATGTGGGAGACAGAGGAGTAGAAACTCCTGCAATTAAAGGAGGCTTTGATTTACAACCCTGGAAGAGACTAGGTCTGGCTTAATTGACAGAGATTTATAGATCTTAAGCAAAAGGATTACAAGCCTGTGTTTCTATAGGTATAAGTAAAATTGTACACTGGGTGTTCTGGTGGAGGGTTTTAAAATATAATAGTGTGATTTTATATAGTTTAAGTTAAGAATGTAGATGGTATAAAAGAGACATCAGTGTGTACATGACATGAGAAGTTCTTGGTCAAGACATAGCTGCATTGCAGTGAGAAGTGCCACAGACGATAGGTCATAAAGTCAAAACAAAGTGTTGTTTTAAGTGTCTATTGCATTAGAAATTTATAAATTATGATGTAACCCTAAATCTTGTGACTAGTCGCCATTACCCGGAGGTGTTGTAAAATCTCACTTCTCGACTGATGCGTTTGTTATTTTAAACAATAAATTCGTGTCATCGCGTAGTCCCATCCCTGAAAGTTATTTCCTCTGACAAGTGAACACGCAGGAAATTCGACTGTATTCGAATTTCAGTAATTCAAAAGTTTAAGATGAACAAGTCAGTGAAAAACCAACTGCAGCAGGAACATCAAGGGACATCGTACAACATGTCATGTATTAACCACTTAAAAAGAATTGAAAAAGAATTGTACAAGACCAAAAATTAAGAAAATATTAACACCATTTATTGCCAAGAAGTCATACTTTCAAGCCATTCAAGAAATCATATTTTTCAAATGTGTTAATATGAGTATTTGTGTATATTTGTTTATTTGAATTCATTATCAATAATTCTTCATTATTTAGATGTGCATGCTTTGGTATATCTGCAGAAATTCCAGACCTAGATTTTTTTTGATATGTGAAGACTAAGGGCTAGGCATGAGGAATAGGACAGGAGTAATAGATAGCAAGTAGATCCTTGTTACAATAGCTGCATTTGTGGTTTTTCTTCATTTGACTTTCATCACCCATGTCAGGAAATTGTACACAATTTTTATATTAAAAATTAGCCTCATTAAAAGCGCATTCTGAAAACTTTATTGAAGGTAATCTAGAAATGACTGATGATTCTTCATCTCCTACAATATTAAAGAAATGCCAGCAGAACACACTATGTATCATCAGCAGATTAGACTGTAAGTAGGTAAGGATGACTTGCTAATCCATACGGTTAGATTTATGTCACTGATTTGAAAGTATAAGATGTCTTTCCTGCAAAAAATCCCATTATTTACTGCTTAATGACATAACAAAAAGACTGGGCTATGGGAAAAGATACTGAATTATCTTAAAATCCTCTATTGCTTCTTAACACAGACACATTTCTTTTTCATTTTAAAAAATGACATATTTTGTGGTTTCATTCTTAATTCTCACATTTGTAATGTTTCTTCATTGTGCTGCTACTTGGGTAGACCAAATGCATCAGCAAATGTGTTCTCCTGATGTGTCAAGAGTCATGGGTACGACACAGTGGGACTTTTCTTGAAGATTTCTTATTGTTGTAACTGCTGGTTAAACTACCCCAGGACCAAAACCACCCCACAGAGGAGCACAGGAATTATGAGCTCCTTCCTACAGTGGGTGCCAAAGGACCTCATACTTACTATACTGCTGGCTGTAAACACTTCAACTTCCTACTTTGTGCTTTTAATAGCAAAGGGTTGAAGGAGGAATGGGGAATTTTGTGGAAAGGACCTGTTTATTAGGAAAGCCACCAATCTTGTGGACATCCTGAAAACACAAAGAAACTACAGAAAAATCATATTGGTGCTTCCAGTGGAATAAATCACATGATTCTTTAAAGTAAGGCAGTTTGAACTGCTCACAGTGAAAAAAGCTCAGATGTGCCTATTTTTATATTGTTTCAGTTTTGGTGAAGTTTTTTTTCTCAATGTTGCTCTAAATGGACCATTTTTACAGTGGAAGTAAACCCACTTTACCATTACCTGCTTCAGTTCTTTTAAATAAACACTAGGGGGGAAAAGGCTATCAAAAAAACAAAAACTAACAGTTTTTTTCCATGTAGAAACTCTGTGTGCTTTAATTTTCTGTACTTACCCTCTCTGCTCTGGTTTTGTGCAGAGCAATCATGTTAATTCAACAACAAACTGAACTTCTGTAAAATGAGGCAATCTCACATCCCCATTTCCTAACATCCTCTCTCAGTACTAGGCCCTACTGCCTCACTCTGGTGCTCACATTCATCACATTTCTTACCCAGATGGAATGGAAAATTTATAAACCCTGGAACTACAAAAGATCTGTTAATTTTCTACCAAACCTATTCCCTGATCCAGTTCACCACAGGACTGCACGTTAGTACACAATACCCAGCTGAAGTAGATAAGCAAAAGGAAAGTCAAAGCATTTCTGTCCACAGCAGAGCTCTTATAATACTTGCTACACTCTGTGTAATGATCTCGTTCTGGTGGGACCCAGACCAGCAAGTGCTGCAATCTAAATGAAGTTTCCAAACTAAATAGACATCTTAAAAATGTCACAAAACCAAATTATTTTATCCTGGTATAATCTGATAAATGCTTTAGGTTAGCCACATAATTAAATGATGCGCCCTAAATTAGCAATACCAACATTTTCTAGCCACAAAACATATTTCTACTCTCTATTTAATTATTCCAAAAACCCAGCTAAGTGATGTTGAGGGGAAATTATATTTTGAGTGAATCTGTGTACAAAAGGCCAGATTGACTTCTGCCTCTATCCTTCTGCATCACTTATGTAAAGAGCACAGATTACAGCAAGATGCAAAACTCCCCTCTATGGGAGAAAGGATGAAGTGATGGCCCCAGCCACTGAGAGGCAGGGCTATTATTCAGTGACAACTAAGACTCTTTCTGCTTCGGCATCTCTAGAGTGGCCTTTGTGAAGACCTGAGGAAACAGATTTTTTTTTTTTTGTTGCTGTTATTATTATTATTAAAAAGTATCTGCATTGCAGTGCCAAATAAATGGATAAGCAGATAATTTGTAAAGGAAGGAAAAGGCTGTGTTAGTCTGCTAACAAGCAAGCCAAGCTCATTTATACCTCAATCTCCTTTAAAGATCCATGTGCTTAAAAGTTTCTATTATCTTATTGCTGTTTTGAAGAAGGCTTATTTCCATGAAGTTAGATATCTAACACTTTAATTTCACACTTTAATTTGTTTTCTTTCTTTAAAATAGAAAACCATAATAATTTCCTTAGTGCAATACTTACTTTACAAAGCTTATATAAAGCTTTTCAAAACTCTAAGCAACATCGACTTTGTTTTGTTTAATCATCTAGATACCAACACTCAGCCATTTCTTATCACTTAATAGGGCAGGCTTGTAAATAACAGTTGTTTCTCTAAAGGGCTCAAAATCTATTAAAATAGTCCTGTGGTAGTCATTAAAATATGTCCTGCAGATGGCTGCACAATTTGTGTTTCCATTTTGTTCTTTCAGTACATAACTTTTAATTTGTTTACTTTTCCCCCCTCTTTTTAAAACTTAAATTTGAAAAACCATATCAACACATTCTCAACATTGTTTTGAGCAACCACATTTTCACATAATTTATTTTAATGCTTTATATTTTTAGAAACAGTTAAAACACGTTCATACATTTCCAAATACTAGTTTATCTTAATCTCTGAATGAGACAGATATTTATAATATTTTTACAAAAATCAGATACAAAGAGGTCATGACCTGCCTTTTTATGATTTACTCATACAGCCACCAACAAAACCAAAGAATCTTTTCATCATCATTTCAAGAAAACTTTCTGCCATTTACATAGTCTACTAAATAGTCTCAGGCCATTTAGATGTAATCCCAAAAAATCCAATGCATTCTCCTCTATTTCAAATTTCTCTTTGAGATCTGCTTGACACAGCACATCCCTTAGTGCAGGGCCTAAGCAATTTTAAAAAAAAATACGTATTATGTTTAAATTAGCATAATTAATTTATATTTTTTCTGTAACTAGCTCTTCTAAGTGTTTAAAAAAAGTCTCAAAAACATACTGGGCTCAAATCTGAATTTTATGTCATATGCAAAGTGTTGCAATTCATAAGTCACCAAGAGTTTTCACGTGCACTTGTTTTCTTGTGTCAGGCACAACATCTTCTGAGAAACAAAAAGGAAACATCTCATACCTTGGCAATGGAGACACTTAGACCTTGCAGATGTATAGGGTTCTTAAACTCGCTTCAGCAAAAATAAGGGGGGGAATTTTGAAAATGCATTCCTGCCTCTTCTCTTGTGCAGCCAAGCTCAACCTTGTTTAATCTGAAGTGCTGAAGTGCAAATCAATGGACTGTTATGATATATGCATAAATTCTTAGTTTTATTAAGAAAATATGGTGTGGCTTTGCAATTTTTTTAAAAAAGCTAATATATTTAACAACGTTTGGAACTACAAAAAACTATAAATCCGATATTTCAAGGTATAAATGTCTGGAATTTGTGGGTTTTTTTGAATGCTATAACTATACTTGCAAACTAGAGGCAACAGAAACAAAAATGTAACAGAGAACTATCATGAACACAGGGGATGGGTATCTTTCCTGTATCTTCAAATAATGTTTGGGACTAGCAAAAAATGTCTGGGCCTAGAAGAAAGCATTAAAAGTTGGTAGATAAAAATCTGATAAAAATTCTTGGTCTTTTGCAATATGATCACAATTTCTCAAGGATGTATTAACTGTAAAGAAAAATATGAAAGCGCATTTTTGCGGGATAGGACGTAAGTTTGGATAGACTATTTCTGTTCAGGTGACTCAACTAATTAACATGTATTTACTGTGACTTCATGGTACTTGGGATTTATAGTCCCTGCAGTACTCCCCTTTCCTGTTCTGCAATGAAAAGTTTCTTCAATCTGTTTCGTTTCTTTTCTTTCAGCTTTTCTTCTCCTTCTGTTCAGAAGATGAAAGCTCAATTTGGCACCACATAAGGAGCTGAGCAAAGATTTAACTTTTTAAACACTGCAAGCATTAGAAATAGTGATTTGATGTGAGCTTTCTTTTGAATTGGCATGGTTAATTCGTTTCCTTGCTCTGCACTGAGCTTTTCTAGAAAATAGAGAAAAAATGTTCACACAAATTTCTGGAGGAAAAAAAGTGCTCATTAGTTCAATCAGGAAAATCTCTTGGAATATCTAGTTTGGGGTCAAGGTCACAGAGGCCTCTGCTGTATCTCCTGTCTGAATATTACCATTCCTTGTACACGGTCTGCTTTTTCAGATCTCATCCCTTTTTCAATTTGGAACGGATGTTATGATGAAATAGTTGTAAAGCAAGGATATAAACAATAGACAAAGCATTGCCAGTACTGATTTTCTATACATCCACTAAGGAAAGAAGACCAAAAGCACTACTGAGATGGAGTAACACAATTTACTTTAGTAAAAGAAATGAGGTTTTAGAGATATAAAGACCTAGAAGCCTTAAGTAAGTTTATCTTGTGATTTTCCACAATATGTTAGGAAGCAGAGATAGTGACCAAGACATGCAGGCTAACGAATTAAGCTGAATCACGGTTCTGAAAATACTATTTTTGATTTGGGCTTTCTTCAGCTTCACAACTCAGTTTCTCTACCTGGTCCTAATGAAAAAAAAACCCTCTTTGGCTGAACTGCTTGAAATGCCTACATCAAAAGAACTCTACAGAAGCCAAACACTCCATTTACTTCACTTTAAATTTCATTGAAGAGCTCTTCTGAGGATGAATATTCCTGATAGAAAGAGGAGGTTGGAAAGCTGTTTGAAAATGGAATTCCTCTGTGTTTAAGAGCACATTCTAAGCAGCAAGACTTCAAACTCTGCAAACAGAAAAGGAACAGTCTAAAGCCATTGTTTACCTTGAGAACAATGAAACATTCAGAAACTCTCCATGTCAATACTTGTACTAACTTAATTTTTTTTAAATTAAGATACAATTTATTTTTCTTTATCTCCTATTTTGCCAATTTTTTCCATTAAAATTTGCAGGTATTCATCCCAGTGCACGTTTTTTGCAACAAACTATCAAGAATGAATTAAATTATTTGCTTACGGCTTGTCAGAACAAACCTTTCAAGAAAAATATCAGATGTGACACTACAGAATGATAATATCTAAAACATATCTATGACCTCAATTCAATGTGGTTTGACAAGATAACAATTCCTCTTTAATCTCTTTGATACACTTCAATGCCTTCATTTTACTGCATTTGCTTTGCTACATTTTCTTTCATGTAAATACAGGTTTTCTTGAAGCACATTCAGAAAAGTATAATATTCAAGCTAAATTCAGTTACCAATGTGGAATACACATGTGCAAAGCCATGGACCCTAATTCTAGCAAGACCACATTTCATTTACACAGAAATAAGAACAAACTAAAAAATAGTAATAAATAAAAATAAGAACAAATAAGAAGGAATATTCCATTTCAAATATCAAGATGAGAAAAGCTACATAATTAATTGAAAATGCAAAATTTGTCAACTAAGATGCTGCAAAATAGGTAGGAAATTAACTTTTCAACTATAAACTATTGCTAGTGTTTATGATCTCACTGCTAAAAGCAAGGACATTCTGACCTGTCCCATGTTCTCAAAAAAATTATTCTTTAAAATATTCAACAAATCAATATTTATTTAATTATGGAAACGTAAAACTCTTTCAGGCTTATGCAATTTACTTTTAAAGTCTCTCCCGTGATAAATATAGCTCATTGCATGTTTTTCTTTTGACCTACTTCAACTGTTTGAAATAAAAACTACCTGACAAAGTAAATCTAAATTCTTAAAATATGTGTTGAGAGAGTTGTAATTCAACCATCTCCCTAAGCCTCAGTTCAGCTGAATTTTCTTTAAAAAAATTAAACAAAAATAGCAGATGCAACTTCAGTATGACCCCACATCTTTTTCTAATTTATATAAAAAGAGAAAATGTTTATGATTCTTCATCCACCAAATTCTTTGTGATACAAGATCTCATTTCATTATGTTATCTGACTTATAGCACTATCTCCTTCTGCTGGGCCTCTTGTACTGAATAACAATGTCAGCATGAACTCTTTACTGAATTTAGCTTTCTGGTCGCGTTATCACAAACTGGTTTGAGCACACAGCCTGCAAAAATGGAGAATGACAAATCAAACAACTCTCAGGGGAGAGGAAAGCTTTAATAGCTTCTTGCCTGTCAACAGGTTATTATAAGATGATAACAAACAGCACCAGTTACACTGGTAACTTTCCTAGACATTTGAACGGTGCTTTAGAAGAGATTAACTCAAGATCACATTTAAAAAGTCAGAGGTCTCAAAAGATAAAAATCATACTAGCAAGTCCAGTTAGATAAGAAGATAATTGTTTTTATGAAAAATGAAACTTAATGATATTCAAAGACTTCAAAAACAAATTGAAGGCTCTGCCAGCTCTAGCTCTGGAGCTACATTGATCTTGTAGTCTAGCTGTGCACTTCCTTACTCCAGTGTTAATACTAAGGCAGTAATTAGCTTTGTTCTAAACGATCTCTTTTTTGGAAAAAGTTATATTCAAAGCAAGCAACTGCTTTTCTGACTTCTGACTTTTAAATTTCATATTACATGGAAGTAATAAAAATGAACAGTATAGTAAGTATAACAGAAATTCTGCATACATGCAAAGTCAAAACCAGGAAAAATGTATTATATTATAGAAGCACCATTTTTGTTTTTCCTTTTAAAATTATAATCCTTTTTTTTTTTTTTCCTGTAGTATCTATGGAATATGGGCTCCCTCCAGTGGCAATATTAACATTTATAAATCTTCACACTTGTTTATGTGTTTAATTAATTTTATAGCCTAATAAACAAAATAGCAGCCACACATTGCAGGCTGAGAGTTCAAAGCCCTTTTAGGATGGGGGTTGTATTTACAGTCTTTTATTCTGTTCAATAGTATCAGATATAGACAGCAGCTTTAATCACTATATTCAATGCCATGCAAAATCTACACATTCCAAACAAAACTTTTCAACATTTTAGTTTTAAAAGAAACTATTCCCTCAAAAAAAAATAGTTTTTTAGTCAAGCTACACTTTCGTAAGAAAAAATGCATAATTTGGGAAACTTATGAACCTTATATTTTAACATCTGCAGTTTCAAAAAAAAATCTACATAGTGTCAAATTATACAGGGTATGATTAGCATGTTAGAAAGGTGCATTAAGAATTCATAAAATTAATTCTTTAGTGAAGAGGGAGACATATCTTCCATTTTTGGCCGAGCTATGCTCTGTTCCTGCCCATCCCAGAATGCACAACAAACTTTCATTCTTAGAGTAGTATCAATTGTGTTTAATTTATATGAGTATTCTTAGCTTTGTTTAATTCCAGAGACAATGCAGCTTACAGTAAAGCTGCTACCTTTGGCTACACTTACCTCCTGATTTGCTCACTATGAAATACTTCTATTTATGAGCTTTACTGCATCATGGCTACATTTTGCTTTCCATTTTATTTTGTAATGTTTACTGTCCTCTCTACACTACACAATGTTGCATCCCTAGCAAAGAAAATGACTGAAGCCAGCTTGGTGAATGTCTGACTGCTAGGAACCACAGAGGAGTTAAGCCAGTAGGAAGCAAATCACTTAATGTATCCTCAATTTTAAACAATTGGTTTAGTTTGCTTTAATGAAACTATTTTTTTTTTGAGGATAAACTCAGCTCAGAATGACTAAATTTTGATCCTCATTACTGAGGGCTAGACTAGATGAATTTCAACCATCTCTTGTAACCCAAAATGTTCTATGATTGTAAATATAAAAGACTGGAATACATCATCATTAAAACTCATGGTAAGACTCCCATATAAGATCCCATATAAGTGTTAAGTCATTAAAAGTTATGCTAACCTATCACAATCAAGTTGGCTTTCCAGGGAGTTCTCTCCTACAAGAGAACCTCAATGCTGAAGTGGTACTTTTTGCACAAGGAAATGGGAAGCTTGAGGATACAATTTCAATTTTATAGTCTGCTCTTTGGCTATGAAGCAAAATTCTGGGGGGGAAACAAAAATCAAGGGCATCTTGGCATGATGTAACATCTATAGAAGAGAATAACCTAAAGGCAAGTAATGCAAGATACGAGTAGAGCTAATCTAAAAACTCAAAAATCATAAACTCAAGCATTCCAGAATTCCTTGCAGAATAATGTCACCTCAGTTGTGACTTGTTTTGTTGGATTGTTTCAAACAATTAAGCTATTTGCTAAGGGGGAAGAGAACATAATGTCAATACGTACAGAATGAATGTATCAAGACACCAGCAGAAAACCCTTTTATGTTGCTCTCTTTCCCTAAGATTCCTTCTTGGCTTCTGCTCAGGGGGGTATGTCCAGTAAGTACCTCATCAGCCTTTGAAGTCAGTGCTCAAATGTCACTGATAGGAGACAGATATGAGAGCTGGCATTTGTTGGACCATTCTCCCAAACTTTGCTGCGACAGCAGACCCGATGCCACACAGCAACAGCAGCAATATAATGGATGAATTATCAGTTCCCACACAAAGTCAGATTTCAAAATGTTTTTAGCAGAGAGCTCCAAGTTACCAGCTGAGGGATGCACAATCAAGCAGAAAGAAGAAGGTCCTCAGAAACTTTTTGAGGAGTATAAGTTTCTTTCCACCTCTCCATAGAACAACAAGCATGTGGAAGCTTCTGCAAACCTTGGAAGAAAAAAAATTATTCCAGGAACTAACTGGAGAGACAGAGTTGTGTTCCTCCTGCATATCACAGATAAGGCACAGGAGGTTAAAATGTAGCAACATTGCTTGAGACAACAAGTACAAGGCAGAAACTTAAAGAATAAAGGCACAGGATGATATTGAAACCCTCAGACCACAAATCCCAAATGGTCAAGTATGGATCACTGAAAGAATGAAAGCTTGAATAATGCCTACATCTGGTTTTAGGACAGTACAGAGAGAAGAAAAAAATCTGTATATGATGTATGTAAAATATCCCACATGCTGTGAAAATAACAAGAAGGTATAAGATAGGCACAGACTGTACAATGAATAAAAAGAAGGGAAGAACAGAAAGGAAGGAATGGCTTCAAATATATGTCCTCCAGTAAAAAAACACCCTACTTTCTTTATTTGTGAATGTCTTCCCTCACCTTCAGCAGAGGACAAACTCTACTTTTTCATTTGCCATTTACCACATTTTTTCACTGCAGCACAATGCTCATCACTAAAACATTCTTTTTTCTATAGCATTTGGTTAAGCAAGTAAGAACTTTAAAAATGCAGTGAATATGCATGTCTATATTTTGCTCCTGTCTTTCCACTTTGATTGGTTTCCCAATACCAAGTCACATTAAACTTCAGCACAGTAAGAGATTTAACGAGAGCACAAATGCATTCTTGTGAAATACTTGGAGGTAGCATCAGACTTTTCGTTTTTTTTCCTTAGTTTCCTTTGCTAGCAGTGAGATACCAGCCATCACTTATAAATCTCAGTCTGATGCTGGGACTCCATTAACATGCCCTTGAAAGAAGGACTGGTGTAAAGAGGCCTTGTATTTAGGAAATAACTTCCTGTAAGTCCACTTTCAATTTCTTTGTAACACGGCCTGAATGCTTCATGCTTTATGGACTCAGGACATGGAGAGCTGCAACGGGTTTATGTTTCCTGTAGTTTCCTATTACTTTCCTATGGCTTGATCAGAAGGCTTAACCAGGAAAAAAGCAGTGATGATATACAGCGAGCTTCTGTGACCAGAAAAGAAAATCACTGGCTCACAGGAAAGACAGGGAAAGAATAGCCTGTGAGATATATCTACCTGTGTAATTCACTGCTACAGGAAATCAGTGAGTTATGTAAAATTGCAAAAGGCTACAGTGCTTTATGGCCTTTAAAATTATTTGTTGCATGTGCTGAAGTAATGAATGCACAATCTATACTTTAGAACAAAACATACTATTTCCTTTTCATACATTCACTATGATTTTGGTTTTTTCTTCTTTGAGGATCCTTCTTTGGTTTTGTGCTTCAGGAGCGTTTTCTTAGGGGTTTGGGGGGTTTTTTTTGGGTTTTGGGTTTTTTTTTTTGCAATGGATGCAGAACTCTATGAACTCTGTGCCAAAATTCAGTTTTACCACCATGAACTATCTTCAGTAATTTCTACTGAATTCTTGAATTGCTCTAGTTACTCTCCAAAACACAGCAAACAAACTCAAATAACCATTTGTCACCTAGCATCCTGATGGCTTAAGCACTCCTCTAAGAAGCAGAAGACTACATTTTTTCCTCAGAAGTACAGTACACAAATAACCAAACCAACAGGTTAGAAGAGGATTTGGTGTACAGTCATGCTAACCATCATCCTCAATAAAGATTACTGAGGATGCAACTTTCTTCATTCATGAGTTATAATCCAAAATTACCAACTTTTTCCTATATCACAGAAGCACTAAAAGAAATTTTGAAAGTCAAAATACAATTTTGTACTTCTTTCTTCACATGGGAAAAACTGAAATATTGTATTAATACAGTGCCTGCTGGAACAGAGAGACTAGCACTCTCTGTAGACCAGTGACTACAGTTATCACTGAGGGAAATCTGATTTGAGTCAAATGAGCATTTAAGTATCATATACATAGCAGATTGGCTTTAGAATTGGAATTACAGGTGCTTTACTGCAATAGTGCCCTGAATTAAAAAAACATAAAACACATTATACTATCAGGTCTCTCAGGGACAGAAGCAGAGAAACTCTGAGATGGTGGATGCTCAGCGCACATGGGACAGAGCAGTAACTACATGCTCTGGCTGTGGGCACTTAGGGGACAGTGTAGAGAAACCCTGTACATGAGTTTATTCTGCTTGTGATCCATCTACCTAGCCAGAAGCTATGTTGCCCCATTAGCACCTGATTCAGCACATCTCACTTATTACCTTGGGCTTTACTTTTATGTGAACTATGGCTCTATGACTTCTGTTTGACTCTAAAAATAAGTAGAACAACTTTCTATCTATTTGCATTCAAAAACATCACAGAGGCATCCTACTTGGCTCCCAAACCTTTGAGACCTCAGTGCTTCATACAAGAGGGCTCCTTTTAGTCCCACTGAAACCAAGAGCCTGATAATCTGATGAAACGTCTCTTTCACTATATGAAACAGAAAAATCCATATTAATATTAATGTAGCAGTCCATACACAAAGAGTAAGATGATATGAAGGGAGAGCATTCAAAGAGAGAATATAGGTCACTGATCTCATTGTATTTTAATAATCTAATGGTTATTATCTCTTGACTACTTAAGACATAAAATTTTACAGATCACAAATGTCTTACAAATAAAGCACTTGTTAAATGGCATTTATTTTTCTGTGATAAAATTCAACTGAATAAAAGACGTACAATTTTGAGTAGACAAGAAATATTATGAAATAGATTCTTTAGGTTTAAGAAATTAAGTCAATATTCCTACCATTCTTACTTTCAAATGCTTTGAATTTATAGCTATAAATTATATACCTAAACTATAGCTATATGAATTTATAGCTATATAAAACTACAGAAAACAAATAAGTTACTAACTAACAGTTACCATAGGTTGCATTTCAATAGTATATGATCTATCTACTGAGAAGTCTACCACATCAAATATTTCATCCTTGAATGCAAATCAATAGGTGGTAGTAGTTTTAATTTTTTAAAAAAATGCAAAGGCCATTGGTATTCCATGAAAGCCACCTATTAATCCAAGTTAAAACCTCAAATATTTGCCTTTCAGCACAAAGATTAGAACTCTCTCTTCATGGGGATTAGTAATTCCATTTTTTTCTTTGATCACAATGTAAATTCATTGTAGACTTATACCTCATAATGATCTGTCTGTTAAGTTTTTCTCTTCAGTAGCTGTTAAAATTAGGAGAGGATTTGCTGGTGGGTTATTTTATTCACAACCACATTAATGCAAGTCCTAAACTAATCAATTTGCATTATGTAGCCTTTCATGCAGTTTGCACAGATTTACAGCTTGGTTGCTTTATCTAGTCTCATGCCTGTGAGACAGCTGTTAGGCATTTAGCTAATCTAATTCTAATCCCCAGGGGATTCTGGTTTGTCCACTGAAAGTTAGATGCATGGACCACAGTCTACCATCTGAAGTATCTAATGTCACTCCTATTTATTTTTTTTTCTTTATGAATTTGGATTCAAAATTTTTCTGAAGAGGTTCATTAGAGCTGTCTTAATAATCACAGTGTTAACACCTATTGGCTAAGGGTTGCTTCTCATTTTAATTTTCTCATGGGTATGTTTAACATCTCTTGCATCTTTCAAACCTATCACGCTGATTTCAAGGGGTAGTAAGCAAAGATTTTAAAAATATATTCAATCTACAAAAAGCTATAAAGCACTTTCTGCACAGTTGTTTTGTTTCTCCTGCCACTTAATTTTTTTCTCTTATCTTTTTTATGATGCTTAGAGAAATAAGGGGGAAAAAAAGATTATACCTTTCCTTGTTTGATTGTGTTCCTGCCAACAGATTTTATCTGCAAAAGACCATTCAGCTTTCTCATTAAAATTCACAGCCCCTAGATGACTAAACTTAATTGGCAAGAAGTCAAGAAACATAATTGTTTAAATTATGAACATTTCTAAAAACAGTGCATTATGATGAAAGTCATCTATTTATATTGTACCATTTCATTATGATTGTACTTTCAATGCATATTTTATCTTGTTAAAAAAGTAGTACAGTGAAAGCCTGACAAAAATGAAACAGATTAATCTGCTGAATACTAACAATTTTCAAAGCAAATTTATTTTTACATAGGAAGTGAATTTAGATTTTTAAAAATTAAACACATTTTTTCCTAATGCTATTTATATACTTGAGTGCATGGTTGCTTGACAGCTAATAAACAAGCTTATATTTATACAAGAAGCCAAGATAAAGTACTAGCTCTATAATAATCGATAAAAATTGCCTCTGTTCTTCAGCAAGCAGCTTGCTTTAATAATGAAATCACAAATTATAAATGATAAAGATTATAGGCTGGTAGAAGACTGTGCTCCCACTTAAATTAATGGCAAAACTGTCCAGAGCATCTCTGGCCCCACCAGCTGGGTCATAGCCCAGCCTTAATCAAATCTCACTCCTATGAAATAGCTGGCTTGAGCTGACCTCACACATTTTCCTTTGTAATCCAATGTGCCCAACAAAGGTTGATGTCAGTCTCTCACTGGTTAGTGAGACTCTTAAAATGTGTGTACTTTTTCTACACTGTTGCTCAGACTTGTTCACCTTTGGGCATGAATTTAGCAGTGAGTGTTAGAGAGAGGGCGATTTCACTCCCCTTTGTGCCAGTGGGCAAGGGCAGCAAGCCATGCCTGTGCTGCTGGGCAGCAACATGTCTGTGTTGATTTGACCCTTGGAAAAAGGTTCAAGAGTATGAGGAAAAAGCAGGAATGAACCAGGCAGTAGGAGCACCAACTTTATCTGTTTCTTTCCCACAGGGACATGTCTTTGTTTTTATTTTTGGCTCCAGTTTGTAAGGGAAGCAGACTCCCTGATGTGGAGAGCAGCAGTAACCTAGAACAAAGTTTTGCTTACACAGTCTAACCCATGTTTTTTCTTCTACCAATTCAGACAAAGTCTTCTTCCCACTTTCAAAGGCAGGCCGGAAAAATAATCAACCTTCAGTTAGTTAAACAATGATCTGGATGCATTCAGTGTTATCAAGGTGAATTCAAAAGTTGTACTCTGCATGTCCCACGTATATGGGCTTCCAACATCTGCTTGGGATTTTGTGAGCACTGTGAAATATTCCTCCAGCTGCCTCCACTCTCAGTGAGAATTTCTTACACCTGCAAAGATCTTCCCTGTTTCTGAAAACTCAATGTATGCATCCCTGGACCATGCCAGTCTGCTGTGTTTCCTGACAAGACACAGGGCCAGACAAACAACGTATGCTACTTATGTCCTACTAGTATTTGCTAACCAGATGGTATTCAAAGAATGCATGTCAGTGATGATCTCTGTTCATCCATCTGTCCTGAATTCTCACAGCTTAAAATGAGTACACTTTTTATCCCTAAGCATTAGGATTCAGTGAAATACAAGGTAATTGTGGCAAAATAACATTAAGGTGAGTCATACACCCCATAAGAAAGATTACTCACAGAAAAGAAAAAAATCTTCCCATCCTATTCTTGATTTATTTTCTTGCATTACAGCCGCTTTGTAGCATTTCTTAGCATTCTGAGATCAGATGGATATTGTTTGTACTAGATTGCTATTTACCAGTGCTGCACTTACTCAAAAAAAGTAAAGCCATCCAAATTATTTTCAAAGTAGGCCACTATAACTATTATTTCAGCCACTAAAACGTTTAATCTTACTTTTACTTCCCCTTTTATACTGCTTAAATACTTTAATTAGGAGAAAGCCAGGGATATCCACGCAAAACATTCAATTTTATTTTCAAAAATGGACACAAGGATGTCCTTCAGCAGAGTTTTAACCTCTTTTATATCTGTTAAATAATGCAGAAAACATATTCTTCTTGCAAGGATAGGGTCTTCTACAAAAACCTTAGCTGATTCAAATTTGGATTTACAATTAAAATTATTTATTTTAATAAAATTATTTCAATCAATCAAATTTGTAAATCAATAGGCAACTAACGGCAGAGATCTCCACACAGGAGCTGATTAACAGCTTTCATTCTGCAAGTGTGAGATCCCAATGCCTGCTTGAGCTGACACCTGATTAACCATCCTAACTCATCTTTGTCTTTGCAGAGCCTGGATTTCAAATTGTTTCAATGAAAAGACAGAGCTGTTCAGCTTCCTTTTCCAAAACTTATATAAATTTTCCTTTCCCACCTTCCCTGGATCTGAAATAGATTAATGGGAAGAGAATCTAACAAATAAATGTTACCTTTTAAAATCTTTTCAGCAATTTCTTTGCTCTCAATTTTCAGTGATTCTCTTTCAAGTCTCCACCAATAAAGTGTTTTTCTCTTAAATTTTCAAGCTTTGCTCAGTCTCTTAGGCAATTTCAAGAATTTTCAACAGTCAAAACAAATGAAATATCTAAATTTTCATCTTATTATGCATAAGATATATCCTGATGCTTTTCACTTTCTTTAATTCTGTAAAATTTTTTCCTCTTTGTTTGGAAAGATGTGGCATACTGTCCCCCAGGAACATGAACAGATTAAGAACAGGTTTTGTATCAGTCTGTCAGTCTGAGCATTAGAACATTAGAAAAATAATTTTAGGAAGAACAATTGAAAGAATTGACTTTTTTTCTGAGCTTACACAATTACTTTCTATTATTTAATGCAGCTGTGAAAATCTGCCATCATAGAAGGGAATAGATTTCCTCCTTCTGAGTTTTCAGAGGGTAAATTAGAAGTTTGAAAAAATCCTCAAGAAATTGGATTTTTAGTGAATTATATTCTAAGAGTTACTGCACTTACATGTAGGCATATTAAATACATGTAATTTCTATGCTATCTTAAAAGCAAATATTTCTTCTCCACCATCTTTATGCTTTTACTTCCAACTATACTTGCAAAGCTAACTTACTGGTACTAATCTTTATTCTTTGAACAAACACAATGATGAAGAAAAGACCTAAGGAGCTACATTTTCACTCCAATGAGGTGCACTTTTCATTCTCTCTTCTTCAGCTCTTCTTGCAGTCATCCTTTATATGGATTAAAATGGGCCTTATGGAAAAATAAACACATATTTTACTAGAAATTATAAAACTTCTGGTGTCTAAAATGATTACATATTAAAACCCCTTTTATTTTATACATTAAAAAATAGAAATTAAGATTACAGCTATTTGTAAATAATTGAAGAGCTACAATTAAGATACATGCATTTTTTATTATTCTATTTTTACATATAATTTTTTTAAAATTACTATTACAGTAGCCTGCTGGAGAAACTGTTACCATTGCAAATTCTTTGCTGTTTAACCATTTCTCAGTTATTTATAGGAAATCAGTTTGATGCTCTAATTTGGGTACCCATTGGACAAGCAACCAAATTATCTCTAAACCAAATCCCACAACTCTCTGCACCTCGTAGTAACTGGGAACAATTAACCAATGGAGACTGAATAGTTCATACCTCCAGTGACAGCTTTACCTGCTGTACAAAATTATCTTTCCTGTAGTATCAACAATTAACCCTGATTATTTCAAAAATCCTGAAATTCACTTAAACCTCCATATGCACAAAGAGCTCAAGTGCAGAGAACATTAAACTGGAGTGTGCTGGAGTACACTTAATAGTCTCCACCAAATGGAATACAATTTTCCTGACAGTCCAATGACTGTGACAGGCAGCAGACTTTCAAACACATTAGCAGGTCACACAATGGTTTCATATGGGGAGATTCAAAGCAAAAATTTTAAAAATGCATTTTAATAGGTGCTCCAAAATACAGATAAATGCTTTGGGTAATTAACAAAAGGAGATAAGTTTGGCATAAACTGAAAGGCAACTCCTTCTGTACCTTTCAAAGCAGTTGGGTGTCCTTCGTAGCCCAAAGGTGGATCTTTGAGCCTCCAAATAACCCTCAAAATCTGGCATAGTACCAAAGTCTGCCACTCTTTCAGAAAATTAGAAAGTGTGCAACTTGGAAAATGTTCTTCTTTTTCACAGGTTACAAGGTATGAAATCGTCATAATCGGAGAATTTAAATGCCCCGGGTACATGTTTCTTCTGTTGCTAATTTAGCACAACCTTTTCTAAAGGATATTACAGACAAAGGATACCTTTTCCTCTCAGTGCAGTATGAGGACACCTTTGTATTCTCACAAAAGAGTACATGTTAAGCACCAACACAAACTTTGCTTTTTCATGTAAGAAAGAATTAACTTATTTTGATCTTTAAATGAGGTGGCTATACCTTTGAAACTCTCCACAGGGAGGTAGCTACTATATATTGTATGTGCACAGTAAGCACAGTACTGCTCAAGAGGTTTCAATGTCATTGCTAGAAGTGATAATGATATATGACGATGTATCTGGGCTGACAGTTGAAGAAGAGAGACAAATACTTGTCTGTGCAATTTCTGTGCATGCACAACCTATGGCACTATATTATACATCAAATGCTTTGGCCTGAGCTGAATTAAAAGTGATATACAGCTACCATTTATAGTACCTGACACTTCAGTAAATCTGTATTTTGGTCCTATAAGAAAACTGAGAGCAGTTCCTAAGATCCTGCACCAGAATCTTAGGGAAAAGGTTTATTCAGTAGCAGTTAACATTAAGCCTTACGAAGGACTATAAGTAATTTTAGAGTATACTTGGTGTTTTCAGGTAAAACTGTACCAGAAATTCTTAACAAACAAGGGCACCAAACCTTTTGACACTTGTACAAATAATTAACTCTTTGGAAGAGTCCCATTGCTTTGCCCTAGCAGAGCTGTTCCAAATACTTCTGCCTAATGCTGAACATAACATGGGAGTGATGATGCAGTACTTAAGTTAAAGGAAGGAAAAAAAGTATGGATTAACTATCATACCCTATGTCAATACAATAAATAATAAATTATTTATAATTTATAATAATAAAGAATAAATTTCTGTGGATGTATTTTAAGTGGCTCACATATTTTTGTATATCTAAATTTAAACAGATTTTGCCTTGATAGGGAAGATGTGGGAAAGAGATCCAAAAACAATTAAAATCAGATGAAGACATTAGATGAGATTTGCAAAATCTATTTTAAGATCATGTATGCACCCCTCAATGTACTTGAATTTGAAATAAAAATACTCCAGTGATGTAACTAGTTTACGTGATTATCTAAATCTTATGCAAAATATACAGCTCTACTTGAGCATAAAAAATAAGCTGGAAAATGTCAACAAGGCAGCCTCTGTCAGATAATTGTAGGTCTGCTTCTTAATCAGCAGAATACAAAATTCAAATTATAAGGCAAATCATATGCCTTCAAATTTGAAATGCTATTTAGCTTTTTGATGTTATCACAGGCGTAAATATAATACTTTTATTTTATTGGCAAAGTGTACACCTGTCATTAATAACAACCTAAATATTAACCACATATTTTAAATATGAAAAAAAAATATGGAATCACGAGGCATTTTTTTCCTATGCAAAGACAGACAACGTTCTAGTACATAACATGGCCTTTTTCTCTGATACTCTCATGACGAGTGTTTCTACAGAGGTAAGTACTAGGAGTGCTAAGACATCAATAAAATCCTATTTTACAAAACAAAATAAAGAAATTTCATTCTGAGAATCTATTTTTTTTCAATCAAAACCTCCTCTAAATTGAAAACGGTTTTTCTTCCTCCACAAATATTCACAGTTTCATACATTTGACTGGGAGTTTTGTGTGAATTAATTCCTTTTAATATGGGAAATTCAGAGATACAAGAATTGTACAAACACAGGACTATCACAGATCTATCAATAGGATCTTCATTATGAATAGGATATTTTTATAGGAGAGGAAGTGACAAAGCTATTGATTTGACATGCATTTATAAAAAGATACAGGGAAATGTCCACACTTCATGTCATGTTCCAGAGAAACTGAAGACTTGACAGCATGGCTCTCTTTACAATTAGTTTGAGCAGTGCTTTTCTAGTCAAGACCCGAAACTACAGATTTTAAGAGAAAAATAATTTAAAAAAAAATCTCACTGTTTCTTGGGAGGATTTTTCTAAACTTCCATAACTGTAATTATGACTATTCCTTGGTATTTTTGGAGCTTTATATTTTATTATCCTTTTTTGTTCTTGAATTGAGCAATAGGATAATCTTAACAAGCTGAAAGGCATGATCTTAATATAAAAGGTCACACAAGCAGATCAAGTCAAAAACTGAAACAAGAATCAGTCACTGATCTCAAAAAAAAAAAAAAATCACAGCTGTTGCAGGTGACATTTTGGCACACTGATAACCAATTATAGTATTGTGAGAAGGACAATATCTGGGATGCTATTTTCCACCAGCAGCACCTGCTAATGTCATGTTCTCAATGAATAAAATACATCTCTGCTTTGCACAGTTTTATCACTTTCAGAATGCAGTCAACAATTCCACGATGAAGAAGGTATATTTCATAGGATATTTTACAACCTCCCTGACTACGGCACGCCTGGATAAATCAAAACTTGTCACACTCTGGTATTTGGGTGGGAATTTACTTCTTAAGGAATAAAAATATGCCTTTCAAGCACACTGTGAGTAGTGTAAGCCAATATCACAATCTACCTTACTGAACTCATCAACTGTTCTCTCAGCCCAAGTAAAAAGTCTTCTAATAGCTTAAGTAAAAGTCTTTGACATGGTCTCCCACAACACCCTTCTCTTTAACTTGGAGAAAAATGGATTCCATGGGTAGACTGTTAGATGGATAAGGAGCTGGTTGCATAGTCACATCCTTAGGGTACTGGTCAACAGCTCAGAGTTCCAATGGTCACCAGCAACAAGCAGTGTCCCTCACGGGTCCTTATTGGGAACAGTTTAGTATCTTCAGTAATGACACAGATAAAGGGATCAAGTGCACCCTCAACAAATTTCCAGATGACACCAAGCTGAGTGGTGTGGTTGGGACACCTGAGGATGGAATGATATCCAGAGGGACTTGGACAAGCTTGAGAAATGGCAAGGTGCAGTACCTACGCTTTGCTCTATTCAAATCTTGATTTTTAAGTACTGGAAGAGAAGGAGTCCTGATTTTTAAGTTTACAAAAACAAGCTAGAATCAGCTCCCTCAAAAGTTCACATATTCACAGGTAGCTGGCTCCTAATTTAGTTTAAAACATTTTGTTTTAAGTACATACTCCTTGTGTGCAGTGCCAGAGACAAGCACAACAGAAATCATGTAAAAATAATGGAAGGTTTAACTGCATAAAGACTATTAGAGGCCAGACAGAAATGAGAAACCAACATAGCCATTCAATCATTCAGTGGCTTTACTGGTCACAGCGAATTGAGGTGAACTCAGAGATCACTATGAGGATGCCCTGTCCAAGGGTTACCATGAGTCTAAATTTTCCTATACTCAAGCTCTCCCTGAAACACTGATCCTGGAATATTTTGAAAATACACATTTGTTCAGAGTATCTAAAAATCAGATACCCTTGAAAAACTGATGCTGTAAATTTGCTCCTGCGTGACAGGAGCACATGCATGACATGACCACAGCACACACAGCCACGACCTTATGGCTCAGGACAACTCTGTTGTACACACTGTGCGTGTACTTGCTGCATACACATTAATGATGATGCCAACAGTTTCAGGTCTGTTTGTAATCTCAGGCAGTTTTGTGGGAGCCAGCCTCAGAGCATAAAACCTGGCAACGTCTGCAGAGCATTCAGTGGACCCCTTGATGCACTGTGTGTGATGGATCTGTTAGTGTCACCATTCTCCACTGATATGCTTTGGGTTTGCAAAAACAAATATTTTGTGTCTTTTCTTTTCTGGTCCCAAATTTTGCCCATTAATTTCTCTATTTACATGTGTTACAGGGCATCCTTATGACCACAGAAAGTATTCAGAAGTTTGCAAACAGGTATTTCTGCTTTCTTCCCATTGCCACTTGCAAATGTCAGGCAGTGAGACCATCTGGTACAAATTCTGTTAACAATGATCAATGGCTTTGATTAACAGTAACTGCAGAGGCTCTGTGTGAGTTAAAAGAATAACTGAAGTTCTCTTCAAGATCACTGATTCTGAGGATGCTTGAGAAACAATATATCTTAGTAATGTATCCAAGACGTAGGCAGAATGGTTGAGATTTTTTTTTTTGTGCCATGATCTGAAATACATTTGGGATTATACTCTAATCAAGGCTCAGGAAATAACTTAATCAAATGCCTTTGTTAGAAAATAAAGCCAACAAAAGATGAGATTGATTAAATTTTAGATACTCTGTGGAAAATTAAGGCTATTCAAAGTAATTTGGACACAGAACTCTTGAGATTGTAAATGTCAGCTTAAGAAAAGTTTCTGTTGCTAGGAGACTATAACAACAAGATGTCTATGTAGTAAAAGTATCTCTGATATATCAAGAAGAAAATGTCTTGATTAAATTAAAAATGAATATTAATTAATATACTTAACAGCAAATAAAACTAGATTCGTTCAAGAGTCGTAACAGTGACAGAAACTTGTCCTGATGGCAAGCTAGCTTCAGTCTTAGTTTCCTTCAGAGCAGATTCTCTAGCTGCCATTCATTCCCACCCCCAGTAAGCCTACCACTTGTTCATATATATATGAAGGTCATATATATATGAAGGTCATATATATATAAAGGTCATCCTTCTCTTCTGCCAGCCAAGGAAGCTCTCATATAATTGTTTTCAGGAGATTAATTTATACTTCAAAGTGATACTTGGAAGAAATTTCAGAACATAGAAAGAAATTTTTCTCCTTTGTTACAGCAGCAAGATATTTTTAAACTTTATCTATCTCAGAACTGTGAGAAGGTAACAGCCTTCCCTTCAATCTATCAGCCTTATCCTCTGTAGCCCCAAGGACCTTGGGCAGTGAAATTGACAGAAACCAAGTAATTCTTTCCTAGCACAAGTCATGTTTAAAGCCAAGAAGTAAACTGTAAGAGAATTCAGTTCCTTGACACCGACCTGGAATTCCAAAACTAACTGCTACAAACCTGTTTTGCTATATAGGAAGACAGGTGTTTAAGAAGGCAGATACAAGAAATCCTTTCCCAAATTTATGAATGTTATTTAAGATGCTAAATTTTAGTGTACAGTTTGAGTACACCATCTACTAAAGCCCAGCAGTAACTGAGTTGAGCCATAGGAATGCTAGCAATTTTATATTTCCCACATCTCATAGACTTCTTCAGATGAGTTACCTGGCTTTTAAAAGGTCAACCCACAATAATATAATACCAAATTTGTGCTATCTCACAAAGCAGGTGAAAAAGTTAATTTTTTGTGTGTCGAAAAGTCAATGAAGAGAGACTATTAAAACCAGGTAAATGTTTATTGAAGACATGAATTAACACAGATGCTTATTAACTTCTTGACTGTTCATAGACACTTGCCAACCTCATGAACAGAAGCGTTCTCAAGTGATTCCAGCACATTAATCCCTTTTTCAATTATTGTTATTGATTTAAAGGGTACTTCTATAGAGGTTAAAGATTTATACAGCTGTATCATGCAAGAGGTGCTGAACCAAGTCAGTCTAATGACAGGGAGACTGAAGTGTCTTTTGTGTTAATGGATATCATTCCAGCTCTCTGCCTTGGAAAAACCATAAAATAAAACTCTATATAGTGACATAAAAGATGGACTTTGATAAAAAGGATATCAGTTCTAGTATGAAGAGATATATAGAGCCAAATGGACCATAAAATGTACCCATTCAGGTCTAGCCTATGGAAACTCCACAAGAAAATGGGTGTATCATAATGCATTACTCTCAGTCAGCACAAGTAAAAGTAGCACAGATTGTATTTCTCTCCTGCATTCTCTCTTCATAGAAAGAAAACTGATCAATGAACTACTTATCAAGCCTGAACAATATAAATCTGCTGAATTCAAGAGAGCTGTTGTGAAAGACGCTTGAATAGGACAAATGACTGAGATAAAGATTCTCTGGCTGGTCACCAAGAACCTCCTGTATCAGAAGCAATAATGACTTATCACAGATAAACACCTTGCTAAAATGTTTCAAGTAAGCCTGTGAGAGAGCTGCCTGTTGATCTGGGAATGCAGCTAGAGCTGTAATGCAGCTCAACATAATAGTGCTTTGAATTAAAGTTCTCAACAGGTCCCATGAAAGCAACTATCAAGACCTGTCAGACCTAACTGTAATGGTTTTCTACAAAGTGAAGTTCTCTACAGAATTTTATTCATGTAAGAACAGTTACCCTTCAAGAGCAATTGTATGTATCTAAAACCTATGAGACATATATATTCTTTACATGAGATAGATATAGATAGATATATATATATATAGATATAGATATATACACACGCACGTAACTGTCTCATTTTCATCTCATGTAAAGGACTCAAGTTCATGAGAGATACATTTCAGCTTTGATTTTGGTGCTGATTAGCATTCCCTTTTGTTTGAAACACATATTACTCCTTTGCATTCCCATTTGTATTTGCACTCTTCTGTCATGTGCTAAAGTAAATAAGAGAAGAGCCTGACTGCAAATGTTAAGACTATAAACTATTTCTGTGAGATATTTATGCTACCCACAGCCCATGGCAGTGCACGAGGAGAATGTGCAACAGCAACTGCTCTAATATGCAGCACCAGAGGAATGAAAAGAAGACAGGAAGAACTGGCTAGAGAATAAATGCTTGAGGAAGCATCAAGAAATAAGAATAGAGAAACAGAAAAAGATAAGCAGAAAATATGTAGAAAGAGCAGTCCCTAGATGGAGTTAAAAATAAATCCTGGAAAGCAGGGACCTGTTCATAAAAGCAATAAACACTCTCTATCTTACACTACTGCTAAGAGTAGGCCAGGAGGATCTCTGAAACAGAAACCTCAGTGCAGACCAGGAGATGATGATGCCATTATTGGGGAGAGCTGAAACTACATCATAAGAAGTTGTATAAAGAACTTTCTAATTTTCACGGGTCAAGTTAGCATCCCAATAATGTGCTGGAGTAATTTCACTTTTTGCAGTATTCTCTTCTAATCACAAAGGGGCAGAACACCCCAAAGTAAATGAATACATATGAAAGATCTATTCTCTTCAATACAATACTGAGCAACTCAACAAGCACCATAGATGTAATGCCTTTAATTAGAGAGGTTTCCACTAAATCTCTCTCACATACTCCGGAAAATTTATTCCTGGATGAAATTTTTCTTTATACAGCAGGTTCCTTCCATATATTTGGTATCTCCATTACCTCCAAAGGCAGTGAATCATATCACAATCATTAAAACTCTGGTTATCAAATTTTCATAACCTGGGAAATTGTATGTATTTGAACAATGGAAATATATTGTACCCTTAACTAGCATTCCTCTTCAGCACCCTACCTACCTACATACCTTCCTTCCAGCAACTCACAGAGACTTCTCATTAACAAAGCAATTTATCATCTTCTCTTCCTTACAAAACAGTTCCCTAATTGAGTTGTGCAAGTCATGAAAGGCAGCTCTTGCAAGAGTATTCAACAGACAGGTAGAGAATTCTCGATAGTAGCAAGTTTGAAATCTAAGTATTGGCATGTTCATGTTGTAGTTGAAAATTAGAGTTGAATATTAGGAACTCTTTCCCAAGCTACTTGACAATTTCTTGATTATTCTTTCCCTTAAAAGATGTGGTACCATTTGATGAGTAGCTCTTAGTTCATTGTGCAGCTGAGGACTGTGTTACAGGGAGAAGAAAAATCCTACACATGTATTTCAAAAATCAAGAGTAGGATTCAAGAGCATGTGTAGAATCAGAAATTAATGTAAAGTGATATTAAATAAATTTAATCTCTTTTAATCATGTGAAGAGAGACAGTGAAGCAGCAATATTTCATTATTTGTTATGTAAAATAAAGGTTTTATCCAGTGGAATGTAGCCTGGAGCCACACTGACAAAATAACAAACAGCTCTAAAATTGCAGATGCCATCTTTTTGGCACCCAGGTACCACAAAAAAGCTTAGTCGTCTTCTGTGTGTAGTATCTAGGTTGTTAATTCCCCTATGAAAGTATAATAGATTTTCTTGCATTTGAATAAGCTAGCTCTATTCAACATTCCTTACTGGTTCTTTTAATCATGAAAATGCCTTGAACCCAATGGGTGTTTGAGTGAAGAATGCTGATCAGAGTCCTTGGAGACAGTTAAAATGGCCTCTACAAAAAAATAATTGTAAGTTATATTCTGCTGAAAGGCCATGCAAAAGATTGTTTTTCTATTAATATAAAATGTCTTATAAAAAAATTTATGCAGCAAGGACCTTTAAAAGGAAAAAAGAAAGGCCCACATTATTGCTTGCAGCAGCAGAATACACCTATCATATTTATTAGCTTATGAATGGGATTCTCAAGGTACCTCATTGCATTTTTTAAGATAAATACTTTGCAAAACATTTGAAATGTACAGTAAGGTGAAATGAATCAGAATTACGCTGAATACCTTTAGAGTATAAGCACCTCTATGTCACTGCCCACTACTGCAGGGTATGACTTCAAAACATCAAGCTTGGACCACAGTAGAAATTTTTCCCTTCCCCTGATTTCCTCACTGTAGGTGGTGTATTGTATAAATCTAATACTGTGATAAATTGACTCTACTGAAGTGCTAAATGTCGATATTGACTTCAGTGATGTGAGAATTTTATCTCGTGCTTACCATGGGATAACACTTTTAATGAAGGTAGGTCTATGCACGCAAGGTAAGGGAGAGGAATAAGAAAGTCAATGGCTGTGAGAGCCCCAATGCCTGCTTCATAAGGAGGGCAACAGATTACTCACATTAACCTTTTTAAAATGTGTTCATCTGTTTCTTGTTTATATGTTTGCTCCCATGTGCTGTACAGAGAGGTTCTGATTATTATGCCAGGGAACAAGGTCTTGGAGCTATCTGGTAGAGTTTGAACAACTGTGACTGCTCCTCTACCACCACCAACCAGACTTTCGGATATGGCAAGAAGCTTTCCTTTTGAAATCACTAAGGTACTGTATTCAACAAAAACAAATTACCAGCATGGTCAACTATGGGAAAAGACATACTATGTGGACAAAACTATACAACTTCTATTGAGTAAGGACCATTTTTAGGTTATGATCTATGCTAGCCTCCTCTGTCTTATAAAAACTACAGAAATAGAACACAATTAAACCATCAAGCAGTGACTGTAATTATCTGAGGGCTGAACAACTGTGTCTGGTAATATGTAGTAATGGGCATGCAAATAAAAATAAAAGAGCATAAATATTTTCTTGAGTAATTATATCACATACTGATAATGTTTCAAGCTACGGTTCTTGGGAGTCAAAAGCGCAGGGTTGTTGACAAGTGTGGCTGGAGTCAATGTGATTCTATAAATATGAAATAGTGCTGAGTTACATCTATCAACAGTTATCTCTGCTTGAATATTTCAGAATGTCAGAGTATACTAGTAACAGTCGGGAGAAAAAAAAAAGCAAAAAACCTTGGCATTTAAAAAACTTACACACTATCTGTGTACATTTCACTAAGAATTGCTTTAGAAATCTTGAACTACTGGTCTACCAAGCAGAAAACTGTTGTTGTGCCTACCCTCTAAAAAAAAAAAAAAATTCCTACAGAACTGCTTCAGCTGAGTTACCAGTATTTTTCCTAAGTCATTATTGTATTCCTTATATCCCAGAAGAGAACTTAAGTATGTTTGGGGATGAAGGGAAAGACCAGAAACATGCGTAATAGATAAGACAACAAAAAATTTAAAGTGGATTACATTTGCTTATGATGAGTAGCAATAATTAGAAAGTTCAGAGATCTAGCATACAGTAATTCTTTAATGACTGCTAACATTAATCATCATGTTCATTCTTCATATATGAAAACATATATGTCCTACATGAGTTACCATCCATCAGTCCACCAGATGCAAATTTAAACTGCAAAAGGGCTCTCTCTAAGGCTAATTTATATTTACTATTTCTTCTGCAGTGTTTATTGCAAATATTATGAGCCCAGAGTTTTCTGAAAAATTGTAACAAAAAATATAATGATGGTATAGTCTTATTTTTTAAAAAATGCTATTCTATGTATCCATAACAATAGTTACACATTAACTGTCATGACACAAAAAACTATCAAAATGCTGAAAGTCAAATTTAATCTGATGCAAATCGCTAGTGTATACTAAAGAAAGTATAAATCCATTTGCTAAACTTGCGGTTTTCTCAACAAATGCGCTCAGTTTTCTTTAAAGTAAACGTTCAGAATGAAATACTGAGTAAATAATTTAATGGAAATTTAAGTATAGAAGGTTAGTGCAATATAGTGGTCAAAGTAAGGCTCCCAGATTGATGCATTTTGTTGCATACAGATATACAAGGATATCATTAAATATTATTACATTTCATGACAGGAAGTATGATTGTGTTGAAAATTCAATCAGGTTTCTTTGTCAGTCTAATAACAAGAATTTTAACATGCTGCTGCCAAAAATCAGTGAAGCATAGTATTGCATTCAAGAAACAGCTAGATTCTAATTCTCTGTCTGGCTGAGAACAACTGAAAATATCTCAACTGTCACACGTTACTTCATTTTTCTCTGCACCCCATACAGAATAAATCAAGAAAAATGACATTAAAAATATACTAATGAAAGAAAACCACCTTTTTTCAAATTCCTGCACTTTTCCTTTTATAGTCTCACACATTAACTTACCCAACAGCATTGCACTCACTGCTAATGAAAAGAAAGCAGGCAGTACAAATCTTCTTAAGCCTCCCGTGGCAAGGAAACTATTACAGAATGAACAGAAGAAAGTCTCTGGAGCCTTTCCCTTGTCTGCTTGTTTTACAAAAGGCGGTAAGGATCACACTGAGAAGTGTCAAACCTGAATAAACCACTAGCAATTGGGTTTAAACCCTTTGGGTAGTTAGTCCTTCATAAATGATGACTCGATTTTGTCCAAAAAACAGTATGTGAGAAACAATGCAGAATCTACCAGAGGCTGTAGCCAAGCTTAAAATGTAGACAAAGAAACAGTTTGCTTCTAAAGGTTTGCAAAGGAGGGCTTGTCACAGGACATTAATTCAAGCAAGCTGCTGTTCCATCAAACCAGTGCATCTAAATACAGTTAATCCAAAGCTTTTCATGTAGCGTTCGAGGTGTTTGGCTGCACCGGACTGGAGCCCCTGGGTTTGGTGTCACTGAAGAACAGGAGAGCTCTCTTCTCTTCCCTTTTACATCAAAATGCATATTTAGCATCTAGAAACCACGTGGTAAATGGTGGGATTTTTTTTTCTCAAGCTTTATTATGATCTGCAATTGACATCTAATATGGCACATTTGAATGAAACTACCCTCCTTGCCTTTGTTGTAGTTAAACTTGCATATTAAGGAGTTTTAAATGAGCAAACATGGAGGATTTTCTTCTAAAGTCATCACAAACAGTAGGGGGAGAACTTGACAATAAGTAGGCAACATAGGATTTTAATGACTACTTTAGGAAATAAGCAAGAATAATGATGGTAAATCCATATTTCTTTCATTTTTTTTCCTGTAACCTTGTATTCACTGTTGACAGCTGATGAAAAACCCTGATATATAGAATAAGCACTTGTCTTTGGCAATTTCCTGCACAGAAATATTGACCATCTTACGTTCTTTTGAACTATGCAATGACAACTTTTAATGAAAGCTTAAACATTTATCTGCAATGCTTGAGAACTTCATTTATAACAGGACTTTACTGATTGAAATAAAGGTTTTGTTTACTCAAAAGCAAAGTATGAATAACTATGAAAATGAATGCAATACAGCCTATGTATTATTAACAAGTCTTAACTTGTTAATAATGAGTTCTAGTCTCATCACTGACTTGCATTTTTCTCCTCAAAAGTACATATATTTTGATTGTATTCCAATATCATGTGATCTGAACCAAAGATGATATTGACAAAAGTAGTCCATTTTTTCCTCCCAACTTATCATAAAATACACTGAAAATGTTTCTCACTGTTAGGTTAGACACTTCCTGTTCCTGCACCTATCTCCTGCTGCGCCTGACCCTCAGCTATTCATGTAATACTTTCTGTTGATACTAATTTTATTTGTCTGTGCAAATAATCATGGCACTATTCACAATTTCCATTTCTGGAAATTTGACGTGTCTATAGAACAGACCTGTTGTGCCTTTTCCTGCCACACTGTCTTACCACAAAACCATGCCTTACTGTGGTTTTATGAATATTTAGAGAAAGAGCAGGAGCAGAAACTGGGTCATGCATGGATATTTTTCTAATTTAGCACTGGTCTCTCTGTAATGTTCTTTAGGTCTCATTGTGCAAAGTTTTGATGTAATTCCTGAATCCTTCATTTTTAGTCAATTATGTTGCACATGACAAAACTCAGAAATAGAGAGAAATTAGCTTCTCCAGTACACACGGGCAACAGAATTAGCTAGTTGCTAGCCAAGATGAAAAAGAGGACTACCAGTCTGGCCCACAGGAATACTGTGGCAAGAAACAGAATCAAGACTAACCCAAATATTGGTCAGAATGCCAATTAGTGCAAGAATATTTTATGATGACAACTGATGGACTGCTAATAGGAAACCCTTCCATCATAAATCACAGCCAACTGAGTGCCAGTCAAATAGTAATTATGTTTCAGTCATTATTTAATGTCTTCATAGCAGAGAGTGAGTGGCAGAGCTTATTGCAAAGGAAGTTGAACTATGCTGCACTACAGCAGAACGTGCTAGGGAGCAGATTCCAGCACCTTTGCACTGTTAAAATAGCAATTTACTCTAAGCTATACCAGTCACTTAAGCCCTTCAAAACAAGTCACTTGTGACCATATCTCCTTGCTGCTAGAATAGCACAGTTCCCTTTCTGTTACTTTCTACATAATTCCTTGTGATGGACAATCTATCTACAGAACACATACTCCCTGGTGACAACTGATAATAAAAACATTGAAGGGAATATAGGAAATAAGTCAATCATGCTATTCTGTTATGTTAAATATGATTAAACATACAATACCACAAATGTTTGCAAGTGAATAAAAGATCAACCTAAAATGCAGATAAAGACTATTTAAAAACACAAATTCTGTCATCAATTCATGCCACTGCACTGGACTTAACTTGGATGCAGTTTGAGTTAGGAAATCAAGGAAGTTTTAGATCTTATTCTCCCTTAGTATAACTAACAACAATATGAGACATACAAGTAGGAGTGGGGAGTTCTTCGAAGACTATTCCACTGAACAGGGTTTGAAAGAAAAATAAGAGGGTTTCTAGGACTTTAAAAAAACCAGCTATGAATTATTTGTCTCTTAACCCCATCCTGAAGATAGCCTGATGAAAGAATAAACTAATTCATATGGCTTTTCTGGTCAATCTTCCTGTAGCTAATTCATTCTGGGTGCTAGCTTCCCAAAAGTAGCACAGTGACACTCCAAGAAGGACTCATTCTTGTAAACCTAAAGCTCCATGTGCTTAGTGGCTGAACTACTTCCCCCAGCTCTTCACAGTAGGAAGATTTAGATCCTTCTGTGAACATTATGTTAAATTCCAACTGTTCTGCTGTTTGGGAAAGAGCCCATAAGGACCCTGGGGGGAAGAAAAAAAGAAAGGACAAGAACACAAAACAGCAGAAAATAGCTTAAGTGCTTTCCATTTTTATTATTACGTTCATTATTGTAAGTAGGGCTTGCGCGGATGGCACCAAGGCCTTTTCTGCTCCTCACACCACCCTACCAGAGAGTGGGCTGGGTGTGCACAAGAAACTGGGAGGGGACATGGCTGGGACAGCTGCCCTCAACTGACCCAAGGGAAATTCCATACCATATGGCATCATGCTCACTGTATATAAGCTGGGGAAGAAGGAGGAAGGGAGGGACATTCAAAGTAATTGCTTTTGTCTTTCTAGTAGCCACGACATGCAATAGAGCCCTGCTGTCCTGGAGATGGCTAAATATAAGCCTGCCCGTGGGAAGTGGTGAAGGAATTCCTTGTTTTGCTTTGCTTATGTGTGCAGCTTTTGCCTTACCTATAAAACTGTCTTTATCTCAACCCACAAGTCTTCTCACTGACATTCTGATTCTGTCTCCACCCTACTGCAGAGGAGGGAGCAAGCAGCTGTGTAGTTGCGCCCTGGGGTTAAACCACAATATTTAGTAAGATGTTTGTAGTATAGTGAAGATAATGGCTTATGGCTAATTTGCCATTGTGTGTAATTTTTGTTTGCACATCTGTGAATTTTATTTTAGTCTAGACATGCAGAACTTATTTGACGTAAATCCATATAAGGGAAATTCATTATTCTTGTCAGCAGGTGATACCACATGCTTAGATTTTCTTTTTAGTCCTTTGAACTTTCAGATCAGTTATATAGTTAGTGCGTAGACTCTCTGCATCACTCAGGAGGAACACAACTTTAGCATCATACCTAAAACTGGAATCAGATTTCAGGAGTCTAACCATTGAAGAAGTCTTGTCCCACACAAAACTCTGAAAGGATATTAGGTCCAGCAGCTACATTTTAAAAAGTGCAAACCTTGCTTCGAATAATGCATTTAATAACATGGCAAGATTCACTGTCTCTAGTCTACATACCAGTAAATCTCCATTATTCATCCATCACTTAGATATTCAGAGAGGGACTGAATTTTCTAGTAAGAGCTATAGCTCAAAACCAAAAAATTAAACACAATCATCAAATGGAAAGCCATGGAGGGCCAGATGTTCAAATAGGTGGAGAGTATTAAATCAGAAAAGGTGGTCTTCCCTTTGAGACTATTTATCCAAAGTAACACAAATATCCCTTCAGAGCCAGCACCAAAAAATAGGAAGTTAATGGAACTTAAAAAGTAGGCCTCTCTTGTTTTAAAAATACAAATAATTTACCAGCAGTTAGAGCTGGAAGACTGTCTTTCCAAGATGAATCTCACAGGGGACAAATTAAATAAATACTTTTACATGCATTGGTCAGCATTTTATATTCAATATGTATTCATCAAAATTAAGGAAGAGTTTTAATAAGAAAATCAGAGAGAAAGGTCTGGTGAAAAATCAACACTCGTTCTCTAATAAAGATTCAAAGGAAATAACAAATTACATTCTTTTGCAATTTTAATCACCTTTCATGTGAAAAACACAATATGAATAAAAACAGTTTTGAATCAATTCCTGACTAGGTATTAACCATCAGAATATATCTTTGCTATACATTTCTTGGAGTGCACTTACTAATCAATGTTTTGTCATCTTTCATACTCTTGAGAAAACCAGCCTGCTTTCTAGAAATAAACTAGGTAATGAATCAAATTCTCACAGTTTTTAGCAACTTGAAACTATTGTAGAGCCGCTGGTAGGACACACCATTTTTTTGATCTTTCTGCTGCCCCCCCCCTCCCCCCCAGCCAAACCACTGAACAAAAGTAGCAATATTAAAGTAATCTTTAAAATATTTGTATATCCCCTCCCCCCCAGCCAAACCACTGAACAAAAGTAGCAATTTCAAAGTAATCTTTAAAATATTTGTATATTGACCAGCCCAGGTTGCTATTTGGACTTTTTGTCCCAGTTACAATTTCAGGAAAAATAAATTCAAGGGCAAAGAAATAGAGAGATAAAGGGTAAAGGTTTCTTCACTGTGAGAACATCCCATCACAAAATATAGCTTCCAGGCCTTTCATTTTACATCTTATACTCTAAATTAGCAAAACTAAAACCTGTTCTTCTGTTAAAGTGGCCATGTAGATAGAGCTGGTAAAGATGGCATAGCTTTTACTAAATCCCAAAAACTCTTATGCGTATTTTGGCCTAACATTTACACTGATATTCTTGATGCTATCTCATTCTTGGAAGATGATTCTTTTTTTTAAAGTTTCACAGAAGCCACATCAATCACTTCTAATCACAAGGGCTGTTAGTTTACTGAAATAATTTGACTAGTTCTTTCCTCAAACTGTATCTACTTCCTTGCATTCTGATTGACTATACATGTCTGATTTGCACAAGTTAATTTTTAAATAACTGCATAATGTGCTATTCCCTTTACTGTGATTGCCTAAAACCTATCATTAGCCAATCAAAGAGCAGAGATCTGCACAATCACTCTGGGATATTTTTCAGTAACTGCTCTGTGAATACGTAATTTTCCTCCACTATGCAAATTTCACAAACATATTCCTAAGGCTCTGATTGGATTTGTGGTTCAGAATTTTAAAGTTCTCATCCATGGTTCCATACAAACTTTCTTATTCCTCAAAATTCTAAAAGCTTTAGATTATGAAAAAAGGGATAAATAACAGGGGAAAAACCAAAACAAAACATAAAATGAGGGCTTTCATGCTCAAATATTAGAAGTCTCCATTAGAAGAACTCTAAGTTCAGGCTCTCAGTCACAAAGGATAGCCACCAGATAACCACCATGGGGCCTTGCACAATAATCACTAGTGCACATGAGAGAACGGAACACAACCCCTCCTAATGCTGATTCTCTTAACAACAACAACAAAAGAAAAATTAAAACAGTCTATAGAGAAATGTTTTTAAAACACCTGAGGTATCTTTTGGGTCCAGTGTGTATGTAGACTTTGCAAATGGCTTTAAACAGAAAGATTGTTATATCTTTTCCTTCATTTTCTTTACTCTACAAATCAGCTACCTAACTGGCCCAGAGCAACTGTCCAGCTATGTCGACTTAACTGATTTTTTAGCAGAATATGCAAGACTGTGTGGTACCAATTGACTTGTTATTTCTCTGTAAGAGAGAGAATATCTATAATGCCATTCTGTCAGTTGTTAGCAGTTTTTGTCATGACCATAGATACCAACCAGAACTTAAAAGCAATGTTATTTTGGTATTGGGCAGTTATATGAATTTGACAAAAGCCTCAAACTCTCTCAAGTGCAAATATTTTACTGATACATAAATGGCATCACATATTTATATAGCATGTTTAATTTGGCATTATCCTAAACTTACATTAAAACTATTAGACAGGTGGTTTGATAAAATGATGGAAGAAATAGATGGGAAACCTTGACTGCTAATGCCGGTGTTGACGCCTACAAGAGAACAAACTGGTAAAACATACGGATTAACAACTCCAGATCTCCTGGGGATTTTACAGATGGTTCCTGGTACATACAGTGACTAACAACATTAACAGCTGGAAATATGTGAACATGAGCATTTTCATATCAAGCCATAAGCATTTTGAGTACTGTTTACAGGAAACACCGTGGTGACCTAGAGTACTGTAGTAACTGCTTCCAAATGCATGGTAACCATGCCATTTCACAGGGAGAACATCCAAACTGGAAGAGTGTTAAAAACAATACTACTTTCAAGATAAAAATAATGAAAACCATATTACTGGTTTTATGAGATACTCTCCTTTCAGAACTAAGAACAAGCACAATCTATTATACCTCAGAGCCACAAACACTGACAAATGTGCAGGAACTTCGGAGCTTAATATCGCAACACACAGATACATCCATCCTAGCAGCAAAAAATATGTCTGCTTACAGTCATGGTGAGCACTTAGTCCAGATAAGATACCGACAAGAAGCCTCATAAGTTGAGGAGAAAAGGTTTGAGACTAAACTCAAAGTTTTCTGATTATGAATGCAAAGCTAGAAACTTCACCTCAACCTAAATACATTGTCATCTTGGGAAAAAAGAAAGATGGACCCAGCAGTTTATTATAACAGATCAGTACACAGATAGATTGATACAGATGTCTTAATTTGAAAGCTTTAGCAGGTCTGAAGGGAAGCCATAGATAATATTTAATAACCATCCCATATGTTACCAGCCACTGAAAATGAAGACAGAAGGTTTTGACCTACATGTACCGAAGAATCAAATGCTAGAAAATTTCAAAGTTGCGTTGATTTCTTCTCCAGCTGAAACATTATGGCTAAAGCAAAGTTGGAATACTCATTAATATTCTATGGAATGAATTTTGGACTCTAATTTCATTCTAATCTGTAGTCCCACATTTACATTCTGATTTTTTTCTATGAAATAGGATTTGTGTTTTTCATCCAAGTCTCATATGGTTCTGCTTGCCTTAGGGACTGTCTAGAGTAATGCTGTTCATTATAGAAGAGTCAAGCATCTGAAAGTCAAGTTAAACTGGCAGTTATGCCATTTAAATACTTACTTCTTTAACTCACTGAAATAGTCAACTACTTATTGAGATTTAAAATGAAAAAAAAAAAAAAAAAGCTGTTTTTACAATCTTTTACAGGAAATCAATTTAACAGCTTCACTTGCACCAGCTGCAGTTATAATTTGTCATACCTTAAGTTTCTCAAAAAAGGAGCTACTAATCATGCTGGCTATCTATGCTTAAAACACCACTTTTACAGAGTGTCTGCAAGATACAACACAGCCTTTACACACTTTTGTCTATGTCTTCAGCTTTATCTAGTTTTCTAGTGAAAATGTTGATTTAGTAAAGACTGATATTGCACAGAAATAGAAGGAAACTGTTTTTCAAATCTCTCAAGCAATTTTTGCTAGGTATCCTGCACATTGTACTAAATAAGGAATAGATTCTCAGTAATAATTTTGAGCTTTATTAGTTAGGAAAAGAAGAATACGTATGTGTGCTTAGACTCCACTTGGCATACAGGGCCAGAGGCTGACCATCATAGTTAAAATAGTTTCAGATATTAAAGACCCCTGCTAGTACAGTCAAAAACCCTTAGACAAGATAAAACCTGTTTGTCAGGATTATACTTATTAACACTTGGAGGGAGAATTGAGAAAAACTCACAGTCTTGAAACCTTTTGTGGCAAAATCTTAACTACTTGCTGTGGTAACTACACAAAAGGAGAGAAGATTTGTGTTCAGTTTTGGGTCCCTCAGTATGAGAAAGACTTTGAGGTGCTGGAATGTGTCCAAAGAAGGGCAATGGAGCTGGTGAAGGGTGTGGAGCACAAGTTTTATAAGGAGTGGCTGAGGGAGGCTTAGCCTGGAGAAAAGGAGGTTCAGTGGGGACCTCATTGCTCTGTACAACTGCCTGAAAGGAGGGTGAAGCAAGATGGGGCTTAGTCCCTTCCCTGAAGTAACAAGCAGTAGGACAAGAGGGAATGCTCTCAAGTTGTGCCAGGTTTAGATGGGATATTAGGAAAAATTTCTTCACTGAACAGGTTGTCAAGCATTGGAACAGGCTGCCCAGGGAAGTGGTTGAGTCACCATCCCTGGAACTTCAAAAAACACCATGTGGCACTTAGGGACATGGTTCAGTCCGCCACTAGGTGGACTTGGCAGAGCTAGGTTAATGGCTGGACTTGATGATCTCAGAGGTCTTTTCAAACCTTAAGGATTCTGATTCTATGAAAGTAAGGCAGCACTAGCATATGAATTGCACAGCAGTGCTTATACTGCATATATAGCAAAAAATATTTAGACTGGTCAGTCAGTTACTTTTATGTGAGCTTTTTTGATACTCATGAAAAATCACGTTCTGTGATGTTTACAAACCAAAGCAAAGCTCTTTGTAATCCATACCATAACTACACAGTACACAGAGGCTTTGCCAGGGATATCTGTATTTACATCTCTAAGAGCATGAAAGACTTTTTTGTTTTAATCACTGCAGGTGGGTAAGTTCCCAATGTACAAGGCAGAAAATATTCTAGCACATAATACAAGAACACAAGTAACATTTAGACCAAATGCAAAAAAAAACCAAAGAGCACAAGGAAGATTCCTCTTTTCCCCTAGTAAACAGCTGAAACAAATTTTCTTTATTTTAAGGGAGAGGGATATGGTAGAGGAGGTGACCTTGTGTTCTGGCAATGACAATAGATAGAATTATATCAGAGGGCTTTTCTATTATATTATCTGTGGTTATCTGTACAGTTTCATAACCTCATCTGGTCCACAAGTTTAATGGCAGTCTATCTAATTCATCCCATTGCATCCTCCAGCCATATTCAATCTGAACTTGAGCTCAGAGCATGTAAACTTTACTTTTATGTTTTTAATGTGAATAGAAAATGTGTGTGTTCTGGAGAAAAGGTACTCTTAGGACTTGATCAATAAACATAAACTATCAATTTTGCCAGCAACACTAGCAGCATTCTAGCACTGGATAAACTAATGGAAACATTAGGCCATCTTGTATCTTTATCTCCTCCACCAGATGTGCTTATTTATAAAAGGTGTAATTTTATATTTTCTCCCTTTTTATGTTGCTATGATTATGCAAATCCTATTTAGACAAAATGAAAATCCTGCAACTGTGTTAAAACAACATTATTCGATTTTAAAGCTATTCTATCCAAAAGAAAATTTAAGAAACAATCATATGTAGATTTTTTTCCTTCAAATATGAGTCTAATATTCTCCGCAAAGTTGTCAAAAACATGAAGTCAGCATTGCAAATTTATCACAAATTAAAGTGCTTTCTTTCTTTTAGCTGCACTACATTGCCTTCACTGTTATTGCTTAAATAACAATGAGTGTCTCTCCCTTTTCTGGGCCAACTCTCATCACTTCTTGTGATGAAATCTGTCAAACTCCTCAAACAAGAACGTGTTTTTGCTGCCACTGATACCAGAAAAAGCATTTTCTGGTTTAGTTAGAACATCACAAATGACATTTCAGGTATCTGATGAAATTATCTTCAAATTTTTATCTTTTCATTTTGAATTCAAAATGATTCATAGAGGTTAAGTACTGAAGCATTAACAGGATGCACTGTAATCTATCACTCTGCACTATGCTGCAATTTTCTCTGCAAATATGCCATCTTAAAATTATTCCTTTGGATTTTTTTTTTTTTAAATGTGACCATTATTCTCCTTCCCTCCTGCATCAGTGCTACAAATATTCTGGCACCTCCTATCTAAAAATCACTCCTATTTCAACATGATAAGTCTACTAGAATATGATTTCTGGGCCTTGCAGGTTTATCTGAAAACAAAAATAAAAACAAGGCTCCTCTCCTCTCTGTTGTGGTGAAGGGTTCTGCCAGGTGCAGTCAGGAGTTCAATAGGCTGCAGAAAGCTCAAACCCTTGCAGGACTGAGTCTGTAATATGGCAGAAAGGAAAAGTACAAAACACTTGGCTATGGACTAGATTCTTCCTTCTAAGAAGCTGTTTCAGAACCTTCACTTTAACTGCAATTACTATTTATATTGCTGTACTGTCCAGTGCCTTTAATCAAGGCTGTGGGTCTTTTGGGAGTGAGTCTAAATAAAGTCACTCTCTGTCATGAAGAGAGACAAATTATATTCTATAATTTGAAACAAAGTGTCAACAAGACAGGGACAGAGAGAAGCATGATAGCGCAGGAGCTGGAAGAACAAAAGTAAGTGTGACTGTATAGCGGAGTAACAAAGATACACGTTCATTTTGATGGCTTACAACTGTTCAACTCTTATTCTTTGAAAAAAACTTCTTATAAACAAGCCTGCCTGTCTCCAATAGGCTGTTAAATTTAGGCATCTCCCTGGTAGTCAACTTATTTCAGAACTCCAGATGGTGTTAAGGAAAAAGATGGAGGAGGATCAGAGTAAATGTTGTAACTCTGAGATTACACTTCAAGATGAAGCACTTTCTGCAATTAGATGCAGATGTAACTCTAAAATGGATAGAGGCATCCAAGGTGAGTAGAACTTATGCAAATGAATAGGCAAATAACAGCCAAGAACAGATACACAATAAGCATATCTAATTGTTAAATATCCTCCATAATGAAGATGAAGAGCATGAACAGGAATAAGACCAGGAAATCAGGTTCTTGGTTAAAATAGAGGAAGACATGCAGCAGCTGAAGGAAAGGGTGTTAATATTTGTAACTGGAAATGAAAAGTTACAATATTAAATTAAAAGATAATAAGGAATGCATGTAGGGACAGAAGTAAAGGTCAGAATTTAGAATCTTTAGAGTCAGAAACCAGATAGTAGAATAGTCTCAAAGTATACATAGTAAACATGCAAGTAAGTACAGTAAATGTTTAGGGAGGAAAAAAAGGTCTTCAAGAAGCACGTAGTTTCTCACTGTGCAGCTCTGTTGGAGAGATGATTTAGGCTCAAATCAATGTACAGGAGTATAAAAGGACAAAATTTCAATATATATTTAATGAATTTATGTCATAATTTCCTATTTAACTTGTGCCTGAAATGCACCAGTGTTTCCTTTATTTAAACAACCCTAGGATGCAATGTATTTGGTGCAGGACTCTTAATTTGTCCCAGGATACTTATTGCAAAAGTGTTTGTCTCCCAGATCTCTCCGAACTCCATTCCTCCAGATCCCACTTGATGGATCAAGCATTACTGCAATGTCTCAGAAGACTATAAAAGCCCTGAACCTGAAGACCTATAGGGCACAAGATTGAGAGTCTTTATCTTCTGAATACTTTTTGATGTGCAACGTCTTTGTAATAAGCTGAATACTTTTTCACTCTGTGCCATGCTAGGCCACTGTGGATGCTTTAATTTGCAAACAATAATATGCATTTGCTGATTATTCTGATTTTTTCTTTGAACAGGGACTTTGTAACTTTTAGCCCAATTAGTACCTCTATCTCACTGCAGCTGTATTTTGTTTTGATATTAAATTACGTCAATTTGTGTGTTTGTGGTGCATTTTTATTATTTTAACAAATATTTGTGACTTAAGCATAGAAAGCAAGCTGAGATTTAGCAACTTCCACCATGAAAAAATAACCTACTTACTTAAAGAAATACGACATAAGGCCCTGAGTCTCCTTTCCAAATCAGTGTGTCATGCCAAATAACAAGAAACCAACTAACAAATAGTTTCATTGGGTAGACTGAATTTAGTATATTAATTACTCTATCTAGTAGCATATTAACTACTCTATCTAGGTGAGCAGGTATAGTGTGGAGGACTTGACGATCACAAATTATGATACAGATAAAAATTATTAAAACACCAATAATGTCATATCATTACAACTTTCAATTAAAAATGTAAAACATTCAGTGCAAAACAAGTTTCTGTAATTATGAAAATGTAAATATAATTTATTTTATGAAGATTCACCTTCTTTTTCTTTAGTGCCTTATGTACAGGTGTCATGGGTGGATATGGACAAATATAAAATCAAAGTTTAGAAAGGAATAGTGGCCCATTTATTAGAGTCCATGCAGTTGTACAAAATCAAACATTTTAGAATGTAGGATTCCTACTTTCTGTAAGTGACAGCACTGAGTTTAGGTAAGGACTATAGCAAATACATCTAAGTATATCAAAACCACAGTAACTAGAACTATAAAATGCTCCAATGTGGTTTGTTGCACAAGGCAGACTTTAAGGTCCCTAATTTTTATCACTGTGCTTACAATTAAATCCTCCAGTGTCATTTATGATGCATGAAGATATTTATGTCTCTAACCTGTGACTATTTTAAAGACATTTATTGGTATATAAATATCAGCTGCCTCCTTTACAGATTGAATTATCAGCCTTTGCACAAACTATTTAAAAGAGGAGGCTAAATTTTGAAAAAGACTTGCTTGAATTTGAGTGGGCTATTGGCACAGTTGTACTTACTTGCAGCTGTAAGGATGACTCAATTATTTGCAAAAGAGCATTTATACATAGATTCACAATTACTGTGCTATAAATAATATCATCCTAATGGGCTGTTTTGCACTGCTTCCTCATTCATTGAAGGTGGTGGACAGCAGAACAGAGAAGTTCAAGGAGCACTTAGTTCTGCAGCTGAAATATTTTAGTTTAGCAATGCTTAAATTATAATATATCTTTTTTGGAAGAAAAATTTAAAAAATATATATGGCTCATTTGAAAAGACTAATTAATTCTTTACAACAGCAAAACAAATGGTCTTCTTCTTTCAACAGTACAAATTTTTTTTTGTTACTCCACACAAAGTGTAAGAATAAAAGAGATAAGGAAATATGTCTAGTATAATATTAAAGAGAAAAGTCAGGTAAAATACACCAGGGGCCCTAAAGAAAGCAGGCAGTTTAAATAGGAAAATTTGTGAAGTTTTTCTGAAAAAATACATCATACAATTTTTCTTTTTGCATTAAGATGCAATTCATGTGACAAAAAAAAAAATCTCCCTTTTTTTCCTATGTGGCAAATCTACTTCATTTCTGAGTATGGGCTTGTTAAGGATTTAAATTATCAGCAGTTTTGTATATATATATTTTTTTTAAGGAGTGACACCATGCGTTTCTTTTTATGATCACGCAAGGGAACCTCCTTTGCCTTTCATTACTCAAATGGACCATATGATTTGAGGTTGTGCAAGGCTTCAACATCAATATAATCTTTAAAAATATTTCAAAGAAGACTCTAAATCAACCCTATTTTTGAAGGAAATTATTTCACACCATTTGAAAGACATAAACTGCTACATATATTAACTATTGATTTTTTGTATATGATTAAACCTGTCATTTTAGATGCAATAAATATCATTTTTCACCCACCACAAAATGACAGTAAAAAGGACTGCAATAATTTCAGTGAAAATACTTAGGTGTGCCTTTATAATACAATTGTCAACATGACCATCGTAATACTATTCTGCCACAAATTCTGAAGCTGTCAGCATTCACAAGTGAAACATTAGGCCCTGTCACTAAGTGGCTCTAAGCACCTTTTTTTTGACACAATCTAATCCGCAGATTTTCCATATCTCTGTGAGCTTTTTTTCTTCTCATGGAATATTCTCTTAATGATGCTGATTGTGACTCCTGATCTGGCTTGTTTACCAGAAATGCATTTGTATTATTAATTTTCCTCTCAAAAGAATTGCATGCAAATTAATTTGCAAGTCTGAGATATTAAAGCTGAAATGATTACACGAAAGCCTTACTTTAAGTTTTGTATATCAGTAGCTGGAATATTTCAAAGCTAAATAAACTATCTCAACCTTGCCAGATAATCATGTCATGTCTAAATCCTTCTCTGAACAAGAAATTGTCAAGGATTTCTCATCTGTAGTTTTCTTCTTGTTCTACTTTCCTTCTACACTTCCCCCTCATTTTCTAAACCTGGGCCATAAATTTTAGTAAGATTTTAACACCACTTTTTAAATGAAGAAGCACAGAAAAGAAAAGAAAAAAAAAAAAAAAGGCATGTGATATTCTCCATAAAGGAGCCAAAAGCACATTAGCTTAAAGAAATATTAAACATTTCTTAGTGTTTTAGTACACCATGATGAGAAATTAGAAATTTCAAACTCTTTCTAAAAATAAATAAGGCATCTAATTCACTCTCTCAACTCTTTTCCCCCTTCTATCAGGTAGCTGTGGTGTTGGGGTTTTTTCAGTTACACAACTTAAAGAGCAAATGGCATGTGTTCCACTTCTCAATCAGTACAGTTACAGTAATTGCGCAGCAATTTCATAAGGAAAGATCATTTATGTGGTGTGATATTATAATGCAAATAATCACATTGAAAGTATTTTCACTCATAAAAGAAAGAAAGGAAATTAAATTATGGTGGAAATGCAGTACTCCTGAATATCAAGAGTAATGTCACTTCAGAAAATAATTTTGGCAAACAAAACACCCAGTTCTTCTAGGAAACCACCTGATCTTAAATGTCATTCTTTAGCCATAAGCAGAAGTCCAGCCCTTCAGTGCAGCTGCTATCAGAAGATATGATACTGCAAACACCTCAAAATCCAAGCTAAAGCTACAGCCAAGACTTCTGCAACAGGCCAACATGGCTGCTCAGATCTCTTCTCACCATGGGTAAAATTACAGACTTTACATTCTGTGAGAACTCATTTTTTGTCACTTCCTAAGGGGCTCCAATGAATGCATCTTCAAATACATATTCAGTGTTTTCTCCTGGAAGTCTTCCTAATGTATTTTGTATTTTTACCTGATGTATGTTTACAGAGAGATAGGACTTATAAGAAAGCCTAACAGTGACCTCAGCAGCTGCAGAGGAAATTATTTTCCCCAGATCTGTGATCACATTGTTACACAACAGCAATTTTGAAAAACAGGAAATCAGTTTGATTAATGTGAGCTGTCCTGAATTTTTTGGTCATTCATTCAACTCCATCCACTGCTCCTTACCTTTTGGAAATTATTCTGGTGTTTCTAATGGCTGAAAAGCTTTCCAAAGGTGTCTCACTCTCAACTCAATGCAAAAATACACTGACTTCCAGAGCAAGGCTCTGCCCTTTGCTTAAGCATGGATCAGCCATGGCTTTCAGACCAAATACTTTGATACCTTTCATGGCTCTTTTGTCAGTAAACAAATGTGAAAACTGTCATTGTCTATTCTTTCCAAGGTCTGGACAGAAAACAGAGCTCTGTTGAAGAGTAGGAAGATATTTGGGACAGGACCAGCTGTATTTTTTGTCTCTGTTCTCCCACAAACTGCACAAAACCCCACAGCACTGGGCTGCTGTGGTGCCCATTCATCTTCACTAAACAATCTGCTGACCTTTTTCTTGTGATCCTGCCTGACTTCATGCAAGCAAAACTCCACCTTATGCTTATCAGTCCCTCATGCTTCCTCCATGTCAACTACATATAATGTTGATATGTCATTATAATGCAAACAATTCCTTATTTAAAGCATGACATTTTTGTTAAAATTTCAATCATACCCTACAATTGTTTTTAAACTGTATACGTATTTTTAAGAGGTTGTCACAGTAACCAGTGCACATAGGTGTTTGTTTTTTTTAACTTGGAAATACAATCACAATAGTCCTTATTACATGTTACAGGAAAAAACTTTCACGTTTTTCGTTACTAAATATGTACATAAAATATGGGGCATGTACGTGTGTGTAAAGGTTAGGCCACATGCATACACCCCAAATATGGCATGATAAATACATCATACCGTGTAGCCTTTAAACAAAGTATCGACATTCACACCACACGTACATTCACACCACCAGTACATCACAGATTATAGCAAATATACAGATTTACATACAGTAGTTACTATGACAACATCTAAAATTAATTTAGCCATATGAGCCAGGAAAACACTTGGACTCCTATAGAAAGAACTACTCTTTTGACATTTTATGTTTAAATTAGGCATATACAATCATTTCTGCACTCCTAATTATGAAAGTTTCTCCAAAGCAGTATCAGCAAAATATGAAAGTAAACTTCTAGAATTTAGTAATTGTTCCAAAGTATTAATATTTTTTAAGATTGGAATACTTGTTTAGTTTTAGTTTAGACTTTTATAGAAAAATCACAGAACTTTACTAAAAACACAGCTGAAATAAATTAATATCTATGGATAATTCAGTACAAGCCCTGACTGAGGTAGACACAGTGATGAAAATACAAATCCCAAAGTACCAGTATGAATGCTAATTAATAGTGTGAATGAAAAATCTGATGTCTCTTTCCTACCCTGTTTTTTATCCTATTTTTTATATGTCAGCAGCATATCATTATATTCTAGCTTGTTCCATTTGTTTCATGAGAATGCTCCAGCACTAAGAATATGCATATGCACCATTCTAAACTGCAGCTAGTGATGTTTTCCTCCTGCCCAACTCAAAAAAAAAAAAAAAAAAAAAAACACCCTAAACACAAAAAAACACCCCAAAAAGACCCCAAACAAACAAACAAACAAACAAAAAAACCAAAACAATGAAACAAACAAAAAAAACCCACCGAAAACCACAATTCAACAATTCACTAAAAGGTTTTGTATTCAGGACCATACTTAAGCACATCCCTTTTAGAGCAAGAATTCCAATATCATTCCAGTAGCATCAAAGCCTTTTGTATAGTCATATCCTAGTGTTTCATTTTACAACCTCAGCACTGCGTGTGTCATATCCTTTATGCCAAATCCTGCATAATCCCAAACTGTTTCAATTCCACTGATTCCAAGAGAGGTAGATTGATAAGTACCAGCCCAGATCAGACTTTTTGTCTTCAGGGGTTAGAAAATGTATTAAGACTTTAAGACTATAAGTCTCTCTAGTCCAAATGGGAGAAAGAGCCAAGCACAGGAGGGAAGAGAGCAAGTTAAAAATGTGTTCCCTGGACACAATGCAAACAAGGCAGTCATCAATAGATGAATAATTTGGGTTTTAACATATGACATCTATTTCCAGTGAGTCAGAGTTTGGTTTTTTGTCTTTCTTTTTACGATGAAAGTATTTTTCCCTTTAAAAAAGGTAAAAGGGGATAGAATTGTTAAATAGAATATTTCTATTTCAAACTTGTACTAAATAAGATTTAGTCACCAGTGCAGTCATGATACTTTGTTTTCCACAGGTTTCAACAGTGAATCACACTCTAATTGTTCCCAGGAGCACACTGAATATTTTCCAAGTTTTGATTTATTCTCACTGGTAACTGCTATAATTTATGATAGATTCCATTTTGTCTATCCATGCTTATAAAACAAGCTCATGTAAGCAAAAAACATCTAACAAGACAGAACATCGCAGTGGGAAAACGATTTGGAAAAGACATTTAGGTACTTTATAATGGCTAAACTTTGTGAAGGATGAAACATTATGACAAGAAGAAAAAGAAAAATACAGGTATTGCAGTTACTATTCAAGTCCTCGTTTTTGTCTTATTGTAATACAGTCTAGTGACACCAGGTAGTGGAAATGTTCTTCAACTTGAAAGCCCAACTTTCTTCAAACAAGGCAGCAGTAAAACACCTTCACAGCAGAAGGTACATTCACACTGAGCTTGTCAATCAACACGAGCTAGGACAAGAGGTCTTTAATGCAGCAGTTACCAAAAGAAAACAAGAAGTATAGGATTTTCTTTAAATCAGGCAGATGCATAGGGAGATAGGAAACGCAGAAAGTAAGACAAAGCTTCAGATGAAAGAATAACCATTATTATGCTCCATATGGATTGTCTTGATTCTGCCAATGCATGAGTGCCTTAAATCTCTACCTCAACACCACGTGTCAGATCTTCATGTGATTCGTTCGACTTGCACACAGGAAAGCACACCTCCATCAATGACTGAAATGGAGGCTCTCTGACAGCAATTCACCCCATACAGCTCACCCTTCTTTTGCAGTGTACTTGACATACTATATTACACCACAGGTTGCCATCAACATCTGTCTCTATTCTATGTGCTAACACAATGCTAATAATCATAGAACCATAGCATTGCTTATGTCAGGAGAGACCTCTAAATCTTTGAGTCCAACAAGGTTAACCTGGGGTTAAAACAGAGTTTAGACAAATACCTGTTCCACACCTGTGAGCAGATTTCCCTGGCTAATGGCCAAAGGATAGAAGAGTTATCTACTTAAAATACAAGATTCTTTCTGACACCCTCCAGGAAATGCCACCTGTCAGTTCACTTTTGGTTCTGACTTACCACGGTATTAAACAGCCAACTGAACAAGGCCTTGAAAGGAGCTCCAAAAATGGAAGAAAATTGGCAGAGCAACATAATCTGTCCGCCAGGTCCCTGGGCTGCAGAGATAAGGTGAGGAACAAATCCAAGTGCACAAGTTGATCTGTCTGTGCAGGAAGAATCTCCCCACCCAAAACTGCAGTTAGCACAATGTCCAACACTAAGTAACTAAAAGCAGCTGGCTACTTGTCCAGTTCCAAAGGAGCAGGAAGAGAAGGGGCAGTCCCATACACAAAAAAACCCAGACACGTTCCCCCAGTGTAGGGAAAGAAAATCTAACAGATGAAAGAAATTTTTCCACACTTTCTTTCATGAGTATCAGTTACCCTTCTCAGCCATCCAGAAAGCAAGAAATCAAGAAGAGTTATGCTCAAGCTTTGGCATTTCTTTGTGTCCTGAATCATTATGAAATTATGATCTCAAAACACATACAAGAAAGAAAAAGGACACTCAGAAAAGGGAAATCATCTGGGATAGAAGTCCATGATTTAATGTTTGAAACATTTTGGACTAGATTTAGCCTCTTTCTGCCATCATTTCTCTTGTAAAATTCAGATTTCAGTATGCCAGAGGGAGATCTACTCTGTCTTCAGCAGCCTGAGGACAGTTTTTTCATTGTTTTCCTGTGAATCAGTGATGCCCCACAGATCAAGTCCCACAGGAAAAGCAGTCAGTCCTAGGAGGTCAATTTTTTTTAAACTTTGAGGCAAATAAATGGTCTTTGATTTTTAACAGGATAAAGACGAGATCAGAACATCCAGTCAGCACGCAGGTGTAAATCTCAGCTCCAGTTCATATACAGAGATCATAGATTTTTTGCCTCTGCCCTCAATTTCCCTGGAATAAATTAAAATATTTTCTGACAACAACATTCACTTGAGTAATTGGTGTGAAAAACACATTCAGGAATGAAACAGTGGGGTTTAAAATGAGATGTTCTGACAGTCTGCAGAAAAGAGACAAAAAACTATCTTAATCTCCATAAGATAAAAACAAACATTAGGAGAACAGCAAATGAATTGCATGGGTTTCTATTTGTAAAAACACATAAAAACTGGGTAAGACTTTCCTAGCTCTTGTAAATAAGTTATGGCTCTCATTTGTACATATATGTACATAAGTATGTAGATACACATTAAATATAGATGTGTACTTCACATATACACAGAGTATCTCTCTTCCTAAAAAAAGAAATAATACTTTAAAACGTTTTGTGTCTAAGAGATAAGAGAGAAAAATGTTTTTAATATTCAGTCATTCATCCTGACACAAACATTGCCAGAACACCTGGCAGACTACAACAAGCACTGTATGATCAAGTAGTAATAATGAAGCCAGGTGTTAGAGACCCTGCTGCAAGACACTATTAGCCTGTATGGAAAACACCATTCTTAACAGCCGCCTTTTTCTTTTTTTCCTTTTTTTTTTTTTTTAAGTTGTTAGAAAGTACCTTGTCAACAAAGAAATTGATTCTGATTATAAATAAAACATTAGAACCTAAAGGAGTATTTTTCAAAAGTGCATTTAGATGACAAGTTGAACTTTGTATTTCCATCTGTTTCATTGCACTTAGAATTTATTTTCTGTAGAAACTATATCTATCAATTGATCACTGACAGTACTGTCAGGGAAAGACACAGACTCACACCTACGTGTGTCTTTCAAGTTCATTGACCTGCATCTAAATTATCGTAGTTATTTTTATTATAACCACCTTGGTGATTTTTTTTTTTAAATTTGCTTTTAGAATTTTAATCACACTGTTCAGCTATACTTTATTACACTGAAAATAAAAGAGTACCTCTGGCAAATGGACTTGCAAGCTCACAATTACCAGCATTGTTTATTTTCTTCTGTTCTCACCCAAGAAGTTATAGTAAGTGATGTATTAGTAGGAATTTTACGAAGGGTATCTTCAAAGGCCCTACACAGAAAAGTTATCTAGAATACATCAGTATTTGTTTCAGGATTGGGGAGGGGAGGGGTGGAACAACAAAAAAGATTCATTGTATCCCTTTTATTTGTAAAACCTATTTGGAGCAAACATTTCAGAAACATCAATCATAATTTTACAACAATACATCTGAACTCAGACCAATAAATATTATGGCTGGATAGCCTAGAGTGATTTCTCCAATCAAAGCTGTTTTGGTTTTCTTTTCTATCTTATGACAGAAATCTGTGGCATAACAGAAGGAGGAAGTCAATCACAACACTAATAACAAGAGAAAAGAAAATCAAAAAGTGAAGGATGAGGGAGAAGACTCATTCAATAACCCTCCAAATGGATATGGTGCTCCAGGAAGAAGAGAACACCAGAACAAGAGAGGAAGCATTGGCTATTTAGAATCAAGTGGATTACTATATATTATTCAGCAATATAATAATACTATCTTAGTCCAAGAATTTTTCTAAATAAGGAAAAAATTCACCCCTAATTGTGTTTGCTGGTATATAAAAATTTGACCCGAACACATGGGACTTCTTAAGTTTTCTGACAAAAATATGAAAGCTTCAGTTCACATCAATCTAAAACAAAAGTCCTTCCAATTTTTATTTCAGTGAGAAAAAAGTGTTTCAGATCAGATTACTTATTTGACTTGAAATGTAACATTTCATACTAGACATCTGTACTAAGAGCAAAGGAAATAGAAGAATAAATTCACATTAGTGCTAGAAGAATGAGAGACCATCTCCTCTCTGTTCATCAAAAGATATAAGGCAGGTTGCTCTCAATTTCTTAGCTTGCAGCTTTAACTGAAAGCTGTTCTGCCTTGATTGAAAGTGTGATCTTATGGAACAACAGAAGAAAAACAGAACATCATTGTAGATCACATTTTATCCTTCCTAAATGTGGAGCCATGAGAGAATCACACACTGTTATTTTAGGTAGCTTCTTCTCATGCTGCAACAAAAAAAATACTGATTTTTAAGTGGCTCAGAGGATTTGTGTCAGATTCTTTGTAAACTAACTTGCATACGGTTTTGTCAGTATTTTTTATTGGCTCCTAGCTCGGGAGAGAAGGACAATAAGAACTTTTATTCCAATTCCTTTTCAAGTAGAATGATTAACAAAAACTTGTTAAGAAAGAGAATTGCAAGTAATTATGTATGTGCCTTTCTGTGACTCAACTGTGAATCATTTTTCAATCAAGTTACTGGTAAACTGCATGATGAAGATGGCACAAACTGTAGTGCAAAAGCAATACATAGATTACGCTTCCAAAGACATTGTATTCAATACTCAAGGACTGAAATAAAATCAGTGCACTATACCAACCATATTTCCAAAGAGCTGACAAAATGAAAATTTATTTATTCACACTGCTGGCATGATTCATCTCTCCAAATATATGAAGCTTCAAGTGTTTTATAAAACAAACCAATGGATTCTCATGATCACAAAAAGCTTTGAATTCCGTCATCAAGCAGAGTACTTCAGAGCAGTCATCTTCCTCAGGGCTCTAGACTTGGAGGAACATATTCTCGTTATATTATATGCATCTTTTATATAGTCTTGTACAAAATCCACAGTGAAACAAATGAGGGGTTGTGTAATTTCACAATATATCTAGAATGATTAAAGTTTGTATACTGAGAAAACATTTATTTAGTTGATCCAACTACATCCAAAGTAAATCCAACATGTTTTCTGCACTGTAGATTGTTGAGATCCCAATGGTACTGTATTACAAACAGTCCAATCAAAATATTTCAGGTTATCCTAATAAGTATCCTAATAACCAATCTGCTTACTATTTTCTTCTGCTGAAAGCCACTGAAGTTCAATCATTGCAAGTGCTTTAAAAACCTTGCTGATTTATTTCTCAGCTGGGAAACTCGATAAAGTGACTTACAACTTGACATCTAACACATCATGCAGCCAAGAAACTAAACTCCTGACAACCATTCATTTCAGTCCTGAAGGTCTAATTTGTACAGTATCTGCTGTGGAACACTGTGCTTCTGGGCTTACTATTTCATTTTAAAATAAATAAATAAAAAGGCATAAAAACCAGTATGTATATAATCGGCAGGACAGTACCGGCTTGGGGCATTGACCACCTCTCTAGAAACACTGTTCTAGTGTTTGACCACTCTGCTAGTAAAGGAATCCTTCTTCATGTCCATTCTGAACCTCCTCTAGCACCACTTTGTACCATTCCCATGCATCTTCTCCCTGAATCCCAAGGAGGAGGAATCAGCACCTTCCCCTCCTCAGGAATCTGTAGAGACCAATGAGGCTGCACCCCAGCCTCTGACCCTCCAAACTAGACAATCCCAAAGTCCTCAGCTGTTTCTCTTAGGATATTCCTTCCAGCCCTGTCACCAGCTTTGTTGCCCTCCTCTGGATGCATTCAAGGACCTTTACATCCTTTTTCAATGGTGGGACCCAGAGTTGCACACAGTGTCCATGGAGAGGCCACACCAATGCTGATTACAGTGGGATGATCACCTCTGACTGGTTGGTGATGCTGTGGCTGTTGCACCCCAGGATGGGGTTTGCCCTCTGGGCTGACAGGGCTCACTGCCAACCACCAACCCCAGATCCTCTTCTGCAGGGCTGCTCTCCAGCCACTCATCTCCCAGTTTCTACTTGTGCCCCATATAACTCTGTCCCAGGTGTGGAATCCAGCATTTGGATGTAATAAATTTCATCCCATTAATCATTGTCCAGTGCTCCAATCTAACTATATTCCTCTGCAAGGCATTTTGTCCCTCAAGAGAGTAAATAGAACCTCACAATCTGGTGTCATCAGCAAATAACTAATGGTGCTTTCAACTCCTTCATCCAGATTGTTGATAAATGTATTAAACAGAATTGGCCCTAGAATTCAACCCTGTGAAATACATACATTCCTATGTGCATGTGAATATGAATTCATATATTTATATGAATATGTATTAGGATATCAAATATAGGAAATTGAATTCATATCTTCATTTTCCAATATATGAAAAAAATGCAGATATCAATTAAGTTTATATTCTAATGCTTACATCCTGGTCAGTCACTTTCACACCTAAAGCTCCTTCTATCATTATACAGAAGCTATGAGTATTTGTTTTTATTCTTTCTAATGTCTGTCAAACTCAGCCTAAAGACTGAGCAAAATAAGTGTTTTCCTGGTTAGAATTCAGGTGAAAACTATTTGGACTGTTCAAAATCTAACTTGTCTGCCTATATCCAACTCTGTACTCCATGACATAAAACTACTGAAAGAAAAAGTTCTGTGCAGAAAAAACTGTGCAGACTCTGGAGTAAGGTGCAGATACCCAATTCATGATCTTGTGAAGTTTCATTGGTTGATATCCAATAAAATATTTTTCTATTCTTGGATCCTAATTTTTAATAGCCTTAAATAATGATATTAATTATTAATTAATAATTATCTTAAGTAATTATTTTATAACCACTATTAATAACCTTAATTTTTAATAACACATCTGAAATTTACACTTGAGATTTCAAACAGAAGGTAAATTTACTGTTTTAATTTACTCTGGATCTGTTTCAACTTAGTAACAATCTGTTAGCAAGAAACAAGTATTTGAAGACACCTTATAAAAGACTTACAATGTAATATGCTCATTATGTGGTAGACAGAAGAAAAAGCATATGTATGCATTTACACAAAAACCAAACACAAGCATTGCTTCACTGGGACATGGAATACATCAAACTCCCATGCATTCTAGCATTGCTCCAGGGAAAAAATAAGAATTTAATGTCCAGATCCAGGAAGGTAATAAATATCCTTTCAGACAGATGGAAATAATCTTTCTGCTCTCATGAGCTTCTGGACAACATTGGGATTACTTTTCTAATTTAGGACCAATTTGTCACGATTTTTCACAATTGTCCCAAACAAGGAATATCAAATAATAATAATATTAATAATAATATTATTATTGTATTATTTTCTCTGTAAGACATATTTTTCATTCTTATAGCAAAAATCTTCTCTTCAAAGTCCCCTATCACTGTTAACTGAGCTGAAAAACCAGGAGAAAAAACCTTGCTTTAAGTCAGAGTACAGTTGGCAATTTTTTGGATGAAATTATGAGTTAATAAAAAATGGTTTCAGGTTATATTAAATACCTCATCTGATTCAAAATCAAAACCTTCCAACTTTTTTTTTTACTCTTCAATCCAGGTAACTAAATGTAGGTGGTGGGGGAAAGCTTCCTTTTCCTGATTATGTATTCCCTGCTTATGGCTTTGATAGCCCTATTTAAAATCACAAGAACAGTTCACTGGTTTTCAGACAGAGGTATCTGCTAAATTCTACACAAATTCATAAACATATGTAGTGAATCCAAAATAATATCTTTGGACAACTAAACCATTTGTTTAAGGAATTATATAGTCAGCCCTAGTCTTGATTAGTGCATCAATGTTTCCTCCAGCAGTCTTGCTTTTACCTCTTAAAATGATAAAATCCAGATCCAAGTCTGGTTTCTGATTATTAGAGATACATTTTCTACCTTTTTTTTTCATCTCTTTCTCTTTCTTCTATCAGATTAAATGATTAAATGCTAACTTTTTTTTTTTTTCTTTTTTTTTTTCATTTATGGCTCTTCATATATTATCATTTCCTATTTAATGCTGAAGGAAAAATACCTGTTTCACATCGTCAAGTGATGGTTTTTTTCTTCATCCACTGCTTTAAACTAGAAACATGCACCTTTGTCACCCTAGTATGCTCAACTTTCAAATTACTACTTGAACTCTGCTTTAATACCTAAAACAGGAAGTTACTTGATAAACTCATCTGCTGAGCCACAAACTGATCCTTAAATGTATCTTACAAGGAACATTACTTTCAAGTGTTGTTCCCTTTATTCCTATAGAATAGCTTCCTGCAAAGAAGGTCCAAGGGGAGTTAATTTCTCTAGATTTCATAAAAAAACATATGTGAAGTACACTGATAGAAGGACAACATAGAACCTTGCCCTTAAGTAGAGGTGTAGAGAGGCCGATCAAATAATAAAAGTGAAACATTTTTCACCACCTATCAGGAGGGACACCTCTGGGGAGAAGACTAATGCACCATATTTTTAAAATAAAATGCAATTTGTTGTTTCTGGCTTGCACTGCTAGAAATATAAATAATACACTATTATATATTCCATTTTAACAGGAAAAAATATTTCTTTCATGGTCACTTCGTGGCCAAAAAAAAAGCCCAAGGGACTTTTCTGAGGATGTACAAGTTTAATGCCTAAAGAGATTTAAAATCTAAAGATATTTTGCCTGGGAAAAGATATTAGGACACACAGCCATACCTCTAGAGACCTTTAAAAAGAATCAGAGATGCTGATAAACCTGTGCATAAAAAGGAAAATTTTGTGTGCGACAGCTTAACCTGAGAAAGATATTATAACAACAGGGTAAAGGTAGATTACAGCGAGACTGAGAACTGTCGTCCAAGACAATCAGGAATAGGAAGGTTTTCTGCAATGGCAAAATCATACAGACACAAGCTTACTTTTGCTCACAATAAAGCATTTTCAGTATTATAAAGAGCCAATCAAGCAACCTAGAGTTCATGCTCTTCAGTACTACAACAATAAGAAAAAAAAAAAAAAAAATATATATATATATATGTTTCCAGAGAAGATTTTGCCTCCTCTTACAAATGTAGGGAGCCAGACTCATTCATATGGAACAGGTACCCACGCAAGCTCCATGTCAAGCACAGAGGAGGCAGTTTTATTCTTTCAACCCCGCTGGATGAAGTTCCATGCCTTTATTTAAAGGAAGTCCAGGTCAGCTAAAACCAACTATGACTCAACTGCCATGGCCAGCTGGGGTCTGACGTGCAATTCTCTTCTGTCAGTCATTACTTCTGAGAACAGAAATTTTGTTTTTTTTCCAAATGCTGCCAAGTAAAAAAGTTTATGCTGATACCACAAAAATAAAAATGAAAAAAAAAATCTATGGCAAAATAGGCAAGGTGGATCTCTGTAGTTTCCTACTTCCTCCTTCCCTCTTGAGTTAAGGTTGTCTTAGTAAATGTCAATACAGAATATAATTTTCTTTCATTATTAGTTTGGCACAGGTTTCACTAACTTTAGACATCTAAAATATATGTACTCAACTGTTAGCATGGGTCCCTTCCATTTCCAAGGATGGTCCACATAGCTTTTTAATCAACAGCTTATTACTAATTGCATAGCTTATTAAAAGAACAGTTTCCAGCAGTGAGCCCCTTCTTAGTAGCCATAGGTTTCATGTTTTGCCCAGAAATAGACTTTTAGATACTTTTTCACAAGTGCCCATTTTTCTCACCCTAAGGGACTCCCAGGAAATGCTATCAAAACAATAAAATTACTATAGAAAAAATTAGCAGTCTCAGACATGCAGACCACAGATTCACAAAGATAATATTCACATTCATCATCCAACACTTTCTTCTTAGACTGTCAGAATAGTTTGGTTTGGAATGGACTTTTAAAGGTCTTCTAATCAAGTGATCTGTGCAATGATCTGGTACTACCAAAACTGTCTGTGGGAATTTGTCATTTCAGAGAGAGTCAGAACAATTTCTTCCCTGCTGTACAATGTATTATTTTTGGGGCCTATTGCACTTTATTACAGCGGTTATCTAATACCAGAATCAATACTGCTGCCACTGACACTTATACTTCAGATCTGCTGCACACCAGAGAATGGGGAGGTTGAAGTTCTGCATGGTCAAACTATTTTTTTTCCATTCAAATATAAACATAGTAACTAATAAAATTACATCAGCCCATGCTCCCCTTCACGAGACACTGCAATTTGCTATGTTGTGTAGCATGGGTCTCTGCAAGGTTTAGTTGAGCAGAATGCATGACCCTGAATGATGGCTGAAGAACAGCCCATTTGGCTTGCTCAGGGAGTGACACTGCAGATCTTGAGAAACTTAAACTTTTCCCTATCCTTGAGATTTTAATTATCAGTGAGCTTCTCTAAGGTAACTTCATCACTTCTGCATAAATTTCTTGAGGCAAAAACTAACATAGTCCATAGCTATGTTCCCTGGTGGTTGTGACAGTAATAATCATCCACTGGGGATATCCTCTACATGCCAGAGCTCCTGGGCTTGGTTTGAAAGCCTCCCACTGAGAGATGAAAAAAGACAGAAGTGAATAGTTCTGGCAGAGTGTTCCTTACAATAAGGTAACTTACTAATATTTAGATCATGATATTGCAGTGTACATGTAATTAAAACTCTCGCTCGATTTTCCTGCTTGCCTCTTGCAATAACAAGCTGGCTTCAAAGTAGACTGCCAGCCATTTTTGCCAACTGCTCCTGTAAACTTCAGTTCAGCTCATCATACTTTTAATCAAGGAAGATAATAGGAAAGATAACTGTGATCTGAATGAATTTTCATACCCTTAAACCCCAGATGAGAACAGAGACAGTTTTTAGAAAAGCTGCCCCCAGGGAAGAAAAACAATGAGGAAGGACACCTTAGTGACTAAATATTATTGAGCTAGCATCTGTTACCAAATTAATTACCAGCCTTGGCAGATAAAGGAGAGAAATCAGTGAGAGGGTCAGTGAGTTACCATTGGCAAAAGAAAGTCTTGCAATATATAAGGACAGACAATCTTGATGAAAGCAGAAACATCAGTTAGACACCTCAAGGAAGAAATGGAGACAAAAATGCTTGGAACAATTCAATACTCCAGTGAACAAAGTAATTTTTGTAATATTGCTGTGGACTACAACAAGGAGTCCTTTTCTAACCAAGTCTACTTTTTTCTAATGAACATTTATTCTTCCCCACAGGATTTCTCTGCTCTCACTTTCTCCTTTTCTCAGAAGTCTTTTCAGAAGCGCTGCAGGAAACAACACTGAAGTCTATTTAAAACAAACTTTGATACTGCAAAGTTTGTATTACTACAATATTCACTGCTAGCACAGACCATTTAGTGAAAAATTAACAAACTCTCCTCCAAGATCAATCTGTTGAACTGAATTTTCTCTACAGGGGTTTATGATATTCTTCAGTTACAATAAGGCTGTTTGGTATTTCTGAAAATACCTAGGAGGTCCATTAATTACCACTAATTTTATCAGTGATTCTAAATAATTTATTATTCCAAAAACATTTCAGCTGCTAAAAGACCAATAAAATAATTTTTGACTCATGTCTAGCTTGCTAAAAAACTAATCTTATATTCTTCGTCCTGAAAATTTACTGAAATTTTAATGAACAATAAATACAATTTGGGAAAACTGGCATCTAAAAATCTGGGATCTAAAATCCATAGAGAAAAATAGCTAAAGAACAGAACTATTCTACGCACTGAGAGACTGCAAGAGTACAGGCAATTTGTAAAAATCCTAAGTGTAGTTAGATTTATGTTTTAGTAGCAAACAACAGAAACAAATAGGGTAACACAAACCATCAGCTATTATTAAATTATTTTTAAAAAGCAAGAGTTACTAATATGCAATATAGCACTGGTAAAAATCAAAGTGATTTAATTCATGAGAAAGACGGGTCAAGGATTTGAGTGAGGATTTGGCCTGCAGCAAAAGAAATTTAGCGTTTAGCGCAAGCAATTATCTCAAGCTCAGAAGCTTTATTATCCAATTACTGGATAGTGAATTTTTCTACACCTCTCCAAACATGGAGCAGATGTTCCAGCACCAGAAACTGCGTGAATTAGTAATGAAACACAACTCATGACATATTGTACCCAAGGGCACAGAAAGCTTTTGATTAAGCAAGTATTTTCATCGCAGCTGTGCAGCAGGCAGACTAAAAGAGTCTTCACCGAGTCACACAAAGGTATCTTAATTTGTTGTGGTTTAGAGGAAGTCAATAACTGAGGAGTAAACTAAATTTCAAGGAAGCTGTTACGGACAAAAAAACTTCCAAAAAACAACAAACTTTTCAGTTTAGGTGTAGTCCAAAATTTGTTGCTAAAAATAATTTTAAGGGAATTCATTTTTAAGAAAAAATATTACTGTATCACTCCAGTTATAGTCAGTCATTTGTCTGAGGTGAAACAGAGTATGGACCATTTGTTAATCCCATGTAGTTTTTAGCTGGATCTTTTCGAAATGGATAAGACAAACTTGCAAACCCAGCCTGCCTAACAAAAATGTGTTCCAAAATCAGTATTTACTAATATTGACCAAGGAATGGTGTTACAAATTGACTATTCTAATGCTAGATATTGTCAAATGGGTAATCTCAAATTCTTTCAGGCCACAAACAGCTAATAATCAAGATATACTCCTAATTTCAATTCACCTGATCAAAATAGAAATTGTTGTTCCCGGATTACACACTGGCCATGAATACAAGTACTTCTTTCAAGGTGCATGAATGTTCAATGATTAATAAAAATATGAAACAGATTTCAGTGCTTCTGACCTTCCCTGCTTACAAAGGCTATTTCTGATTTACACATACTTTTCAAAATCTGTAATTAAAAGGTTTCAGGGGCCTGAAGGAGCTCATGGGAAGTTACCACATTCCTATTAAGAGCAGATTGGTGGAAAAGAAGAAGCCAGGAAGACAAAGGAGCTATAAATGCACAGAAGTCACGAACATTGGCTGCACCACTATTCCTAAGTCATACCTACAGTGTTTCATCAAGAGAGACGATGCCCATGATCAAAAATGTTCCATCACCATTTAGCAACCTTATAATCTTAACAAACATCAAATCACTAAATACATCATGAAAACAAAGATCATATTCAGAGGCAATGCCTAATGTGACTCTTAAGAAGCATTTTGTGCATTGAATTACTCTTTTTATGTTTTTCCTTTCCAATCTACTCTGATAGAAGCTGTTAAAGTAATGGCAAACGTGTTGGCATATAGAAGGATTCTTGGCAAGGAAGAATGTACATGTTTTATATCTATCTTACTTCCTCTTGCATTTAGATCACGATTTTAAAATTTATCTCATTCCTTTCTTTTATGTTTAGGGACATTAATGCCATCCTGCCAGTGCTTTACAAATAAACCCAGTGTCATTCAATAACATCTGTAAACAATCTTTAATAAAGGTCTAGAACTCAAGTGGATAGCAAGGAGATAATAAAATGCGTAATGCCACTTACTGGTCACATAATACGACAGTTTATTTTAGCTGACCTAAGCACTGACATGGCACAGCTAATAATTCCCTGCATCCTTAGTCATCATTTTAGAATTTATAACACTATCAAAGTTGCTTTTAGTATCTTCTAAGACTCCACAAGAGCAAACTGCCTTTGCCTTTTCCTTATAAGCATATATAAAGCTCAAGCAAACATCATAGGCTTAGAAAATGGTTTTAAATTTAAAATCAGACTTCACCATAAATATGTATTTCAGTTTTTCAAAAGCCCTTATAGACTCTTTCTCTCTGGGGATGTTGGTCAACAGTTGGCTGAATATGAACCAGTGGTGTGCCCAGGTGGCCAAGAAAGCCAGTGGCATCCTGGCTTGTATCAGAAATAGTGTCGACAGCAGGACCAGGGCAGTGATCATTCCCCAGTACTCAGCACTGTTGAACTCAAATCCCGTGTTCAGTTTTGGATCCCTGACTACAAGAAAGACATTGAGGTACTGGAATGTGTTCCAAATAAGGGCAGTTAGGCTGGCAAAGGCTCTAGAGCACAAATCATATGAGGAGTGGCTGAAGGAACTGGGACTGTTTAGCCCGGAGAAAAGGAGGCTGAGGAGGACCTGACTGCTCTCTACAACTGCCTGAAAGGAGGCTTGAGCAAGGTGGGAGTCGGTCTCGTTTCCCAAGTAATAAGCTATAGAACAATAGGAAACCGTTTCAAGTTGCACCAGGAGAGGTTTAGTTTGCATATTAGGAAGAATTTCTTCATAGAAGGTGTTGCCAAGCGTTGGAGCAGGCTGCCCAGGGAAGTGATAGAGTACCCACCTGTTAAGTTCTCTGATTTTTATTTTGCCTCTGTCTCGCGAGTTCTTTGAGTTTGGATTAAAACACATGAGACACCAGGGTTCTTCTTCTAATTGATGTTTATTATTTCTTATCTATATCACAGCTGTATGGGACGTGTCTCTTAAGTAAACAAGGTGGAAAATGGCCCTCGAGTTCTAACTTCCAAGGTCTTTTATAGCCCAATATAGCCAATTATGGAATGAAAACAAATTTATTTTTACTTTTAATCCAATAACTAGTCATTTATGATTCGCACTGTGGGTTTTTTGAACCAATACCAGAACAATACCTGAACACCCAGATTTTTGCAGAAGAAGGAGGAAAGGAGAAGAACAAACCCACACCCAAAATCCTCCATCTTGTTACTAAATCCCATAAACCTAATTTTTCTACATCTCTACATATTCCACCCAGTGACATAACTTTAATTACACAGCAACAATCTCAGTGCTATTACACAATCTGGGAAGCCTTTCCCAAGGCCTCAGGTGAAATGCAGTGTGCTTTTGAAAATCATTGCCTGTCAACACTGAAAGACTGAAATTCTCTGAACCCAGGGTTCCAACACCCGTCTCTGAAGGCATTTAAAAGACATGTAGATGTGGTACTTAGGGACATGGTTCAATGGTGGGCTAACAGTTGGACTCAAGGGTCTAAGAGGTCTTTTCCAGCCTAAATGATTCTATAACTCTATAGCATTGCATGCTTGTGCTACGCATAGGAAAATGAGAAAAAACACGACTTAAGCATCTCCAATTCATTTTGCCTGAATTGCATATATCCCACACCCAGAAGACTTACTAGCAAAGACATTGAAATGATAGATAATTAACATGCTTGCCATCAAAGGCATCTCTGTATGACTAAGATTCATGATAATTTGATTGAATACACAAGCAAGTAGGGGGTAGTATTACAGGGGCAAGGGAACATATCCTTCAAAACTCATTTTGATAGGCTGAAGAGCTGCTCAGTGGATGTCACAAATTGCCTGGGCCTTTATAATGCCTTCCACAGAAAAGGATCATCATGATTTAAGTACAGTCAGATGTTTTCTAGGGAATTTGAAAGTGGAAACAGTACGTTACAAGTATGTCTTGGAGTGATTTTATGATAATACTGTATTCCCCTATTGTCTCCTCTATGCCCAGAAATGAGTCCCACAGCTTTAAGCCAGGTCTGAGGAAAGGGGGGGGAAGACGGGCGAATATTTCAGCACGGTTTGTGTTCAAGCACTCACACACACTCCCCCATATTGCTCGGCTTGCAGTGGCAGAGAGCTTCATCTCTGCTTTTAGCTAGCCTGTTAGCTGAGGCAAAAAGTTTTCCCAGGACTTCATACAGAAATCCTCTGGTACCTGTGGCTTCTTTTTGGAACTGTTCGGCTTAGCTGTGATCCGAGAACCAGATTATCAGACACTGTGGACGGGCGGGGATGCCGCATCCCGGCCCAGACCTCAGGAGAAGGCTGAGCCAGCTACAGGAAAGAACTCTGAATCCACTAGTTTTCTCCACAGCGAGGAGGTTTATTATCTAACCCTACTCATTTTTTTCTGTGCCCTGCCAGCACTTTGTTTGTTAAATAAGTAGTTTTATTCACTTTCCTCCAAGAAATTCCTTTCATATCAGAAGGGGAGGGAGTGACGAAACCTGTCTTTAGAGGAGACGTTCATTCCAGAGCGTTTTCCTCCTAAACTTGTCTCAAATCAAGACAAGGTTTTACGGGAGAAATATTTTTCCTGAAGAGTCAACACTGTGTCACATTCTGTAGTTCTCTCTGGAAACTTGCTGAATCTTAGAAAAGGAAAAAAAAATCAGATGAATAGAACATCAGCAAATTTTCTGAAAGCTCTCATTCATGATTTGTTCAAGGAATGAACTAAGGGTTGAACTGAAGGATTTAACCTCAAAGTAATGTGTCACATATTTCTGCACAGATAAAGAACTGTTAATACACATGCCAACACCATGAAGAATTCCAAGATATACTAGGCATGGAAGAAAATATCTTTCAAGACCTATTAGTGATTTGGGGTACTTCAGTTTCTAGAAACTGCACATATGTCAGCTAGAAATAAAATGGTGTTTAGAAAAGTTGTGGCACACAATTTCTCGGCCACATGATTTTCCTTTAATGAACAATTCACATCAAAATAATATTTGTTAAATAATTCAGATGGATATGAAGGTAAAAATTAATATCTGAAGTGTAAGATTCCTTACAGACTTTATCAGAAACATGTCAATCCCGTGTTCTGGCCATGGTTTCATAGGCTTAGCTGGCAATGACCGAAAAAGTAGGGCAATAGAAATAATGCCCATACCTGATATCTGGTGCTCAGACATATCTCCAAAACACTTAGGGCAGTACTTGGGGATGCCAGAAACATTAGTTCAGAGAAATTCTGATGTTGGGTTGTCAAGACCGACAGAGGAGTTCTATAACCACTACCTGAACTACCTACAGTTGATTGGGAGACAGGCACTCCTTTCAGCACAGACCACTAGAATAAACTTGTTAAAATGGTTTTAACATACAGTGGCTGAAAGATAGGAGTGATCTCACCCCCAGGCTACAGAACTGTTCTCCTATCAAGGAAAATATTAAAGATTAAAAAAAACCACAAAGTTTCAAAATATTTTTAAGGTTCTCTTTTGAACTAAAGAAAAGTTTTCTAAAATCTTTCACATAAGCAGCTAAATTGAAATTAAATTAAATATTCCAATATAGCTTGGTCAATATTTTTGATGGGAAACTTTTTAGATAGCTGCGTGAAGTTTGAAGGTTGACTTTGTAAATATTTTCTTAGAGCTAATATGGAATGCCCTGTAAATGCGAATTTCGAAATAACGTAGATGCACATGATGGGTTAACCTTGTCTGGATGCCAGGTGCTCACCAAAGCTGCTCTATCATTCCTCTACTGAGCCGGACAGGGGAGAGAAAATATAACAAATGGTTCTGCCAGATATGGGGAAGCTTCTAGCAAATCTTCCCAGAAGCCACCCCCGTAGCCCCCCCACTACCAAAACCTTGTCACGCAAACCTAATAGAATGTGGCACTTAGGAACATGGTTTAGTGGTGGACTTCACGGTATTAGATGATTGATCAGACTCAATTATCTCAAAGGTCTTTTTCAACTTACATGATTCTATGAAAAGCAAAACTTGCTTTTAAAAGACAATATAGTGCCCCATGGCAATACTGCATTAATGTGGTCGTTCACCGGAGAAAGCTCAAGTCTTTCTTTTTCCCATAAAAAGATGAAAGACCTTCTATATGTTAAGGTTTCTTGGCTATGACAGAAGGATGTTATATCAAAATGCTTATCCTTTAAATTCGACTGCAGTGTCCTTATGTACTGTTGAAAAATTAATATTATATGACAGTCATTAACCTCAACAGAGAATGTGGCTGACATTTTCTTTCATCAGCATACACTGAAACATTACAGAAACTGAGTTTGAAGGACCAGCCACTGAGGCTGAAATGCCTTGGAGGGAGAGAAGAAAAGCACTCACAGTGTAATTGTCAGAGGACAAGATCTTCTGATTTTTACAGCTTTAGACTGCCCAAGATCAAGGACATGATCAAGTATTTAATTATTACCACACAGAGAGAAAATTTTAAAAAATAAAATCCTGTTAAAAAGTATCTCTCTCATTGTTTTAGCATTTATTAGAAACTGTGACAGTTCTCTTCACAAAAATATGTACTAGGAATTCACTCGGACTATTTTCTAATTATTCCCTTCTCTGGAATATTTCATGGACCTTCTCAATTCTATGTCAAAAGTATCCTTGCATGCATGAGGAAGTGCTTGTTCTACAAATTTAAATTGTTGTGGTCTGTAGCTGCAGGGCTGGTTACTATATTCTTCCTCTAATCTCTGAGAGATGTTTTTTATAATCTTAGAAAAATCCTGTTCTTCACCAATCCTCAAAACTACAGTGTCAGCCTTTGGGAGATAAATAATCAAATTCCTTTACTTTGAGACCTTGCCTTCCAGTAGACTGCAGTGTCCTTTCATGACAGACTGAAATGGAAATCTATTTGCAGTTTTTCTTAAAGCATCCAGGGCCAGCAGTGGCACAGAAACATAGTACAAACTTCGGCTACTTCCATACCATTTAAAAACCATACTGATAAAATAACAGTAGATCTACAGAAAACTGTATATTTTTATTAGTGAAACTTTTAGATGAGCTTACTCTAGGCTAACAATTTTAACAGGCCCAAGTATTATTCCTTCTTTAAGTCTGTTATTACACTGTCTCCAGCCTTCCTTTTTGGAACTGCTCTTTAATCCAGTATAACCCTCATTTTGCCATTTGACAGCTTCTGCAGAATGTTGACTAGAAGAGAATAGGAAAGCTCCTTTCTTAACATTTGGTACAATTTCACTGTCCTTCTCTGGCCTGTAGTGTTTAGGAAAATCGTGTGCCTTGTAAGCTCCTCTCTGCATATTAATCTATGAAATCTCTCTCTAAGTTTCTGCTCTATTGGATAGGATAGTCTGGATCAAACCATTTGCAGCTAGCACCTAACCAGAAGATATAATTTAGCATTGTACAAAGGTACCAAAATTAAAAATATAGGAAGTTTAGGCCTATTATATGACCCATTATCCCTACTTAATAATTTCCTAATTATTCCTTCCTTGTGAATACTTAATGTACCTCCTCCTTTTTATGTCATGAGTGTCCTTGCATACATGAGCAAGTTAAGCCTGCATTCATTCTACCCTGAGCAGCCATTTACTTACATAATTGCAAACAACTTTTTTTTTGTGACTCCTACACGTGCTACTTCTTTAGTATAACACTATTTTCCAAACATTTATACAACAGTCAGTATTCAAGCAAGGCCACTCAAACACAATATTCTCAATAAACTCTACTTTAATCTCATAACAACTTTGTAAGTCAAAAATATACAGCTTCTTCTAGGACTTGTATAGGCATGCAAGGATTTTTTAAAACCACCTATTTATGTTTCTTCAGAAACAAAACTCAGCTATACAGGCTGAATGGGGAACAAATAACTACAACTGTAAACGAACTGAAACTATCTTACAGTGTTAACTACAGCAGTTACTGTTACTTCTACTGAAACATGATTTTGAATAACAACAGCTGAATATAGAATTAAATCATCTCTGCCACATAAGTAATTTAGGAATCTAAGTGCTTATGAACGTAGAAAAAAGGTCTTCAAGCACATAATGTTCAATGCTCAGATTACCTCAGAAACTGGTCAGATACCTGGACATTTTAAAAATATTTTTAAAAATTAGACCATTGGAAGAGATGAGCTATATATAACAAGTTTCTCATTAAAAGAATATCAGCATTTTTTTCTTTTCAAAAGAGGGTATTGTCTCTGAGTGCTCCTTATCTATTTCAGGATACAGATGTTGCTTCAGTTATGCTGCAGGTAACCTAAGAAAGCAATGGCTGGAGGGCTACAAATGCAGGACTCTGTTTCCAAATGGAAATGAATCTTATAGAAGTCAAAAAGCCTGTCTCTATCACCAAGACAGGGGATGATCCACTGTTGAAGATGTTACTTTGACATCCTATAACTGGGTGTTAACTTTCTGCTGCAATACAGAATACTGGTTAACTTTCAGCAAGATACCTTATGGTCAAATAAAACATCAGTATTTAGAAAACCGAAATGAAGATGATAGAAGATGATAGAATTAGACAATTGTGTACTTTTGGAAAATATTGCATTATTAGTATTATTATCTGGGTCTCCAGGCATCTTAAAAGCTGTGACACAGCCTTTCTCTGCATCTACTTAATAAAACCCTAATTCATAGAGATGTTGCAAGGACATCTGTATTTATAAAGGATTAGAGTACTTATCTCTCTTCCCATCCCAGGTATCCAGGGTACAACACACTTTATGAAACACTATGAGGAAAGGTTGTCCTTCCTACACAACTGTATTGCAAGTTTAACTACATCTTCTAACGCAAATATTAAGACCTTTCAAAGGGAGCAAGCAGCAAGATTGAATGAAAGAAAATGGTTCCTCATACAGCATACAGTTAAGCTGTTGAATTTCTTGGCCTAGAAATGTTGTGGATGCTTAAGGATTTCATAGGTTCAAAGGGGGACTGAAAAGGCCAACAGGGAAGAAGAAAAAAAAATCCTCTGAAAGGTGCTACAAACCCAGAAAACAACTCTGGCCCTGACAGTCCCTAAGGTGCAAGCATCAGAGGATGAAAGGCTAGATGCACTTGCTGTGTTTTCCTATGCATTTGTTTTCATTCAGTCAAACAATACTTCAGTCCCATGTACAGCAGCAACTTCTATACCTGCACAGAAACATTAACAAAATAACATTAATTAAGAATCTTTTCAGCTTGGGCCAATTCAACTTCCCTTTTAAAGTTCTACTTCAACGTGCCAAATAAAAATATTTATGGACTCTTTTTATTGTTTGGACAAACCCAAGTGCTTCCACATCCATTTCTTGGAATGGCTGCAATAAACACACTAAAATTAGAATACGAGATAAAATTAAGCACTTTGGCAATTGAAGTTGGATTATCTCAGCACTGAATTCATTGCCAGCAATGGACACAGCAGGAAAAAACAGTGTGAAATGCTTGCAATTGAGTTCACAAAAGTACAAGCAGCTGTCCACATGCAGAGCATCTTCTGTTGTGTCTCAAAATACAAGGAGTAAAGTACCTTTATTGTGGCAGCACACAAATAAGTAAAGCAACTGGAAAAAAGAGGAATATTAGGGGGAAAATAAAAAGGAATATTAGGAAAATTCTGCAGAATCATATCTACCCATATCATTACAAAACCCTTTGTACAACCATTTGTCAAAGCTATGAAAGTCAAAACTGAAAAAAAAACCAATGAAATCAAGGAAAGGATACTAAAACATAATTTAGATTATTAATTTTGATAGCTTTAGATTTAATTTAATGATTCAGATACACATATATTAGCATAAAAGTAATGGATTTTCAGCTTGCAAACATCAGATAGAATTATTTTAGTCCTTTTGGAGGGGCTTCCCATGAAACTCCTACTCATATTTTGCTGCTTCCCCATGAATGCTACTTCTATATTTAAACTCAAGGGACATGAACCAAAACTGCTGTATGAGTGTTGTGACCAGTGGAGATAGTCACATTGGTAAAATAGCAAAATATAACTGGGAAAGATTTTACTGAAAAATACATACATATAATAGAGGAACACAGTGGGAGGCCAAACAGGCCTCTAGTTCTCTAATTCTCAGTGAGATATGGGCAAGTGTGAACAAAATGACAAAAATAATACAGAAGTACACAATGACCACGTACAAATATATTTTGTATCTTGTTTAATAGTAGTATTCTCAAGAGTTAAGATTCAGATGTACAAGATACAAATGTGTAGGAGAACCCAGAATTTCTGAGGTCCTAATTCATATGGGTACTTTTCCAAAGCCCACTAAAACTCATAGAGAAAAAATTGTTTCAGAAAAAAATTTTTAATCATTACTAAGTCACCGTTTTTTCTAAGTTATTTAAACAAAATTTTCTTGTATTGTCTTTCAGACAATTTTCTTTTCAAAGAATACTATCTCAAGAAAGCTTAATCCATCTCCAGTGGGATACAATTCCTCTTCCAACACTTTAACTGCAAAATTCTCATAGAAGAAGACTTCATTTCAGCTTTCATTGCCAGGTTACCCTTGTTATATCTGAAGTGAAGCTGAAATCAATTCTCTATTTATTTCCTATGGGAAGGGCAAAGAGAACTGGGAAATGAGACCTTGAGGGTTTCAGGTTAGGGAATAAGAAAGTATCACATCCTAATCTTAAACTACTGGACAATGAAAAGCAAGTTGGATCCATGGGGTCTGGACTAGGACAGTCTCTTTCTGACAGAAGACCTTGTGTCCACCCTCTGCTGCTGGACTAAGGCCTCTATGATAAAACACAACCATCAGAGGGGCTGAAAGGCTGAAACTAAATCGTATCACACTGTTCATGGGTAATGCATTAAAGGACTTTCAACCAGATCGTTCCTATCCTTTTGCTTCCATGATAGATAAAAAACTTCTCAAGAAACCACAAGCTCTACCTGCTTCCAGAGAATGGTGGTAGGTGAAAGAGAGTCAAAGCTAATGACAACTGTACAAGGAGTTATTTCCACATTTCTCATCTGTAGGCTCCATTAGCATCAGACAGCTTTTGAATTTTTGTCTAGTCCCTTTTTATTTTTTATATCTTTTAAGAGAAATCAGCAATTTAATGCTATTAGTGATGTACCCTCCTAAGCATGTCACCTAGCATGATGCCAATTTAGAGACTCAATTGCTTGGAGCACAAGTTGAAGAGAAAATAAGTGTTCGGAAGCTGTGGGAAACATAGTATGCTACCCTGACCATGCTGCTTTTTGGTTTGATGCTGATGTGAGGCTCAGGGGAACCCTTGGAGGCTGTGCCAAACACTGTGCTGAATTAAACAGTCACCAGAAAGTGTCACAGCCTGTATGCACTTCCTGAACAGTTTCAGAACACTTCTGTTCTTTTCAACAGCTCAGCCACATAGCACATATGCTTTGAAATAAAAATTGAACCATAAAGCTATGCAGCAGTGCAACAGAGCTCAGCACAGGCCAGGGCAAGATGACCAAGGAAGGTACCTGGGGAAAGCATACTTTTATAGAATTTGATGTGCATGGAGTAAATCAGGAGATATTTAAACTCCAGTTAAATTCAGATCCTTTCCTCTAGATTTTGAAATCTCTGCCAAAACTTTAAGAAATATTTACTTCCATTTAAGTTATAAGTACACTGCAGGTGTAAATAAGGCCTACAATATTAATCACACAAATTTGGGAGCACTTCAGAGTGCCTGCCCTAAACAGCAGGGCAGGGACTGCAAATTATTTAAAGAATCTGCATATGGTTTTTGCTGCATTTCAGCAAAAATGTTGAATTTGCTGTATGTATGTATTCCATAAATCAAAAGGGTGCTGTCAAAAATTTGTCTCAAATATTCCTTCCCTCCTTTTCATGGGATACAAACCTACTATGCCACAGATAACTGCTGCCAATCAATATTACTAAAAAGCAATTATTCAAGGACATTAAAGGCTAAAATTTGCATAATAGCTACTTAAACTACAGATCCAGCTGGATCAGGGTGCCTTTGAATGAAAAATATATACACATACAACAAAATATGGAGATGCACACTTCAAGGAACTGACAGTCTAAATAACTGACTTAAAAGATAGGTAAACATGTGACAAACAGCAGAAAAAAATTCTGATGTATGTTACAGGTTCAAGATAACATGAGAGGCCCCATAGTTATGTGACTGTACATGGATGCAATACAAGATTTGCTTATGATGTCCGGAAGAGATGTTTTGCTCTTGCTCACCAATCAAGTACTGGATTCAGTCTCTGTGAGTCAAAGGCAAAGCATCTGCACGTGGTCTTGGACAGCATATTCCAAGATTAATTCACAGAAGGAACCAGGCACATATGAGCCTGGGGGGACAGAACATAACATTAACCTTACTGATTTGCTCTAAACCTCTTCATGCAGCTATTAATGAACAAGTCTCCAACACACACATGTAAAAACAAAGTCTGAAGCAGAATTTGGTGACACCTGGATCTGCTTTCCAGCACCAGGATTTGGTACCTATTAACCAGTTTGATGCATTTATTTATTTATTGTGAGCAGACTGTGCCCAGAGATACTTGAAAATTACTTTTACCATCACCGTGTTTTTTCTTTCCAGGCCATACACTGTTTGCACACTTTTAAAAACACAACTTTACTTATGCTTCTGTGCATGAAGACCTTGAGAGCCATTCCCTTCTATAATATGTGTTTGTGTGCTATCAAGAAATGTAATTATTAAGTGCCCAAACTATTTGATGTATGCTGTCAGTGGCTGCTTAGGGACTTTTTATGTATTACTAACAGACTCATCAATACTTTTGCTATACATAGTCTAAACTTGAATACTGAAAATGTTGATGTTATTTTGATCATTTTGATAGTCTACCAATGAAAAGTTTTCTTCATAGAAATAATTCTGCGTTTTCCCATCCAAGTTTCTGAAGACACTGATAACTTCCATTACAGTCATCTTAAAATCTAAGTGCTGCCAGCATGCTGACTGTTTTCCATTAGGCACTTGTAGCTCACCTACGGTACAAATAGCATGATAACAGCTATTATCTTCATGCTATAAGGAAGTCTAGCTCTGAACAGGAAACAAAAGTAATTCTGTGCAAGGTGATAGTCTGGGGATCTCTGTGATACTGATCCCTCATGACTGTACCACAGCTAGTATTAGCATACACAGAACCAATGTGTGTTCCTGCTTTAAGTTTATGCTCTTAAATGCTGGTACATGGTCTGAGCATCCTATGCCCTTTAGACACTTTCAGACGCATTTTGTGTTCCCACAGCCTCTCATCCTCTGAAACTGTAGAAAGGGAGAAGAGCTATAAAACAGGCTTGAGAGTTGACTGAAACCTCTCAGGCAGAGGAATCTGCTGAGAAGGATCACTGCCATCCAGAGCAGAAATTGCCTGGCCTTCTGGACTAGCTCCTGCCTATTTCAGCTTCTGTTGCTACTATCACAATAAAGGGTAAGAGAGATGAGGATGCAAGGCCCAACGCAAGGCCCGAGGATCCCAAAAACTGGAAAGAAGGGACTGTAGAGGGCTTTTTCCTGGACACTCATGCCCTGCACAGAGATGCTATTTTCCCCACAGACATTGCCACATTTCCTGGGTAGAATGTGATCTGTATGCAATCAGAAGCAGTGCAGTTAATCACAGCATAAAAAGGAGCCAACACCTTTTGAGAGAGGTCAGAGGCTGAGCAAGGAAGAAAAAATATGTATGTCTGGTCAGTGAAAGGGAAATGCAAAAGTTGTGGAGCTGGAGGAGCCTGCAGCAAGCATCTGAATTCTCAGGTGACTGTGACCAAGTGTCATTTTTCAAGCTTGCTCCAGTGTTACCACCTGTTTTTTTATTTCTATTTAACTGTGTTGTTCAGCCTTCTGATTTCTAGTACTTACTCTTATAGAAATGACACAGTGTCTTAATCCTTTTATGAAAAAAGTTTTGACTGGTACACAAATGTAAAATGACAAAGTTTGACCTTGGAGTTAGACGCATCACTCTTATAAAAAATATTATCATTCCCCACTCCCATATTAAGATATATTTGGTTAATGTTCAGTGATATTAGCAGGTTTCAGCAGCCATTTTTCTTTTTTCTGGAATACCAGGGGGCCAAATTATTCACTGGCATAATTTCAACAAATTCAAGCAGATGATTCCAACAGGGAATTAAGCCATGGGCACCACAAGGCAAATTCTTTCCATCATTGAGCCCCAAAACAGTGCAGATTGTTAACACTGCTTCCCCAAAGTTCTATCTAAATAATCCAGGGCTTAATGCAAACCAAAAACTATCCTAAAATAATCAGTTCTACAGCATTTAATCAGCTGAGAAATGAGCAGTTCATTTTCTTGGACTGACAAGATGCTTTGTGATTTCCTGTGTGTTCCTGCATGTGTTATTTGTTAGCTAACATTGTGTGTTCTCTGTTAGTAACAGGGAATAATTGCTTAACATTATTTTAAGCAGAAAAAGGAGAATTATCCCCTTCAGAGGATACATATGAAATACAACAAAAGACATGAAGAGAGAAGTTGTGTTTGAAAACATCATTTTAAACATGCTAAAATTACTCTTGAGGTCTCTAAGTGGAAAAAAACCCCAACCAACAAAACAAATTATAAAAAAAAAAAACAAAAAAACCCAAATCACAAAACCCCAACCCTCACACCAAACAGAAAACTCATAAACAACAACCAGAAATTCAAAGCATGTTTAATAACATGGTCAACTATGATTGCTCTATATTGGACTTACAATGTAATTTACTCATAATTTATAAAGGAAAAGTATGCAAGTCACCTGTTCTCTGAAATGTGAGCAGCCCCAAGAGAAAGCTCACAGCTCTGCCAAAAATATAAACAGCCTTTGAAAGCTGCTTGTTAAGAAAAGGGTAAAAGGACATTTGCAAATAAATCTTCATAGACAGACTTCTTCAGACAGCCATGTACAACTGCTGTAACATATTTATAGAAGATTGCTTCATGGTCACAGAAATACTAAGTATACTAACCACTGGTAAGCATTGCCCTGACACTTAAGCCAAATGAACTCTGACAAAGACGGAAGTATTCAGGCATACACTTCTGCAGAAGACTACCAGTTTGATGAGCGTGTCAGAATTAAAATAAACTTAAAGGGGAATATGAAAGAAATTCTTTCTCCCTGCTTGCCCCATATATCTCCCTACTCCCTAACTACTTCTGTCAGAGATAACACTAAAACCTTTCTTTTGTCTTTGTCTCTGAGAAAGATAAGACAAAAGAAAAAAACATTAAAACATTCCTAGAAAAAAGGCAAGGCAGTAGCCAGGAGAATAGGGCAAGATTTAGAAGACTGAGGTTTGTAACTCAGTAGTCTACCATGGACACAGTAAGACAGATGACCACTTTCAAAAAGATATTTAAGTGCCTATCTCCCTGTGAAATCAATGGGATTCAGATAGCAGGATCCCTTTGAGGAGCTATGTTGAGGATACATGTGGTGCAGGTATCTAGGCTGGCAAGCTGCAGATTGAGATGCAGACTGAAATGCAGATTGAGCTCTGGATCGGAGCCTGAGACAGGAGGCCATGAAGTGCCAACCCTTTGGAAGGGGAATGAAGATGCATGATGCCACCCAGGTGAATGGACACTGAGAGATACAGCAGAGGCTGGAAATTGCCAGCCTTTTGGAGAACGAAGTAGATGAAGACCAGTGATGCCAGCCAGATGGATGGACATAGAGTGGGGCAGGAGCCAAAGACTTGGAGGAAGAGCAAGACTGGAGCATGGAGAAACAGTGCAGGTAAAAAAATCCATGGTTTTCCTTTGTTGAGGGCCCTCCTTGGAGACACCAGCTCAGGCTGCTTCTGTGTTGCTGTGCCATGAATAAATGGCTTTATGGAAAGAGTTACCTGAGGGTCTGCTCTGGGAAAGCTGGGGTGGATTGGGTAGGGAAACCTGGTCTGACTGTGTGAGTGTGGGATGTTCAGGGAGCCCAGCAGGCACCTGTCAGGTCACTGGAGCCACCCACATTGAAAAGGCCTCGGTCCCAGCAGTGAAAGTCTCTGAACGGGGAGTGTGATTGGCAGAGAAACAAGAGAATGGGCAGACTGGGAAGTTTCTTTAGCAGCGAGTTCTCAATTTCTTTGCGTCTCATTCCCTTACCTGTAAAAAAGAGGAAATACTCCTTTCCCAACTCACTCACATGTTGCAATTTCAGTATTTATGGACTGCAGAGAGCTCAGATGCACTACATCTGATAATCCCAACAAAGAAGTTAATGTACTGAACCAGATATCTCTCCTTTCACACGCACAAAAACTCAAAACATACTCAACAAATTATTATCTAGGGAGAAATCACAAAGAAAACATTAAAGTATAACTGAACAATATCTTAAAACACTGCCCACAATGACTTAGCACTCAGACATTCAGTTGGTAGAAAGGACAGATTTTTTGCACAAAGCATCCCCTTGAAAATGCCTAGAAGAAAAAGTGTTTTGAAAAGGCAATAATATTCCATTTTTTTGATTTGAAAAAGTGATTCTTTTTTTTTCTCTCTTCATAAATTTGAAAAAGAAGCTTGGTATAATGAGCTTTAGCAGAATACAGTAAAAACAATATACAAGGTCTTGTTATGGTATTCCTCCTTTCAAAAACGTATTTAAGTAACTTTTAAGGCTACACTGGGTTTTTTTTCCACACACTGAATAATCCTACTCTTGACCCCATGCTATGCAACCTAAATTTTCATCCACTCCTTCTGAGAGAGAGTAAAATTAGTTTTTGGCAATCTATTTTGCTTATTACTGTTCCAGATTCACGTGGAGCTCATATTTTCTTCTCTAAGTAAAAGAGCAATGTCTGACTTCTGCAGTCCAACAGCCTTCTTAGATCTTAACAGCCTAAGTGTCTAGAGATGTCCCCAGTTTTATTTCTCTTTACCTGGAGCAGTGAGTTCCTCTTCAAATAGACCCAAACTAGCAAGATAAGCCCTTGGCACAAATGTAGAAAAGAGAGCAGGTAAACAAGCACCACTCCAAAATAACTCTAAAGATTACACGGGTGGTTGAAGGCACACTCCATTGCTATTATGCTTACATATAGCAAAGTGAAACTGCGAAAGCTAGCACTGTACTGAGAATTGCGCCATTTTCACTCTGAGGGATAATTGTCTCAGTTAAACAGTGGAATATGATGGAAAAACTCTTCATTGAGCCCCTTCAGATTGCTGCATCTCAGCAAGGGAATTTTCTCTGAAAAATTTTACTTTTCTCCTCACAGTCACTCTTACCACTGAACAAACAGTCATTTTTCTCTACTTGTTTGTTCCCAGAATTGTTCAAAAATTCTTCCCCAGGAAGACAGTGAACAAAAGAAATTTCAACCTGAAATTTATGTGTATATGATTCTAATACATTACAAGCAGTACTCATCTTTAACAATTTCTGTATTGGATTATGACAATACAGCATGCTGCATTTTAATGCAAAAAAAAGCTAAAAAAAACTACAAATAAAAGTTGAAAAAACTCAGTCTAATTGGCTTCCATTCAACTTCGAATTTAACCAATAATCTTGTATTCAGTCTTGCACTTACATTCAATTATGACTAGCAATGCTTTGACATATTCAGTGCAAGACATGTGAGGAATATATTTTGTGTTATCCTTTCTTTTCATCTTTATCATCATCTCTTGTATTTCAAAATAAAACAGCAAATGTGTTTAGTCCCTTGTGGAATAAGAGAGGCTGAACAAACATTCCACATTCTGTTGGCTGTTTCTATCCAAGCTTTGCTAATGATGACAAACCCTTTGAAGTTACTATAGCTCTGGGAGAGACAGACGGTCTTTATGGAAAAGCCAGCATTTCAAAAAAAAAAAAAAAAGGATTATTTTTTCTTAATTGGAGCCAAATTATAAAACAAATTTCTGATTTAAATCTGCTGGTTATTCTCCAGTACCTCAAACACCAAGTTTTTGTTACAGACAACCTTGGGCACTACTGCAGCTCTAGTAAAGCTCAGGTTGAAATGTCAAGGATTCTGGGATGTACTGGATGGGACTCTATTCCAGTAGAAATGAGCACTCACTTAAAATCCAGTCAGAAAAATGCAAAATAAATTTTATAAAACTCTCCATACGTTTTTGATATGTAGATTCAATAAATAATAATTTATCGGCAGCAGTCATCTATTCCATTCTGCCAATTTTAGATTTGTGTCTTAATGTATTTTGCAGTTTTATCTAATCCCTATTTAGTCTAAATATTTTCCATCAATTTCCTCTAGTACTATCACAGAACTAAATTTCAGTCCATCTGAGCTTTATATGAAGTCCACATTATCTGCACATCTCAATCATTCATGTTTGAAAATTTATCTTATAGGCTCTTCTGAACTTTTTTCAAACTTCATCTGCTCAGAAAAAAATCATTGATGGAAATGTTATTTCCTTCCCTCACTTTTCTGTATTATTCTACTCGGATGGGATACAAAACTCAGAGCTAGCAGTGAATTCCAAAAGTACAGCAGCAGGCTATGCAGAGACACAGACTACTCAAAGCACAGCTCCTGGGTGCTCCACAGGCACCAATCAAGTCAAGACAATCTCTCAGCATTTTCTGGGAACAGTGTTCATTCTACAAGAATGCTGATCAATCAGGAGGCACCTATATCAAAGATTGCACTGTTGCAAATCATGTTTACAGTGTACCACACTGTCATGTTGTTCAGGCTAAAAGTACAGTGAAAAAGATGAGCATAAAACTGAAGTAGAAGAGTGAGCAGAAAAAGTAACCCTGAAGTAAACTGCTAGAAGGCATAAAAGCACACCAAAGATCTTAGGCCAAAACTGCTAAAATTTTTCTGCCATTAAAGAAACTGTGATGTTAGAAATACACTAGCTTAAAAAAAGGGTTTACATTCACTGTCTTACACATGCTTATTCTTAAAATCAAGGTAAGTCCAGCTTAGTCACAGAGCTATATGCAGAAGGATTTTGCCCTCTCCTCTACAGTACTATGAGCACAAGAGCATCAACATAAACAGGAAAATAATAGGACACCCCTCACCTTTATTCTGTTTCCCAGCTGTTCTCCCTCACCCTCCCCTAAGCCTGATGGTACTGCATGGGGAATCCCTTTGCAAGTGAACAATCCACTCTCTGCATGGACTGTGGAAGGCACCATGGGTTGGGATGCAGGTGCAGCTCTGGACACTCTTTTACTCCACAGTCAGCAATCACATGCAGAGTAATAATCCAGTGCTCTTCTATCACACAACTTCAGCACCTTTCATGCAGCTGTGCCTTCCCCATGCAGTGAAAATACTTTCCAAACTCTGTAGAGAAAAAAAACTTAAATGGTTTGAGGACAAAATTGCTTCCTTATATTCTGCACTGAGTCCTGCCGGGCTGAGCCTTGAGGAAGTAAGAGAGATTTCAAACTCCTGCTGTCAGAAACATTCTCTTTTGATAGATAAATAAGATTCCAGAGCTGTCAATCTGGCACCTCTTGCCAGCATGAAGTTTATTTTTTAGGACAGTTGTAACAAATGTAATGTAATAAGGTACTAAATCAATCATCCATATTTTTGGCTCCTGCTATTCACATGCTAAGCTGTTATAAGATAGCTGGTTATATAACTACAATTTTAACCCTTAAACTCCAGATGAGACCAACCATCGAGACACATGAATATCAGGCCTGAAGTACAGTGTCTTATCCTATAGCACCAGTCTAATTCTACAAATCACATTTACTTTTTCTGTTTCTTGCCAAGTGGAAAAGTTACCCATGGGAAATAACTTAAACATTAACTTCCTTTCAAAATTCTTCTTTTTTTTTTTTTAAATCCTCAACTCTTTTGCATTGGATCTTAACATTTTTTATCCCCTTCCTTCCTGTTTCTCTTATTTCTGCATCAAAAAGCGAAAATGTCATGCTTTAAAGAAAATGCAGGGATTTAAAACAGAGAAGGACAGTGAGAAACAAAAACAGAAGAGAAGTCAACAACTCCAAAAATTTTATGTACTTTATGCCCCCTAGAGGCCCCCTCTTTTTTAAGATTATTGAAGTTTACTAACAGAGGGTGACATCCTATTATTAGCATGGGTAATAGAAGCTAGTCAATGCAGGAAGGGAGACCTAAGGAAGTAGCACCCAACCTAGGAGATCAGTAGAGACCAGGAATGAACACATATGTGTTTGGAACTTCCTCAGCTGTCCCCAGCTCCCCATGGAAGAGCAGCAGTTCTCAGCAGCTTCCTGTGATTTCTTCACCATAAACATGTGGGAAGGAATATTGAAGCCTCCAGGTCTTATGACCACCTCTGCATATACACAGAAATGCAACACAAGGTGCCATAAACATGGAAATGTTCTCTGCTCAACCTGTTCTGATTACTACTCATACCTTCCACTTGCTCCTCAAGTAAAATCACTGTAAATCACCCCTTGCCTTATCAATTGCAAGCAGAAATTGCAACAAAAATTACAGAAGTCAACAGAAGAGTATCTGGTGCCCAGTGAAGCACGTTATGCCTTCCTCATGACATCTTTAATCTCTTTTGTTGTCATAACAGCTGGAAACCTTGGCATCAATGACCTACTTAATATATTTACACCACAAATTGACCACAGTGAAATGTAATTTGTGTCTCAGAAGCCAATGCCAATTGAGCCCAAAAGTCATAAATTTCATTTCTACTGTAAGCTCACAGATACAACAAAATATACCATGACATGTTTTGAAATCAGTTAAAGATAAGAACTAGATGTATTTTGATCCTGGTATCATCATTAAGTTTGGAATTTAAAAATGCCTGAAATATATGTTAATATAAAATACTGTCATAACAAATGGGAAAAACATAGTAAGAGGTTTTAGTCCCTTTTTAAATATAAGCACTGCTCATCCTGCTACTCTGAAGGAGGCAAAGGCCCTGTGGAAAAACAGAACAAAACACAGGCTAGTGAAATTAAGAGTTAGTGTCACAGAATTCATTCCAATGAGGCACAAGCACAGGTTACAAGCTGTCAGCAGCTGGGTTTTGTGAACTTCTAAGGCTGACCTAGGAGCTGATACTTATTACAAATCTACATTTTTTACTGCACATCAAACGGCTGAGTTAACTTGCTTCCTACACATCATGCATACACTTGCATTTGGTTTCTTTTATTAAATCTGTGTACTTTTTTATGCAAAAAATTGTCGTAAAAGTGAGCTCTTACTATTGTTGCAGCACTGGTTCTAAGTCACCATTTTCTCTGCTTCGTTACTAGCAGCCCCCACTGCTAAAAAGCAAAAAAACTCATGCAAATTCAGGTATATATAAGTGATGACTTGGAAGATATTTTTAGAAGATATCAATTGCCATGGTTTTGTATTGGTTAACTCTCTGTGCTTACTGATTCACTCCAAAGTTTTTATACCATTAGTAAACTGCAATTAATGTTTATGGACAGGCATGCATTGAGTTAGAAAGGAACACTAGAATCAAATGAAAAATTAGACTTTGCAGAATTTATGTCTGACAAGCTGATCATTATTTCTGGTATTAAAGTTAAGTGGAGAGCCAGTTAAACTCTGACATGTTATTATAAGCAATGAAAGCAGCTTCAAGCTAAAAATCTTACATCTAAGAGTCAAACAGAAAAAAAACCATATAAATTCATAATAATTCATTCAAGTCAGTATGAGATGCAAACACTGAGACACCTTCTTTTAGGGTATTAGGTTTCCCATTTAAGAGTAGATTACCTTATCACAAGATGAAAGGAGATGAACAATTTCTGTCTACAGACAAAAACAGAGAGATTTGTTCCACTCTAAATGATTTTCATATATCAAATATTTGGTTACAACTTTTCTTTCTAGATGTATTCTACTTGGCAAATGTTAATGCAAAGACCATGAAAGAGATTCAAATAAATCAGAGAGAACAAAGTATAATAAAAAATGCACCAGCAACTATATACATGAAAAACAATCAAGTAATATTTTGGTTTCATCCCCTCAGAAAAAAAGAAAAAAAAATTGCAATAAACAACAAGCTTTTCTCCTGTATCCAGGTTAGCTTGAGATTTGGGGGTTGTGATGTTCACTCTCTGGAGTGTTTTTGAAAGACTGAACTGCTGGGAACACAAATAAATTCAACTATCCTCTCACAGCAAGATGCAATGCTTTTGTCCTCTGTATCGCTTCAGCTCTTGGACTCACCACTGGCAGGACCTCTGAACTCACAGCACATTGCACTTCACTGGCAGTCTCATGGCTTTATTTCTGCCAGCCTATAGAGCAGTTTCAGCTTGCTGTTACCACAAAATCCCAGGGCTCTGCAGGACCATCTACACTAATGAGGAGCTTGGGAACACCTAAGAAAAATTCTACCAAATATGTTCCTGTTTTGTTTGGGGTTTGTTTTTTTTTTTCAGAGAGAAGAATGATGTTGTCCCAGACTAATACCTAACAGTGATCTCAGATAAACATCCCAGCACATCAAACACCACAGAAGAACAGGAGCAGGAGCACAACAGTATCACTGCCATGGGTGCAGAATACAATCAGGTGGCAGAGCAAAAAGCAGACCCCGGATACAACTAACAAAATATTGAACTAGAAATCTAACAATATCCAATAGACTAAAACTGGAACAAACAATAAATGAAAACCATGGCACACATAGGAATAGACAAATTCAAGAGGGACCTACAGCACTCCATAACCATGCTGAATCATGATGGTAACGGCATAAATAATTATATAGAACCACATGTAAATTCAGAGTGACCACTGACAACTTGACTTCCTTTCACTTTCTAGCAGAAGGGAAAGGCCAATTTATTTCACCTATACAAAGGGCCTTTTATACTTAGCATAAGCATGTAATTATTCCTCGAATTTAAGAAATCAAGCCATTTGACAGGGGGAAAATGGAAAAATCCATACCAAACTGGTTTATAGCTTTTTTGTGGGAAAATATTTTCTCAGTCCTTTTACTAGAATACAAAGGAAGAGAAAGTTCCACATATTTGTCAGTTGTACTAAGAAATCCCTAAGCTTAATTAAATCATTAACTCAGAAAAGCTCCAATACTATATGTAAACTGTAGATGTGCAGCAAGCACCCTGAAAGACTTCTCTAAATATAGAATCTACATGTTTAACATAGAAATTGAATTGTTACTACAGATAAATATATTTCAGTATATTAAAATAGAAATTATGAGCATCATATAGGACTGGAAGGAGCGAGCAAGTTGAAGAATTATCGCACACTAATTTAATTTTCCAGAAATACAGAGTCCATTATATAGTCAATATCAGTGGTATAAGGTCAAAATTATATCACACTAGGAAAATATCTCCTGAGTTTGGACTTGGGAACTGAAAGATCTCAACAGCCTTATGACAGGAAGAAACTTACCCACTTAATCAAATTCTTCTTGTCAGACACTCTAAAGAGGTCAGAAACTGGTGTTAATATTGGAGATCAAGAAATCAAACTAGACTATTTTTCAAAGATGCAAAGAATTTATATATCTACCCCAAAACCCAGTGAGAACACAGGGATTGGAATCTGTGAAAATAACATGCTTATCCAGTCTAGACATGAGTGTAGGAACTCAAATGTGAATAGCTAAAGTGAAATTTTGGTTAATGGAAACACGATTGCATCCCTAGGGTGTTGTTTCTCTTATTTTTGCTTTCATCAAAATTGTTATGAATCTATTGTGCTGGTTTTGACTAGGATAGGGTTAATTTTCTTCATGGTGGGTAGTAGGTGGCTGTGTTTTGGATTTGTGCTGAACACAGGGTTGATAATGTAGAGATATTTTTGTTATTGATGAGCAGGCCTCACGCAGAGCCAAGGCCTTCTGCTGCTTTTTGTATTGCCATGCTGGGGACAAGAACTTGTGAACTTATGAGGGGACGCACCTGGGACAGGTGTTCCCAACTGACCAAAGGGGTATTTCAGACCATATAGCTTCATGCTCAGTCAATAAAGTGGGGGCAAGAAGGTGGAAGTGGGGGACGTTTGGAGTGGTGGCATTTGTCTCCCCAAGCCACCATTATGTGTGATGATGTAGATGGGTGAATATCTGCTTTCCCATGGGAATCAGTGAATTAATTCCTTGCTTTACTTGCATGTACAGCTTTTGTTTTCTATATTAAAACATCTTTATCCCGACTCATGAGTTTCCCAGCCTTACCCTTCCAGTTCTCTCCCCAGTCCCACTGGTGGGGGAGAGAGCAAGCTGCTGCATGGTATTTGGTTGCTGGCCGGGTTAAACCATGCCAGCCATTTAGCTGGGGGAAATTAGTGATTTCATTATGTAGAATAACTGATTGGATGTGATAACTGAATCCAGAAATTATTTTACCAATAACTCAAAACTGTAGGTAGGTTGCAATGAGGGTGTACAAAGTAGACCATGACAGGTAAACGAGACAATTTGTGAGAGATAAAACTATTTTATAGTAATATGAAATATTTCCAGCTTAAACAGCTGGAAGTATAGGCATAAACTCCTTGATATCTGGGCAGTATCATTCAGGGACTTTGCAACTATGGAAAAAATTGTTTCTAAAATAGGAACTGAAGTAATATTTTTTATAGCAGCTATCCCACTCTAAGGACAGTCAGCACTTGATACTAATTTTAAAAATACAAATTGCATTCTGGATTGTAGAAGGATCTTGATGGGAGGCAAAGATGTGACCTTCCGCATAACATCCTTTTTGAAAACATAACTGCTTCCACAGACATAGTGTGAAGTGCTGCTTGTCACGATCTTGGTTTCAACACCATACCATCAATTCTCCATGTCCCATTAGGGACACTCATTCCATTTTCTTTTAACCAGAATGAAGCAGTTATGACATTAAATCCTTTCATGTTTAAAATGAAAATAAACACAAAATATCCTCCCCTTTTATTTCTTCCTCTCTGGCAACTACTCCTAAGCCACATGGCTCTACACATGAACCATTGTACACAGGCTGCTCTGAAGATGATGTTCTGGATGGCACACTCAACAAAGCAACCCATGATAAGTGTTAGAGACACGTTGAAGAATTCACCCTACTTTCCTTCCCTTCCCATAATTATTGACATGCTGTAACTGACAGCTTCTTATACCATTCTAATCTACTTTCTTAAAATGTGTTAAGGGGTGATACAAAGCCTTCATTTTTTTTTTTTTTTTAATGTTGTGAATTGTGGAACTGCAGCCACTTCTTTCCTTTTTTAAAGAGTCCTTTGTGTGCCCAAATCCCACAAAGAATAAGGCAGCAAATTTAGAAGAACAGCTGAAAATGTCTTTTCTGATTTACTGAAGTTGTCACTGAAACTCATCAGCATTCTAGAGAACACTGTATTATAATTTAAAAAGCCCTGCAGCAGCACTAACAAAACACCTCTAGGGTATCCCTCCTCAATAGAGCTACATGACAGGTTATACAGAAATCCAGCTCTTACAGTAAGCCAGTCACAGTCAGCTGTTCCTCCATATTCCCAATGCAATAACAGTCCACAGAAATCAAAAGAAAAATGGACATAGGGAATCTATTTGGAGGGAACAAAACCAAAAAAAAACCCAAACAAACCACAAAACAAAAGAAAACCCACGTCTCCAACCCTCACTAATAAAATTTAGCTATTTTAGCAGAAGAAATACCAAATAATACCAAAATAATATCCCATTACAATGATATGCAGTAACATAATATTTCAGATTTTTCAGACAATTACCTTAAATACTTCCTGGTCTGCCCAAATTAATATATACACATGAAGAAAATTAACTGGCTGGAACAGAGCAAGAGTGGCACGATGCACAACAAGCACAGATATTGTTTCACCTCTTGAGAGACAATAATGTGATTTTTGGGCTTTTGTGGCAGTTTACTAAGTCTGCCAAAGGACTGTGAGTCTGAGGATAGGGATCAGACAATTTTATTACATAAAGCTAATAGGAGTAATAACATAATTTCCAGTATATTTACACAGATCTGTTTCATACTACAGAGTAAAGCAGAACAGGTAATATTACATCTCTAATAGGATTCATAAAATCATATTAACAAATGTTACCCAAAACAGTAGGGTTAAATCCTGTAACCATTCAGTATCACCACCACTTTCCTAATGGAATCATGAATTTTCTTTCAGACAGTAAGAGCGCCAATCTATCTAAAAATTTTAAAGATCCATTTCTGCTTCCCAGTGATAAGTTGGTTATTGTAACAGTTGGGTTGATGTGCAAATAACACTCTGATGTTAGATATTCTCCTAGCTCTTGAAAACATGGAAGTCCTTTAAGCTTCAACACTTTAATATAGTCTCTAGAGAGCTAATATAGGAAATCACCAGGAAAAATTCTGGGTAGTGGCTTCAATTGCACCCCAGCAGAACTTTTTAAAGCCCCACAGTATGGAAACTGATTGTGCCTGGCACTGCTCTGGCTACCCTTTGGGGGTTGGGAACATGTTATTAAGTTTAATTTGCCCATGTAGAAAAACTAGTTCTGCAGGTGCTGCTATAATTTAAACTTACAGTGTCTGAATTTTAGCTTTTGATTTTAAGACAGTTTGCTTTGATTCAGAAAGAATAAGGAAGAGTGAAAATCACTATCCTGTCAGGGAGCTAAGGAAAAAAAAGGTGGGGTGGATGGGGAGCACTTAATATATTAATTTCACCTTCACTCCCATAGATGTACACCACTCCCAATTTGACATGCTAAAATAAACTATTTAAATATATGTGCCTAAATAATTTCAGTGTCTAGCAATACAAAACAGGCAATAATAAACCTGTATAATCTTCTGTTATTAATTTTTGCAAAGTGTGTATTAGTATAAAATTACTGTGAAGTCTCTGCATACTTTCTCCTGTTCATATTTCTCAAGAAATAAAAGTAGCTTCCCTTGGTTTTGGAATTTAATAACATAAGGCACTTAGTAGATTTATCTTCAGCTATGTCGGTAAAGCCATGCTGCTTCTCTCAGCCTCTCCATGTAGCTCTTCTCCACATCTGTGCCACATGCTGCAGTGCCCTCGCCTGGACACGAAACACCTAACAGGGGAAGGAGTGACCACCCAAACCGGGGAGAGCACATCATTGCATCCAAGATCCATCAGGTCAGAGAGAAAGCCACGACAAGGAAAGTTCTCATAAAGGCAGCTGACTGCTACCTCATATCACTCATTAGTGTAAACTTTCAATTTCCTGTCCACAGTCATTACTGAACTCACAGAATTTTAGATAAAGGCAGTGTTTCAAAACTGTTCCAGGGCCAAACTGATTCATGACCAAAGCTTCCTCTCAGAAATTTCAGTTTCAAAATCATCACCACAACTTTCTTAAGCTATTTTACCCTCTGCAAGAAGTGTCTTCAAATCAAGTTCCAGGTATTCCAGTCTCCACAATTTCATACTCACAGGCAGTGTAAAAACCAGGCTGTGTTCTTTTCTGGAAGATACTACAGTAAGTCTTGCAGCAACTTATATAGCTATTACCACTTTGAAAAAACAAATAATTTTTTCTTTCTAAAATTCATCTTCTCAAAGCAATAAAAGAACTAACAAACCCAATAGGAAAACATTACCAAAACTGTACAAATATTTATGACAGACAATAAACATATCCAGTTGCATAAATGCTATTTTATACAGAGAAGAAAATCCGTTTAAGTAGATTTTTTTTAGATACAAGAAAAATAAACAATAATTTAAAAATTTTAAACCAAACACAGACAAAAAATTCATGTAAAGGGTTAATGCCTTTAAAGAAAATCTAAAGTTTAATAGTAAGCCTAGAACACAACAAAGTTATAGTTTCATAAAACTTGCAAACTTAAAGTAGCAAACACTGGTTTGGCCCTTTCCCTAAACTGCATATGTTGTACCCGTCACAGACCACCAGGATACCAACAGAACGGGGTCACTTTTTATAAACATTAAAGTGTTTCATTCCAGTTTTGGCAATAATGCAATAACAGTTCTTTAAGAGTTCAGAATTCGAAAGTAATCAGTTTCCAGCAAAAACTAAATTTAGTTACAGAAAGTTTAAAGGTACAAAACAAAGGAAGAGCACTAACATAATTGTACACTGAAAATCAAACAAAACGCTTTATGAACCAACTATTACAGAGCTTGAGATAAGAAATAAACCCTCAATAGAAGTGCAAATGATAAACCAGTTTCCTGTAATTCATAATTTTTACTGTGATCTACATTATTATAGAAACATGAACAATTGGGCAGCTCTGCAGGTAGAAAAAAGGTGATCTGCTGTTTGATAGCAAGTCTATTATTTGGATCATATTTTCAATGCAGTAAATCTCATTATATTCAGAATTGGAAATATTTTAAGACTTTACAGAAACTGAAAGTTTCTGACATGATAACAGAAATAGATCTAATTACTCTACTGGTTAAAGAGAGAGCATCTGGGACTTGGCTGACTAAATTTAAACCATTCGAGCAGGCTGTAAAAGGATACACAGCTGCAAAGGTACAGGATATTTTGATCACAACACAGGCTACTCTCAGTGAGTTGCACATGCAAATTCAGGTACAGTTATTCAATGTACTCATTTCCATTTTGTGTTTTGGCATAGAGCACAATTAGAGCAACACAGATACACAGAGGTACTCCATTTATACCTATATGGGTGTGCATGTGTGTGCACACATGCGTATAATGTGTGAAATATGGTAACATTTAGCAAAATTTTTCAGAACAAGGAGCACAATATTCCCAGTTTGAATCAGAAAGTCAACTGTCTTCACTTCTAGACTCAATCAAAAATAGGGCGAGTAAATCTCACCTTTAGACTCATTTATTTATGGACACTGATATTATGTTTCCTTTCAACATATATTTTGCAAACTAATCAGACATAGGGAAACTTAACTATAATTTTCTAGTAAAAAGTTCATATTAAAAAATGTAACAATTTTAAGCACTACTATTCTAAGGAAAAGAACTTAATTCTAGTAAAGAATTTACTGTCTCAATGTGGGGAAATTACGACTAATGCTCAGGCATTATTATTTTCTTTTTACACACTGATTCTGTTTTCTACATTAAAATGCAAAACGTCTACAGCAGGTGTTAATTATATAAATAAGTAAAATGTAGTAAAGAAGTTAAAATGAAGATTTTCATTTAATTCTACATTCAGGAGCCAAAATCAGATTCACTAATTGCAATTAAAAGATCTCTTTCTCCTTTGCATGCAAATGAACCATTCTTGGAAACAGACTCAGGGAAGGGGGCAAGAGTTCAGATAAGACAAGCAAATCTTTTTAGTCAAGTGAAAAGTACACTTAGTGTAGCCAAGTTGAGTAGAAGTATATCTAATTGGAAAAAAATATTAAGACAATTCTCTGCCATACTTGAAAGTACACACTTGAAAGACAAAACACTACACAGCTTTCCTTTTCATTTATCAAAAATATAAAATGTTCATATGAAATGATGGAAAGCACTGTAGGTTTAGCTAATTTCCACATGCATAAAACCTAAACATGTAGTACCTACGTGAGTTTTCATTCTTTTGATCTGAGGTTCTTCAAAACTACTTCAAGGAAGTCCCAGTGAATTGCAAGAGGAAACTGATTAGATTTGAAAGATTATAGATTATGGGGGAACAGCTAGAACATTATCAAAGGGAAACAGAAAAGAATGTTTTACATCCCAAGGAGGTATGAATTCTGCTTTTTAAGTATCTTCCACTTACAGCATTTACTCAGAGGTGGCACTTACAGAAAGATCAGATTTCTAGCACTGGACAAGAGATTGAAACCTGTGGCAGATGTAGGAGCTCATCTGGCTCCCCATAAGACATTAATTCCTAAGGAAAACATTTCCCACAAGCAGACAGGAAACCACAGCAGACATCAGATGTCTTATAAGTGACATGGGGGTTCATTGTGTGGGAACAGAGCACTTAAGATATTATTCAGTCTAGCATCTGCATCTAATTAAATCTGAATTTAAAGTTAAAGCATACAGCAACATTTATGTCAAATGCTGGTCAGTTTGGACTTACTAAGTGTGGAACTTAGTTGAGAAAGAGAAATGGGCTTGGACTTTAGGTCATGAAAAAATTATATCCAGTAGACTCATGAGGAGACTGCAAACAATTTGTAAAACTCTTCAGATTTAACAGGTTCCCCTAATGTCCCCTTGATACTACTTAAAAATATTTCTCAAAAGAACATATTCTCACAAGATTAACATTTTCATCCCCCATTGGAAGCATTCAAGGTAAATGTTATGCTGTGGCATAAAAAATAACTTTGAAAACACTTTCAAGTATATAGAGCAAGTGATACTCCAGCAAAGCCTTTCAAGTATTCCATGGAAAGACAGTATCAAGTGACTTCTCATAAACCATGACCTAGCCTTCACATGCTCCTCACATTGAGAATGTTCTGAAAAACAAACCAGGCAAGGCAGTTCAGCAGGGAGTTCCTCTTAACTTTAAAAATCCAACTCAGAGTTCAGCTCTTTAGCCTAATCCCATTTCTGTAGTGTCATCTTATATGAATCGCTGTGGTAGATGCAGAAATATTCTGGAAATGTTGCAGGTAACTAGTTTAAATCCCCCAAATAAGGGAGTTTGAGTGTTGGGGGTTTTTTGGTTGGTTGGTTGGTTGGTTGGTTGGTTGGTTGGAGGGTTTTTTGGGTGTTTGTTTTATTTTTTAAACTAAGTGCTGTCTCTGGGAATTTTGACATTCACAATTCTGTTAGCTATACACAAAAAAGTAGTTCTTAAATGCATATTCTTGAGAAGGTAGTTCCCAAATGTTCTAATGGGGAAGCCACAGCTTAGCAAAAACTTAAGTATAGCCTTTATTTCAGAAAAACCTTTTCTTAGCAACAATACAAGAATATTAACAAGAGATCATAGGAATATAGCAGGAATAACAAACTATAAAATGTGAATGGATCCTATCACAGATTAAAGTATGATTCAAGGACAGAAATTCTCCTATATGTCTATGCACCCATTTTTACAACCCCTAGAGCAGCTGTCACACAAAAGTCTCTGTTAGTAAGCAAAATAAAACACTTAAACCGTAATATTTATTCTTACATCATCTTTGAAACTTGGAGAGGCAAATAGGAACATCATATTCCTAAAAAGCACACTTTGAATGAAAGCACACAGGGCAGATCTTTGTGGAACAGTGCAAAAATGTGCAGGACTCCCATGAACCCACTCACTCAGTACTGCTGTTAGAGATCACCAGTGACATGAGAAGACAGCAATCTCTGCCAAGGAAGGTTATTAGATTCCTTTGTAATCAGGAGTAATGCTGGCCAGGAAGTATTAGCATATGGGTCATCGAAGGTTGTCTTTGGAGGGGCTTAACATTTTTGCTACATAAGCCAAAGCTAGCCAAGACAGCATTTTCAAACTCTTATCTTTTACTCCAGAAATGCATCTCCTGTTCTACTATTAGCCCTTCAAATAATGTTTCAGCAAGAAAGACTTATTCTCTCCGGTTTTGTCATGAATCATTTGGCTTTAGATGATGTAAAAACAGACAGCTTTCTCCTCAAAGCAACATAGTGCTAAGTTTTAGACTATCAAGCTTCTTTTGATCCTTTCAAATGATAGGACTAGAAGGTATAACTGTTAAGCACTTCACCTGCCAAAAAAAGCTAGACTTGTATTTCATTTTAATGCAGTCTGGCTGGTACATTAATATAATATATCTGTAAATCCCCAAGAAATTCAAGTCAGGCTAGAAGAAGCACTACAAGTTAGCATCTAATACAAGCAGTGCTGCTAAGTCATATTTAGAAAAACAATCAACCCTTGCTTCAGTGTTGGTGTTCACTAGCAGTAGCTAGGAATATTATGGTAAGAAAAGTGGCAACATCTGATAGTATATTCAACAAGGTATCCTGCCACAAAACTTGTTTGGATTTCAGAGAGATACAAGAATTCCTGTGGTGAAAACAGGCAATATGACTTGAAAGGAAGAACTTGCATTCTTTTGTCTTTTTTCTAGCATTAAAAATAAAATAAAGAGTACTCAATCCAGAAGCTTTATTACCAATGGTATTGAGAAAGGAACCAGGGGAGTTTCCTCAGCTGAAGCAGTACAATACCTATCAGAGTCATGGCTGCAACCTACAAAGCTGGGCTGTAAAACAGCATTCTCTTCTTCCCCATACTCTGCCTGAAGTGCTGCCATTTAAACCTGCTACTTACCAGAATGCACAGCCAGAAGATTAATTTTGGAACTCACAGACCTATCACAGAAATGTCCTGTTTTTTTGCGTTTGTAAAGCCACGTCCCTAAGACTGACTTAAATTAATCTTACCCAATCAGCACGCTGAAGGTAGTAGAAGAAAAATCTATGTTCTGGTCTCAAAACAGAATCTCCATTTAAAGCATCATATGCTTCAAAGAGTTTGTCTCTCTTTAGAGAGAATATGATGTTTACCTTAGATTACAGTCTTGAAGACAAACAGTCCTGCTGAAAAACATAGCTGTAAAGCCTGTTTGTAAAGTGATCTTCCCACATTTCTTGCCTTTCCAGAAGAAGACTTTACAAAGCAGTGAACTATTTAGAAATTCCTAATACCAAAAGAAAAATACTATAACATCAAATAACCTGTAAACAATAGCTTGACAAAGTGTGAGACACAAAGGAAGAAGGATCAATATAACCCTATTGGCAGAAATGCCAAACCTCCTTACAGAGACAAGAAACAATGTATTTCAATTTATTTCCTAAGTCCTTTAATTGCCATCAATTTAGTTTGTAACATCAAGAACTAATTTAGCTGGCTTAATCATCACTAAATGATGAAGGTTTTTAATTGAAAATTTTATATTACTCCTCACCACAATATATATGGGAAATAGATTGATTAAACTATCTAAAAATATTATAGGAAAAAAAGAATAAAAAGTATCTTTGTCACTTGCTCAAAATGGTAACTTGTGCATCTACTAGAGCATGGGAATCCTGTTTCAGTCAAACAAGAGGAATGACTCTTGTGGAAGAAAAGTTGCTGCTGAAAAGATTTAAACTTCCAGAGACTTCTCCTTCTCTTATATACTGTTGTTCTGAAGACTACAACAAAACCTATTTTTTCCTCTTGGGGACTCCTGCCTCTAGTTAAAAGAGGCAAATTTGACATCACTGTACCACAAATGTCTAAAAAATCAGTCACTTCAAAGAAAATTATCAAAAGTCATTCTAGAACACAAAAAGGAGCAAATATATTCTATTGTTCCCAACATAAGTAGCACCATTATTTTTAGTCAATTGTTTTTGAAATGGTCACTGATTTTTCCTGCATACCCCAAGTTTTAACAACATTAACTGAAGGTAGTTCATGCAGAGTAGAAGAGAAATGTACGTCAGGCAAAATATTTCTCCATGGATGTGTAAATGCAGCAATAATCTCTAATCATTAAAACCTATATACCTCTTAAGTATGTATAAGCTTAATGAGAAAGTATTTCTATTACCTAGATATACACATCACACATCAAACAGTAATCAAGGAGAAAGCACACTATGTGACTGTTGAGGAAGTTGTTAAAACGCAAGAGTATTTTTAAATCTCCCAATAAATATAGGCTGAGTACAACTTTTACAGTAAATAATTTCTATTATTTGCCAGAAGAGCACACATACATATAATTAAAGTAAAAATAGAGAGCTTTTATAGTAACACTCAAACTTCTGATAAGCTCTTGACAGAAATACCACTAAAATAAACTGTGTGGATTTTAAATTGCTGACATGGAATGTACACTAAGTACTTTCTTTCAAAATTCAAATACTTCACTGGACATTTGCAAAGGACTTTCTTTTAATTTTATGACTGACATTTTCTGATAGTGAAATATTACCTGAAACAAGCAAAAAATGAAATGATACTGTAAAATTAGATAGAAAGGAAGTAAATAAAAAAAGAGTTCTGCTCAAACAGCTGTTACCAAAAGCTTGTGGAAGTACACACACTGAAAAATTATATTAATAGCAGCTGCAGATGGTTTTAAAATCCATCCATCCATTACAGCTAAATGGGCTATGTAAAAACAACAAAGAGGAAAAAGTCACTACAGTGACAGAAGCCTCCATGCAGCAGCAGCAGACCCTCAGAGAACAAAGCTCTGAAGGGCTGATGGAAGTGAGTGGAACCATGGCTCATTGGCATGAGCCTGAGTATTTGACCATGATTTTTTGGCAGGTACAATTCGCCTCACATGAGTTCAACTATGTTTTAGAGGAGTAAAATAATTTATGAATATGCCTGGTATTGAAAACTTGTGCAGCTTCCAGTTCATAACCCTATCTTTACATCTCATAAACTGAGCATTATAAGAAATAATGTAAATACAAATTTCCATTCCTGTTCTCTGTGGAACTACTTGTAATTTTATCCTTATCACAATGTACATAACATAACATTTATGCTGTAAGTTATTCTGATGTCCTAAGAGGATTAAAATGTTTAATTTTTACCACATAAAAAAAAAAAAATTCGTCAACTATAGTTTGGGTTTGTCCAGTTTGGGATTGGAAGAGGTACATGTGCTTGTTTTGTTGGTTGTTTACTAGGGAGGTTGTGGTCTGGGGTTTTTTTTTGTTTGAGTTTTTGTTGTTGTTGTTGTCATTGTTTTAGGAATAAGAAAATCCTCAAACAAAAATTCACCGAAAAATTAGCTTAAGCTTCTCACAAACCATTCCTGCATCAAGGTTTGGGGAAAGAAACATAGCTGACTATTCCATTTGCAGTCCTAGAAACATAACAATATAACCATAGTTCTCTTCAGAATTTTGTGACAGCAGATCTGCTAAGAAGACAAAGTTTAATATATATTACAAGCCAAGAGTCAGAAATTATTACCACACAAAACTTAATAAAGACTAAAAGTCCTTGAACAAAACCAAGTTTTACACTACTGCTTTTCAAAAGACTTAATTAAATATATAATGGATTCTCATCAGGGAGCTGTGGATAAAGAAAGAGAAGTACCACAGTTTTTGATGAAAATACCTTGACTGGTAAAGTGAATTACCTGTCAGATTTGGAGTGTAAATGTCAGAGAGGCAAGCTGTGACAACTGAAACCTGAATCATATATCCTTCAATCAAGTTCTGGTTGCCAGAAACTCATTGCAAGATTTTGAGCCAGTCAGGACACGTGAATGTTTTATATTCCACACCTGCATTTGGGCTGGGTGAGAAATTTTGTTTAGTACTAATTTCCCCATTGGTATTACAAGTAGGTGAAAATGCCTGCTGGACTATCAGATAATTTGCCAGATGAGAGGCTGATACAAACTATTTCTTACAGCAGCAAACTGAGTACCTGCAGTCCTTACTGCCACAGTGCTCTCCCATGAAAGCAGATGAATAAACAGTTCATAAGTAAACAACTTAAAATGTACTAAAGTTTTTAAGTGATTTCACTGTAATAATTAGTGTATTAGAAATGTCAAGGCAGCCATAAATTAATGATAATTAGCCATCAAAACCAGCCTAATTTAAATGCAGTTATTAAATGTTGGGAAAATTAATTAAGCTTAAATGCTAAATATTAAAACCTAAATCTCTAAACGAGAAACAGAAATTTATGTTCCAGTCTGCAAGCTGTGCAACAAGAGAGACAGAAATCAGGTTTTGTGAAGGTTTCAATTCCTGAAGAGCATGGCTCTATCTCACTTCCTTGAATCTACTTTTGAAAAAAACAAAAAATAAAGGAATGGCTGTAACATCTAGGGTCCTAATATACTAAGACTAAATTCAGTAAGTTGTGAAGGAGAATTATCTGGGCTCTAGTCCACCTGATTTTTAAATGAGCCATTCATCAGTATAAACCTCTACAACTGCAAGTTAAATGATAGTTTAAACAAGTTTCTTTCACAGACAATTTCTATTTACTCCTGTGGTCAATTCTATTAAGAAATGTTATTGCTAAGAAGCAGACATTCATCAGAAACATGCAGCATTCTACAGCAAACAAGAACTTGATGTGATCGAAAACTCATTGTGTTTGAAAAGAAGCCATTGAACACTTTATGAAAGAGAAAATTTCCAGATTTAGAAAATTCCCACTTCAAAGTTATCCAATATTTTAAATCACCTTTTTTCAGGTTTTATCTTTATCCCACCTTGAATGTTTTTTTACTTTTGTTTTCAGTTTTAGCTAGGAATCTGCAGTGTGAGGACAGGTCGTTGCGCAGGCCAATATGTCAGCTTCATGTTTAAATAACCTAAAAAGCATAGTGATCTTAAGCAATACTTTCCTGGTTACAAAAAACACTGTTCATTCTCTTAACGTGGCAAGAAAACAGAGTTAGAGAATCCACAATGTATAAATTTACTGAGGCAGATACATATTTAGAATTGTTGGACAGAGATTTGGTCCCTTAAGAAGGGAAAATAAATACAAAAATAAAAAGTTTCAGACCCATTGCTATCCTTTTCCTGGCACCAGAGTGTTTTAAGTAAATTTGCTCAGGCAATCATTTACTAAGTAGCTGGATAACACTTCATTAGACCCTATTATCATCTGTTCTTTAGGTTATGCAAATCAGTGAATTAAGAAGTCCAGCCTCAAGCTGGTACAAGACAGCAGTCCTTTCCAATGCCCTTTTCACACTCTTGTGAGAGGCCAAGACACTGGTGCAAGTCCGTTGCCTCCCTCCAATGTTGTCTTTGGTCGGAGGTCTTTAACTGAAGGGGGTAAGCAGCATCTCACAAGATCTGACTGGAAATGTTTTCCTAATCTCCATCTATCTAGAAGTTTACTCATGCTATGAATGATGATTTGAGTTAGACTTTTCCAGCACCAGGAAAGAGGGTCTAACCAAATTTGGCAAGAATTTAATAAGCATTGCAGTTTAATTAGCCTATTTATTTTCACTGATGGCTCCACATGAGACCAGAACACGCAATTAAGAAAGATACACAAAAATCTTCTATCAAATGATTTATTATCACACTCTAATGAGAATATTTTCAAAGGTATCATTTCAAAAGTTAAGCACATTTACCAGAAAATAATAACCACTCCTCCAAATCTTTATACAAATAGTACTGAAAGTATAGCCAATATTATAAGCAGGAAAGAAAAAATGCATGTTGCTGTTATTGACCAAAAGCTATTTAGTTGTTTTTGATAAAATAGCATGTTTATAATACCAAAACACCAGAGCAAGCTGGTTCAGCAAAGGTCAGAAAATACATTGCACAGAAAGGGGGATTTGTGCTCTGGAGAAATGCTCACAGAATGGAGACAGAGAAGAGAAATAATGAAGAGAATGATGCTGGAGAGGAAAATAAGATGGGAAGAAAACAACAGAGTTCTTCTGTTGTTTAAAAGCAAGTTGTTGTGAAGAAAAAACATTGTTTAAAGGATTTATGTTCACGGGTAACGTTTTTCTGGATATATCTTAGTATAGTTTTCAAATTGAGGCTATTTTACATAGGCTGGAAATACAGAATTAAAGGTCTCCTCAGCACATTTTCTTTCAATCCCCCTCACTTTGCCTCCCTAAATATGCTCTGAATAAAACTGAAACAAATTCTTTGATGTGAAGAAGAGAAAATGCCAAAAGGTCAAGAGGCAGCTTCATTGTAACTACTTCAAAGACATTATGTTTCTGTGTTTTCTTTTACAACATAATATTAATTTAATACTACATTTCTCTTACAGAAATGGGCCATTCAGCACAGTGACTGCAAAGCATCTAAGTAATGGGAGAACATGCTATTCTGAGTTACTGTGTATTTACAAAACAATGTGAAGCTATGACCATTTACATTCAAGATTCTGGACTACAAATTCTGTAAGGAATATGAAAAAAAGTGCTGACAGTATTTGACAAAAATCCAGGATATGTTTCAAATCCTCACACCCCATTCAGCAGATAAATTCAACTATGCTCCATTATAAGTTTGAAAATCTGATACACTGGTGTTCTCTATAAAGACTGAATAAATAAATCCTTTATTGTGGATCTTTCCTGCCCTTCCTTTGCCCCCAAATAATTGCTTTCTTTAATGCTCTCTTCACCAAAAATAAATAGAGACTCAGTTTAAGATGAAATAGAAGCCGAACATGGCTTGAGTCTCTTTCCCCCCCACCAGTTCATCCAGAGTTCCTGTGGTAGAGCCCATTAGCAGTGCATGAAAGCAGATAGCTCAAAGCCCACATAGTTATTCCTGGATTTAAATACAGATTGGAAATGAATGTCCTGTGGATAAATGTCTGTGAAAAACACAGAGGAGAATAAGTGCTTGGGAGATTAAGAGATTTACTGTAACCTCTGTGAAAGCTGAACACTTAAAGGGCAGGAATTCTTCATTTTTCAATCAGCACATTTAAAGGAGCAGAAATTTATACATTATCCCAGCAACTAATTAAAACATTCTGTATGTGTGTGCACATGTGCATGCATATACATATTTTTATAAATCAGCAGATGTATATTACTAACAGATTATGGGACTATTCTGGTCAGCAACATTAATGTAAATGTTAGATTCTTAATTTGTTTAAATGGCACTTTGGCTAGTTCATAAAATCATTTCATTTGGTAAAGACCTTTAAGATCATCGAGTCCAACAATTCTCTGTAATGCTCAAGATCTTTGGCTGAACTGAAGGCATATAATTCCTTCTTATTACTAGAACAATACATCCTCAGAAAAAAAAACTTCAGATAGAACTTGGCTTTACAATTCTTCCCTTTTTATGCTCGCTTCATCATTTTTACTACCTATTACTCATGGAAAACCTAAAGGTAGATATGCTGAGGAACTGCTGTGACAAATCTGCCAGATGTTATTGCCATTATCTTGCCCTATTCTTCCCTTTAAAGCGGGAAAATTGAAAGAACACAGAAGTTCAAGTGACCAAACAACAAAAATTTACTTCACATCAAAGCTTAAATATAATAGTCACATGCCTGAAGAGCCTGCTCTCCAAATAAGATGAGGCCATGCACAGACAACAGCATATACTGAATCCATAAATTGAGTGATTAATCCTGGTCATGTTTTGCTGTTTCTGGAATTATGAACATTCAGGAACCGAATACACAAACAAAAAAACCTCTCAAGTGGAAATGTGACTGCTGGATATTGCTTACTCTCCTATTTTGCTTGAGTGCTATGCATCAGAAAGGGTATCCAGATCTAGGAGACTCTCAACATTCTCTATGACCAGAGTCACCAGCTTGCCTACCCTTCATCTGTCCCTGTCCTACATTGCTCCCTTTCAAACTGTAGCCAAGGGCAATATTCTCATAAATATCTTTGATACAGCAAATCCCTAAGGATTCTAGCTGTGGGATTCATGTAAAAAATAAACACAATCACATTCTTACGTATCTGATCTCACCTCCCAAAGGCATTTAAAAATCACAGATCAAGCCCCCAAGCATTCACGCAGAAAAAACCCTTCCAGAATTTGCCAGCAGCAGCTTCAAGTACCAATGCACTGCCAGGTAAACTAAATACCCACCAGGGTTTTTTTTACTAATTGCAAAAAGCCAAGGATGTTAAAATTTACTATACGTGTGGGAATATTAGGTCTTGTATGTTAACAACGGCTGAACAATAAAAACCAGTTACTTTGATCTTCACAAAGAAGAAAAGGTAAAAAAAAAAAAAATACTGTAAACTTCTGAGTAATTCTGTAAACATCATGAAAATATAGCTGCTAACACTTGCAGTATTCATACATGGAGTTTGTAATGAAGCTGAAAGGGAGCTTCTAAGGGAATTATTTCTTTGCAATTTAATTTGATAGAAATGTATGTCTGAATGCCCAGGTTCACCAAGACAATTGAAGAGGAAAAATGGCTGCATATTACAAGGTGAATTTAGACCAAAAAAACCCAAAGCAATAAACCTTAATTTTAATTTTTGATGCTACCAGTATTTTGTGCTACTCATAGTATTATTCTAGGGTCTTCATATTCCTTCTGCCTTACATAGTGATAAGGGTAACAGAATCCCCATCCCGAGGACTGCCAACATAGCAAATATAATATTACCATATGGTATTAAAAAATTCCACGCACATCATGATCTAATTAAACTAGCGACAGAAGAACAACTGATGATACTGCAACAGAAGAAATATACTATGGGTCTTCTTAAACTCTAAGAGATTTTTTCTTCTAGTAAAGTATACAAAGGGTTAGGTATGTTTTATATTTCTATGAGAAAAATTCCAAGGCTCACCCAAGGCTTTCTATGTGAGGAGATCTGGATTCCTCAGGTCAAATGTGTGATTCATTGCTCACTACTTAAGTGTTAAAAAAATACATTAAATAAATTGGGATAACTCTTTCTTCTGCTGAGTCAAGCAGGAAAGTGGTTTTTGCATTGTATCATCGAGCTAGTACTTATATGGGGTACAAAATACAACACAGAAGTGTCATTTCTTGAAACATAGTTCCAGTTATTAAGAACTTTTTTTTCTTTTTTAACTTGTGTAGCATAGAAGCATTATTTTTAAGGTCTGGATTAAAAACAAAAGCAGAAAAATAAAGTATCATTGGATCCAAAAGTTGAGAAATGCCACAGTTGAACTTTGAAGTCTTTAACCTGCTCAAAATCAAGCAGTCCTCAGCTAAGCATTTCACTGAAGCTTTCCTCAGATAAGGACTATGAATTCTTTTCCTAGGGTTCCTTAAAAAAGACGGAGGAAGAAATGAGAAAGTTGCAGATCTGGGGAGAGTATTGGGTTTGTGCATATGTCTTTCTCTTTGTCAGCTTGCAATGAAAGAACATTCCAACTTCTGCTGGGTAATTTACACCAACCTGCCAGTGTCTGGCAGAAGGAGCCCACCATCTGAGTAGGAAATGTATGCACCAGGCACTCAAATTAATGTGACATATGAATTCTATGGAAATTTATGCTAATTTCCTTAATGGTTTCAAGATGGTCAGGAAACAAAATATATTCTATGTTTTGTCAGGTTTTCAATTACTTGAATATGCAAGACAAACAGTTCCCTCCCCTATTCCTCAGTCATCCCCACAGTTATTCATTTACTCATTGCAATAATTTCCTATATTTGTTTTTACCTCTGCAAGTTAATCCCATCCTATAAAAATGAATTTTCATCACTGATTTTCCCACCAGATCAGGAAAAAGCACTGACCAAGCCCCATCCAAATCCGACTATCCCCTCATTAGCCAGTCTCCTCATGTTGCAGCACTGATTCCCTTTCATTCTGCATAAATGTAAGTTTGTTAAGGGGTTCGTGCCACTGCTCACAGGGTGTTGTGAAGGGCATTTTACTACCAAAGAGAGCACTTCTCCACAGGAGCCAAGGCCTTCTAAAGTTTTCCATGAGATTAAACAGTATGAGCCTAACCTCACATATTGTTACAGCAAAATGGTCTAGTAGGAAGCTGCTGTTGGCCAGAATACTGCCCTTGGTATGGATAATATGCTGTCTTTTCCATAGGGCTTCTTTGGGTGTTTTTCAGCCTTACAAAATAGCAAGAGAAAAGGAGACTTAGGCTCGTTTTGTACACAAAATAAACAAACTGAGCACTTTTCAAAATCCTGCTGTGCTTTGTGTATATACTTCTGTCTGCATTGGTTTCAAGAACATTGTGAAATGCTTTATTATCAAAGGAATATAAAGGATGAAGCAGATATCATTTATTTTCATCCCCTCCTTGTCTTTCTGAAGAAACTGTTGTATTAACTCACCAGCCCTGCCATTTCGTGTTTGCACAAGCTGCTTCAGCCAGCACATTTGAACATAACATCTATAGCAGGTGAACTGTGGAGCATGGAGAGTTCTGTCAGAACACATTAACCAAAATCCTTTGGATATCCACAAACAGTAAGTCAGGGTGACAAGTCTCTTTCTCGGTAACTTTGGGGATCAGATAAGGTTGAATACTCAAGCTTTCCGTGACGACACTTCATAAAATATCCACCGTCAGTTAGCAAAAGAAGAAAGCAATATTCTGAAGATCATTCTCCAATAAATTAAACAAGAGTGAGAGAAATATTATTATATTATACAGAGAGAAATACAAGTTTTACTAGAATACAGCAGGGATATCTTAATAGCACTGCATAGTAACTATACCTCTTCATATTCCCAGAGGAAAAAAAAGTCCTGCATATAGATATGATGTTTCATTAACCCTGTCAACAACTAACATAATTCTAGAGATCTAGAGAAGTAATAATGCCTATTCTTGCTAAGTGTTGATTTATATTAGTTGTATAATAATATGAATACTAATATGTGAGGAGCTTTCTTGAGTTTATTGAATAAAAGAATATAAATATTTAAGAAAGGAAAAAAACCTTACATCACACAGTGTAAGAGCAGGTTTCTGGACTATAAAATTTGCATATGTCTAAAAATTAATAAAAACTGAGTTAGAAGAAATGTAATTCATCTTTCTGGAACCATTTGAAAAACTATTCCTCCTGAGGTTCATTTGAAATCATCATGAATATGATTTCTGATTTGACAAAATAAACACATACTATTTGGAAAATTCCTTTAAATAATAAATTACTTCAATACTTCAGAAAAAAACAAAACAAAAAAATCAACAATCAAAAACAACCAAACAAAAAAACCACCTGTGACTACACTTTCCAAAGATTAAAAACTAACTGCTGACTACCATACAGGACTCTGGGCTAAGCAGCAGATGGTGCACAAAGGCTCTTCCTGTAAAGCACAGCACTGAAATTTTCTGCCATACTAGCCAAGAACTAACAAATTCCTATGCAGACTAAGAATAAAGTGGGCTTTGTGTGTGTAAATATGTGTGTGTATGAATATATAATCACTGTACTCAGAAGCACACATATTCAAAACTAGCCTGACCCTCTAGTACTCTCATTAATGTGGTCAATGGATTTTGTAGGATGGGCTGTATGCAATATCAAAGGAAAAACAAAAAAAAAAGCAGATTATTTCCCTTACAAAAAATTTTGCAGACATATAACAGATTAAACTAACCTACATTACAAAATTTAGCCTGCACCAAAAGAAAATTAAATTTATAACATACATACAGCCCTACAGAGATAAAATTAAGAGTCAATCTGTTGAAATAAACTCTTCTGGCTTGCAAAAAAATTAAAGCGTTGGTAAAACTAAAATGTTTCTTTCTTGAATCGTACTGAAACTTCTATGCCAGCTATAAGGAAATTTAGTTGTTCTTTCTTTAACTGCAACATTATTTGTTTCCACAATCTTTTAATTTGGAGTGCTTCTAAGACCAGAGAAGCTTGCCACTGTTCTTGAAAGAATTTATTTCACAAAAAGTCTTTAAATGCCAACACTGCAATTCTGAATATATATTTCTTAAAGTTTGACAGTTCTAGGATCTTTTCTTTGACTTTCTCAAGCATATTTCATCTGTTTGTGACAAGGGTCACTGGCATCAAAAGAGTCAGTGATAGAATCAAATACAATTGCTGTGCTTTTTTCTTAAATATTTCAAGATTTTAAAACATGAGGAATACTCTTTTACTGCTGTGTGGTACTTCTGAAACTGTATTACACTGATGATTCTAAACAGAAAATTGTGTTTCCCTAAACATACAAAAATTAGTTTTCAATTAATAATAATTTAATTTCATGATGGGATATGATTGGTCAGAAAATAAAACACCACACAAAAATAAAAAACCCACAAACAAATTCAATATCAATTACTGGATAATTTTTTTAAGGAGCTGTTTGATCAGTCCAATGTTTACAGGACAGCATCTACTGTAGAAATCTTCAATGGTTCAGATTAAAAGCCAATTTATTTAAAGAAAAAGAAATTTTGAATGATTATTAATATCAGCCTGCTATGAAGATCCCATCTGTCTTAAAACATAATTGTTTGACATGGTATCTGATGTTCTTTACTGCATCCTGCAGCATCTATTCTTCTCTTTGTCACTGCTAATGACAGAAATAAAGGTCTAAAACCAAGATCCACGTAGCCTTGTTCCTACATTTCTTCTTTTAGAGGACAAGAATTTTATTTTTATAATCTCTAACTAGACAGACTGTAACGTGGATGAACAGCAGTTCTGAGTATATGCTACAGGCAATTTGATGAAAAAATAAAGGTAGAAAAAAAGCTTCAACAGCTCATTTTATATCTCAGAGCCTTTCAAAGAATACAGATTTTACTGTATCTGCCTTGCTTCTGCCAAATACCATCAGCACCCTGACATTCAGAGTGGAATTTTCTTGGTTATTTTTCCTTTTTATACCCACAGCTATGAAGAAAACTCTAAGCCTTTGACTATATCTATATCTTGGATATAGATATAAGCCCTTCTTTTCTTCACAGTAAATAAAACCAGCCTTGTCAACCTCTCTTTGGGGGTCACGTGCTCAGGTAACCTGACCATCCTGGTGATGCTCTTCCACACTCACTCCCTTACAGTGATGTCTCTCTTGTACTGGGGGCCCAAATCAAGCAAGTAGGCCTCTGAATCTTTAAAACTGAAGTTTTTCCAGTATTTTCTACAGAACCTTAGAAAAATTCAGGTGGAAAGGTATCTCTGCAACTTACACAACCTCTTACCCAAAGCATTTCAAGCTTAGATCAGTTGAGTTCTTAAAATCCCCAGAGAATAATTTCCACATCCTCTCTGGTCAACTCACTTCTGTGCTTACCCACTTTTACAATGAAGTTCTGAATGCTTTTATCCTTATACCTAACCAGAACTTTCCTTGCTTCAATTTGTGATGTTCCCCTCCTGCCCTTTCATATACATCAATCTTCTATCTAAAAGCCCCTCGAGGAAGTTGAAGAGTGCAAAAGGATCCCCCACAAGCCCTTCTTTTCTTCACAGTAAATAAAACCAGCCTTGTCAACCTCTCTTTGGGGGTCACGTGCTCAGGTAACCTGACCATCCTGGTGATGCTCTTCCACACTCACTCCCTTACAGTGATGTCTCTCTTGTACTGGGGGCCCAAAACTGGGCACGGTACTGTCCAAGTGTGTAGTTCATGAATCCCATTCCATTTTTCGTCCACGAGGGCACCTAGGTCTGTTTTTGGCAAACCTCCTGTATCAAATGTGGGGAAAATGGAGCTAAGCAGAGTCAGAACTATGGTGATGTAATCATTGGTTTTCTTCAGTTTGATAACCAAATTAAAAAACTCCAACACAATAACAATAATTTAAAAATAAGGTGCAAACCAAAACAATACCCTAGAAAAAACTAGGACATTATCAGAACAGATAAGATTATGGACCAAGAGAAAAACAAAATTCTATTGTGTTTGCCAAGTGGAAAAAACATCCATTCACAATGCAACTTGCCAAGATTCAAACCTCTATTGAGTTTGAGAACAGGAATGAAAGTGGAAGGAGGAAATTTTTACTCCCTTTTTAACAATATTGCTACTTCTTTTGGGATGTAATGAGAATTAATCAAAGGCAGGAATAGAGTTCTCCTGGCCAAAAAGGGACAGATGAGTTGTTAAGTGTTCCCAAATGGGACAGGTTCAACAGAAGACAACTCCATTTCTGAATAATCTTTACCAAACTACTAACCAATTGTAGTCAAAATACCAAAGTGAATAATTTTTACACTTCCAGTTTTCCTTTCACTGTACTTCACTATGAAAGAAATTTCTTAAAAATCACAAAATGTATGATCGCAAAATTATTCTTCATTAGCTTTCTTTTTTCTTCTACAACATTTTAGAATTCAGCACAGAGACTCTGGGTTTCGGTTCTAATCTTATAGTCATTATGCTGCTAAAGCCCGTAAAAAAGAACCATTCAATATTGCTTTTATAATCAAAAAGCTGTTATATTCTGTATAATAAATTATACACCATCCCCACCAGGGAGGGCCTGCATTTAAAAATATATTATTCTGACAAAGATTCTAGAGAAGTATTTTAAAAATCTGAATTTTTATTACAGAACAAAGTATTACTAAACAGTAATGCTAACAAAGTATTACCAAAGAGTAAGTGAGCTGCTTTGCTTACAATCAGTGTATCTTTCCAGCCCTATAATTTCATATTTATGGAAAAACTGGGGGGAAATCTTGATTACGTCTATATACCTATAATGCTGCCTGCATGGGGACTCCAGCCAGGCTAACCTATAAGATTAATGTGAGACACAAAGGAAAGACATCATACAGGTTAACTCACTCCCACAATAGCAGAACTGTAGATTAGAACTGGTGCTTCTTTGATGATTTGTACTGAGCCACCATAGCTATCATTAATTTCCTCAATAGAGCGAGGAACTTGCCTCCTCCTCTTGAAATCAACAGGTTTTGGAACTAATTTCATTGGCACGGGTCTTAAATCTCCGATCTTGAGATGCATTTCCCCTACTGGGAAATATGTCAGAGGAGAAGAAGTTAACTAAAGATTTCAGTGACGTGACTATCAGGAAGATAGTGTATTTTGAATCAGAGGAAAAAAACCCCTATGAATAAGTAAAAGTCAGCAGTAGTGAAATTTGTCTTACATTTTATATTTGCTATTTTTTTCTTCTACTCAGATATAACTCAAAAATTCTGCATTAATTCTGTGATATCCTAAAAATTTAAAATTTATGCTACATGAGAGGTACAAAGTTATCATTTTACAGCTTCATTGAGGACTACAGACTTACATTTGAAATAAGAAAATGACTGAATATGGGAAAAACTATCTCTCAGGAAATTAATACCGGGAAATGTTGATAAACTTAGCGCGTTGTCATGACGCATAGAAGATCTGTTGCCTACTAGATGCCAGTCAGTGCAGGGGAAAAAAAAACCCCATCATATTAAAAGAAGACAAGTTACTGAGAAGGTCTGGACAGAAGCCATGGTCATCATAATCTATATTGGACCTAGTGATATAAGCAGAACTAAATGGAGAGCCTGCAAAACAGGTTTCAGCAGTTTGGTATCTGTACATACAAGATCAAATGCCAGAGTTCTCAGAAATGAGAATGGTGCCACACTCAGGGAGAAGCAAAGAATGGCAGACCAACCCCTCACACTGTTCAGAAACAACACAGATAGACATCCCTTGCTCTCAGAGTAACTGAACTTGATCCAGCTAACTTGGCATTGCTTATCAATATTCCTGCCACAGTCAAAACATGAAGATATCACCTGCCTAAAATGGTATTACCTTTTAAGTGGAGAGAAAAACTAGTTCAGATAAATAGGTTATATGGCAGGTCCTAGCCTCAAAAAAAAAAAAAAAAAAAAAAAAAAAAAAAAAAAAAAGTGATTAGAAAGAGGCTATGTTGATGCTAAGTAGAAGTTCAAAGACAAAGATGACAGCTGTCGCATTTTTTTCAAGTGTATTTTAAGCACAAATTTGAGGGCATAAAAGCCAGTTATTTTTCAATATGGAAGAAAGAGTTGCACACCTAGGAGCAACATAAGGGCCTAAAAACAGGAGGTTGTAAATATCTGAAAAGGACAGGCGAACTGTGACAGAACAATATTCGGAACATGCAGAGTAAGATCTGTGAGTATGGAAGAATAAATGTAGCAAGCAGGCACACAGTGGATGAAGATTTTCACCCTCCAATCTGCACATAACATCAGCTTTTGTGAGCTGTTGAGGACACCTCTAAGGACTCCATCTCCAACTGTCTTCACATAGCTCTCAGAGACCCTACCCAGGTTTGTTAAAAGGCAGCAAAGAAGGACCCACTTCTAAACTTGTTTCAGCTGCCACTGTTGAATTTCTCTTGGACAAACACCCATGTCTTTTAGATGAAGGCAATTTACTAAGCATCTTGCTTCAAGATGGTACCAAAAGGAGGGTACTGTATACAGCTGGGGGTATTAAAAGAGAATCTGTGCAGTCTTATATTCAGGCAGAGAACTGAATTCTTTGTAACTTTTTGACTCTGCAGTTAGAGGCTTGTTTACACCCTGGGCAGATGTTCTTTATGGTGAAGATTCTCCATACACCTTAAACGGTTGGATTCATAATAAGCTGCTACAGCATGTTTTATTCATTTGGCACTTAAGATGGTTGAAAAGAAAGGAATTTGCTAGTTGAGACCAGAACTATACTTCAATGGAAGATATAAGCACATCCTTAAGTGCACTTGACGAATAATAAGGAACTCAAAAATACTTTAAGTATATTTAGACATAAATTTCTACTTATCCCTCAGCTTCTGAAGAATTATCCATATTTAAAAAGCACAGTTCTATAGGCTCCCATACTTTTTAAACATCCTATCATGCTATTCAGTGGACCAATTGCCAGAAATACCACATGAAAAACTGTTTAACTTCTATAGATTTCTCCCCTCCAAATCCAAGAGAATGTTTTGGAAATTGTTAAAATATATTTTATCTATGTGACTGCATGCCATTATTGAAATTATTCCAAGTGCACTCCATAAACTTTCCTCACAGCCTTCCCACAACTTGTTGCAATGCCAAGCTTTACCTGTGACTGATCTGTATTAAAATTTACCAACGTCCTTGCATTTATTTGTAATAGCACACAGCTAACTACAGCAAGTCCACATGGATATTTGCATACATGTAAAGAGTTTGTCCACATTTACCACCCATTCATCCTTTTTGTATACTCACAAAGCCAAGTAGATCCCATGATGCTTATTAGAGGAAATATCAACATTGTGCATGTGGCTAGTGTGAGCTGGCTCTTAAGGTTCTCTCACTCACCTTGTGATAAAACTTTGTGGTGAACTATGGATGTCCTATATGGTGATATTACCTTTCTGAATAAGATAAAAAAGATTCTGCAAACACAAGTGGTGCTTTAAAAGCATATCTTGCTTGCAAAAGTGCTCTTGAAAGCAGAAACTGCTAATAGTTCACTAACAGAAATAGGAACATGATGGAAACAGACAAGCGCTTTGAAATAAGGAGGAAGATTTACATCTGGAAGCAATGGAAGTGACAACACACTGCCCTTAGCCAGTACTACTTGTTCAGAAATCTCCAGCTTTGACATTTGGGAGGTATTACAAATACCCAGAAGGAACCTGCTGTGATGGTTTACAAGATACTGGCATCTATGACCAACAAACTAGAAGCTTAAAAACCAGAGGAAAATACATATTGGATTTACTGTTAACTGGCCAAGAAGCTCTGCATCAGAATATTACATTAAAAAAAAAAGTTTGCTAGTGATGTGACTTCCAGGGACATCTCAAGCTGATCTGACAATTCTTACTTGTCTGGAAATTAATAGACAATCACCTGATCTGAAGGAAAACATACTTTACTTGAAGATTTCCTCTTTTCTCCAATGTCCCATCCAATCCTATTCCTCTGAAAGGAGGGTTAACACAATGAGAAGAGCAGATAACACCACTTCCCTGAAAGCCCTAACTTGGTGGTTGACCACGTAAAAGCAAGAATGTGTCTACCCCAAAGCCATCAGTTTTCATGATCACAAAACATGACAGCAGAGGTGTAAAATGCAACGGCAGCACAGAGACAGAAGATAAACAGCAACACAAAAGCACAAGGAAGGAAACTCTGCAAGCAGTTTGGGTAAATCACCTGGATTTCCTACCTTCAGACTAGTAAAAAGTCAGGATTTAGATGTAAAAGAGAAGTTGTAAAAGATTAAACATTTTCTCTTACCAGTGTGCAAAAAAATTATTGCATAGATTAAGGAAATTGCCATCTCAAGAGCTGTTGTAGGAAACTACATTCAACTACTGAATGAGGTTGAAAAAGAAGAATAAAATGTGGGAAATAAATGTTCCTTTTTAGTGCATATTTCATAATATGCGTAACATAACCACAACAATCAAATTGTTATTCAATCTAAAGTAATATTAAGTGTTGAATTAAGGGATTTGCTTTTTGAAATTAGCAAGGGGGGAAAAAAGGATGCTCAATTCTGATACTTTCTGCTCCTTTTTTCTATGTATTCAATGTCCTTGATGACACTACAATAAAATTGTACTTCAATGAAATTTCAGTGAAAAAAAGTAGTTGTAGTCAGGTTTAGTTTAAAAGATAGTACATAAAACATACTAAATTGGATAATCTTTGGTCTGGGTTATGAATTTAGAGAGCTAGATAAATAAACTACCACCAAATGCCTCACTGCCTCCTATGTTTCAAAAGAATAATGGTTCAGAAATCAGTTTTTAAAGTGTAAGGAATTCTATTAATTTTGTGACATTGCTCACCTCCTTTATTATTTTCCCACTTGTTCTCTAATGTATTGTAGGAAGTATTGCAGAGGAAAGCAGTTTTAGGTTTTGTCCTAACCGTGCCTCATTCACTCATGATGATTCAGCAATTTACACAAAAGAATGCACAGAAGAAATTCTGGTTTACATAAAATTTTAGAAACATCAGCTTTCTCACTGGTGCTGCTATACATTTGAATCCACAGTTATTTTTCCATTCTGTCAGTAGGAATGTGAGTTTTGCTCCTGCTGGACAGAATAAACAATGTCCCACAAGAGGTCACCTCTTCCCACAGTGTCCAGGCTGGTTTTATGAGAAATGGTAGAGTGTCAGCAGACCTGACAGGAACTGCATCTTGCCCTCTTTTAATCCCAAAACATACTCAAAATCTCCACTGACTTTCTTGTCACCTTTCCACTGCAAGCATGAGAGCAGAAAGGCAAAAAAAGCACCAACAAGAAGAATATTTTACAGGCTATACTGAGGAAAGTGTGAGAAGTCTTTTTAAGAGACGTAAAAGGCAATTATTAGGAGGAAGTTACACAGAAAATTGTGTTGCTCCCAAGCACAAACAGTTCAGCAACAGAAGTGCTGATGTCTCACTATGTCCTGTTAAGTCATCACAAACCACTGTACCAAGTAATGACAAAAGAAACCTTGGGTTCACATCACTTTTGTGGCTGCACAGTTGGCTGTTCTGAGATTGCTCTGCCCCAGGAAGGAACCACATGGGTATCATACAGTAAAGCTGCCAAGCAGACAGATCGATAAGCAACTAACAAAACTTTTTGGAGTATAGCTGGTTATTCAAATACAGTCCAGATAACAACAGAGAAGCAAAGAAACACTGCTTTTAACCCCACAATGCACATTATTTACTGATTATATATTTGCAGATGTTAACAGGCTTTGTGCATAAGCAACTTACCTTATGAAATCAGGCAGAGATCTTCAAATAAAGTAAATATTCTGTTATTCACATCCAACAGACAAAAGCTACTTCACACAGCTGGAAGATGATGACTGTAGCATGACAACTCTAATTACACAGCTAATGCAGCTGAACCCTACCTCTGTTCAGCAGTCCATTGCAAATTATTTTGGAACAAGACATGGGCTTTTGTTTTGTTATGAATCAATCCTCCATTTCTATATCCCCTTGTGATACAGAACACACAAACCTGTCCTGCTGTGTGGGAATAATTTGGAGATGAAACAAAATGAGAAAACACAACTCCGAAATTTTTCCCAACCTTTCCACATATGATAGTTCCAAGTGAGCACCCAGCATTGCAAAGGCATATACAACTGAGAGTACAGTTCGTGAAACACTGTATTTAGAAATTAAGTTTCCTTGTGCATAGTACAGATACTTCACTCATATGTCATGAGACATAATAAGTAACTATTATGACAAAACCTTAGAAGATAATGCATAAAGCAGAACATTTACATAGTTTTAATTTACAGCAGAATTTAGTCTCTAGAATTATTGTGTCACTAACCTGTACATAAAGCATAGCAGCTGTCTTCTGTGACAATCAGACTTCCACACAAGAAATACCATTCTCTTAAATAAAGTATCCTTCTGACATACATTGAGAAAACAATGCTGTGCATGTTTAACAGTCACACCAATAACCTTCAAAAAGCACCATCTGCATGTACATGATAAACTGCAATGGTCAAGTCATAACGTGTTTAGTCATGGTCATATATCAGTTGAGCTTGGTGGGGTGTCACCAACACAACAATAATTTGCCCAAAAAATGCTGCCCATATTTCAGATATACAAGTTATGACAAAACCCGTTATTGTGAAAGAACTCTCATGTTCTGATTTTTATTCAACTTAGAAAAGGCGTCTCAAACAGCATCTCTGTTCAAGATGTGGGGAAGATGGTTACTCAAATATTCAGTTCTAATTCAGTTCTAACTTCTAGCAAGAAATATTTAATACTGGTCTCTCTAATTTATAACATTCAGTTGAAGAGAAACGAACTTGGTGACATGGGAAAAATCCCTTCCTTATACTTTACACTACATTATTCTCTCAGTGGATTGCTACTTTTGACGATATTCAGAGATCTGCCAGATTTGAAAATCCTAAAGTTTCACATAACCCCCCCAAAATAAATGCACCTTGAAACAAAGAGCTAGACAGTCAATCAGCTATTTTCTCACCACACACAGCTACACACAACATAGGATACTTTTAAGGAGGAAATAAGAAATATGCTGCTATACTGCTAGTTTGATTCTCTCCAGAATATAAATGCTGAACCGTGATTGAAGCTCTTTGATACTAATTTCAGCATTGCTTAATTACTAATTCTTTATTTATCATGGATTAAAGTGGAAAAATGAACTGCAGAAAAAATCTTTCTATCATTAGCAAAATTGTTGTGCTAATAATAACAATAACAATAACAATTTCTTCTTAACCAAAGATAGCAATAAATTAGACTGTGCTTATTTGGTTTTATAAAGACTGCATTTGTGGATAACCATATTGCATCTTTAATCAATTAGGAAATCAATCTTCCTTTATGCGTTTCCACAGCTTCTACTAATGGTAGTAGCATTTTTTTCTAAGCCTTCTGAACTCTGAACATTGCCAAATGCTGCAGTCCCGCCTGCCACTTAAAGAAAAAATTATTTGTATTGATGAATTTTATGGAGGTGTTATTTGTTTTATTGTTGTGTTCTACAGAAATGAGCAACACCTCATACACAGACAAGCACTCACATCCAACATACCTCAGAAACATATCAATGTTATTCCCCACTCTTAAAGCAGGAACAATGCAGAGACTATTAAAATAATAATATGAAGTTCTATCTAAGGATTACTGTTTTGCCTATCCTTCTGCAGGTGGGGCAGGAAGCAACTCAAGCCACAAAATAGTAAGCAACGTGTGATGTGGAGAAAGAAAATCTGAAAGTTCTAAGTACATCATATTAACACAATTATTTCTCTGACATGGTGCACAGAAGCATATAGAACAATGCAGTACAACCCTATACATGGTACAGCGAAGTTGAGTACTACCTGTTATGAAATTGAGAAAATTGTAACATGGTAATTTTTTTTTTCTTGTCAGGGGGCCATCATTTTCCTCTATTATCTAATCTGCCTTAGTATGAAAAAAACACAAACGTGTTTTTCTTTGAGGATCACAATTCACTCTAATTATAAGAGAGTATGTCACCTACTACAAAATGCTCTGCCCAAAACTGTCAATGAAAGCAATTAAAGCCAAAATAAGTTTTGTTCCACCTCTCTTTGACTTCAGCCATGATCTTTAAACAATCTTATGCTAGCTGTAGGTTGAACCTGGAGTAAACAAGTTAAAGTGAAATGAGCTTGGGAATGTATTTCTGTGTAATGTACTTGTTTCAATTTATTTCACAACCACCTTACATTCATTAAAAGCAAACACGCCCCTAACAAGGATAACCTTTCTAGTAGACTGTGAAGTACAGAATATCACTGATTATGCTGAAAACCATCAAAATGCAAATGAAAAGAGAAAGAATTTGAATCAACATCATTATGTAAACAAAATATAAAATGAAAACTCTAGTAATAACACAGATGGTATATGTTTAGCTATTTGCCAGATGCTCATGCTTGGGATGACCTCCAGCACTCTGAAGTCACCAAGAGCCTTTGCTTTAACTTCAAAGCATTTGTTGTCTGAATAAAACAAAGTTTAGATTAATATATATCAACATAATGCACAGTGCTGCAATTCTCAGATCAAAATATGGTAAAGTTTTATATATTATAATGCTTACCATTATCACTTTTGAGATTTCCATTGCTGAGCTGTTTTAACCTCTTCTGATGGGATTTGCCGTTGTAGTGGATTTGTGCCTGAGCAGCAGAGTTTAGCTGAATGTTACAAACATTACACAAAGTGAAATTGGTGTGTTTCTTTTCTCTCTCCTTCTTTTCCTCAGTGCCATCAGGTGCTAATTCTTTCTCACCTTCCCGGTCTGGGAGAGATGTGAAATCTGAATTGTATGACTGGTTATCAACTGGTAAATCGGGGCTCCAGGGCTTCTTCATATTTTCTGAGAAGAAAAAAAACATATGAGAGAAGATTGATGAGAACACAAAATAATACAGACGAAACAGCAACATCTGCAAATCAGTAAAAGGCAGAAAATAATTTTTTGCATTTTATATTTTAACACTGTATTTTGCTTTCATATGCACTCATATATTTTGCTTTCTGTTCAAGTTTTTCAGTTCTGCTACGTAACTTGACTAACTCCACAGTCAAGTGCCCAAAGCTGAGCCTGTCAGATGTGGATGCAGCACCTCTGTGATAAATTATCAAAGAAAAGGTAAAAACACTGCAGGAGCTGAGAAAAAAATGTGAGAGAAAACAGCCCTTCAGCCAATGGAAAAAGAGGGGGAGAAGGTATAATGAACAGAAGAAAAAGTACCTGTCTTATATAGTAGTTCAATAAGCTTAAATGCACAGACCTCACCCTTGAGTTTATTAAATACTTAGCAACTCCAGCCATCCTCTCTCCACTTCCTGTGATTACTTTCAAGCCCAAGTCTAATAACTTCATAACTTTCTCATTTAGAGTAGTTCAAAGACAAATAAACATGTTATTAGTTTCTTATCTTAACCATCCAGGATTATAATTGAAGGATAGTAAACTTAGATTCAGCTAATATCAAACAGCAACAACTACAGAAATGAGAAGATAATCCCATCTGCAGAACTTCAAGGGAAACCAGTGTAACTGTGAGCTTCCACAATTTAAAAGGCAGAAGAAATGGCACAGGTGAAGAAATGCTCTGAGCACTACAAACCTAATTTACTATTCAAGGAATGCAAAATGTTATACCAACTTAGCATTTTGATGAGACCTTTACATACCATATAAATCTTTAAAGTGCTTGTTCCCCCAGACTTAGTGAATAAATGAAGGTCTAGACAAAGAATGTAATCTATACTTTGAGTGACAAAATTACTGCAGCCTTAAATACGATGACACTATTTGGTCTCTAATTGACAAATCAATCAACCTAGAGACAAAAAAAGATTATTACAGTGACACAAGAAAATGGATCTTTAATGCCAGATCCAGAAAAGTTTCAGTGTCTAAATAAACAATCCTAAACAAGTCTCCAGACTTGGGTCTGATTGCAACATAATACTGCAAATCGTTCCTCACATAGCTTCAGATGTCTTAAATTTCATCAGCTTAACTTTTTGCCAGACCTCCCAAGGATTTAAAGACATTTGTTGCCTTCCAGTCAAATCACAAAGACAAATTTATTTAAAGATGAAAATCTAAAATCTATCAATACTCAAATCAGTTTCAATCTCAGTTTTCAGATTTTCTTGCTATCTAATTAGCATTGTGTTCTTTTATGCTAACTAAACCCCATTTCATCTAAGAAAGTACAGACCCAGGTCTGAAAGGACCTCCGCACTTGCTGTAGATTTTAACCTCACTTATCTAGTTCTGTCAGTATTATATCAGCTTCTGTGTACAGTCAACTCTTATCTAGGATTGTAGCTGTTGAAAGCAAGCGATGAGAAAGAAGGCTAAACAATTCACTCCAAAGCAAAATTACAGAGAGAAAAAACAATCAGCATAAAAGTAGTTACTTATTAAAGCAAGGCTATTATACCAACAGTGATGATAGGAACTTTTACCTACAAATCACAAATGTCCTGAAAGACATTATGAGACTGTAGAATATTCAGAGAAAACCTGAGGTTTTTCAATAGCAGACCTATAGCATATTTCTCCTAATGGGAGGAGCAGGTTTCTCTGAGGAAGCAGCCTAAACCTATCAACCTCTCAGCCCTTCTGGAGTTTGCTGGAGATACTGTTCACTTCAAAGATTCATCTGTCTAAAATACCTTTAAATTAGTAAGTTCAGTCTTTAATCAAAGCAGTACAAGGATTAAAATGCTAGCACCATAGAACTGGTTTACCAAATTGGTCGAGATGCCAGTAACAGTTCAGTAATCCCAGTTTAGATATATGTTGTACATAAAGATATATACATAATCTATTGCATTGAAAGCATTCCCCACTAGAGAGCAGTATAAATTTAAAATTACAAGAACAATATATCTCTAGACCTATAGTGCTAGCCATATAGGCATAAGATTACTAAAACAAAACAGATTTTTCAACGAAGATATAAAACTTTTTAAGCAGATATAATCTAGTAAATTAAACATTGCATGCTATGTGTACACGTCTCATTCCTTTTGAAACATTTCCACACATAAGCTGGCAGCCTAATAAAGCGTATTAGCATGTTAATATATCCTTCTAATATTTCAATCAAAACAGTCTAATCCATGAAAGTCTTACTTTTGGCATATAGAATCTGTCTTGCATTCTAATCTCATTCCAGAAAACAAAATTAGGAAATGCACACTCAATAATGGCACAATAAACTAATAAGGGAAATTCTACCTTGGGAATAAGTGATTTGTGCATCTACCATGTGCTTCCATTAGAAAAGCATGTGATGTCATTAGAGCTGCAAAATATTTTTGTGTATGTCCACATTACTCTCAAATGTGGAGGAAGGGCATAATTTATAACTGGAGTTTAGGTAACAACCAGGAAAACAGAAGTTTCAGAAATATATATTACACTACAGTCCATCACCATTTTATTTACAGATACACAGTGATTTATTAATATGTAATGGCACTGCTAGAGGACTAAAGTGAAATATTAAACACCACTTGCTGTAAATGCAAATGCAAACCACTTGCTGTAAAGCCAGCATTACTTAGCAGTACTCAGTATGTTGATTGGACACAAAATGATTCATTAAAAAAAATCAAAAACAAGAAATTTTTTTTAAAAACAGAAGCAGTTTCTGATTAAAACATTCTGAGTCATTCTTACTCAATATTTCTTAATAGACAAGTAAATAAAGAAGGCAAGTGATAAAAAAGAGGGAGATATTTGAGTATAATTTGCTGGCATACTTTTAAAATACAACTTATCACTCCAACTAGCATTTTTAAAGAAATGGGAAAAAAAATACATCAAGTTCATAAATTCGCATAAAGATCCACCAGTGTTTAAACCAACACACATGCAGCCTAACTCATGAAAGCAACAGGACTGCAGCTCACGCTTGCATCATTGCATACTTCCATTTTCTGGAGTAAAAATGTTTAGGCAGCAATTTTGATTGGTGAGAAAAAGAATGCTTAGCTTATCCTATTGGAAAATTACATGGAATATGGTTAGAAGAGAACATTATAATCTTAATTTTGAAAGTAATTTTTAATTGTTATCAGTGTCTTATTGGTTTGATAATATGTGGATAGGCTTTAAATGAAAACCCTCTTTCCCTGACATCATATTATAGAGTTCATGTTGACTGTACTGGTTACATATCTTTTAAAGTCATCAGTTTTGCAGGTACCTATTTTTTCCCTGTAAAAGAAAGCTAGCTTCTCAATTTTAGGGGTCCTAATGAAGCCTGCAGAGCACTAGAAATGAGTGAACTAGGCAACCAAGATCCCAAAATTTCATGCCAATTTAAATAGCACCCTGGATAAATGCCTACATTTATTTTCCCTGGGGCTCTGAACTCAATTTTGGCTCAATGATGCTTACCAGTAAAACGAACTTTGCACGACATTATAGCTTTGGGAAGTAGAAAACTGTCCCATGTGGAAAACCAGCACAACTACAATTTGTGGTGTTTGCTGGCTTAGACAATGTAGCTACTTCCTGGGGATTTCTCTTCTTAAATGTGCTTGAAGGCACTGGATTAGAAATCTCATTCTTCCCTGAAACAACCCTTGCCTTCTTAACTGCAAGCCAATGGCATACCTTCTATTCAAGAAAATTTGAAGGAAATTTTCCTCATTTGTACTACAATTAATTGTTCTATTTCCAGACCCTCTTATCAGCACAGAACTGTATCAATCACTGTGACTTTGGCTCTGTGCACATGATTCTCAAATACACTGGGTACATTCAAGAGGCCAACAGTACATGAATCCCAGAGACCACTGTGCACCTAAGTCAGCTGTATTAAATTTAGATCTCTTGCTACTGATGAATGACCCAGCTCAGCCTGGAGAAGAGAAGGCTTCAGGGAGACCTTAGAGCAACGTTCCAGGAGCTGAAGGAGCTTACAAGGCTGAAGAAGGACTTTTCACAAGGGCCTGCAGTGATAGAACAAAGGGGAATGGCCTCAAACTGAAGGAGGATATGTTTAGATTATGTATTAGGAAAAAAATTCCTTATTATAAGTGTCGTGAGGCATTGGAACAGGTTGCCCAGAGAAGTAGTGCACTCCCCATCCCTGAGGGGTTCAAGGCCCAGCTAGATGGAGCTTTGCAACTTGCCCTAGTGGATGGTTGCCTTCCTATGGCAGGATGGTTGGAACTGGAGGATCTTTAAGGTCCCTTCCAACCTAAATCCTTCTATAATTCTATACATTTTAAAGCATATCTCCTTGTTTACTTCCCAACAGGTTGCTACAATAAATGCATTCCTGTAATAGCTAAAGGATAGAAAAGATAGACAGGAAATTAAGGACAAAATTCTACTAATTACAATATTCAGGAATTTCTAATACTTCTTTTCAAAACTGTGAAAGACATTTAAGTAGCAATCATCAAAGATGCAGATGTTTGCATCTCAGTTACTCATTCCCAGACTCTGCTCTATTCCTAGACACTTTAAATTTCACCAAGAAGGCCTATGAAAGGTCATCTCACTATGAAGCAGACTAAAGCATAAACTCAGGTGTTTTGTTCTCAGAAAAAAGTATTCCTCTTTATTTGCAGATGTCTGTGCTGTACATCTCAGATGGGATGAATCTTGCTCTGCCTGTGATAATGTCTCTCCAAACATTAAAAGGACTGAACTTTTGCAGGCAATAATAGTAATACTCATTTTTGAGATACCACCAGATAACAACAAATATTGAGAGATAACAGCTTCTTTCAAGAAACTGTTGTTAATGCAATGTTTAAAAAAAAAAAGAAAAAGAAAAAAAGAAAAAAAAAAGAGAGAGATTGATCACTTATCAATATCCTCTCCTTAATCATCACCTTGTCATTTTTCATGTATTTGGGGGATGTTACTGGCATGCTACACAAAAGCACCTCTGGTAATAACTGAAATCTTCATATCTTTTCAAACTTCATAAATTTGGTGCTATATCTTTCAGGTGATTGGACATCACCAGTTGATAAAAGTCACTGTAGCATGGTGCCTTTTGCATCAGCCTTTTAAGAATCTTTTTCACTATGTGAGTGAAGCTATGTGGCAGGACCATTCGCAAAACTGGTATCTCTGTGCTAAAGTCTTCCTATTTATCTGTTATGCTGCTTGAAACTCCTTGCTGCATTGGGTACTTGTGATGCCTTTACCAAAAAGCCAGTGAGTGCTAACTTGCCTTTGCAACCTTAGTTGATCTCACTGAATAAAATGCTAGCTATAGAAATTTATTCCTGGGAAAAGCCTAAAATGATGATACTGCCTTCTATTTTAAACATGGATAGCAGGGGCAGGGCAGCCTGGGGGAAGGATCAGGAATACAAAAATAAAATATCCTTGGCTTCTTCCATCCCCCATTATCACTGGATGATCCCAAGACTGTAGCCTTCCTGTTTTGGTCACGGTTGCACCTGCTCCCAGTTTAGAGCCCAGAGCAATTTAGGCCATGAATGACCTATTTTGCACATCATGGCTGTGGCAGAACAAACACACAGCAAAAAGGACTAACCAGCAAAGCGGTGACAGGTCCCTCACAGTGAAAGCACTGCATCTGTGAAACACAGCTCCCTCCCAAACAACCTGAGTAACCTACAGGGTACACTGCAGGACTCATCTGTTTTCTCTGGATGGACGGATGGATGAATGAACATCATTTCAGTGGAAGACCTACTGTGGAATGGGAATCTACTGAGATCTGAAATGTTTTTAGAAACCAATCAATTTTTCAGGACCTCCTTTGTTCTGAACCTTTCAGATTAAATTTAAAAACAAAATAGCATATAATACAATAAAATTTGATGTGAAAACCTGGAAAATATATGCGCTAAGTAATTTTATGCTGTAGGAAGGCTTTTGTATTATGAGTTTTAGTGAGCAAGTATAATCACTTGCTTCTAAAAATCAAGGAAGAGTTTGTCAGGTCATACACCTAAGAGCTAAATTACTAGTCAGTGATAAAACTGTGGATAAAACTCAGTATCTCTTCTTGCTGTCTGCCTAATATAGCTCAGATCACATCACATTTGAAGCCAATATTTACCAAATTTTCTCTTTAAAAATTCCACACAAAATAGAGTAAAACAGGCATCTTAGCAGGGGGGGAAGAAAAGTCAGGGAGAGAACCATCTTATTTTCTTGTTTATTGTTTCTCTGTATCTTACCAGCTCCTCCCAGTCTGATCACTGCTGCTTGCTGCTACACCACTTCAATCATCCATGGGAATAATAAGAAGATCATAATCATCATCATCATCTCAGGTGTTTTTGTGAAGTCTAAGAGGAAAATAATCTCTTAAGCAAAACCTGCATCAAGCAAAGGAAATAAAGGCAGGTTTTCCTCACATGTTTATTCCTCGGGGGGAATGAGGCAAAATGAGATTGACATTATTTGTGATTGGAGGGCTTTATAATTTCATGTCTCTGTCCTAGGACTCCTCCCAAGAAATGCATCTCTGCAGACTGAGCCCTATAAGAATAGATACTTATCCATTTGAAACAGGCTCATTGTATATTTGTATACCTTAAGCAATAGCACAGAAAATAAAAGCCTGGGCTTTTGTTTTGCTTTGCCGGGAGAGCACTTAAATCTTTCAGGAAAGGCTGCATTTCAATACTGCAGCAAATGAACAAACCCCAGCCTATCTCCCATCACAGCCAATTCACCACGAGATTCTAAAGGAACTTATAGATGGACTAAACAGAAAACTTCATCATTTCTTGGTTCAGCAGTTCCCTCGTGCCAGAAGCAACCAACAGACATCTCATAGTCTCAAAATATACTGCAGTCAGTTTTTTAATTGAGTTCTATAAAAAGAGCTAAGCACTAATCAACACCATATGTTATTCAATTAGCTAGTAATACATATCTATTTCTCAAGCCTGTGCTAACATAATGGAGCACTTTGGGTGGTTTGGAACTATTTAAAGGCCAAGTAATTAATTTGCAAACATCAGCTTCTAAAATCTGAGAAGCACTACTGTGATGACTTACAAGCCACGAAAACTCCCTCATTTGCTTTTTTATTCAATCTGTTTTCAGAAATGGTCCTTGTGAAAACAAAGATTTCTGCATAAAATAGGCCAGAAAAAGGCACAAGGTCAGCTATGTGTGCGGTACCCAGGTCCAGAGGGATTCTCTTCCCATGAAGGTAAAGTGAGCAGTTTGTGTTTTGTCACTTCCATCTCCACCAGCAGTATACTGTGGTACAGACCTTGTACCTGAGGCAGTAATTAACATGACAAATGGTAGAGCTAGCAAAGCTATGTGGGCTCTGCCTACCAAGAAAATTTGTTGTTGTCAAGCAACCTGAAGTGCATTATTTTTTCCATATTCTTGATTTCCACATATGGAAATTGTGTTCACAGCCTCGAAACTCCCGTCAATGGCAGTCAAAATTGACTGAGCTCAAAAAGAAGGGACAGAAACATCCGACTGAAATTCAGGCTGCCTCTGCTAGACAAAACCTTGGGTTTAGCAATATTTCTGAGAAGGTAGGCAGTCAGTGCAGGTTTTAAAGGGAAGGGAAAAGATAGAAAAGGGAATTAGAATCATGGAATCTTTTAGGTGATTTAGGAATCTTTAAGATGATTGAGTCCAACCATTAAACCAGCACTGCCAAGTCCACCACTAAACCATGTCCCCAAGGGCCACATCCACACGTCTTTTAAATACCCCCAGGAATGGCAACTCCATCACTTTCCTGGGCAGCCTGTTCAAGTGTTTGATAACCCTTTTGTTGAAAATTTTTTTTCCTAACATCCAGTCTAAACCTCTGCAGGCACAACTTGAGGATATCTCCTATCACCTGTTACTGGGGAGAAGAGGCCAACCCCCACCTGGCTACACCCTCTGTCAGGTATTGCAGAGAGCAATAACATCACCCCTCAGCCTCCTTTTCTCCACACTAAACAATCCCGGCTCCCTCAGCTGCTCTTCATGAGATTTATGCTCCAGACCCTTCACCAGCTTCACTGACATTTTCCAGACTTGCTCCACCACCTCAATGTCTTTCCTGTAGTGAGGGCCCCAAAACTGAGCACAGGATTCGAGGTGTTGCCTCACCAGTGCCCAGTACAGGGGGGTAGTCACTGCCCTGGTCCTGCTGGCCACACTACTGCTGATACAAGAATATTATTTTTGATTTTATAGATAAAAATCACTTTTTTTCAGTCTCTCTGGATCAACTCCCATACGAGAAATCAGCCTACAACCTGTCATCCAGATATCATATGAGTGCCATTTTCCACCTTAAATATCTTTAGTTTTCCCAGTACCTAAATATCCAATCAAAACTTTATCTCAGCAGAAAGCAAGAGCATGAACAGCTGTTTGGGCATAACGAGCAACTCATTTTTGCAGACAAGTAAATTCCATTTTTAACACTCCAATACAATCACTAACTACCACTGTATCCAAGTAGGCAATTTTTAAAATTAAGTTTCAGTTAATGTTTGTGACAAGTTTGCTGATAGGTTATCTCTTTGGATCCGCAGTCACTTTTTTTTTTTTCCTTTTGTGATTAGGTATTTCAGAAATAAGTATTTTGGCAATATGCTGGTGAGAATACATCTACAAAATGAAACAGAAAAGTAATTAAAAAGGCAAGCCACATGAATAAGCTCTGTGGGAATCCTATTTAAAAAATAAACAACAACCACTTTCCCAAAAAACCCCAAATATTGCAGAATAAAGAATAATAATTTTCAGAAAGGCAGTTCAACCCCTGAAATCTTTGTTATGCACAAAAGACTACAGCCATTAGACACGAAATAAAATAAACTGGCAATAAATGTAGTAACAATGGGGAATAGGAAATTAAAGGCTACAAGCAAAGGATAACTAAAATTAAGATTTGTTTTCAATGCAGGAGAAATGTCAGAAATGTGAGGGTTTTCCTTTTTTTTTTTTTAATCTAAGTAATTTTAGAAATTATTATTTCTTGTTATTTGAAAGATAATTTCCAAAGATTTTCATAGTTTTATGGTTTGAATTTTCAAACCTTCTGAGGTCCTAGTAAATAGCAATGTTTAGCACATACAAAAACATACAAAACACAATCTCCCCCTCCTTTTTGCTATACTTGTGTTTTAGGGAACTGCTGTGTGGCTATTTTTAAACAAAAGACCTTGAAAACACAGGAGCCATAGAAGACCAAAAGAGCACTTTTAGTGTTTTAATCAGTTACCCTTTGGAAGGTATTTCTAAATCAAACAAGAAGTTCTACTTTTGTCTTTCTCTAAATGCATTTCTAAAAACACCTCTGTTTAAAAAAAAAAAATTGAGGAATTAGATCTTATGTTTGAATATTATCATTTATACTTTCACAGCAGGAATCATTTTTTCAGATTAGCTTCGCATTATAAAATATTCAGATAGCTCTGGCAGCATTTGCAAGTATAGGGATTTTTTTTTTTTATTATGTTATTGCTTCATTACACCCACTGGGCCATTTAGTGTCGAATTTAATGGAGAGCAGATCATTTTCCAAGCAATGCAAACACATCAAGGTGAAAATCTGTTGTGTTTGGAAAGGTTAGCAGATGTTTTTGCAAGTGCTTGTGAAAGTTATTGTTGTTTATCTTATTCTTGAACCTTTGGATTGCATTTTCTTTAAATACTGCATTCGGCACTGCATTCACAGTAATATGAACGTCATTTCTGCTAGTTTACAGCATGTGGGTTTTTTTGGGTAGCTTTTACAATTTTAGTTGAGAAGTACAAACATATTGTGTGGAACTTAAAAAGCATATTCTCTATCACGGCTTGACAGACAATGAATGCCTTTGCTATTGTCTCCAAGGCTGATATAATATTTCTGCATGTCAACTATACATTTATCTGACTCTCTTCATCAATACCAGGGATTTAAAAATAATGTCTAGCAAATCAGACCATGCTGGACATATATCGGTAAAAAAGTCTGAAAGATGAATTGGTGGACCTGGAACTATTTATGTTTCCTTGGGATGACATAGTGTCCCAGAGCAGCAGCTAAAATCTTTTGCTACAGCCACACAAGGCCAATATAGAGCTTCGCTTATGCCACTGGGGAATTATTTTAACACAAGGACTATCTGTCTGTGTCACATTTCTAATAACCTTTTCATCACAGTACCCAGATGTAATCCATTTATAGAAACGCTTATGCATCAAAAATAAAAATGTGCAAAAGGAATTTAATTACTGAATACAGAAAGTGGGATGATTTATTTTTTATTTGGGATAAATTCAGGTGATTCACTATTAGTGAATGTAAATATATTTTCAAGGAATGATTGCTATAATCCCACAGGGTGCCAACGTGCGTCCAGGAAAATGCATCATAAAATACCAGGACCTAAGAGGACGTCCTGGGCAGTGAGATATTTATTGCACTAGCTTTTTCCTTGCATTACTTTCCCATGAGTGTAATTCACTCCTCTGTTGAATTGTGTGGAAAATCAAGGCAGGGCATATTAGGGAGAATATGCTTATAAGGTACACATTTTTTATAAGGTACACGTATGAAAAAAACTTTAAAGCTAAGTGTAAGAGGAGGGTGTGAAATTATTTCTGTAAGTGTTTCTTGATGCAAGATCTGTGAAATATGTAATATATTTGGAATTTGGACATGTATAGTTTGACAATAAAAGTATGGAAATGCAGGAAAACATGGACAAACTAGAGACCGCAACCCCATACCTCCCCTCCAAAGCAGGAACTGCTGCTCCACTTTGCTTCTAAAAGTCAGCCCCTGTTTGAAATTAGTGACTGCCCAGCATCGCCCAGAAGTATCTTCCAAAACTTAAAACCTACCAGGGAGGCCAAGGAGCTTACTGAACACCTTAATCGGTGATGGTGCCTTATGAATGCTAAAATACAAGAAAAGGCTTCTAAAATAGGAAAGATTTATCCAGTATTGCAGAAATCTGTATACTTTTATACATCTTTTCCATGCAAAGTCATCTTGGACCTCCACCTTATGGATTCCACCACCATGTTGTTATTTTTTTCTTAGGCTTTATATAGCATGCATTGCTAATAATTAAAAAGCATCAGTGCTTCTTTCTAAAACATCCTCCGATGATTGGATGTATTTCTGAAAAAGAATCATGGAAAGCATGGGAATACCACCACACACATACACAGAGAAAGTAAAGTAGCTGATGCATTCCAGCTTTCTGCGGGACACCTTCACGACAGCACTTCTCTGCAGCAAGTGCTCATAGTGAAGACTCTGAGCTGTTGCTTTTGGGAAGCCTGAGCACTTGGCTCAGCCACTGTGATCTGCAAAAATGACGGCTGCTGAGTGTGTAAAATCCTTCCAGCATGACTGCTGCTGAGTGTGTAAAATCCTTCTAGCTCTGCTGGCCATCTGCAATGTCTCTCAACCTGTTGGGTAGGCTGAAAATGCTGAAAAGCTCTGAGAAGTCATTCATGGTAGAATTCAAAGCTTTGGAAGACCTATGAAGTTTCTTCCTTCAGGCATGCTGATTCCAATGAAGCAGCTTACAAACTCTATTATACATAGAACAAATTTATAAAATCCCTGGGATTTGCTCAACTACTTATTTCTCCAGAATGATGGCTCAACTTTGCATTAAAACATTTATTGGCAGCAGTCATTTAAGACTACTGATAAAATATTTATGACATTTCCAAGATTAACTCATTTTGAAAAATAACTTTATGGCAAAAGGTTAGGATGCTTGAAAAAATATTAAACTGTCCAATATTTCAAGGTTTTTTTTCTCAGACTTACCTTCTTCAATTCACCTCATAGCCTAAAACACTGCAGGTCGCTGGACAGGCACATAACTTTGATTTAAATTAACTTTTTAGAGAAGTTAGAGAAAAGTTAAATACAATGCTAGTAGTGACATTTAGCTATTGACAGAGTTTTACAATGTGGTGCTCTTCCCACTAAAACACCAGACATCTAACTGGATCAGTTTTCCTGAAATGGCAATATAGATAGACAGATAGATAGACAGATAGATAGACAGACAGATAGATAGATAGATAGATAGATAGATAGATAGATAGATAGATAGATAGATAGATACTCCTACAGAGATGCAAGTCAGGTTGACAGCCACTGAACTCTGTAGCATTACATTGGCATAAAACCAGTGCAAGAAAAGCAGAATCAGATCCCTATTTTCCTTTTAACTAAAGGAAATTCATAGTAATTTCAGCATCTCAGCAGTCACCATAATTTCTGCTGTTCTTGCTATGTATTATAGAAACTGTCACTTTTTAAATTTATGGTATCTTTTACAGCTTGGGTTAAAGAACACTTAAAGCACTTTCAGTGTTTTATATACCTCTACTCTAGAAGAATAGAAATGAGATTCCTTTATTAATTTAGACCCAGACTATTCACACTAGCAGTCTCAGAGAATTTTAATGGGATTACCGGCATGAGTAAGAATTTGTATGACAAAAATCAGAAAAGGGAAACCTTTAATGATTTAAAAGTACAAAGATTACAATAGCTAAAACTTCATTGTTGAGTGTATGACTCACAAAGCTACAATTCATTCAATTAATAGTCAACTTATATGTGACCAATCAGAGAAGCCCTATAAGGTAATAAAAATCCAAACAATGTCAAATTACTACTTCAATTGTAAACCTACATATTGTTTCTTCCCTGAAAAGTTTCTTTGATAGAAGAAAAATTACTGAATTATGAGCAACCAAATTAAAAAAAATAATCTCTCAGTATGCATTCATTTACTTTTGCTCCATTTTAATGGCAATCCATTTGAAATCCTTGTCACATTTTCATTTTGTTTCTCACAGAGGCATATGAAGAGTGAACACTACATGTAAGCAAAGCCATCAAAACCACCGCCTAAAACCAAACAATTGTACAAGTGACCTTTCCCTAAGCCACTGCACACAAGAGACTGCTCCATCCTACCCTTCATTTCCCTAGTTTAGGAAAAAACATCATTCTTTTACTTAGCACTATTTAAATCCAGCCAAATAATGCCATTTGTAATCAACTTAAACTGTCAGGAAGAAAATGGGAATGGCTTACCTCGCAGTAGAGCAGTGTTATCCACTTCAGCATGCCTTGCTCCTACAGCACAAACACATCTGGAACCAACATGCACTCACTGTCATCAACTGCTTCTCACAAATCACTCAGTTATTGATCACTACACTTATCACTCTTCACTGAACCTCATTCCACATTACTGATTTTTGCTGCTTCAGCAAATTCTGAGACTTTCACTGCAAGGAGAATTCATACACAAACCAAAGCAGTGATCATTTATACTGGATACTACTTATTATATCAAGCCTTTCTGCAGGGGTCTGCATTTATTTAAGAATGAATCAAATGAAGTGATAACGGTTTTTCAAACTTCCTTGCACAAACTTAAATGTTAATGAGAAAAACGAGCAACAGCCTCTGAGCCCTACAGCCCAAGCAACACTAAGTCACCACATTTCAAATTCTGTCTTGTGCAAAAGTGTCGGGCTTGTGATTGCCAGATGATGGACGTGTGAATGTCACATGCCAGGCGCGTGATTGGCACGTGAATAACACGTGCCAGGCGTGTGCCTGACGCATGTTTGCCATGTGCTTGCCACGTGCTGGACACCTGAATGCCATGTGATTACCACCTGGTGTGTGCTTGATTACAGCCAAGTATCACAGCCAGTATCACAATCACCTACTAACAGGAGTTATGGTGGGAAACAAAGAAGCTACCGCTCTTCCTCCTGTCACCACTTGAACCATCAAGAAAGAAGGTGAATGGGTCTCCTCTGGGGGCAAGATGACTAGAAGCACAAGTGCCCCTTGGAGAACTATTAAATGAAAGAGTGGCCAATACCCAAGCTTTGAGTAAGTTTCACAGTGGCACAGTATTTTCTCACAACTGTGAACATAGTACAGGATTTTCTTCTCTTAAGAGAGCATTTTTTCAACAGTGGGATTAGCTGACAAATGATGCCCCAAGAGCCTTTTATCCTGCCTGCAGGAGCCTTCTGCTCACCACAGAGATAAAAACCAGCAACCTTGACAAAATGTACAATCAAACATGGTAAATTCTGTTATAAAACAACATAACAAAACCAAGCTATTCCAACCCTGAGCTTTCCTCTCATTCCGACTTTGCAGAGCTCATCCTTCAGATATGAACTTTTGGGCTCCACTAATTTGCAGAAAAAAGGAAGGAAGCAGAGGACCTGAAGGAAGCCACTTGCTGATGTTACCTACCCCCATAACCAGTCACATTTCTGAGCATGTATGCAAGAGCTTTCTGTTTTCACAATATGGAACAAGAATCCACTGTATTATCAGTTCATCAGTGAAGAATAAGAAGAAAAAAAATTAAATAAAAAGGGGGGAGATATAGAGATAATAGAGATAGCTAGCTACATAGATAGATAAGTATATATATATATTTGTAATGAAACTAAAGGAAATCCACTTTGATATTGTAGATGTTATCTTGGTAAGGGCTCTGGTGTCCATTTGAATAACAGTAACTGCGTAAATTGTTGGACACTGAGAACTTTAAACCACATTTCAGGATTATGCCAAGGAACAAACAGAAAGGAGAGCATCATAAGACTGACCTTCAGGAAACTCATGAAGTCAAAACTCATATTTTCTTGAGAGTCTCGTGGTCTGTCTCCCTGCAGATACTCATTTTGGTTCTGATTTCTTCTCTCTGAGCAGCTCTGCATTAAACTTGCCCACAACATGCAGTCCACGTTTTTCACAAAAGTAATGCCCTTAGCTATGCAACACATCAAACATCATTAGTTTCTCACATTTATTTCCACACTCACTTTCACCTTTGTTCCTCACTCTACTTTGACATCATTTGCACTAGTATGATTTGTTTGTCCCAACTTAATGTTGCTAATCACTTACATAAATCTTCCCAGAAAGTACTGCAAAGACAGCTATTTTCTCCTGTGTAAGGAGAACTTATTTCACGTGCACTCCCAGTTCCTCATCTGGAGCTGACTATTAACACTAAGCTACAGAGCAGTCCTGTCCCATCATGCTTCCAATTACTCCAACAGTCCCAACTGCTTCCATACTGTGAGATACAATCCTCCTCCTCCAAGCAGATTCACTACACAGAACTTTTCCCCACAGAAACTCTTCATCACACAAAGGTTCCTCCTTTAAAGATGAACAGTCTTGTTAAGACATATTCATAACCTTAAATTTTGTGTCAGCACCAGAGGCACAAAAGAAGCAGCAGCAAAAGAATAGTCAGCTAAAATTGCATTATTATGAAGCCCAAAGACCTTTGCCATTGCAAAAGCTATTATTTTCTCAAAATACACTGAAGGAGACATGCATCATATAAAAAAAGAAAATGGGTTGGAAAGACTGCCTACAGACACAAGAGAAACCAAATGTTTCTGAATTTACAAATATTACAGAAATAAATTAAATATTAGATTATAAGACCAAGATGTAGATAACATCTACATTTTAGCATTGGAAATAGCAGTAAAGTTGGGAAAATTAATACATGCACTATTATATTTTCTTTATTACCTGTAGGAGTAAAAAATAAAAAACACCTTGAAAAAAAATACCTTACAGAAAAATACTCAGTGCTGCCTGCAGCGACCTTGTTGAAAGCCTTTTACTGTATCTGTAAATCTTTTACAATTCCTGTCTGTATCAGGACAAAAAAACTTCATTCTGTCAAGCAGTTGCCAAGTGAAACTTGAATTCATGCTTTCAGGTCTCCTAACTTAGCGCAGATTCTAACACTAATGGACAATTCCTCTTCTTTCTTTCCAACCTTCCTCTGCTCTGCTTCTCTTCCTTTTCTACACAACTTTATTTTTTCAGAGGTTATTGTAGTTTAAAAGAAAACTGAAAAATAAAACTTTTGTTGTTTGAATATCAGAGGGATATTTAGTAACATCATATTGTCTAGCGTGAAGAGAGATTCAACATTTTTCAGAGCCTCTCGTTCCCTTTTGTTTGCTATTTAAAGAGAAAATACATTAGAAGACTATTCGATTTTCTGCCACTTGAGAATTCAGTAGGAAAAAAATACCACAAATAGCCCAGAGAAATGGCAAAGATAATTTCATGATCATTGTAATCTAGTGCTTTCTATCTAGGAAGAAAAAAAAATCATAGGAATGACCCAAAGACAAAAGGGAAGTGCTTATATAATGACTAATGTTTGAATTTTGGATATAGTATTTTAGAAATTGGAAGTATGACACTGAAGGAAACTCTTCTGAAAAGGTGATTTATGCCTCAGTTTCTGTGGTCTTTCCCAAGAAACTGCTGAATAATTGCTAGGACTAGTATTATTCTGTACAGTGTCTGTATCTGCTAAAGAGAAATTTTTTAGGGCATTAAAAAAGCTTTGACTAGATGGTTGTATTTTTTGTTCCATCTCCTCTAAAGGTATAAGATTTTCAAAATTATGCCCAAACTGTGCCTAAAAACAAAAGACCTGCAATTACCATACACTGTTGATTGTTTTAGTCTAACATATATGGGTATCTCTGCAATTTCTAAAAAAAAGCAATCGCTGTATAATAATCAAAGTACTATTCAATCATAAAAACATCATTACATAAGGGAAACATGCAAGTACTTGCCAGTAGTCACATGGACTTTCAAAAAAAATCATGTCACTGTTGGCCATTTTGTGGCATGAAGTCCAGCCATTATTAATGTGAAATAATCAGATTAAGACATTTATCCAAATGTATTCACATAATACAATGCGTATTCTAAATCTGCTAGAGGCTTGAAATCCATATATTGCTACTCTACTGTGTGCTAAGCACAGTCCTCTGCACTGCTGGGAATATACTTTGTTCTTTAAATTATTCAATTAATTAGCCAATATTTGTTTAGTGCTTTGAGCTGAGTGCTGTTACCAAAAGAAGGTGGGACAGATTTTGGCAGGCTGCAGGTAGATGTATCTTTTCAGACACTTAAGAATTATCCAACAACTGAGAAGTTGGTTGCATTTGAGTTATAGATTGAGTACAGGTACTTTGCAGGAAATGTTCTTCCATGAGAATTATGGTTCAAAATTTAAAAACTAACTAATTTATTTCTTCTAAACTCTTTCCCTGGATTTTTTTTTACTAGTTAAATTCAGGAAAATATTGTATAGTGTTTAGGATGGACTGACACTGACTCTGAATTCTTACAATGTTCCTTAAACCTACTGAGGGACAACTGTATTTGTCCTGGCAAGCATAGAAAATGTAGAAAACCTAAATGGCCTGCACATGGACCAAAGTTAAGATCAGGATTTTGTTAGCTAAGGCAGCCCTATGAAAAAGGCAATCCTGGCACTAAAAAAAAAACAAACAACAGTGCCCAGAGAGACTAACCAAAACTCCTGCTGGAACAAATCAGTGGCTGGCTGCACAACGGGAATCACGATCTGTGGTGCCCATGCGTGTCAGTCCTTCCCCACCATGCACCACTGCTGCCCCAGGCAGGAACTGGGTGAGGACTGGTTAGTGGATGAATCATTCCCTGACCACTCAGTCATTTCCATTGTGCACTGAACTCCACTCACAATGCTGTCAATGTCATCTACCAAAGACCAACACACGCTCCCACGCATACATAGGCAGCAATAACAACGCCATCAGGAGCTTCCCCAGTCTGAATTACTTTAGGCCTTCAATAGAAATAAAGTTACTTTTATAAATGAATGCTTATTGTTTGTACTGTAGTAAAGAAGTTGAATTAGGCTCACGTTGATTTTATTTGTACGCAGTATTTCCAGTGTGCGTTGTCTGAACTCTGCATAAATCAACACCACCACTGAATGCATGATCTTGTACAAGAATAGCATCTCTGCTCACTCCTAGAGAGACTGTTTCAAATACTGTTACTTGACAGAAGAGGATGACATGCATTTCCTTGCACAGGCATAAAGCCCAAATCTGCTGGGAGAGGGTGAGAAGAGAGGGACATGGATTTACAGCAGGAAGGGGATAGTCTGACATGCCAGCTTCCTAACTCTTGGTTTTTAGAACAGAAATACAGCTCATAGGCAAGGACTGAGGAACGAAGGCACTTTTTCAACAGCTCACCACCTACAAAAGTTTATGTAATTCTTCACCTAGAATTCAGTAACCAAATTTTACTGGGTATGTGAAAATCTCCAATCAGATCACAAGGGAAAAGCCCAGAACTGGTGAACATCAACCCACTTCAGAAATTGAAACTCAGAACTTCAGGGTCCACCATGTATTTATCTTTAATTTCCATGGGTTCACATCCTCAGAGATTTTATTTGATTTGCATATTTTTTTCAATTAAAAACATAAAAGAGAAGATAAGAAGAGCCTATTAAATTCAGTCCAGTTCATGAACCTTGTTAAACTTGTGCTTGCCTTGTTTCATGTTGAAATGAAATTAACTTGGTCCAATACTTCATTATCAAAGTCCTTAATAAACTTGCTCTGAATCCAGCAATTTGATTTAAAACATATTAAATCCACACTATTGGCTGTCAAAAAGAAACAAAAGAATTTTAAGGCATGTTGTTCAGATGTTAGAGACATCCAGCATAACCTTAGTAAACATCAAATCTTCTATGTCAACAACAGCAATCAGAACATTCATTTTATGCATCTTCATGATCACAAAGAGTATTCTAGCAGGAAGTTTCAAGGACAGATATTTCATTCTCTGCCTTGGTATTGTAGATTTAAGGATCACGACAAGTAAGGGGCCCTTTTCTGCCCTTTTAGAAGGCATTTCCACTAATTATTTACCAACCAATCAAAAAAGCAAGAATGGTTCTTCTCTCAAATCATAAATTCAAATGAAATCATATTAAATCTGTGACAAAAGCAAGCTATAAAAATAAGAGAAAAATTCTAAACTTTGGGAATATTTAACTGTGTATCACAGTATAATCCTGCAGCTATAGATGGGACATGAGCTCTCCTGCAACCAAGAGTTTGTTTGGTTGTTTCATTCAAGTTTCCTATTTTTTTTTTTTACTGCAATTTTTTACTGCAAATTTTTACTGCAAATAATATCGTTACTTGAGACATAGGTTTGGGTTGCATTGTTCCTCTTTCTGGCAATTATTCACAGTTCTTCTTTTTGAGAGAACATGAAGTGATATTAAAGTGGGAATACCGATCCACAGAGTACAGTACTAGCCATGTCCCCATAAAACACATTTACATAAGGAGTATAAAATTTGTACTAGCACAATACTTCCTGAAATGTGCTACACCCCACACCTTTTTGGGAAAACTGGTGATTGCATGTAACATTTAATCAAAGATCCACTCAACTGTAAAACATCAATTTCTCTTCAATTTTCCACTTAGCAATTCAAAAACTCTTTTGAATGTCGATGCTGGCAATTTTCGTGCTGGCTACAACTTGGTCAAAATTGAAAAAAAAAAAAAATTCATTAGCATGTTAATAACTTAGTGCCTCTAAGGAATATTTAGTTGGTCCTCCATCAGAAAAAAAAAATCTTCTTTTTCAGCCCTATTCTTAAGTACAAAGTAATTATAATTTACCACAATTTCCTAGTTTCCTTCATTTCAATTTGTTGAGAAGGATTTCTCAATGGGCACCATGCAGTACTGTCATAGCTCTAAGGAGAGCAGCTCACTCAGAAATGTTCACATCCATTAAGGTGTAGAAAGGAAAGCTGAGAACATACACATGCAAATAAGAAAGTGGAAATTTTCTAAACAGAACTGTAAGAAAAAGTTGCATGGGCAAAAATTAAGTTCCCTGTAATAAAATACAGGTAGGTAGGTGTCGGTAAGCTTTCAGAATTTATAATATATTATAATCAAATCAGATTATTCATCAAATTTCATGCAGTATGTCAGTCTTTTTTCAACCCTAGCAGAATTTAAGACATGAAGAGAAAGAAAACTTATGTCTATATTTTTGCACAAAACAATTTTTGTTCATAGACACATTAGCATGTGTGCCACTTGTCACAAGAAAATGAAAGGCACATTCGTAATCAAGGTTTTGTTATTACCCAGATTTGCTATTTTCTGCTATTAAGAAATGTATCACCAAGACCATATCTAAAGGAAGAAAGTGGATATTTAGGATTAATAATGGTGGTTTCAGTATCTGTTGTTTCATTTGAAGGAACTACATAAAAATGTAGAATTTTGTACAAAACTTTTAACAAGGAAGATTTTAATGTATTGCTTTTTTTTTTCTTTTTCACCCTAATGAAAGATTTTTTTAGTAATTTGCAAGTCTTCTGCATTCACACATTTTCTGGAACAGAAACAAGGTGTTCAAAGGACACTTTCAGTGACATGGACAAGGTTCAACCTGTCACTATGTTTAGGGAGCAGTGTACTGCATCTGTTTTAGCAGAGAATTCATAAATTTAGCTAATATTTGGAGTAGAAAATACTCAGACACCAGCTGAAGTTGCCCACATTCTTCATGACTTTACCCAATGGTATGTTCCTGTATTCACGCAATTTGTGCAGTTACATAACAACATGCACCAATCCTGGAGTTTGGACTCACCTTAGTACCTCATCTTTACCTCACAAGAAACTGAACTGCTTCTTGTGAACTTGCTCAGCAAGGAAAAATTGAACTACTAAGCACAAATGTATAATCTTTTTTTTACAAAAACTAAAAAACCAGTCTTGAAAAAGAAAAATATCCAGGAAAAATGCAAAGAATTAGGAAACCAGACACTGAATTAATCTCCCTAGTTAAATAAATACTATGCTCATTTGCTTCAATAATTGACCTAATTCACATGGGAAAAATTAACAACTGGAGAGAAAGGAATAACCTAATGCGCTTTGCAATCTAAATTTCAAGAGTCCTTTTTACAGTGGAACATTCAAATGAGGATTTTGAAAACACAAGAACTTGCCCCCAAAGCACTTAGTTCAGACTCTGAAGCCTATGATGGGACAGGCATTTTTGAAACAGGTGCTTGTCTGAAGCAAGGACACTTCTCAAGCTCAGACAGACAGTCCAGACACAGCAACACCTCACAAGTGTGCACTGCAGGGGGTTTTAGAGCAGTTTACATGTCAGTACTAGTCTTTTTATAACACTCATATCCCCTTCTCCGAGCCCTTAATGCTTGTAAAGGATTGTGGATCTGAGCCAAGCCACCCCTTTGCCCAGGAGGATCTTCAGCACATCCCTGCACTGACAACAAAAGCAGGCTTGAAAGGAAATAAATAAATCTCTGGGGAGCTCTCCATAGTGATTTGCATTGCCATCACATAGGAGGCACAAATAAGTTTTAATCAGCCTCAGTCTGTGTGGAGAGAATATTTATACAGAGAAAATATAATTAGTGATATTCATAACACTACAACAATCCCATGTCTGTGACTTGATCTGAGAGCACTTTCTTAGCAAGAGCACAACAAATGCTCCTTCACTTGCTGAAAAACTATGAAAGTAGTTGAGCTGAGCCGATGCCTTAGGTTTTAACTTTCATATTTTTCAAATCCTGTACTGCTTAGTGTGTAACTCTGAAGCTTCTTGTAGCCTGTTAACTTCTGCTCTCTCATGCTAGGTAGACATAACAAAGCCTCTCCACGCCTGCTCTCCAAGGACACTCAGACTGTCCTAGGCCCAAAATGTGTAAACCAAAAGCTTCTGAAGGGGGGGTGTAGTGGCTAACCTATGACAGGGGGCAAGCTTGGGGAAACGACATCATTAAGTGAAGCTTTATTTGGAGAATTTATGCTGGTATGCAAATGAACCAAACTTAAAAAAATGTGAAGAACTCATGACCTGTCGTTCATCTTGGGGTCCATCTTGGCAGTAGCCTCTGGCTCCCCAGGGTGTACCTTTGAAGGCCCTTCAAATAAATACCTACCTTTATTCCCTTATTCTTGTCTAGTCTCTGTTTTTAGGTGGCCTCTCAAGGCATCAGAGCTCTTCCACTAAACAAACTTGCTTATATCCCATTAGCTCTCCTTATCACCACCACTTGTTCGTCTAAATATTACAAGGAAATACTGCAAGTTTCATTTCAGTTCTCCACCATTATGTCCATAAATAACAGTGGGGAAAAATATTGGAGTCAGGATGAATTTGACCAATATGCAACACTCTTAGGGTACAAATGCCACAAGATTATTGTCTGCTGACAACAAAGCTCTAGAATGGTTAAAAAAACCCAAACAAACAAAACAGCAACAACAAGAGAAACAAACAAAAAACAGCCAACAAACAGAAAAAAACCCCAAACAATCCAGCAGTATGAGTTGTTAGTTTTTGAGAATTCAAGGAGGGCAGATAAACTGTAAGAAAACTAGGAAAGGGCAAATACAAAGTCTGCCTATAAAAGCTAGGACTGAAGGAACTATGGGAAACTATGGAGTTACAGGCAATTTAGTTTAATTTCAATTGGTGGAAAAACACCAAATAATCAAGCTTTGTACCTAAAAAGTATAAAGAAGCTGAAAGTGTCAAAAACAGTCATGTAAAAACACCTCAAGTCCTCTTCTGGCAATGTAAAGGGCCTTATGGAGAGAGGAAAAGCACACACTAACTCTCAAAGCCATTTGATGCAATTTTCCATTATTCTTCCTATGCAAATTTTGTAAAAAATACTCTAAGTGAAACTTCTATGAGAATAATTCTTCAGTTATGAAAACAATGACCAAGCTGTAACTGTCAATGCTTTCTCCAAATGAGAAATATGTATTAACAGGCTGTACTGGGGTGTGTTCTCCATCCAACATTTTTCATTAGTTTCATTAACAATTGGATGATAGAATGCAGTATAGACTGGCAGATTAATCAAGAATGAAGGGACAGAAAGCACATCAGAGGAAAAGATTAAATTCAAAATTAAATTGACAAGGTGGAAAAAGGTCCTGTTAAGAAGATCCCATAAGACAGGAATAGAAATCATCACCCATACAAATACAGGATGAGAAAAAACTGGTTAGGCTGACATTTTAGGGCAAAAAATATAAATGTTGGAATAGGTCACAAGATGAACATGTAATTAACCCACTAAATGAAAGAATGATTGTATTTCAGACAGTGCCTAATATGAGAAGAATACTTTTTTGTTGTTGTTAGTTGCTAACAAATACCATTTTGCCCTTCTCTGGGGACAGAGACTATATTTGTAGGAATTCCTCACATCACAGTGTAAGCACTTTTTCTTCTATTTCTGTTCCAGCTCAGGGTCACTTAAGTCTCCTTTCTTAAAACTTCTGTCAGAGATCACCAGAACTGGACTATATTATGGGCTATATCTTGAATACATCTCGTTTTATAAATGCTTCCTACCATACCATTAAGGGTATGTGTTCATTCTCGAGATTTCCAAAATTGACTTACCTCCCTTTTCTCTTTGGCAGTCAGTCACTCAAAAAATATACAGCATCAATCAAAAAATCCTTCATATTTCCTTCTTAAGGTTTTGTGATAAAAGAGCTTAGCCTTGAACCGAAAACAAAGAATTTGGGAAACAAGAACTCATTCACAGAATGTATGGAATTTAAATCTCTCCCAACAGTTATATTTAATTTAGGACTGTTACACTGAAACAGATCCATGAAGCAAGATAAATTTGATAAGGAAGGTCAAATAAAATAACAAAATAAAATTAAAAAGAAAAACCACAAAAAAAAACTACAACCAAAACACCAAAACCCTCCACCCACCTAAAATATTTTTAATGATTGCAAAAAGGTATTTTCTTTTGTATAATGTTTCTGTTTCTTTAAGGGCTTGCCTCAGCAAGGAAGTCTCACCTTTCTTCTGCATCTTAATAGCACATGCTTTCACCACAGCTGGGTACAAAAATCATACACAGGCATTCAGCAGTGATACAGGTATTGGAAAGCGTAGAGACTCAGCATGACAACTCCAGCACCAGGATGGGATGAAAAACAGAAGAAAAGAACAAGGGAAAAAAAAAAATGCAAGACATGAGAGTGACAGGTAATGTGGGCTACTGCACACCAGGCCTGGAGACCTCCCACTTCTCCAGTGTGTGTTACAGTACTCTCTGCAAGAAGCACCATGCTTGAACAATAAAAAAGGACATGATAGCATGAACCAGGGATTATGTTTCAATTTAAACTGACAGCTGAGTGACTGGCTTATTATTTAATCTTTTTTTTTTTTTTGGTACTTGTAGATTTTCTGGGTCATGTCCTTGTCTGGTGACTATCTGCATACTTACTCAAAAGTTTTAATGTTGTAAATATAACTAACACCAAAAATAAAAAATTTGGAAAGTGAAGGTGGTTCGGTTTGGGTTACCCAAAACCAAGCTTCCAGTGGTATTTCCAAAATACTGCTTCATATTCTGAATCTGAGGAGAGCTATGCAAGAAATAAATAAAACACATTTTCAGAGAAACCAATTAGTACGAGCCTGGTGTACAATGCACATACACATTGGATTATTCAGATCCTTTAATACCTCAGCCATGTAGAAGGTATGCTCCAAATTCTATGAACTGAAGCTACACTAGTCTTAAGTTCCACCAGAGCAATGAGTGCAGAGGAAATCTGACAGAAACCCACTGCAGTATATGAATAAATCAGCTACTCCTCATCAAGGTGGAGAGTCCAATACAACTGAGAGTCAACTTAGGTGTTGTGTAAAGCCAGCTCTTAGAGATATTTGATCATGAGTTTCTCTAGACAGCAACAACTCCAATCAGTTGTGTGATGTACAAATATCTCTGGGAAAATGATCAAATGATTGAGTGAAAATTTATTTGCAAAATCAAACAATCAAAAAATTAAAAAAAAAATAAAAAAAGAAACAAACAAACAAAAACCCCAAAATCCTGACTACTGAAAAAACTGTTAAGAGTTGGCAGGTATACATATCCTATCAACCTATGCAAAGAAACAGTACTAAAGAAGCATAAAATTAAAATATGAGGCAGCGTGCATTGTGCTTTATCTAGAGATTCATAATATACTTGCTAAAGTACACAGTTATAATTACAATTTTGCTTGCTGACAGAATCTCTAAGACAAGAACTATATTCACACATTTCTGCAAGACTAATTTCAATGCCTACAAAAAGGCTGAAGAGTCATCATGCTTGAGCACACTAGCTGGTTTAACTAGAAGGTTTAAGACTTCCAATGAAGCTCCAGTGAATCCAAAAGAGAAGCAAGTATAAAATCTCTCAGGCACTACAGAGTTCCTACTTAGCATTTGCAATTCCTTTTTCAAGGAATTTTTAACAACATCATGGACTATGTGCGTTCTTTTTCCCCCTTCACTCCCCAACATTTGCCAGTATTTTTAAAGATGGAACCTTGAAAGTATTCCTGGTACTCTTGGCAATGCAGGCAGATAGATACACATCGTTTTGCCTGCAAGAAATAAACACCCATTTTATTATTGTTTTGCTTTCTGTAGGGATGCGTTTAAGTTTGGGAGAAGGGGGCTTCTGGTGAAGAGGTAGTTCAAATATGAACTGCATTTGATAATTTCAAAGATAACTGTTAAGAAATCTTTCTCTTAGGTATTGATGCTAATTTTTCAACTCTTTCTAACTCACACAGAGAGTGATCCAATGGTCCTCAATGGGAAATGCACAAGGCTACCACAGATCTGGTAATTTAAAAGGGGCCCATCATATGGTTCATTCAGCATCATTCATATAAATACAACAAAAACACAGTGTTCTTGAAGCGACTTACAGGTTTAAAGCTCAACCACTGACAGCTAGCCTTCAATTTTTATTTTTTTTAGTCAGAACAATTTCAGTATTTTTACCCATGTTGTTGTTATTCGTTGATCTACATTTAAAGGAACCTGAAGATGCTGATATCTGTCAATTCAAGATTTAAATTTCCATTATATATCCCATAAGAAAGTTTCCAAAACCATCCCCTGAAATCTCCACATACCAAAAGTATGGTATTATAAGTTACCAAAATGTAACTGTAAGAAAACTGGCCACAGATGAACACAGGAAATTGAGAAGAGAAGGCTTAGGGGAGATCTCATCAATCTGTATAAATACCTGTCCGGGATGGGGTTGAGGGAGCCTTACTGCCTCAGGTATCCTGGGATTCTGTGAGCTGCAGAACATATTTCGTGTCTATAGCAGTATGCAGGATATTCAGAATATAAAATTGATATAACTGAAATCCTTACTGCATTTCAAAATTAGTTTTATTCTACTCCTATGCTGGAGGACTTACCACAGTAAAATGACTCTCATTAAAGACAACTACGAAATAAAATATTTTGGAAATGGAGTAAAATGTACTTTGAGTCCTGTTCTCAGACGCTGGTTCATTTTACCAAATTCACATTACTTTGCAGAAGACACAAGGAATACATAAAGCATTTATATTAAAGCTGGATACAGTAATTACAGGTATCCCAGCCATTTACAAGAATCCATTTGCAATGACATTTTCACCAGCAAATTCAGTAGATTTAAGGCAGACAGATGTTCTAAAATTAAAATGATAAACATCCATGAATAGAATTCCTGTCAAAATATTTCTCTGAGCAGCTAGATCAGTTTAAATTAAAATGCCTAAAATATTCTGTTCAGATTAAATGAACAAAGTAAGAAACGTTCATTGAAAATATTCCATTCATCTATTTTACATGTGTACCTTATACTTGTCTTCTTGCAGAAAAGCTAATATTGAACAGTTTTTGTTGACTAAAACGTTGGTTTGCAGCTAAATAAAATTATTACATGAAATCTATAATTTCTTTTTTGTTACGAACCTTCAACATATCTGTCCCTTTTTTATCAAAAATATACGATGCTTCACATGTACTTAGGTTCTCAGTTTGCAAGTGTTATATTAAACCATGCTGAGTATTTCAATTTTCTCATTAGAAGAATATTAAAGACCACTGTCACACTCCATTTCTCTGCAAGCTGAAATCATAGAATATCTGAAGTTGAAAGGGATCCACAACAATCATCAACTCTACCTCCTTGACCCTCACAGGGCCACCTAAAACTAAACCATGTGACTAAGTGCATCATCCAGATGCTCCTTGAACTGTGACAGGTTTGATGGCATGACCACTTCCTTGGGGAGTCTATTCCAGTGATCACACTCTGGGTGAAGGGTTTTTTCCTAATGTGCAACATGAACTTGTCCTAGCACTGCTTCGTTCCATTTCCTCTTATTCTAAAAACAAATTAGTATCCATGGTATCATCCTCTTTTATCTATCTTCAACTGAAAGAATGAGTAAAAAAAAAAAGGACAAATTACTTATGAATTCCATGAGGCCTAGAAGTCTAAGCATTATACATAAAGATACAAGAAAAATCATTGTATTTGGAGTTTGGACCAGTTGGTTTCTGGGGTTTTTTATTTAAAAAAAAGAAAAAAAGCAAATCTCATCAGCTTGGTAGACTAATGTCCCAAGATACGCAAGAGATTCGCCCGATACCACATCCATGATCCACTGCTCTAATGTTATGTTAGTGCAAAAATAAACCAACTAAATTCTAACAAGGTGCAATTAATATATCCAAGAACCGGGCTTGGTCTTTGAAGGATTAATCTATGTAATTATTTCTGCACATTTATTCAGAGCCTGGGTGGGTGTGGGGAGAAGTACAGCAAGGTGATCACAACAGCAGCTTGCAAGAACAGAACATGTTAGGCATTTACTCTTTCTCTGGTCAACAGCTCAGGATTTCTATCTTAAAACATATAAATATCAGGAGATATTCTGTATGGAAACATTTTCAAAATGCACACATAGTTGCAAGTCAGAAGAGCAATTCAAAGATTATCTTTTGTTGAGAACAAGACAGATTTTTGTGATAAACTATTATAGCTTCAGAATGCAATCAATGGGAACATCTAAATATAAGTCTAGTCAATAAAAGCAAATCATATCAAACCTTTTAAGATCATAGGGGAAAAATCATTGAAGTTTTATTTTAAACAAAGTCTCAGAAACTGGCTTCCTAGAGATATATTTGAATTGAGTAACTTCCCAGTAGATTGTTTTGCTGAAAAAAATCTGCACACTCAGAAGTAAAGAATACCTGAAAGTAAGTTTATAACGCTAAAGAGAATGATGCATTGCAAAATAAAAGCACTTTCCTTTTCCATTTATGTATTTATTGTTAATGAAACATATACAGGTGTATTGGAAAGTGCATCCTTGCTAAATCAATTACATCCCTCTTCACTCGCACACCACTTAAGTGATACCAGCAGATCTCCAAGTACAATAATGACTTAGAGAACAAACCAAAGAGCCAACTGTATTATCTCATGACAGTAATCATTCCAGACCAACTGAATGGCACTTACTCTCTTTATCCCTAAAGGTGTCACAGGAGTGTGGGCAAGATAAAAAAGACCTGGTTTATTTTAGCAGCTTCATTATTTTGTCTAACCCACACAATCACTTACTCAATTTGGTTAAATTTTCAAGGCAATTTTGAAATCCCCTTCATGCCTGACCAGAAAGCTGTATCCAATTCTCCTCTCCAGATGACACTGCCAATTGTGGTCATGCAACAGCCACAAATTACCATTCTGAGGGAAAAGCAACACCACCAGAAGGGAAGAGCAGGAACAGATAAATATTACTCTCACACACAACAAGACCTCATGCTTCATTTGTCTTATTTTAAGAACAAAGCTACATAAATTGATGCAGTTTTCAATTCCACCCTTCCCTTCCTCTTCCTAATCCTATTTCACATAATCATTAATTCAAACATTCAGGATGATTATGGCATCCTTCAGCGGTCAGCAACCACAAACCTGGCATGAAGCAGAACCAGCACAGCTGCTTCAAAGGGCACCTCCCTGGATCAGTCTCCTTTAAAATATCTCTCTCTGTGTCTCCATCACCATTTGCCAACAAAGAAGGCCAATTCTTACAAAAGAACACTCAACTTCCTTTATATATAGACACCATTTACTTAACTACAAAAACAATAAAAATTAAGAAAAAAAACATAGCCACACAACACTGTTCCTTCACAGCACTGCATTTGAACTCATAGTACAGGGATCAGGCAGAGGATAGGAGGTGAAGAAGAGTATATATACATAAAAATTTATGGTTTAACCTGCAAAAGTGTTTCTGTGTCCCACATTTCCTCCTGTTGTCTAAGACATGTATTGCTCATTATCTACAAAAGAATATTCTAAGGTAGCTAGTATTAAAATACTTTCATTTCAGAAAGGATAGTATATTTAAATCTCTTTAAAATAAATTATTCTTTGTAACTTTACTGTATGGATATATACTTCCCCAATACTCAGCTGAGTTAAAACTTTTAGTCAATAGAAGATTCAGGTCTACAATACAAGTTGGAGGAAAATTCAACACATAAATACGGAGAACCTTCATAAACATCATGAAACTGGTTTGTCAATTTTTACCAGGTAATGTACAGAAATATATCAAAAATTAAAAATGCCTTATAAAAGGCTTTACATCCACTTAAGCCTTTCCTTCCCCCTATCAGCTGCTACTTGGTAATAGCTCAGAAACACATAAAAAGCTTCAATTATAAAAACAGTAATGTTACTTCTGAAACTTTCAGCAGAAGAGTTTTGGCATTTCAGCTCCCTCTATCAAAATTGGCCAAGATCATTCTTGTATAAATACATGAAATGGAAAATATGAAAATGTAAAACCAAAATTTACTGAATATCCAATATTCATCTGACACAAATGGAAAAACCTGAATCATATTCCTGCTACTCACTTCCACAGGAACTTCAGGGTAAATAAATCTTCAGAGCCATAGTAAGTAAGAATGACATAATATACAAAGACAAGAAATAGGAAAAAAAATTAATGTGACCTTTAATACTATGTAAAAGTACTGAATTTTACATTAGTCACCAAGAAAAGTAGAAAAACTAAATTATTTTCTTTTCCATCCTTGTATGATAAGCAGAATCTTAATCATGTATCTCTGGAGTTCCCAATTTTCTCTCAGGACCTGGGAGAAAAACGTCAAACAAGAATTTGAAGAACGTTAAAATCAAGAAAGTGGGGAAAATATGGGCATAGAAATACTGTATTAATGTTGACCTATTTAAAGATAACTTAAAAAAATAAAAAATCAAGGTTTCCTTGAAGAAAGATGTTACGAGTTGGATGGGTGGCTATCTTTCCTGATTCTATACACTGCACATCAGAACTTGCGCACATCTGTGAAAACAAAAACACACACTGCAACCCCAAATGAGCCAGAAAACAGGAAATTCCAGAAGAAGGCAGGAGACAGCACTGGTTTTCCAGAAACTTCCTTCTCTACACCATGGGACAGGCTACGCACTCAAGTCCAAGTCATTGCGCCAGATGGCTGGCCTCAGGAAGCCCTGTGGGCCCTCTTTCCTCATGCAGGGATTCATGGATAAGACCCCTTCCTATGCCAGATTTCCTTTGAGTGACATGACAGCCCCAGCAGCCTCCTCACTTAATGCTTTTGCAAGTTGTAGATCCATGCCATTATATACTAAAGAAATCTTTTCTGGCGTGCCTTTCCAGATACCAGTTCCTCAAGATTAAAGGGAGGAAAGCTCATGAATTATCCAAATTAGCTTTACCAAACTATATGCAACTCTCAACAAATCCAGCTAAACAAGAGCTGTCAGGTAAGAGCGTGAAATGTGATTACTACACAGTCACTTTTCTGTATTCTAAATTAATGGCAACTGATCACCAAAAAACCCTAAGAGAAACTTCTGGAAATTAGAATTCCTACTTTATGGTAAACTGGAAGCTCAAAAACAATTTTCATACATGATTTTCAAATGAGATTCTTCTTTTATTTGAATTAGTTATTTCATCATAATCTTACTAATCTCACAAAGGTACAACGAGGACAAAAAATTTTATTTGCCTCTGAAATGAGTACCCTCTTGCAAAGCTGGCAGACAGCCATGATCAGACCTGTCTTTTGCTACAAATTCAAGCATAATGTACTTGGAAACATGGCATAAGAGCTCATTATTGCTGTGATTATAGGCTTAAAAATTATATATACTTCTGATTTCAGTATAAAAAAAAACAACAAAACAATTATTTGCTACAATCAGCTCTTCTGTTTATATTACATTTTTTTACATATTAAAAATTTCATTATCTGAGAATACCTATTTATTTTTAAATGAGCTTGCATCACACACAACAAATTTGACACACATGAAAGTCTACCTTATAAAAGCAGAAGGTGAAAAGGGTATTTAACTTTTAGCTGCTTTGTGCTACTGCATTAGATGGACGTGCTTGCAGAGCTACTCTGCAGGATTTGTTACAGCTTGCAAAAGGGGATTACCCAACTGCTCTTTCCAATTTATGTGAAAACCACTCAGTTACACACCAATGTCCATCAGCATGATAAACTCTTGTCTCTGACACATATAAGGCCAATTCATGATTGAAACTGACACAGAGAACTACTTTAATCAAGTAATAATCACTCAAAATTACCTCCAGGAAAATCCCTCTAGCTCCAGTATTTAGATTAAGTGTCAAGGCTCAATCTGAACTTCTTATGAAGAATGCAGCTTCTCTTAGAACAAATCTCCGTTAAGTTGATAAGAGTTAATGTACCTGGCAGCTCCTCAGCAGATGGCAGGTTTAGGTGCAGAATGCTGATGACACTGGAGCTTTGTGCTACCAACAGAAGTCATTAAGGTGAAAGAACTTTCAAATTAGTCTCTTCTGTAAACTATTAAAAGAAAATTACTCTTTGGATAAAATGTCTTAGCTCAAGAATTAACTTACTTGGAGGATGCTTGATGAAGCACCTTTCGTTTGGTTGTGACATATGTGAAATACATTATTCACCTATGCATTACATTATTTTTCATTAATTTATACACACAGATAGCTCCAAATACACACTGTAAAAAAAAAGGCATTATATCTGTTTTTGCTAGATCTCAGCCAGCTGAATACCAGACCAATTAGCAAAACATTTGATTAATTTAGTAAACTCTCACTTCAAGTACATAAGTATAAATTTACAGCATCTGTAGATACTAAAAAAGAAAAGGAAAGAAAAACAGAACAATGAAAAATGTCTTGTTTAAACAGGAAACCAAAATAGTACTTTGCTGATCTTCAAAGAAGCCTGTGGAGATGCAACCTTGAAGGGGAAGAGAAGCCTAAATACTGCAGGGTGTAGGGCTAAACTACACAGCTGATGCCAGGTTTGCAGGTATCCACTGTAACAATTCCCCTGCAGACGTCTGCTGACTGCCTGACAATCCTGCCCTCTGCCACTGGCTAAAAGACTTGCTAATAATAGCACTAAAGGATTTTTTGTCTTGTAGGGCCTGACCTTAAAATAACATTCTTATTTCAGAGCCACACTCTGCCCTTTGCCAATTAGAAGGATGCTTATTTATGAAATAAAGCAAGCACAGTTTCCAAGAGTGATAATAAACCACATTTCTTGAACTTAATGCATTTTTTGCTTTATTTTACACAAGTAAGTTAAAGCACATATTACACTTACGCATAAACAAAAAAAGCTGCTGTTCCTGCAGTCACTCGCTTTGTTCTGATTAAATCTTATTTCCAAAGAGTTCACGTTGTTCTGAAGATAAGTTTTGGATATGCCAGTACCTATCTGTTGTTTTCACTCAAGAAAGCTATAGACCTAAACTCTTATTCCAAAAATTTTACAGTGACTCTGACTGAAGAGATTCCCAACAGAGCTTTTCTCAGGAAAAGATTCATACCCTCCTGCCAACACAGATAATCTGGCGTAACTGTTCATTTAGATTCAACTAAATTAAATCTAGAGCATTTGCATGTTGTGTTAATTGATCTCACCTAAGAAAATAATGTCACTGTGCCAGCAGAAATCCCGTTACTGGAACATGTTGCAACAGCCTAACACTGTGGAGCTGCAAAATACCTACAGCAGAGATATTTTACAATGTCAAGTCAAAACATGCCCTGGCAGTAAAAAACCTAGAATTCTGCCTTTCTTGCCCTAAGGTCTGATGACTGGCCTTCCCCCTTGGCCAGAACTTCCACACAATTTTAGTCCCTGGTGCTGCCTCATTTGAGCTAAAATCATGTTTCAGGAAAGAGATATTTCTGACTGAATTTTCCCACCATATTTATTCCACGGACATTAAACTACTGCTGAGGAAATTATAACATGATTACAAACTTAGTAAAATCCAAAGTTGTATCTAAGAAAGGCAGTGATTCAACCAGAGATGCAACATTCTGTCTTTAACAAGGCACAAGAGTTCACTAAGGGTAACAGAAAGCAGTACAGCTCACATGAGAAAAGGGACACATTATGAGCATTGTGGGAATCATTATTCCGAATTTACTCACTCTATGTGTGTAAATTTCAGCAATAATGTCACATTAATGTAGTTATTCAAATTTAACACACTCATGTTCATTAAAGGAAAAAAAAAGTCACCACAATGACAAACCATTCTCTGAGTTACACTCCGGGTAAGTAAATGTCAAGCAGCAGGAGAAATTTAAGTTACACAATATCACAGATGTGCACTATAAGCAATTTTTTATTTTGCTTTGTACCATAAAAAAAGCCTCTTGGGAAGGAACCAGTCGGTCCTTTTTATAGCAGAGATGATTTCTATATGCATAGCTCAAGGCACTCAGTAGGAACTTATAAATAACTAAAACACAAAACAGGATCCACTGTCAAATTTTTATCTTAAAATACAACTAACTACTTTTATTTTTTAAAAACTTGCAATGCTGTTTTTGTAGATAAACTGTCTCAATAAATCATGCAGGATCCTAATTCTTTTCATGGGCAAAGTACAGAATACCTCCATGTCCTTTTATTATCACTGGAAGGTGACCGGGAGACTGTCTTTTGCACAATCTGCTGGGTTGCCTTCTTGACAAATAGTCCTTGCACCAGAGCTTTGCAAAGAGGCCTATGAGTTCTGTTACTCACACCTGGACATCAGCAACATTGTCAAAATGATTTTCGGAGCATCTCCCTTAAAAAAAGCTCTTTGAGATCTTTAGGGTTTCCTTGCTACGTGCCTCTATGACTTTGCTGGGGGAAACTGAAAGTATTTCTTTTTCCCAGTAACAATTTAAGTGCTATCGAAGAGGTTTCTTTATATATAGTGACAGAGCATGCCAGAAAAAGGGGAAGAAAAATGGCACTATTAAACTCCTTCACCAAGTGTTACCTAAAAGCAGGGATTACACAAATGTAATACATGGAACCACTTGTATTATTAAAAAATATATATACTCTTTAAAATGTATTTGCTTTGCACCATTAAATTGATAGTTTTTACTCCAAAATACATATATAGAAAATTAAACCACAAAGCCGTAAAAAAATGCCATAAAGTTCAAACCAGATTTTCATATGAGTAGAAAGACTTATCAGTGTTACAAGTGCAGAATTTGGGAAATCAGCTTCCTATCCAAGCATACTACTTTAAACTGACCTACAGTGAATAAAACCTTTAGGTATCATTAGATATGTTTATACAGTAATACTTCACCAAGTATTATTTTAAAATAAAATATATTTAAAAATAACTTTCTTCTACCTGCTAATCTGCTAGACCATGAGTCTAAGAGAGAACGCAAGTCCACCTACGATGTCCACAAGAACAAAGTCAAATGGAGGGATAGAAGAGTTTCAAAACGGAACAAGTATATAGCATAAATGCCTAAGAACATCCTCTGTCTCCAACAGTTTGTGGATTTTCAAGACTGGAATACTGAGGTTTTCTCTGGAGACTGTTTTTTAGTTTGCTTCATTGTTTGGGGGATTTTTGTGTGGGCTTTGTTTTTGTTTTAAAATAGTGCTTCTAAGACTTCTTTCCTTTGAAATTCTTCAACCATAACTTACACCCATGCCAACTTTCATTTGGAGCTTCCTGCAGCAAGTTTGGTTTATGCACTGAACTCTTGTTCTTTTCTTGGATGAGCCAGTGAACATTTCTTCCCTATTAATTTTCTCCATGCCACTTATGATTTTATAGAGTTCTAAAATAAGCTCCCTTTTTCAGGATAAAGAGTCTCAGCCAATTTAGACCCTCCTTACACAGAAGTCATTGCATACCCTTGATCACACTTGCTGCCCTTTATAGAATCCACTCCATTTCTACTTCATGTTTTTTGAGAGATGGAGACCAGAATCAAATACTGAACATGCAGACACACCATGGAATCATTCAGTGTCATCATGATGCTCTGCTTTCTGCTTCTTCCTAAAAATTCTTAACATTCTATTGGATTTTTTTTAAAAAAACAGAGCTGGGCAGTCAACTCCCAAAGGACAAGATACTTTGTAAGCTCTAGAGCATGAACCTTCTGGAGGAAAATTCAACAGCTTGTCACTTTCCCTTGGAGTAGCACTGGTCAAATACTGCCTTTTCTCATTCATGTGCAAAATCTTGATTTAATTTATGATGATATTCAAGACATACACTATTTCATTTTATTGTCAGAGTTTCATGGAATAATGCAGTTACCACCCCTAATGAACAGGTTTTGTATAAAGACACAAACATAATACAAGAATATCCCAAATATATTTTCTTGAAAATTATAATGGTTAATGATTCTATGAGACAATGAAGGCATTTTTCTGAAAAAATTAAAGGGAAGTGGGGGGCATTTGCAGACAGGCACTCAAAAAATGCATGCAGTTATAATATACAGGGACAATGCATTGCAACAAAGTATTTCTGACTCACATCCCAGTGATACTAACTAAATATGCAATACCCTGGCAACATGAATGTAAAAAGACTGAAAGGGTGCTGCTGCGTAGTTATCAGTAAAGAATTTCCATGCACTACTTGTGTCAGGGATATATAAATAATATATCCGTGAAATACTAAAAATATTGCACTGTAGCTTACTGTATCTGTGTATTCTCAACAGTTAAATTAGTACTATATAGTGGGATGTTTTCAGGAGAAGGGTGAAGAATGGAAAAATGGAGTAAGGATGACAGCAGAGCAAGGTTTTAATAGAATAAGAGCACTTCAAAACAATGAGTAGGCAACCAAGGAACTCCAAGATGGTACCAGGCCATGTAGGAATTCAGAAGTGACAAGTTCCTATAATCAATAGAGACTCAGCTCTATTTTATGGACAGTCAAATCTATTTCTTAAAATAAATTTTATTACTAGACTGATCAAGCTGTTCTCATCACTGCTATCCTTCTTCAAATTTCCAGTATCATTCTCAATTCTAGCTTTTATTCATGGAATTAAAATATTTATACTTAATAAATAAACACAAAGAGAAAAATACTGTCTCACTTTTCATCTGATTTAATATCTAACATTTTTCCTGAATGTAGCACTGAAAAAGATAACAAAAATATATTGAATAGGGGAAGAGGGAAAGTAGGTTGTATTGTAATACCTAAGACTGGAGGGAGAAAAAGTAAGACATATCATTCTGTTAGCTGCCCAAACAAAATGCATGTCTCAAGATGAAAAGCCCTAAATAGCAATCATCTGATTCATTTCTCTGCTATTTGATAGAATGTTAAAAAAAATTAAGAGTTTACCTTGAATTTTAGGTATAGACTTGTTAAGAATTTATCATATTTATAAATTTAAGAAGTACTTAAATAATTTCAGAAGATATTTTAGTTACAACATATACAGAGAGAGATAAGAAAATTCTGGAATTGCTGTCAAAAGTTACCACTGCTTATTTACATTGGCCAAGGCTTTTAAGAGGATCTGTCTTTCGGAACTTTTATTCTACAAGAATAAAATCAGAACAGCTGCAAAACAAAATGTAAAGCCACAACTAAATAAAAGCTGTTTCTCTTCTGAAAACCTGGGAAACCTCAAAAGTCCTGTACGGACATTTGCAAGACTGGGTTTACAAAACATAGGCAGGTATGGAATTTTACAATAAGATAGGAAAAATAGTAATAATAATAAAAAATGGAGCAGATAATTTTCAAGACAAGCAACCACAAGAGTATCTATATGGCTAAGCACATTTTGCTAGGATGTAAACTTGAATCTTAGTCTCCTTACGCTCCAGAATCAGCCAAGAGACAGAAGGTAGTATAAATTAGAATTATAGTTCTCCCCATACATCCCTCTTTACTGTGAGGGTATTTTTCTTCACAGATTAACTACTAAAATGAAAAAAGGCATACCTGTTGTTTCAAATAAGTGTCCGTTGGCTGAAATTCTAACTACAAATTGAAGTTTCAGAAAGCTTGCCATTGTTTTCCCCTTAATTCTGTTCCATAACACTGAACATGAATTAATGGATATTTCCCCAAACACATTACAAAAAAATCGTCCCCAAAAAAAAAAATTTGCTTTGTCTTATTTTATTAAAAAAGATGTAGCCTACAATTCTTCACACTAACTGCAGCTATGACACAGTCCTTAGCGTCTCTTCATTTTTCCAGAATCAGTTCTTACTGTAATCAGATGCCTTTTTTTCCCTACGTGCATTTCCCTTCCTACTGTGATGCATAAGGATACTCCATCTAGCACTGAGGGGAAAAAGAAATCACTGTTTTTCTCCACCACTCTTATCTACTGTTCTCCAGTTTCTTTTGTATTATACTCTGCCACTCTTTTTTTTTTTCTTTATAGATTTTTTTTTTAATTAACTTGTATTTACTTACCTTCATTTCATCTCTTTCTACGTAAGCTAATTTTTTGGGTTAAAAATCAAGGCACTTCAGGGTTTGTTATTACCTGCAAAATTTTGCCAGGGAAATAAAATACATATCTACCCTCAAATAGCCATTAAAATAGCCCACATAATCAGCTTGCCGAAAGCATGATAACTTAATTAGCAATGGTTTGTCACTTTCACCATGGTTTCTCACTAAATTTGGGATTTGCTGAGAACACCGAGTTCAAAAACATCAGGTTCATCATCAGGCACATAAAATTTGCTTTTTTTTTTAACTTTTTCAACTAATAATCTGACATTTAAAAGCCCAAAATTAGAATGGAAAGGAAAATTTATGAAGTGCTGTTTGCGAACAACATTTCAGGTTAGCCATGATGCAGAGATCTAATTATGTCAATCTATATACCTATAGAAATGACTCAGTTTTGCCAAAGTCTCTTAAAACAGCTAAATTGAGAATTTTAAGTACAGAAAAGAACATAATGGAGATGAAAAGGGAAACAGTGATAGCAGGTCTAGGCACACATATATAGCACAGAAACAATTGCAAGTGTTGACATAAAACTTAATTACAGAAGGGAAAAAACCAAACAACAAAAAAAAAGAAACCCAAACAAACCCTGAACATTTGCAAATGCCAGGAAAAGCTTTTCCTACTCAAATATCAGGGAAGTCAAAGCCCCTTTAATAACATCAATCAAAATGAAATTTGGGGATAACTAAAGGCAGTTATTTAATGAAATTACCAAGAAATCTCAGGAAGCATCCCAAAGGCATCTTGATGAAATGTATTTAAAACTGACTGAAATCTCAGGTGCCCAGAGATGGTGTTAGAGCAGGAAACAGCTGAAATATTGAAAGGGAGTAAATCTTTACCACAATAACCCTGCTTCAAACCATAGTTCAAGAATACTCCCAGCCTTTGTTTATCAAGGTGACCTTGAACAGACAAGAGCTAACACATTATTTGGTCAAAACTTTTCCATTCCCAAGCAACTGGAGAGGGTACTGTGGTATGCATCATCTGTCGCTTCTCATCTTCAGTCTCCAGTTTTCATCAGACTTCTTAAATTATCCTCCTGCACCAATGTGCCACAGTGGAGCACAGTCAGCAATAGGCTGGAGGCAGATCTGAGGAGGTTCATAGGAGCTGGATGGCCATGGAAGTGGGGGCAGTTCAATGCAAACAGCACCCAGCTTCCTCAGCCTCTCCACAGGTTGATGCAGCTTTCCAGAGGACACACTGCAGCCCAGGAAGAGAGAAGAGCCATTCAGTCACCCCACTTGGACATAACTGACCAGGTCTGTTCTTGTATTTCCAAGCTCTTATCTCAACTGGAAGAGGGAACCACCCAGTCTGACACAGGCTGAAAGAGCCCATCTAAGATGGGAGTTTTGCACATTGTCAAGACCATCTTTTGGGCTGCCCCAGACACCTCTGAATCCCTCAGCATGATCAAGCTGCATGGCCAGAAAGCAACATTCCACAGGGAGAAAGCACTGTAGCAGGCCTACGCACTGTTTTTCTCCATTTAGAACTAAGTAAACAACAGTAATCTGCCATGCAACCATGATTTTATTTTCAGATAGGCACAGCAAGTAAAGAGAGCAGATAAATATCTGAGGTAACAGAATTTTCCAATGTAGTTACTTGGAAATACGTTGTAAATTTACCTGCTGCATTTATCAGTGATATAAATTCATACAGATATCCCTAATTACTCTGACATCACCTGAAACCAAATTCTGGAACTCGAAGCTTGAAGAGTTCATCTTCATATGGGGGGTCGAGAGATTTGTCATGCAGTTTAAGAATGCTATTTGATTCCAGTTGCACTATTCTAAAACACCTATAGCTAAATCTGGGTAGATTTGGTAGGGGTAGAAAAGGTTTTTTAAAAATTAGCCTAAGAAATAATTTTGTTCCCCTCATCTTTTAGCACCAGCCTTCAAGTAACAGCAGCAGAGAAATGCAGACTAGCAGAAGCATGCAAGAGGCATTAACACTCACATTTCTATTTCCACGTTTCTACTATTTGGCAGCATCTATAAGATAAGCAAGGTCACTTATAATATTTGCAGTAACATCTCCTTTTTGCCATTTAACTCAACTCCAGTGCTTCAATTTTTTCCTAGCAGTCAAGCCAGAGAATAATAAATCCAACTGCATACAGCTTGATGATTGTAGCCCTGTGCAGTATGCCATGCAGAGGCACTTGAGAAATTATACTCTTCAGCCAGAGAAGGCAACGGGTCACCACTTTGTGCAACATAACCATGGCCCATGGTACAGCCTGTGATAAATGATGCCATCTTTCTGTACCTCTAGAGGCAGGAGTTGGCCACTGAGTGCTTCCATACAGTTGGTCTCCACCGCAGCCTAGACACAGAGAACTCACCAAAGCTGCTGAAAGGAAATGTTTGAAAGAAGACCACTAAGAAAAGTCTTTTTTTTTTGTGATAGCTCCTTGACTTTTGACAGAACATCATGGGTAAAATTCATAATTGGATTTGTCACTTAGATCTATTTTCAGAATTTGGTTTCTCAGGTTACTGGATGTCACTCAAAATCTCAGTAATTTTTTTTTTCCACTTCTTATAGAGGTTTAACACCTTTGGTGCAAGTCAACATTAATGCTACAGAACTATTCAGTACATGTTGAAACCTAATGCACTTTGCTCTAATTATGAGGTCACTATTAGCATGCACAAAGGCATGTAATTGATTAGTAACAACATACTTCTCAATAAATAATGTACTTAAGAAGATGACAACCCAGTAACATGCCATCTAAAAAAAGTTTATTAGTCCATGAATTATAGCTTATCTCAGAAAAAAACACTGGTGTTAAACAGTTACAACTCAAGAACGCAAAACATCTAAATAATAAATCCCAAGTATTTTGTGCAAGAAAATATTTATCAATGTATAATTTATCCATCATAAAGAACAACCACTTTCAGATCTTCCTGGCTTTTGCTAAACATGAGGCCAAATTATTTCAGTCCTGTGATTGCACAACATTGGCAAGTCAACACTTTCAAGTCAGTGATAAGATGCAGCCTCACAACAGAGGACCAAACCTGAGTGAATTTTTTCTTGTCCTTATTCTTTGGGAAGATTAAGATGTCTAGGATTTTCAGACATCAATTCTCCCACATGCCTGCCTTGTCCTCACTAAGTGGAGTACAACTCCAAGTCTTCACTCTATGCTGCGGGTCAAGATCTGAGTGCAACAATCTGAGGGCAATCTAGCTTCCTTGTTCCCCAAATGTGACTCTCTTGAAAAGCACTTCAATCCCAGGCTAGCCAATTAAAAGAAACCTTCCATTGTCATAATGGTACAGATGTCTGAACTGTACTGTGCTTCCACTTTCCTCTGTGCTACAATAAAATGCCATCTCTTTTCTGAACCCCCCAGGAGTTTTCTGAGGTCAGTCTGCTTGCTAGTGGGCCATTTTCAGAATGAGCACAGCTGAATGCAATCGTACATATTTTTATAGCAAAGGTTAATAATCTAATTACTGTGAATCACAATTCAGGTCTAGATTAAAATTCTAAAATCTCACTTACATGTCCTTCCCTCAGAATGAACCACTCCGAGTTAATACTGAAAACCAAAACATTCAGATTGGCAACCTTTACAACCTGATTTGCGCTCACTTGTCACTGTAAACAAAATATATTTGAATGCCACAGTTAAGTTCATTAGAAATTAGCAAAAGCATATTAAAAGCTCTTCTCCCAGATGTAAAATTTCCTATTAATGAAACTAAGCTTTAAAAGTCTTAACACATAAATCACAGAAACATTATTCCACATGTAAATTTTAACTATCACCAAAAAAAATAATGCTTATCAAAGGAAATGTTTGCAGTTGCTGCCGTTCTTCTCATCTGTTTTACATTAGATTGCCTCAGCAAGAAAAAAGCATCCTCATCACCTCTCCCAATGGAAAATGCAGCAACCAAGGTTGCATATTAAGGCACTCAAGAACAAAAAAGGTGTCTTTAAAAAAATTTCCATATATATATACTAGAACTAAGCAGCCTGCAAAACATAGGCCTTGCTTCAGATTCAAGAACTGAGCTGCAAGAGGCAGTCATGCTGCAGGTGAGGAAGGAGATGGTGGGACCTACACCCTGAGTAGGCACAGTATAGCCTACATAACACTTCTATAAATGTTGTGTTAATTCATCTCAGAAGAGCCACTATCAGTCTGATTCCAGTTTAAATATAAGATACTTGATTTGGAGAGAAATTATCACTGGCAGCAGCTTCAGGCACAAACTCCTGCAGCTTTAGACAGGGGTGGGTAATAAACTCCCAGACTTTCAAGCAGCTCTGTCAAGATGCACTTTACAAATCAATAATAGCCCCTCCCTATTAGCTAATAATAGCCAATAATACCTACCTACCTATTAGTTTGAGAGGGACTATCTGAGCACACAGCATCCTGCTGCTTCTATCCTAACCTGCAATCACTGAAACCTGAAGTGTCAGAAGGAGAGAGGCAGATTTCTCCACATTCATCTTTCTTCACTAATGAACCATCTCAGCCTTTTTTTTTTTTTAACTCTGTTTCTTCTTTTTAAAAGCATAATTAGTCCCCCCATTTACCTAGAGTCATGTGCTCTGTGCTGAGGAAGGGCTGCAAGTGACCGGAGCAGCTCTCAGCTGTGATCAGGCCGTGTGTATTCCCAATACAAGGTCCCTGCACAGCCTCTCCAATACCACACAGCAACCCCTCTTCCTAGATATTGGGTATCCCTAGATCCCTAGATCCTAGGACATGAGCTTATTCGGCATCCCCAGATTTAACTTCTTCACCACCCTCAGAGGACTAACATCTACTGCACCATCTAACCCAAAGGACTGTGTTTCCCTTCTTTTGCAGTCCATCTGTTTAAACAAGGCCTGCTGGGTTTGTTTTAATGGTGCTTTTCCTCTTCTTTTTCTTCTTTTGTCTGAAAGTGCCATACAAATGAAAATTACTATAAAGCAAAAACCCTAACACACCAGATCAAGGATTTCACAGAAGCTCAGAATGGCTAAGGTTGGAAGGGATCTCTGGAGGTCATCTAGTTCAAATTCCCTCTTAAGCAGGGCCACATACAGCCAGTTGCCCAGGACCCTGTTGAGATGACTTTTGAACATATCCAAAGGTGGAGAATCCACAACCTCCCTGGGCAACCTCTTCTGATGCTCCATCAACTTCACAGTGAAAAAGTGTTTCCTGATATCCAGACACAGAACCTTCTGTGTATCAGTTTGTGCCCACTGCCTCTCACCTTGTCACTGGCCACATCTGAAAAGAGCCTGGCTTCACCTTTACATTCTCTGGGTATTTATACACATTGGCAAGATACACCTGAGCTTTCTCTTCTTCAGGCTGAATGGACCCAGTTCTCCTAGCCTTTCATCATATGAGAGATGCTTGTTAGCCAAGAGAATTTCCCACATCTGAGAAGGGTGCCCCAAAAAAGTGACCTTTTACTATCCTGTTAAATACATACTGTGGCATCAATGTTTGGCAATGCAGGACTGTGATGCCTGGATAACAGGAGAAGCTCTGCAATTCGTGTGCAACCAGCACTGCCTTGGAGCAATCAAACCAAAGAGATGTAAAAATAAGATAAGAAAGAGCAATACAGTGTAAATTTGGAACAGCACTTTCCAGTGAGGGAGTTCGTTGAAGGTAAATGTTATTCTTTACTCATCAAGTACAGTCATTTTCAGGATTAGCCAGAGCTGCATTGCATACTGCTCTCCAGCATGTTTCCAGTGGACAGTAAGGTGGGGGGAGCACTCTCAATAGCCCAGGAAGGGACAGATGAGGAGGGAAGATATTCCAATAGAGTCGGATTTCTCACAGCCCTTAGGAGCCCCACTGGTCATATCCAGCTCATTCAGAGGCACAGAGTTTCAGTGATCACAGCTAAGCCCAAAGACAAACTCACATCACTGCCTATGAACAAACCTTCGCTGCATTTTACACTGAGTTCAAAACAGAATCACAGAACATTCTGAGTTGGAAGGGATCACAAGGATCATTGAGTCCAACTGCTAAGTAAATGGCCTGGACAGGGATCAAACCCACAAAATTGCTGTTATTAGTGCTATGCTCTAACCAACTGAGCTAATCTCAGAATCAACACAACCATTGCTGCACTCTAAAGCTATGTCAAAATTGATCCACAAAGATTTGTAAGTAATAAATTGATTTTTTTCCATTTACTGAATGAGAGGAAGAGGAATTTCACATGGCCTTTACTGTATGTGCTCAATTATTTGAACATTAATAAAAACAACCACAGGGGTTCCATACCTAAGGACCCAGGAAAGTGTTTTTGTATTCATACATTCCTTTTCACATAAAAAGGTAATATCTTTGATGGAATATTGTTAAATATTGCATGCAGGAGTCCTTAATGTTTAAAAACAGTAACTTATTTAGATTTCAGTTTTATTTAAAGGCTTCTGATAATTTTAACAGTTGAAATAATGCAAACAAACCATCAACTTGGAGTCATTTGCCTTCCTGTGCTCCCATATACCCTCTAAACAAGATAATCCTCAAGGGACAGTCATATGCAAATTTGTTTTGCAGCTTGGGATTGTGCTAAATAATTACTAACAAAAATGTATTATTTAGCTCCAGGCTATCTCGGTGCATTAGAATTAAATGGCAACTATTTGCTCTTTCACTCGTGGCAAGAACTACTGGGCTGATGTCAGCATCATTTTGAATGCCATTATCGCAGTCTCTGGCTCTTTAGAAGGAGCAGGCAGATTTATTTACAACCTAGTGAGTGTCTCACATTTCTTTGAGCATGACACCATAGAAAATATCCTTCCTAGTCTAGATTACCAGGCGTATATTAGTATTATTAAAAGCTATCCTTTTATTAAGAAGGTTGCTATGACATTCCCATCTCTATGGGAAAATTCATTATCACATACCATTTCAGCACCAGTAGGCAACTGCACATACTTACTGCAAGGGAAATGCCAGAAAGCAGAATACATTTTTGAGCATTTGCCAAAGAGCCATGTGACACATGCCCAGATCTGGTGTTAAGGTTTGTGGGGGTTTCAATTCCTTTTTTTTTTTTTTTTTTTTTTTCTCCAAGAAATGCCAATGAAAGAGAGTAACAAGACACTGCACAAGTCTGAATCCCAGCTGTTCTTCTCTTTGGAAAGATCCCAGAAGCATCAGCACTGTACACTCCCACTGACAGCCAGAATAGGCTGAAGAAATAGGAGGGCTGATTGTTTTTCATGGTCAGTGACAAGGTCCAGGACTTGCCACATTTGCAGCACTACTGAATCACACTAGGAATATCCTCTCTGTGTCTTTCCTTCCAGGGGACCAGTGCTTGCAGCCTCAGCCGTTTGGGCAGAATCTTTCCACAATATCCTACTCCATCTGTGAGCGTAAGTGTCACAATGTGGCCATAAATTACTAGTTTCTAAGGCTTAATTGAGCATATATAAAGACACACACTCCCCTGCCTCTGTCTTAACCAATGCCATCCTCTTTTTTGTGTCCTTTTTAAAGGCCGTATTTATGATGGAAATATTGCAACAATGCATTCAAAACACATTGCAAGCTAAATATTCATGAAGTCAAACAAATACTCCTACAGAAATATCCTCATATGGATTCATAGCAAAGGGGGATTTGTTTCATTGCTTGGCAATATACTTTTTCTGCAAGCAAAACAGTGCTCAGCTTGCCCCAGCTCAGCCTTGGCTTAGCAGCACTCACTCTCTCCACTCTCTCCTTGTTACCAAAGTTTATCTTGACACAGACTGAACCCAAAAGCCCTTTGGCCTAACACTGTCATAAAACCAAAGCATCCAAATTTTGCTCTAACATAAGAGCACTGACACACTGGACACTGAGACAAAAAGTAATCAAAGTTCACGAATCCAAACACCATCTTTAGCAAAGGCTTCCTCAGTCAGAAAGAAGAACAAGATCAGTTTCCTTCTGAAATTTCATTAATAGCTTTGTTATGCCTTTCTGTCTCTGTCCTATTCAACTTAGGAGGGTCACCTGACTCTAAAGTAAAGAACACAGTACAAATACTCCCAGACTTTTTGAATCTGAGTTCAAGGTTAAACTTATGCTCACCCTTCTATCCAGACACATACTACCAAAAAGTGGGGAAAAAATTAGGGCTGTACAATACTATCAAATATTGAAATGTGTCCTTGTATTGTGCATGTTCATTCCCTAGAGAAGGCATGCAAGCAGTATAATATTTAAACCTGAACTACCTCAGGGAGAGGCAAGTGAAGGCTACCACTACTTCAGAACTGAAGTTCCTACCTTTTAAAATTATGGTTTTCCATCTTCCACAGGCCAAAACTCATACTTGCTATTAGAAGGTGACACACAAAAAGCAATAATCACAGTATTTATCATTCAGCTCCCAGGTTTTTTTATTATTTTGACAAATACATGGTCAGCATGTGTTGATTTTTAGTCAAATACAGATTCTAAGCACATGTTTTGCTACAGCTGATATTAAACCTACTTGAAGCAGATGGGGAGACATCCACTTTCCTACTCATTAGATAAGCAAAGGGAACACATTCCCATTTAGATATCACTACCATCCCAAATATGCCTTCAGACTCCAACTACAAATATTTTATTTTTATTTGGACCAATATTCAGCCAGTTACCATTTCATTTCAAATATTGTCAGGTAACAGACAAGTGAAGAGATGGAGCCATCTAAGAGCTGAAGGCACAACATTTTTTAAGTGGAAATTAAATATTGGTTAAACAATAATTAAAATGCTACTCTATGCTTTTAAATGTGAACCAAACACCAATTAATGTAATAAAGTCCATTGAATTCTCTATTTTAACAAGTTCCCTGACAAAAGGACTGTTTGGTCTCTTAATGTCCTCAGAAGATGCTTCATCTGACTTTGGTTCCATTAACTAATCCATACAACATTGTAAACTGGAAGCACATAGCAAGCATACCTTACTCCTTAGTTTATTTACCTAAATGGATTTGATCACAGAGCAGAGATATCCCTACAGGTTTGTTCCACAGAGAAAGCATTATTAATTAATAAACCTTCAGATAAGCAAATAAATATAAGTTCTAATAAGTTTAAAAGCACTACTTCCTCTTTTCAATATGCAATGCAGCTTGAACATAGTAAATAAGCAAACATAAATGAAACAACATAAGTACAACAAAAGCAGTGGCAAAGCACTGTCCACTTCTCACAACAAAGGAAGCAAGTTTTGACAACTTTATTAGGAGAATTTTACAATCAAAAGGAAAAGGAAACACAAAATGGCTAAAAAAGGCTTCTCCTGTGAAGACAAGAGAAACAGTCTCACTGCTCCAAGCAGCAGTGCCTATCAACAGTGCAAAGAAAAAGCCCCACACCACTGGTGACCATGTTGCACATGTCAGCGTGTTCTCAGAGACACTTATCCTGAAACAACACTAAATACTAAAAATAGGGTTTCTCCACTGTCAGGATATGTCAAAAAAAAAAAAATCCTACAAAAGGGAAATCCCATAGATATTCCAAGACTGAAAACAGAAATAATCAGCTGAGGAGTCAGGACATTGCTTTCTCACTTTCACTCTTGACTAGGTAAAGCAGCAGGCACCAGGGACACCAGTTCAAGTGCAGCCCCTAACAGCAAGTACTGCAGCATCTGCTTCTGAGCTTTGTTCCCTCCCTGGTACTCCTGGAGAGGCTGCAGCTGCCTCATACTTAACCCTGCATCAAACTGGTAGTATTAAGCAGATCCTCCTACCTCCCCACCTCAAAGATGGTTGTAACCTTAAGTCAAAAACCATAAACATATGTCACATTTGATTTTCTTAAGTGATTAGTATATTACTAATCAAATTGAGAAGCTGATTAGCAAATTGAATATCTGATTAGCTCCTTCCATGATGCAAAGAATTAGATATTAATCAAAGCTCATGAAGATAAGCACCACCATCCCTACACTCAAACCAAGCACCTGCAATTCAGAAGGGGGCAAATAATGATTATTAAAACCAATGAATTGTGGCTCTTTGATTAGTTTGAGACAGTTTTTCCTCATCAAATCAAGGTAATTATACAATAAATCTTTGAAAATACATGCTGTATTAACAAAGCAGGCCTGATACATTTGTGTTCTATAAAGACTCTTCCCTCAGTGCTCCTCCAGCTAGCTAATATCCTCTTTTGCAAGATGCCCTACCACTACAAAAATCTATTCCAACAGCTGCTGACTGCTTTACTGATATTGGCACAAACAAGTAACTCATGATGTTGTACAAAAACTGAGTTTGTTCCACAGATGATGGAAGGCAGTTCATAAGGTGGCTTAAAATATGAGGAGAGGAAAGAGGAGAGGGAAAAAGTATCTGTTGGTGTCAAGACAATTTTTTGACAGAACTCAGCAAGAGGACAGCTTTCATCTGATCAGCTGTACCTTAGTAATTAGAGAGTCATCATAGCCACTGGGACTTGCTTCAAGCTAGTTTCCAAGTTAGAGTTATCAATAACAAACTTTAAATATATTCTACCCAGACTGATCCCAATACAGGGCTAGGTTGGCGATGCTTAATTGTTTTGAGTCTGAGTTTTGTTTTGTTGGGGTTTTTTAATTTAAACTTGAGTAATCAGTATCTGTCTACATTAAATCTTTTTATCCCTGCAGTATTTTCATTCTATTAATGTTATGATAACTATAAACAAAGAATTTGGCTTTTATTTCTTAAATGTTTCCAAATAAGCATGCTTATTAGTTTCCTGCTTATCGTGGGGTTTTGCAAAGAAAATTGTAGTTAATTTTAACCATGTTATAAATTCTTTCTCAGATGAGAATTAAAAATCTTAATTCCTCTCTGCCTACAGCCAGCAAATATATTTCCACCACCTTTATCATCCTCTGCATCAGCTATTGGATAAAACACATTAGCCATTGCTCAATTGCTGTATCTTGCCTGCCCAAGAGAGCCAAAAGATTCCATTTCAGTCCCACTTAATGAGCTGAATTATCAAAGAAAACAAATGTTAGTCTTCAAACTTGCCTTTAGATACCATCAGTATTAGAATCTGGGCCATTACAACATTTTCTTCTCTGTTTTTTCCTCTCTTCTTTCTTTTCTCCGTATGCTAGGAAATCCTGCACCCATTAAAATGTGATCACTCGTCAATTTTCCTGTGCTGTCAGAAGTGCATTTGTTTCTGAATGGCTCGAAGCATTGCTGTGAGAATCTTCATAAAATATATCTCAAGTAGACTCTATTAAATTGGGTGCCACAATCCTTTCCATCTTGAATAAAAACAACAAAAACAAGAAGGAATACTAGGAAGTGTTCACCTACTACCGTAACAAAAATCACCATATTTGTATTCAGCTGTGACAATAACATGAATAATTGAACACAAACGTATTGACTTGCAAGTGATATAATATACAGGGTTGGGAATGGTGCTTCACACACAATTTTATACATGAAGATGATGAACAATTTCAGTCCAAATCACTATTAAATTATCAGAACAGCAAACGTCCACATATCCCTTTGGTGTTTTTCTAGGCACCAAATTATTACATTCTGCTTTTGAAAACCAAAGGGGAAAAAAAAAAAAAAAGGAGAGGAAAAAAAAAAAAGGATGCAGTACCATCCAAATTGCGTCTATTCATTTGTATCACATATGTGAACTACACCCCACCTGAGCAGTGACTAAAGGAAAATAAATCACAGTTTTGAGTACCAAAATACAGAAGTCTTTACTACTAGGACAGGATAAATGACTCACTGTCCACTAGTGAAGAACAAGAATGTAGACATATAATTAATGCATTTTTCATAGAAAAGGTACTGTTACACAGAGATACAATTTCAGAATTCTTCAAACTCTGTTATGGCATTTAAAAAAGCTGTAGCAGCTTCTTCATCTTTGCCTTCTGAAATTTGCCTGGAATAGTTTCATTCCTAAAGAAAAAGGCTGTAGGAGTGCTGCACGTAACATTTCTGAAGCAAACTGGAACAGCTGGTGAGAAACTGCAACTCAAACTGACTGAACACATTAAAACAGTTCACAGGAAGCAGCAAATGCAAGATTTCTCTACTATCATGTGCTGTTACACAGCAGTCAAATAGAATTTCAGTATGTGCATTCATAAAACACGAGCACACCCACACTTAGTGCTGCAGAGCAGAAAATGCGATGCACTCGCTAAGAGAGTCCACAGCAGGTTAGGCACTTACTGATACTTCCCCAAACACCTAATGTACCTGGCCTGGCTTTGATGCAGTGCCTTTCAAATGTTCTGTTAAAAACAGTGAACTTCAGCATCCTTAAAACAGCTGCCCCTGCTGTGTAAAGTAGCCCAAATGTGGTTCTCATTCAAAACTGTGTCTTTTTTGCTGTGGAACAGACTTCAGTGTATTATACAGCCTCCACTGTGCTGAGATAAAGGATGTTCAAGGAGCACTGGATGACTGGCATCCCATTGCGTCTCTCAAGAAAACAAATTTCTCACCTCAGGAGGCTACTCCTTAGAGAAGACTTTAAATACATACACTTCAAAATTATTACACAGCTGTGCAAGTACCTTAACTCTCTCACCAAACTGAAAGACCAGACAGACTTGTAAGAGTAAAGCCTTGGTATCCAACTGGGCCATAAAAAGCAGGCTTTTGCTGTACTCTCCCGTTTTTTTGGAGTCCAAACAATTACTACTACACATTTCAGTCTTTCTTGGTTTATTTTATTTTAAGCTACTGTGAGAACATTTCAGTAGGAGATTAGAAGACAATCAGCATGCCTCCAGACAGCAACTGGAACTTTGTGGAGCTTCTGCCTGGTACCTTTCTTAAATAAGGTACAATTTTCCCCCCACTGCCTCCTTGCCAATGGTTAGGACGACACACCTGTGGAGAGAAGATGCATCCTCCTACTGTCCCATTTTTCTCCTTTAATAAGTATAATGGTTAAACTTACAGCAGTTACCGCCAGACTGGATACCTGCTGGAACTTACATCCCTACAAGGCCCAGAGTACATTTCTGATGGGCCACACAACCTCAAATCATCTTCCTAAACATTTAATGGAGTGGTGCAGGTGACACAAAGGGAAAAAAAGAAAAAAAGAAAAGAAAACACCAAGCCATCATTACCATTGCTTAAACCATGATTAAACCATCATTAACTCTTTGCAAAACCTGCCTTCTGAAATTCACTTCACTTGGAGAAACACAAGCAGGTGTCATCCGCATAATCATTCTCTGTGTGCTTCTGTGTGTGTGATTCTCTTGTCGCTCCTTGAGACCTGTATTTTGCTCGGCTACCCAGTCCTCAAGGCTGTGCTGCCTTTTTGTTTGTTTATTTATGTATTTATTTACTTCCAAGAAAGACAGAGCTGGGTTTCTAACTCCCATGCATGGAAGTAAAACCAGCAAGACACAGGGCAACATAGACTCGAGACAACCTGCAACATGGAAAGAATTGCTTCAGTTGTTTCAGTATCTTATAAAGTCTCATACCTGAAGGTAACAGTGTAAATGTCAGCACCTTTACTTGTCCATCATTTCTGCAGAAATACTCAGTGCTTATTCTAACACTCCCAAACTGTTTCCAGAATTTCAAATATGCCAGAAATCCCTACTGTTTTCTCCCAGAAGTTCAGAGTTTACTCCTGTTAGTATGTAGGTACTCAGGTATTGTCAAAAAAAAAACCTTTCAACAACTCAAAAACTGAAAATTAATGGGGAACACAAAATAGGACTCGATATCAAAATAGGAAACATCATTAATGCCAGTGTTTATTCTCATTTTGTCTATTTATTTAAAAGCCTAAAAAAAAGAAAAATACAAAAATGTAAGCTGCTACAAGAGTTTGAATGAACAATATGCTGCACAACCAAATTTTGCCACATAGCTTATATCTAGATTGCTCACCTTCATCAAATTTCAGCTACACGAAGTGAACTGAAATATCAAATTATCAAAACAAACATTTGCTTTATTTCAATATAGTTCAACAAGGAAATTAATACCTGGATAGAAGAGAGAGATCTAACTGAACTCCTGGCTGAATGAAAGGTTGCAGACTGATGTCATCTACTGTCTGCTCTTACTGGTGTGACTGCCAGGGCTCCAAGTGCACCTGCATAAGCAGCAACTGCCCTGAAGAGCCTCACCAAGGATCTCACCTATCCCCCACAAACACTCCATCCCCAGAATGAAGATATGCCTAGCAAATGAGGCTCTCAAACATAAAAGAATGTCTGAAAACAAATGCAAGGCCTTCCACAGTTTCTGCAGTCATGAAATCAAATATTAAAGAAGGCCTTGTTTAGACAAAAAAAAAAAAAAGTTAGAAAACAGCTTTTTCACCCTTAATTATCTGTGGAAGCAAAGGGTTTCCAAGGAATAATACTTCTTCTAAAGCATACTACTTGCAAGTGCAAGGTATAAAATTACATGCATTCAGATATTAGTACTTTACTTGCACACATCTATAAAGTATCTTTTTCTATAGGTACAGATACACACGTGTTCAGACATATCAGAATTTCAAAATGCAAATTTATATTTAATATTAGGAATCATATTTGCACATCAAGACCACTGCAAAAAGTCTAGGTAATTTGCAAACTCATACACTGCATATCAGAATATCATAAAAACCCCTAAATGAAAGTGACACTTTATATCAGGAAAAATGCATAATAGACTAGATATCCAGTATTTGAAACAGATGTTCTGAATACCTCTAGCTTGATTTTCATCCCACCTCAACAAAAAGCATGCTTCGTGCTGAGACAGAAAGAAAAGGGAATGCTTGTAAATGCTGTTTTATTGCCTACCAGAAGGGCTAAGTATTAATGATGCATAAATGTTTCCAGAAAAAAAAAAAATCTTAAAAGCTGGGAGGCCATATGTTATCCTCAGAGCTACACCACAGAATAGAAATATGGCTTTATTTGTGTGTTTACTGCAGTAACAGCCAACTCCACACCTAATTAAGATTTCATTAGTATTTCTGCATTCTCAAAATCTGTCCGAGGCTCTATCTGCTAAGCCTCCCGACAGAAGTTACAGTAGTACTTCTCTATGCCCACATATCCTTGTTTACCACCAGCATAATTATAAATATATGTACTTTCTATTTTCTGGCACTGAAAAAACTTCAAATTATGTCTTAAGTGTCAGTCAGCTCAAAGCTACAATGTTCATGGCAGAGAAAGCTCAAATAGTCTCTTCATGTGACTATCTCCTACTGTCACTCAGTCAAGTAATAATACCAAAGCCCAGTGGGCTGAGAGAAAAGACAATAAGAAAGAGGAAAGGCTTAAGTGACTTCAGTAGGAGAATAGGCACCAGCTACCCCTTGTTCCACTTACTTCAGGTTTGAATATGGCCATTTATTAACAACCTTCAACAATACTAGGAGAAAATGAAAACATCAAATTGGGCAAGAAACAAAATTAACTGTGTCTGCCTAAAAATATATAATGAAGAACCTGCAGACCTTTATATTGTAGTCGATTTAAACTAAAACCAAAACAAGCAAACCCTCCCTCCCCCTAAAAAAGCAAAAAAAAACCCATATTCTAAAATAAAGCTACAGTAGCCATCAGTCTGTCCATTCAGGGAACCTGGAATTGCTGTGCATTGCAAAACTTCTGATTATACCCAAGTTCTGCAATATTTAATATTTACTTAAAATCTATTTTTCATCATGTTTTCTGAAGATCACCAAAATCTGCAGCTCTTGGGTAAATTAAAGATTCCCAGGCCACCTGGGCATGATTGCAGGGGCAAACTTGTTCACACATATTGTAATTTGAATTGAAGAGTGAAGGTCTCATCTTGTATTACCCAAGAAAATTGTTTGGATTTATTGTTTTCTGCTTCACCACGTTACTTAAATTCGCTTAGATGGTTTCAAGGTAAAGAATAAAATAAAGTTTACTAAGATAGTATAAATTTTAAAAAAGTAAAGAAGGAAAGATATTATTATTTTCTTCTTTCCCCAGTAACTGTCATGCCCAAATGGCATTGACAGATTCATCCAATCTGACAGGTGACAGACAGTATGACCAAAACCTTCTGGTGGAGTAAGCTCTCACACACTAACAGACACCAAGTAGCAGGGGATGCCCATGTGCCCACTGGCAGCAGCACACACAGGGCTCTCATCCATCCAGAAGAGAAAGTCTACAAGCCACAGCAGCATGACTAACTATGCAGCAGCTTCAGTGAGCTGCAACTTCCCAATGATTTCAGCTAACATCTGCTGGAAACCCACAGTGCAGCCTCACTATCCTGCAGCAGGCTGACAGTGAAGTCAGTCTGAGATGAGAGACAGAATGAGAACAAACCACAGAAGAGAAAGGAGAACAGATTCTGAACTCTTTGTATATAAAAATTAGATGTTCACTGTTCCAAGAGAAAATGAAGAAATATCATAGTAGTAGTAATAATAATAATAATAAAAATAAATGGTAAGTTATAAATGAAACAACACCAGGCAAACCTTTCTCCATTTGAAATATCACGAGACATGGTGATACCAGAGTAGCGCTATGCCAAGAGAAAATAAGCAGCATGAGGTGTTAATGTTGCTCACTAGCAGTGGGTCATGCCACAGAGAGCCAACACTCTGTGTGTGTGTGTGTGTACATAAACATTTGGTCCATAATTACCTACACCAGAAACCTGGCACATACGCAGTTTTCTCTCATCCATAGTATTGCCACAGGAATATCAGCAAGCTTAATTAGTCATCCAGCTTGCATATCATTTGGAAAAGAAGTAACACTTGTAAGTGTTCTATAAGAAAATCTGTGATTTAATAGCCCAACTAAAGCCTGGCTACTAATTCCAGGTCACATTATATAACTGAGTGGAATTAATCAAAACTGTGACAATAGACTTAAGTGCTCACCCAAAATGTAAAATGTTTTCATTTTTGTGCTTTACACAAATGTTAACAAAATGGAAAAGGAAAACAAAGTACAAATGACATCACAAGACACTGGAATCTCAGGCAGCACAAGTTGCTCTGCTAATTGACTTGGAAAACATTTCAAGAAAGATGAGCAAGTGCCGTATTACTACCAGGCTTCTCCCTTTAGCAGTCATCCACAGCCCATTACACAAAGGTATTTTTCCTTTGGACTTCAGTGATCTTTAGGTCTGGTTACCTTTCACTGCTCAGTCAAAGGACTTAAGAGACCATTTGACTTTTTTGACTTGAGTGCCAAGAGGTCATCTTTGATAAATCTGCAGTCCACCATGAAATAATTGCTCTAATTGTTTATTAATGTCCTATCACTACACAACTATTTGCAATTATTATTTTTATAATAATAAGGGAGGGAGACAATACTAATTTACTAATGTGATTAACAAAACCCATGCTCTCAAAGAGGTAATGAAAGCAACAAGTTGTGCAGCCCAAAAAATGGCTTGGTCTTTAACCCATAGCTTCACAGGCCTTGATGTTGTCTCAATGGACAATGTTATCGTCACTTTGCTGACAAACTGCCAAGGAATACCTATCCAAAATTTTAGCTGTAGATCTTTGAGTGTGGAATCGACAATTCCCAAACAAATCCATGGCCAACTGCCCCGTTACCCTGAAATGCTTTTATGCAGGGTGTGAAATGAGAATAAATTGAAGCCCACTTTGGCTGAACAGAGAACTGTCACTGCCCTTTCCAGTGCATTTACTGACTCAAAGACAGTTCATCTTGCCTGACCTTCCTGAGGGATGTGAATAAATAACAAACACAAAAAGATGAACAATTTTAAAGAGCTGCATGGCATATTGCCTATGGACATTGTTTCCAGCATGATCATTTTCTAGTTCATTTAATCTAAATGTTAACACTAGTAATAGAATAATCTATTCTATTACTAAGCTTCTAACACTTGTTAAAAATAGTTATAATTGCTCTGACCCCTTACTACTACTATATGGGTGAACTTGCATTAGTAAGAAAGCAAGCCTAGAAACAGAATAATTTATAACTAAAATATCTCAAATGTTTGCGGAATTTCCAAAAGTACATCAACTTTAGTTTGATTAAGTGCTTGCCTGTCTTTCTCTCCTTTTATGGTGGTACTTACCTACCATATCTTTACTTTTTGCTTTGTGTTACAAGAAAGTACATTCCAACAATAACCAGAAGAAAGGGCAATTTTTTTTTCAGAACAACTTACAGCTTAAAAGACCAGCATTCACAATCAGATGTTAATAAACAGTATAGAAATTTCAACAACCAGTAGTAAATTTAAACACATTTATTTTAGTATAGTCTTTCCTTTTTAAAATTAATTTATCCAAATTTTAATCTCCTCAGATGTCTTCTTGAGGCTCCAGGTAAAAAAAACATATGCAGGGAAGAGTGAATAAGTCTCTTTGAAATCTATTAAAACAGAGCTTTAATTCACTTATTTGACATTAGAAACTGGAGATACCTTGGAGTAAAAATGTCTACCACAACAATATATTACAAGACATGTAAAAATTCACTGAACTTCATTTTAATATTAGTATGAAAAGTTTAGATTTTTTTGTTGTTGTTATTTATCTTGGTTTATTTTTTAAGAGAGAGAAAAAATGACAACTACCACATCTAGAAGTCAGACCAAGAAGAAATGAGTTAAAACAGTCCAATACAGAAATTCAAATGCAATGTACTTTTAGAAAGAATACAAAAGTCTCAAAAGATTAATAATGGGGGGTTAAGTGCAGCATTTTTCATTGAAAATTGTATGTCAGCCACATAATGCAAACATATTGGTATGTAAAGTTCCCTGCAATAGAGTATTAAAAAGTCAGATGAAAACTGCAACTAATTCAGACAGTAAAATTGCTATTTTAATGGCATTTTGTTCTGATTACCAAATACCAGCACTCTAATCCTAAATCCCTGAGAATAATTAGTTTCCTACTCTCCTCTTCCCTATACTTAAATTTGCTCATCTGAACTATATCTTAGAAAGAAATGGGCCTTCCTGCTGTTTGGGTTTTGGAAAGCCATCACGTCCTGACTGTATTCTGGAGATCTGGCCATAAACCCTGCTGCAGAATTAGACATTTTTGAAAGGAAAATGTGGAACAGAAACTCGGTGGATTCGGACAGGGTTAAAGTTTTGGGGCTTTTCCCCCCATGTTGTTCATGTTTTCCTACAACAGAATAAGTAACAAAAGAATATTATTTTCCTTTGCTCATGCCCATTTCCCTCTTCCACAGAGGGAACCTAGTTGGCTACTTTCACCTACATGCTGAAGCTTTAGCTGCATCAAGAGGAGATGAAATTAATCCCTCCCTAACTCATCTGTCTTTACAACCTTCAAAAACCTTTACAACCTCCAACTACTGACCAGGTGAGACAAGGACAAGAAATAAGAGTGTGTTAAGAACAGCTGAAATAGCACTTGCAGAGATAGTATCTTTTTTCTTGTATCAGCAGATTAGGAGATATTGGAGGAAATAAAAGCTTTTTGACACTCAAAGCCTTTATTAGGCTTGAAAAACTACAGAAAATGTGAATCTAAGTACCAAATTGAAAACACTGGGTTTATGTAATTGGCTTTGTTCCAGAACAATTAGACAAATTTTAGAAAAGGGGAGCTAGACCTCTATAGAGCAGAAAAAGCTTTTGGCAGGGCTAGAAGCAGTAACTCATAACATATTTCCCAAGCATGAAGAATAAATACTTTGCTCCTAGAGCACAGCTGAGTGTTAGGAGGTGATACTCGGGGAAAACAATATTCTGCCATAACACCTATGTCTCCATTGCACTTAGTATCTAAAGAGATTTCTCTTTTAGCACTGATGTTAATTTTTAAAGGTTTTTCACACTTTCTCTTGAAAGACAAGACTATAAGAGGCTTTTTTTCTTAAGGAAAATGTTCCTTTTCTGAGTTATTTTGTCCATTATTCATTGCCTGTGTAAGTTTAGGCTGGTGTATATATAGATTTTGCCCACTCCAACAGCACTCAATGCACTGAATAAAGCACACTACATGTTGAAATTTTCACATATAGAATCGTCAAATGAGTCCATACAACACTGCAAATGGAGAGACATCCTACAGTTCTTAGTCCAAAGAAAGTTTTCATCTCAGGATTGGTTTGCAGACATTAGGGAGTAGGAGGAACAGTTAGGAAACTAACAGCTTTTGCAGATGTTAGGGAAGAGTTGGGAAAATTCTTTGAAGAAATGATCTGGTTTATTTGAAGACCAAGTAGCCTATGATATATCGTGTGTGCAAAACAGCATATAGCAGTACCATAGAATGGAAGAAAGGTGTGGGTTGGAAGGGGTCTTAAATATCACCTAGATCCCCACACCTTGGGAAAGAAAATAAATAAACAAAACAAATCCAACTACTTGTAGTGGGTTGTTTCTTGAAACCAGAGTACATGTACTGGTCACGTTACTCTTTCAAATAAAGAGCCTTTGTTGAGAGCCATCCTTAGACTGGTGAGGTGTTGTGTCTCAGATCACACAGAGATAAATTTGAGAGACTTAGCTTTCTAATGGCTTGAAAATGTGTACTAAAATAAATCAGGATATACAACCAATCCCTAAGCCCTTAAAGCTAAATCCAAAATGTATCAGCACATTCTGTGGAAATTATGCTACATACAGCCTGAACAAGTTTGATAGCATGTCACATAACATCAAGTGGCTAAGTGCCAATTTCCATCTACTCGCATATATCAAGAATGTTGGGTGTCAAGTATCCCTCACAGACAACAAAAACATTCCGAGTTTGTAATTTATCTCCCTCTAGATAGGAATCATAATTTCATTAACACTTCATTAACACATTCATAAAGATATTATTACCATAGCCAGCAATTTAGAAAGAGTAGTAAAACAGAAAAAATAATTATTATACATTAGTTTAATACTATAATTATGATCTCTCCCATTTTCAATTAGTGCCATAAAGTCCTTTGATTCAATTACTGTAGAAAATTTTACTACTATGAGAGATACCTATCTTTTTAAAATATCTTCTTAGGATATATACAGCTTCAATAATAGATAAGAGTGTTTTGGCAGTTATTTGTAATTAATCTCCTGAAGATCACAGAATCACAGAATGGAAAGGCTGGAAAGGACCACAGAGGGTCATCTGGTCCAACCTCCCTCCTCAAGCAGGGTCAGTCTACAGCACATTGCACAGGAATGTGTCCAGATGGCTCCTGCATATCTCCAGTGAGGGAAACTCTAAAAACCCTCTGGAAAATCTGTTCCAGTGCTCCATCTCTCTTATAACAAAGTTCTTCCTCATGTTCAGGTTCACGGGAATTTTCTGTGTCTCAGTTTCTGCCTGTTCCCTCATCTCCTATTGCTTGGCACCACCAAGAAGAGCCTGGCTCCATCCTCTTGGCACTGTCCCTTTAGATGCATACATTGATGAGGCCCCGCTCAGTCTTCTTCAGGCTAAACAGGCCCAGCTCAGTCTTTCCCAAGAGAGATGCTCCAGTCCCTAAACATTACAGCCCCTTGCCCCAGGAGCTCCATGTCTCTCTTGTACTGAGTAGCCCAGAATTGGTCACAGCACTCCAGATGTGCTCTCTCTAGGAGGCCACTTATGGGTGAGTAGAGGGGCAGGATCACCTCCCTTGACCTGCTGACAGTGCTCTTCCTTATGCACCCCAGGATTCCCTTGGCCTTCTTGGCCGCCAGGGCACACTGCTGGCTCAAGGACAGCTTGTTGTCCTCCAGGACTACCAGGTCCTTCTCTGCAGAGCTGCTTCCCAGCAGGTCAGACCCCAACTTTTACCATGCCTGAGGTTATTCTTCCCTGGGTGCAGAACTCTGCACTTGCCTTTGTTGAATTTCAAAAGGTTTTTCTCTGCCCATCTCTTCAGCCTGTCAAGGTCTTTCTGAAGGGCTACACAACGCTCTGGGGTATCGGCCACTTCTCCCAGCATTGTGTCATTGGTGAGCTGCCTGGGGAGGCACTCTATGCCTCCCTCTTGGGATCTACCATTCAGTCAGTTCACAGTCCACCTCTGTCCACTCATCCAGTCCACACATCCTGAGTGTGCCTATAAGGATATCATTACAGACAGTGCCAAAAGCCTTGCTGAATTCCAGTTAGACAATACCCACAGCTCCCCTCATCTAGTCAGCCAGTTGTCCCATTGTAGAAGGTAATCAGGCATGATTTCCTTCTTGTGAATCTGTGCTGAATACTCACAATCACCTTCTTGTCTTCCAAGTGCTTAGACATGGCTTCCAGGATAAGCTGTTCCATCACCATTCCAAGGATGGAAGTGAGGCTGACTGGCCTGTAGCTCCCTGCACTCCCCTTTCTGCCTTTTTTGGTGATGGGAGTGACATTTGCTTTCTCTCAGACCTTGAGCACCTCTCCTGACTGCCAAGACCTTTCAAGGATGATTGAGAGCGGCCTAGCAATGATGTCCAACATGTTATGAGTTACTGCTTCTAGCCCTGCCAAAAGCTTTTTCTGCTCTATAGACATCTAGCTCCCCTCAGCACTTGTGGGTGCATCCCATCAGGGCCCACGGACTTCTGGATGTCAAGTTTGACCCTCCTGTTTCAGTCCTGAGAAACTCTTGGGATTACATGTGCAGCTAACCTCCTAGCTTTATCAAAGCAAATGTCTTGCCAAAGTCACAGATTCTCCAAAACACTTAAATACTGCTCAGTGTCCAACATCACACCTATGTATCACCCCTGAAATCAGACAACACTAGAGATGAGTTGCAAGGCAGAAAACAACATTAACTAACAGGTAACAATCCAAACTCTTCACAGAAGTCAGAGTAAGGTAGCACATTCCCCTCCACATGATCTTAATTCAGAAATTTCGTGTTTTGGCATTTCTGACTAAATAAACTATTCTCATATTTCTCAAATCAAAAAATGTGGAGGTATTTATTTAATGGAAGATATAAACAGGCAGGCTGTGCACCTACAATCTTTCCATAGAATTACATGCCTAACAACCTCTTCTTGTGATTGACAGTTCTGATAGACTCAGCTGAAGGCTGATTTTAATGAAACCCCATTTTCCAGGGTGAGACCATTATGCTAGAATTATTTTCGTCCTCATCTTAACTTGCAGCACAAAAAGGTCTCTCCTTTTCTCCTCCATCCTTAATATAATTTTAAATTGAAATACTGAATTCTTTTTACACAAATTGGTCTACTGACTTTCAGTCAGCTTGGCAAAAGATATTTTCTTCAGCTTATGTAAAGCCAGCATGATTGATCATTTTGAATAAAATAGGCCTTGGACAATTTCTAAAATAGACTGCTCTGTTCAAATGAATAGGATATGTCGGTCACAAGACCTGCCATCTAGAAGTATTTGACTTCGTATGTCAGATCCAAACAGACATTCCAATCCCAGCAAATCCCAGTTCTCCTCTTTAAAGTGAAGATAAGTTTTAGACAATAACCAATTAGAAAACAAACTCCAAAAGCATTTCAAACCTGCATGAAGTGTTAACCAAGAGGGCATTGCACTTCTGAGCCTTCAGGCAGCAACTTCAGAACCAACACTACTGAGTTCACACAGGGACATTAAAAAGCCCAGCATCAGCTAGTTGAGTCTTCAGCTCTTTAGATGACATGGCTGTGACACTTCTGCAGAGATTTAGGTGGGAAACAAAGAATGAGCTGTGTATCCTGAGCCAGCAAACTGGACACATACCCCTGCTGAAATCCCAGGTTACAGAGACCATCAGCTGCCAGGGGTATGAGAGCACATGCAAGAGAACACCAGCTCCCAGGTACTCAAGGTTTCTGTTGCCTCAGCTGACTGAAAAATTATTTCATCCCAGTGAGCTAAATGGCTGTTTCAGCAAATGGCAAATAATATATTAAAATGCACACAAAGAAGAAGGGCATGAAGCATGCTGAGGCTTAAGATAAATGAGCAGGCTGCTTACCTGTCAGAAGTCATCTTAAAGGAGTCCATGAGGAAATACAGCTGTCTCATTATTAAGGGTGAAAGATGACTGATGTCAATGAAACACAAGGACTAAGACACACAACTAGGATTTAAGAAATTATTCTTTACAAACTCCTGTTTATTTATCTGCTGTTCATCAAACAGCCCTTCCTTGAGGTTAACCATTTCCTCCAAACCCTTACAAAATGCAGTGCTGCAGGTTCAAGTCTGTCTGTGCACTGTCTTTTGCAGATTAAAACTTTAAAACAAGACCGGAAAAACCTGCACTACAGCTGCATATTGGGCATCGACAGCAGGGATTTGGTGGCAGAGGGTTGCAGAGGTGCCCTGTGTGGCAGGCAGCCCTGAGATGGCCACAGCTGGTTCCAGAAGCCTCTGAAACCAGCATAAACAGCCCATCACCTCCAAAAACCTCAGGCAGGTTTAAAAGATGTTTAAGCATGCCTGTGCCAGCCACAAGAGGCAGGACATGCAGCACTGGAAATGTGGCTGGGAACACGCTCTGGGCAGGAGGGACTGCAGCCATGGGTGACCCATGCTGAGGCAGCAACACCCCCAAGGGACAGCAGCTGTGGGGAGCCCATGCCAGGGTAGCTGCACCCCCAAGGGCACTTTGGCCTGTGGATGCCTCTCTAGAGCAGGAAATGAAGAAAGAGAACAATGGGAAAAACAATAAAATGAAGAGGAGCAAAAATACACCTTTGTGGCACATGAGCCCACCTCCTGCACTTCACCTCCCCAAAGGCAGTGGGGAACCACTGAACATAATCTGAAGGGAAAATAAGGGAAGCCAAGACTAGGGAGGAGTTAGAATAGGTGTTTGGGCTAAGCTGAGCCTGGGGAAAGAAAGCACTTAACTCTTTTAACTGTTTATATTCTTTCTTTTTGCTTCCCCTTCAATACCCAAATCCATGATCAGAGGTTTTTCCAAATTGATAAAAATTAAATTCAGCAAAGGTTCCCAAGTCAAGACTATTCTGCTCATAACAAATCACAATACCAAAGTGACAGAGATTATTTCTCTAGATTTCACACCAAGTATAAAAATAATAGGTCTTAGCCCATTTGTCTCAATACTTGTACAAACCATCACTGGTACAATTATGGCAGTAGTGTAGTCAAAAGCCTGGGCAAGTACAAGCAGATTGCAGTAACATCCCACTAGGTTATCTTTCAACATATGTCTGAGCTAAATAGAGTTGAAAGTTCATCAAAACAGGTTTCTCCAGACTGACCAGAATTAGGTCCATATCACTACCCTACTTAGGAAGTACTGACATTGTAATTACTTCAGGCACCCATCTGGCACAAATCACAACATGATTTCATTTCAGATGGTCTCAGCTTTGTTTTTTCTCTCAGCTAGACTGTGCCACAAATGTGTGAATCTCATAATTTACAACAGGAAAGCATACAATAGTGATTTCTGCCTCATGACTCTGAAAAGCCCTGGCAATTGCTAATGTCAGGAGATTTACTTTAAAATTCAAATCATGTTTTAATTGACAGTGAACTGGACCTGTAATTCTTTGGTTGCTCTTCAGTGACCTCACTCTACCTCATAGGTGTTTCATATTTACTGGTAACAATTGGCACACTGCTTGGTAGATGTAAAATTCTGAATTTAATCCAAAAGGCTGAAGTTCTTAGTTCTCTAAATTAGGTCAAACAATATAAAATACTGCAGTGCATTTAGCTTTTTATTTTTTCAAGTTTTTCCACAGGGAGATTATTATAGTTTTTAAATTTATTATTTTGAAGGATTGGGGAAAAAGAAAAACAAGCAAGCGATTCTTGAATTACAAACTCTGTAAGGAAAACACTTGATTGAATTCAAAATTTTACCTCGTTTTTACTCAAAGGTGTTAGCTTTCTGACAATTCAGGATAGCAAACCTACACACTATTTTTTCTTCCTAAAAACCAGAGTTACCACATGCTCATTTAAAATTTAGAAGGATAATTTTACTTAAAAAGTCACATAAATGCATACATATCTGAGAGGCATTGCAAAAAACCCTACAAAATTAGTAGAAGTCATTTGTTTTAAGACATTCAGCAACACAGGTTCTATATCAGATATCTGTAAAAGGCTTTTGCTTTTCTTACAACACAGATTTCTTAAAAATCAGCACACTACTACACACCAGTTTTCCAATGTACATCACAGTGCTGAACGTCATTAACTAATCAATTAATTACTGTTCCTCACTGTTATGCAGTTGCATTGTGTTTCATGAGCAAGGAAATGGTTATGAGAACAACAAGGAACTCTATGGGACGTAGGAATCAAAAGGTGTATTTTCCAAATTTTCATAGCCCAACTTTAGCAGTCATCAACAGTTTGAGGCTAGATAAGCTAGAAAGGGTCTGTTGGCCAAATCAACATTCCAGATCTTTGATTGTCCATGGCAACACAAAAACAAACAAACCAAAAAACCTTCCTGTAGGAAACTCCTTCAATCGAAATATTCCATCAACATGAGAGCTGTTTCCTAACCTTGTGCTTGACGTAGTCATTGCCATCTGCTGTGATACTGACATGCAGCTAACTAGTTTTGCTCCAATACATCAAATCACGTGAGATTTCCAGACTTGTTAGAACACTAACAGCTTTCATTAGCCTGCGCCATGGGCTTCTGAGGCCAAAACCAGAAATGAGGTCTTGGTCTTCCCCGGGGCATCCACAGCCTGGCTAAATAGCCTGTATTAACATGGAGCATGAGAGCAGTGAATTCACTTAAGCCAGGATCTTTGCAAACACAGCTCCACTTACTCCTATGAAAGAAAACTAGATATTTGTCAGACTGAATGAGAACTGGAGGTGACAAGGCTGGATGCTTGTAAGCAACAGCTGTTTCTGTCATACATGTCAGATGTATTCTACTAAAATCTGTGTAGTTATATCTGAGAACCCCTTTAATAGACTGGGGAGGCAAAGCTAAAGAGATTTTATTGATGCTACAGACAATGAAAAAGGGTGTTTCTAAAAGGTAGTCCAGATGGCACGTGAATCTGGGTCAGAGCTGCATCATATGCTCCCAGCTGGAATCTAGAGGATAGAAGGCAGGAAAAAGTCTTCCTTAGTGTAAGTAAGAAAATTAATGCTCTGCCTTTACATAAACAAGTTATTAGGAACTGATGTCATTAGGAGGAAGCTGCATTTTAGAGAGATGGCCTTAGCATGTTTTTCAAAATAGAAATGTTCCTTAATTGAATATGAACAGTAAAACATAAAATTGCAATAGAGCTGTAGCACATGCTTGAAGTCCTGACTGGTCATATGTTAGTTCAATAGGTTATAAATCAAAAAGTTCAAGTCTCTCCTAGGCAGTAAAATGCTGCAGGACAAATGTGATAGTTCAGTGATCTCTAATTGTCCTCCTGTCCTCATCACAGCCCACAGTGCTTAGTTTTCATCATTACAGTCTCAAGAGTTATTTCAGTGTCTCCCCAAATGCCCTTCCTGCATAACCCTGCCTTTTTCAAGGTACTTCCCTCAGCTAATGCACTCTCTTGACCTTCTCCTGGTATTTATTCTAGAGATCAAAACCACATCTTCTTTACCCTTTTTCACTCCTTACAGATGTCTCAGATTCTCAGCAGCTATTTAAGACTTTTCTCCATAATGGCTGTGCTACTCTGAACTCTTCGAAGACACTCTAAACAAAACTATTTTTTTCAGTTAAAGTCTCCATACCAGCATCAATAAATGGTCCATGTCATTTTCCTCCCTCTTGTATCAGATGACTTTCCTACGTCATTTTATGAGCACTTGGGTAATCATAAAGCATTTTCATACAGAGTCCTGGTGCAATAACTGGCATGCTCTGGATAGAAAGAGTGGGTAATAGAGTATATAATATATTGTGAAACTCCACAAACAATCACCACATTGCTCTGAGGCATGCATTCAAAAGGCTTAAATTGCAAAGGAGTAAAAAACATGATATGGCAATGGGAAAAGGAAAATATGGCATAAGCATTGCCTAATGCTCATGCCCTTTTTGCAGCTACAGGATAGCGACTTGTCACCTAATGTGGTATGCCTGAAGCAGTCCAAGGGAGTCTAACTGTGGCTGCCAAACCTGCATTTTTGTCCCAACCATGCAGTCCCATTCCCTCTCTGGAACATATCTGACCATGGTATGAATCATTTCATCTTGCTAGACCTGCAGAAAAACAGGAAAACCTTACTTCCAAGAGAGCTTATTCATCTCCATTTTCAGCTCTTCTCCAATCAGCCTTTGTGAGAGATTTCTAATGCCAGGGTGGTCACAGTGCTGGCCAAGATTACCCTGATGCCCATTTTCAACTTTTTCCCCACCTGCTTCAAACTTTGTAAGTTATCCCAGCTGTGGTGGGCTGACACTGGCTTGATGCCAGATCCCCACCAAAGCTGCTCTATCACTCCCTTCCTCAGCTGGACTGGGAAGAAAAAAAAATACATCAAAAGGCTCATGGATTGAGATAAAGACAGGGAGAGATCACTCACCAATTACTGTCATGGTCAAAACAGATTCAGCTCAGGGAAATTAACTAATTTATTATCAATCAGATCAGAGCAGGAAAATGCGAAATAAAACCAAATGTTAAAACACCTTCCACCCAGCCTTGCCTTCTTCCTAGGCTCAATTTCACTCCACATTTTCTCTACCACAGGAGGATGTGGAATGGGAGCTGTGGTCAATTCATCACACACCATCTCTGCCACTCTTTCCTCCACAGGGGAGGACTCCTCACAGTCTTCCCCTGCTCCAACCCGGGGTCCATCTCATGGGAGCCATGAGTCCTTCCCACGGGCTGCAGTTCTTCACAAACTGCTTCAGTGTGGGCCCCTTCCACAGGGTCACAAATCCTGCCAGCAAACTTGATCCAGTGTGGGCTTCTCTCTCCACAGGTCCACAAGTCCTGCCAGGACCCTGCTCCAGAGCAGGCTTCCCATAGGGTCACAGTCCACTGCAGGCACATCCACCTGCTCTTGTGTGGGTTCATCCACAGGCTGCAGGTGCATCCCTGAACGCCCATGGACCTCCATGGGCTGCAGGTGCACAGCTGTCTCACCACGGTCTGCACCATGGGCTGCACCATGGGCTGCAGGGGAATCTCAGCTCTGGCACCTGGAGCACCTCCTGCCCCGCCTTCTCCACTGACCTTGGTGTCTGCAGAGTTGTTTCGTATATTCTCACTTCTCTCTCTGGCTCCTGTTGCCATTGTGCAGCAGGGGTTTTTTCTCTTGATAAATCTGTTACTCCAGAGGCATTACTACCATCTCTGACTGGCTCAGCCTTGGCCAGCTGTGGGTCCATCTTGGGACCGGCTGGCATTGGCTCTATCAAACATAGGGCAAGCTTGTGGCAGCTTCTCACAGAAGACGCCCCTGTAGCCCCCCCACTGCTAACAAGACCTTGACACACAAACCAAATATACCAGCCCTCACTATTATTTCAGTCATCCCTGGAAAATTTCAGTTTTTAATGCAAGTGCAGGGAATAAAATAACAGGAAAAAATTCTTGCTTGCTCTCCTCTGTGTTTGAAGACTATGGATGTCCACTCATTCCACTATCCTAACAGGATTGCTGCCCAACAGTGCCAGAGATTATGAATAACTGGCATGTTTAAGCTCCTTCCAGTGGCATATCTAGAACGAAGCACTGGGAAAAGAAGACGTTTGGCCTAAATCTGCCTTCAGGACACAATGAACTTACTGCATCTAAGACACATGTTTCAGGCAATGTGGCGCTTTTCTCATATAAGCCTGCTTTTATACTTGAACTTCATCAAACACTCCAGGCACCAAGGCAGCCTGTATTCTGACAGCCCTCCTGTGGTACTGTCTTTGCTTGCTCCCTTGCCTGCTTGTTTGTTTTGAAGTAGCCCTAGTCCTTTAGTGCATTCCTTCATTCATGCTTCCAGATATGCCAAGAATTTTGCATTTCAGTGTTAACATTGCCAGAACACATTTTGTCACTGTCAAGAGAGTCTAGGGCCTCTGGACTACTATAGGTATGAATGCAGAAGTAAAAAGCTTGGCAATTTTGAAATTTTATTATTTCAGCTGCATTAATTTCCCAAGAATTACAACAGCAAGGGAGCAAAACTGGCTGTGTACCCACACTGAAACAGTGAATGACACACAAACTAATTCAGGTGTAAAGTTATCTCATCTGGGTTAAGAGCAAAACTGCCTGAAGTGGGAGAGTTATTCTGGATACAAACTTTCTACTCAAAGTAGGAACTTTCTAGAAAACAGTTGTTCTACTCCCTGGCTGGGCTGTTTTGAAATAAAAAGAAAAATGTAATAAATACATATATTTATCTCATTCAGTTAAAGACAGAGGCCCAAAATAGACTATAAATAGGGCATCTTTGAGTACATGCTGAATTTCCCTGCAAGTAAATATACATAGGGCCAAAAGGAAATTGAGTGAATGTTCATCTGTTGTATCTGCATCCTTTTAGAAATCTCACAATGTCTCTGTTTAATTTTTAAATATTATTATTGCACAAGATCTACACAAAACCTACAAACACTATCAAACACACAATACATTTAAGAGGAAAAAAAAAATAATGCATTTGTTCCTTTAGACATATTGTCCTTGACTGCCAACTCTAAGTGTGGGCAACAGTCAGACAGAAGTGTATTTTTGTTTTCCATCTATCTCAATAAGTCCCTTTCTATCAAATGCCTCCTATTAATCCAAGGTGTGAGTGCTAGGCATAATTTGGTCCTTCAAACTTTTGACAATTTTTTAGTCAGAATCCACATGAAAAGATGCAATTACAAGGCACTGTAATAGCCCTGGTAGCACTGCACATCAATGCTGCCATCATTTCCAATCAGGAAAACCCCACTACCAGCTTAGAACTTTGCCAAACTTTGATTGCAAGGATATTTTTTTTGTTCTATGTCTGTCCCAGGTGGAATTTTGTGGTGACATGGCTAAAGACTTTTTGGGAAAATTAGACTAGGAAGACATATTTTTTGCCCACAAATCTGGAAAAGATTACTGGATGTGAATGGCTTAGAAGACAGAGTGGAATAAGAAAATATAGGGGGTACTGAAAGTGTTAATAAGCCTGGGACAACCTGGAGAAGGAAATTTTGTCAGGGAACCAGGAAAAGCAGAAATAAGAGGCTGGGACATACACATAGAAGATTGGAATTAATTACTTCCACGTGTTGCCTGCTTTATGGTAGTGCCATGGACTGCAAGAGGCGATACAGGATCCAGTTCATCTAACCCACTGCCAGTCCTTGTGCTTCTATCTGGCTCTCAAGTAATGTAAGCAGTCACACCATGTCAGCCAGGGATCTGCCATTTTAACCTTGACCACTGGTCTTTTAGGTAGAGCTGTTACCAATTTTACTCTGCTGTAGCTTCCTATGTCTCTGAAGACTCTGCTAGCAAACCCCACCATGTACAGTCTTTACACTGGCACCTGTTTTGGGGAATTTCCAGAACTATCACAGTGTAGCTAACATTGCTGTTTCCACGAAGGTTTGGAACCACTGACACCCTTAGGATTTACTTTGATCTTCCTTTGATTTCCCACAAGTGCTACCCTTGCCTTTCATCCTTTCATTTAGACACATGCACTGTGTGGCGTGCCCCACAGAGCTGCTACAACCCAACATCACAGTATTCTACTGCCTCTTCCCTGACTTTTCCTTTCCTTGCAACAACAACGTTACCAGCGACAACATCAACATCTAAGAGCTCCCCTAGTGCCTGGTTCACTTTCCTCTGAAACATCCCAAATGCCAGGCTAATTCCAAAGACATTCTTATTTAGTGATATCTTCTGGCAGATACAAAAAGTTCTAGATGCAGCCCAACTACCTCTGTGCGAGAATTGTATTTCTGAACTTACAAGAGAAAAAAACAAACAAAACAAAACAAACAAACAAAAAAACCCCCCAACACATCTCCCTTTCAGCCTGGTCTGCTCAGTAGGTATATTTTTCATGAGTACTGATGGTCACTCTGTTCACTACTTGCTCTGTGTTAACTGGGCTGTTGAAAGATGCAGGTCTTCTATGGTTTTCTGTTCTCTTACAGATACTACTAAAACAAGTTGCTCATTTAGTTATCCTAGTAGCTAATCTAATGATTTGAACTTTGTGTGGGAAAGCTGCCCTCACTGTTTTCCTCCACGTTTTAAAAAATAGATAAATTCCACAGATATACAAACATGCAACAGTTTCACTTTATGAATTACATTTTTCACAAACCATCGTATTCCTACTGCGAGACCTGTCAGTTTCCATAGGCAGAGCAGAGATACCCAGTTCAGGATTCTCATTTGCTTCCTGGCTTTGATTAAAGGAGAACTAAAACACTCTCACACTGCTGTTTTATTCTGTGATTAGGACATTTGTCAAATACATTTTCCAACTGATGAACTGGAATGATCATTATTGCTGACCACTGTATATTATACGCGTTTTTGCTTTTTTCGTGCAGTTAAATATTTTCCCTTTTCCACATCTCATTTGTAAATATACTACACTCACATTGTGCAGGCTCAGTTGCAGAATGTTCTGTATCTGGAAATAAAACCTCATGTGTGAGGCTTTGGTGTCCTAATTCTACTGTTTTGTTACTCACACTCTTTGCTATCACCCTCCTTATCACTGCTATCATATTTATTTCATCACTTAAAAATATTGCACACTTGCTAAAGTAAATTGTTTACTCAAAAAGATATTGATAAGCAATTTTACAAAGTACCAACAACGTTCAAGTCCTATGCATTCAGATTTGGTCACATGCTACTTTTCCCCAGAGTACATATATCTTTCTGCACACTCAAAAACCTATTAACTTACCTCAGTAAATTCCTTGGATACCTGTTCCCATTTCTCAGATGCAAATAACCACTGTGCAGACACTGCCTATAGGTCCCTGTATGTTCAAATCATTAAATTCAGCACTTCACTCACTGCCAGAAAACCACTTATAACTGGTTGAGTCAGGCATTGCTGCATCCCCTCTCCTATGGAGTTGTGCACATTCTTTACCACAACAGGCACTCTATTCTTATACATCAATATTTAATTTATACATGGATATAACATATATAAAAAATAAATAATTTATATGTTGTATAGAATTCAAGTTTTTATAGGAATTGTGTTGGTTTCAGTAACAGTCTCTCCAAAAATCTCAGGCAGTTTATTTTCAGCTGAAAAAATCTTTACCATCCTTCACCTAAACCAGCAAAAGCATAATTCCAAGCTAATTAAAAGTCAGCTACATGCTGGCATGAACAATGATGGTTATCACTTTTGCCTGAATGTTGAACATAAATGCAACACATCCCCATTTGTTGAACTCCACCTCAGCTTTGTATTTGCCCACACACATTGCAATAATTCCCTCCTACCAGAAGATTCTCTTCCGGCCCATGGACCGTTTGATGCTATTGTGCGCTGGTAGGACCAGCTCAGTCCAAGTGTTCCGCTTCAAGTGAGGGACAGATGTGATGTTTTACTCCTACATCAAATAATTTGGCTGTCAAGGCATACAAAATTAATTCTAAGTGCAGGGGAAAAAATATACTCTCTGAAGTGGAAAAGCTTGCCAAAGGAAAAAGTAGCATTAATAAGGAACTTGTACTGCTCATTTACTGCATGCAACTTTTCAATTTGTTTCTCAAAGTTCTGTAACAGCACGTCCAGAGAGAACCAAAAAGGCAGCTGGATGAAACTGTCAGAAACAGTGACCCAATAAAAACGTTCTTACCATTTGTCAGTGATGAGCACTAATGCAGTCCTTCCCTACCCCCACAAAATCTGTGGGAATGTCCTAAATCAGATTCTCTCTTTCAGCAATTTCCAGAGTTCTCTAACTCATATGTACCCAAAACAACAAAGACCTCTTCCAACAGCAACATCAAGGAAAACAGCAGCTTCCAAAGGGGACAGTCATCACCAGCACTTCTCTGTACATCTCGTGATTGGAGTTTGGGCTTGAAGTGTACAGTTAGGAGCATGGTTTCCTCAGAATCTTCTGTTCTATCTCTAAAGCTATACCCAGAAAGTTTACTATGTTTGATCTTCCTGGAGTTATTGGCATAAAACCAAGAGAAAGAAGAGAAAGCATAAATGAAAATTACAGGACTACTATATAAGCAAGTGTGGAATTTGGAGCTCATTGGGCTGACAATTTGGACTCTCATTACAATTGTGAAGAAAAAAACTGAATAATTTCACACACGGGAAAACCATCACAAATTTCCTTAAGAAAAGAAAATTGACATTTATATCTCAGCCATAGATATATAGATATAGATGATATAGATATAGATATAGATATAGATATAGATATAGATATAGATATATAGATAGATATAAATAATTAGAAAACTCTGTAGTGTGCCAGATGGACATTTGAATACACAGGTGGCTGGAACACCAAATCCTGACAAGGAAAGGCAAAGGCTTAAACAGGAGGGGAAAAAACACATTTAAATTCTTGTCTCTGACAGTGAAGCTCAGATTTAACTGAGGTTATGGGAACTGAATACAGGGGAAAAATTTTTGGAACAGTAAAAACATGGAAATTAGTGTATCATGAAAAGAAGAGTGAGAGAAAGAAAGAAAATATGGCAGTGTATTTAGAGTCTTTTTCCTTCCAAGGTTAAGTACAGGCAGATAGGCTACAATGGGATGATGCCAAAATTATAAATAAGAATATAAAAACTAAAGGAGAGACACAGCCAGGTAAAATTATTCAAGGAAAGAAAAAAAAGCTTTATTAAAATGAAACATGACTGATTACAGCTTATAGTTTGGGCAACATTTCTTTATTCCACACACACCGGCTGCACTTCACCTGGGTATGCTCGTCGTTTTGTGTATATCTCCAACCTTCTCTTTTGAATATTTTTACCATTAATTTGACCTGTAAGATTATGCAGAGGATGGCTTAAAAAGCAAAGAGAAAGGATTTTTCCACTTTGATGGGAAGCATCAATAGATACAGAAATTATGCAGCCAACACATGTATACAAAACTGAAAAAAAAAACCCAAATCATGAACAGGCTTTTGCTAAATGCAGCTGTTAAACATATTTTCATTCACTTAACTATAAGGTTTTTGTCAACAGCATTAAAATTATTCAGGAATGGCTTTATTTAGGAATGAAAATTATATCCACAGGTCAAATATTTATTATTTAGATCTTATTTGGAACAGTATGTTATCAACCTCTTGGGAAACAGAATAATTAGTCAAGTTGACATCAAATTCATTTCCAAAAATATTAAGAAGCAGGTAACAAATAAGCCTTTTACTTGTCTTTTTTGAGAGGGAAAAAAATAATAAACATCTCACTTGTTAACAGATGCACCTGAAAATGGCCTGAAACTAGGCAGCTTTATGCTTCAAAGTTATTTACTCTTCACAAATAAAATTTTACTTCACCAAGGAGTAAGGAAACAACAATTCTACTATGTTATAGACTTTTATATCAAGATATTTACTGCCATTCTATCACTGTCAAATCTGATTATAAACCCAGGATCAGCAAACAGGAGATTAAAGGCTCATCTGAGAAGATGGAACAAATTAAATTGATGAAAACTGTCCAGACTGTGTCAGTTTCACAGGAACCACCATCCAGATGGAGGGACTATCAGAATATTGGAATTACAGATACGAGTACTCTCATTCTCTCTCTGCCTTTGAAATGTAAATGAAAACTGCTAGAATTGTTGAATAGAAAGTGCTCATTTTATATATATATAGATAGATATAGATATAGATATAGATATATGTAAGATACATATCTAGTGTAAGTCTCCTCACATTAACCAGCTTTGTGGAGCACAGGATCAGCATAATATTAAATGGAGATCCTTGCTGATCCTTGGGCTTTCTCTGCTCTTACTGAAGAATTTTTTCTCTATAGGCACTATAGGCATTCAATTTCTGTTCCGTCAGGAAAGGAAGTACTTATTGCTGTGCGGTCTGGCACACAGGTACTTAAGTTGCTCCATGAGCACTAAGGTCATTTGAGTGTCTAACTGAAGCTGCTTTTAAGAAGCCACAGACCAAAGGAAAGAACTGGCCAGATACAAAAGACTAGAAATAAAGGTTTATGTACATAATCCCTATTGGATGGATGGCTGAAGGGTTAAAGAGCAAGATTTTATTACTCAAGAAGAAAAAGGACTGTGTGTGATTCTGTCTACCATCCAACTAAAACAAAGTAAGTGACAGTCCACTCTTCCAGATGCTATAATGAGATTTGCATTTCCCAATTACTTTTTACTGATACTACAGTTAGCACCTAACTGTGTTGTGAATATGCAAGATAAAAACTGATATCCTCCAACTGCCTGATGCTCTCTGAGACCATGGTATTTCTGAGCAGGTATAAATCTATTACAGAACATAAGGTTGTCTCAACCCCTATAAGCAAACAAAGTGATACGTTTGAAGTCTCCCCTTCCAAGAATGACGCCTCAGAGAGAAGGCAGACACTCACACAGAGGTACTCCACACAGTGCCTAATTCTAATTTGGGGGCTACGTGGGCCCAAGTACGTGCCTGTTCCTTCATGCACAAGAGCAGGTGCAAGTACAATCAGGGCACTGTCTCTTCTAGCATGCAAGAGTCTCTCCCAGAAATGTGCCGGGTGTAGGAGTAGTGGATCATCAGGACAGAGCAAGTCTAATTTCATTCTCTGTGAACTGCAAATGCAATTTCTTTTGCTGCATCCTGGGAAAAGTACAGCAGCAAAACTATCCTCCCACAGTGGATTTACTAAAGTGATTTTTTAAAAATGAATGGAAAGAGAGAAAAAGAAACCTTATGCAGAATAAAACTCCATTACTTGTATATATTTTCAATTATACTGTCTAAAATGGAAATTCTACTCTGACATCTTAAAAGAATTTATTATCTTTCAGCTATCAGTAAAGATTAAAAAAATAAAAGTTCTGGGGGGGGTGGGTGGTGTATCACTACACAGAAAGCTAGAATAATCACTTTCCCTGTCCTCCCCATCCTCCCACATTTTCCTTTATGGGTTATTCTGCTTTTACTGCCTACATTCTTCACCTGAAGTCAAACCCTCTGTTTATGGCATCACAGTGGTTGCCGTGGAGGTTATTACGATGTTCAAAGCCAAAAATGATGAGTTCAAGTTTGGAATGAGCAGTAGTATCTCATGAAATGTTTCTGAAGGAGTAGGAGATATTAAAGAAAAAAAAAAGACATAAAAACAGAGCACATACGTTGAAAACAAATTAATTAACTTCCTAAATGACTGTTTGCCATCAACTCTAATTATCACAACTGTTTTCAGATATACTACTCCAATGGTGATAGAGACTAAGTGCTAAACTATACATATGGAAGCAAGTACACAACAGGAACAGGCAGCGCTAACACAGATGGCAGCAGAGTTCCCAGCCACGCTGCTCAGGAGTGCCTGCTGTGATTGCTGTCGTCTTCTGTAGCAAAAACATACAAACGACAAAGTGTGGTAAACACAGACACGCACTGTGCAGCGCTGCTCTGACAATGAAAGCTCTTCATGGCACCCTTCACACCCTACATTTCTCTGTGCCAGCTTCAAGGCTCTGTAAGTTATGACCAGAGAACACACATTCCTGAAAAAGCTATTAGTTCATTGCAATTCCTTCTACTGTATGGATTGGCTTCACACACCCTTTCTCAAACATAGACACGTTTTACAAAACAACTGTTGAAGTATGAATGCTAACTCTCAAGAAACACGTAAAATATTAGAAATGGGAGAAATCCATCTTGGGATTCTCATCACAAATTCAGCCACTGCCCGATTTTCACAACTTTGATAGCAGATAGAGTTCTTATTTTTTCCCTAAATTAGGGAAATTACTTCTATTTACTGAACTAGTTGCTCAACCATCTTTTGCCCCTAGCTTTGACACCCGAAATATTACCAGGAGTGTAGGCTTCAAGGAAAACCATTGATCAAAGATTTCTGAATCATATCTGTACTGGTAGAAATGCTTACCCATCTACTTGTTAAAAACAAAACCTGCAAAAAGCAGTGGGACAAAGATAAAATCAGATGTCAGATTTAAAGAAAACAAAACAACAAACAAACACTTGAGAACGAGACAAGGAAGAGAAAAAAATCCAAAGGTCTTATCAAAATATTATTAAATAAGAAAGTGAGTCTCTAAACAATTTTTTAACATGAGTGCCTTGAGACTGTTGGTAGACCAATGTATCCTATTACATGACTGCAGAAGCATTAACAAATTAATTGTACCAAATAGCTGAATTAATTAGGATATGTGAGACAATGGCAGGTAATACCAAAAGTTATAATGTGCTTTGTAAAGAAAAACAGTACTCTTTTATATCAGGAAAATATATTACCAGCAAGGTTGTACTACTGCATGCAGGCTATGTTGCATGGAAATTTCTTACACAGGAATATTGTTGGAAAATAGTAAAAATCACTTGTAGGCTTGTACAGAAGAAGATACCAGGACATAAAGATGCAGTGGAGCTGCAGGTTCTTTGTCAGATTCCTTAAGCCAGACACAGGGGACACCCAGAGAAACCCACCCACCCTGTGGGCAGGGTGTCAAGTGGAACATCAGAACCAGCAGCCACACTACTGCTCCAAAGCTGGGAACCTGTGGGGGGCCAAAAAAAATCCCGAATCAAAACAAACAAACCCAAAGAGAACAAAACAAACACACACACACACACACCCCACAGATCACCAAAAACAGTAAAGCATTGTCTTTCAGACTCTTTCCATAATGACCAGAGACTTCTGTGCTATAATGGCACTGGAACATTTCAGTTACTCAGGTTGCCAAGACCCTTCTTGTCACAAAATCTTACCTGCACTTCTGATTTAGGCAGATAGTTGAATGGCCAGACAGCTGGCATACTCTTCTGTATTTCTCAAAAAGTTAACTAAGTTCCTAGGTGAACTCAGATAAGGGGTTGCAAGCCTAGGAATAGTTATAATTCTTTTTATTCAAAGCACTATGGATATTAGCAAATTATTAGCTTTCCATGGTATCTTTTCTGGAACATCCTAAAATAAGGCAGCTTGCATTATGTTTTGCAAGTGGTACTTCAGATCATCAGTGGAATCAATTTAGCACCCCTTACACCTGGGCTTATTTCTAGGAAGATGGCCATTACCTAGAACTCACACTTTTCTAAAGTTATCAGGATCTCTTTGGCATTTTGATGTGAAAAAGTAACCAGTTGCCAGATCTTGTGCATGCCTTCCTTGGATGTTTTCAAGACTGGATTGAAGAAAGCCCTGAGCAACCTGGTCTGATCTCACAGCTGACACAGAGCAGGAAACTGGACTAGAGATCTTCCTTAGGATCCTTCCAACCTGAATCATTCTGCATATTCCTCAGGTTTCCACTGGATATGCTGAATACAATCAGAACATAATGGATCTAAATATTTTAACTAGATCTTAAAAAAACCCAAAACAAACAAACAAACAAACATAAACCCCCACACCAAAGTCATAATACGATTGTCTAAAGATATCAATAAATAATTTTGCCACTTTCCTTTTTATGCTGAGAAAATCATAAAATGGAGTTTGAGTTTGCAGAATACAAAAGCCTTGGGCTAAGAATGTCCATCTGCCATCAAACTGGCATTGTGTTGGTGCAGGACTAAGTGGGAAAATAAGCTAGTCAAGGATGTAGCTACAGCTTAACCCTCCCTGCAATGAAACAACTGCTCAATGCTGCTAAGAACTCTGAAAAACTCTCAGGTGTTAATCATCTCTTCTGTGAGATCGTTTGTGTGCTCACTCCCTGGAACAAGTGCCAAAACAGAAGAATTCAGAAAGCCTGAAAAATCAGCTCACTGATCTGTTGCATACAGCAAGCAGCTACAGCCCATGAGATCAAACCCTTCCAAGATCAGAATCTCACTCCACTCACTACCGCTTCTGTAAGGTGATCTTTTTCCCTCCTTTACATTTGCAACATAGTCCTCTCCCAAAAATTAAAGTAATTGAGCTGGGACTAGCTTTTCAGCCTGGACATTAAGAAAACAAACACTACAACCACAAACAAAAACCCCAACAATATATGCTTCTGTTCTAATCAGATTATTACCGCTTCTCAGTGAAAAATAACAAGACATCCTCCACAACTGCACAATGAATAAAAACAGTGGTAAATTCTTTCTTGCTTCATTGGAACTTGCCTTTGTAGGCCAGATGCTCAAAGCAATTTAGGCTGCACCCAGCAGTACCATCAACACAAACAACTGACCATCCCTCAGGCTACTTCAGCGATAACTGAAATCAATACCTGGACTGGGAGCAGTCCTGCCCTAGAGAATCTACAGAATTCCAACGTCATCAGGACTGGAAAAGACCGTGTTTCCCTAAAACATATATTGTGTTCTATAAAAAACCACTTTCCTTTGGTTTTTAAATGGATTTACATGCTTGAATATCTATTGGAATTCCAAGTAGCTAGAAAGCCAAAAATTCACACCTCTAAGTTAAATAAACATTGAATATTGTGTTCCCGTTCCCGCTAATTCAGGTTTGAACATTAAAAGCCACTCATTAATGATGTCAGGACTTGATTATGAAGATGTCTTATACTTTAAAATGATGCAGAAGTCTTGAAACATTCTGCCTGTCCCAGAATACAGCATCTCATCTGTTCTGCAGTCCTGCTGCTATGAATGTTTCGCAGGGGTCCCTTGATCTCTCTGTGTACAGCTTCTCATTACAGAACCTCCTCTCACTTACCTCCTAAAAAATTTTACTCACACCCACTTCTTGTCTAGCAGCAACCATGACGTCCCACATGAAACCACAGCGCCTATCAGCCAAAGAGATGAAACTGATGAGGACATCTGGTTACACTACACAAATTTACTCAACCCAACTTCTGGAGAAGGAGTATCTCTTCTCAACCTCCCATTCCTCCCCCTCACTACAAATGCCAGCAGTTAAGACAGCTCTGTAGTTTCAGAGCTTCAGAGTGATAAGCATTGAACAAAACACTGGAATGGTTTGTACAGCAAAGCGCAATGCAGTCATTGACTATAACAACTCTTTTTTCTTGCTTTTTTCCACAGGCTCCTGGGTTCATTATCACAAACTAACAGTTCTACTTTAATCTGCCTTCAGAAGAAAGTTCTACCCACTAATTCCTACTCCTCGTTTCTACTTTTTGATGCTTTCCACAGGAATGTGGCATCAACAACTCAATGAAAATTGGTCATAAAGAGCACACAAAAAATATTCTTAGACATTACAGTGCACAAGACAAGATCACAAAGCCATCTTAAAAAGAACACATTTTACACAGTACTTTGGGCTTATTTATTAAGTAGATCCTCCAGTATTTGCCTTCCAAATGCAACAAAATTTTTTTCATGGAAATAAAGAAAATAATCTCAATGATACTTACTACTACATAATTAAGGCAAATGCTTTTTAATGAGTCAAGGAACTGTCAGTATAATGCCTTTTTAATAAAAGGGCATTTATTTTCAAGGTACTGCTTAATTAGCAACCAGAGTGCTATCTCCAAGCCCACTCACAAGGCAAGAGGTATAAATTTGCATTTGCTGGCACAGCCTCCTTGCCTTGTAGCCCATGGTGCTTGCTTTGCACCATGTCACTTCTCTAAATTATTCAAAGAATGCCATTATAGTTTTGATTCACTTGCTATTTAATGCTTCAATATTTTAATCAGCACCAATTTAAAATCCATCAACAAAACAAAATATGTCAAAGTGAATGTACAATAACAATATTCCTTGTTCAACTGTTACAGGAAATATTACAGCCCCTACACAATGTCATATGCATGAAGACAGAAAATGAAAATGCTACCTTACAGTTTCATGAGAAAACAAGTTGAACCCTTAGAGGATAAAGACATTCCAGGTCTGGGGATGGCTTATGCTTCTACTGCTCAGAACAGCACTGGGAATAGCCCAAATTCATATGGGAAAGCAGTCAGGAGTTGCCACAGTTCCAATCAATTATTAAGGCAACATGACAAAACAAATTCAGTGCATAAACAGGCATTCCAACTGTAGTTAATGGTCAAGATGATTCATTGTTTTAACATGGCAAGGCTAAATGGAAAGACAAAGGCAGAGATGTTAAATTGAATATTAGGATTGGAAACTTCCAGAGGCAAGTATTAAATGCCCCTGAGCCAGGGTTCTTCAAAATATAAAATATTTCAGAATGTACTGAAATTAGATAGTTTCTATAGTTCTGTCAGAGTAATCATTTCACCTAGCTTCAGAATTTTCAACAGCAAAAGCCAAATGATCAGGAAAGTGATTCTTTTTTTTTTTCCCTTTAAGATCACACCTTGTACTTCCCAGCAAGGTGACTAATGACTCTGTCTGATTAAAACTACCCACATATTCTGTAAAAAGAAAAAAAAAGAAGTCAGAAAAGTATATCTGGGTATGAAATGGAAGGGAAATCTTTGGTTTCCTAACTACATTTCTGTGCCAAAATTAGATCTAAATAAATATCATAAAACCGTATTTGGAGTGTGCTTCTAAGATCTAGTGGGTGTGTTTGTCATTATATCATAAATTCAAATTTAGAATAATCCATGGATTTTTAGCTCTGACTACTTCTCTCTAATTGTGGAAGTTATAATTCTAGGTTTTATCAGTATCATAAATAGCCTTGTCTATGAACGAGGCATCCGCTAGTGTATTACCTTTTTTACAATGAATTAATTTGAAAAACAAAGCAAAAGAAACAAACAAATAAACAATTTTTTTACAAACGAACAGACAGAAACAACCACAGAAAGAGGTAACAGCTAGCACTTACATCAAAGGACAAAGGGAAAGGCTAATCAAGTTAAAATATGTTTGGCAAACCAACCCCTCTTGTTCTCCAGGCCAAAATCCTTACCCATCCATTTGTTTGGAAAGCCATGCCTTCAGAGCAAGGTCTGCATTACACAGTAAGCACACTCCCTTACTAATGAGACTCCAAAAGTGGCTGAGGCATCAAAGTGCCAGTAGATGTAAAAAGAAATAATATCAATGTTCATACATTCCATACAGGCTACAAAAATATTTCAATATTAAAAGTCTACCTGCAGTTTATTCCAGCTGATCACAGAAAATATGTTTACTTGCTTCAAGAAGAAAACTTCTATTACTTTATATTAAGCATATACACATATATATAAAAACACCTACATTAATTTCACACATTTACTTTCACAAATACTACAATAAGGCACACGTAAAAAGTGAGGTGAGAGAACTACGCCTCGAGCAAAACAGAAGATTTGGTTATGACTCCCTCAATACGACCAACAGCGTTACTTCCCAGGAGACAGAGAAGGAAGAAAAGGAAAAACCAACAGAAAATACTGAAGCACATTCTTCAATATTTCAAGAAGAAATGTACAAAGATGAGAACATCTGAAAGTGGAAAGCTCAAGCACAATTTAATTGCCTTACTGTTAACTGTGGAATTAGTCCAGTGCAGGAGCAACCTGGACGTTTGCACATGTGCATGCAACTAAGCTTACACAAGAAGAAAACAATGAACAGGTTTGTGGGGGTTTTTTCCCCTCTCTCTCCATTCTCCCAGCAGTTCAACACAGTTAGAAGAGGCCACATCCCTGCAGCAATAATGTGTTGACTTCTACTCTTCCCATACTACAACCTTTCCATCGCACCAAGCAAACATGGCAACAACAGTTTTTGTCTTATTCTGTGACAATTCTAGACAGGTGAAGACTAAAATTAGTCAGCCGATCCAGGTGAAAAAGAAGTCTGTGTTGTTAGAGCTCATATTCCTTTATCCAGCCTACCTAGGTATAGTTCAACATATTGGCATAAAACTAACTGAATTCACTGTGCTGGCTGAAGCACAGAGGACTTGTACTTGCCAGTCTAAATATGGCACATTTTGTGAGCTCTTTTTAAAAAAAAAGAAAACCAAAAAATTAAAAGTAATTGTTTTCTGTCTAAAACTTCACCTACCTGGATACACACACTCCTATACATACATCCAGCACTATTTACTTGTGCTGTTTTTCCCTGGTAACTGTTTTTATCATAGCTTTAAAAGAGTTATAAAACACTGCTTTCTCTCCTGAAGGTATTTCTGGCGGTACCAAGTAATTTAAAACTTATTTCCGTTTCATAGCTTTTAGTCACAATCTTTCCACATCTACTCCTCAAGGGAGTAGGTTTTCTCATACAAGTATTTCAAAGTTTTCTTAAGCAGCACACTAAAATATTACTTTGTTTATGTATTTTTCATTGTTACTTCATAACATCTTCTGCCCAAAGAGAATCTGTAATAGAATTCCAGCTGTTGCTGTCCATTCTCAGTGTTCAAGTTCTTTGGAGATTTTACAGGTAAGGTCCCAGTGCTAACCCAACATTCAATCATTCAAAAAGAAACTTTTTACAAGACTGTTAGTATTCATCGTCTCAACAGGAACTCAAACTTTTTGCTGGAATCTTGACAAGATTTCATTTACTGTCTAGATCACAATGGGTGGAAATTCTAGTTCAGCTTTATGGTGCTTTACATGGTATGAAACTACAAAACAAGAACCTTTACACACGAGGTCACAGGGAAATTTTCATATTTGTATTTTAAAATAATAGAAAAGTATAAAAAAGTCTCCATAATTCCTCATATAAAAGGTGAGAAGAATGTCAAAGCTGGAAAATATTTGTAACTTGACTCAGTTAAATAGCAGGTTTGCTCAGCTGCAACTCAATATGCACCCTGCCAATTTAGACCCTTAAGTGATGCCCAAATAAACATATCTTAATCCTAACATACACAGAAATATTTTGCATGGTCTTCAGATGGTGTCAGTCATAACAGTGCTGTTGAGATCCATAGAGCTATGACACTTTTTACCAATGCAGGCTCGTGGATCACTGAAATGGTTTATGCAGCAAAAACAGAGATCAAGAAGGAATATTACTTCCCAAATTTGAAAGTATTTCATACAGTTCTTTTGTGAATAGTTCCCACCTAACTTTGATAACTGAATGCATGAGGGTATGAATGAGTCAAACCTGTCAGTCTGTTTGTTTGTTAAAAACTGTTGGCAGTTCACATACTACAATTTTACTTTTAGGTATATCTTATTTATAACCCCTCTAATGCTTTTGCTGAAACATTTAAGCAAATTCTCTGTTCCTGCATGATGAATTGATCAATACTGCTTACAAAAGCTGAAATTAACTTAAAAGTCCATTGTTGAAAACAGTGTTTCTGTAACTTTGAAAATTTTACAAGCATACTAAAGTAATACCACTTCTTTGGTTTTCACCCCAAATACTTCCCTATAGCACACAATCAGTATTAGGGACATGCAAATTACTCTAATTTCATTTTCACCTTACATTTGGAGCTGTTAATTGTTAGTCGGTGATCTGGTAACTAAGTCTAGTACACCTTGCAAGGACAATATAATGCAGTGCTTATTTTTAAATTACAGTAGAAATATAATTAGGATGCAAAGTGTACAGGCTTCAGTGTAATTCAGTGTTCTGTGTTGTTGCAGCAATTACTTAAATGTGAATTTAGTGTCATATGATTCTTTAGAAAACAGTTATAAGAAGCAATCCTGATAGACTGAAGCATACTACACCTTTTTCCTTAAGGTAAATTAGAACCAAGTTATTTTATAACTCCCTAATTTAAATAATTTATGGTAGAGCTATCATGATAATGTATTTACCATAGCAGCATATGCAGGGCTATAAACTTTGCCACAACTGCACAGCTGAATCAGTCAAATGTTTTCAGTTTGGCCCGACACCTCACACTACACAGTCTGTTGGTTCAATTCTGGCTCTTCTTAGGTCAGTGGCAAAATTCCCACCAAATTCACTGCATCCAGAATTTTGGTCTATGTGCCTAGCTACTGTATAATACCCACACATAACAGGTATACAGCTTAAAGGAATGCTATCAACTATTTTTATCATGTGATAAAATGATACTACCCTATTACCAGCATTACACTTAGCATTAATAGGATAAATATTTACAATTATTTTTAAACAATCACTTTTATTCTCTAACTGGATAACACTTTTTTTTCCCCACAGTATTTATTTTAGAGGGCTTTTGACAACCACTGACAAAATCTTTGCTCCGACTTTTAGTCTGCTTCCTCTTTTGGCTTGTGAAAGGGGCACAAAGAAGCAAAATGGAAAAGGAGATGTTGCTGCAAAAGCACTCTATCTCAGAAATACCCAGGCGACAGTCAGTGGGAGAAATACTGAGCTTCTATTCGTTTCAGACCTGTATTTGGGTGTATTATTTTCCTTAGCAAGCATCTTCTCAAAATGCCAGCCCCTGAGATGCCAGGCTCCCTGTCATCCCAACATCTTTGTCATCAAGAGTACTGCATGAGCTACAGCAATCTGTGGACTTGTAAAGAGCACAAATTACTCCTTCAGCCAAATTAGTTTCTCAGGGAAAGACACAAAGTTACTTTGGGGACGAACATATACAACAACGAACAAACGCAAATTGACGCAGAACTCAAGCACAACTTAAGCTGCTACCCTACCCTTGAAGGATTAGGTCAGAGACTTATGCAAACACACTTACCCGAATAGTGGATTTAAAACTCAAGGGGGAACACACAGCTAGAACAAACTCTAGAGAGATTTCCAGACATTGCAACCAGATCCACAAACAGTTGGGTTTGTTCCTCAAAGCAGAGAACGGTGACAGCCAAGCGGTACAGTAAGGAAACCGTACATGACAGATTTGGCTCTGGGTAAACCGCATTCAGTGTTTAGCACACAAAGGTCATGAACCTCAACACTTGTTTTCAATAGTTCGTGGAACACCACTCCCTTCTATGTTTCCAAAGTCAGGATCTGATTTTGGGAGAACTGTCTGTGTGCTGCTTAGCCTTGGAAGAGAGCATCTGTCTCCCCGAACAAGTAAGGGAGGAGGAGACAAGAGAACACAGGGCAAAATTTTCAACAGTGCTTTTCGGGCATTAAGATCATGAAAGCCAAAAGAGATTTCGGGGACTCTTCCCAGGGTCACTGGCGTTTGCCAGGTTGCAAATGCTTTCTGCAAAAACAATCAAACAAGCCGTTATCAAAGCAAGATGCCAAAACGCGCGCGAACACTGTTCCTCTCCTTTCGCCTCGGCAAATAAAAGACATAAGGCGCAGCTCGCCGGAATTTGGGAGCAGCGAGCTCCTCTCCCTCCGCACCCGCTGGAAGGGAAAGGAGAAAAGGATCCCCCTGCCCCACAGGAGCCGAACGGGCAAAACAAGTCACAGGCAAGTTGGCCTCGAGGCTGCCCCGCGCGGACCTCGGGGCTCCCGTCCCACCTCGGTGGGCGCCCCGCCGAGCCCCGCCGCGGCCGCCCCCTTACCGTGCCGGGGCTGGGGCTTGGCGCCCGGCGGCTTCTCCTTCCTGCCGCCCGCCGCGCTCCGCATCCGCCAGCACGCCGCCCCCCTGCCCAGCGCGCCGGCCATGCCGCGGGCGGCACCGCGATCCCAGCGGGAGAGCGCGGGGGCGGCGGCGGAGCGCGGGTCCCGCTGCCCGGCGGCGGCGGCGGGCGGGAGCAGCGCGGTCCCCGCGGACCCGCCTCCGCCCGGGCCGGTGTCAATCAGCGCGGGCGGGCAGCGCCCAGCCCGGGCAGCGCCGCCCCGCGCCCCCCGCTTCGCTCTCCGGGGCGCCGGGAGCAACCCTGGGGACGGCGCCCGGCCCCCCCCTGCCCGGCCGGGTCTGCGCCGCCAGCCCGCTGCTCGTACCGGAGGGAGGGAGAGCATCGGAGGCGGCGGCGATGGGCTCCTGGGATCAGAAGAATTCCATGCTTGGGAAATGACAGCCCTCAGCACAAACCTCCTTCTGCCCGCCGGCAAGTCCTCCTACAGCACCTTCCCTGAAAAACATGTGTACGTTACCTCCTGCCATCAAAATCATTGGTTGTGCACACTCCTGACTCCATACCGATGAGTAACTCAACCTGAGATTCCCACTTCCCACAAGACCATGTGTGGTGAGACAACAGCCTGCCTCCTTCCCTCTCTCCCTCACCTCCTCGGAGCACCCTCTTCTTCCTCTCTAGAGTCCCGGGGACTCCTCCGGCCATCGAGTTCCTCCTCTGGCTTTGGCGAGGGGCCGCCAAAATTTCTGTAGAAGGATTACTGCAGTGCAAGAAACATGAGTGCATAACTTTTGTTTGTAATCTTAGTAATAAATCCACTTGCATAGCAAATTATCGTAGTCGCTGCAGCAGCCTTGAAAAGTTATTCCATGGTTGAGTGATAATTTTTTGTACACATCTATCTATACGTCATCAGCACTTCCACAAAATGTATCCTTCTTTCTATCTGGACAGTGAAATGCAGAGAAAATGTATGCAAAATTTGCACTGATTGAAAGGGGAGGAGGGGGAGGAAGAAAAATAAACCATTCTTCATGTGCCACTATGTTCCATCTCTGTTTCCTTGACTTCAAGAAACTTGTGGAGAAAGATAATTAGGATTTGTTATCATAACTTTAAAACTTAATTATTTGGAAACTAACTCAGAACCAGGTTGCGCTTTTTTAATTAATTTTTCATTTTGAAAGACTCTTCAGCTTTGAAACTCAAACAGCCAAGGTGTAAAGGAGCCATAGCTGGCCCACAGCAGCACTGTTTTTTCCTCCAGTCAAAAATTATCCTCCTTCTTTTCCATGCCAATCTCCACCAACAGCCCCTGTTAAGCTCTCGTCCATCCCGAGCCCTGAATGGCCCCCCACCCCAGGCGTTCTGCCTCACCTGTGAATTCTGGCTCGCAGAAGTGAGTCAGGAGTGCCAGAAGTCTGCCGAAGCTGTTGGTGTTCGAACACGCTGCATCAGGGGTGTTTTTCATTAGCACTGAGAATGATTCATGTGAACAAGGATCACTGACCTTGACCTCACATGCACAGATGCACCCTGTGGTGATGAATGGAATAGAATAAACAGTTAGATACGAGTGCTTATTCCCTTCTGCAGTGTGGTTCTTGCCCAACTCTATTGCTCTAGAATACAAATAATGACTCATTTGCTTACCCTCATAATATCATATTTAGAAACCTGCTATTCATCTCCACTTGAAGGGTCTTGAATAAGTATATTCCCAAAATGGCTGATTTAAATTATGTATATTTTTATCACTTGACACTGTTTCTGTTGTTATTGATAAAGACTACACACGTGGGTGTGTGGTGTATCATGTCACTGCTGAGGAAGTTTTTTATAGTGAATGGTCTTTTGTTAAATCTACTTTTGTAAGAGTATTTACACAGGGGAGAAGGAAGAAAGAAAAACAAAAAATACATCTGGGGATATATCCCCTTTTGCTAAGAATAAGAAAATCCTACAGCAATTTTTTGGAATGCAAATGAAAAGTAGTGTATAAAAGTGTTTTGTAGAGAGCAATATTTTTAAATGATGTAAAATACGCTGCATATAAAACAAAGTACTAGTGAGGAGGAAAAGTCTGCAGTAGCTGTATGCAGATTTAATATTCCAGAAGAGCCTTAATAAATAGAGGGGGGGGGGAAGGAAAAAGAAAAAGAAAAAAAAAACTTTTACCAATCTTACATGCTTAATTTGTCATTGTGAAAAGAGGTAACTGCAGAAACTTCCACAGCTGAAAAAACATATTTGCAACCCCTCCTTGAAAGATTGATTTTTCTATTGTCAACATTAAATATTTTTCTTTTTCTTTTTTTTAAAGAGTAAAGGGACAGAAGTATTCTTAAATATTATTGTTCAGTGTACTACCTGTGATTTGACAGATTATCACACTTCATCATTTGCCAACAAAAGGTAGAATTGATAGTATGAGAAGCCTCTGTTGAAAAGTGCAGATATAATAAAATGATAATACTGAAGAGTTACTTCTGTGTTTCATACTTTCATTTCTTTAGCATGGCATCATAGGTTTCAAGCTAATTTTTGTTTAGTCTTGTTTATGTTTCCTGCTCATTTAGCATTGAAGATGTACAACTGTCTTCATGTATTAACTCGGGGCTGTTTTTTCCACTGGCAAATGAGTATTTGGGTGTCATATCACTCTGTTTAGCATGTTCTTTGCACATAAGCACAAAACAGACTGGTGGTTTGAATACACGTTCTAAATTTTGCTTTTGCTGAACAGACTTATTCAGACCTTCACAAATAGGAGCACTGCCATACTTGCTTTTTTGCTTAGGCATCTGTTGTTTTACCTAAGAACATTATGGAAGCATTTCTAGTAGTACCAGTTCTCAGTGCTGAAATTATTATACTTGTTTCCCTTGGAAAAGGAAATACACAGTACATGCTGCCTTGTCAGACTCTCTGAGGATATGACCTCAAACTGGGAAGACTTCAGCTCAGACCAAGGTACCAATTCACCTCTAATCCAGAAGCCTTGGATTGTTCTGTCCCTTCCCACCTTCCAGTCCAATACTTGGTGTCAACATCCTCCTAATTTACCATTGGCATGAATTTTCTCTTAGTATTATTTTTGTTCTGATGACATCTACTTCTCCTAACCTGGTCAAATAGAGAAAAGCTAATTGAATAGAAAAGCAGTTCACAAAATTACACTGATTCCTTGCAGACGACCACTTCACATTCCGTGTGGGAATCTGTGCCCTTCAAGAAGACGCCTCCAGGTTATGAAGCATCACAAGAGATTTTGTACAAACCACACAAAAGCTGAATAACAAGCAGCACCTCTCTGCTTTTTGTTTTTTCTTTTTCCTTTTTATTTTTTTACTTCACTAACTTACCTGTCTGCAGCTGCCCTACTCTGCTCTGTGCAGGTGCAAAGCTGCAATAAAGCAGCTGAACTGGCACTCATCCCCCGGCTTGCTCTTTCACAGCAACCTCAGCTGTTTTCATGCATTGTTTTGGGTCATCCAGTGTAGGTTCCTCTTGTGATTCCTGGTGCTGGAGGAATTGGAAAAAGAGCAGGGTGTCTTTGGTTGGAGCTACAACACAAGGCAAGGAGCAGGAGTTAGGCTGTGGTGGCTCTCGCCTTGATAATAGCAGTGTTATTTTATACCTACCACCATTTTATAATCTTCTGTATAATCTATCTGAGTCTTATTTCTTTCACGTGCCAGGGGCAGCTATGCAAACACAAGTCCAGCAAGGATACTGTGCCTGCACAGAGGGCAGCAGGGATTCAAAACCATAAGACTGCTGCTGGCCAGGGCTGTTTGAGGCAGACTTCAAGGCTAATCTTAAACAAGTTGTGTTTTTGGCTTCTGCTCGTAATTATTTCACAAACCTGGGGGTAGGTTTAAAGGGCTAGATCGAGTCATAAAAAAGAATGTGCAATGATGACAGATCTCAGTACCAGAAGTCTGACAAAAAAAGACAGCCACTAAAATCTTATGTTGAATGAAGCAGAAAGAGTGACTTTTCCTCATATCTACAAAGTTTAACTTTTAGGTTACATATGCAAAAACTAAAGTACACTTGAAGTCTCAGAATCTTTCTTTTAAGTTTAATATTGTTTCTCCTACTAGAAACTAGGGGAAAAAATAGAAAACTCTGAAACAATGTCACATTGCAAAGCAACATTTTTGTTCCCTATGCCCTTGCCTGAGCTTCTTTCTACGCACCTCTGTTCCTTCAGCTATTACTTGTAACACAGAAAAGTTGTTTTCCAGCAAGTAGAAGTGAAGGGATACATTTCCAATGGGTAGTACAGAAGATACGATTCATAAACTGCACCTATGCTTTTCATGCTGCATAGACTTTGATCCAATTGACTGCAAAAAGCAATCAAGGATCTGCCCAAAGAATTGGAGATGCTGGAAAGATGCACCAGGTGGATAAATATGGAAATTTAGAAAGCCCATAGGATACAGCCTTGACCTTAGAGCATTTAAGCTACTATTCTAGAAGCTCAAATTTTAATTGATCCTATTACATACTGACCATCCTGCCAAAAGTCTGTTTTTGTCAAACTTTTACTCAAATCTGATCAGAGGGAGTTACTTGAATCACAGTCCTGTCTCTGAAATGTTGTTGCGGGACAGACTTGTCTGCATGTTTTTGTCTTTTCATCCAATATACAGAAAAACTAAAAGGTTTGTAATCTCAAATTCATTTATCCCAGTGCAAAAGATATTTCAATATTTCACTATGTAACTTAAAGCAGGTTGGGGAAACTGCATATACAAATACATCACTAATACAATGAGCAAACATTTAGAGAGATAAAAGTATGTATTTCCAAGTACCACGACTTAGTAGCTCACAAATAAACAGGGAGGTTTCTGAATGAAATAATAATTGTAAAAGTATAAAGTATAAAATACAAATTATAAAGAAAAACTTAATATTTACTGCTCTTTCAGGTCAGCCATGTTTCAGTGGCTGAAAAATAAAGCTTATGTAAAAGAAATTTCTGTTTTCAAAGTTATGGAATTATTGCAGGGGTGCATCTTGGTCCCTCATGTTAGCTAATTTCATGTTAGAAATGCTACTAAAGAGCTGGAGCAAAAGACAGATAAAATTTAGGATGTGCAAGAGGCAGGATCCCAAAAGGACACACTGCTCTCAGGTATTTGCTAGGGCTTCTCCTCTGGATACCCTAAGGAATATGATTTTAAATAAATATAAAGCAAAGTTATGCCCAGGGATCTTTGAGAGAAGAATTAGAAGGTCAGTCATAAAAGGCGAAATTCAGCTTTTAATCACCACCAGAATTTAAGAAAGAAATAGCTGTGCTAAGAAAGTGTAAAGAGATCTTCTTTTCTACTTCTTTCCAAAATTAACCTGAATTCAGTTTATATCACTGAATATCACAATAGAATCTGAACTAAGAAATTAGTCCTTACAGTTGTGAGCAGAACTGTACATCTCATATCCTAACTAGAATAAAACCTTTGTCCTGCAGTGGGAACTTGCCCATAAAAAAAAAAAAAAAAAAAAAAAAAAAAAAAAAAAAAAAGGCAAGCTCTTTTTCACCTGTCTCCTTCTTAAAAGTCCAGTGAGTCAGACACAGCCTTAGTTTCTATTTGCACCTCTGTAGGAAACTGCAGAAAACCTAATGCCAGGGGCTGCAAGAGGAACATGCTGAATGAAGCATTACCTCTCCTGGCTGTGCATCTCCCTGCCAACAGCCACAATATCTGTAGCGTCCCTCCGGCATATGGCAGGCTGCAGGAGCTTGCAGGAAACCTCATACAGGTTTTATAGTACTAGCAGCTGTGAATAGTTGGTTTGTTCTTTGTTTCTAGGAGCATAATTCAGGCTTTCATTCTCTATTCCATGGGAGTTATGCTTGAACACGATGTCTGGGATCGAGCTGTAACTGCAGTAGCTGAAAGTGCATCAGACATAGCCTATACTACACACTGAGTAGCATGTTAATGTAACCAAACTCATACAGTTATGGAGCTCTAATCACCCATTAAATTCACCACAACTGCACTATATGGCTTTTCCCTGGCTTTTAGTCAAAAAGCGTTGTTTTGGGTTCAAGAGAACAGACTAAGACAGATCTGCAGCTCTTAAAGACGTGTCTCAAATTTATATAACTCGGTCTGTATTTCCCTCTCTACTTCAATAACCACCAAATTCTTGAAAGAACAGCTACATTAATACTTAAAGTGTAAATAGGTATCTAACAACTACTTTAACAAAACATTCTGTGCACTGCTTCTATGTAACATCTAAGAAGAATATTGAATGAAAATAAGGAAATTCCTTTGGAATTAGGTGTACAGGAGATTCCTGATCATTAGCACTGGTTCTTTTTCCTTTGGCTGGCTCCCTGCTAGTCAGCATATAATTTTTTTAATTTGTAGTTGCCTTCATCATTGCTCAAGTTTCTTTGGTGCTTTCATTAGTCCCTAATGGAACCATTTCTGTTCAGAAGCTATTGTCTATTCCTTTTAATTTTGGACTCATACAGTATCCAGGGATCTTTTAGAGCTGAGGGGATGGACACAGCTCTGTCACATTCAGTAGCAGAATTCCAGGACTTTGTCAGTGATGGCCTGACCATCCAACAGAACATGCTGACAAATTCCTAGGTTATTGCAATATTACTTCATGACACGTGTCTTACTGCTTCCTTCTTCTTTGATGTGCTATAGAGAGAACTATCACACTACAATACAATATTTAACCTCCTTGAAACCTATTTGCTCTGAATAATAGGATTTTTGCAACTTTGCTCTTTTGGCCTGCAGAAGAAAAGGTTCAGAGGTGGAAGCATTATTTCAACCTCTCAGGAGACTGACCAATGTGTCCACTTTCTGTATGAAAGCTTTTTTCTTCAAACGCATACCAGAAAAGCAATCTCATCTCGAAGTCAGAAGCAGATACTGCTAATGTTCATGATTATGATGCATGTCAGGTCATGTGCTGTCTAGTTGATTGGCACATCTCAAGGCTGACAGAGACCAGAACTGTGTGAAATGCAAGATGAGGGCTGTTGCCAGCACTTCTTCCCTGCTGCCTCTGCAGCAATGGGGGCTTTACCACCAGGCATAGTTCTGATGGATACATTTTGGCCTTACTTATTTGACCTTTCAGTCTTGGTCAAAATCAGCATTTCCACAGTACTGCACAAATACAGAAAAGGAAAACAGCATGTATGTCCTGTATAGGAAATGGGGACAAGAGACAAGAAGCAGCTTCTCAGTGCAAAGCTGAGCTGTGTAAGACACTGCTCCCAGGAGCCAGTGCCCTGTTGATGACCACAGGAAAGCAACATTCCTCTCCAGGGTTGCTTTAGCCTGTTACAACCAGACTCTGCCTTTCCTACAGACTAGAGATAAAAATATAATTCAATATTTGACACCTTTTGAGTTCTCAACCCATTTTTTTCAAGTTCAGATTTAATAGCCACAGGACTAAGGGGTATGGAAATACATGATGAGTCAGATACACAACATGGAACTATGTGACTTTTCAAAACTAAAAAAACACAAATAGAGTTGGCAATAAAGATGGATGTCTTCCTATTTTTTTCTGTTTAACTGCAGCAAAACTAAGAAACGCTATGCACATAACTGTTTCAAATATGCCTCTCCTATTTTTATCTCATAATTTTCAACAGGAATACATTGTATCTTTCAGGATTTCATAATCCTATATCTCTCAGAGGCATTCCCTATATAGATACAGAGTTATATTCATCATGTGTAACTTACTTGGTTCTTAAATAGCTGGTAGTTGGTCTCCAATTTAGTTATTCCTCGGCTTACGTTAATAAACCAAGCAAGGATTCCTATCAGTAATCAGAGAGTTTAAACTTGTTAAGACAGTTGTTCTTAACAAGTTTTTTTAATCCCATGGGATACCTGTGATATATGTTAGGTATAATGGCAGAAAAGGACATTCTAGGTCACTCCAGACCTCAAAATACAGGAATAAAAAGCTAACTCTGCCAAAACCAAATACGTAAAGCATATAAACCAGGCTTTATTTCTGAATACAAGGCTATGCATTTGTTTTCAGAAATCAAACTCAATAAACATTTCAGCACTGCTGCACACACACAAAAGTAAATAAATATTGATATTTCAAGTCTACATAGCTAGAGTCCCTCTTCACTTATTGAATAATTCTGCTCAGCACTGTTCTAAGAGACCTGAGACAAAAAGTCTGAATATTAAAAGCTGCAGCAGTTCAACAGAACAATGCAACATCCTCTTAGACTTAGGTGCATCCTGCACTACAATAATTTCTTTCACTTCTACTTAAACAGCAATATTAAGTACTCATTCACAGAGAAGGAAACAATTTCTAAAAACATATCATGCTTTGATCTGCATTTACATAATTTGCAATAGGAAAAACAAAAAGATATGCGAAATGCTGCACCTGATAAAGTCAAATGACTGCAAAGGATTTGGGAATATTTTAAAAATATTTTGAACAACGTAATACTGAAGTACACTCAACATTAGATGAATAATGGGAAAGGGCCTAGTAAGAATGTGATAAATCCAAGGCACATGAAATATTAGCTAATGTTCCCATCCCCTGGATTGGGCTAATATCTTCTATATAATAATATCAAACTTAGAGAAACTCAGTTTTGACCAAAGCTCTTACCTTATTTAATTTCTATTCCTGAATCTGTCAACAGGAAACTTGCCTCAGTAAAGAGAAAGGATGCACAGGACATATAAAACACAAAGCACAGTTACCTAAAATTAGGGAATGCAATGTCTAAATTATAAGCATTTCACTAGCAAAAGAGTCAGTTATGTTGTGCTATGGGTCTGTGGGCAGACCTGCCTTCACGGTGGATCAAAGTGAACTCTACTGAGAATTAGAAACCTGGCAGTTCACAAAGCTATTTAGAGACACTTAAATGCAAAAATAGATAAATACTGCAGGGAGCAGAAGGAAAAATTGCCATAGGTCCTCCTAATGAAGTGAGGCTGACTTTTTTTCCTATGACATAAATATGACAATTATTTATCATGTAAGAATTTATATATCTTGTAATAATTGTAATCTATAATCAGATGAAATTCTGAAAACATGGCCCATCCTCAGAAAGGTCTTTAGGGTCAATGGCTAATATCCATTCCTAAAACAGATGTGGTTTTAATTCTTAAATGGCAGAAAAGGGTTTTAAACCAGACTGTCTACATAAGTATTTTATCCATTATAAGGGCTACAGACAACAAGGGAAATTTCCTTTTTTAGCATTATTTTAATTTGCAATTAAATTTAAAATAGTGGTCCAAGCTGTATTTTGAAGGCAGACACCTCTTTATTACTCATTAGACGTGCTCCCAAGAGAGTGTTTTTCACAGGGGGTTTTAAACATACATACTAACTGCATCTGGATTCTGAATGAGCTTAGATACAAACCAGGTGCCAAGTTGGGTGCCTGCACTCTAAGTCCTTGATTTTGCCCGGCTTCCAGTGAAAACTCAGAAAGAACTTCCGGATTTTCAGGTCAACCCCGTAAGCGCTTGTTCTTGCAAGCAAGGGATTTGTGGGAACAGTCCCGTAACTTTTCATGTTCCAAGTTTCAAGTAACAGAAAAATGTAATAGACCATTCTGTGGTTTTGAGATCATTAGGAATAAGGGCGGAGTGCCAGCAGTTTTTAAATAATTTCCTTCACTATTAGACATAACAGTGTGGTGGAAGCTTGAACTAAAACTTGCTTCCTTGATTAAGTATTATCCTCTTGCCATTCTGAACTAGAGCCTATAAGGAAAGCCCTGGAGTACATGCTTAAGCATGCATATAGTCCCTTTAGCTTCAGTGAGCATAATGAGAAAACCAAATGAGAGTTTAGGCTTAAGTTATTATTTTAACATTGTTCAGAAGGACTGAACTATTAAATGTTTCTTTGGAGAGATATATATGAAGGCATTGTTCTCAATCATAGTTTTTTTCAGCAGAGGCAAATTCTGTCTGATTAATGGCAAATTGAGGGTTTTCACAAATATGGGAATTGTTGAAATGACATGGATTTATAGGAAGCTGTTGAGGATCTGAGAAAGTTGAAAGGAAAAAAATCCTTATGTGTTGATGTATAAACAACATCACATTTAAGTTTTTACTATTAAAAATTCTCTTTTTTATCTGGGAACATTTGAAAAAGTAAGAACATGGATAAAAATGCTTGTAGCCTTAATATTTTGATAGATTCAATAACTGATACCCTGTAAATATTATTTAAAGTGTGGCTTCTTTTTTCACCCTAGGGAAGAAAAGACAGTATTCATTTGCATAGTGTTACAGTATCACATGATTAATCCTTTACACCATTCCAGAGACACAAGTATAGCAAAACCTCTTCATCTAATTAATTAGAAATGTCATATATACCTGCCAAGGTTAATGAAATGTATACTAGTGACATAATAGAAGAGAAAGCATTAAATGGTTAGGTTTAGATAGGCAATATTCTACTGGCTTGTAACTTGTGAAATTATTGTACAGAATTTCATTCAGAAGTCAAACATTTGACCACATGGTAGCAATACAGCTCTCAAAATTATAAGATTAAATGCATCCTTTTAAACTCTTTGGTTTTTCACTTATAGAAAAGACCATACCAGATCAAATTGAAAATTCATATTTTTGTTCTTAGTCATTAAGAAATAGCCAAAGACTCACTTGCTGTCTGTTTTCAGATTTAGCTTCTGATCTAAGAAAATTTTTGGTTTTCCCCTCAAAAATCAAGTTGATCATTTTCATTGCACCTGTTGTATTTAACTGCTAAGTAGTTCTTTCTATGTTATACAGCTAAGTGTGGAAAAAAACTCAGTTTTGTATTATATAACTCGAGACTGCTCTCCAATCAAAACATGTCTTTTGTACATCTAAGTGGCAAACCTACGGGTATATGTTGCAGCCACACATATAATGGATCATTATTTCAGCTTAAAGACAATTTTCTTTAAACTGTCGATACTGAAAAAGCAGCTGTTTTGTAATAGGGAAAAAATGTATCTTAGAAAGTATTTTAAACAAAATTATTACCATATTTAGAAAGGATTCTTCTCCCCTCACCACCTCACTTGAGCTTGGGAATCTTAGGCTGTTTGTGCCAACTTTGCCTCAGTAACTCATTCTAATTAGGCTTTTGGATTTGGTGTTTCTGTTGTTCTTTATGTTCCATGCTTCTGTGCCATTTTGAGAGCACAGATTGTATTTTTCTTAATAAAATGGGATGTATAGAGTCCTTCAATCATATAGAATTACTCAGCGTCCCTCTGGTCTTGTACAAAAACCTAAAAGGAACTGTTTAAAAAGTGGGGGTGGATCAAGAAAGCAATTAAATTGGGTTAATTGACATGATTCTGGACTCAGAAGTGTTCACTTGGCTCTGAGTCCTGCAATTAATGAAGTATTTGTTTGCACAATCCATCTGTGTGTAAGTGCTTGAGAAAAAAAAAAAAAGAGAGAAAGTATAAACACAGCTTTTAATAGATCCATTAACAAATAGATAAGTTGACATTTATCTTTGATATGTCAACTACAGATGAATATCATTACTACATTTACACGTGTCCCCATAAATTTCCCTTGAGCACATAAGGATTTTTTTAATGCACTTGTTGTCTTCAACCCAACCTGTCAGTAACAGTACAATCTCCAGCTGTAGAAATAGGAAATCCTCGAACAGAAGAGAAGCCGTGAGAAAATTTTCTTACAGCAAAAAAGAAAGAATTTTCCCTCATCCTCTCATGTCTGTTGATAGGATGCCCTAATGTCAATTGCAAAAATTTTTATCCTTGGATATCCCTATGGAATAAATTCCCTTCTTGGCGGAACAAGTGCTTCATCTTCTCAGCTGTGTGGTTGTGCATATACTCTTGTTGTGCATTCTGCCACGTCTGTGAACAATGAAAACCCAAATAAAATGGTGTCCTTGCAAAATATACATTCATGTGGAATATGCAAAAGGCACCCAGAAGTGCACGTTTTCTTCATTGCCACAGTACCTCACAACAGCAGACTTTTACCAGGCCTTTCAGTTCCCAAAGTCTTTCTCTTTCTTGCATGCCACATCACTTGGGATTCCTTTAGTAGCACCCCTGGAGAGCTGGTGAAAGAATCTAGATAAAATTAGTGGTTTATAAATTCCCCTCATTTTCAGAAACCCTTTTATTCCATTGAGGGACAGACTTTCATTGCACAGGGGAACTGAGGCTACTTTCACATGGTGCTTCTCACGTAAATCTTTGGTTGCAAAGCTGACTTTGGCCTTCCTGCAAAAAGTCACCTTTTACAAAAAGGCACCTTTTGCCTTTAGGTGGTCAGTCCAAACATAAATTTCAATATTAGCATTCTTCCTGGTATTATTCCCCAGAGCTAGGGATTTTGTCATCCTTTTGGTTCATGATGTATGTCAACCAAATCTTTAAAACTCCTGCACAGTAATGTTATTCAGTGCAGTACCTCTATCCTTTTCCTTATTCTAGCCTTTACCTTACCTTGTGCATTTTTCTACAGCTTTAATGCACTGCTCTGTGATCCAGACTAGAGCTCTGTATGCCTTTTGCCTAGTCATTGGGGCTTCCTTTTGCATTGGAATACTCTTTACTTTCCACAGCCTAAGCCTAGGAGTCACTTCCATGACTTCACAAATACCAGGCTTAATATTGAGTCGCCAAGGAGTGTGTTTTGTCCAAGATTCCAGGGGAAAGTATGTTCCTTATCAGGCATCAAAGAAACACTCACCTGTAAGTTGTGAGATTTCCATCCAAAATATGCAGTGGGTACCATGTCAAAAACATTTGTGTGTCTGAGCAGCAAGTACGGACACATCCATCTGAACACTCTCAGCTCCTTTGGAATATTCCTAAAACAGGTAACCAGACTTGACTTAAATAGGTCCATACATTAATCTTTCTGTTTACAAGGATGTTTCAATGAGCCTCAACTCACCCAACTTAACTCTTTGCCAATTTCTTCAAGCCAAAGCATGTGTTTCAGCAAAGAGAAACCTCCTCTAGAATACACTGGCAGAGAGAGAATCTGTTTGTGTACAGATTTAAAGGAATCCCTCTGACTTAAAGGGTTTATAGGTTTACACGAGGCCTATATGATGTGAATGTTTTAAATTATACTGCACAGTGCAGTTAGCAGTGGTGATGTCCTGCAAAGATCATTTTGCTGTAGGATATGGAAGACATGTATCAGATATGGCTTTGTTCAACAAGAAACAAGATTTTATATAGGTTTTGTAGCTTCCTACTTCTTACATATATTCTGAGTAGGTAGATGAGCTAGGGCTGAGCTGGTGTCACACCCACTAGCCAGGAGCAATAAGGAATTTGAGACCCAGCCTAGCAACTCATGAGGCTGGATCAAGGCTCAAAGTGGTGCAGCAGTGCTGTGCAAACTGCTTTTGTGCCAGTGTGCTCTTAAAATGCCTCACTGTGCATCTTTATCTGCTCAAACCCACATTGATTCAAGGAGATCTGCATCAGGCTCCAGTGCTCAGGGTTAACATGTCCTTATGGAAAACAGAGATAATTTCATCTGTTCTCCCACTGCTTGTAAAATAAAACTGAAAGAGGTCATACACATGCAGTACAAAACATAGGACCAGAGAAAAAAGGGCTGAGTAGAGAGAGAAAAATGAAAATTACACTTGCTAATGGGGAACAATCTGCAAGCACTGACTATTTAATCAAAATAAATAAACTAATCAAACTAAATAAATGTAAAAAGCAATTTCAAAAAAAGGTTTCTGTGAAAATCCAATCACACAATCTAGTCTATCTTTTCCCAGTGGGTCTTCATTTGCAAGTTAGATGTTTACTGTTAGCTTGGTTGGCTTTTTTCCCCATAATTATCATATTGGACTACATATTCTCCTCTTCATATACAATGTCAAAGTACACCACTTAAGTACTTGATAATATATGCTATTTATCTTCAAAAACCATGACAATGACAATTATTGCCCTTAAAGTAAAGCAGAAATACTAAAATTATATTTATTTCTATTAAAAAAATGCTCCACCTGCAGCTACAGAAATGAGTATAGAATTATCATTATGCAAAAATATGCTGTTGGATGTCACAGATTTTGTGTGTATTTTCACACACACACGTGCACAGAAGAATAACAATTAGAAATGTAGACATTTCTCTTACATTACAACATTTTAATACTTTTCCATTTTTGCATTCCAAGAAAATAAGCATAGTTTGTAAGAATCTCAGTGAGACATTCTCCTAGGATTTTAAAATGAAGTGTGGTCCACACTCTGCACCCTTTAGGCTACATTTGCCTTTAAAAAGAGGTTCTATTACATCAAAGTTTTTACCTCTAAACAAAACTAATATGCTCATGTAAATTACACATTATTACTAGATGGCCTTTAACTTCTAGCATTTTTATTTCAATACTTGAGACAGCAAACAAGGCATTTAGCTTTGTTAACACCAATTTTGACTGCAGATTACTCATCTACATTAGCTGAACTATTTCAAAGCAAAGTCAAAAAGCATCAAGCCAGTGTTCTTTTTTTAGTTTTTTTTTTAATTTAAAAAATCCTGTATTTTCTCTGAGAAAAAATAGGCCAGATTCATTTCTAGTATTTTTTTCACTGAGACCAATGGAAATTACATCACAGCTGAAATGAGCTCAGATTGGTTGAATCTATAACACAGCATCACACCCATGCACACCTTAATGTGTACACTGAAAGCTGATTGTTCCACTTCTGTGCCATATTACGAATCTGACCCTGATGTAGTCATAAGATAAAAACCCAAACAAACAACACTGGAATACATGACCTAATTTAAAGCAGATATCTCATTGATTTCAGGCTCATGGCCCAAGGGCAGAAGGTTCAGCACTGCTGCCAGTGAAGTCAGTGGCAAAAGTCCTACTGGGTGCAGTATGAGTTGGTTGGTTATTGTGACAGGCTTGCATCAGAAGGACATTGAGTGAAATACCAGTCCTATCAGTGTCAATGGGATTATTGCCATTTGCCAAGGAGGAGGACCAAGATTGCATTTGTTACATTGGCAAAACTAGAGCCAAATAATTATTGTCTCCCTTCCTTCTTGGATGGATTTTGCTGGCACTGATTGCTAGCAAGATTTTTAAGAATTCTTTTCTTAAAAATTTTCCTATCTGCAAGAGTTACAAATAACTTTTATTTAATTTTTGTGTATTCATTTTCCCCTCTAAATCTTTTCTGGTTTCTTTTATAGCACAACTTCTTTTCTCAACCTCTGTGACTCCAAGCAGTGTGATTTTGGAGTCACACAGGTAGCACAGATAGATTTATAGTTCAGGGGATTTAAGAAATGGAATGACATTGGGAAAAACTACATATTTCATTATTCAGAGGATAAAATCAAATTAGGAAAATATTTTAAAATGTCCAGAAATTTAATAATGCTTTTGATTAGTTTAGGAGGTAGTTATTAGCTACTGCTATAAGCAATGTTTATAATTTTCAGCTCCCCTGTAGGTCTTTTCTGTCCATAGATCTCAGTAGCTTATTATTTCCTTAATATCTTGTTCATTTCTACACCAGTGATAAAATTAGACCAGAACTATTTTATAAGAATCCCTGAAAAGGTTTTAGAGAAGAATTAAGATGCAATTGTAATATTGAGGCCAATCTCTGCTTTTCAAAAACTTACCATAACTTTCCTATCAAAATCCATGGTATTATGAAATGGCTTGGCATACACTAACACAAGTAAACATATTCAGTAATGAAGCAAGAGACCAAAATATTATATAGTCATGAGATAATGAAAAAAGCTTAATATCTAATGATTCATTATTAATTCTATAGCATGTTTATAATCGCCTTTTTTAAGAATCTGAGGAGAAAAACAGATTTTTTTTCGAAAAAGATAAATTACTTAAGGATTTAGTGTTCCTGAAACTTCTTTAGTGCTGCTAAAATGACAGGTATGGTGTAAATTTCCCTCCACTCATTAAAAAGTATTCTTTGATCAATGAGTTGGGTTTGTCTGCTTATGGCATTTTAACATATTACTCCATTTAATACAGCATTCTTTTAAAGAGCAAAATGCCAGTAAGGGCCATTTCCTTCTATCTTTCTTCTTTCATGTTGACATCCTTAGGAAGAATGGAAATTAAAAATCAGAAGTCTTACACGGATTTTAGAACCTTTTCTTAAATGTTGAAATTCACACAGAAATTTCTGGTTATCTGAAGGCCAAAAACGAAATCAGAAAGATGCCATGATACCCTCTCAATTCTGGCTATTATGAGATTATAGTTTCCTGACATAAATAGATTTTTTTAATTATAATTACAATCTAAAAATTTTTAAATCATGTGAAAAGAGTATTTGTGCTGTAAGGATGAATTTTACCCTCATATCATCATCTGACACCTCAGATATCTATTTAAAGTAGTAGAGTGCAGGATAGAATACATTCTAGGAAGGAGAGAGCCATTAGATGTTCAGTGAAGGAATGAGAACAAAAGGAATTTCTGAACAATTTACAACCCACCATCATTCATAACCATCTTGTTTCACATCTAAAGAAAGAGAAGGCATAAGGAGCCACCTCCAAAAACAACTTTCTAGATGGAGAAGAAGTGAGTGACTGAGTAAGACCAAACCTCAGCCTGGCAGTCCAAGCTATCTGTTCTTTCCTCACCAAAGCTTAGATAAGCAACATCTGTGCAGCATTTTTCTACAAGTATAAAGGAAACATCTCTACTTTAACTATCTAAGGTTATTTTTATTTACCTGGCATACCAAGCAGCAAGACTAAAAGCTTTGCTTACTTGCAGATTACCTGGTATTGCAATTTATGATTCAATTGAACAGTCATTTTATGGCCTACATTTGGTGTTTTTATGTAGAATCATGCATGTATTAGAGGTTTAAGTTCATTATTCATGTAAAAGAGGATTAAAATGTTTGCAGGTGAACAATGTCTTTAAAATGCTGTTGAGAAAGGAAAATGATCAAATACCAGGCAAGACTTTATACCTAGTGAACACTTTATATCAGCATTTTAATACTTCTGCTCAGCAATAAAGCTGGAAATAGAGTGAAGTAATTCTTAAATTGAGTAGAGTAGAAAAAATGCAATTTTATTCTAGATTCCAGCCCAACATATACTGTCAATGAAACCTATGCAGTTTGAAAACTATACCCAGTCCTGAGTGAAAATAGACAGTTAAATTCATCCCTAATGTTAATGTTGAAATCACTGGAATTATGCCTGCTTACATTAGGTTGGAATTTTTTTTAGCTACTATGCCTTAAAGTATTTATTATCAACTTCATAAAACACACCATTTAAGAACATATGGCTTGGCAAAACATCACCCTTTGCTTTAATGTTTCTGGAGTTCGAGTTTATAAAGACTGTTTAACTGCTGAAGGAAGAAAAGAGCTGAAGAGTAAAATCACCAGAACTGTTTGAGATATGAAACCATTCTTACAAGAAACTTGCTTTTAAAGGCAGTCAGAGTACTATTAAAAAGACTGGTAACAGCAGCAGCAGCAGCAAGTCAAGCATATACATACCAGTTAATGTCTGCCTGGGTAGTTCACAGTCGTCCACTCATCAAATTAGTGATTTCTTTGCTTTGATGACTGTCGTTCAGTCTTTGTGGCAAAGCTGCCCCTGCATAGGCACATTTTCATTTTCTTCTTCATCCTTGGAGATGAAAAAGTGCACTTCCATGTAAGTTGTTAGGTGCTGGGAAGACATTTGTAAACAATCTCATTTTAAAAGGACAAGTCATGAACCTCAATGCCAACTTTTGTTAAAGCAGTTATTTGATAAGCTTAAAGTGAGATTCAGAGGGACAGAAGAAAGGACATAGTCACTGCTAGGATATAATTCAGTGCTTAAAAAGGAACTTAGAAGCAGATCACAGCTATAATTCAGGCTAATGTTTCATTTCATTTCATAGGGAGCCATTAGAAAATGCTTTGAAGCATAAGAATGTCTGCCTATTGGGCTTCGACTGGTCTAGGAAGGGAAGATCTCAAAAAATTTAATAGAAAGTTATGTAAAGATCCAGATTTCAAGATAAAAATAGCCAATGTACTATGCAGAAAATTATCACCATTTCTGATGCCCTTGGGTTTTACCCTGAAAGTGCTTACTCACTTAAAAAAAAAATCTTAATGTCTCCAAGCCCCACTTACTTTCTGATTAGAGTATTATAGCTTACATGAGTAAGCATTTGCAGGATAAGTGCTTTTGCAAACAGTCTGAGAGAGGCTAGCAATGAATGAGCACTGGAATGGAATGATCCATTTTGCTGTCCAGGAAGCTTGGGTATACCCGAGTCCTGCCCTGCAGGCAGTAAATTACCTTTCTGTGAGTAAGCAGGGCTTGTAATCAGCAAAGCCTCTTAGACGAGAACTACATTTGCCTGTGCAACTACCATAGCTCTAAATAAATAAATAGCTAGCTGTAGGTGTCTGACAGCACTTTGGGGATCTGAAAGTCTCAGGTAGTTAAACATAAGTAAAGTGATGAATTCAACTGGTTTGGACTTGGGAGGTGCAAAGAAGCCTCCACATAAAGCCTGAGGTGTGCTATATCAAGTGGCACCTCAAGAGAGGAAAGGCTGTAGCCTCTGCATCTCCCAGTAAATCCACATCTGTCTCCAAGAATCTGATAAATGTCTTTATCATGCTCAAACTAATCTGCTTGAGAAGCAAAAGAAGAAGAAGAAAATAGCCTTCTGTAGCCATCATCAAGAATATAAAGGTAGGTATTTGAAAATCCAGAATTTACTACAATATATACATATATGACCTGAGAAAGAAGAGGGGAACAGAAACAACAAAAGACTGTAATGTTCCAGTAATGCTAAATTTCTGAGATACCAGGGATTTTTGCTTTCAACCCAAAATCATGAAGTTTGGCATTTCACGGAATCACAGAACCACAGAACGGCTGAGGTTAGAAGGGGACTGGGGAGGTCATCTTGCTCAAACCCCCTGCTCAAGCAGGGCCACCTAGAGCAGGGCAGCCCAGAACCCTCTGCAGACAGCTTTTGAATATCTCCAAGGATACAGACTCCAAAAACTCCCTAGGCAACCTGTGCTGGCACTCCATCACCCTCATCATGTTTTCTAATGTTCAAAGGGAATCTCTTTTGTTTAAGTCTGTGACCATTGCCTCTTGTCACTGGGCACTTATGAAAAGAACCTAACTCTGTTGTCTTTGTGCCCTCCCTTCAGGTATTTACACACATTTATGAGATGCTCCTAAGCCTTATCCTCTCCAGAATGAACAGTCACAGTTGTCATAGCCTTTACTCATAGGAGAGAAGCTCCAATTCCTTCATCTTAGTGACATTTTGATGGATTTTCTCCTGCAGTTCCATCTCTCTGTTGTATTGGAGAACCCAGTACTGGATCCAGCACTGCAGATGCGGCTTCACAACTGCTGAAAAGAGAGTATCTTTATTTTACTTGAAGATACCTTAAAATATATACCTCGTAGAAAAGGGCTATTTTTCACAATTTACAGATATGTATGTGGGAAATTTTTCATCACTAAATATAAACTAACAGGAAAGGGGAGAGTCTGTCATTATAAAATTGCTGGCATGGAGTAATAACTTTAAAAAAAAACACCATGGGAAAAAAAAACAACAGAAAAACAGGTCAAACAAGCAAAACAAGCAAAACAATACGAAAAAAAAAAAGAAAGCTGCCTAGGATTGATCTCTTCTAGTTGAAATATATATATATTTTTATAGGTAGTATCTCTTACAGAGCTGAAGTATCAAACCAAAAGACCGCTGCACATCGGAACAGAGTGTCACTTACCTGCAGAGAAACCAACAGACATAGCACAAGCTAAATAATGTTGTAAGAAAAAGCTCATCAATTCATGCAGGAGAAAATTATCATTGTCTTGCCGAATCAAAGTATTTCCTTCCTCAACATGGGCATTACATTCATCATTTATTATCAGATCAGGCCAAAATCCTCAGGTAGTGAGCCTTAGATGGACCCTCTTATACAATGTTAACATATAAAAAGTTCTGCTTAAATTAACTTACCATTTCCTGTTGAAACCAGGGAAGAATAACAACTACATTAAGAGAGGGTTACTGAATTCATTATGATAATTATTCTGAAAACTGTGCAAGAAAATTCTCAATGCACACTGCACTCATTACCCAAGTTTAGACACAAAATGAGGAATTTCAGAAGCCAGATGCAAAAGCAGTACCACTTGAGGGGTTTTTTTCTGTATATTTGATACAGAAGTGACTTGTGAATCCAAGCACTTGCTATAAGACATCAAGACGTATTTCTCCTTCAGAATACAGCTTTCCAGACTTTTTCTACTTTCCAGTTCATGTTGCACTCTTCTCATATCCCTGAAGATGCCGTTGCTTTCAGTGCTATTCGATACATGTAGGGTTTAATTCAGATGGTAGGCACCTTTGTGATTGTCAAGATTTATTCTTGATGGAGCAGCATATGAGTAAAGTGGAAAGTCCTATACATATGATCCCTCAGGATTTACCTTAGTCCTCTCCTACCATGCAATGCTCAGAGACATTGATTTTACAGATGAAAAAGGAACATTACTTGCTGTCTGTGGAAAATACATGACATTTCAAACACCCAACCTGCTTTTGTTGAGACCAATTCCTACTAAGGAAGCTTTTCACAAGTTCAATCAATATTCATCCTATGGCTTAGTGAACATCTCTTACAAATAACAGGTTCACTGGGAGAACTTCTGCAAATTGTTGGCTCCCACTCACCATGTAAGATACATAAAAAATCTCAGCTTGGCAGTACCAAGAGTTTGAGGAGAAATCCAGATGCCACGTCTAACAAGAGCCAGAGCTGTTGTGCTCTACAGATCTAAGGAGGTGTGTGATGACTCCACTGAGCCCTTCAAGCCATGCCCGCATCCCCAAATCTGGAAAGATTCAGGGGAAGAGTTCAGGCCCTCCTGCTGACACCAGCACTGTGTTCATCCCACACAGCATCTGCTTAAACTGCACGCAGGGGAAAGATACAAGTTCCTCAGTGTCAAAGGCGGACAACATCCACAGCCTTTTCCTCATCCAGAGAGGGTCACCTTGCCACAGAAGGACATCAGGTTAGTCAAACATGACCTGTCTTTCATAAACTTGTGCTGGCTGGGCCTGATCCCCTAGTTGTCCTGCACATGTCTCATGGTGGCACTCAAGATGATTTGCTCCATGACTTCCCCAGCACCAAGGTCAGGCTGACAGGCATGTAGGATCTACAGATTATCCTTCTGACTGAAATGAGACTGTGGAGATGGAGAAGGAAAGAAAGATCCATGCCTTTTTTTCTTATATATATATATATTTTTTTAGATAAAAACCATAGCTGAGCTCAACCAAAAACATCCTTTTCTCATTCAGTACTGAAAGCAAGACCACAAAAGCAATGCCTTTCATCAAAATTTCTTAACTCGGTATTATTCTGCTTACATAGCTATAAGTAAATAGCCACACTTGTTCAAAAATTATGACTGCTTATTCACTCTGTCAAGCAGAGTATCTTAATGGGCAGCTAGCAGACTGTCTTTCTTAATAAAATGCGGACCAGGAGTCTGGGAGGCATTTTTGAACAAAATCATGTGTTTAACATGGAAAATACTCTATGAGCTCAGAGAAGTCAATGGATTCAAACTAGATCTGGATTTGTCCCAGTGCTTTCTATCATTTGCAGTGATAATTAATGTATTTGCAAGGCTGGCTCAAATTCCCCAGCTGACATCAATTATGCCAATAGATTCACAAGTATTAATTCTCTACAATAAATGGGAAAAGGAAAATATAGTTGCCAATATATAAAGGTGCTAACTACATGGCTTCTAGGATGTATCATTCTTCAGTGTTGTATAACTAGCCTACTTTGTTATCTATGTCACCAGGGTCAGCTTGCTGCTCAACTAATACAGATGTAAAAGAAACAAATCTTTACAAAAACAGGAGATGCTACAGCTTCAGCAAAGAAAACTGATCTGTTAAGAAGGCTTTTTTCAAATGACTTTCAACAGGCCTTGGGGGCTGCTAAGTTTGGCAAAAATGAACATGTCAGGTTTCATTGAAAATCACTGCCTGGCTAAAATGGGATTTTGAAAGATGAGCCACCTGCTTTATTAATAACATCACAAGATTTTTTGTTTGTTTTATAGACGCAACTCTGTGTTCCACAGATCATTTTAAAATCTGAACATTTAAAAACAACTGGAGTTATTTTTTAAGGATCTTCCCCCTCCCTGTCATCATAAGTCTCATAAATATACGACTTCTGCAGCAAAGATTTCCCCTTCCTTCTGTTTTGGCTCCAGGGAATATCTACAGAAAAATAAAACTAAATCTACAATATGAGGGAATCAAAACCATAAAATGTGAGCAGCATTACTGGAGAGATTGCTGAAAGACCAGGCACAAATCTCACTGGGGGCAAGATGACAGGTACATTAACTTATCTGCAGACTGTTTTAAAGCCCAGAAAACGCACAGCACAGCGTAGAGGCAGATGGCAGAGGTCCATAAGCTAAAAGGTCACTACTTTAACATTGGTGACACCTGGTAACCTGCACTCCAGTCCAGTCGGTGGCAGGATGCAGTTAACCACAGGGAGGCCTGTGCTGCTTCATTACAGCACACAGCATTTCTTGTCACTTTTGAGGCTTCTGTCCCAAACCCATGAGACACTGAGCAATCAAACTTGGTGTAGAAGGACCTTTACCTACCATTCAAAGCAGCTGCCTCTCAGCTGGACCAAAACCAGTTGTTTATGATTGTAGAGCAGCACTGATAACTTCACACTGGGAAAAAAGGAGTAACCTTGTGTTCAACTGGGATGCAGTGGGGCATTTCAGAGGCAGGTGTCACAGAGACAATATTGACTGGATGGGGACTGGCAGGAAAATCACAGGGAATGTTTCCACCTCCACATTTTGTTTTCTAAAACCTGTGGAAAACATATTTAAAATCTGTATGAATGTGAATATTAGATGTGGCACGTTCATAGTATGAAACAGAATAATATTGAGAAAAAGCAAAATGGTTGACCTTGCTTTTCCTAATGAAGTTTGGATCAATTAGTTCTTGTGACTGACTACCATTCACAGCAGTTTTCTTCACTCATTCATGAAATTAAAAAAAAATTGCTATTTTTTTACCACTCTTTAAAATGTGTAAAACCCAGCAAAACAATATTTCCAGCTACTGCTTTCTTAGAAGAATAATGGGCTAAGAAGGAACTATGTTCTGTCTACTTTTCCAAATCCCTTCTTGTTTTTCAGTTTCTAAACTGTTAAAAATACTAATTACTTTATGAAGCATTTCTTTGTAATTCATGCTTATGTCCCTATATATGTATAACCACTGAATTCAAGTCAGTATTAAAGAAAATAATCTGACAGTAAAACAGAAGGAAAACAGCTCCAAGCAGACATATGGGAAAAAGCAATGCAGTAAGAGATTTTCCATATTAGTTGGCTTTACCAGCAGAGAAATAAGGTGTGCCCCCAGAGTGACATTCATTCAGCCCTCTGCCCTTCAGAATACCAATATTAGATAACAACATCTTTATTCTGTTTGTCAAGAGCAGTTATCTCAACCCTGCAGTACACACAATACAGTGAACAAGACACAGGGCTGTCATCGCCCAAAACACAATGTTTTTATTGAGGTTTGGTTGTGAGGGATGCACCATCCAAACTGGTCAAATTCCACTCAGCAAACTGTTAGAGTTTAGCAGAAGATAAATAAACTCATCATCTTTAGAACACACTCTAGAAACGCATTAGAGTAGTCTGGGCTTTCACTTCAGTCAGTACTGGCTGCCAGCAGTGGCACTAATGAATTTAAGTCCAGCAGCCTTTTGACGGATACCAACTTCGGCCTAGCAGAAACTGCATGGATCCAGAATTGCTTTTAAATGTGATGTGTGGTTTGAGGGGTTGAGAGGCTGCTTATTATTGCTTGGAAATTGCTAATTTGTCAGAATTGTTTTATGAAGTCAGAGAGATTCCTGTGAAGCTTGTTCAGAGCTGAGGTAGATTTCAAACACCTCCTGTTTGCCATTTATGGCTCCTGCTCTGCTCCTTTGCAGCATGTCAGAGTACCTGGAATTTGGCAAACTCAGGGTCTCCATCTGGCTGCTTTCCATCTGGCATATCCTGCATATAAAGCTCCTGCCTCTTTCAGGGGAAAGAAAAATTAATGAAACTGAACTGCATAAAAATTCTCTGTAGAGTGAGTTGTGTTTCTGCTTACTGATATCACAAAATATTGTAAAATTAAAACCATTCAGCCTTCAGTTACTGTTAAGGCTGTGTCAGTTTAGTAAGTAAAATAAGCTGGGTGATGACTCAGCATGAGTGACAAAAGAGACTGTAGCTGGGATGGATAAAGGTCCTTTTCTCTGTAGTTCCCCCTTTACCAAGCACCTTGGCAACACTCACTTCAACTGTTTATGTTCTTTATGTCCATCTCCTATCATCATTTCTGTCTTAACTGGATTATTCCTCTGCCTGAAAAGTCTGCACCTGTTCTGGACTTGTTCCTCTTCTCCCTAGCCTTGAGACCTGGTTTGTGGTCCTCTCTCATATTTCCTGTTGATTCTTTGTTCCAGCTACTCCCCCAGACTGCTCTGTACTTGATTACTATTGCCTGCTGCATGATTGCCCTGCCCCACTTTTTTTTCCCATACACAATAGTAAGAAGGTTGTTTTGTCCACATATATGTCAACCCTCACACCACCAACTCCTCTAACTTAGCAACTGGCATCCTAAGCATTTTAGGGTCTAGTGGCTTAATCCACAGACCACTAATATGGTCTGGCAACTGCAGTTTGGAACCTTTTGGTGTTGGCAATTAACCAAGCTCATCAGCAATGTCAAAAAATAAGGAAAACCTTCCTTTAACCGTCTTTAGTTGACTGATCCCCAAGGTGGAGACTGCTGTTGGAACTGCACGCTTTCCCACAACTCATCATTCCACTGACAATGCCAGCACATCTCAGGAACCGACTTTACTCATAAAAAAATAATGTTTGTCCATAAAGAGACAATATATAAGAGGAACAAGTGTGGTTTTTAGCTTCTTCATTTAAAAGCTTCCTGAAATGCAGAAAAATAACCAACCAGATACGCAAAAAAAGACACAGAGGTCTTGTCTTTTATTCTATTTTCTTGGCACATACCAAGTCTTGTTAATAACACCTGGACTTCTAAGGGTTCCTCGGGTTTGTTCCATTGCTATTCCATTTTTTTCTTTATTTGCTGTGTGGCATTGATGTTATACTGCCTCCTGATTTCAGAGAGCAGAGTATAAAACAAGATTTCCTACTGGAAATACCATTTTTGTGATGTTCCCTTGACACTAATAAACCGTTCATATAGACTTTAAAGGTCACTGATAGTGCTCTTCTTATTTATTAGTGGTCCACCATGACTAGTAAAAATGCAGGACAAAACCCAAGAAACGAGATGTATTTTGCGGATGTAATATTTTTTTATCGTTTTATAGTTACAGTCACAGCTGTGCAACTTACTGAGATGAAAACTGGGACAGAAGTTTATGATACTCATCATAATGTAATTGATAAGAACTTAATGGCTATAGGAAAAATATTTTGAGTAGTCACAGCTCATGACAAGGAAAAAAAGTTGTAATAATTGTCATGAATTAAACATGGAATTTACATGAAGGAAGACTGCCATCTTATTTTGGATTTGATGTGAGTATCATCCTTACATCAAGTCCTTTTATTGTGCATGTGTCTGGCATTTCAGCTGATGACACATTCCATTGAATCCTTTCTTCCTTGTCTTTCTCTAATAGCTCTCATGACAAAATCTGTTTTAGCTGTTTGGAATATGCTAGAGTCTAGTCTGATGATTAAAACATGACACAACGTGTTTGGATCTTAGAAAGCCTCTGATGTAAGAAAAGAAAGTCTGATGTAACAAGCCCCTCTCATCTGAGAGGTGCTGAGTTGCACTAGAGCAATTAAAATACAAGCTGACACTGTTCATAAGGAAATCTGCCATGAAAAAACAGCCAATAATGGCTAGGAGGAGAGTGATTTTATTTGACTCATACCTTATAAATGTCTTCATGTTTTTCACAGAAAGCTTATTTCCTCTTGTCACCTAAAAAGTAATTAACAACAGGGTATCTTTCTTCTTAATTCCAATCCAGTTTGTTCAGCTTCCCAAGAAAAATCAGAAGAAATGAAACACTAGGAATGACCTAATCAAAGTAGACATTAGGATAGAGAAGAAGGACCAATAAATACAGGTTTCACCAGGAATATAGTTATGGAAAAATCTAGATCTATTTTACAGCAAATCAACACAGAGTAGTAGCACGTACATGGCAAAAATTAAACAAAAGGAATATAATTAAAAGCAGGAGAAATTCAAGTAAATATTAGTAGCACTAAAAAGGAAAGGAATTAAGTATTCTAACATGAATTATTTGAAGCAGGTTTATTTTGCTTTTACTATTCAGGACAAATCTTTCTTCCTATTACATTCAAAGACTTCTAAACAAATTTGTCTCATCTTTTACTATTTAAATTAATTTTATGCTGTTAATTAAAGTGATGGGGAGTGCTATCCGACAACCTACAGGCAAAAAGAACTGTATACACAGTAATTACAGCATCTGGTTACTTCAAAAAATATCAAGACAAAGCAAGCAATCTGTTCCCAAGATGTTAATTAGCCTCCACATAAGAAAAATGACTCATGATGGATTTAAAGGCATGCAGTGTGTCAAAGAGGGGAATGGATAGACATATCATCCAGCTGTGGAAAATATGAAACTAAGTCAGACACTCTTCATCCTTGTTTGAAGAAGAGCAATGCAGTAAGCTGCGTCACACGCATAAACTTAGGATCTCAAAATAGATGGGAATGATGGTATTTAAATTTTAAAAAAAGATCTATTGAGAAGGAAAAAAATCCCACAATGCATATGAAGAAAGACCTCAGCTCCTGTGCTCAAAACGTCCCACTGCTTTAGTGGAGAAAAGTTAGAGTTTTGGCAATCTGATGCTTATCTAATTCAGATATCACAGTAAGGCTAAGGCTGATGTAGCATCGAAGATCAGCACACAACAATTGAAGCCATTTTGTAAGAGCACAGGGTCTACAACACTGACAAGTCCTCCAGTTAGACAATCTAAAAATGATAATGAAGGCTGATGTGATGGGATTGCCTCACACAAGTGTATTGTTTTGTGCAAGTCCCATCCCCTGAATAAACATGTTCAAGGAGACCTACAAATTGAGAATTTCAATCAACCAGCATTACAGCAACAAAGAGATTGTAAAAAGCACACACTGGTAGAATACAAGGATAAATGAAACCAGGCACCAGGGAGATTATTTTTATCAGGAGAAAAAAAAAAAAAAAAAAAAAAAAAAAAAAAAAAAAAAAAAAGCTTATCTGAATTATCACATACTTCAGTACTCTTTCTTATCATAAAAAGCTTTCAGACATTTGGCCATCTCTTGTGCAATGATCATTTCACTCTTCTGCCTAGACATATCCTGAATGCTTTGCTTAGTCTGACATTCATCCTGTTACAGCTTTGACTGCCTCCACATGAACTTCAGAACAAGTATCAGGAAGGTTTGATTATTCATTCAAACCTGTCCACTTGCATTAATGCCCCTGGTGATGACAGATTATATGAGGGATTCTTCAGCAGTATTTAGAGGATGTAAGAGGTGCACAATGGGCTTAATTCTTAATTGTTTTGTAATGATACGACTGCACTAAATTCTGGTGATGTTGCATAAAACTGTATTGTGGGGTATGCCCAGCCCCCACCCTGGAAGGACGTCTGCTGAGATAAGGAGAGGGCTCAATCTCCCAGCAGGACTCCCCTGGGAAGGCAGCTACTCTGCAATTACGGCGAGAAGAAGACAAACCCAGAATCCTCTGGGAGACCCTATGCAGATCATTTGTAACCCATTGGCCCTTACCCTCTGATGCCCACCCCCTGTATCCCTATAAAGCCAGCCCCCTGCCCCTGCGAGAGAGAGATCTCGTCCCTCCCTGGCTTTCCCCTTTGCTGGAGTACGGACCGACAATAAAGCTACCTCCGTGCGGAACAGCCACACGAGCCTCTCGTCTCTCTCTGGTCTGGCTTGGCCTGGAGGTGCCCTGCAGAGCTGAGCTGGAATCACGAGCTGACAATCACTAAAGAGCTGATAGCCTCTGCAAGGGCCCCTCTGCCAGCAGCTGAGGGAAGGCACCGGGCCTCGGGAAGGCGATTCCTTTTGGGACCATCTCTCCGGACCGGTCACAGCTTCCTCGGTCAGAGCTACTGACCCCACACCAGCTGCCATACTGTATCACTTTGAATGCCTGTGCAATGAAGATTAATAACTAAATTTGCAGGTTTATGCATTCGAGGTGGGGGAAAGACCTATGCTCTCTCTCTGAAGTCACTCACAAGCTTCTGTAGTCAGGCAGATTTTTGAAAACATTAGCTTAATTAGGTACTGGACCCCTTTTCCTAATTTCAAGGCCAACTAAATGTAGTAAGAATCAGAATTTTCTCTAGTTTTTGGAATTTTTTCCTCTAAGGAGAAAGAAATTCTAAATAAAAGATTATATTTTGGCAAAGTTGATGGGAAAAATATTTTGATTTAGCAGCCCTGAACCAAATAATTTATGAAAGATTTGTTGACAAAGATTAATTTTTTGTTTTAAACTTCTATTCAGAACTGCCGCTGCTTGGCAGTTGCTAGCCTTGGTGTTTTTCCAGCTGTCAAATTTCACTAAGAATGAAACCTTTGGCTTAGTTTTTACTCCTTATATTTAATAAATGGCTTCAGTAGTAATCAAACTTGCACTGAACCTGGAAGAAAGCATGAAGAAAATATTAAAAGCCTTTTTTTTATTGCATTATTGGCCTACTAGGGAAGAAGTAGTGTTTGAATAAAAAATAAGTGCTCCAGCAGGACTATGCTTAGTGGAGTCCAAGGATGTTTCCCTACAATGGCCTTTTTACTTGATCCATTCTGTATAATCATTTAATATACACTTTGACTTAGTCCTCAGGAACACCTGAGACATAATCAAAAAACAGGGCATAAGTAATTCCCACCGCTCTAGCAATCCTGACTTCCCCAAGGGTTCATTAACCCCTCTCCGCGAAGCACATGGCCAGACTTCTATGTAATACAGCTGCAGAAATCTGGGCACCCTCAACACCAGTGCTCATCCACCCACATAGCTTAGAGAGTATGCACACTGAAACAGGATTTGGAGTCTGACAGTCCTGGTGTAGGGGGTGGCTGCAGCTCCATGATGGGCACACTTTTTGTTATCTGGCAGAGACAGGCTCAGTGTGTCTCCTGTGCACCTCCATGAGACACATCCATCTGCTTGAAAGGTCAGACATTCCTGCAGTGTAGGACTCAAGGCAAATTTTGCAGATGGAATGAAACAGAGTAGGCATTTCCTTCTACTTTCTTATTTTTTGCCAGCTAAATCATGGTCCTTGCTGTCAGGATTTTGGAGAAATTAATATCTCATCTACAGTAGATGCACGTTCATCAGTAGCAACACAGTTTAATCTAAGTGAAACCATTGAAATCAATGGAGTTTGGGCAGAATTAGACCACTCAGTTTGCAAACAGAATCTAGTCCTTAACTTGCTTACTATACTATTTTTATACTGTGACCTATTTTAGTAGTTATCTTTGGAGAGGAATGTTTAAGAACATGGTAAAAAAAATGTGTCTCATTTACATGCTTTACACACCATTTCATTTATTGAACAGACATAAATATGCATTAGTTTAAATTAATAACTATTGTAAGAATAAATAGAAAAACCGCCTAAAAATGCTAAAATTTTAACAAAAAGTTTATTCAGTTTGTAACTGAAGCTTTCAAAAGGGGTTTGGAGATTCTTTTGTATTAAAGTTCAAGCTCGCTTTATCTACCTGACTGCAGCATAATTTAATCCCTACTTACTGTTTCATTTGTAATTTGAAAGCCTTCATATAACTTAGAATATATGAATATATTCATTCAAAACATTACAAAGAATAGTTCACATGTGTGTCAAAATGTGTTGAATAAAACAATTTTTAAAAAAAAGCTGAATAAAAAAGAGAACCTGGAGAAAGGGTTTTGTATGTAAATAAATGAAAAAAAAAAAAAACATTAAAAAGAAACCACAATTATGATACTGTTATATATATTTTAAAACACCCCCCCTCCCCCATTTATTTAAAGGCTGTGAAGAAAGTGAAATAACATTAAATGCAAAAAAACTTCAATATTCAACCTAATCTGCATAAGCAAGAGGTAAATCAAGTAGGATTTTGGTTTAGTTGCTCTGAAAATTCAGATTGCCTTCACACTTTGTGATATGTCACAGGGGAAAAAATATAGTCTGCACATTTCAATCCTATTTTAAACAGGATCTATGAATAATATCTGGACTCATCCATCCATGTCAGACCTAAGTCTTGTGATTTCTTCCAAAATAGCCCAGTCCACACCAGCATGGTCTCCAGGCCTGCATTTCACAAAACTGCTGCACTCCAGCTGCAATTCTCTCTACTTAAGTCCTTCCACATACCTGATAACAGCTCTGCCTCTCAGCAGCTAGTTCTGATCATTTCCAAAAGCAAATACAAATAGACACATCTTGGGGGTTTATGTCAACATTTAGCCCATGTCTTCCTGCTCACAGTCCATGTTAGTGTCTGATTTTTGTCAGCAGCCCTTGATGCCTCATGTGCACACCTCTGGCAGGCTCTCTACTGTGTCTGCCTCCCAAACTCTTCTCCAGAAGAATGGCATTAACACATAAAAATCTAATTGATACTCATTTGCTCATTTTGTACATCACTGCATTCATTTTCTTACCAAGATTAAAATATTTATCAGAATTTTTAGAGCCAGCTGTATTTGACTGGGTTATGTTTACAAGTAAGGAGTTTGATCCAGATGTCATTCTTCATAGTCCATCTGCTAGCTCTTCTAAAGGATTTTAAAATATATATGCTTTTCACATTTTAAACAGTGTTTTCAGTTTATTCTTCCCTCACCCAGAATATATAATGGTCAAGAGATGTTTACGATTTGCTTGCTGGATCTAAAGAGCATCTCATGCTTCTTTGCTTTGTAAAATGCTCTAATCTTTTATATTATTTTCACGAGTCTGCAGGAGAGCTCCATTTCTAAATCTTTAACACAAAAACATTAAAAGATCTTTTAATCTGCCTTCTTTCCTTCTCATACTAAACTCATACTAAAAATTCTCTTTGTTCTTTGCTAAATGGTTTCTGCATTTCAATAAGGTAGGTACAATCAGAGTTTATACATTATTGGAAAACAGAACTAAACCTTACAGAATATTGCTCAAGTTTCAGTATCTGACTATTTTTTTAAAGGTGGGAAATAATACAGCCTGAAAAATATTATTTCAAAATAAGGAGAAAAAGAAACAATGCCTCCATTTCAATTCTAGAAGGGTTCCTTTACAAAATAAACAATGAAAAATGTATTTCTGTAAATGGAAAGCAAGGATTATCTTGATATTATGAATTGGCTTACTTACTGCTTATTCTGGACCTTGCTAAATATCTAAATGCAACTCAAAGTTAATGACTGTTCTTTCAGACTGCTCCCTGGTTGTTGTTTCTTGAAGGTGGTGGTTGGGGAGGGGATTAATTTCTTGGGGTTTTCTAACCCACTAAACATGATCAGTTGAACAGATACAATCCACAATTCAAACATATTTATCTGCTTACAACTTTTCTCCTTTTGGTGGTTATTGAGACAGAATTGTGGAAAAAACTGATATCTCAAATTATTTGTGCTTTGTGTCTAGGTGGGATCCTTTTTTCCTATATCTCTAGTGGCGAAGAAAAGTAGAAGAGCCTCAATTCAGACTGAGTCTGATGCCTTTTGTAATGACTACCCTCTAACATTGTTTAATTGCCTGTGAAGATGCAAACAGGCCTAAAATCCATAATAATTAGCTTAAGATAACTGGCTGAGGTTCAGGCAAGTCATCCAATATCAGCATTTCTGGTTACTTTGCAGAGTAAAAAGGAGAAAATTAAGAGGAATAATCTGTGAATGCAGTAGAAGGGGGGGGAAAATTTTTATTTTCTAAGAATATGTGTTTCTAGCACATCTTTTAGCTTTTCCTGTATGCTGCAGACAGTAAACATAAGGACATATAAGTCATAGTCAACATCAACACATTGAAATGCATATTTGCAGGCTAGCTATGAGCCAAAATTTGCAAGGAGAGAGAGAAACTACTGAGAAAGACACAAGAAAGACATGCAGAAACAAATAACTCTTGCCTCTCTATCAGTTAGAAAGAGAAAATATCTGTAGCCTGCAAAATTTGCCGCTTTTTGCACCTGGAAATGAACATAAAACCAGAGTTTGCTGCATGAAAATAGGTCACAGTGGAAGCACGTACTAGCTATAAACCTCTTACATGGTATATATGAGGGTTTAATTGAGTCTGTAATTAAAAACTTGTCTTACACTGTGAAATAAAACAGTAGTATAGGAAAAAAAACCAAAACAAAGCAACAACATAACCCCATCAAACTTCAGATAAAGCCTAGACAGTACTGTCTCTATTTCTGGCTAACAGGAAAAAGTTGGACCTTTTTATGCTCTTATATCCTCTCCAACCTGCCTCCAACAAATGAGCTTATGCATATCCAGATGAGATTAAGAATACCCTGGAACCTGTGGTTTATGCAGAAAGATCACAGAAGAAAAAAATACAGTGTAGGAGATAAAACAAATAACAGGTGTACAGGTATATTTATTTCTCTCTTTCATGTCACCGCTGTGGACAATAATATTACCTATATGAATGAACATTCTGCTTGGCTGCAAAGAAAAGAAAACAGGTTGAAAGAGTAACATGAGCAGCAGGTCTTTTAACATTTCTGGAATGTGAGTGTATGCACAGGTGTTTATATCTCCACACATTTTTTTTATTTCAACATTTCTTTAAAGTTGCTGAAAATATATTTTTTCTGGAACTTTGGTCTTGTAAACACTGATATTAGAAAATATTTTTAACCACCATATAACTCTGAAAAAAAATCCCATTAATTCCTGGCAGTCAGGGCTAAAAACTAGTTAGAGGCTAGGATTAAGATTGAATGTTGAACTTTTCTCACATTTTTTTTCAATGAATTCAGAGAAAAATTAATTTTATCCCAAGCTCTTTAAATTACTGTAACCAAGTACATACACGTACACTACAACACACTGTAATATTCTGGTTTCAATAAGACAATTGAAAAACTAGACATGGTCACATACATATCTGCCTTCCTCAAAAAAATATATAGACGAAAGTTGATTGGAGAAACCACAACAATATCTTTTAAAGTAATGATATCTTTAACTTCTTTCAGAAGTTGTGATTTATTTGGAATGGCAGGGGAACAACTTTTACTATGGCTGAAGTATTGAACTTGTATTCCATTGTTTAATTCCATTAAATTAATTACTTTGCCTGTAAAATTACCATCAATACTGCTCCTACTGAGATTAATGGTAAAACATCCACCATATGAGTATGGCTGCATCTTGCTCATCCCTTAAAATATCTACTATTTATATATCAATTTACATTTGATTCTTCATAAGAATACAATTATACCCAACAGTGAAATGCTGCTCATTTTTCTCCCCACCCTTCAGAGAAAAGAAGGCACTGACTTAACATCAGGGGGCTACACAAGAAACTTGCAATGAGCTCTCAGTTCTGATCAGTTTTCTCTGAAAATAAACGGTTCAAAATCTGTGTATGAAACACAAAAAAAATTTCCATTTTTCTGACCATTCCAAATCACAATTCAATATGCATTAGCTGGGCTTCTGTCAACAAAATTGGCCACAGCAGTCAGATTTCCAGAAGGGCTTAACTTTGGCTTTGCCACCAAAACAAATAAGATTATCAGAACAAGCACTGCATACAAGATGCTGACTTCTTTGAGAAATCTGTGCACAAGTGTCATGGTTGGAGCTGCTTAATGCTGGCCTCTTCTGAACATCTGACCTTCATCTAAGTCCCAGAGTGGTGCCAAATCCTCTTCAGAAAGCCCATTTCCCCTGACTGCCTTTTCTCCCTGTAAAAATCCACTCTACTGTATCTGCAGGATTAGCAGAATCAAATAGGATACGGAAGGGATACCATATGTACTCCAACCATTTCACTTTTTAACAACTATTCTTGCTGCTTACTGCTTGATTCCATGGGAATATTTATTTTAATTATTAAAGAGCAGAAAAAACAGAAAAGACCTTCTGAACTAACGTGTCTGCTCTTTTGAATTTCTCAAGATGGCTTAGCCTAGAGAAAGAGCTTCTAGACATCGATGTAAATTCACATTTTGATGGATTTTGTATTGATTGCCAATGTCAATGTGAAAGCACATGTTATTTGGGCCTAAAGAAAGCATTTTCTAAAAACAGGCATCCAGTTGCCTACTAGGCTTGAATTCAGTGTTGACAGAGTATCCTGTCTTATTGCAATTTCTTTTGTCCTACTAAATATATATTATATATTTATATATTTTTGTTTTACTTTTTATTATATCCAGCGACTTCTACAGGTATTCTATCTTCTGCCTCTTTTAGAACCATGTAAATACAGTTATATTTTAAAATATAGGACATATTTATATCAAATTAAGTATTCCATAGAGAGGCTTCATTTTTTACTGATTGTGATCAACATGAACACAAAACTAATGGGTTTGCTCACAGGAACAAAGAAAAATTAGAATTTTATAAGCATCCTCTGTGGCCTTTTAAGAAAGGGAGATCTGAGGATTTTTCAGAACCATGTTCCTTTTTCATTTATTGCCATGTCCCAGTGGGAGAAAGAAGGTGAAAAAGAAGTAATAGAGGCATAGAAGTACAGATGGAATAAGTTTATAATTTAATGGCAGACTATTCACAAATGCCAGAGAGCAGCAGTGTATTAATTTAACATAGCTGTGGCCTCACTGCATCATCAGTATTTCCAGATCAATTGGGTGATGTGACAAAATGAAACTTCTGATGTGATACTTTCTGTAAACAAACATGTGAATCGAACCTTGCTGTTGGAATGATCGACTGTTCAGTGACTTCAGTCATATCCAAATGACCACACCCTATATAAGGGGACTTAAGGCAAGAGGGCACACAGGATTGTCTGAAGATGAAGATCTCAAAGTCCTTCCGGAACATAGGAAGTAAAATATGGTTGCGTACAAAATTTAGACCAGAGAAGAAAGGATAAGAAATAGGTAAAATCAACCAGAATATCAGCACACTAATCCTTGTTGGAGAGTTTTCCCCCACAGGGAAAGTCTCTTTGTCTAATGCTGATTATAACTTGGGACGGATCCTAATACATTGTACAGTATAAAATAATAGCAACATTTTATACGAGGAAAAAAAACACAGCATGGTAAGAGACTTGGAATTTATTATGACCTTCATTAATTTTGCTATGGTTCAACTTAACTAGATTCTATGCATTACAAACGTAGACCATGGCTTTCCAGATAGGATCCTGGAGAGGAGTGAAACAAAACAGAGACAAGAAAGGAAAGACAATAAGGCAACTAGAGGGAATACACTTTCCAGAGCAAAGGTTTTGCCTGCGCACAGGAAGAATGCAAAAGAATTTCCTCTCTTACTAGATCACATTTGCTTGAAAAAGCAACGTCAAGAAGCAGCATTTGAGACTTTGAATGGAATTTATCATTTTCTTTGATAACAACTAGCTATCACACTTTGATAGCGTGACTAGCAACAAGCAGATTTGTTAAGCATTTTAATGTTGCACTATTTTCTTGATGTGTTTTGCTCTGACAACTTACTTGTTTGGAAACAGTTAAACACAAATGAAAATTAAATATAGTATTTGATTTTTTGTTAAAGCAAAGCATCCCTCTCAGTCTGAAATCAACCTACAATTTGGGGCTTTAAGTTTTGTGGAAAAGAAAAATAAATATACATTTTCTTTTGGTGTTTTCACTTAACATTCTTGGTTTTGTTCCTTGGGCAAGTTCAAATTAAAAAGAAAAAGGTAAGAGTTACAGTCACTGACAGAGCTGTACTCCTGCCACAAATTCTTAGGCCATTACTGGTCTGTCAGTGAGGAGATGTTGGTAGGGAAATCACTCTTTCTCAAGTGCTCTTTTAAGAAACTATTTCTGAACCTTCATTTGTGCTCTTTTCTTTTTCAAACATTAAAGGTTTTGCTATGGTTGCTTAAGACAGCAGCATAAAAAGTTAGGACAGAAGTGTAAAATGTGCTAGATGTCACAATTTATTACATTGTATCATAGAGCAAGAGACAGAGCTTCATATCTCAGGCATAATAGTGACAAAACAGTCGAGCAGAAACAAGTACAGAACAACTACAAGTAACTTGCTCTATGCCAGGTGAAATCATGCTGCTCCTGAGATCAGGGATGCTTTTGCAGGCTTTGCCACCAACTGCAGTGGACTAAGTACCCATCTTTATCTCCTACAAGGAATTCCCCTGCCAAAAATACACAGTTAACCCTAACACAGAGATGAAGAAACTAATCATATCTTGTTTAGCCATATAAATCCCAGTTCAGCCCTTACAACTGTCCTAATTCCGTTATCAAAGGAGTAACTTCATATTGCCGACCCAGTTCAATAAGGTGATAAGAGGTGATAAAGGGAAGTATTCATCACACTTAGGTTAACACACACTTTCAGTGAAACAAAACTGACTTCTGTGGAGATCACTTTAAGGGACCTAGGCTACTCTTCCATTGTGAATCACCTGTAGCAAAAAAGCAGCAGAAGGTCGCCTCTCCCTGAGCAAGCTTCCCATTTTCCCCAGCATTCACTGATGTGGTAGAGAGTATCTGCTCTGTGGATACCCCACTGCTCTGTGGGGAGGAAAAAAAAGCTATTACAATGCTCCATACAAATGAACTCTTTCAGTAGTTTAACAGTAATATATATGTAAAATACCTTTAAACTTCCAGGAATGTACTGCAGAAGACAAAAATGCAAAATACTCAAAACATAGGGAGGCAAAGGTAAAACAAAGAAAGGATAGCTTCAGCCTATCCAAATATTCCTTCACCAGGGTGCTTATTAGATGGCTATTCTAGCTATTTTGTCAAACATTTTCACTCCTTTTCCACACTCTTTTCTTTGTTGTGACTGTTCTTATTGTTTGAGAGTTGAGAAGCATTTCAAATGAAAGAGTCACATTTTCAATAATTCATCAAACATAATCTGAGCACATTGAGATGTGATGGGGCCCACAGCAAATTACATGTTGCAAAGCCTCATCAGCTGAAGCGATTACTTCATTTCTTCAAGTCATTTTAAAAGAGCTAAGAAACTGATGCTATTTACATCATGTATATAAATATCATGTATCTCATATTTATATAAAATGTGTGAGATTGGTGAACATTACTGCAAGTGTTCATTTGAATTTTAACTTGAATTCATATTACCAGTGATTGCACAATGGAGACAATGATTGTACCCAACCCCTTTTGAATTTTCTCTCTGCAGGATTTCAATGAGTCTCTGCTTTTTTTGCATGAGCTTTCTCAGAGGCAAGGGCTTGTGATGACAAGTGCAGTCTTTACAGAGAACACTATTTCAAAAAATCATTTCAGGAGTGCTCCTAAAGATCAGCCATTAGAAGACAAAATCATTGTATTATGAAGGGGAAAGAAAAGGGAGAAGGGAAAAGGGAAAACCAAAAAGTGAGAAGTTTTCAGTATTTTGTTTGGAGTTTTCTTTGATTTCAGTTAAAATGTACGTATAAGCACTATAAAACTTGAAACCTGGTTTGATAGATTTCAAAAGTGTTTATTAAAGACAAGGAGCTCTTGTCAGCAAAGTGTTTCCATCCTGAGATATATCAGAGACATATAAGAGCATATTTTTCTTTTCATGCACGCTAGTACAACTGGTAAAGATAAGTATTTTTGCAAGAAACTGCAGTTAATCATACAACATTAAATTATGTAGCACAGTTGGTTTGGTACATGACAGTGCTCCACATTTCAAGTGGCTACATTTCCAAAATCCCACAGAGGGGAAAACAATGAGCCACCCACACAAGGCACTGAAGCACCTCAGAGAAAAGAAGTTTGCTCTGCTAACGAAAGCTTTATAGCCTATTATTCTCACCTACCTGGTATTATTTTACATAGTGTATGGGACAATTCATCACAGGATGCCCTTATTCCCAAAATTCCTCACCAGAGCCCTCAAAGCCAGCAAAGTAACACATCGGAGGGCAGATGTGAGTGTGGATTTCACCTGTGAGGACTCTAGAAGTGCAAGAAAAAAACAGTAAAAAGCTATGCTCATTCATTCAGAGAGTGAAAATAACAGTTTTTTGATGACTGAGGAGCTTGGCTATTATTCCAAATACTAATTTTAATTTGCCACCAAAAATTTGCCCACCAAAACCATACAGAAGGTTTTTCACAAATCCCAGATGGATCAAAAAAGTAGCATGAATGAACTACTTTTTACAGTTGTGTTTACCTCCTAGATTGGAAGATGTTTTCCAACTTCTATAATGACATGATTTTACTAAAAAAACAGTTAAGATTACTTGTGACTGTCATGACTAAAAACCCCAAAGTCTGAAAGACATAATCATTGTGAAAATTGAGGTGAGTTCCCAAAAGACTATTCCCACAAGTTGACAATGCCATGAGCATTTCCAAAACTATTGCAAAATTAATCAGTGAAGTCTCACACTCACTTGGCATACAGAGGCATTTCTAGTCACATTAAACACTTTGGAGTCTGGACTTTGAGTCTCCAGAAAGCTGAAGGTCTGCATTTCAAATAGGGCTCATATTTTTTGTGTTGTGGTTTGAATTTAATTGGGACTGATGTTTTCAGAGTTTGAGAGTACTACTAGTCTATGACAGACAACCAAATAAAAGATAAATGAATCAGTTTCTGAAAAAACTGGCCTTAAAGAGTTTTTCTGCAGAAAAAAACCAACATGTCATAAAAATACAGTGAGGCACAGACACTTCTAATCCAGGAGCTGAACCCCAAGGCAACCTTTTAGCTAATATGCAAGTGGCAGAAGCAGCTCTGTATAATGACTTTTTACAGTTTGGATGCATAATATAACAAAGAAAGTTTTATATTTTAGTTCATGTTTGCCTCTATATAACACTAGCTAAAAGAGCAGTGAGTTTCTGGCACTGTACATCTGAAGACAAGGCTGCAATGGAGTATGGCCCTGGAGCCAATAGGTATTTGGTCCTGCATTCTAAAGGAGTTTTGTGTGGAGAACAGGAAAAAATAGGAAAAAACCCATAGCTACATTAACTTTGCATTCCAGCTGTTCCCGTAGTGCATGAAGACAGGAGAAACTTTAACTATGCTAAGGCGAGAAGGAAACCAGACTGCAGTATAGTCAGAGTCAGGCCAAAACAGTGGTGATTCCAAGGAAGGAAAGAGGTTCTGAGGCCTCTTTGCAAATGAAAATTGGCAATTGGCACCGAGCCACTTCTGCAGTGAGTCAGAGCTGAGGTCGCTACTACAGCCAGCACTTTGCCACTCTTGAGAAATAAGCTTTGTTTGGGGGATGTCAGCTCAATTTGTTATACGTAGATTAAATTTGATTTTCTACTACACTGACAAATTATATACAGACAGGATTATGAAAACCTTCTCTACTGTGGACATACATTTGTTCATATTTCTTATACCCGCAGTTCAAAAAAAGGCTGAGGGTCACCAGAACTGTTGGATTATTACTGATTATTATTACACTTGTAAGATAACAAAAAAGAAACACAGCAAAAATATATAAGTACTTGGTTTTCATTGTATTCAAAGAAATATCTAAACACTTTAAATACATACTCTATAAAACAACTCAGAAGAGAAAATATTTGGAGTTTACATGCAGGTTCTATAAAAAAAAGTGCAAATGTTTACAATCCCAATATTAGGCAAGATTTATGTGCTCAGCAGTCAATAAGTCGTTTACTTATTCTCTAACACACTATAAATAACATCTAAATAAAATAAATTAATAGCCAGGGTAACACCAGGAGCAAAATAGTGACTTTTATAAGTGCCTTTTCACAGGAAAGGAACAGGTCAGACAGATTCCCTACAAGACACTGGATCCACCTAAGAATGCTGACTATGGTATATGTACAAAATGCTATATTCAACTAGTCAGTGGGCTTGCAGGTCTCCTCCTCCCCCCAGCCACATATTCCGCATTATGAAACATAAAAAAATCTTCCATTTGCACAAACTTTCCTGTTAGACTTTTGTCTGTTTTTCCAATGTGATAGTGCTTCTTGTTTGTGCCCACCTACATATTTGCCACCCTCTATACATATTGAGTACACTGATTGATTTGAACTGACTTTGAAAGATGGAGATCAGAAAGACCTGTCGGGTCCTAACAACTTCATGAAAAGTGGAGGAATCCTGGAAATGCCATATGAGAAAGAAACTCCTCATAAATCCTCATGTTAAGGGAAAGCTTACATTTTCTTAGACAACAAAATCAAAGAAAAAAATCACAGAATCATAAGAAAACAGATTTCATTCCTTTTAACAGTTATGGACAATGGCTACAGAGAAGTGTCACTTTCCAGGTGCACAGATACATTAAGGGTCTAGCCTCAGTACAATCTCTTATAGAAATGTAACTTTGGTCTCATGCGGCTCCGTATCACCCTAGTCAATCCATACTACTTCCCCAATCTTTTCCTTTAACATCAGGTGAACCACTATTTTGGAGAGAGCAGGGAAGTTCATCCACCACAAAGCTCTAGCCAGGTTAAAATTCACTTTGTATCTTTTCAGCAGTTCAAAATAATCCTATCAACCTAAAGAACACACAGTGGTTTTCTTGTCAGGGATCTCTACCTGAAAAGGCCTCCCTATACTCTTGAGACCTGTGTGCTGATGCTCCTGCTAATTTCTGTAGCTCTACTTAGCTCTGTTCCTCAGGGTCACAGACCTGCAAGAACAGTGACATTTCAAAGGTGTGTGGATAGCCTGGACAAAAGCTTAGGAAAGTCCCAAATGTAAAAACACTTTATGAAAACAGAAATTTTCACCAAAAGAAAAAAAAAAAAAAGGCATTTTTTGGAGTGCTTTCTGGCAGTAAAGCAGCTGCAAATGAGTTCTTTTATAATCCCACCTAATCTATGGAAGGAAACAGTGACATAACCTCTAAGGAGATGGCAATGTCCTGTGTTTAAATTGAAGTTAAATTATTGCAATGAATGCATAAGCAGGGACTTGTTCCTTTTTCCTTTTATCCCTTTCTCTTTCAATATAGCTTTCTGAAGAAGCTCACTAGCATGGACAGGAGAGTCCTCAAGAGTGAAATGAGGGTATTGGTCTCAATGTCACCGCAGGGAAAAAAGTGCATTTTTTGTTGAAAAATCCAAGTGGTGTCTTTATGGATGACTGCTACCATGAAACAAGGCACAGAGATGTCCCTTTTGCAGAAAACAGAAATTATGAAATGGTGTTGTGCCAGAAAAAGACTGATAAAAGTGTGTTCTGTTTGAGAGAAGAGACTTCTAAGCACACTTTCATGGCAGCTGAAATGGGGCACTACTATCCTTAACACAGAAAAATTAACAAAAGCAAGTTCTGAGTGTTTTTCACTGAATATCAGTATAACTGAATATTTTCACTGTAAATGAAGTCAAGGATGTCTGTAGAGGTTTAAAGTATGCACTTACACTACAAGAAAGTAAAAAGTCTTTAAGTTCAAAGCTGACAGCTTAAGGGGAGACTAAAACACAAGCATCTAGCTGCTTCTGTTTCCCCTCTTAACAGGCAGCAGTTCAATTATACTTGTTTCCTGCCTTGCTGTCCTTTTAATTAGACAGCAAGACTGAAATGAAAACCATGTTTGGGAGATCTGAGGTAACTTTCAGTGAAAGAACAAGTAGTCAAAGAAATACAAGAAACACATTAAATTGTTCTTTCAGCGTATTTATCTGTAAGATCTTTCTTCACGTCACATGTGATTGCTTCAAGTATTGGTTTATCATCCTCTTTCCAGTATTAAAAATTCTTGAAATACAAGCTTTGGTTTCAGTAAAATTCAGGTTCCAAGGTAAAAACTGCTGCTTTACTGCCAGGAGAGACACAAGTCTGCTATAACGCTTGCTCTTAAAGGATTTTCTTTTTACCATCACCTTGCTCTTTTCCAATTGCTATTGGAAGAACTATAATTTCATTCTGAATTAATATTTCAAATATGCATTGAACACATTTCAAACAGCAACTGAAGTACAGGAACACAGACAATACACACATTTTTCTCTAGATTGATAAAAAAACGTGATGAAAAGTAAAAAATTTGAGACTTATATTTACACAGAACAATTTCGTCTTCACCTTTCAATACCAAGAGGGGATTTTTGACGTACATGAACAGCAACTAAAGGAGGATAAAAAGTGTTAATTTCCTACTAAAGACAGCCTCTTGTGAGTAGAACATAAAAGGTCAGGAATGGTAGTTTCTATTTATTTTGTTTCATTTAATAATATCTGAATAAATATTTCTGCATGTAAATTAACCTCACCTGCAAAAAAATGTTTACATTCCTTAACGAATGTTCACTTATGGGAAAACAACTCTTAAATACTTCCAGTCCAAGCACATTTGACTATCTAGAAGTTAGCTTTCTCTTCAGCAAACCACAAGGACAAGTCAGGCTGAACTTTTACATCTCCATTAATGTATTAATAACACCATCACTTAATTTATAAGATGGACTTTTATTAACACACCACTTTTTCTCCTTGGAAGACTACTTTGATAGTAGAATTCTAAATCAAGTGCTTTCTTTGCAAAGAGCATGCTGAGTTTCTCAGCACATGTATTGTAGTTACATTCTGGATGTACAGAAGTCTTGATGGTGAGACATCTGGAAAAAATACTTGGTTTTCAAAGACACCACTGCTAGATAATGGAGCTCAGGTGTCCTTATAAAGTATGGGGTCTATTCCCTATCAGGTACAGGGAGCTCTTTTCAAATCCTAAGCATTTTCAGCAACAACATACATTTTAAGTATAATTTTCAATTAGATACCTTCCACAGTAAAGGCATTTTAATGGACTACAAAGAACAAATATCATAAGAGTATGGGAGGTCTATCTTGGGTGACACAAGTGACACAGCCCAATTCCTAGCATGAGGCTCTAAACCACATTTTCCTTCCTCGACATTAAGAGCATGCTGAATCGCTGTATCAAGAAGAATCAGCTCAACTGCCAGTTCAATTGCCACAGGGAATTGTCTCCATCAATGGAACACAACAGATTTGCCTGGGTATATCACACTAACTAGCTATTTCACTACATTTAGCAGAAGAGACTGCCAAATTACTGTCTAATTCAGTGAAGATACAGATCTAGCAGTCTACTAGAGTCTTTGCTTTGACTTATAGTCTGATTTAAAGCGACAATTCAAATCTGCTCTTGTATAACCATAAAATAATGGGATATTAATAATACAGGTTATACATTTCATGTCAAGCTTAATTTTAAGCTTATTATCAAGATGAAATGAAATATTTAAAAATTAAAGTGAAATGATAAATGAGGAGGCTGGAGAAAGGTAACTGAATCATACAAGTTTTATACTGTCTTTTTCCTGTGTACATTGTCAAACTTTGTTATGGGTAAATGCAGTGGAACAGCCATTTTTTACCCCTCAATGTTAAAAATACAATATCCAAGCTATGACAGATCACTCGTACATTTTTTACCCTGTATATTTCAAAGGCAGTGCCAAGCACTGTGTCCTTCCAAGCCTTGAGAGCAGATGCTGAAATGAAGGCAAGAGTATCAGAGAGATTAGTCAGAATTCGTGCCATCTCTATTTTTAAGTGCTCCGAACCTCCCATACTGGAATATGAAACCTTCATAAAGATATCTATACACTTAAGAAATAGAAGAAGGGGAAATGAATGAGCTTCCCAAAAGCAATGAAGGGACAAAAACATGAGAGAGAATTTGGGGGCTGGAAGCCACATTATGATTGAGGTTATCCCTAGCAATATACATGGAAGTATGAATGCAAGCAGCTTGCAAACACCATTTAAGTACAAGTCTTGATTAGAAACTGGAACCAGAAGTATTCCTTGTGCTAAGAGCACTCTCATTTTTCATTTTTCCCAAGTCTGTTTGCCAATAAGGAATTTTTCCTGGTCTGTCAATAGATAAACAGACCCAAATCTTTATTATTATACAGGCTAGACTGCCAGTGAAGAAGATTAGACCCAAGAGCATTTATAGGAAGAACCAAGTCAATCCTTAGGGTGGGATAAGATAGGACTAGTACTACCAGTAATTATCAACCTTGCAGATTCTGCCCTGCTTGAGTCTGACATTGACCTATATGCCTTAATGGTATAAATTTACCTTCTATAACATGTTAACAGGAAGTTCTAGAAACTGATGAAGGCAGTTCATTCTTTTTCCCCTAAAAAGTGTCCAGACAACTGCATCATTTCTCCTTGATCCTGTTAGAAAGTGAAACTTAATGGGAAATTAAGTTTGAGAAATAAGAATCTTCCATCTGCTAAGAAATACAAATCTTTGTGCTCAACAGCTGTCAGATTGTGAGCCCTGAACTGAGTCGGTTTTTAGACAGCTCTAGTTTTTGTTCCACATTATGTATCATGTGGGGATACTTTTTTAATAAGAGAGCATACACTGGTGATATTCATGACTACTGGCTATGATTTTTATTAAAGCAGAGTAAATGTTTAATACAAAACTAATCTTTAAAATCTATGCAAATGAGATTGTGAAGCCCTTGTTGAACAAGGCAAGCTCTCTTTTTCATATTGCAGGCATACATTGTGACTATTGCAAATGTCAGAGTATGAGAGATCTCCTTACAATGCTCAGATTTGAATACATAAAAATTTTCACCACTCTCACTGAATGAGAGCCAATTTAATAAATCACTGGAATTTACTCTCAGAAAGCTGTTTCAAACCTGTCCTACATAAAGCATAAAGTCAAAGCTGTACGAATAGACTTAATGCATTTGTGAACCTGCACTAGTGAGTTTAACACAATTTATTCAATAGATTCTAAAACATTTCAATCCACTTATGTTTTCTAGGCCTGATTTTCCATTCTCTAAACTGACAAACTCTCAGGTCAAGGAGTTTTCATGACTGATTTTGCAGCACTGAATTAGTTTAAACCATGTAGAGTTTTCAAGATGTATGGTTATGATTAAAAGTGGCAATTCCTACAAACTATGTGAAAAGAATATTGCATTTATATAGTCTTATAACCCTCTGCTATTTTATTCTTGTACCATTATAACAACTTCTTTAATTTTTATTAAAAATTTAATACAGCTAGGTGCAATTGTTAGCTTAAGGTGAAATTTTAAAACAAGGGCGGAAATTCCAATGCAAAAGGAACAGACGGTATATCCAGTACTTTTGTTTAAAACCTATGTAGCAAATAATGCATCATAAAATATTTCTTTTGTTGCTTTTTTTTGCCTTTCTAGGGGGCTTTCCAGGGTTGTATATTGCAGTTATTTGTTATAGAAATCTGGACAGTGTATTGTTAGCCTATCAAGATTTTAACAACAGAATAAAATTGAAGGAAAGAAATATAGAAAAAGATCAGTCTAAGCCTCCCTATAATGCAAAGCTCCTACTCAACATTAGTAGTGTAAACAGCTCCCATATGAAACCTTTGGATAGAAATCAATCATTTACCTAAAGCCTTGATTTCTCTCTACCCCACACTATGCAGTAATACCCTTTTGTGAGTACCACCTTTTGTGAAGCTAGCTTCATAAAGGCACTATCATATATCATACAAACAAGCCAAGCTCTGGAGACATAATTGTGTAACTAACTCAAAATTAACAAACAAATTAGAAACAGAGGTGATAATAGGATACAGGACTTCTGCTTCCTGTGCTTTGGTTTGTGGTGCTCAGTAGAGGTGTGTCCTCATCAACTCATACTGCTCCAGGGATGCACACACGAGTAGATTCTACCTAAAAGAAGTAATCTCAAAATTTCCACTCAAAACACAATGAAACCCTTTCTAGCTGCAAGGAGTTCAACAATGCCCTGCTGATTTCAATCTTTCATCAGACTTCCTGGTGTCAGGGTGGTCTGACATGCCAAGTGCTCAAGGCCAGAGGGAGGGGATTTCTGCTCTCCCTATTCAGATGAAGGAGGTCTAAAGTAACATTGGACTTTAAGGAGTGTTTCCAAACCAAACTGGGACTTTGCCCAGGAACACTTTGCACAGTGCTTCCTGTGCCACCCTCACCTTCCCCACCCCCAAACACCTGGAAACCATCTTTTACTTCTTCTTATATCCCACTTTTTTGACCTCCATTTCTAACCAGCAGTGCCTTCCTTCAACAGAGATTTTCCATTGCCTCTAAGGAACTGTGCTTCATTCCTAATTTCAGCTTCAAATGTTCTTTTTTCTGTCCTCATGTTCAACTCTGGTCCTTGTTTGCATCACTATTGGAAAACAGAAGTGCAGAACATTGCAAATATTCCTTTCATCTTCTACTTGGTCATTTTCATAGACATGTTCAATTTACGTTTCAGGCACGGGAGATTCATAGCTGCCAATCACCTTGAAGTTTGGCCAACAAGGAGCCTTCAGGAGGACTCAGTCCTCAGAGTTACATCCCTGAGGTTTAGCTACACTGATACAGATATATAGGTATATTTTCCCCCAACAATACAAACATAAAGACTGAACACTGAAATAGAGCAGTTTCCATGCCATTTCCCAGTCTGGAAGAGCCAATTCTTAGACATACATGATGTAATAGGAACCCTATATACATTTTTAATATATCTACCACATCCAACAGCAATACAATCTTGGCATCTTCCTGAAGACCTCTGTATACCACCCCACATGATCTAGAGGATATATTACCTCTCGCTTCTGTCGAGGGACTGGCAGTGAAACTCCTCATTCTGTTGTTTCCTTCAGACACACAAAAGATAAAGACAATTCCCCTAATAAGATACATGTTATTTTTGTTGAAACAACACTATACAATGAAAAAATTGAAATCCAAATAGGATAAATCAAGGGAGAAGTCAAAAACCATTACATATGTTCTCTAGAGGGAGTGGCATTGGCAGTCTGCAGCTATGTAACATTTCTGGTTGCTCCGCAAAAGAAAAAAATATTATGTTTTTTTTATTTTTAAACAGATTCCTTAAAAACACTTTTATAATACCTATTTCTGCTAAAATTGAGATAGTGTGAAGCCTCCAAAGTTGTTGAAATTAAGGCATCATTAAAACCAGAGAATTAAAAACAAAATGGAAGTATATTCTGCCAGACTTCCCTGAAGGTTTTTATTACTTTTATAATACTCTTTTAAATGTACTGACTAAGTTTTTGAAAAAATGGTTCTGTCAAAAGATGCTCAGTTATTTTATTTAAGAGCACAGACCTACAAAGTGCCTTCAGGAGAGAAGATACAGCCCCAAAACCTTGCCTAAAACCAGGACAACATAGCTGCCCTTTCCACAACAAAGGTTAATGGTATCCTGTGCTGCATTAGGAGGAGTGTTGGCAGATGATCCTTCCCTTCTACTCAGCATTGATGAGACAACTGCAGTGCAGGGTCCTGTTGTGGGTCCCCAATACAAGTGAGACCTGCTGGAGAAAGTCCAGTGAAGGGCTTAAAAGTGAGGAAGGGACTGAAGCATCTCTAGCCTGAGGAAAGGCTGAGAAGCTATGACTGTCCAACCTGGAAAATGAAAAGCTCGGGAGCATCTTATCAAAGTGTATAAGTACCTGCAGGGAGAGTGCAAAGACAACAGAACCAGACTCTTGTCTCTGGTGCACAGTGATAAGGACAAGAAGTGATGGACACAAAGAAAAATACAAGAGGTTCCCTCTGACCATTAGATAACAATTTTTCACTGTGAGGGTGACCAAGCACTGGCACACATTGCCCAAGGAGTTCTAGCTTCATAGATATTAAAAAGCCATCCAGCCATGGACCAGAATCAGTTCTAGGCAGACTTGCTTGAGCAGGGAGATTGAGTAAAATGACCTGCAGAGGTCCCTTCCAACCTCAACCATCCTGTGAGTCTGCAGTCATGATGTCTCTTTATCATAAAAGGGAATTAAACTCACAAGATCATAAATATCAGCAGTTTGAAAGACATCTTTAGAAGGGGGACTGTGGGATTGCTCTAAATGAAGCTCAACAGCAAGTTCCTAAAAATATAGATAAGACAAATCTCCAAAAGGAAAGCCCTCCCAAGTGACTGGAGCACTGGAGTGAAAACTGTGTTGGTATCAAGTCTCTAAAGTCCTAAATTCTGTCCCTGTCCTCTTACAAATGGCTTATGAAAGCTTGTTAAAGTAATTTCAACTCTCCAAGTTTCAACTACAACCTTACCTCCTAGGAGTTTTATGCAGAAAAATTCAAGTGCAATGTTTAGACATGGAAATGGGGAGAAAGAAATGCAAGGGTTTATAAGAACAAAAAGAAATACATTGATCAAAGGAACTGCCTCCATTCACTTGTTAGTACAAAATCCGGGATCAGGAAGCCTTTACAGATGCTCCCTGTCCTGCAAACTGATCCTCCACATGCAGCACTTTGATCTCACTGTACAATGCTGAGCTTGTAACAGATGAACTCCCAGAACAAACAGCACATCCAGCTCACAAGAGGTGACCTGCATCAGCTTGGCAGAAGGCTAGTGACTTGCCCATGCTGGTGAAGGCTCCACACAGCACAACTTCTTCCTGTGACTTATTCTGTTGTCTTCCATGTAGAGGTGCACAAAGTAAGGACTGGATTGTGATGATGCAAGTCAGAACCTGGATGAAAATGATGAAGGATTCAGTCCAGAAAACCTGAGCCAGAGGTCAGTACACACCACATCTCATACACCATGTGTTCAAGAGATACGATTCGGCTATGGACTTCAGCAGAGCACCATAAAAGTTTGAATGCATTAAAGCCTGTGTTTCAGCTCCCCAAACCTCTTTCTCTGAAGAATTCTGGTGAGAAACACAGCCATACAAGTGCTTTAAGAATATGACTTTACCTTTCACTGCTGATGAACTTTTTGTTTTCTTGTTTATCATTTCTGGTTTTGCTACATAGAACAGGTTCCTTTTCTTGGGGTGGGGAGCACTATGAGTTAGTGTCCAGGTGGGTCTGTAACACTGAGTTTCTGTGAACTACTACTAGCCTTTAAGGTCAGCTGCCATGAGGGTCTTAGGGAGGCTGTCTGGGTGTCACTTCAAAAAACCCCCAGCATTTAAGCCCATCTCAGGCACACATAAGATAGCTATTGCTCTGTCTCAGTGCCCATTTCTTGGTCAACCACAGCAGCAGAGCTGGGAGACTCCTGGAGTCACCCTGTCACAACAATTGAATCATCTTTGACACTACAAGGCTTTGATAATGAGTACATATATATGGCTAGAGAGCTAAAAATTTAGTATGCCTTTGGGAAAAATCACTTTGCATCCCTGTGAGCAAGCTAACGGGAAGACAGGAAAAACTTCAAGACTAACATTTAGAAAATAGTAGAAGCTCTGGAAGGCTATGACAAGAAAATAGATAATCAGTCTGGGGAAAAGTGGCTAAGCCGGCATCGCAATGTGCCAGTCAAACAGCAGGGAAGAACCCATCAGCTCAAACAAATAGAAACCTATGAAAAACACTCTCTCTAATTGCTAAAAAAGCTTGTACACAAGTGAGGCAAAGGAAATCCATTGGGAAGGGACTGTACTGAGCTTATTAAATACTAAGACAGACAATAAGGCTAATAAAACATAACAGAATGCTTAAGAAACTGATAAATTCTCTTAAGTGAAGAAGGTATTAAATTAACCAAAAGAAACCAGACTTCTGGTGGGACAAGAACAGCCCATCCCCCTGTTACAAAAAGACAGAAAATGCAATTTCCAGCTGAGATGGAACAGCAAAATAAGAGAATAATATAGCTGAAGCTCAAGGGAAACCCAGACTCTGAGTTCTTCAGTGTGAACAGAAGGAAAAAAAAAAACAACCCCACCATAAAAGAGAAAATTCCCAGTATATTACTAAAAAATCATACAGCATAAGATGAAATCACTAACAGTAAGTTGCTGGAAGATACTGGAGGGCTGTAGCAAATGTTTCTGTAAAATGAAATCAAAGACGGATTTCTCAAAGTATGTCATCAAAATGACCCAGAAAAATACCATGCAGTTAATACACTTTCTAATATAAATTCACTTGCTCTCTTTTATGACTGAGTTTGTTATTCAATGGACTGATCACTACTAGGATACTCAGGTCAGAGCCATGTGAACTTCCCCAAAGCTTTACCCTAACCTCCAGCTTTCACCAAAGTCCAGGCCATCAGCTGCTGCTATTTACCCCTCCTCGTTATTTTTAAGACTTGAAGTTATTGAAACTATGAAAAAAACCACAAAGTATCAGTAAGATTATGTTATTGATGACAAGAATCTTCCACTTGAACTCCACAGAAAAAATGAAAAAACATGAGACCTAGGACAGCAAGCCCAGACCAAGACAGACTCCTCCCAGTCACAAGATAATAAGGCAGTGAGGGATACAAAAACTCTGAAGGGGAAAAAAAAGACATTTCAGCTCTCTCTGATTTGTGAGCCTAGGCATCTTCTCAGTAGCAAAGGGATCATGTTTGTATACTACCAACCTGACAGAGCTATGATCTCTAGATGCAATACAGGTACAGAAGGACAGAAGCAGTAAGCCACTTATGCGTTAACCAGGCTGTAAATGCTGCCTGAATTCCACAAGTAACCACTTCTGCCTGCCTTCTAATTGGAGATAGTTCACAAACAATAAAAAAGAAGACATCTCTGCCAGGATATTTTAAATGCTTCTTTCAGAGAAAAAATAAGAAGTCTAAGCCTTGGAGAAGTATGTGAAAACTGAAAATGGAGCACCCAAACTAAACAGAAGAATTTCAACCTTTTAAACAGTGCCTTGATTTTGGGCAAATCTCTATAGATCTTTATTGGTGGAAGCAGTGTCTTGTCCTGCTGCGAAATAGATATTTACTTACCCAGCAGGTGATACACAGACATTGTTAGATCTCTCTGCAGACTTTAAGATGACAAAATGTGTCAAAGGACATAGGACAAATACACAAAAGGGAGGGGAAACCTAGAGAGACGCTGAATCCCTCACTTGAGCAAATAGTTTTAAGCTGCCAAGATTGGAATTGAATATGGCACAGCTTAGTCATTAACTATAAAATACTGTCTTCAAAGTGCTCAACTCCACCAGTTCCTAAACCACGTTTTTCCTGAAAGGTCTAGTGAGGCCAGTAACCAAGAGCAGCAGACATTATCTTGGCAAGGAGTTATTTCTTCGCCTTAAGCCTTCTAAGAAAGAAGTTTTGTTTTGTAATAAGGAATATTCCCCGAGAACATGGAGTGCTTGTACATCTAGTTTCTCTCTTAAAGACCATTCCTGCTGTGCCACTAAAATTGGTGACAGCACTGTAACTGCCTCTTCCTCAGCACCCGCTGCTTCTGCAAATGCATGCAACATTTCGTGTTTTAGGAGCTTTTTTAGAAAGCTGTACAGGCTGAAGCCTCAACAACAAAAAAAATTCCACATAATACAATGCAGGAAGTCATTGAAGGAACACAGGCTTTTAACATAGCAGGTTGCAAGCGTTGCACTTTTAACCTGTTTGAATACTACAGCATAAACTTGAGTTAGGCTTTTGGTCTGCAGACTCTTTACCACCCATAAAGATCATAAAACTCCAGTCTGAAAACAAGCAGGAGGCATTCCTAGGGAATATCTGTTCCATCTAATTCTTCAGCTGCCTCAAAGATGCTGATAGATCCCAGCAGGAGCAACACTAGACCTTCATTAGGTCTCACTAACTGAAGGAAGCCAGACTGGGCTGTTTCCCCTCTATTTTCTTTCCCTGTTTGGTGCATGCCAAGTATTGAGACAACCAGATCAGTTTCATTCTTGCCCTGACTGCAAGAAACAGCTAAAAAATACATTCAACACAGCCCTTTCCATCTTCTGTATGCTAAGGCTGTCATTCCCATTTCCAGGAAAGTCTTTCAGTGTTATACAGAGCAAGCTACCTAAAAACCCACATTCCTTGAGGGACAAACAAAACATCACTGTTGGTGATCCTGTATCCACAAAGCAAACAAAAAGCTCAGCAGCCACCTAACTGCAGAGTCCTGGAGAGATAAAATGTGCTTACACATTCAGCATCATTGCTGTTCAGGGACCTGAATATTTATCTGCTGTGGTCCAAGCATCAGACATAAAGACATTACTTCTCCACTTTGGTCCCTGTAGGATCTCATTGTTTAAGACAACTCACAGCATGCCCACTGCATAAAGACCATCTGCAGTCCAGAACTAAGCACAGCAGCTCAGGAAACTTCCATTAAATTCATAATGACTTTAATACTCTCTTTTTACTGGTGCCTTTATCCAGGAATCAAAAGTTCCCTCTTCAGCCCAGCCTTAACACCACAGAGTGCTTACTTTTGGTGGGGAGATAATTGTTTAAAGTGAGGACTTTAAACATCTGCCTAACCTTTTCAGTTAATGGTGCTAAAAGGAACATTTGAAATAGGGCAGAAACTATGAGATAAAAGTCCTTGTTCCATTCCTTGAGCATACAGGGGGGTCTAGACAAATAACCAAAATTATGATCCCATGTAGATTTTTAATGATTTAGCTATGAGAGCTCTGGCATGAGGGCCCCTCAGCTTCATTGTTCTCTGGCTCTGGTTGAGACAGGAGTTTTTAGATCTTCTCCTACATAATGTTTTCTACCAGATCAGATTTTTGCAGCACCTATGATTTTCCGTGTGCTATAACGACTCTGGCAAGGTCAGGTGGCAGCAGATCATTTATTGGAGAAAGTATGCCAGCCTAAGTTGCAGAGGCCATTGTGAATTCTGTTAATGCCCACCCCTGATTTTTCCCCTACTGCTATTGAACCTGTTAAAGGTGAAGGAGGAGACTATAGTATTAAATTCACTCCCTTAATACCTTTTGAGATCTTCAGATGAAATGCCTAATATAAGTGCAGAGGAGCAGTGTCATTATGGCCCTTTCAAGTATAAATTATAACCTTTTCAGAAAAAGTTTCACATCTTTTTATATATCTTTATATCTGTTCCTAGTTGTAAATCTTCTTCTTTGACTTGGTCTGTCTTCAGGCAGTAATCAGGTGACCTTTCTGAGGTGTCCTTTTAAGGCAGATGCCACTAAGCTGAGGGGAAAAAAAGGAAAAGGAAACACCTGAAAAGGAAAGGGGAAAAAATGCAAAGGGAAGAAGAAAGTTGAATTGTAGAAGACTATCACTTTCTGCCCTCTTAGTCTCTGCTTCCAAGACCATTTTCCATGCTGGGATGATGGGGGTTTTGGGGCAGGGGGAATGGTGGTTTCTGTGTGTTGTCGCTTGGTTGGCTTTTTTTGTAATTGTTTGGGAATTAGAGACAGGCTGAAACTTTGAAATTTCTGCTGAGTAAAAGGCAAATGCAACTTTGCTAACTATGTTTTGGGGAGCTGCTTCAATAGAAACCAGCAGGGTCAGCAACCGCCTTTCTGTGAAGAGTGCTGAAAGAGTGCTGATTTCTCAAGGCAGAAAATTAAGCCTGACCAAGATAAACAAAAATAGTCTTGTAAAATCATTTAAAAAATTGATTTTTTTCATAATGTTATCAAACTATCTGCTGTTATCAATATCTTCCTGTGTATAAGAGCAGACCCTTCTATATCTGAGCTGTTAAAAGCCCAAGAGGGTCCAAGCCTAGATCATCTTATTTCAAACAGGAATTTTAATTAGATTTATAAGCACTTTTACATCCCCGAGTGAAAAAGCACTGTGGTTTAGTACGGAATTAAGTCCTGGCATGCTAATTAGGATGGGGGGTTAGGTTGTCTGTGTCAGGTTGGATTATTCCAGGCTACAGATTTTCACTATTTACACTGACCTCCTGACACACAGCAGTTCTAGCACAGAGAGTAGGTGTAATGTAATCCTGAGGCTGACCCTAAGAAGCCATTCCCTGATAGAGAGATGCCTCTGAAATGAATGTCAAGTCTGATGCAGTAGAGATATCAAATCTCCAGTTCTAAATAACCTTGTTATGTTCAATTAATCAAAGTAACTCTACTTGGTTAAAAAAATAAGTTCAAGAAAAAAAGAAGAATAGAAAGACTAACATTCCAAATGGATCCTTAACCACTCCACTTAGTTTTTGCTTCTGGTTTGGCCCTTAAATTTGGCTGATGCCAACTAGTAAGCTTTTTCCAACCCAACCTGCCACCAGTCAGGCACCATCTTCAAGGTCCAGTCCCACAGACAGACAGGTTCTTCCAAAAGTATCTAAAGATATTTGACTGCCCAGCTCCCACAAGATTCCAGTTTTTATCTTCTTCCTGTGCAAAGACAAGACACAAAACAACCCCACAACAACATATTCTCAGGTGTAGATGGCACATCTGCGACTGCCTGTGTGTCTGTCTGTCTACAAATTTGATGTCAAGGGAGAGATTGGGAATGCATTTCGTCTTACATACAGCAACATACAAATGAATAAAAAGTGTACCAACATTTCATTTTTAAATTACTTCAAACCCACAGCCGTCTTCATCAGAGCTCATGACAAACAACTCTGCTAAAATAGATTTTTTTCACTTTTCATTTCTCCATACTCTATCCAGCTGCAGTGTCCAATTAGTGGATATGAGGCAGAAAAATTCTCAAAATTCTGAAAAGTGCAGTATGTAAAACTTAGGAGAAAGCATCTCTTTCAAAGAGGAATGCTTAAGGTTTCCTAGTATGTGAAATGTTATTTCAGCAAAGAACCATTCTGAGCCACACACCAGTGTTACAAATTTACCAGTTAGGATATCTTCCAGCAATGAAATCAGACAGGATATTGGTGTCCTGCAGAGCCAGGAGCCTTCATTAAGTTAAAATTCCTACTAAATTGTCCTAAGAGCAGTCATTGGTTTGAAGACTTCAAGCTACTTTCATTCCCATTCTATATTTGCTTAACATAAAGCAATAAAACCCACAGTACTTTCAGCTCACAAGAGCTCACATTCCCTCCTGTGTTGCAAGGGGCTGGTACCTTCTGCCACAGATGTCAACAGCAACTTTTTCTAAGGTTTTTAGCTCTCCTCGGCACCACTGAAACAAACTGAAACTGATTTAAAGACAACGGAGACAGAACAGCTGTAACATTTCAGCTCCAGGAACTTTCCTTTGAATGTCCTGCATTCTTCATTTTATGTGGATTCTCAAGTGACAAATCAAGGAGAGGGGAAAGAGGCCAGGATAACAGAGTGAGAAAGCATATACCAAAAAGGACTTCCAGAAACAGCCTGTTGTTTATAAGTGGCCTCGGATACTGAAATTACTTACACATGAGTTTTCTGGGAAGCAACATCTTCTGGCAGAAACTACCTTTTCAGAGCAGGGGTTCCAGGAGCACAGCCCATGGGTCAGTTTGCAGACCACAAAGCATTGCCATATAGTCCATGTTGCAACCTTTTCACAGAGCTCTTTCTGTTGGACACAGAGCTATAGCAACTAAAGAGTCTGTGTCCACTGTGCTGGGACCAAGATTTACATCTAGGGACTCCAGGAGATAACGCCTGGAGACAACGTGACCCAAGGACAAGTCATCCCACCAGACTCTGGACTGCACTCTAGCCATACAACCAGGTCCTGTATACTCCCCAGCTACACCGGTTACTTCACTTGGCAGGGAGAAGCTGTTGCATAGAACTTTTCCAGGAGTATTTATGTCTTTGGGAAAAAATGGAACTTCTGCCTCTGCAAGGGCAGAAGAGAAGCAGTCCTTTCATGACATACAGACAGGAAAATGGACTGAGGAATTTTACTTCTCCTCTAAACTAACTTTTATGATTTTCTTCTGACTGATAAAGTTCTAGGTGGTGATCATGCTTCTTTTCCAGTAAAAAAGAACAATTTACTTACAGGGGAGTAGGACTCTGCTATAAAGTACTGGCACATCGGCCTTTAAATTTGCAAACATTACCTCCTTGCTCCCTTTGTGCCACTGCTTGCTATCGACAAGTAACCATGCAAACAGCCTTTCACTCACTACTTTTCCCAGAATATTGATATGAGCCTTGTTTGGGACACCTTCCCAGCCTTGCTGGTACTGAATGCTTTAACTAGAAGCACGATAAAAAATCATCCACAAGGAGGAATTGTGTTGACTCAAAAGGTATCTCTGAGCCATGACTATCTGAAAAAAACAGAAGCTTTTTCATCCTTAACAAGCAGTACATATTGTGTAAAAATAGCTTATCTCAAGTTTATCTATCAAGCTGAATTGCATAAAATTGGCCCTTGAACAGAGGTACATCACCTGTCACTGAACTTAATCAATGAAAACTCTTCAAGCATCCAGTTGCTTCGTATTTTCCAACCCTCCTAAATGCCTGCATCTTAAGTTCCCTTATTCATATCTGTTAATAACAATATAAATTATTCTTTCAGCTGTGCATCATTGGGATTATCCCAGAACCAGAAACCTTTTGAACCTATGGTGGAGTTCCTGAAGCCTGCCAGAGACAGCAGCTCAGGCTGATCACATGCAAAGCCTTACTGAGAGTGGTCCAAGACAGACCTTGAAGTCAGATCACCCATATTTTCTAGATTTTTGTTGTGATATTACTTTAAATAAAGGAAAAAGAAACCTGGAATGTAGTGTTTATTGCATTTTGCATCACAAAATTGAACACGAGCAAAGATAAGGTGAAGATAACCTGTACAGTTAACACAATCTAGTGCCTGGTTACACAAGTAGGAGATGAAAGCCAGTTACTTAGTGTAATGGGGTTTAATAATAAAACAATAAGATACCTGGAAAACAATTCAGATTCTGAGCCACCAGAATTTTGCAAACATACAAAGCAAAAGGACAGGAGAATATATTTTTTGTACTTATAGCTTTATAAATCTCACAAGACTTCTGCTTCCTGAACTCTATCTCCTGCTTTGTTCCAACACGTATTCCAACGTGTAACTGAGCATGCAGAGTCTGAACTCTCTGCTGTCATACTGTATTACCCTATTAGATTTGCTCTGTATTAGATGTGACACCTTGTCTTTTCAAGTTAAAGATATCCCTACACAGTGCTCCTCATAATTATACTGCTGTTTGATATCACTACAGAAGGAAATGAAAGCTACATCCTGTAGGATTATTTGTGACATATTTCCTTAGTTATGCAGATATATACACTACACAGAAAAAACAATTTGTGCTGATACAGCCTGGAAACAAATATTTTCTCAAGACTCAAAGACATGAATATGCTTATGAGACATCAATGGGCTATCCAGCAAAACAATATCTTTTAACAGAAGGGTCTTCTGCTAAGATGGACCCATACCAAAAATTAATTTAGAGCAACATACATTCCTTGTACATGGTAATATAAAAGTTAAACCAGAAATACCATAATTTCCCTTTGTCCTATGCCCTTTATAGTAATAAAGCCATACAAAATGCAACTTTGCCACTATTATTTGCTGCAGCTGAACACTACAGACAAGCTGTAAAATTTGTACAATAATTCGTATCTGTATGCGGTATCTTCTTGATAAAGAATGAATTCCTCTTTCTTTATTTATTTAGAATTATTTGTCTATAGGGAAAATAAGCAGAACATTGGGAAAAATATTTTCTCTTATGTTCTTTCCTTATGTGCAAAATGAAATTAGGTAAGAAAAATATAATTTCCTTGGGAAAGAAGTCTGCAAGTGAAAGGTAGGAAAGAAAGAAATCATATTTAAAAAATTTAAATTATATTTCAACTGCTTCTGAAATATGTTCTGGGCTCATATCAGTTCCCATTTTACTAGATTGGGACTGTATCTTATTTATCTACAACAGAATCCTCATAACCATGAAAATAAGTGCCACAATGTTATACTGAGTACAAAGTCATCACCATGTTGCTCCAATGCAACACAGCTGAAGTCGACATAATATCTACTAATGGTTGCAATAAGAGAAGGGCTAATCAGAGAGACAAATGTCGATGTACAAGGCAGAATTTCCTGCTACAAGCCATCTCCTTGGAAAGAGCAGAGCCATTTGTGAGGTATTGCCCTGCCCCATGCAGGCAGGTGACAGAGCATCGCCAAGGGCTGGACAGATGCCTTTCTTGCAATGAGATTTTGCATTCTCTAAAATCAATAGCAATTCAGCTGCAAGAGTACAATCCAGTTATGTTCTATCATCTTCCCTTATTACCATCATTCTTGAGAGAATCTAAAGTTTTTCTTGGTCTTCTGTTTGACATCTGGCTAAAAGAATAAGCAAGAGAGCTTCTGCAGGCAGAAAAATTAGTCCCTCCAGCATTGCTCAGACTCTGAAATAGGACACACACAAACCAACTTTATTTCTTGTCTTGTTGGAACCAAGATAAATGAGGAAGCCCTTTTAAATGAATGAGAGGAATACTTTGAGCATCTTTTCATATTCTGGAACAAATATGGGAGTTTTACATCATTTCCCAGCAGTTGGTACATTATCATTTTTACATAATTTTTCACTAGTTGCAACATAAATTGGAAGGGGTACCCCAAACAGCAGCACCCATCTCTGCGTTGCAGACTACATGTAGCATTAAACATGTGATAAAGACACATAGCATATTTTCCTTCTGGGTATGTGAAAGTAAAAAAAAAGCACACAAGGGAAAAAATTGACTTTTCATTGCCCTTTGGTCTTACAATTTTACTGCTCTGCAGTAAATGGAAAATAATGGATATTAATATACAGCAGAGAAAAACTTTGACTAACTTGAAAAGAAGAACAAAAAAACAGAAAAGAAATTATAAAAGCATCTACAGTATGTTTTGTCACTCTTTTTATGGGTTTCATTTCCTCTTCAGCCCTGTGTCCATCTGTGGTCACTCACTTCTCAGATCTGCTGAAATTTGTCTTACAAATTTCAGACCTTTTAAATGCAGCCACCAATAATTCTGCGTTCTGGAGCCCAAACTTGATTATGAACCACAGTTAAAAATCCAGAGGCTTTGTTAAATAAGAATAAAATTAGGCATGAAAACTCAAGAAGAGTGAGAAGTCCATTTGCACCATGGGCCATGCAACATCTCCCCTCTTTATCAAATTCTCTCAGATTCACACTCAAATTTGAAGGTCTTAAGTTGACCAAAATATAACAAAAACTCCAAATCCACAAAAAAACCAGAAAAATTTCTCTTGTGCAATAAAACCAAAAAATGTTAATGGACTGTGCTTATTTTTACACCCCTACTGATTTGAAATAACTGATCCTTAAAATTTTATAGATTTTTTGATATTTCTAATATAGATATTCATTTGAAACAAACATTTAAAATTAAAAGCATCATGACAAAATCTCCAGCTTCTTCCCTAAAGAGAAGGCACATTTTGCATATCCTTCTTCCACTCACAAAAAGCAAGTTTAGTATTTTCATTCTTCAGTGCCCTGACTCGTTGTATAACTAACTTTGTGATCAGTTTTTGACTGCAGATTTTTCTCTGGACTGAACTGTGTCACCTCAATCAGGTGACATTTTCAGCCACAGAGAGCTAGAGATACTAACTGATATTGCCATCAGTTACGGGAAAAGAAGAAGAACTGAACAAAGCAAAATCTGAAAATTGTCACATTCCAACAATATTTGGTTTGTATTTAACTTTTCATATATTCTTAAATGCTAAAAGAATTTCAGCAAATGGTTAGTAATGTGAAACTGGCTTAAGCATGAGGAAAATTTCCTCTCTGTAAGTCAGATGTCTTTTATGAAGTCTAGTCCATTGCAAAATCAATGAAAAAATTCTCATTAACTTTTTGGCATTAGGATCCATTATCCTATACTTTGTCTATTCCTTAATTACCTGTAATTAACTTCCACTGAAACTTCCCTCACACAAGTACTACTTTATTGACATGCTCTCCAACTGATGTAAATACCCAGATATGTTTCAACTTGTAAATTTAAAAACCAGATAGATATACAATTTTAAATGTTTTCAGCAAATACCTCAAAACCAAAGATTAATGTTTGCTTTGCTTGAAGCTCATTATCTTCTCTCCAGGGCACTTCCATTAGTAAAATCTGAGCACTTGAATATTCACATGATGAATATAAAGGATCACTGTACTGGAGTAGTGGGATTCTGCTGGCCAGCCCATGAAGAGATTACATAGATATCCATCTAAAGCTGCTAAAGCTGTGCCAATTCACTGCAGCAGGCAGTCATAACCACACAAGACAGATGAAGAGATAATATCTAGTCTTTAGAAAATGGGCAATGAAGATCTATAATAGAAAAGGCCTGCAAGAAAGTCTTTGAAACAACCAAAGCTCATGAAAGAGAATTAGGCAAAAAGAACCCTCAAATAATGTGAAATCCTAGAGAAAAAGGAGAAGTTATGTTTTCACTATGGATGTGCTCATGCTTATCTAGCACTTAACTGTTTAATGGTTAGATATCAGATCTAATTCAAACATGTCTGTGAAGCCAACAGATTGAAAGACAAGTCCACAGAATATGATTAATTTTAAGACTAGGTGGACAGAGTCCCCCCAGCCAGGGCCTGTCCACCACCCTGAGCTGTGGAGCAGGACAGATCCCAACACAGTAGCCAGGTCCAACCAAGGGTCCAAGTCATGAGGCAATGCCATGGCAATAAGGCAGGTCCAAGTTCAAGCCATGCTGCCAGTGCAGAGGTTGACCCCTGCAAAAAGGGAATCTGTGGGCAAGCAGGGCATCCCTGCAGCTGTGCTAGAGGCCAGTGCTCCCCCAGCGTATCCCAGGGCGGGAGGCTAACACCCTGGTGGGTGGAAGTTTCAGGTAAGGCTGATCACTAAGGTCTGTCAGCGCCCTCAGGGCCCCAGCACAAATAACAGCCTTCTACAGATTTAAACAGACCTGAATTTCAGCCAGTAATCCATTTCCAATGATTAAGGAGGTAAGGCATTTATCTCTTACTGATTGTACCTTTAAGCAAATCTAGTCCCAGCAGTAAAAATAATCTCAACATTGCAAAGTAGGCTAATAGTTACCTGTTTTGCATGATCAAGGTTTTTGACAGAACAGTTCCCCATTTCTCTTTCCATTTCTGGCTACTCAAGCCTAGCTGTGCATTAAATCAACTTGACTCTTTTTCTTTCTATTCCAAGTTTGAGGCAGTGTGGGGAAATTGGCTCAGATGTTTGTCAAGTTGTTCTATAATAATTAAACAGAACAAGACTTTATTGATCATATGACTTACCTGAGCGATGAGTCCCAATTGAATTACACAAGAAAAAATAATCACAGTGTTCTCTTGTAGTTATAATTTTCTGGTTTTCTAAACTGACATGAATTTTCTAAATCTTTCAGTATAGACTGAAATTTGTTCTCATTTTTAAGTTCCAAAAACAAAGACTCAAGTATTTTTTTTTTCTTTTTAGGTGAGGACACCAATTTTCCTAACCCAAAATACATCTGCATAAGTTTTCCAACATGTTTCATCTGACAACCAAAACATTACTGCATACCTTGTGGTCAGCCAAGTTCTGGTGTCATTTTCCCTTCCTTACATTCCCAGAAAGTCCAGTGGGTTTTCATGTATAAACAGGAGAACTATTTGCTGTAAGTCGCATATTCAAAACCAGTAAAATTACATTCAAACAGCGATAAAATGTGAAAGTTAGTTTCAGGCAAAGATACTTGTATTAATTTTAGTTTATTATTTGCCTCCCATCAGTGTCAGCAATAGGCCATTTACTTACCAAATATAGAAGTTATCCCACCCTTGTATTTCAAGGAGATATTTCCATTCAGTTAATTACACTGAGTTTAATTATCTAATCCATTCTTGTTCTAAATAATGTCCTCCATGTAGGTACGGTTTACAACAACAAGCTTATTTGTTTTATTATTATAATCACTCCTACGTCTATCAGGAAAAGAGAGTGAGAGTCTCAAGGATATTTTTAAGACTAGGAACTTCAAATGAAATGCTTTCAACCAGCATAAAGACAGTTGAAGAAACAGTTCTGTCAAGTCTTTTTAAATATTCTGATCTAACCCAAAGTGTATTGTAATGGTCTTTGGTCAACCAAAACCTTGTTTAAATATGACAGTAATTAACTAAGACAATTCAGTGAAGAATAACTCCAAATTACTGAAGTTACCGGCATTTAAAGGAATTTCTGGGCTTTTGATTCAGTGAATTGCATGAATGGAATTTACCTAAAGATAAAAGAAATTTCCACACGGTCTTTCATCTATAAAACTAATGAACTTCCAGAGATTGAAAAAAAAAAAGAGCGGTAGAAATGAAGCACGTAACATTGTAACATGAAGTTACAATGCTAGGCCTGGTCATGACTCAGATCCTCATTAGAATCTAATCCTGACACCATGACAACCCTGAAGTACAATTTTCAGTGCTATCTAAAGAAATATTTACAATATCTAGAGTGAAATAAAAACAAGGGTTGGTTTGCCAGCTGTTATTTTCAGCACTTGGGCTGGGGAACAGTGGAAAGATAGGGACTGGTAAAACAAAGTGACTCCTGCAAAACACATTATAGTGAATTGCAGCCTCAATAATAATTTCTCCTTATCCTTTTGAATCTTCTTTTTGGATATAATTTCTTACAAGTGTTTGGCCTATTTTTTCTTCTAAATAATTTAGATGTGTTGAGTAGAAGAGTCACAGGGAAAATGGACTCTTCTAGGTAACAGTTCTCCTCAGACACCTGACACATCTACTTTGGGCTGCTCTTTTTCTATTCACACTTTGTGGAATAAAGACAAGAAGAAATGGCTCTAGTTCATTCAGAGGAACAAATACCTCAGACTGAGTCCCAATAAGTGTGACAACCAATCCCTAGAAACTCAATCTCAAATATTTTGAGGTTTTCCTCAGACCTTGGAGCCTACTTCCAGAATGCCAGTATATCCAGGAAAGCAAGAATGCTGTAACTGCATATTTTGCAGCAGAGCAAGAAGAGCAACAGGAGCTGAAAACTGCAGAGGCAGTTGTTATGGAGAGGGAAAGGTTGAGCCAGGAGGACGCAGGCATCCTGGACTCAGTTCACAGCCTTGCTGCCGGCTTCCTGCCAGGGGTGAGGCAAATCAGCAAAATGCCATAGCCCAGTTCCCCACCTACACAACAGGGTCATTTCTTCCTTTCTCCCACGCACATTCTGTTTCCCTCAGTAACAGCTGATGGCTCAGCTGCAGCACTGCTCCTGCCACAAAACCCTTCTGCACCAGCCTCCCTGGTGGGGGGACCAGGGACCTACACATGTGGATGGAAGGACCATGACCTGAAAACAGTGAAAAACATCTGTGCCATGAGATAGCACATGCAAAGCCTCCCAGAAACTGGTAAACAAAGACAAGAGGCTGATGAATGTACCCATCAACCACTGATGGGATAACCTGGACCATGTCAGAAGAGGAAATGGGCTGCTGCATGCAGAGAAATACTACAGCTGTGACACACACCTCCTGATTAAAGGTACCTCAAAGGAGTTTCCAAATACCTTTCTGGAAAACACAGCTGATCCCAGGATGACCATCCACTTTTGAGTAAGTGTATGGCAGGGTTGGTCTCTCACTGCTGCTCTAGCTGTGTGCAGATGTGCGACCTGCACAAAAGAGTAAGTGAATTAGTAGAAGAAATAAATTTCTGCCATTAACATCGCAAGTCTACTAATAAAAAACAAATTTATAAGAGGTGTTCTAACAAGTCTGGTTGTGCTGTGTTCCCACACCAGACTTGATCCCCTTTCAGGGAAATTCACAACACCTCCTCAGGTGCATTTGAAGTATGCAACACAATATGGTCACAACTCTTTCAAGACCCCAAGAAGCTAGTTTTACCTTGTAGTTACTGTATTATTATTATTATTATTATTCTCAGTAGCAAGAAAATATTTTAGTTCAGAAAAAAGAAGTAGTCTCAGCTTCAAATTACTATCTTAATTTATACTGAGTGTAATCTACTTCACTTGTAAACAAGGGCTTTTATACAAGGGCAGTGAAATACTATAAGCCAGTGTCATGATGCAGACAAATAGAAGAACAGAACTGGGTTGAACAAGCATTTCCAGATTGATGAATTGTGCAATTTGCAACCTTATTGCTCCTTTAACAAATGAGCTTGAGCCATTACAGTTACATTAAAGACTTTCCTTCGTTTCCTAAAAAAAAAAAAAAAAAATCATATGGGGGTATTCTTTGTAACAGGTATTAAATCTCCATTTTTCAAGAGATTTGAGGGAGTTTAAATTTACTGCACTGATGCCAGGGACTGAAACCAATTAATACTAAAATAAAAATCTAGTAAGGGAGAAGACATTCATTTTGATGAACCTACCTTTATAATGCAGGTCTCTCAGACAGCAGCTTGTCCTTGGCCTGTCCTGAGGTGTCCAGGCAAGATCAGCAAGGGAAGTGAGAATAGCAAAAGGAACAGCTGGAGTTTTGGCGGTAGATCTGAAACCTTGTTCATCTATAGATTTGCATGCTGATCTATCCAATTCACATACGTGAAATCATAAAATAATAAGTAAATAAATAAATAATAAAATTTTAATAAATAAATAAATAAATAATTAAATAAAGACTCACATTTGACACTTCATGCTTTGGGTATGTTCACGAGCTAAAAATACTTTTTAAATCAACAGTAAAAATGTGCATTTGTTTCAGATAACAAAACCTTTTTTACTTTTGTAAGCCAGTAAGAAGCTGATGGTTTGGATAGGAGCTCCTGAAGTAACTTAATGCCCAAAAGTACTTCCAAGGTTCTCATAGTCCTGGAGAGCATTCTGCAATACAAGTAAAAATTGCATACATCAAACAAAAAGTTGTATCTTCAAAAAATAAGTTTGGTTCTGATGCACAATTCCAGATTTTCGGGGGGAATAATTCCCACTGCTCCTCCACCTCCACCAACTAATGCCATTCACAAAGTACATCAGGACAATCGACTCTGAAACCTGATTTCAGTTTTCATTCCTTCACTGGTATTTTCATATTTAGGTCAAAGGATTATGCTAATGCAAAATCATGGCAGAGAAATTAAATACAGGAAGTAATTTTAACAAGTAGCAATGCAGCTCCCCAGGTTCTCTGCCTTACTGACACAATGAACAGCTAATATCTGTTCTTAAAAATGCCTCTAGTGTCACTTATCTACAGCAGTGGGAGGAATTTCCTGGTTTCTTTACACTCACAACCATATATGCTATCAGGCTGCCTGCTCACGCGAAGTGCTCACATGGGTTTGATTATAATTATAGATCATAATGTCCAACTTCTAAGTAACATTTTTCAGCAGTGGATTTCAAAGCATATCAGAAAGGCAGACAGCATTTTTATTCTCCTTTTATATGTGGGAGAAGAGATTCAGAATAGAAAAGTGACTTATACCAGGATTCTTCACCCACCAGCAAAGCACTCAAAATAGTACGGAGTCCATAAAACAAAGTTTTACCGTAACTGCCAATCCGTTATCAATGATTGTTAAAAATCACAGTGAAAAACACTTGCATATTGTAAAGAGTTAAATATTTGCTCTTTTCTGACAGCAGGAGAAGTATTTTTGTGTCTTTGTCCACCAAGCTGATAAAAGAGATTGCCTAGCTAAGGGCAGCAGCATATTTTAACCAGCAGACAGATTATCTGACAGGGGTCTCTGTACTGTTCCCTTTAAAAGTAAATTGGAAGAGAAAATGGGAAGTTTTAGCACTACAGAGACAGATAAAGCCTGAAAAAAACAGGCAGATGAAGCAAAAAAGAAAATAGTATGATCAGCAACACCAAAGAGCAATATGAATCATAAGACAACGGAGAAATCAATTCAGCCATGAGACTGTCCAACGAGGCACATTTCCCTGATAAGTGGAGTCAAATAGGAAAGCTCCAATTTCAGACTCTCCCCCAGGGAACTTCTCTCAGCACCAGGGCCAGCCATGCTCTGGTGGGGCTTGCCAAGACCATGATTTGGTCCTTGAGCCTCTAACATTCAATAATACCAGAGCAGACCACTATAAAGCCTGATTCATCCGTTATCTTTCATACAACTGCCTGGATTCCTGGATTTTCAAAACATTCCCTCTTTTTTTTTTTTTTTTTCTAATGTAGAAGTGTAGAAAGTGCCAGTGATGGGGCCACCAAGCATGTCAAGGCTCAGGTAATGAGTCCAAAGAGACCATTCAGAAATCAGTTCTTGGCTGAATGAGCCAGAAACTCAAATTTAGGGGCAGTGAGGATCACCCAGATCTGGTGCACAACACCTGTAAATTACAAAAAAACATGCACATCTGGCCTGAGGAAAATAAATGAAAAGCAGAGCTAGGCTGAAAAAGAAAAGAAAAATCCACGTTACATGCCTGAGGGGAGAAACAGAGTGAATTATACAAGTGGTGGTGGGTATCTCTTGCATGTAGTACTAAGGCAGGGGGCAAGTAGGAGTGGTGTTTTTCTAAATGCTGTTGGCACAGCTCATCCTCCCAGGGAGTCAGGTACCAGCACAGTAACTAAAGGAGTAGTGGGCTGAACACACCAGCCCTGATTTGAAATCTGATTACATCAATAGAAGCATTGCATCTGGCATCAAGAGTTTTTGGATCACACCCAATATCAACAGCAGCTTTGAAATGGAACAAACTTTCATCGTTACACAGATCTTCTTGGGCTCCATCCTTTCCAGTTTTATTTAACACAGAATGACAGCCTCCTTTGCAAATTAAACAGCTGGGGAACAAATTAGCCAGATCTACTTACAGTGTAGAAAATTAAGAATACAAGTTAGCTTTTTGCAGTATCAGTGAGAAAGCTCTGGAAGTTCCCAAATTAAATTAAAGTTAAAAGTCACCCAGTGAGCCAGGCTCACTGGTTTGCTCAGTGTGTTCACACCTCCCAGCACACTGATCTCTAGGCATAGCAGGAGTACAGAGCACAGACCAGCGATGTCCCTTGAATCTGCAGGGGTTTGTTCCAGTTGATGCCACATACACACAGTAACATTTCCCAAAGGCATAAACTAATTTAAGAGAGCACAGAAAAAGTCAGTTTAGTAAAAAGATAGAGGGAAAGGATGGAGAACACATGAGGCAAGTAAGAGTGAAAGGAACATTTATTTTCACAGAGGAGCTGCACACAAAATTATCATGCTCACATGTATTTGCTGAAATACAAATATGGGAGGAATACCAACTATATTTTTTCTGTCAAATTTTTTGCTAGATAGCATCCTCCAAAAGACCTTTCTAACATCTTAACTTCACCTATTAACACAGTCTTTAAAAACTCTGCACATCTTTAATTGAAATAAAGAAGCCGAACCCCCACTGGAAATCCCAAAACACATGGCAGCACAAAGGACCTGCAAGACAAAAGTATGGGAGGGAGACACCTGACTTTGGCCACAGTCTAGAAGGGTTCCCCTTAACCCCTCCTCCAAAGGTTTACTTCCAAACATATTCTCATCCAGAAATCAGTTCTCTACACCTTAAGAAGAGTACACATAAAACATGATGTGGATTTTGTCTTTTTCGTTCCTTAGAGTTTCATTTTTCTTGGCCAACAGCAAGAAGAAGATATAAGACAGCAGGGTGTAAAAAAAATGAAGACAGAGACATTCAGGAGTGAAGGTGAAGTAAAAATGTGAGGGAAGGAAATGTTAGGGATGGGGTGGAAATGAGAAATCTGGAAGGATAAAGCAAAGAATTACTGGGTGAGAAAACTGTATCTGGAAAGACAAATGTGATAAGAGAGACTCAGTAAAGAAAGACAATACCAGGAGAGAAGAAGACAGTACATGAAAAAAACAGTACATTATGCCTTCAAAATTTTCATAACCTATACACAGAGCAGGACTGAATTGAAGAATCACTACCACTGTTCATTCTATCATTGCCTAATCTGTTTTTTGGCTGGCGCTTAACTTTGCAACCTTCATGTCCTTTTAATGTTGTTTTTGAGTTCTTATAACACCTTATTTGAGAGACAGAGAGTTACCCATCACAATTGCAGTTTTCAGATTTAAATGCTTCTGAAGCAACCAGAGCATAAAAGTGTGTCAAAACAATCCTTTTTCACGCCCAGCACACTTGGAGCTAAAATGGCCTTCTTTGAAATCCTTGGAAAAAATCTCACTTCTGAGAGTAGAACAAGCATGAAGAATTGCACACCAAAAAGTGATTTGGGGGGATGTTATAAACCATGTGTAGAGGGTTCAGTTTGTAACTGGGCAGATACACCAATTTAGTGTAGTGGTTTGGTCCAAAATACTCATTATTGTTTACCTTCTGTGAGATAAGAATTAGGAGAAAAGCAAAGCAGGCACAAAACTTGAAAGAATATAAAGAAGTTTATTAACAGACCTAAAAGAAGAAAGGGAAAAAAAAAATCATACCACACCTTCAGAACTCTTCTCCTCCCCCCCACCTTTCTCCCTTCTCCCACTGACAATGTGAAAAGACAGCCCTTGAGATGTTCAGTCTGTTTACCACTTCCACAATAACCTTGTTCAGTTCATTTAGGAAGAGCAGTCTCTCTTGCCCATGCTATGAACACATTATCACAATGAGACAGCTGCCCGGGTTGGTTCTCTGCTCGCAATGTGAGTCCCTTCCCCCAACTTGCAGCTTTTCCCGCAACTGCTTTCGAGGGTCCACTCTTGAATTCCTGGGGTACAATTTTAAGGTTGAGCCGTTCAGAAACAAAAGTTCTCTTCACCCATCTCTGGGAGAATTTAATCTCTAAGAACAGAGGCCCTCTTCCTTCCCTGGGAGCAAAGGGTCCTCCTCATCGTCTCTAGGACTGTCTCTGGGAGCATCTTTAGGAACTGAGATCTTCCCCTTTTCCATTTGGAGCAAAAGTCTTCATTGCTTCCATCTCTCCCTATCCAAACTTCTCATGAAATTACAGCTGCTTCAGCATCTGCCTATCTCAGCGCAGGTGCTTTTGCTCACAAATACAAGTTGAACGCTCCACCCCCCATGCCTTCATGAAATCACAACGGGTACTCTGATACATCATAGCTTTACAACAGAATTTCAGCTTTAAGCATCTCCTCTTTCTCTTCCCTCAGGTTTTCAGCTCTTCACAGCACTAAAAGGGTTAATCTCACCCAGGCCTTGCAGCTGGAATGTCACTTATCAGTGTTGGTCACATGATCTTTGCTGGAGAGCAGGGAAGCTTCAGCTGAATCTTGGCCGCACTGGAGAGGGGGAGCCGGGCTGCTCCGTCTTGGGGGCGGGGGGGGGGGGGGCGGGTTCCATGGCTGGAACAGGTCCATGGCTCCAGGCTGGCCGTGGCCTGGCCCGGCCTGGCCCAAGCAGGCCCTGGGCTGGGCCCGCCCACCCCCACACGGGGCCCACAGCCACCTGTCCCAGCGCCGGAAACGAGAGAGAGCTCTGCCCGGGGTTTGTCTATTCTTAAATGTGGACCACAGAGGCGGTCACAATTTTAAGCAGCTTAAAGAATTGTCCATATTCAAACTGGCCAGCTGATAGGTTCTGTCAGGTCATAGAGGAGCTGTAGGAACCCCTTTGCAAGAACATCACTTCTGGGACTATGCTTTGCTAACCCATGACACCATGTAAAAGACAAATTAGAATGAAAGTGACATCCTTTCTGTGACATCTAAATTGTGTAGTACCCCCATAAATACAATGTGTTTACCAGTAATCCTCAGGAAAGACACCTCCAACAGCATTTTTCACTTACAAGAGAAAGTTTAAAGAGAACTTTCACGATGCAATCCATGGTTTGGAAGTCTTAAAACTTAGGAATTGCACAACATCCCTTTTTATGGATGCCATCCAAACATGAGACATCTTACTTAGCATCAAAGATCTCCAGTGCTTGGTATGGTTGGATGCATTCCATTCCTGGATGTATCTCTGCAGATGCCTTTGAAGGATGCTGTGGCTGAAAAACTGCTGCAAATAATTTGGGTGCTAAGCAGCTTTAAGCATTGCCTCCTGTGAAAGCATTTAAAACTTGCAAAACATGCAAAGACCTTAAGTAGGCCATTTCATTATTTATTTATTTCAACTTATCTTTATAGGTTTGACAACGTAGACAAGAGTTTCCAAAGTCAGCTTATAAAAGTCTTATATGATGGCCTTTGAGATATTTTCTTGGAATTACATATGATCTATTTTGCTTGATTTTCAGCATCCTAAACATATATTATTCATAACACTAGATCTTTGATGCTAAGTAAGATGCCTCATGTTTGGATGCCATCCATAAGAAGGGATGTTGTATAATTCCTAAGAATTCCAAACCATGGATCCCAGGTCCCAAGTGGCAGAGCAGATACCAAATTTTCAGAATAGGTGAGAGCACTGAGCAATGCATGATGAGCAGCCTTGGCACAAATAGCCTTTGATAACCTTTGAGATCCTTTTTGAGAGCCCTCTCCTTTGAAAAATGGCCAGTAGTTACCTAATTATAGCCATTAGGCAACACCCTAGGCATTGCTCTAATAAAACTGATGGAGCAAGAAAGGTAGCAGTTCACTAGTTTAGACTATAACCTAATATCTGTAGCCCCTTGTTTTAATTATTCTAAATCCTACCTTCATGTATTGTTAACATTCAATAAATAAGTGCAATCCAATGCTTTCATTGCCACAATCCTTAATCATTACCCTGGAAGAAATTGCACAACTAAATATTTAGCTTTATTTAAAGGTTTGTTTAATACAGGCCTTCTTGGTTTAGCCAATATAAACTATGTCACTCAGTGTCACCAAGAGTAGGCATTCAGTGGATAAACAGCATCTGTTACTTATGTGAGTAAAGGTTTTCCTTTGCTGCTTTTAATAAACTTCTGCATTGTAGGCATCTCAGACTATTGCTGGAGCTTTCTGCCACATCTGCTCTCCATGAGATACAAGACAAGAATCCACAAATAGAACCTTTTAAAGACCTTTTATGTCATGCTTTTAATTTCATTTTTGCAAGCTCAGATAATTTTAAAATTGTTTCGTTCTAGCATTTCAGCAGCCAAAAGGGGAGATGCAAAATAAGCCCTTTGAATTTTCATGCTATTAAAAAGCAGCTTGTCAGGATTGGCTGGAGAGGTTTACATTAAAAGAAGCATCTGTACCTTAATGAGATATTACCAATATTGCCCCAGCAGCACACCCAAATAGATGGCATTTTCTGTGTTTTTATCACCTTCAGTCATCTCCAAATCCTACATTCTCTTGGGAAAGATTCATGGCTCGGTCTGATACATTGCTGCCTCTGCAAAATTGCAATTCAGCCAAACAGCAGCATCAGTAAATGTAATGTCCCATTCAATTCATTGTTCCAGATACGACTTTCAAAACCTAGCAGGGCTACTTATAAAACAATGATATTAAAAAAGCCATTTTTATCTTTCTCCATATATTTGTATTTACTAGGGAAAGGAAAATAACTATTAAAACCACTAGTGCCATTTTGAAGAGTAATAAATTAGGTTCTAAAATACAGGAAATGAAAATACTGTGATCCTCCTAGTATCAATGACTCTGAATACAGAATAATATTGGCTGCATATTTAAATAATTCAACTGATAATTAAAGGTACCACATATGCAGGGTAGTGGAAGTAAGGCAGTCATATCAAAATGAAAACAGACTACCTTGTTTCTTCATTTTCTGGTTCTTTTTCTGTATATCTATTTGTAAGCTTGAAGCTTCCTTGGTATACATTTTAGTTTTAACATCTGTGCACGAACACAGATAGATAAAGCATAAAAATGCATACATATCTATATTTAATATTTTATATATTTCTGAAGGAAAGCATATACAGAGTACTAATAAGGCTGTTTCTTTCCCAGAAAGAGCTGTGAGTTCCAGGAGTCTGGTCATATCTCAAGGATGACATATTTCAGTCTCTTAGGTGAAAAGAGGCAAGGAGGTAGCCAGCTGGCTCATGTGAAGTTAAATCTTCTATGCCAGCTGGACAAGCAATAGCATTGCTGTTAGCTTTGGAGGCTGCTGCCTGCCTACTAACTACAGGAAGACCAGAAGAGTTAAGAAGCAAAACCTACATGCAAACAATTTTCCATCCCATATGGAGTTGTCATTATCCCTCTGAGCGTAATTAGGTTTGCCAGATTTACAGTGCTGTATGCAGCAATACCCTGAGTCAGACTGCTCAGCTGCTTGCCACTCACACAGCATTTCCAAGTCAGGCCTCGTTACCCTCCTGGGAGTGAACAATGAGTAGAAGGCTGCACATTAGTGCTCCTGGTCCTAGAGGGAAGCTGAAAAACCCTTGGAAGAAGAAAGGAATAAGGCACTTAACAAAAGTGGAATATGGCCTGCTCCTAACCCTTCTGATTCCTAAACCCTGGATAACTGGTTATAGTCTTTCAGTTCAGGTACAGGCAGCATGTCTGCCACAAGATAAGACTTTCGGCAAATAACCTTAAAAAACCCATTTTCACTGACTCTCAGCTGCTGAACTTGATGGAACATACAGAATATATTTAATTTCTTTTATCTTTTACTGACTTTCTATAATAATTACCACATCTTTGCAACATTGCCATATACACCTGAACATGTCACTTGGTTTGAAACCCCTGAGGCAGAGGCCATGGCTGAACTCAAATTGTAAGTTGTCAGGGACTGTTAAATTGATTATGCGTGTGTAAGTTTTATAGACAAAGAAACTAAAGGGCAGAGTCTGACTCACACTTATCCTGCAGATCTGTGGCAGGAACGAGAACAGAGCACAAATGCCTTGACCTCAATCTTGCATGTAAGCCAAATGCACTGTCTCTTGATTTAACCTGTAAATTTAGTGAAGAGAGCTGCTGGAGTTGTGGTGTCTCCTGTTAACCAAGACCACTAACAGACTGGGTATTTGGAGCAGCTCTTTCCACAGTTATGCAGGAAATACTAAGTGTAATCTCCAAGGAAGAAGTCAGCTTGTTCAAAGGAAGCAATCTTAATTTTAAATCTTCGTACCAAATGTAAACAGATACCTCCAAAATTTGCCACCTGTACCATCTTCTATTACTCCAATTGAGCCCAGAAACACAAAGAGTAAAAAACAGAAAACATATTGACTAAGCTAGATTTAAAATTATTTCATATCAAACCAGCAATAACAGAGAACTACTTCACTCAGTGTTTCAGCCATACTTCTGATTAATGAAGATGGGACCACCTATTTAAATCATATCAAGCTCCTTACTGTTGTGAACATAAAAAATTGTACTGCTGACACAATAGGGCAACTTTACAAACACGGAGAACGTGAGATAAATTCAATAAAACTGATAAAATAATTCACATAATAAGCATAGGCATTCCAGACTCTGCAGCCTACAGCCCTGACCCATGACAGTCAAGAACATGACCAAAGTGCACGGTATCTCTTCCTGCCTATCCACTAGGGCTTGCTCTCCTTTCAGCTGGGAAAGGAAAACTTTAGGTCTCATCAGAGATCAAAGTCTTGGCACATAAAAAAACTTTCTATGAAAGGCTATCGAGGGATGTAGATCATAGATTTAATCCCAGAGTTCAGTAGCTGGAAATGCCTGGTAAAACAGATTTCAATGACCATGAACCATAAATATAGACATAAAAAAGACAAATGCAATGCTATGACATCACACATGGAAGAAGTCGTCAAAGCATTGTGTATTACTTAGAATTCATTTAGAATTAAGCTTACAAATTTCAGTTACATGTTTTATGATGCATTAGTACTACTTCAGCTCAAAGAAGGGCTAAGATGATCAGAGGAATGAACGTTATCTTACATAAAAAGCACAAAATCCAGAAAAAAAGAGAAAAATGCCAGCAGTCTTTGGACAGCTGTATATGAATTCACTGGGTTAAGAACACTGGAGGGAGAAAACAGCTGTTGAAATGCAGTGCAGACTCAAGAGTCAATGTATATAACCAGGCTATAAATAAGCATAGAATGGACCCACCATAAGACGAGTGCATATTCAGAATGTTCTGCCCATGCAGGTAAGAGGAGAAGACATCTTAACCAATCTTGGTGAAGCTGGTGCATTTAAAAATAGGTCGATATGCCAATATGCTTAGTACAGCAGTTTGGATTTGATGATCTATGGAATCCTTTTCACTTCTGTCATCACATCTTTTCCTCAGTGATTATTGTAGTGATTGAATCAGAAAAATTCATGTATCACTACAAAAAAAAAAACATCATGGGCTGATGCTGAACAAAACAGACAATTTCAGAATATTTATACTGTTTTACTGGGGGAGAATAGATGAGCTGTGTGTCCAAAAATCTTAATTTTTCATAACTATATAAGGTTGACCCCTAGAAAATACTGGTTTTACCCAGATTTTACCAGGTTGATAAGCTTTATCCCTTGGTCCTAACCCAGTCTAATACCTGTCCCATGAAAAGCTGGATGATATCAGAATATATCATTTTACTGTTTGAGGTCATTTATAACAACATCAACCATCTGCCCTTAGAGTGGCATAACACAAGACATGAATGCAAATTGAAGGTGAGACATTTGTCACCACAGTAGAAAGAATTTCATTCCAGATAACATGTGTGATATACAACCATTCCTCATATTTTAGTTTTCCTTGTTTGGCTTTATTTATGGGCCATAAAACTGTAATTCAGCAGCAAAGAATGAAACCCTTTATTGAACTTCTATACAGTATTTACACTTCTTGCATCTGTTGTCACTTTTTCATGGTAATGGGACATATTGGGAATCCCAAAGCCATGAAGATTCATGGACCTCTGGACTGCACTGGTAGAAATACAGAGCACTATGAGCAGGCTCTCACAATAAGCTCCAACCAGTAAACTTTCATGTTAATTAGAAATCTCTGTAGGATTTATGGGTAACAGCTCAAGTTAATGGGAACTTCATTCTCTGTCATCCATCATTCTTGTATGGACAGTAATAATGTAGGAAAATAAAAAAAGAATTTAAAATAAAGACAGTGTCTGACAAAGGAGTTGAAATGTTGAAATACTTTTAATTTACAGGTGTTTACCAGAAGTTGGGCCTCCCAGAATTCATTATCAAGTCAGTTTGTAAAACTTTTTTTTATAGCAATGATATTTCTAAGAGAAAGAGCGATTTTAATTTTAAATAAATAAATAACAATAAAGGAAATCATAAAGAGGCAAGGAACTGATAAGTAAGAAATTACTTGCTTGCAGAATATCGTCAGTGGTTCAGGTCAAACTTAAGCCATTTTCTTGTGGGAATTTGGGTATAACCTTACCCCTATGCTTGGGCAGCTCCATTCAGGACAGCAAGGCCACTTGAGATGAGTCAGATTAAGCCCAGGCCTGTATTTCTAGGAGGAAACAGCCTTAGCTATACACCAGAAAAAAGACCCATGATTTTAGAGAGGAGTCAGAGTATTAAGTCCATCACCTGCTCTGAGCTTAGTTCTGACAGATGGAAGCAATGGCAAAAAAGTGCCTCCAAACACAACTGCCAAATCACCACAAAAACATAGATGACTGCTCACAGCAGGTGGTTTTAGCCAATGCTAGGTGAAACTACCACGATTTAAAAACACATTTAGGAATAAGACTTTGGGAATCATCACCCAAATTTATCAGAGATTAATAAATCATACCTAGATTCTCAAGAGAGTCACCAAGAAATTAATTTCTATGCTCCACTTCAAAAATTGTTAGTACTTCGTTTTACCCCTCTGTTTTAGTAAAAAAGGACAATCCCTGTGCAAAATTTCATGTCATGTCAGCTCTGTGAGAGAACCCATTTGCTCAGATGAAAACTGTAAGTTTTAGTTGTACTGTTTCAAGAGTCACAGAACATGAGATTGTATTATGTGGATGTGTCTTAAAGTAACTACATCTGTGCATATCTAACTGAAATTGCTTCATGAAGAAAAATCCAAGCTGTTTGACTTTCCAAGCCAGGTGCCACATAGTGTCATTTTGCTGTATCTATCCATTATCAAAACAGAGTAACAGGAGTGAGTAAAAAAACTCAGAGAAGTTAGCTCATTATCCTGTTAACAACCTTTTCTCCAGAATCAAGCTCCATGACATTTGGGCTCTTTCCAGGGCTGCAGATTAAGATAGGGAGCATATGTCAAGAGCAGCTGAAACAAAACTAAAATGTGTTTTACCTAGAGCCATCTCAGCACACCAGAAGCAGTGGTAAACATTTGTTTGGCTGGCCCAGCTTGCCTCACTTCTGTTGAAAGACTTATAATGATGGCAAAACAAAAAACTTTGTCAGTTATTAAAGCATGAGTGCATTTGTTTCCTTTTACCATGAGAGCCCTGTGAGAGACAGAAAGCAAGCTGTGACATAATAGAGGCAAAATGAACAACAATAGATCAATTTAGAGATCTAAATATTTCAAAGCTATGTGGATCATAGCTTATGGTAACACCATTGCAGATAAACTTCGATTACTTGAGCCTTGCTCACTCAGTCTGTTCACAGAGGAATAGTTTCCTAAGGATTTACACTGAGAATTACTTAATTTGGTTTTCTAGATGAGCTATTAGGACCAGAATTATATTCATATAATTAAGCATCAAGGAATTGTGTCCAGATTACCAAGAAGTGCCTAGAGAAACGAGACACAGCTGGACAAGTGTTCACAATTGTCTCTCAAGAAAAGCTCTCAGATGGGATCATCATGGAATTTGGTTGTACAGCTCAGAAAATTACACAATTAAAAGGAAGCAAAATTATCAGTTAAGCAGTGATTAAATATGATTGTTGTGGTACTTCTAAGAAATAACAACCAGCTTCTAAAAAATAACAGCTACCTAATATAGACCTTTTTCCCTAAGGAAACCTTTAGTTACAAATGGGACCTCTCACAATGAGGTTAATATCAGCCCCAAGGTTTTTAATTCTTCAAATTGAAACATGTTTTAGGGTGCGTCTTAAGTTAAATAAACTTTTAGAGATAGGAAATGAAATCTCACTAACCTGTGGAACATGTCTTCATTTATTATAGAAAGCCTAATAAATTTTAAATAGCAAATATCTGTGGTGTATCTGAGTGGTGTCTGGTGATATGATCAGTCCTATGACATCAGATAAAAGTGTATCTGAATTTATGGGAGACAGCCATCCATTAATAAGCTTACTACACTCCAATGAAGTCTTATTATTTGTCCAAAATCTCAGTTTGAACTACAACGCCTCTATAGGGCCATGTTTTAAGCAAATTTACTTTATGCTGGTTTTGCCACTGCTACAAGGTACAATCACTTTTGAATTTTCACTTACTACAATATGTTAAAATTTTGACTCAGTTTCCTGGTGGGTTTTAATAATTTTAGTCAGGACAATATGGTCATTTCTGTGCTGGGAAGGTATGAGTTTGTTGTCAACCTTCATGCCATATTGTGGAATCTATTATTTCTGGGCTTTCATACCTGTCTGCTTGCTGCTTCCTTGCACAGGGAAACAGGATATTCATCTTCAGCTCATGAATAAGTAGCCTATTAGTGTTCAGACAGAGCGATTTATCAATATCATTGTAGCAGTAACTTCTCAGAGCATCTTTAGAGTTCCTCTTGCAATGCTAAACAGGAGGTATTTCTGAAATATCCTTCAGATTCATCAAATTTAATAAGAATCAATACTGTTTCAAATAAAGGCTTATTCCTTCTGCTCTTAAGCTTCTCGAGCTCTCCAAACTTAACTACTTCTTAAAGGGTTCCTTGAATTTGAATATGACATCATAACTTACAAATAGACCTTAGAGAGGTACTTCCTTAAGTTTCTCACAGAAATTTGTGAGGCTTTGTCAGATCAATTCACTCCACAAAATATATGTTCAAATTACTTTCTGTATTAGTAACTAGTTGTGACATGACATACCCTACTTTACTGTACCTAGCTCCTCTCACTATTCATGTGAGGAGCAAAGAGAAGTATCGTGTGACGGTTCCTATTAAAATATTTTTGCAATGCAGGTCCAATACAGGAAATCCATCTTGACTGGAAGTGTGCTTAATCGTTTTCTACAATTCACTGCAGTCAAGGGAACATAAATATGTGCCTTAAGTGCTTTCCCAAATGGAGGTGGACTGTTAGCTAAAGCTTGCCAATGACTTAAGTCATTGCCAAGCAAAGTTTATTGTGGCTTAAGTATTTTGCCTTGACTGGAGAGGGCTCAGTATGAAATACTTAAAAACACTTGATAAATTACTTTGAAAATATGCAGTAATTTTCCTTATTATTCCCTTATCTTGGTCAGTGTATCAGCTTTCAAAGCACAAATAAAAAGCCTCTCAAAAAACTGCAAAATTATAAAAGAAAAAAAAACACAGCAAGGGCGGAAAAGCACCTCATTGCATCAGCAATTCTTTTGGTGCCTTGGTTTCTCAGGAGCTTCAGTTTTCCATAGCAATTAGGAGACAATCATGGAGCAAACAGGAGTAAAGCGAGGACGAAGATTTGACAAAGAAGTTTTGTTGGAGCATACAAGTACAAAAATGTAACCCTCAGCTGTAACAGGCTTAAAACACAGGGCTTTGCCAGCAGCCACCAAGGCTATGAAACAAATTCCTGTAAGGGCAAAGGATTATTAAAAATGGCATCAATTCTCACTCCAAATGCAAATCACTCTTTTTCTATCTTGCTTCCCTTAAGCAGATAACAATCTTACCAAAACAAAGGGAAGGGATGAGGCAAATACGACAGGTGCTAGTCGCCTCACGTACCCTAAACTTGCAAGGTACTCATATACTTCCCAATGAAAGCAGAATGAGAACCTACATAAAATAGAATGGCATACAAGAGCAGGGCAGGAGGAGACTGACAAGGGTATCATTACTGAGAGAGCAAGATACAAAAAAAGCTATTGAAGACATGCTGCTGCAGCTGAATTATGTAGAGCTCTGAAAGAGAACAAGCTCGAATTTAACACACTGATTTATTCCCTGTTTCTCTTTCCTCTCTTATGACGTAATCATTAATCAGCTACTTTTACAGTGAGAAAAAACTGGTTTTTGATTAAATTAATCATGAATACAGTCCAGAAATAGTTCCCTGCAAGTATTCTTTTGAGCAAACGCTTCACTCCCACAGCTTTTCAGAAAAAGCTCCATAGCTGATAAAATAAGTACAAACATGATCTAAGCAAAACTCTATTTAGTAATTGTCAAAACACTAGTAAGTAGATTTCCTCATTATTCACCCATCTCTGCTGGTATCTTCCCAGTTAGGGTACAGATGAGAACCCTATGCTGCAAAGCAACAAAAGCAGGAGGAAGAGAAAAAATTCTAGCTGTGCTGGAAATCTCTCTCCTCACCTTGGCGCTAGGTACGTCTGAAATTCAGGGCCAGAATTGTTTCTGGCAGCTCTCAAGCAGCAAAGAGGGAGACTGCAAGCCAAAGAATGGCTTTTGAAACAAGAACAGAGCTCCTGCAAAAGCCATTTCCTTGCCTACAATCACTCTTTCATCTCGGGCCATCTGTCTGATGGAAGCTGCCTGACCTATCAATACTAAATAACATTACAAGGGCAGTTCTGTTCAGTGAGACTTAACGGTTTCAGCTTGTCTCTAGATTAAAATCACTCTTCTGGAAGGACTTGTGAACAAAACTAGGAACAGGAATCACGTGCCCAGAGAATATAAATGCGTTACCCTCCGAGCTGAAATTGTAGCTCCTTAGTGCAGGAGACTCTACCACTGGACTAACATTAAAGCTCATTACTCTAATTGCACGTTCAGATAAAACACCTGGTTTACAAACACAATGCCAACATGTTATATGTGTTTAAAAGCAGGAACAAAGCCCACTGACTGAAAGATCTGAGGATTTGCCTAGAGGCTTGTGTATAACAGCCACTTTGAACAATTCTAAATTTAACCAATATGCCATAAAAATAAAATGCACAGCACTTCATACACTTGTCACTAGCACTAATTTAAACCACACTGTGGAATAAGCTATTTAAATGGGCTTGTTGACCTACTTTTTAATCCCAGCTTTTGGGGAAGAAAAGATGTTAAGCAATAACTTAGAAAATTGTTATTTCTTATAAATCATATTTTTGTATGACTCTTACCACACAGCATTTCATTTTATGAGGATTATTTATTTTCAACTGAATGCAGGTATAGATTAAGCTGCAGAATGTTAGGAGACAGAAATTATTTTTATTCATTATCGCCTTGAAGTGATCCTCCTTGTCTGGCATTTTGGAAATCTTTTTGCCTATAATCAGTTTTTTTCTCTGTCCTCTCATTCACTTCCATGTGAGAAGAATGAGACCATCTTGAACAAGAAAAGGATCTTGTCACCATACTAAACCATTTACAAAGAGGGATAAAGGGACTTTAGTTCTTTTTCATAAAATTCTTTCCTCAAGATCATTCCAAAAAATTATTCACTTCTCTTTAATGTTTGTCCCAAGAATGTATTTTTAGGTTCTCCACTGTTCTGTTATACACTCTACGTGTAAGCTCAATTCCAAGACATTTTTTCTTCGGAGAGTAATTGTTCTGTATATTTTTCAATAGTGTCCAAGTTACACAGTAAACTAAAAGAGGTCAGAAAAAGAAAAATCTACAGTGCATTTCTTGCCAATACCTTGTATGTGGAAGTTGATGAACCAAGGTAACAGAACAACTTATGGGTAAAAGAAAGCATTTGCATTTTTACAGGTATGTGACTAGAAACTAACTGCAAAAGTGGTTCTCTATGGCTCAGCTTTTGTACCAGAAAAGAAAAAGGTCCAAAATGAGCAAAAATACATCAGGTTTCTGATAAGGGAAAGCTGTACATCTGGCATGTCTCCCTGGCATCTGTAGGCATCTCTCAGCAGGTAACTGAACAATAAAGTCCATCCACAAACTGGATGCACATGAAAAACATACAAAATCTAGCATGTTTATAACTTGGTTTGATGTACAAGAGACCATAACATACCTGGGAACTAGAAGAAAAATGGCTTTGCACTACTTATACCATTTAGCTATGGTAAGCTGGGTTTTGCCATGTCCTCACAGACCATGCTTCAGGATGTTCACCCACTCTGTCTAGGTGACACAAATTACAAAAAGACATCAAAAGACCTACCGGAGTAGAATAATCATTTTTCCTTTGAGGGATAGGCAGAAAGAGAAGGAACTTAAAAATAAGGGGGGAAAAAAAGGTGAAACAATTTAAGCGTTCTGGTGTCATGCACATCAAATGTAACTGTTAACACCTGTATAGAAGAGGCCACTGGACCTATGCACATTCACAGAAATGAAGGCTTCACCTGAGTAATAAATAACATGTGGTCAATCTAAATTTTTCTAGAAACCTACATTCTGTAAAGAAGGAACATGTCCTGCTTTCCCTGGGACATGCGAATTTCTTAGTGGTGTGTGCGCTTGCACTTGACAGGAATAGAGAATTGTGAAGACAAGCTTATTTCACTCAACATTACAAGAGTGGTACTTGTTGCTTTAATTACAGTGAAGCAGCAGTAAAGCCATCAAAAAAGCAAGAGGTACAGAAATGATGGGTTTAAATCAATAAACATTAATAAAACTAGGAAAATCACAGCCCAAAACAATGTATGTAAGAGCTGGCAAGGAAAGATGGAATGAGGGAAATTTATACCTTTTTCTTTTGCATAGTCTCTAAATGGAAGAAAAGAAAAAGTGCCAATAATCACACACCATAGAAGTGCCGTAGAAAACAAAGTGTATAGATAGTAAGGTGACTTCATGTAAAGCCTGAAGAATGTAAACCATATTTATGCATTCAAAAAAGTCAAAAATTCATCACCTGAAAAGTTCACAGAAGAGATACAAATATGAGACACACATAGACAGAATAGGTAACTGGAGAAAACAGTATAAATGTAGACTTCTAGTTCCATTTAAGAGGAGGCAGATGGGAATATATAGACAATTAGGAACTGTACAATCACAAACCTACAAACCAAACAACTCCCTTGATATTTAGTAGTGGTTAAACTATAGTAAGATATTAAAGAGAAGCCTACTGACCCAGCATCCTTGATTTTCATGGTCTGCAAAGCTTTAGTTAGTTGAAGACCCAAGCACACCTCCTGTTCTTAGGGAGGCAGGTAAAAAGAGAAGAACTATTCTAAGTCAGATTCATTTCAGCTAACCATAGTCTGACATATCACCTTGCCAGCATATCCTTTTTTGACAATGATGGAGTAGTCTTTGGATTTTTGGACATTTGTGATGTTAAAATCATAAACAAAAACCTGACAGGAAACACAAAACAGATCTTCTACTTATGTTTCAAGAAATATACTATGGTTCAAGGTACATATTCAAAGTTAAGAGGACAATTTAAATGGGTAAAAACTGCATGCAAAAGCAATTGAGATTACTTTCCAAGAACCTAGTAACAGCCAAAACCTGGAGAAACCTGTAAGTACTCCTTGGAAGAAAGATGGCACTGAGGATTAAAAGGAACATTTAGAGAACAGACGGACTTATATTGTGGGTTTATTAGTATCTAACATAAAGTATCTTTCAGAATGCTTTCAGATCATCAGCTAGCTTTAAAATGCATGTCAACATTTTAGCCACCATCTCTATGCATCAATAAACCAGAGCACAGACCATTTTCTTTCCAGCATGTCTCAATTTATTGCAGAGCTCTGGAGAGCAGAGCATATCCAGTGGCTCTTCTGGTTTTGTTTTGGCATAAGGTATTTCCATGTGCATCTGGCTACAGAGAAAAGGGCTTCTTCAATCAAACCGAACACTACCAAGGACAGTGGAGAGAAAAACAAAGGGGAAGTGGAAGGTTTATGGTGCAGAGTTTGAGGCTGTGTCTCCTTCCCTCTCTGCTCCATGAGTGCTCCATGTGGCACATGTTCCACCTCATCTACAAGGCTACAGAGTCACCCTTTCTTTCAACTCACTGATTAGGTGTGCCCTCTCCGTGGGATATTGCTGACGTCAGGTCCAAAATGTGTGGCATTTTCCAGAAGATTCATGTTTAGTGAACAGAAGTTATAAATCTGAAGCCCAAAAGGCTCCTCGGGGCCTTTGAACTCCTGTCTGATTTCTCCCTTTGGAGCCATCCTTCAGGGGATGAAATATGTGTAATTGCCCTCAGCGAAGGCTCATGCAACGTAAAGGCTTATCTTTCTTCAAAATACTTGTGCTTGTTTTAACATATCTCAGTCAGATGATTACCACATTTTTTCCAGCTGAACCGCCCAACACCACATACACTTACCATCTTATATTTCTTGAAAATAATATGGGGGGGGGATCATGAAGTGACCCAATACTCAGTTGGTATTCCAAGGTACTCCCAGGACAAATTATCTTTACAGTTTTAATGGAAAGGTTTATAACCATAAAGAGGTATCATGATGCATCATATAAGTTTCTAAAATACATATGCATGGTATTTTTAATATTCATTTTTCACAGCATTCCTTTGTTAAGGTTTTCCTAAAGTCTGAAGGCCATCCTCAAAACTAGTGGAGGATAGAAAAACTTAGTGCCTTTAAAGCTATATTTTCTCAACCTAGGCAGGAAAAGTCTGAACCTACAACTAGGAACACAGATTTGACTTTGTCCAAATCCTCCACATTCAAACCTTACAGCAATACAAAAACAACCCAGAGAGTGCAAGGAAAGTGAAGGCAAAGAAAATCACACAAGTCATGACTTCATCCAGAGGACTTAGTGAGTCAAAGGGCTGGAGACCTGATTGGTATTTCTCTTGTCAGGGAAGGGAGTTAATGCAGAGGACATAATTTTGTCTTTGACCTGTGTCAAGCAGCACAAGTTGTTTAAGTTTTCTTGCTGAAATTAAGTGGTATACAACAAAGACAAAAGGGTCAAGTCAGGAGAGTTAATGTTTAACCACATGGGCAGTGAGCCCAGACAGGGACAGCCAGGTCTCAGAACAGTTTATAGCTGCTCCTCAAAGATAATGAAAATCCAAGGATGCAAAGCAAGTAGGCACTGACTTTGGGATTTTCTGCAGGAGTTCACACAATTATCGAAGTGTAGATTTTAGACAGAACTATTAGCTAGTTCCCAAGTAAGTCAATAAAAATCATGACATAACTTCACCATCTGCCCTTACTCTGGTGTTTTTACCTCGGGCCAGATCATATATGCCCCCTCCTAAAGCTGAGAAAACACAGACAACTGATTTTTTTTTCATGAAGTCAAAATGTTATGTAATAACGAGAACAGATTTCACTGACACTGAGAGTACAGGTGCAAAGTAGGAAGACACATAGCAGAGAGCACATTTAAATCTAACCTAAAAAAAATTTCCAAACAAGATTAAAATACTGTACTGTTGCACCTCTAAACAGTAAACCTTTCATGCAGTATGAACTTTTAACACACTCACCACACAACCCATGCCTGCCCACTTTACATGTTCCTATTGCTGTATGCTGCATTTCCTTTTGGCAACCATGCCTAACCTACTTCCAAAAGAGAACTAAGGCTGTACACCCAGTTAAGAGCAGCACAGTGTTGATCAGAGAAGCCTATCACATGAGGAAAAGATATGGTTTATAATATGAAAACAGAGAGAAACAGTAGAGTGCAATTCTAGAGCAATAGCTTTTAAGGTTGTGTACTTTTTTGATATATTTTACCTCTTGTGGATGAAATCAATGGGTCTGCACTGTTTTTCAAAATCTAAAATAGACAAGTCCCTTTTTTTATGGCTTAAAAACATAATTTAGCCTTTGCTGAGCAGACTTATTTCTACACACAAAGCATGTCAGTCAATTACATCGAAACAATTTCATTCAGGTCACTAAACATCAGTAGGTAGCATGATTTAGTGCCAGCAGTGTATTATACAAAAGCACAGCAATTTTGAGGTTTGGAATTGAAATGGAAATTGCAATGTGGATGAATATTGATGGTAAGAACATACAGCAGCAGGGAGCATCCTGAACTTACCACATGACCAACCCAACAAGGAATCCTTCTCCCACACCATAAAACAGCAGAGTTGTATTTTCTTAATTCAAGTTACTTTCTAGCATTTGCATGCAAACTCATGTACAAGTGCACAAGTCACATGTATCAAGGAAGTTAAAAAATAAAAAAGAAGTTATTACAATTTGTTTCATAGCTCTAGATTCATGAAAGCTATTTTATTTCCTTGCATAATTGAACATTTTTATATAAAATTGACATTTTACAATATTAGATATTCCTGGCTGTGCTTTTTCTCTGAGAAAGAACTAGGATTGGTGATAATTTATGTCTATTGATCCAAAATTTCTAACTTCTTTGCTAACTTAGTGAAAGATATTGTTGTTTGGCCACTGTTTATAAAGGCCAAATTTCTAATACATGTCAGAAAAAGGATTTTGACATTTTCTAACACATATTAACAAAACGCACATCAGCTTCTTCTAATGAGAAGTAATTTTAATTGCCCATTTTTTTAAAGGGCATGTAGTTATAGGACATAGGGTGATGATTTTAAAATGAGAGTAGGTTCTGATTAGTTATTAGGAAGGAATTCTTTATTGTGAGGCTGGTGAGGTACCGGAACAGGTTGCCCAGAGAAGTTGTGGATGTCCCATCCCTGGAAGTGTTAAGGCCAGGTTGGATGGGGCTCTGAGCAACCTGGTCCAGTGGAAGGGGTCATTGCCCACAGCAGGGTGGTTGAAACACATAATTTTTAAGATCCCTTCCAACCTAAATCACATGAATTAATTAAAGAAAATTGACCTGAAGTCATATCCTCTGTAATACACAGTATGATTCTGTAAACGCTATGGGGCTCCTACTACCAACTTTGAAAAATGAGTTCTAATTTAAAAAGTAAACAAACAAACAAAAACCAGCTGTCTCAACCACCACTACTTATCTAATTCAAAACTGGCATGCTTTGTTGACCAGGAGGGAGCAGATTCTTCCAACTATTGCATTTCTCTGTTCAAAGCAACAATTTATTATTATTATTATTTATATTAAAAAAAAAACCTCATCGTCTCCAAGGATGAAGGCTATTTCTTAGCTGTGATTATTATCTCTTGGCTCATATACTTTGACAACCAGAGGTATTACACTATGAAATTCTTTTTCCACATGATGGATTTCATCAATTGCTCTCTAGCAGTATCTAAACTACCATCATGTTACACCAACCAAAGATCATCTTTACTCTGAAAGATTTGGAACTATGAAAAATTTGGCATAATTTTAAAAAGTGGTTAAATGCAGTTCACTGCCTTCACACTGCTGCTTTTTTCCTCTACACACTGATAACACAGGATCACAGGTTCACGTTCAAAGGCCAAAAATCAAAGAACAAAACACTTCCCAATTTTGTTCTTTTATCAGAATTTCAAAGGGGAAAACAAATGGCCCACATCTTGGAGAACATGGAGTGAAACCAAAAGGAACTGCAGCCTGCTCCCAAAAGCAGTGACTTTTCTAAGTTGAAACCAGCACAAATCCTTTGTGTGTTATATGGAGAGGAATTACAAAAATATTTCTTTCACAACTCCTTGTTAACCTAAATCACACACTTTTCTAAATCTGTTTTTCATTAGGAATGGAAAACAAAGAAAAGATGCTACAAAATCTAAATAAGGTTGTTAGAAAGCTCATTCTGCAGATGTAAAAAGACACTTGGATACACCTTGGTTTACTAACAGAAGTCTCTGATGGTAAATAGTTGATCAAGATAAAACCCACATCATATCAATCACTGAGGAGCTTTAGGCAGTTGCATCCAAAACAAGTGTCACAAATTGTGACGATGAATGTTCCAGTAGAGGCTTTTATCATCACCATCTTGAGCCTTGCACAGCAAAAGCATATTTTACAAACTAGAATATATTTTACTAGTTTATAATATATAGCAAATCAAAGAGAAGTATGTATTCCCTGACTTTAAGTAACCATGCTCTCCTTATACCTGTGAAATAGCGTGCTGGATAATCTTAGAAAGTCTGAGGGTATATACTCAGAGGGCCTGACTCTGCTCTAACTTTTTCCATGAAGTTTGAATTAGACAATGTTCCTGCCTTTGAGAATTAAGGAGTAAAGCAGGCAAAATGCATCTCTTAATGCAGTAACAAAAGTTTCAGTCAAGTAAAAAAAAAAAACAAAAACAAGAAATCAAAACAAAACAACCAAAAATCACATTAATGTGGGCACTTAGCAATGCTTTAACATAGACACAAAATTTACAAACCATAACACTTAAATAATGTCTCATCAGTGGAGACATATAAGCAAATCAGTTAATATTTTAACCCTGCAAAACATGAGTTCAGTTGGTTGTTTTTGTTTTTATTGCAATAACATTATTTCTGGGGTCAAATATAGTAGCTTAAAAAAACTTTCAATCTGCCTAGACATTTACCTATACTATTAATTTCTAAAACTGATTTTCAATTCAGTAACACATCCACTTACTAGGAACATATTTGATGATACAACTGCATTCCTAAACATTCCCAAAATGAGCCACAGACTTTCATGCATGGTTTTAAAAGCAGGAAGTTTCATGGTATCATGACTCTGAATTGTAGGAGCTGACTACAAGAACATGCCTGACCAGCAGCACAGTGTTGATATTTCTACAGTCACACACTATTGAGAGCTGATTAGATATTAGATTTGATTTCTGTTTGGCGGAGCTTTTCTTGTATTTTGTTTTATAACCTACAGAAATCTGAGTCTGCACCACTTACTCATAACAGTCTCACAGCAAAACAGGAACTGGACAAGGAAAAAAAAGAAGAGGAAAATGGTACACTCCACGTTCCAACCTCACCCTGACAGAAAATAGGATGCTGTAAAGATCAATTATTTTCTTACCTAAGGGTTCTCTCCATCATGAAATCTGCCATAGGGTAAAGGAGAGAAACAGTCTGAGGAAACTGAAGAAACAAAGCCAAAAATTGTAGTCCAGTAACACACAATAGGTACCTGAACTGAAGATCAATGGATTGCTAAAAAAGTTTTTAGTAATACACGTCTTCCCTATAAGCTCTAAACAAAATTAAAATGTATCTATTTGCCCTCCCCAGAAGACAAAACTCCCTCTTATTTTGCCACTTAAACGATTTCTGCTGTGTTGGCTTGATTTTACCCTTCTGTTTGGTATGGTGTTTCTGTTACTGTTTCAAGTAAATGTGGCTTTTCCAACAGGGAAATTATCAGGGTAACAAGGCTGTCAGGGCCTCCCAGTATGCCAGGGGCGCTTTGCAGACTGACAAAGCAGCTAAGAAAAAGGAACAGAAATAATCTTCAAGTCCTGACATGTCTGAGATACAACACATCGCATGTCAGATGCAAATGAGGACTGTACACTTGAATTAGCTTTTATTCTGTTGCAGGGGAAGAGATAGTAAAAATAAATAAATTTCTTTCTACAGGCACCCTGAGGCACTTGGACAAGCTGTTACTAACCATTCCTTTCTCTGCTTTCCTACACCCCAACATGCTATATATTCTCTAATTTTAAGCACATATTTAAAATTGATTTGTCTTTGCAGCTACTACACAGGATAGACTAGGATCCTTCATAAGACCTTTTCATTTACTGAACATCAAACAAAATAAAAGGTTAATAGTTCAAGAGTAGCTACAAGGAAAATGGACCAAAAGTCATTCCTAGTATAACCTAATTGACTTCATAGACTCAGCTTTTACTGCCTGTTTTTTACATAGCATCTCTGAAGTAAACAAAGCATAAGGGCTTTCAGGAGATGTTATACATTAGAATGAAATATATCAGAAAAATTACTTGTTTTAAGCACATTCCCGTCTCAACTTCATGATTTAAATAGGACAGAGTAAAGAGTAAATAATATCTATTGCAAGAGTAGTAGTCTGGCTTGCTTCCTTTAAGCACAGGTGACATAAGGTTAATTGGTTTTAATGTTGGGGTGAAATTTTTCTATTAACTTCTTTTCTTGTTGTTGGTATTATATCCCTGCATTTGCTGTAATACAATTTACTGAATTAAGAAAACTGTTTAAAAAATCTGAATTAGCTAGATTTTCCTGTGTGGGAAGAGGAAGGTCAAAAACATACCAAGTGATGCTGCAAGCCTTCAGGGCAGCCAGGAAAAGAAGCTGCATTCCATTATGACAAAACAAAACAAAAGTAGAGGAAAACAAAACAAAACAAAAACCCCAAACAACACTGTGGGCAAGCTACGCAGCTCTGTGAAAGGATAAGAGATAGCTGGAGTCAGACCTTGCTTGCCAGCAGGCAAAGTTCAAGTGCTCACTGATGTAAGGTCACATTGAAATAGATTGCATTTGAGATGGAGTCTTCAGTGATTTAGTTGAACTTTATGTTCCAGATGTCTTCATGTAAAGGTGCACTTCTGTAACACTTACGAGCTGTGACAGATATGTTTTATAACCCCTGTGTTTCTGTAAAGGCCCTTACAGGAAAGGATTTAGCACAATGGAGATTTTTTCCATATTTTCACTTTTGCTGTAGAATTGCTCTTAGACATATTTATTCACTAAGCAGGTACACCTGTTACATTTAAATGCAAAAAAAATGGGTTTATTTCCAGGAACCCCCTGTGCTGACAAAAGGTTAGTTACACAAAACAGTTTGACAAATACCAATACTTATGAAGCCTGATGTCCTTTGCATAATGCCCTGTATGGTGTGTTTCATTCTTACAAGGTACTGCAGATGGGATGAGCACTTTTGTCACATTTAGTCAGTCAATACATTTCAGAAGGGAAAGATGGGCAAGAAATAGCCAGATAATATTATTTACAAGGATGTATCACAAGAAACTTCTCCCAAACATACTGTCTCTGAGAGGCACAGGTTGTGGTTCCTGACCAATTCTTACAAAACACTGCTGTTATTAACACTTATGAAGCCTTTATTTATTAGCAACTGAAGCCTTTGGGCATCTGCATTTCATCAGCTCTCACTCGGGCAAAAAATTATTAACTTCAGTATGCACCATCCTAGCATCTCTCTGCTAGTCCTTACAGGAACAGTACTATCACAATCTCTCATCATGCAGGTAGTTTGATCAGGGTATCATCACATGGAGGATATAGACACAAAACCATAAAATATTTTCTCTTCTAGATGGAGAAGGTCAGGAGGTACTAGAAATGTGAGATATTAAAATGAAGGATATCTACCCAAAACCCCTTTGTTGTAGTTTTCATTACAAAGCACGTGAGGAATAATGAAAAGGCAGCTATATTTCTTTGTCTATGGACATAAACAGTAAAGAAGGATAGGAATTTTATAAAGCAGGGTAATTTGCAGGGTACTTAACTATGTTAAAGAACATAAATTAAAAGTAGGAAATTTTAGTTTAAATATTGTAAAACACTGGAAGTTGGTCATATCTGTTTTACAGAGAACTTCATCATTTGGGACATGTAAACTAGCACACCAAGGCCATCAAGAATTTGTGGAAACACAAGAATGAATTACATTCTTTAATATTTTTAGAATCATCTCAATTCTTAGACCACACGAAAACGAAAGCGGGTCCCAGTTAGCAGTAGCAATGTTTCTAATATTTGCCATTCTTTTTGCAACCAGCTCAGTCTGGAAAGTTGCAGTCCTCTGAATACATACAACACTATTAATCATATATTGTACCTTGAGATGGATATCCATCCCTTCTCTCCTTCACACAGGTTGAGAAACCATTAAGGAGAACACAGCAGAAAGGCACAGCCTGTCAAACTGCACAGCACTAGAAAGGATATCACACTACTGTTGCAGGCTGCTGTCTTTTCCAGCCTGTATGACAGATGAAAAATTTCATTTTTGTGACAAAAGTGGTAATGAGGATAAAAAATGGCACAATATGAATCCAGCTTTCTGACGGGGCTTATAATGAAAATCAGAATTGTGCAAAGTTAATGTAATCCCATCACAGCATTAGAACTCAACTCACAGGGGAATTGCTTATACCTATAGTTTCCTATATGTTCTCTTAGGAGCAAAAAGCTTATGTGGAAAAAAGACACAAGAGCAGCATTTTGGAACTAAAAAGGGCTGCACTATCATAAAATGATGTGAAGACTCTGATAGAAGATCAGTTTCAAGCCTCAGCATTATAAATGCTGCTGATTTCACCCTCATAAGTGAATGCATACCAGCACAAATATTTTTTCACATACACAAGTGATGAACACAGTTGAAAGGTAGATTTCCTCTGATCTAGAAAATGGACTGTATACTAGCTTTACCATTTGAAGACAAATGTGTACTGGTATCCATTTAGTGACTTTGTCCCTGTTAGACAGCAATGCTGTGTGGTATTCCTTAAATAACAATACATTATTGTTTAATTATAATTTTTAAAGTTATATGGACTTTCCAGCTTATTTTTGAGTTTTTAGAAACTGTTTTGAGAACTGTCATAACCTTTTTTTTTTTTAATCAGCTTTTGTAAATGAGATCTCAAAATGTTAAGTACATAAAATCCAGATCTCTAAATAATGTTTAGTTTCTAGGACTTCTAGGACTACAGTATAATTTCTAAACAGTGTATAGAGAAAACACTGTAAACAAAAATAACATAAAATTAGCTGGCAGACACATCACAAATCCTAGAAATGTTCTTATTTTGAGGGATAGTCCCAATTATCACTGAAGGAATTTTGTCTCATATTCATCTCCCAACATGGGCACCTTGTGCTTCAGATATGTAAAAATACCTAGAATAAAATACTCTCCCTCTCAGTACTTTCCCTCAGTCTCATTATTCAACTGATATCGAAAACACACATGGGATTACAAATTAATCCCTTCTTAGTTAAAAAAAAGGAGGCAGAAAATTAGGTTTACCCTGAATCCTAGAGAGCTGCATCAGGCAGAGGTAGATATTAGTAAGTCTACACAACAAAACAGGTAGCAAGCAAAGTTTGACTCCTGCAGTCAAAAGTAATTTATTAGACTGGACTGAAAGCTGCACAGATTCACCCAGTTCCTCAGAAAGAAACCACATGGGGCTTGTCTGGAAGCATAAGTGGGCCACTTCCTCTCAGCACCTTCTTCATATGTGAAAAGAGTTGCTACTTCAATGGATTGCAAAATCCTAAGTGTAATTATTGAAATATATATTTTTACAGACAATTAAAAAAAAAAAAATCAAAGTTCTTTAAGATGGGACTGAGAGGATATATGCTGGAACAAATCTAAACATTTGGAGGCATATATGTAAGACAAGATCTTTCATGACAAAATTATGACAAGACCAAGCATAACTCATTGTTTCATGACCAAGCATCATTCATGTTTCCATATTTATTTTTGCAAAAAATAGCACTATACAGATACAATGCTGTTGGAGAAAGCATTTAACGTAATGCAGAAGATTTATTCTAGGGGATATATTATTAGGGAAAGATTTTTAAATCCCTTATTTGCCTACTGTGACATTCATTCAAGTAAACATCACACATACTTTCAAAATCTAGTATGGCTTTCCTCTTGTAAGAGCACCATGTCCCTCATGCAAGGTAATACTTATTTTCTTCAGAGAATAAAGTTTCTCCAAATATAAAATACGAAAGAAATGCCCGAAGTCCCATACTTTCAATTATTTTTCTCTACTTCAGAAGACAGTGTTTCTGTGACTCCTCCCTGAACCATAGTCATTCATACTGATACCAGAAAAGCCAACTCATTGGCACAAAATATCTTTACATACAAGACGGATTCAAATTCTCTTAGAAATATAAAAACTGATTTTAAAGTTATGGCAGATGGAGCCTTGAGAAATAGTAGGATGCAAAAGAGTGACAGCAACTGGCTTAATTACAACCCTACTGTAAGGGTAACAAAGTCTTCTCCCAACTGTATTGTCAAGGTTTTGAGCATCTCATTAATTATTGCAGCAGTAGAAGGTTCAAAAAATAATAAAAGTAGCAGACAAGGAAGGAAAAACTGAAGTGCCAATGATATTGTGTGTGTTATTAACATCTCTCTGAAGACAAGAAGCCAGCTGCAGTCACATGGCTGAGAAGACACAGGTGCAGGGGAAATCTCACAAGAAACCATATGGAGAAGATGCCTGACCTAGCATCCCATCACACCACTACTTCAATGAATGGAGAACCAAGCTATACAGTACCATTTACAACAGTTTTAAAGTTTATTTATTTTAAAGTTTATTTATCCTTACATATTTTGCTTGCACTTGTACAATCAAGGAGCTGGACTCTTACTTTCTAGGAGACAGCGGTGGCAGGGAGGTGATTTGTTTAAAATTTTCAGATAAAAGAATGATAAAGTTAGCTTTAACAAGCATGAGGATTGCTGGTTTTTTTCCACATAAAATCATTTGAAGTGCAGGAAAAGTCTTTAGATACCTTTAATAAGTTTGTTGAACTCATTAGTCCTATAAAGGGACTGCAGGAAAACCGTTTCATATGGAAATGAAAGTGGAGTCATTAAAGCCTGGAAGCAACAGTCTCCAGGGCATGAAAGAGTCTGTAATCAGTAACAGTATTGGTCTTGGAGCAAGAGGCAAGCACTGAAAAGAAACCTGTATCACTCTTCAGTGCTTCCAGAGGTTTACAATAAGCATGTGGTACAGTACCAGTATAACAAAAGAAATCTTCAAGTACCTTACCCTAAACACACAGGTAAAAATTTTTTTTGCCTTCTAAGATATTAATCAACTGCTTATTGTAGCAAGATCTCATCCTGTAGGATTCCTGCACCAGTTCAGTGGAATTTTTGCATGACAGAATACTACATGCTGAGCAAAGTGAAACTTGTATTAAAAAGGTAAGAGCTATAGTGTACAGATATACACAAAAACTGGAGACCTCTATTTAGTGTTACTCAGATTCTTTCATTATTATTTAGTTAGTTCAAGAGGAAAACACAACAGTTTGGGGTGAAAGGGGCAGTATGTAAGCTCCACATTATATGTGTCCTGGACATCCTCAGGCTTGGCATTTCACTGTGGAGTGAATGGTGGAACACACACAGCTTCCCTGACACAACCACACTGGGACAGTTGCCAGCCAAGACAGGTGGTGAATGGTGCCCCAGCCCTAAATTCCAGGTAGAGCCCCACACCTCCACACCATGTATTTTCATGCTGTTCTGCAATTGTCTGGTTGCCATTTTTTAAAACCATACCCATGCAAACTCAAAATATACTGACCATTCTCTTTTAGGACCAGGAAATGTTTGTAAGTACAAAAAAATACACAGTGATAAATATATAAAATTCTTGTTCTGCTAAATAAGTTCATATAAAGTGTCATCTGTGCATACATACACAAAAACAAAGGTAAAAATTAAATTTCTAAAACTGTAGGTATAGAGTGTATGAGATATCCTTTAATAAGTGTGTTGCATTAATAAAAGCATAAATTCAAGTATCAAACCATCATGGCCACCTCCACACACACTTTCCAATGTCATTTAAGAGCCCCTAAAAATGTCCAGGGAAGGTGGGTATGCAGAAATTCAAACACCGGGGTTGGAGAAGAGCAAATAAGTGAAAACGTATCTGAGGGTTATAGGGCCCATCCTAGGGAACCCACACAGGGCCCCCTGCCATATGTGCAAGGGGGAGGACAGTCCTGGGAGCTGGGCAGAGACCTCATCCTGTGGTCCTTGCCACAAAGAATGACCCTGCAGTACAATCACTGCACACAAGGGGAAACAGGAACAAAAAACACAGTTTCAGAAGAACATGTGCATGAACTGGTCAAGGAAAATTGTAGAGGATTTTAAAAACCTACAGCTGCATACAGGCTCAGAAAGGGTGGTGGGTTGTGCTATACATGTTTTCAAACTAGTTCTTAGACTGATGACTTCTTCCACATATTGTGAAGTCAAAAGCAATGAACAATAGTATTTTCTGATGATAATTGTGTTCCTGGAACACCACATATAGAAGCCAGCATAGCACTCAATCAACTTATTTCTTCCAGTTTTCATGATGCACTATGCAATAAAATATGAAAACTCAGTAACTCATGCAGATATATTTTTGAGCAGTTTAGGTTACATGCATATGGTTTAGTGATGGGAAATGGAATAATTCTTAGAATAAATACCACCTTTTCCTAGAAGTAAATACTCAACATACATGAAAAGCATCTGAGAGCTTCACTTTGCCAGTCGTTAAAGACAATGAGAACAACACCACGTAATGTACCAGCATATAAACCTAGAGTAATTCATCTGGCCTCAGTGCTTTTTTACTGCAACTCTTCCCATGATCCTTGACTACAAATCCAGCCTAAAAGCACTCACTTTTAATTTTTTTTTTTTTTTGTGACAAATAAATGAGACTTTGAACAGCACTAAAACCCAAATAGTACTATATTCCTAAATACTTTAACCTTGGTCTCATATGTTGGCAGGCTAATTGAAAACAAATTTCTTCCCCTGCTTGTCATAAACCAAATTGCTCACCTCATTATCTTTACTTCTGCTACTTAGTATCATATTTGACTTCAAAAGAGACAGTGAGTCCATGGGCTGTTTCTGACCATCTGCTACTAGACTGCATTAAAAGCAAGTGTTCACTAGTTTTGGTCTCCTGCCCAAAATCTCTCTTAAAAAAATCACAGAACACACAGAAGCTCTTAGATTGAGTAAATTTGCAAAGCTAACATGAATGTTCATTCGTGCTCCCGAATGAACCTTTATATAAACAATTTATGCTTGCTCAATACAAAATTAATTTGTGAAGGAATAGGAAGGTTTAGGATTAGGGAGAGGAAGGAAGATGAAAGCTTGGGATAGGGAATGTAAGAGAAAAACAGCTGCCTTTACAGAAGCACCTTCCTTCTCCCTCTTGTTGCTGCTGCCCTTCTACGCTTTAAGGAGGATGGGCCTGCTGATTTGCCTCAGTTGTCTCTTCAGGTTTATATCATTCCCTGTACTGAATCTCTTGGCATGGGACAATATGACTGAAGTACTTTTGGAGACCTCCCCAGCCACTACACCAGTGCCTGCTCCGTTAAGCAGTGGATGTCACACCCACAAGAAAGGCTAACATTTTCACAACAAGAATCAGAAGCAAATAAAGTCTTATTAAGCTTCTCCTCCCTCAAGGTTACTATCTCAGGCTAATGACAATATATGAGATAAGTACTGTCAACCCCTGCTGGACACATTAAATTCCAGTTAAATACAGATGAGATGAGTATTGGAAAAATCATAGTTATAAAGGGTACATCCCTCTATCTGGCATCCACTGCAAGGCCAGAGCAACAGCAGGTGCTTCTGTTAAAAGATGTACAGCAGGAGGCAAGGTTTAGGTGAAGGTCACATTTCTCACAGTATCCTTTCAGAGGGAGAAAAATACAGATTGGATGACTTTAAGAGCCAAGAAACAACAACAACAAAAAACCAAAATAAAACAAAAAAAGCTCCACAAAACAAAAAACTATGAGATACAGAAAACAGTTGAATAAGAAGAATGCTTTCTAGAGAGGGACAAGAGAAATTATATTAAATAGTCTTTATATTCAACTGTTATAATTTCTGCAAGTACAACCAGGCATAACCCACAGTTGCCACAACTGTGATGGATTCTTCAGAGTGTACTGCTGAGGGAGTGGATGGAGTCTCTTACCTTGCAAAGGAAGCAAGAAAAATATTGGACAAGTAAGCTTCCTGAACACACTTAATACTGGTGAGATAAGTAAGCCTGAACACAGGAGTGATGAAGTGTCTGTACTACTATCTGTCTGTAAAAGGAAAACATGTTCTTGGGCAGAATTGGTGATTGAAGTGCTCAGACTGGCAGCAGAGTCTTAGAGAAAAACATGCAACAAAAAAATTTTATGTACTCACCTTAGTTGAAGGTTTCCTTTTGTTCCAGGGCATAAATTGCCACTAACGTGTCCAAACTCTCTGGTGCACACACGTTAGAAAAGTGTTCTGAGAAACATGAAGACAGTATGCATGGAAAAACTTACAGGGAAGATATATCATCACCAACACAAATACAGTTAATTCCTTTCTATAAGGCCACTGTACATTTTTAGCACAGAAACTGAAATATGTTCAGAAAATCCAAATATCGTCTATATAGCCATTTTAAGATAATTTTACTTGATACCTGTACTTGGATTTTTAGATGCATTCTGCTCTTCCATTTTTCTTTTTGGGAAAAGTGAGGGAGAAAGATATATTGGAGCACCAGTATTTTGTTCTCCTTTCCCCTCACTCCATACCCACTGTGCTCCTCATTCAACAATACACAAAAGCAGATGGTCCATTTCTGCCAAATAATATATTACTACTAAGTCCATTCATCAACCACATGATGCTCAAGACAACAACTCTCTGTTATTAACTAACCAGCTTCTATCAAATGATTTTACTAGAATTGCTAAATTCAATCTGATTTTCTTTCACATGAAAGACAATGTCAGCAGCTAACAACAACATGCCTTCTGGTGAAACTGCTCTTGAGGAGAGAGGACCATCCACCTCTAGAGCAACAGTGCCACTCATGCACTACAAGGCAACAGCTCAGTTAAAAAAATGCTCAGAAGAGACAAATCCTCACATGCAGTAATTAATCTGCAGCTGGTAACATATTTAGAGTATTAAAATCACTGACTTCCATAGAAAAACTCTGACTAGGGCACAAGAATCCCCCAAATAGTTTAAACATACTAACTAAATTCTCCACTGCTACTGAGGTTTCTGTAAAGATTTCCTTCCTATCCCACTCATAATCCTAGAAAGTCATAGACAGGTAAGACTTGTGACATGACCAAGACTATAGATACAGCTTCTCTGTTGTAATTTATAACCCCACATAGAATTATATAAAATTATATAGAACTTTAAACCTGCCTGAACTCTTCAGACACCTCAATTTGAAATGGAAAAAGAGGGAAAGTAACTTCATTAGTGTGCCAGTTTACAGGTATGTAATTTTATTTCAAATCACTGGATAGAGCTGCAGCAGAAGACATGTGGAAGCTGTAGAGACTGGCACTGATCTGGTCTTTGGAGCACATCTGTACACTTAAGGCACAATATAAAAAAAGCCAAGAGCATGCATCAAACTAGGAAATAAACAGCAATAATTCATCACAAAATGGCATCTCATATTCCTCTTCTCCCTACTATTCCCCCCCATCCCCCACAAAGAACTACACTCACAAAAAAGGGAGTTAACAGCATTTCACACCATTAAACAAAGTTTGATCCAGCTTATGGGCCTCTACTTTTTCATACTGAGGATAAGAAAAACCAAATCCTTTTGCTAACTGAAAAAGTTCCAGGGACATTTATGGACCTGTAGGTAAAACCCAGCATCTTGAACTGCATCCAGAAAACTCTCAGGCTCCACAGGTATCAAAGTAATTTTTCATCAGCTTGAGGCTGATTTAAAAGGTTTAGTCCAGAGCACAGCATGTGCATTGCATTAATCAAATCTGGACATGAGAGTCAGGCATTTGAGTTTAGGCTTGTGAGCAGAAGGAATCCTTTCCTAGTCCTTATTTCAGAGGAAGAAAGACAGGTTGCAGTGGCCACTGGAGGGCCAACCAGGACCTTGGGATAATTAGGTAGAACCATGCTTTCTCATATGACCCTTACTAAAAGAAACCTGGGCGGTAGCTATCTCTCAACACGTTCATTAAGAAGTGAATATAAAAGGAATACTTTCCTTTTATTTTCAGGAAACAAAATGGTACTGGACTGAAATCAGACTTTTAAGTGGAAACCTTAGGTGTTTTGGAAGATTACTCAATTTATGTTACAAAAGAATCAAGAATAACTTTATCTTAGGCAAATTCCCAACAAAAGACAGTTGATTCCACTGCTTGTACAAACAGCATCAGTTTGGACATTTATGAAGCCTGCTACAGCTCAGGGCAATCCCCTGATGGCCGTGGAGACAGTGAGCGCTGTTAGAAGTGGTGGTACTTCCATTATATTCTGTGAGTGGTCCCATCACAGCTAAAGTGGAGAGAGAATCAAGAAAACTGGTACAGACATGAGCCTGGGCTGGCACCAGGCTTTGATGATGAGAACCAAGAATTAGGAAGCAAACAGTTGGTGTATCTGCTTACAACGTCCTTAAGTATTAAAGCACAAGCTTAATGCAACTGAAAAGTTGGTATCTCTTCTTGTAGCTATTTTGGCTACAGATGTTACCAGCCTCACTTCTAATTTTTTTTTTTTTTTAAGCCTGAAATAATCTTTACCTTGGTTACATCCCACTTTAGCTAGTTTCATTCCGCCAATAGGTCTTGGCAACTATACTAGATTGCATTGCTGCAAGGATGGACTAACTGTGGTAACAAATGGTTTGTTGTATTCTTTATGATAATTTAGCTAGGAATAAGTTTTCCAATTTTTTCGGTGTAATAGAACTGTTCTTGCAAGTTTAAGCTGCTTTTATCAACATCATCTTATAAGAATTAATTTCTAGGGTTGCCACCCAAAAGTAACCTTTTTCTCCCCCTGAAAGGATACTGTGGGAACTGTGACCTTCATCCGAACTAGATTCTGGAATTATGGGGTAAACCTAGGAGCTAGGCAAAGCCTGTTTTTCATTTAAAAAGCCTATATCTTAGTGCCATCTCTCTTATGTATACAGTACCTTGTGTTACCCATTACTGTTAATATATTTCCCTGCATTCTAAGTATTCTTTTAGATTTGCTCTCTTTTGTAAAAGCGTATCAATAGTACATTTTTGTACTTGCTGCTCTTTTCCACCCCTTACCACTATTGTATTTTTAGGACAAATGTCCTCAACTTGTCCAATGTACTGAGACAGAGGTGTTAGCCATGAACTAGTCAGTTGAAGGAAAATTCTGAAGCAAAAAATTGGGGCATTAAAAGATTTTGATTTTGTAGCAATGGACATGGATGGATGGATAGATGGCATAATAATTTTGCTTCCAAGACCTTTCTTACACATTCACTTTATCCACATACCTTATCCACATCTTAAAAATCCACTTGAAATTCTCCTGATATACTGATTCACACATATATATACAACTTATCATTTGCAAAAGCAATATCAGATTCCAGTTTTGAGTCATCTTTCTCTTCAAATAAACTTTTTGGGGTTTTTCTGAGTTTTTTTATAAGTCATTCATACAGAGAAAATGAGCAGTAACACACAGAACAGCTCTTCCCTTACCATTTTTATAATTACACAACAAGCTTTGTTACCCTTTCTGATCAGAAAAAAACCAAAATAAAACAAAACAAAAAATAAAAGGGCTTAGACAATTATTTCATATAAGAGTGCAAAAGTGTAATGAAGTTGAATCTATGTGGTACAACCCTCTTTAGTGACACAAACAGAGTTTTGCTTTCTGAGATCAGAAAAGTACTGAAATAGTGTCCCTACTGCAGTTTCACACATCCTTTAGCCAGTCTAAATGAAAAGTCCTTTCTCTAATCTTCCAGGCATCTGCAATACTGCTATTCAGAGGTTTATTTCTCCCATTTCAATGATCCACAGACATCCATCTGCATTTTGGAAATGGATACTATTTCAAGCTTATTGTTTCCTTTAAAGAAGGACTCAAGTTACCTCAAATGAAAAATTCTCATGTATCTGATAGAAATTCACTGGGATATAAAGCTTTAAAATGCTAGAAGAAAATAAGTGCAGCACAAATTTGGGATGGCCTTGCGGGATACCATAAATCAGACTGAGTCTCATATCTGGTCACCTTTTACTTGGTCGCAGTTCTACGCTCCCAACCTGGAAGTCCTAAAAAGCACAGCATATGCCTAACTTTCCCCAATATGTCTGAACTGTAGAGTGAAAAAGGCAAGCTTTCAGAAAGCCTTTCCACTTGCTTGAACTCTGTAACAGTGAGATAAGATATATCATAATACTAAACCAGGCCCAAGCATCTTTACAGAATAGCTTTTACAACTATCATTTAAATATTAAGTCCATTTTTCTTGAGAAAATGCTGTCTCCAAACAGCCTGGCATACTGCTGTTCACACTCCTTACATAATTTCAAGATAAGGCCACCTGGAGCAGAGTAGTTTGCAGTAAGTGCTGATGAAGTATGGCTCCAGGTTACAAGCATAATTTGCAGCAGATCCTGCATAACTCTCCTGTAGCACAGACTGTGTAAATTACTTGTTAAATTAACTCCTCTCATATTTCTTGAACTAACTGGAGCACTTCAGAAAACTGTGGCCAGAAGAGGTGAACTCAGAACATAAGACCAGCCACCAGCCCTCCCAGTGCTTTTTTTGGGTTCTCATAAAACATTCAAGGCTCAGATAGACAGCCCATGTTTTACACAGCAGAGCAGAACTAAACCCAGTGTTGTTCTAAACCACCTTCCATGCTCCCCATGATGTTGCCTGAAGCCTGGACCAACGCTGCCAAAGCTGGGTATCAAATGAGCCTAATTACTGTTACATTTATGCAGCAGTTCTGGGTCCCTAGGAATGTCCCTTACATGAGCACACAACCTACATGTGATTGGACTGCTTCACAACTTCCTCAGAATTCACACTGGAGTGCTTCCTCAGAAAAGAAAATTCTTGGATGCAAGACTGTAAAGAGTATGGATTCAAGGAGAAACCAAATATTCCCTTCCCCTTGGCACACACTGCAGTGCTAAAGTCAGCACAGTCAACTGATTAGATAGGTAAGTGGAAGCGAAGCGTCTCCTTGAATTAAAATGTCATCCTTCCACACTTTTCAAATATTATTTTCCAAGGAATCATTGTAAAGAAAGACTGGCAGTTTTTCCTTATTGAGGTCCTTGAAGATAGCAGAAAGAGCAATATTTTTTGGTCCATAGGGAGCTTAAACACCAATCTGCTTTCTGTATATACAGTCTCACAGATTGAAGTGCCAAACAGATGAAAGTAAATTTCTGATAAGGCCCTGTTCCTCAATCCCTCTTGGAATTTCTGAACTGCCCAGCTGTGCACCTCATGGAAAGATGCAGAATACAGATTTGACTTTAAAGGCTGACTTTGCTGGAAGCCAAAGTCACAGATCTTCAGTCTTTTGTTGTTTAATTTTTTCTTAATATTCCTGAGTGGCCTCTGAAGAGTAATTTCAAAGACACAGAATTTATGCTTTCACGTACTAAACAAATATGGAAGAGGGAGTATTAAATGTCAGCTTTGCTGTTTTCAATTGCACGTACTGCAAAGAAACATTAGACCAGAATGCAGCATCCGTATAGAGCAGTGTGTTACTGCAAAGGGCATTTGAAGCAGTTGACATTACTCAGCAGCTGACAGCAGGAGACTTGTATCACATGTGAACAGGCTTTAAATGTTCAAAAGTAAAGTGTTTCCACTGGACAGATATTGTTTAAGAGTTTAAAACAACAATAAAAAGCTGTGCTAATATTTCATGTGCCATGAAGTTGGATTAATGCAGGGTACTCACTGTATTTGCCATTATGCATAACCCAACATACACTTCTTGGACCAAACTACTTCTGCTGGGCTCACTGCTGCTGAAATAATTTACAGCTACAGAAATAAAAGGTGTAAATGCGGTTTTGACAGAGTAATACAACACTAAGCTTTCTGTGACAGGAACTGGAGATGTTGAATATGTCTTAACATATTGAAAGGGATTCTGATCACTGGATCTGCAATGGTGCTCACTTATTATTAAATGACAATCATGAAAGCTTTATATCTCCTTGAGTTTTATTCATTATGAAGTATAGCTTCATTTGGTTCAGGGTTTCTTGGGCAATGGTTTTTACTTTATATACTTACCTTGAACCAAAACTGGCATTAACTTCATTAATTTTCTGGAAACAAAACCAAAACTTTTATTTGTCTGCACTTTTACCTACTTCATTTATGGAGAATGAAATATTTGCTCCTTCAGTCAAGAGACCAAAATATGTAAGTGGGTTTTATTATTTCAGATGTCTTGAGACACATTACATCAGATATAATAAGACCATCACATACCCTATTTCACTCTGTTACTAGAAATCAATCATTTAATAAATTCTATAGATTACAGCAACTTTTTTTCAGCATATTAGCAAAATATGAAGTACAAGGACTTCAAGTATATCAGAAGCACAATTCCTCCAGTACATGATGAACTTGTCCTAATGATCTCTACTGCTCTGTACCCACTATTTTGACTATCAGAGCTCCAGTTTTCTGTCAGCACAGATTTCTGCTGCCAGGAATAAAAATAATTCTGGGAGGGAAGAGGATTAAAATGGGTAACCCTCTTGCCAGACAGCAGAACATGCATGAACAAACATACAGTGGCCACAGTCCTTAATTCCTAGGCTGAGTCCAGGAACATTCCTCTGCAGCTCTTGGCAAAGGGCATCACAAAGTGACCTCTCCTCAGGCACCGTGAAGAGGATTTGTAATAGAGAAGTTCTACCCCCTCTCCTACATCTGCCAAGTGCTTTTTTGGCACACTCAAAAATGAAATTGCCAAACCAAGTTCAAATCAGAACACTTCATCCTGAAAGTATTCCTCATTAATAATACTTAAAAAAGGTGGGCCTGCTTCTCCGATCACTTATGCATGTGACTAGTCTTAAAAGTCCAAAAAGAAGGAGGAGGTAGTAATCAAGGGTTTCCATTGGTTGGAACCAAGCTGATAAACCAGCTTGGTTTACCAGCTGACTAATAGTATAGGGATAAGTCTTGGCTGAGTGTTGGACCCCACAGATATTCTCTCTCCAAAACAATATTAAATGATCTTCTCCCAACCAACCTCACATTGAAAGGTTCATGGTGCAACATGCCTTCCCAGGGCTTTTTGTTTGATTTTGTGGTTTTACTTCTTTTAAGTCAGATTATATTACACACTCTTCTTCTCCTGTCTTCATTTGTAGTTAGAGATCCTTACTCTGAGGAGTAGAATTTTTCTGAAAACAAGACTCTTATTGCAATTTTCCCCTGCAGGCAGTAAGAACATTTTACATCAAGTTAGTCAAGTCTGCAGCTATACCAATTTTTTATAAAATTGTGATCTTTTTCCCCTTCCAAAGCAGAAATCCATTTTTTAAATGATGTGTAGTTCCATGTTTTGGATCAGCTGTGATTCTGTCCACTAATCTGTGATCATGCTGCATTCATACACTGTATATTTTGTATATTGCTGTAAAAACAAAGGTGTTATGTTAGACTACTAGGATTTCCAGTTCATGCTTCATTTAGATGAAGATCTATTTATGGATCTCACTGCAACTTAGCAGATAGGATACTGTCCAGACAACTTGTTCAGATGTAGTTCCTTCCCATCTCTTGGTCCAAAGGTACTTCCACTGTACTCTTACCCCTACTAACTCAATGACAGACTAAATAGCATTTAAAATCTTATTTTTTAAATGGTCCTGCAGTCCTACAAAGGACTCTTTGTTAGATGTGCGTAGTTATAAATAGATGCCAGAGAAGTGTATACCTAGGAAAGGAACAGTCTGTACAAAAGATTGAACTGTGTGGACATCTGTCCAAGTGATTAATGCTTTAGGTTTGTTTTTCAAATAGAATAGCATTAGAAACAGAAAAAAGTGTCCAATGCTGTTAATATTTGATACATAAAAAGTATATAAACTCTTTTTAATGAACATGTTGAAGACTAAGAAGCTATGCTTACTACTCAAGCTCTTTACACACATGCACTATGCAGCCTCTGTCTGGAAGATACACGTGCTTTGTTTGCCATGGGCCAGTTAACCTTCACACCTAATTCTTCAAACAGGCACCATAATACAACAATGGACCCAGGAACAGATCATGTCATTTGGTCTCTTGCTTTTTGACCTTGTAGATGCCCTGAAGCAATAGAGGTGTTTGTGTAGGGCTGCTCTGCAAGGTTTCAGTGTAGAGAATTGATTGCACATCTATACTGCTCCAGAACAGCGGTTTGCTCTGCTGAGCTCCAGCAGTGCTCCCCAAGTTACCACAGAGCATCACCCAGATGTTGTCACCTATCTGTGTAAGCAAGGAATACACCCATTTACTTTCCCAACCCCTTGAAGCTTGGATTTGAAGACGAACTATTCGTAGATGCTGCTGAATCCCAGTGGTGGCCACCACCAAGGAAACCATGGACTTTTCAAACAAGTCAGAATTCCAGTCTGAGACAGACTTCACAAGCCATTACTGATCCCCTCAAGACCTATCAGAAGAAAGGGGATTAGTCTTCCTCGTCACAACGCTTCATTTTCTATAGAGAGTCTGCACAAGCAACACAGGCAAAACAAATCTCCGCTTGAGGCACATCTTCCACACGGACCTGCCATGCCCATGCTAATGCCTCAGAGACAGGCTACAGAATATTGTTTCTTCTTTCAGCTTCTAGAGGTTTACACCACCATCTTGCCCTTAATAATCAGTCCATCACTTCTGCAGTATAATTTCTTAGGAAAAATGGCACTTTTTTCCCCTCTTAGTGGCTAGTGTAACAGGTACATGTTTTTCTCAACATTGTCTCAGTTATGCTTAACAAAACACATTATATTTATCTTGGTTTATGCTTTACAAACTGTATTTCTGCAACCAGAATTCCCAGTGCTTAAGAGCAGTGCATGACCTCATCTTCCAGGGAGCACAGGAACAAGGCCTTAATAGATCGTGGTATTTTGGAAAGACCCAAGAAAATGCTGAGAGATGAGTGCCACACAGCTCTCAATTACCCAAATAAATTTGGGTGCTTCTGCACAGAACTATTTGTGACTAAGCTGAGTGGCTACGTTTACTGCTCAGTGCTATGCATGTCCCACAGTCCCTTAAAAGTTGTGTTTTCTAAAGAAAGAAAAGTGTATTATAGAAAAAAAACACCAGCAAAAAACATGGATTCAAGGGACTGTGTAATAAGCAATAACAAGGTTCTGTGTAAGTCATTCTGAAAGCATTTAAGGCAGCACAACATCTATAACTGTCAAGCTATTGAACAGAAACTTCTTAGGCTGTAGCAAAAAAAGACTGTTTTCTCAACACTTTATGCTATGTTCCATTATCTTTACTCCCCACCCTCCCCATCTTCCCTTCCACATCTTTGGTAATCAGTTTCTAGCTCATTTTCCAGCCTGAAGTGCTAACCTCACAAATGAAAAAGAAAAGGACATTTAGATGACTTACATTCCCAGTTTTATTTTTGGCTTTCTTGACCTTCTGGCAAGTTGTTTTACCATGAAAATTTCATTAAAGTCTCTATTATATTCAGAATGGAAGACGTCAAGGAGGATAGAAACTATTTTAAGGGCATTAATAACTATAGAGAAGGGAATGCATTAATGCTATATCAAAACAGCAAAGGCAATAATAGCTTTCTGCATTATGGAGCATCTTTTCTCCCTTACTTAAGGGAGAGTGCTCTCTTAGATTATTAATCATTTCTTCATATGTAAAATTAATCTACAATGATTCCACTGAGCCAAGGAGGTACAATGTTATGAAAATAAGATCTTGGCATAAAATCCTTGAAACCATAGCATATAGAGAAATGAGTACTTATCACATGATCCGATCAACTGTAAAAAGAAAATAGCTGAAATTTGTGCTTTTACTCCTGTTTCTACTTCTGCAGAGACTACTTCTCTTTTCAGAATTAAAAAAGGGAACATTTCTGACCGACCTGTCACAGTTATATACATTTTTTCCATATGTCTTATCTCAAGACTTCCCACAGGCATGCAGCAATTTCCAATTGCCTTTCACATTAAACAGGTATGAAACTGCAAATTCTCCATGAGACTCCTTGAAGTCTTACTTTTCCTTTCCAAATCAAAACATTGTCTGAGACACTTTTCTATCTTGCTCTTATGGGGAAGGTCTGTAGGGAGTAAGTGCAGACAGAAACATGAAATTCCAAGACCACAGTAGCAAAGACACTGTCCTGTACATGTTACACGTAAAAGAAAACACTTGCAGCACCACATAGGGCACTACAATACTACCAAATCAAGGTTGCACAAAAAGTGATCTCTGTGCCCACTTTCAGGGAGCAAACAGAAGCCATGCCTACTCTAGTGAGCAAAATGGCACTGATCCTGCTCTGCACCTGAGGAAAAGTCTCCCAGTGCAGCTTGCATCCACGCAGTCAAACTGTGCTCCCTTTTCAGTAGGACAGCTTTGTCCACAGGGCGTAGTTTATTAATCTAGACACAGCCCTAAAGGCCAGAACATCAGTGGAGCACATATATACAGGGCATATGTCAGTAAAAGTGACATTTGCAAGGTCAGGGTTGCAGAACACAGGGACACTCCACTTCAAACAAAGTGGAATTTGTAAGTGGAAAACAATAATGAGAATGACATACAAAATAGCTCTCAATCTTTTGGCTGTTCTAATGGAATCCGGCAAAAATTGCTGAGATAAGATGCTCAATATTTTATTATAAAGGCTGCACTTCAACCTTTTAAACAGTAATATACTATTTTAAAGTGTATTTTAAAAAATCTAAGAAAAGCTGAAGACGAAAAAGACCCAGACTGAGTTCAGGGGTTTTGATTAAGAGAAGAAAATGAGCCACTACAAATCCCTCCAAAAAACCCCTCAAATAAATCAACCCCAAAACCTACCCCCCTCAAAAAAAGAGAGAGAGAGAGAGAGAGAGAGAGAGAGAGAAAAAAAGAGAGAAAAGGCTAGAGAAAAGGGTTATTCAAAAGGGTTATTCTAGGTAGTTGATAGAACTGGCACTCAGATAATGCAACAGTGATCAAAGGTCATATAAATGGGACAGTTGCAATGTACATATGACAAAGATTTCATTTTGATCATGAGTTCATACATCAAGTGGCAAGTTTAAAAAGTCATTGTGTACAGCACATGAACTGTTTATATAAAGTGACGCTGTTATGGGAGCAGCAAAGCAGACATAATGTTCCATTAATGGGCAGAGAAGGTTATCCATGCATTTGCACCCAGAAGTCAAGGTCACAAATTTTCCAGAAATAAAAAGGACATCAGCTCTTTACAGGGGAGGAAGGAGATGGGGGAAGGATGTAAAATTCCCTGCCATTTTGTTTCTTTTTAATGTCTATTACCAACCACAGGATACATAGTGCTATTTTCACATGTGAAAGCTGTTTATTACACTAAAACTGAAGTTAGTGTACTAAACCATGTTTCACTGGCTGAACTTGATATCTGTAGACCCTGGGCTCAACACTACCACTTTGTTCCTTGAATTATTGATCATGGACACAAGGCCAACCAGGCAGCATGTAGACTGAGAAGGACACATGGTATAGCAGGCCAATTGGCATGACTAGTACAAGCAGAAACAGTTACTGGATCAATGAATTTAAGTTGTCCACATTTTATTTTAAAATTTTGAAGGGAGGTCAACACTGAAAGCTTAATAAATTACTGCAGTCTAGAGAACAATATGATTATTTCAGAGATAAATATTTCACAGCAAACAAGGGGTGAGGGGGAGAGAAATCTTTCCCAAGATTTTGTGGAAAAGGGAACAAAGGAAAGTTTAAATTACTGACAAAACTAGAGATAAAGGTTGATGAACAAATGAGTTAATGAAAAATAAATTAATTCTCATAAGTAATAGTCCTCCAACTCAGTCAGGAGAACAAGCAAGGAAAAAGCTTAAGAGGCAATTTCACTGTGGAAGAGATTGTGTCTTTGGACCAGTCGCTAATTAAAAATCAAGACCACCCAAAATATTCTAAATTCATAAGACTGCTTTTGGGAAAAGAAAGCAAAAGAAAAGCATCCAAAGTAAGTGAGCATGAATTTTCCAAACAAAAAAGTCTTTGTGCGGTTAATATCACTTCCTCAGTTACCTCTACCCAGGAAAAAGCTGTTGACCATATAGAGATCAATTCCTGAAGACCCAGCTGACTGACTCCCCTGCACAAAAACCACCAACACAAAAACCAAACAACACACATCTGTAACAACATAACCCCAGGTAATACTAATTGGAGGATTTAATTGAAAGCATGTTAAGAAAAACAAAAATATTTAAAAATTAGACTTCAAACTTCTGTGGCACTAGAAACAATGTAGCGGTACTAAAATGTTTTCAGTTTTAAAAAACTCTTACTTCATCACTTCCCTCTGTCTGTGAGCTCAGCCAGATAGGCAAAACAGAGTTAGAGTAGAACAATTTGTCTACCCCCATTTTTAAGAGGTTTGTTTGTTTGTTTGTTTTCCCAGAAAGCAAGTAGTCCCTCTGGGGAATTTCCACAGAGTAAAATTTCCCAAAAACACGTTTTGGCCAGAAGTTCCAAAACTACATAAGTAGAAATAAGCAACTTTGTCACAGAACATAATTACATGTGTTTGGACCATCAGGACTCAAATTATAAAAAACTAAATTGAAACTAGGCTGATCCAGTGTGGAAGCCATATACAGGGCACATCCAGAAGCCAGGATGTTTTTTAGTTTTATAAACACGTGTGTAATATCTAGAAGCATTCAAACTTTGAGGCATAAATGTTTCAAAAATGGATACAGTGAATGTTTGAGATGTGAAAATATGAAACCATTAGTATTTCCTGGCATTCTGTCGATAGCAAAGCACTTAGCCTAGAGGGAAAGGAATACCAGCTTATTTTGGAAGGTTTCCCTGAAAAGCTTGAGAACACTCTTGTTGGCAACCAAGCCCTGGAGCATGTCTGAAGAGCTAGAGCATTTTAAAATTGGTTAGAAAGTACCAGAGCAGTTATTTTATCTGGATAACCTTTGTTACGTGGCCAGGGCTGTATCTAGGTTCAGAGTATTCCCTCGAGCGTGCTCTGACCCAGCACCTGTTGACTCCAGGAGAGCCTCCAAGAATCCCATGGTATCATGGGCAGTAGCAAAGCCAATAGAAATAAGCAAGCCATAAGCTGCCACACTAGTTAGGAAAAGACTGAGAGGAAAGTATTTTAATGACCAATATAGTGCTATGCAGCATATATATTACAATTAATGTTCTGGTATTTTAAAGGATCAAATTAGACAACCATGCAGATGAAGTACCATATTTTGTGTCATGCAGGAGTATCACCTATTAAGGGATAACTACTTCTCTTTAGGAATCTATTCTGAAGCATCTAAATCCTTCTCCTGAGATTGTTTTAAGACAACACAGTAAGACGCAAACAAAATCCTGGTGTAGACCAGATGATTTAAAAAAAGATAAACTGCCTTTTCTCAGATTTGCAGAAACTACTCTTCAATGGCTAATAAATATGACCACAAGACTACAAACACCTGCTGAATTTTAGGTGTGTGTAACCATTCCTTCAGAGCAGTACTTTCCATAAAAGAAAAATTTTATCTTCTAGAGTCTCTTTCTGCCATCAAGTTCACTCAGAAGTCTGTCCTTAGCATATATTTTTCTCTAATTAGAAATATTATTTCAGTAAACTACTAGGCTAATTTCCCTACCTATTAACTTTTCAAAAGCAATGCATTTTATTTAAAACTTCCTTCTTAGGTCAGGTCAGCCCAAGTCATATGCCTGGGTCAAAACTTGGGAGCTTTCTGAGAGGTCAAAAAACCCCAACTCTCCTAGAATAAGAACTCAATATTTTAGGTCAAAGCACTTGATTTTACTGTAAGTTTAATTATCTATAAGACTTACTGTTAGATTTTTCCTAAACCTATTGGCATTCTTTTGACCTCTGCCTCACGTTTAAGATTCAAACTCTCAGAAGCAGGTTTTAAATTAGATGGTGGGGAAAAGTGAGACTTTCTGTATAAGAACCTGAGAACTCCTATTCATTGTCTGTATTGAGTATCTGACTCTGAAGGCAATACTGAAAGAAGATAAACCTCTGACTGATAAGGTTGCTAGTGGAATAGATCAGATAAATCACTTGACCTGAAATACTGCCCTGGACACTATCTCCAGTGCAGAAAGCTAAGAAAATTACTCATGACTGCAGATTGTTTAGTAGAAACTCAGAGAAGGAGACCCTGCATAAAGAGTGCTCCTGAATGAAAACAAAAGGAGAAATTCACAACCAAGTTTAATTTCCTCCTTTGGTATTACTCAAACATATTTACACATATGGGGGTAGTGGAAATTTTCACAATAAAAGAAAGGGAAAATTGGCCTTTGATGTCTAAATTTGTTTGCCTTATCTTGCAAGTAATATCATTATGCAGCTGGCTTATTAATCTGATAATATAAACTTAGAGAAAATATTATAAACTTATAAAAACATTGAGTCCACTGAAATGCTTCACTGAAGTGTTTATAGAATAGGACAATGGTATGAAATTGTTCTGAAAAAAATAATCAATTTAAAAATATTTTCACTTAGAAAGGGGGGGGGGGGGGGGGGGGGGGGGAGAGTTTTACCCATAGCACATTAAGCAGCACCAGGTCTGTGCTTCTTGCTTATTGTTACTTTTTGCTATGAACATCAAATCCTCCTTGCTCAAACCAGCAGTCCTTTCAAAGCTAGTGGAGTGACAGTGTTTTCCTACATCCAGCTTATGAGACATAGTCCTTGATTGCAAGAGGGCAGGGGAAGAGCAATGCTCATCACCAGATGCCACACTACAGTGACCATGACCAAAGGTGGCAAATCTCAGCAGCAGCTGCATTGGGCAAGGAGAGAACAGAGCAGAAAAGCAGAAGGTAACACCGAGTTGTGTCTCTGAGGCGATCTGGATGAAGTTGCTGAACAGCTACCAAGAGAGATTTTTGTTCCTATTTCATCACCTGGAGCATCTAGTCTTAAAGACTTCGCAGACTGGAAATCAAGTAAATGGAGAAATGACATTTGGCAGGGACTTAATGGCCAGGGGGGGCTTGAAGGAAAGAAACCAGCACCTGAGACTGCACTTAAGTTACTTCTATGCACTTCACACATACTCTGCAGCATTGTACTCATAGTTGACGTGGCTTTCCCAGGGGGGTGGTTTCGTGGTTTTTCTACTAAATTAATCATGTTATAAAGTAGGATAGTTACACAAACTTCTATTCATCTGGCTGTTTTTCTTTTTTTTACCAATGATTTGTTTTGAAAAAAGAGGAAGCAGTGCAGTTTCAGGATTTCACAAACTAGAGTTTATCTCTCTGGCTTGTAGATTATCAAGAGAAATTCCATCTAGAAGGACCATTTCTGGGCAATATTGTCCATTCTTGGATAAAAGTCTGATCTTAAGAAACAGGGCAAAGAATTCTCTACAAATTAAATCCTATTAAGTTTTAGTGGGTCTAAATACCTAATTCCCCTTTGTCATCATTTACTTCATTTTCTTTTTGAAATTTAATATTTTTAGTGCATTTTAAGTTAGCAGCTGTTAGTAAAAAACGCTTTGAATTAAACAGTGGGAATTTGAATATGCTTCCAGAAAAACCCTTAGCAGGGTCATCATCCTACATTAGAGGATAAGTTGTGCAACTACACACACTTGCCTTACAGTGTTTATAAGATTGCTTGAGTGCTATTTTTGTCAAGAAAATTGGAAAGATTAAGCCTATTAAACAGACAGTATTTCCCTCAAGAAGCACTAATTCAATAAAATGTACATAACCAAAAATCTAGAGGGACAAAATTATAAACAGGATTAAGGAGAGTGTGCCATGGACTTGAGTTAGAGAGGCAGAGCTGATAAGTTCCTTAGAAAGGCAATAAGCAGTACTTTCACACCAATTCCCTCATCTGAGAACACCCATTTCCTATCACTGAGCAGCAAGAACTATTCTGCAGCTAATAGCAACCTGTCTGAGCAAAACTATCTCATCCCTCAATCTCAGACTGGCCAGTTTTCATGGTCTGGATGATGCAGTTTTGCAACTCCTCTTTGAAGGAAATATCAATCCTGCTTTTGCTGCAAAAATCATCCAGCAACAAAATAGAGTATCATGCTTTAAAAAAAGAAGAAAAAAAGAAGAGCTAAGCCTGTTGCTATCTGCTGTTTGCCTTTGGGTTAGTTTCAGGGCAGCTTTCCTTTTAGACAGCTTCAGGTTAGAAAGTCCTACAAGAACTATTAAATGTGGAGAAATGCATACAACCTTTGACTTGGTAAGTCCCTAAGCCACAGATTGCTGAAAGCAATTGATGGAGTGGGAAAAGCTTCCATTTATGCCTGCCTACTCTCATATTCTTTCCCTAAATATCAAGAACTGGAAGCCCTCCAAACCACAGGAAGCTTGGCCCACTAAAGTGAGATATATACACTTTTGATGTCTTCTTCCACTCTTATATTTCTTAATTTAAATATTTTATGCTATCAAGCATGTCAAATCAATAAAACATGATTTCTCAGGTAATACATAAGGAAAGTTAGTATTAAAGCTCTACACTAATGAACCATTTCTGCAGCATATTTTCAAAAATCTCTCTTTGAAAATCTCTTAAATCTTAGTGTTTCTTATATTTCATCACCTGTAAATTTAATACCTTGTTCCCTACATACAGTGAAGGGTTTACTTCATTGTATTTAGCTTGATCAGGTGGAAAAATATACATATGTGAGAAGTGGCTATTAGAATAGCCATTTTTTAAGCATTAAACAAAAAAAAAAACACATCAACTTTATACTTTTCTCTAGGGCTCATCACTACAGAGTATTTATTGTCCTTGAGAGTATTGGTCATTTACACAAAACAAGTCTATACAACTGGTAAGATAGGCAAGTCACTTCAGAAAATTACTGTTTCAGAGATGCATTATCAAAGAAATAAGAAAATTAAAGAGTCATCAAAGAACCCAGTACTTTTAAAAACAAAATTGTCCCTTTCCCTGCCTAAATATATGGCTGCCTTTAGACTACAAATCTTCAGATGGGGTTTTTTGGTGAAAAAGTATAACTGGAAAATGTTGAAGACTTCCCTTGTGCAGTTTAAGTTCCTGCATGTTTCCACTGTTGGTCATATATTCCTATCAGAAGCACAGGAGCCCTAGCAGGGATAGTCCCAGCTGTAGCCAAGGGAATATCTGAGATGCTTTACTTTGTTAAAAAGCCAGCTCCCAAGAAAAGGCTAAGTTTGCTTTATGTAAAGCACAGACTCTGTCTGAAGAGCAGCTTCAGAAAGGATTTTTGCTTGCTCTATAAAAAGATAAATTTAGGAAAAAATCTTACCAGTCAAGGAATTAAGCAAATATTCGTCAGCATGCAGGTTAGGAATAGCTCTTTGTAATTCCATCTGTATTAGAATGTTTAATAGCTCATATGACATAAAATTAGCTACATATCTTGAGCACAACATCCAGAATCAAACCTGAATTTCCAGACTAAAAGAAACTGAGCTTGTTCTCCATTTTAACTGCAGTCACGCTCAAGGAGAGTCACCTATTATATATTTTATACCCTCTAATACCTGAAATTGATAAAAACTGCTAGAGCAAATAAGTGTCTAAAAAGAACATGTGTGGCTTCTTCCAGGAACAGGTATGTTTAGCAATGCATAGACAGGATTCATTCTGGCTGCATTTTTCTACTTTTGACTCCTATTTTTTGGATTTTAACAAGAAATCCAAAACAAAAGCAATTAAAAGTAATGTTAGCTAAACCACGAAGCTCAGATTACCTGGAGCAAGCGACAAAAATCCATCTCTTGCGAGAACTTTTGCAAGTGTGAGAGCTACGCATTTCCAAAAGAAAACTAGCTTTGGGAGAAGTTACACAGAAGAAATTATAACCCATTGGGAAGGGAACTCATCAGTGAATTGGAAGAAGCGAAAACAAAGAGCCCTCATTTCCAAGAGAGTCCATTCAGCAGGCTTGAGCTCCAGCATTTCTGCACTGGCTCAGATAACACTGGCTGTTAGGGATTTTGTTGTGGGATGCCTTTCCAGATGAGTTGAGTCAGACTGTCTCTCATGAACCTGTATCAAAAAGAGGAGGAACAGCCTAAGAGGCACCTTTGAGTTTCAGATTAATCCCTTCTCCAGGGGAGGAGAAGCACCTGCCATCAGTCTAGCAGGAGCAGAGCATGCTCAGGCCATTAAGCCTGAGCAACTGTGTGCTACAAAATCCATTTTGTCCAAATCTACAAAGTATGAGGAAAAGATCTGTTATCCTTTAACATCCTGCCACTAACAATATAGTTGCCAATACCTTCAGTTTATGCCTCAAATCTGTAAGAGTTCAGGATACTAAAGGATGAAAACATTTGGCAGATGGTACCAGAAAGGTCACTCGCAGTCTAGGAGGGAGGATGACTCTCTCCTCTCTTCTGGGAGCAGAGTAGAGCTACAGCTAAACTCAAGATACAAGGTCTTCAGAAGAGCATCTTCCTGAACAGCAAGCTACAAATTACATTACAGACAGCTTTGCTGCCTTTCTTTAATGAACAAGTAAATTGGTGTCAGTGAAACTCCTCATGACCTTAAATATTAGAAGCTACACAATGAAAATCAAAAAAATAAGTCATCTAAAAATCTGGTTTTTAGTACATGCTATGATCTTGGCTATAGCCATTAATTTTGTTCATTAGCAAATGAATAAAAGTCAGAAAAGGAACTGTTAAGCTCATCTAAAGCAAAGCAGCAAGCTTGTAGATGTTTTATGCTGCTTCTGAAGAAGATCAGTTCAGCTTTTCAATAATCTTTTATTCATTTTACAAACCAATAATGTTAAATTGAGTGAGCCACTTCTCTTTGCCACTCTCACTGCCAGTCAATCCCCTAAAATTTAATTGAAATCTTTTTTTTAAACTGAGTTTAGTAGGTATTAAATTCACAATTAATCCAGGTATCCCTCTTCAAGAAACAAATAATTAAAATACACAATTTTTAATCAGAGGAATTACCAAAATATATTTCAAAAATTTTAGTCAAGAAAGGTACTTCAACCAAAGATTATTACATAATACAAAAAAAAAAAATCTTTTGTTTAACATATTATGAAAAAACTATTTAAAAGAAAAGCTTCCAGCGTTCTCCAAATGAAACAAGGAATGAAAATGTTACTGGATTTTCCCCTGAACATTTTTCAAGAATGCGCTATTTCTCCTGATTGAAAAAACTGAGATTTTTCAGCAAGGACTTGATGATATCAACTTTATTCCTCCCCACCCCCTCAGTGACATCTAGTGAAACACCTGTGGAAACAAACCTTTGCATCAGATTTATTCCAGTCATGTTTGACATCTCTCTAGAATTCTAGAATTTCAAGGAAGAAATATAATGCTTTACATTTTCCTATAGTCTTCAAACTAAATTAATAAACAGTTATGCACCAGACTGTAAACTTCATGTTCTGGCGGTTTCAGCAAACAGTGAGGATGCCAGTCTCTGGGTAACATGATTCCTTACAAAGTTTAAGTATTTACAGTTCCAAATAGATAATCTTAAACCTAGATGACTGGATAATTACTGAAAAAAATCAAAATATGGCACACTAAGCCCAAAGTCTCCCATCAGCAGTTAGGACATGAAGAAGAAGTGATAAAAAAATGCAAGTACTACATTTATAGTTACATGCCACAAGTACACTTCCTTTCCTCAGCTGTATGCATTCCAAAGTATGACTAATGACATAGTGCACCCTTGGTGAGACTGCTGGGGATACTGAACTGGGAGGTGCTGTTGACTCTCTGGATAGACAATATGCCTTACAGGAAGATATAGAGAGATTTGGGCAATCATTAACAGTATGAAATTTAATAAGTGCAAATGCTGGATTCTGCGCGTGGGACAGTAGTGCAAGGCACAAGTATAAACTGGGAGATGAGTGGCTGGAGAGCAGCCCCGCAGAAAAGGATCTGGGGTTGCTGGTTGGCAGTGAGCCCTGTCAGCCCAGAGGGCAAACCCCATCCTGGGGTGCAACAGCCACAGCATCACCAACTAGTCAGAGGTGATCATCCCACTGTAATCAGCATTGGTGTGGCCTCTCCATGGACACTGAATGCAGTTCTGGGTCCCACCATTGAAAAAGGATGTAAAGGTCCTTGAATGCATCCAGAGGAGGGCAACAAAGCTGGTGACAGGGCTGGAAAGGATGTCCTGTGAGAAGCAGCTGAGGACTTTGGGACTGTCTAGTTTGGAGAGCTGGAGGCCGAGGGGCAATCTCATTGCTCTCTGCATCTTCCTGAGGAGGGGAAGCGGGGAGAGAGTAGCTGATAGACACGTGGGAATGTGTCTGCATCTGCTATCTGCATCAGGAGAGGTTCAGACTGGACATGAAAAAGTAATGAGAGGGTGGTCAAACACTGCAGCAGGTTTTCTAGAGAGGTGGTTGATGCTCCATGCCAGTCAGTGTTTAACAGGCACTGGAAAAATTACTTTAATACTGTGCTTTAACTTCTAGTCAGCCCTGAAATGGTCAGGCAGTTGGACTAGGTGACCATTGTAGGTCTCATCCAACTGGATCTACTCTATTAGATCAATTAAAACACCATTTAATAATTTTTTTAAAAAGTCAGCCAGTGACATAGACACTAGAAAACACCCAAGTTTTTCCCATGCAGACCTAACTTTGACCTCTAGTTCTATGCACTATGCAACATGATTAATTTGCCTGAACACACACTGTATAAGATGAAAGGGATCATGGTCCTGTTGCAGAATGGAGGAAGTAAGGAGAAGCATTGTTTTTTTAAAGCTATGACCTCTTCCTCATTCAGGATTAAATCATTCTGTCTAATCAGTGATTCAGAAAGGAACATGTAACCAAAGGAAAGATCCTCATATTTACAAGACTCACTCAGCTATTCAGGAAGAGACTCTATCTAATTATAGTTGGCCCTTTGACATATACAGGATGAGAAAGGAGATCATGAAGCACAGTGAAATGTTAGTCATTCACACACACATCTCTTTTTCTGAATTCCTCTAATCATTTTTCCTATTTTTCCTGCATGCATTGACCCTCCACACATTTACCCATTTTTCTTGCTGTCTGCTACTCTGGTTTTTGCTATGTAAGTGTCTTTTTAAAAAATCCTGTTATGCAGTAAAATCTGACGGTAAAACAGCAGCCAAGAAAGTCGGAGGGACCAGTGATGTAGTCAATGGTGACAGGGGCAAAAGGAAACTGTTCCTTGCTGTTTCCCAGCTACTGCAGAGGTGCAACAGATGCACCTGAAAGCTTCACCAGAGTAACTGAACTGACAGAGAGAAGCTGCTGAGTAACTTGTCCAGTGGAAAAGGATGTTCTACTGCCTGGCAGCGGCAGGACCAACAGATAGGAAGCTCAGCAGCGGTGGTGGCTTGATGCAGAGAGCATACAGTAGAGTTCAGACCTGTTAGATAAAGTGTATTTTGCTGCCACAAAGCAAAAGAGACTCAGACCCAGAGAGAATGATTTCAAAAGCAGCAAAGTCAGAGGTTTGGAAAGAAGAGTTTTGAGCATCTTTCAGTTACTAAAATCAAAACTGAAAGATTAGATACCTAAGACAAAAAGCAATGCATGGAAATGAAAAACAAGTTTTGCATGGCCTGTTAGAACAACACACTGAACAAAACAGAGATTACTTTCACTTCTATTTAAGGTCTTTTTTGTTCAAATCAGGAGTTTCTGGCCTTTCACTGACAGAACATTAGAATACTGAAAACTGAATCCTCTTTTACTGAGTGGAATAACATGGACTGTTCTGGAAGAATTAAGATAACAAAAACCTCATATATACTCCAGTGACACTATGCTAAAAATCAAGCATTTGGCAAATTGGCTAACTGATAACAGAGACCAAAATATTTCTCTTGAATAGCATGCAGGAGGAAAGGGTTGGACAATATTAATCTAATTTTTTATTCACAGGCAGCTGGAGGCATTGAGCCAGATCCTTTGTCCACATAAGTTTCAGTAGTGTTGTGGCCAACTACTCTTCTGTGCCATAAAAGTTTCAAGTCTCTGATGAATGGCAATAAATTAATTATAAGCAGGCCACTATTTTTCATTACCTAATATCCATATTTGCAATAAAGCACAAAGGATTTAAGCATGAATTCACTGCAAATGAATAGTCATGCAAAGGAGGACTCCCTACTGCCTCAGTGTCTCAAAGGTGGATCAAATAGAGATACATTACAGCCCACATGGTCAAGGAAATAAATCCTTAGTTATGCACTCTTTTTCTGTTGATGTTTCCCATTCTGCTCTTTCAAAAGCAAGTAGACCTCTTAAAAAGCACACCTCCAGCCTTTCTCATCTTGCTCTCACACCCTGTACTGCACAGGGTTTGCTTGTTTAACAACCTACCCAACACCAAACGGAGACAACACTGGTTGATTCCTGAAGCTGATTCTGTAGTCAAACATCAAACCTGACCAGCCTTTAAGATTTCCTCTCCTTATACCAGTGCCCTACTGGCATGGTCTAAACAATATCGGCATTCCCATTCCTCCTGATCTACACCAGCCTTCACATCAGCCTCTTCATAGTGACCTACCAGATGTGATAGGACTACCCCATCAAGAAGTATACCTGGATCATGCTTAAAGGTCAGGCTGTCACCCTCATTCTAGCTTTGGAACAAAGATGTTTCCCTGGCTCAGTTGAAAGCAACACCCTTGCATTTCTAGGTTAGGGAATTCATAGAAATAAGTCTCAGGTCTTAAACTAGACCAACCCTTAGATTCCCACATGGCCATTTTAAATTTAGTTCTGTAAAAGAGCTCCACAAGCTTGCAAGGATTCCTGAAGCAATTAGCAATATTATTTACCTATACAAAGTATATCTACCAGTAAGTATTTATAGGTCCGAAGGATATTTTATTGACAAAGTCAATTTATTTTAGTTTATGTCTTCACTGACTAAGATTCCTGTACAGAGAACTTAGAAAATATTTAGTTGCTAAATTCCTTGCTTGAAATATATAGCCCTGTAACATTCAGGACTCCATTAAAAATGTAAGACCCTGGAATTCACAAGTGTCAGGAAAATGTTGCCAAACTCTATTAAGCCAGTAAAGATTCTTTGGAGTTAAAAAGGTTTAGGCTAGATTTCTTGAAATGATCCTGTTGATCTGATGAGATAGCACACCTTTTACAGCCATAAAACAAAAAAATTAATACTTTGTCTACCTATAATGCAATACCTTCCTCAAGCACTTTCAGACAAGAGTTCACCTGCAGACCTTTAGCCTAAAGTTCGTGATAAACCTGTTTTGCACAAATCAAGATGTTTGATGTCAGTCAAACTAAGCAAATGCTTATGTTCTGTAAGACAGGTATTCACATTTACAGCACTTCATACTGTAAAATACCAGTTAAGATAATGTCTACTAAAACAAATACAGGTTTCAGGGGAAGGTAAGAGGTACTTTTTAGCTCTAAGACAATTCCTTTTATTTTTTTCCCTTACAATAGATGGAACACGCTTGTTTTTAAGGTCTCATTTTTACACTTACAGCACAAAATCCTAGCAGAGCACTTCACATGGATGTGACAGATTTAGATCCTGTAATCACACTAGATACAGCTCTCCTTATTGGCATCAAGGAAAACACTTTTTCCTCCCCACACCTTGGGATCCCCTTTTGTAAAACAGACTTACAATATTTGCCTCCATTACAAATTACTGAGAGCTGTTGACAGAAGAGTAGTATGTAAGAATACAGCAATAGTTTTAGGAAGAAATTGAAGTACGTTCTTTTTAAAGTACAAACTATGTGCATCAGATTTTTTTTTAAATACTGATTGTAAAATAAATACCCTTCTTCTTTTCTTGGCTTTCAATCTTGTCAGACCACAATGAAATGAGAGTTGGTCACCACTCTGCAGTGACATTTCAGCATGTACAAGAAACACAACCCAAAAGCAGATTTGGCTGTCTTTTTTAAAAATGACTGCCAAAGTTCCCCTGTAAATTTTAACACCACTCACATAAAAAGTTCATTTCCTCTTTTACCTTCCAGATCCCAGTAGCTATGATCCCTCTAATATTAGATGATGAGGATGGCTACCTCCAGAGACAGATTTATTTCCTATTTGCTGCTGTACACACCATCATTTTCAAACATAAAAAACTGGGGCTTGAACACAAAGCCACATAGGACCAAAGAAGGAGCTTATTTCTGAAAACCTGTGTTGAAGAAGGTCCCTTCACAGCAGTAAAGCTTACACTAGGTAATAACTAGCTTCATAACCAAATCTCCAAAGCAATGATCTCATTCTGAAAGGCTGTGCTTCTCATTGCCAGGTCTGGGGTTCAGCCATCCATATTCATGAATTGTACCAAAAAAATTATCCTGCAGAATACAGCTTTTTAAAGGCTGCTGTAGGTGCTAGGTTTTTCTGACAATACTAACAGCATTTACAAAGAGTTTTGTGTTATGTTTCTCCTATCCACGGGATGAAACACCTGCAGACTCCAGCACATCTGGAAGGCTCTCACAAGATCCTGTCTTCAGTATCAAAGTGGCAACACACCAGTAAGTCTCTCCATATACCAGTGTCCATGGGCACAACTGACCATTTAACTTAGGCACTGAACTAATAGACCTTAATAGAAACCCTTTGATTTATGCAGAAATAAATTCAAAAGACAAATAGGAACACAGGTTGCTGCATCACTCCATCCTCCTTAGATCCTGAAGGAAAATACCCATTATCCTGACTGACCAAAATAGCATGACTCTTGAAAAGAACAGATTAGGGTACAACTGAGAGTCACTGCTCTCAGAGCCCTGACCTAGACATGAGAAGGCACAGTCCTCCTCTCCCAGGAAAATTACCATTTAAAACCAGCTGACAGCTGCCACAGAAAAATAAAAGCAAAAAGTTTGAATTTGAAAACTTTTCAAATAGCCTTGTGAACAGGACTTATATAAATTGCAGGCAGCCAGTCCTGAGCTTCAGACATACACATACAGTGTTTTGTATCACTGCTCTGAAGGAAGACTGCTGAGCCAAAGTAAATGTCTCCAATGATAATGCTGGAACTTTGTAGTTTAATCTCCAGGTCCACACTCTCTGGGAGAATTCAAGCTGCACACTAACAAAATCATGTGCAAAATAGTTTAGAAATATCTTACTGTTTGATCCCTAATGAAGTCTACTACTAATGTGACCTCTAATAAATCAGGCTGCAAACAAGTTCCAGCTGGCCCTCTGAGACAGTCATATCTGGTTGCTACACCAGCACAAATCCAATGACTCCAGACATACTTAAAACAGTGTGCAGAATCTGTTCCAGAAAGTTTAGGAATCTCTATTAAGACTGTGACATTTCCAAGATTATTGTTCACCAGTTACCACCAAGAGACTAGCAATGAGCACTCAGAAGATAACAAACTGAGTGCTATGGGTAAACTCACTCAGAAATTGTTTCACAATACAAAAATATGAACCTTGTTAAGGAAATTAACATAAAGAACTTCTGAAGTGTTTTCCAGATGTTTGCATTAATAAACAGAAAATCTCTTGTGTTCTATTGAGGAAAAAAATTGCATGATATGAATAATTTCCTTTGTTTAAAGTGAAAGAGGAGAAAACATCCAAGAACTAATTTTAAAATAGGTACAAAGGCTAATTTTATCACTTTAAAAAGCCAGAGACTGATGATCTGTATGCACATGAATTTACATATTTATAAATGCTCACAAAAAAAGTAAATTCAGGGGGAAAAAAATCCAAAAAAACCAGCAGAATGGACTGATATAGTCACGAAATACCTTCAGCATTTTAAAGTACTTTCAAAGAAAAACGGAAGGAAAACCGATGAAAAACTGAGACTGGTATTAAGATTTCCCACATAAAATTTCGTCTTCACACTTTGAAGATTTTTCTCCCAAGTAGATCTGTTTGTGGTCTTTTTTTTTAAGGTTAAAATGGCTGAATCATCTCAAAACAGAGGAAAATATTACATTGTCAGTAGAATAATAATAATAACAGACATTCACTGACATAGGATGCTGCCTAGGGCCAGACAGTATATGACAACTGCATTAACAACTGCAGCAGTACCAAGGGACTGCCAAATCCCCAAGCTCTGTGTGAGTTCTTTCTCCTCTTCCTCCTCTCATGAGTCAACCTTTTGCAAAAGCTATGAGGAGAACATGAGTTAACCCTACATTTCTCTCTCCTGTGCCTGAATACGAAGGATCTTACCAGAGGGCTGCCTCCTTTCTTCACCTAGCTAGCACTTTACTCTGCAAGAATTCCCATTAAAACCTCAGGAGGCTTTTCAGCAATTAACACAGTGGGAATGGTAGTAATCAGCCTGCAATGGGGTCGTGCAGCAGCCTATTTGCCGACAGGAACACAATGCAATTGCAATCATTAGTAGAAAGCTTTGGAAAAAGCTTGAAAGCTTTCCAAGTCACTCATAATGCTGTGATTGTGTGCAGCTCCTGGCTAGGAATCCCTACAAAGCTGCATAGCACCTGAGCTGGCCAGTTAAAGCACCATGAGGAGCAAACATGAAACACATTAACCTCCAAAGCACTGGCTGCAAACAATTACCAAGAGGCTCTCATTGCCTTTAAGAGACCTCATGCAAACCCGAGTTTCCCCATGTCTGTTTTCATCTATACCAGCATTAAAGAAGTTAGCCTCTGGCATGTATTTTATCCTCAGTCTTTGTTTGCAAACACCACATTTTGAACAAGACCTCATCATGTGGTGGGATTTATACTTTTTTTCCCGTTTTTTCTTAGCAGCTTCCTAAACCAAGCCCCGAAGAAACACTTGGAAGTGGGGTGTTTTAGCACAGATACTGAAAATATTTATCAGAAAGTTTTCAATACTGGAATAACAAGAAAATTGTTACCTAGTACCTACCAATTCAAAGTTTTGGAAAATAGGAAAGGTATTTTTTAACTGATTTGAAAGGGAATATAAATCATAATTGTTTCAAAGGGAGGAGAAAAAGATTGTATTTCCCAAAGTCAGGCGTATTGATTAGACTTCTAAGTACATTATAGAGCTAAAAGCTGTATCCAACAGCTTCCACATATTTGCTGACTCTGCAGGTCATTTCAGACAGCACTGCTTATATCTTTACCATAGAAGTGCCCATTTTCAAGGTCACCAAAACTACTTTTGCTGAACTTTAATAGTGCATCTGCACGTGCTAAATCCTGGATATTACACTATTGACTTAAAGAAAAATTACTTTTCAGCTTGACTACATCACGTTCACTGAAATTTATGTGCTCTGCTGAGGTGCCCCTATTGGAGCTACTCAGCAAGGTGAAAGTTTTGGATGAGTTTTGAAAGCATCTACTTGTACAATCAAGCTCAACTTCCCTCATGTGTATTCCAGCTGCTTTTCTGTGCCAGGTAAGGAATTATCAGAGCAAAGCTGTTTCACGAGGTCACTCCCAAGCTTGACTCCCTGCTGTCCCTAAGGACACAGAGAGGGACAGATTTTTGCCAGGCAGTGCTACACTTAAAACAGAAATGAGGTTGTTACTGTTACCTGAGGAACTCAAGTGGCTGGCTCCACCGCATTCCGCCTTTGAAGAGAACTGGAGCAAACCCACAGGGAGCTGTAACTACTCCCTGCATTTCCCCATGTCTGCAGCACTCGCAGGAATAAAGGACTGTCTAACCAGAATTTTTCCATAATACAAACCTCCCTGTGACTAAATACAATTTAAATCCAAGCACCTGTTTCTGTCAGGGCCCTGAGGATGCCTGCAGGCTGTCATTGCCCTGAGTGGCTTCAGCTGGGGGCCACCACCCACTCGTGCCCTGCCTGCTACCCAGGGCTCCTTTTAAACTCAAAGACAGCAGCCAGGTCTGGCCTGGGTGGTGTTATAGGTGTGCCTGTCTCCTGCCTGGACCATATTCTCCCCATCCAGAGCTGTCGATAACTCCAGTCACAGCAACCAGTTCCACCCTGCATGTGTGTAGCCCCCTGACTAATTTAGAGGGGGGAAAAAAAAAGGCTTGTATTCTAAACATTAAAACTCAGTCTCTTTAATCAGCTGAAGTGAAGTGTCACGACCAATGTCACTGCTTTATGTGAATGCTTAAAGACTGATCAAATAAATTCTTTTTGGTAGCCACACAGAGTGACTTTTTGAGACCTTTTACTTTAATAATTCTGCCTAGACCTTCATAACAGGAGCTATCATGGACTTCAGAAATAGAAACATATGTTCCTCCCTGGAGGAGATGAGGAAAGATTAAAAAGCTTGCTAGGAGGAGAACTTTCAACAAAATTACGCACAGGCTTTTCCTCCATTATCTGCTCCGTTCCCGTGAGCTGGTACAATCTCCTGTGGACAGGTACAATCAGGATTTTTCTTTTCAGCTCCACAGTGTAAATGATGGGGTAGAAATGGGCTGTATGTTGACTTAGAAACACTAAGATTGGTCCAGGCACACAATCTGCACAACACCAAACGGCCCTCAACACGCTCCCTGTTCCCTAGCTCAAAATTGCATTTGCACATATCTTGTACAGATATTTCCCAGTGCCTAAGATATTTTATATCACTAGCTGATACATAATGTACTGTCAAATGGCAGCAATTTGGCTATTTTGCCTGAAGTCAAGTTGGTTACAAAGATTGCTCTGCTTCAGAAAATTCTTGACACACCAATTTACTATCTCATTATGTTCCTACTCTTTAGAGATAATACAGTCACATTAAATGCTCATTAACATTGAGATTAAGGAAAAAAAATTAACCCCACATGCTATGTTTTTCTCTCCGCTTCTTAAATGGCTCATGTCCTAAACATTTTGATTTTTATCTCATGTACATGTCAACTAATCATCTTTGCTCCAGTAGTAAGGAGCACTGAACAATGTATCTGATAAAGCTTATTAATCAGATGGGCTTTCCCTTGGGAGATAAATCATAGAAATACTTTATAAAAAGTACTTTTTTTAATAAGAAGATAAGAATGGAAGAGGAGCAGGGAAAAAAAGTAACAGCATTAGGAAAAGAATTAGTGATCTTCCATGTGCCTAGTTTTCCAACAGAACTGAGACTAATAGCACCACAGGGGCCACAAGCTTCATTTCTTCATGATTTTCGTGTGGATACTGGTCACATGTACATGTGTATTTTTTACCAAGAGACGCACATAGCCCTGGCAAGAAACTATGGCAGGTTGATTTGAGTTTGGGAGGGAGATTTGAGGAAAACTCTGCATACATATGCTTATATAGCTTCTCTTCTTCATGCTAAGTAACTTTGTCAACTTATTCACCTCATTTCCAATGTACCAACCAATCTTTCCTAGTAAATACTAAGTACTCTTTCAAAAGTTTATATACTAGAGGTGTCTTTTATGCTTTACCAGGTTGTGAGCCTTAAATCCTTAATACAGCAGAGCACAAACATGTGTTTAACTTTATGTACAAGAAGTTAAAATTACCAAAATTAGCATTATTTTTAGGGTATTTTGGCAACAGTGTGTGAGGGAGGTGCGGTAAAGAAAAGCCATTTGCACAGTTCCTAGTTGCTTTGCACTGCACTGGGTTAATAACTCAAAAAATTATTGTATAGAGAAGCATAACCATCAGGTTTTAAATAGAACAACATCAGGAACTCTAGTATGAGCTCTAATAGACTTGAAATAGTACATTGTCTTCCCAGAACTTATTTTTTGCCTACCAAAAGACTGCCTACATGATGAATGTCCTGAAGGCGCTTTATTCCTTAACTCTCCGCTCAATGCCCAAGGACGCTGTGCCTCTAAGATGGACCCGGGGCGGGGGCCACGGGACCAAGTGTGGGGCAGTTTAAGGGCTGTGCCCAAAGGCTCGGGGGCTCAGGGGCTCGGTGGGGCTCAGGAGGGAGTGCGCCGGGAGTGCTGTGCTGCTTTTTGGGTTTCTTTTGTGTTCCAGGTAGCTGGGAAAAGGTTCTGTTGGGTTTTTCCTTCTTTTTTCCCTTTCCTTCCCCTTGCCTCACTGCCTCCCTTCCCTCCTCGCCAGTCCAGGGAGCCTGCAGGGGTGGTCCCGGCTGGTCTGAGCCTGCGTGTCTGTTCCCTCTCTGGGAATTTGTTGTATTTTGAGGGGGCTTTTTAACCTGTTCTGCCCTGTTTTGTTCATGTGTTAATAAACAGTTTGTTTCTTTTTCCCACTTTCACTCCTTGTGACCCATTTGTCTCATTGATGGAGGAAAAGGGGAGGAACACTCATTCCAGAGTGTTTCCTCCTGAAGTTTTGTCTCAAAAACCAAAACAATGAATTACACACACAATGAGGAATAAAACTGTATAAACATAACCATCTATCCAAAGAGCACTCAAACACATGAAAAACCTCAACATGAAGTATTGAGCAGTTGGATTTTCCAAAGTCTTCATTTTGGAGGAAAAAAACCCCCACCACCTGATCAGACAGCAAGCTCACTGCTATTGAAGGAAGAAGTGCTGGAGTTAAGTTCTCACGGTATTTGCTTATAAAAGCCTGGGGATGGGGAAGAGGGCAATGATGGAAAAAGTCCCCTCTGGACTAAATAGTAGAAATGTCTGCCTAAGTAATAGAAGCTTGTATTTATAACAACAATTGCTGTCCAAGATTAGCACTCAGGAGCAAGTAGTTAATCAAGCTGCCCTTACCAGTTTGGTATTTCACAGCAGCAGAAGTTACAAGCAGAGTAAACCGGCACTGAAGGGCCAAATTCTTCTGGAAGCACATATCAGGACTCTTCCAGAATAACTCAACATGATCTTCAGCCAGGTGCAATGTAGCAGGAAGGGAAATGTGGCCCCTGTCACCAAGTACAGACATACAGATACTTTTACCTGAGCTGCAGTTCTGGCTCGTGTTATTGAGGAAGGGTTCATGGACAAGTCTCAGAGCATCCACTCCTAGCCTTTTCAGGCATAGTATATTTTATAGGAGGCCACAGACACAAATAAGCCAAACAGGGAGATTAGAAAGCAACTTATCTGTTTGGCACAGATTTTCATTGGTGTGAGGCCCTGAGGACCAGCAAGGATTTGCCACAATAGGCTGCTGACAGCTTTTCTTCTGCAGTATATTGTCCTGGGGTCAGACTGAATGCCTTTTTGCTGCCTTTCTGCTTCTCCTGGGGAGCAATTGCTTAGAAAAATATCCCTTTACTTGACAGGTTTGTAACACAAACAAAAAAATCCATCCTCGTTGTGCTTATTGAACTGACTCTTGGGAATCAAACAGTGTAAGACTAATAGTGTCACAGAGCCACCAACCACACCAATGTAAACTTAAGAGCACATGAGTGATAGCTGAGTGGGGATAGCCTGGTGCAATAAATGAATGAAACTTACTTCTTTTTTTTTTTTTAATCTTATACAGACACTTCATTTTACAATTAGCAATTAATTCCTTCTGCATGCAGAAAGCAGGCCAGAATAACTAACTGTAAGAATTTCATTTGCACACCCCTGTATGCTAAACCTCGAGTCATTCTGCAGATCAACATCTGCAGCAAATGTGATGGAAAAGGAGACAGTTGCTTGGAGATTTTAAAACTGTTGACAAATTACATGTATCTTTGTACATTCTCAAGATGGGTGGACACTCACTTTAAGGTGGACACTTTTGTGTATACAATAAAAGGGGACGATGTGGGGGAAGTACTGACACACCAAGGCTAAGAAAGAACATCACTTTTTATTAAAGTAGTCCCTATAGACATGGCAAACCCCCTTTTAGGATTCAGTGGGAAACAAAAGAGAGTGCACATTCCTAATTTAAAATCAATCTACTAGATATAGAACTTTCACAGAGGCCTTCCCTAATGCTCTGGTCTCTTGTGCTCAAGAGGATGATCCAACCCACATGGCTGTCTGCTCCATACAAGAAGTCTCCTGAGCAAGCAGCCGTGCCCTCAGCATGGCTGTCGGTATGTCTAGACATCAGGGCTTCAAAAATATCACAAATCAACTGTGCTCAAATACAGTGAATTTTCTGAGATCTCCAGAACTAACCCTGTGCTATAATCCCACAAGTGTACATAAATTACCCTTTTAATCTATATGTGCTTTACTTATACACCATCAAACAAAACATCAATTTGGCCATTATTATAAGTATCCTATATATATTTAAGCATTATTATTAGCAGACTGACAGAGAAGGCTAGATAGAGTATCTGACGCAGCAGCCCACTTTCCCTGAAGGTCCATCTCACCATGCACTGGCTTGCCTCCCCAAAAAAGCCTTTACAGTACGTCATGGTGTTGCTGATGAAGGCTGTTCTCACTGAAGCTGCAGAGCTTAAACAGCACGCCTGATCTCCTGAAGGACACGTACCCAAGGCAATCTTGCAGGATGGGATTAGGGAGTGTGACAGGACACGCTGCCCCACCAGGCTCGTGTGGACTCTGGGTAGGGTCAGCTCCATTGTCTTCCCAACCTGCTCCTGAAACCATGGGGAAGTCTAAGAGGATAAGGGATGCTTGCCCACATCTTAGCCACAACTGGCCCTGCACCCTTTCAGGCTCAGTCTAGCAGATTGAGCAAAGCCTGAAGGGGAGGTGCAGTGGCAGTGGCACGGCGGCAGCGCTCCTTGAGAGACAAGGAAGCAGCAGAGGCAAGAGCCAGGGTGCAGGAGAAGGGACTTGGGGCACACCACACTGTCATACCACACCATGGGGCTTGCCCACGAAGAGCCAGTTAGGAGCCCATGAGGAAGGTCATCTGCATAGTCTACAGTCGCAGAGGTGTTTTTCCTGAGGAGACCTGTCTTCAGTTTTAAATACCATTAGATTTGTAGTAAAACAGATATTGCTAAAGGGACTTCTGCCACATCTTCTATCTCCTTAAGCAGGGTCACATAGTCTATTATATCCTACTGTATTTTCCAGGATGCAAAATGAAGTTAATTAAAGAAAGATGAATGTTAGCCTCTTTACTCACATTTAAAATTGTCTCTTTGACAGAGCTCCTGCTATTGATACCCAATGTCAATAACAGAATTAGGACATGAATATAAAAACATCATCTTTGCAAATGCATGTCAGCTTTGCTTCTCTTCTTATTTTCTTGTATTAATGACAAACATGCTGCAGATGCCGTTACAGAGCTGAACACTCAAACACTATTGTTATTTCCCCATGAAAGCAAGGGTATAGGCAATTTATGACTATTCATGTATTTTTATTAGATAAAGAGGACTGTTTATATTAAATTGGTTGATCTACATTTTTGTTTTTAATGTCGCCATAATGCTACTATTCCTAAATGTTTTACAAGCTGTTTACAGAAAGCAAAGCACAAGCCCATAAAACCTAGCATTTAGCTTGGTCAAATTTAGAGGAAACTAATCCATGCAATCTAGTTATAGTGAACTGAAAACAGAAACAGAGTGCAAAGCAGTCAACAATAAACATATGTGAAACATCCTAATAGATGTACTCATATTTACTTGATTCAAATTATTCAACCAAATATTATCAGTTTACTTACATTAAATATATTTAGAGGTTTACACTGGGTGTATATTGATCTCTGGTCTTCACAAAAAACAGAAAATACAGGAAAACAAGAGCACTATGCAGTGGGAGTATATGGCTGTATATTATCTCTTCCTGGTATGCGAAGAAAAAAGGAATCTAGGAAGCTGGCCAAAATACACGTCCATCATAAATACTCTGCTAACATGCTTTCAATTATGCACTCCCAAAGGGATCAGAAGGTCCTAATTACAAGAATGAAAAACAAACCTGAGCAAAATACCAACAAGGGTGGCAGCTCAGCCTCTGTTTCTGAGAGATGCTGACCCTCATGCTCAGGGGAACAGCAGATGCTCAGCACAGCTCACTGCTGGGCCTTCAGTGAACAGGATTTCTTTTCCTGGTATTTTTCTGGGCTTCAAAAAATTTAACAGGTTTTGGATTCATCTTACTGGTTTACACAAGAATGCCCATGGAAATTCCCTGTCTCAGACTCCCAGCAGTGCTGTATTTGGAAATAATGTGAGGGCATCTCCTACCGATTTGAGTGGCCAAGCAAGGCCTCATGGTGAATCATTACTTCAAATAATAGTCTGCAGAGGTCCCAGCCAATAAAAATAAGGAAAAGGGGCCTTACAGGAAGGGCACTTTTTTTGCACCACCTGGTCTAAACCAAGCACAGATAAGATGCCCCAAACTGTTGCCCATTTTCTACAGCACCATCATTCCCAGGCTGCACTGGCAAAGGCAGCATGAACATAAGGGTCAGAGTAGTCACCACCGACATCATCAAGGGTCAACTGGAAGTCTCTCTAAGAGCCAAGTTGCTCCTACAATACTCAGCCACAAAATTAATAGGTTTGAAACTTAGTTCCCACCTCACCATGACCATGTCTGATTAAAAAAATGGGTTTCAGCACAGTCATAAGGTCTGAAAGAAGTGCACACTGACATCTTATATTTTCAGTGACACTTAAGAGTAGATATTGGCATCCCCAAATTAATCTGTCCTAAGTCAATAAACATCAGCTGCAGTTATCCAGTTCCCCAGTTCTGTTTTATACTTATTGGTAAGCAACCCATGTCGTTGTTAGAATTTCTAGTTCATTCCACTCTCTTCCCCCCTCCTCCCACTTTTTTTATTTTAGATCTGCAGATGTTTTCACAGACAGGGAAAATTTTATTCTATTCTTCCTCTAGATGACCTTCCACAATTCTAGCTTATCAGATGGTGTGCACACTTACATACCAAAAGAAAACATGCAAATGTAGATCTTGTTTTAAATACTAATTAAATGCATTACAGTAACTCTGTAAATTTTGTGGTCTAACTTGCATGATTTCAAAGCAACTTTAAGCTGGTACCTGACTACTTCCACAAAACTACCAGCATAATGCATTCTTCACTTACTAACCACTGACTTACACTGGGATTGCAAGTGGTAGGAAAGGACAATGGGAACATTTACTCCTTGTTGAACAAACTTTTCCATAAATTAAAATCTATTCTTGTTCATATAATAGAAACAAGTTTAATTAAAGGAAATGGATTGGAGGAAAGAGTCTGTAAGTTAATAAGAGACTCCAGCCTAATGAAGGAAAATTCAGCCTGAAAGGTTAAATTGAAATTTCTTCAGTCAAGACAGATATCCACACAAAGTTTGACCATGACTTTATAGAGCCTGCTTGTGTTGGTCATTAACAAACACTATATTAGCAAGAAACACAATATCAGAATAAAAACTAAAATTAAAGATAAGATTAATTATTTTACCATTTAACCATTTAAAACTTGTCATGTTTTTGATTAAGGCACTGATCTTTGGGGAGAGATGTTGAGCAACAAGTCTCGGCAGCAAAAAATGCAGTCTAAAGATAGTGGTGGTGACAATGGAGTGGCATAAGGTGCAGTCCCTCGCAAGCAGTAAATTACCTCTGAAGCATGATTCTTTATTCCTATCCAAAGAAAACCTTCTGACATGCTTCAGCTAAGCCACAAAAACTCTCTAGCCACCAAACTTTGATTGCAATTACCTATGACAATCAATATTGCTTGGATTTTGTCAGCCTATCACAAAAGGGAAGCTCAGTCTCACTCACTGTAGCAGCATCAAGGCAGAAAATCACCAGCTTCCACATGCCCCTGGACCCTGCAGAAAGAGCAGAGGAGCAGGAGGAAAGGAACATGTCTCCAGGCAAGAGAAGGGAGAGCAAAAACCCCTGCAGAAAACAGGGAAAATTATGAAATCCAGCTCTGACATGCCCAAAGCACAGCTGGTAAGATTTTGTAGTAAGTAGTAACAATATATATTGTAGTAAGTAATAAAAATATATTTTCCTCACTGTCTTCTTGTATCAGAGTGTGCTGTCTGGAGATAATAACAAAAGCTCATGCTTACTTGCTCATGCTTACATGCTTTCTGTCTCCACTTTTCCATTGTCCAGTTGTTTAAGAATGGAAATAATACAATTTCACAACCATTAAGCCAGTTACATCCCCACTGCATGAAAGAATAGGATTTGGTTCTAATTAATTAATTATTATAATAAATTATAAAATAGTTTGAATTATTGATTATCCAGATACAAATACTCCAGATGCAAAAAGTAGCTGACAACAGTGAAGACTTGCTTACACAGAAAGGAGTTATAAGTATGTTTATATTATAATTTATTCTATTTATTATTTATTTTATTATTTATTCTATTATATAGAATAATTACTTACAGACCACAGACCTTCATTTTGGAATAAAACTGAGAAGGCCATGCCTGAAGTTACCTAGAAGTCCAGTCAGAACTCTGAACTCGATCACTCTCTTCCTCTGAATTAGTTCTATAGTGAACACAAGGTTGTATAGTTAAACTGTAACTCAAGGAAGGCAGGAAAAAGTGGCAAAATTGTTCCTTAAGGAATTACCATAGCTTTTTTGTTGTTGTGTTTTTGTACTTAGGATAGCATTAATCTAACTATACATAACTCTCATAATAAGCATTTCATCAACTAATCCCATCACCCAACACTTTTTCTGTCCCCTTTCCAGAAGGCTGGGTTCCTCTTTTCTCTTATCTGACAAGCAGCTTTGTACACTCGATTAGATTTAGTGTCAATGGAGCCTGGTTCAAATTCCCCACGCTTAATTCAGTCACCTTCAAACAGTTACATGATGGTTCATTGCACCTAAAAATCGGTACAAAGTCTGCAGCAGAAAATTGTCATGACTCTTCAGTTTACAGATTTCCAGAAGCCCATTGCTCAATACGTTGGAGTTTGCTCCAGGGCCATTTAATTTGCTCCCCAGCAGAATGCTTCTTCTGAGAACCAGCACTCCAGATCTGCGCTCCAGAGGTGACAGCTGAGAGAAGGTCATTCCAACCCCTGACAGGGACCATGACAGGGTTTCTGCTGTGTGCACTCTTTCCTCAGGCTGGGCACACAGTTGGAAGTAGAAGCAGCCATCTTTCTTTTTCTGAGACACTACCCCTGGCAAAACAGGCTGAAGAAGTGCATTGCTATCCCTAAGGATAATGGTAGAGAAACCCCCAGAGGAGAGATTGTGTCCCAACTCAGGTTCCAGGTGGAACAAGAACAAGTAGGCATGAAACCAGCTATAAATAAATTTGGGATGAAAGTTAGAAGGTGGGTCTTTAGCCAGTATAGTGTCTAACATTCTAGAGAGAGTAGAGGGCACACAAGACTCAATCTCTTTCTGATTGTGTGGCAGAACTGTTAATGGAACGGGAGTTTCTTTCAAGAATTCAAAAAATCTTTTCTAATCTTCCATTGATTTGATGAAAATCAAGAAGTTATTTATCCTCTGGACAATTCTAAGTCCCTCATCCTAGGCTATAAGGTTTTACTTTGAAACAAGAGATTGTTACATAAAAAACACCACTCGTTATTTTAGAGGTGGGCAAAGAACAGCAAGGAGAAAAGAGCACTCCACCTTTCCAAGGATACCTTTTAAGCTGTGGATGTTGTAATGTGTAAAAAGTTCCAGTTCCAGAAATAAATTTCCTGTCTTATGCAAGCAAGTTCTTGCCAACTAACCCTCATAATACTGTCCTGGAGATTCATTTAATTTAGCTCTGGGTACCCACCTGATCTTTTGCAAATGACAGTATGGCTCTTCATATTAATCTAATGACATCTGGTTTAAAAAAACATCCATGTCAGAAACGCCTGATGCATAAGCAAGTGAAATTTGGGTATGGTAAACAGTGTAGATTAGAATAGACTCAAACCAATCACAACACTGACCACAAATGCAGAGAAATATTCCTGACATTCATTAGAATCAAATAGCCTTTAATTTTAACAAAAGTCCTTGGTCATATTGAATATTAATGCCCATGGCTAGAAGTGGCAAGCCAGAGACAGTCACCATTTCTCTTTGGGCTGCTTATACTGGATTCGTGTAAAGGCAAAATTCAATTCCATCTGTGAGCTGCAACACATGTAAGATTTGATGTACCTGATGAATTGCAGATAAGCAAGAACTAGATCTGCCATAATAGAGGTTAAAGGCCTCTGAAAGCTGCAACAGTCTTATGATATTATGCAATTTAGATAATAATTATAATCATCAAATGTAGAGTTTAAATAACTCCTCAGAGAAAACAGTCACATAAACTTGGAACCATGTTAAATTTTTAAATCTCAAATATCACATTATAGGAGTCTTTTAAGGACTTCTAACCACTTCAGACATGATTCATTTAGAATTTTTGGGCTTCAATTTGATATTATCCAGTTCCTATTTCTTCCTAAACATGAACCACTTAAGTGGAAGCATTGGGCCATGCTGGGATACCTGAACAATGTTAAACATTGTTTAGGGCCAGAGAAACCAGCAAGGCAATCAGACAAGAAAGGAAACCCGTGATGCAAGTAGCAGGGGATCACCCTGGCCCATTATAGGCAGAACTGTAGGTTAAGTCTTAGGCATTTCCCTGCTTTGCTTACACACAGAGGGGTTTAATAGCACAAAGGCAATCCATCCACCCTCCTCCCTTGCACAACAAACATTATGTGAAAGACTTGTGAGAAATAGCTTTCCTAGCAGGCTGTCCCTGTAAGATTGCAGAAGATGGTGTGGCACCACACTGTCTCGAATTAGGTAGAGATAGTGCCTCTTACTAAATAATAGCAGACTCTGACTTATTATCTGATCCCATCTATTATTACATGCTTTGATGCCTAGAGTAGGCATCTGGAAATCATTTGAGGAGAGTAACAGTAGGGGATAGGAATAAATTAATCAGACATACCACTGTTAATCCACCTTAGAAAATCCCCATATAAGTACTTATTTCCCACCATTCTACTACAATTTAAAACAACTAAATACAATGGACAAGCTTTTCACACAGTCAGAGAGACAACACCACATGCAATGTAACAGGGAAAAGGAAATGCAAAATACTAACTCAAGCTCATGATCCACAGTTAAATTTGTGTGCAATAAAAGGAAATGTCATGTGTGATCATGGTTTCTCTATGTGTGTACGTACACTGATTTCTGAACTTTGCAAAGCATTAGTGATTCCTTTAAACTAAACTGGGAACTAAAGCTGGAGTTGTATAAAGGTCACTGAAGTGTAAAGATGCTTACCACTCTAGAGCTTGACCCTATGCAAAAATAAGGAGTGAAAAGCCAAATTCAACTGAATTAATTACAAAAAGCATTTAATGTACTATTTTTCTCTTTGGAAATTGCTGTTACATTATCAGCCACTGAATAAATACTTTATGCAGAGTTTCGTGAAATTAATGTTAAAGAAACAACACAACGTACTTTACATATACTGGAAACAGGAAACATAAAAATGTGACAGCAAAGGAATCACAAAGTTACCAGAGTGGCAGGACCAGAAAGCAGGTGCTATCCCCTCCACAACTCCTGTCTCTCTTCCTCCCTCTTCCACTACCCCCACTGAACTTTTATTCATACATTAGTCTTTCAAATATCCTCACATAGAAGTCAGATATTAAGCAAGATGTAAATAAGGGTTTCGTGTTTAAGCATCAGTTTCAAGAGAAAGTCTCAAGGTGATGCTTCACATCCTACTAGCAGTGTATTTCAAGTGGAAAGGAAACATTGCTTCAAATGGAGAGGATGGGCTGTCATGGAAGATGGGAAGAAATTTGTGTTTAATACCACAGGTGTGAATACAACTAATAGAAAAGTTCAAAGCTATGAGAGACGTTAGAAGTAAGGAGAGGGGAAAAAAAAGAAAAAAAAGAAAACCTTAAATACAACACAGTTATATTCTACCCTCTGAAGGACAGAGGAGAAAAATAATTTTAGCAGCTGCAGTTTTGAATGCAATGGAAGTGAGCAGAAAGGAGTAGAATGCTGTCATTGAGAGGGTAGATGAGAGTTTATTTGTGTTAGACTGAATCAAACCCTGAAGTCTTTTTTCTTCCATTCCCAGAGAACCACACTGAGTCAAAAGTGTTCTTCAATCCAGCACTGTTATCTGAGTTATATCTCAGTTATATTACCAGTGATTGGCCACTCATTAAACCTTTTCTGTGAGATGTAAGCAAAAAGATGCAAGGATAGTAATCATTTTAAATATAAATGAGGTACAAAAGCTAATGTAAGACTTGTAAATGATTAAAAGCTGAAAAGGAAAAAATAAAAATAATTAAAAAATAATGAACAGAAAAACTCGAGCCCATCTGGGAATTATTTAAAATTAGAACAAGTGATTATAAAAGCATCCAGAGAGTAAGTATATGCCACCACTTTCAAAAACAAAAACAAAGCAGTAATGGACATACAGAAGGTGTGACAGACAGAGAAAAACTGTCAAGTAATAATGGATTTTCAGACTGTGTTATGTAAACAAAAAATGTTCTACTTTAATTTTTCTCTTTGAAGAGAAATGTGGTTTTTTGGTTTTTTTTTAAAGTAGAATCACCATACTTCCTTGATTCATAGTGTTCTAGTGTCCTCCAATGGATACTTTTGAAAGTACTTGCTCTGTACAAGGGTATTAGAATTACAGTTGTGCCTCACTTAATTGTTTTGGTATGGCATTTATCCCAAGATATTAGGAAGAGGAGACCATATAAGATCTTACAGATTCCTCATCTTTCTTCCTATATTTAAACAGACATTGGCACTGCTGGATATCTCGTCTTCAAAAGAGGAAGGAAGTGTGATCTTCTGCCAAGTTTTAGCAGTGCCACCTGACAAGTCACTGAGTCCAATACTGACCTTAGTCATTCATTCTTCTCATGAGCACACAAAAGGATCAAAGCAGTAGAATAATGAGAGTGTAGGCAGCCCTCAGCAGCTATGTATAGAACAAAGATCCCAAAGCAAGATATAGCAGTCTCTGGAGATGTATGGCACAGCTGACAGTTTCTCCAGCTGGTAATTCTGAATAAAACATCACTAAAGAAACATTCAATACTTTTCATAGCTAAGTGAGAAAAAAACTCGACTCAGCACTCATTTACATTGATTTAGTTGATGACATGCTGCTGTTATTTGGAGAAGTAGCAAAAATGGGGCTGGTTTCATTTCTTTTAGTTTTTCAAAAATCTAGATTATAAAACTAACTCCTCCAGTTTATAATCTGGAAGAATGATGTTCTAATCAGTTTCTCTGGGTACATGGTTTTCCTTCAGTTATTTAAGGCTTCTTTAGGTGGCAAAGTTAATGCATAGTCAGTTGGCACAGCAAGTTTCTCTCCCTGGCTCAGTTGACAGCTCCCACAAGTCATGGATTTCCTCTACTCCTGGTCAATGATCCTTATAATGGTCAGTGTCTTCTACCAGTGGCAGCTGTGTTAGCCCTGCCTGCCCCACTCCTTAATCCAGCCCTTGCATCAGCCATCTTCTCCTGGCTACACTCACCTTTTCCAAATACTTTCAAGCATCATCTTTCTTAGGGTAAGCTTAAAAGCCATGGATACATGGAATGAAATAAGTGTACCTTAGTCCCTACTTAAGTGGAAACAAAAGATTCTTTATGCAACATGGATTATCCTACTTCTAACAAAAACAAAGGTACTGGGCACACCTAATATGCACTAGGAATACAGAGTCATAGAATACTTTGGGTTGAAAGGGACCTTTAGAGATTGCTTTGTCCAAATCCCCTGCCATGGGCAGAGACACCTTCTATTAGATCACATTGCTCAAAGCCCCATCCAACCAAAGCACTTCTAGGAATGTGGCATTCACAGCTTCTCTGGGCAACCTTTTTCAGTGTCTCTCTCCTTCTCTCTTATAAGCCCCCTTTAAGTATTGAAAGGCCACAATAAAATCTCCCTGGAGCCTTCTCCTCTCCAGGCTGAAGAGCCCTCACTCTCTCAGTCTGCATAGGAGAGGTGTTCCAGCCCTCTGATCATTTTTGTGGCCCTCAGTCCAAGAGGTCCACGTCCTTCTTATGCTGGGGACCCCAGAGCGGATGCAGTGCTCCAGGTGGGGTCTCAGAGAGCAGAGCAGTGGGGGATAACCTCACCTCCCTCACCCTGCTGGTCACACTGCTTTTGAGGCAGCCCATGACACAGTTGGCATTCTGGGCTACAAACACACACAGCCACCTCATATCCAATGAGTGTTTGTGAATGCACCAATATTCCCAAGTCCTTCTCCTCACAGCTGCTCCCAGTCCATTCACCCCTCTCTACTGTACTGGTGTTGGGGATTGCCCCAGTCCACCTGCTGGACCTGGCTTTGTTGAATTTCTTGATGTTCACACTGGCCCGCTTCTCAAGTCTGTCAAGGTCCCTTTTTCAAGGTGTCACTTCCCCCAGATATACCAAAATGTGTAAAAAAGCAATTGGCATGGAGTAGATGGTACACTATAAATTCACAACCTAGTTTATTTTGTGCCAGTCTACCTATCAGACACAGCTTTCAAAATCCAAATTCAGCCAAAGCAAGTCAAATGTCATCATCCCACCCGCTCGTCTCCAGGGATTTGTGGTCCTCCAAACTGAAGATAACCCTTAGTTGCCTTTAGACAACATCATTATATGCATCCCTATGTGGGTCCTAAGCAGGGAAAAAAGTGAGAAAAAGCTAAAGAACTTCAACTGTTGCATATTGCTGGCAGCAAGCATGTGACTGAGGATCTGTGCCAAACTCAGAGGAGTTAAGGGCTTTAACTTATACCCTGAGGTCCTGTGTTCTTTTACACTTCTCAGCTTCCTCCTACAACACAGAATCTCTTGTATTTTTCTCTCTCTCACACCATCTTTCCAGAAATTTTCTTGAAATATGATAATATCCTTAACACTAACAACCTTAGTGTACACTACAGCTCAGTAGTATGATCAGTGCCCAACAGTCTAGCAGACTTCCAATAGCTTAACATGAAAACACAGCTGCCATTGTAGAAAATCAAGGCTCAACTAAATACACAGAAATTTTAAAGAGCAGAAACCATTTAAAGTTGAAGACCACAGCAACACTCTTAACTCAGCACTTTGAGCAGTCACGGCTGTTTCATCACCATTTGATGGATTTCAAACACTAAGTGATATAAAATTCTGTATATCCTATTGACTGATCCATTCAGTCACCATCTTTTGAGCCTTCTCCATAAATATCATGTTGCTATTATACATAAAAAGGAAGACTTATTATGGTTCTTTACTGTAAATTTAGTAACTGCAGATCTTTCGCTACTTCTCTGAGTGCTTTGAAGTTCTCTTTCGCACAAAGCTATGCAGCATCCTTTAATTCTTTCAAGTACAAAGCTTAGTAGTATACTTCAAAGACCCCTTATACAAAGAGATGTCTGACACATTCTCAAATTCCCTGAAACAAAGATCTGTACTCCTGTGTCCAGCTCCTTTAAATGAGAGTGTCCAATATTTTCACATTCCATTAAAACACTGGGGGAGGGGTTATATGCTATAACATCTGCTACTCTGACAGAAACCTTTATAGTTTCAGGATTATTTAAACAGTTCTTTACTGCAGTTTTAATTCCCTCCTGTCTTCCACATCAATTTTTTTTTTTAATCTGAGCAAAATCAATCTCTGAATTTGTGGGATTTGAGTTTTTTGTTTATTATGGGGAGGGGATTTTTTTTGATGAGCTTTTTATGATCTGTTAGTAAACACAAAGACAGATAGAAACACTGTTACAAATTTAGATGGTTTTGGAGGTATTGCCTAAAGAACCTAACTCCCAAAACTGTTGACTTTTCAAACTCTCTGGTATTAGGATTTTCATAAGCCCACAGTCACATAAAAACTTTTACAGAAGAGAGCAAAATCCCGTTTTGGGGGCACAGAGCCCTATTAAAGTGAGAGTAGGTTCCTACTGGAAAAGTGTCTGCCCCAGTTCCCTCACTTGCTTTTACAGGTCTCTTCTTAGAGGTAGCAATCAGCAGCCCTCTAAACTTCCAACATTGTATCTTTTAAGTCCTATTTTAAAAACCTTCCTCCACAGAGGATAGAAGGAAGCCCCCACTATTCCCCCTGTTCTGTTTTCAGGTGGTGCAGAGAAGGGGGTTATGCTCAGAGAATCTTTTCTCTTTTTCCCTTTTTGCAAAGCTGCAGGCACATAAGAGTTGGTCAGCACAGCCCAAACAAGAGCATCGCTCAGGGCTCTGGGCTTGCTGCTTCCCTTACTGCTCAACACTGAAATCCTGGTGGCTTGAAACCACTGGGAGAGGTCATACCTGATCTTAGCAACTCATCCCATACAAGTCAAACAACAGAGAACCATTCCAGTTTCATCATTTTCTCACAGAGTTTTCCAAGCAGCTTTAGGGGTGGCCTTGGCGAGAAGCCCTGGGCCCTGTGAAAGGTTAACAGGAGGCACCAGAAGTGACTGCCAGACCCAGTAAGGGACAGAGTATCAGATCGTAGGACTTCCAGACTGACAGAAATATTAATCTAGATCCATTCCTGCTGAATAGCCTGTGGATCTCAATTAAAGGGCAGAAAGGAAGGAGAGGAATGGCAGCACCAGAGGAAGAGACAACTAAAACCAATATACTGTGACCTGTGATAGCTCACTAAGTCCTCCAGTGTCAAAAGACAATCTTCCCTCTAACTCATAAGCTCGAATGTAGGCAGCTTTACTGAAAAAATATTTTTATAACTTTGCCTAGTGATGCCCTGTTTAAATGAATGGGTTTAGTTTTTTTATATTTAGAGGAAGCAACAGTTCTAGATCAATAGTCCCCAACCAGGACTGAAAGTCTATGTACAGCTTCATCAGAGAATTTACAGCAAAACTATTCTCCAAATTTTCAACACACCATAACCTCAGCTAAGTTCTACCTCTGTGTATATTTATCTAAAAAGCACACACACATGCACACATAGAAAAATATTTTTATTCACTACAGCTGGAGAAAAGAAATACATGTAGAGCCTTCGCTCCAAATTTTCTGAAATTTTCTATGGCTGCATTAAACATCTAAGACTTAGTCTGAAGTGAACGATTTCTATGTGCCAAGCAGGTAGAGCTCTTTGCAATTGCAGAAAATTGCCACCTTGAAAAAAATCTGTCAGAGATGTTCAGCACTATTCTAATCTTACTCCCACTCAGTGGCAAAAGGGTGTCACTGAAGTTGAAAAGAGTAAAATTAAGATAAATGCCACACTTTTTTGAATCAACTCTCTGATGATTTCTGTCAGCGACTAGAAAGTTGTGCCTTTCAAGATTTAAAAAAACACAACAAACCTCTAGAGACCTCTCCTCTCACAGTACATTTTTCTGTATAGCTTCAGATTATTCAACATAATAGAATCATTCCCAGATGAGCTATCACTATCTTTTTCTTTCCTGTTGCCACTAGACCTGCAAGTACATTAAGAAAGACTTGGAATAAACTGATTACTTTAAAATTCATTCCATGACTCTGCACCAGCAATAGCTGATTGCTCCAGGCCGTGAAAGAATGGCAGATTTACAGGCTGTCTGTAGTAACTGCCTGTTTTACCTACATCAGTTTAGACAGATATATAGAATAAGTAGTTTAAATATGCTCAACGCAAAAAACATGACTCATCTTTGTAGAAGACTTAGTATCACAGAGAAGAGCTCTTTGTGCAGTTTAAAAGATTATGTATCAAGAGTCTGGGATGTGCAAGGAGTACATTAAGACTACAAAAGAGATGTCCCTCAGGAAGCTTTGCAATTGACTGGTGTAGAGATACAAAATGCTTTGGAAGGAAAGTTATCTTCTCTTTCAGTTACCAGAAGGATGCAAATCTGTGCTTAAAAATTGGCACTTTGTACTAATGTAATGTAATGTCATGCAAAGAAGGAGCTGCATTATGCTTGGATGGTGTGCAGAGAGAGAGCCAAAGGACTCCACATGCACTGGACTAACCATAAATGTGCATTCTTTAACACATATTCTGTACCTTAACTAACTAGGATTATGTCGAGGTCTTAGAAAAAATTAAGTATTTCTTATCCTTGAAACTGTGTAATGATAAGCTTTTTTTCTTCAGAAAGCATTTTTTCTTATATCAGCTCACAGTGTAGTTGCAAAATAAAAAAAAAAGAGTAAAAAGAGTACTTGGGCTTTCAGGACAAATACATACAAATTCTTGATTGGCAAATCCCAATGTTTAATAAAAATTAGTTGTGTCAATAAGCAGGAACTTTGGTCAAGAATAAAGTTCTTATCAGGAGCAAAATTGTAAAAGCACAACATAATATTTTTCTCTACATTTGTTCAGTGGACAAATTTTACCTCAGTAAAGGTAAGTATAAAAATTCCATTGCACAACCTACTCTAAATCACATTCAGGAGGGTATTAGAAGTGCAGCAGTGAGCTGGATCAGAACAAACCGCTGAAGATTTAGAACAAGCTTACTGTTTACAACCTGAGTCCCCAGGTGACACAAGTTAGAAAATTATCCCTGTGATAAACCACCAGTACTACAGAGCACACAATATTAGAGAGGGGATTTATGGACCACTTGTCATAAAAGTTGTAGACACAGAAATACTAAAATTATTTTCTACTGGAAATCTGATGGAGCAGCATATAACAGAAGTATTCCATATGTTAAAGGAGAGCATTGCAGTCGTTTTGAGCCAGTGAGGTGAAGCTCACATGCAATCATCTCGGTCCCTGGAATGGCTCTGCAAAACAGTGAGCAATCAAACAGCACAAAGTATTGTTGCTCTGTAAAAGTCTGTTCATCTGTCATATTTATCAAGCATTGGTTTTGTCACACCTGTTTCTTCCTCAGAAAAAATAGCTGCTTGTAACATCAGCTAAAGCCTCCTGTCCTAATAAGAGTCAGGCTAACCCCAGAATGCAGCTTTTCAGTGTAGGGGGTAATTTGTTGAGGGCAGGATCTGGGAGCTGTGGCACAGCTTGCAGCCATAGGCCTGTCTGCAGTCACTTACTCCACTGTGAACATGCTTGGCATGCTTTCTGTTTTGTATAATCAGCATAAAAAGTGTTTTTTGGGTAGGCACAGCAAACTTCAAACCACGTATATTCTTCAAGATTGTGATTCTGCAAAATGATGAGCATTTCAATCCCAGTGCTATGAACTATGTGTGTAATTTCAGGAATGAAAAGAGTACCACTGACTGTTAAGTGTGTGGAGAGACACCTGGAACAGCATCTCTACCTTACGTGCCTGTGAAGTGCTTGGCATATGGTAAGTAGTTGGTGTGGGCAACAATCAATGCACACAAGAGTTTTTTGTGACTAATTATATCCAAGTGCATTCAGCATCTTCCAGGACTAAACCCTCAGAGGTAGCAAGTGGAAAAAACAGGAGAGGGGGAGATTTTGACAGAGTATCAAAGGAATACAAAGCTGGATTTCTGGAAACTGGAATCACATAAAGACTAAAGCTGACTGAACAAGGGCTTACTGAAGTGTTTGAAGAGCACAGTCATAATAGCTGTAATACAGCATTGTTAACTCCTAATTTTGGCATGTCTCTCAGCCTACACAATGTTTTTCTTGAAAACTCTTATTCCAAAAAAGACACAGGAGACTAGGTTTTGAAAAAAGATTTAGTCGAAGAAAACTCTCTAAGCAGGTTCTTGATAATGGCAGGAAGGAGGTAGGGGGACTTTGAAAACTTTCCCATTTTGTGAGCTCTCTGTTGGATCTGTGGGGCTTTTCTCATTTCTCTGCTAGTTCAAACCAAAGTGCTACAGTGGCTTCCACCTTGCAAATCGTCCTGGTGCAGTTCCAGCTGAGCTTTGAGTCAGATCGCTCAGAGGATTGCAGTCCTAAATGGCACTTCAAAGGGGCAGCTGAAACTCAGCCACATGCTGGAAAAGTGCAAATACCTTCCCTCAGCTCAAAGAAAGGCTGCATGTATTTGAAGTGGAAAAGTACAAGTTTAACGCAAAGCCACTTAAAATTAGTAAAGAAAGTACGTTTTATTTATGTTTAAAAAGTCCTCTGCATTACTTTTCAGAATATCTTCTAAGTATATATAAACACTAGAAGGAGACAGAGGACACTACCTTGAAAGGTAGCTTTCCTAAGGCATTTCATTAAAACAGGATTTACTTCTGGGAGCAAAGCAAGATCTTGTTCCCAAAGAGAAAAATTGCAGACTGAGAAGTTATTTTAAAACCTTTTCTCCCCACAATGATCCACATGTATTGTATTAGTACTCCACACACTACATCTACTTTAATACATATTTCAGCCTGCAGGGAAGTTAAAGAATACTGCAGCTAGTGGATATTATCATTCCTACTTCTCACCAGTGATCATAAATATTCTAATCATGCATTGTCTCATCTAGCCTAGGAGATACCAGGGTAGCTCCTCAAATACATTTCTGCTGCCTTACAGATACAGAAGTTATATTCTTCTCATTCTTCTACTGTACACTTTATGCAAGTCTGTTAGGGAATGAACATTTAAAACACTTCTAAATTTCTAGATTTCCCCCCTCTGTCCTCGGGCACATGAATGTGTGGATTAAGGCATCAGAAAAAAAAAAAAAATTTGAAGAGGTCTTAAATGTTCCTACCCACAAGATCTAGAGACCACTGGTCACATCTGAAGAGACTCAGACAAGTTATTTAAGATCCATATTTAGAGACTTAAATTTTAAAATATTTGGTCACTCCCTCTCCCTTATAAACTCCCTCTCCCTTATAAACGGACTATTCCTGCTGTTTCATGGAGTTACATGAATAAACATAGTTCTCTTCAAAATCTCCCAGTATTATCTTTACCCCACATCAAATGTAGACATGGATTATACGGAAAGGAGGAGAATTTAACTACAGAGACAAAATTATTTTTCACCAAAAGAGGCCATCAAGTTCACAGCCATTTCAGCATTGCAACTGTTCCTACCCAGAGCACTGCATGCCGTAAAAGGAGAAAGTACCACCTTCAGAGTCTCTGGTCCTCAGTATTTCTTTCCTTTGGGCAGGGTGTGGGTGCTTTGAATTATCTTTGCCTTTGAAATAGCTGAAATAGCAATGTTTTTCAAATGTTTTGCTTTGCTGTGGGATGTCCTGGACTGGGGATGGAGAGTAGGGGACACAAAGGTGTTGCTAGGTGAAATGAAAAAGGGGGCAAGTCCTAATGACACTTACTTATATTTCTTCAGTTTCTACAGCCAACATTCTGAAGAATAAAAGAGAGGCTGAATAGGAAACTGAGGAGGAAAAAAAGTAGATTTTACCCTTGAAGAGTGATCATATAAATTTACAATAATTCAGGTTTTCTAGACTGCAAAGAAGGTAACGCCTAATTTTCAGAATGTGAAGAAGTGGAGTAAAACAGAAAATGAAAAAGAAAAAAATCCAACTTCAAGAGAACAAAGACATGATGCTGTATTTCCAAGATCAGTGGGAAACTAGAAAGTAATACCGTGGACACACAGCACCTGCTGGAAGGAATTTTCACTGAAGTCCTCTCAAACTCCCTAAAACTGCTGGAGTTCAAGATTTGCAGCAGGCACAGTGCAGTGGCAGGTATGCCAGGCCCTCTGGCTGCACTGCAGCCCTTCTTCAGCACCACTTGTCTCCCAGAGAATGGAGGCCTGAGGGAAAACTCCAGATTTGTACAGTAAGAAAGCCTTGAATTCATGCTCCTCTCTGAGGATCACAAAAAGCCTTTATAAACATTAATTAAAAAAAAAAAAGTCTTTGCAAATCCTCCCAGAAGCAGAAGGATGGCTTTTAACAGCCATGAGTTCAGTGGCTGTTGCACACAGCTGCAGTTCTGTACAGCACACAGAAAGGAAGCATAACTAAAGAAGTTATTGACCCTGTAGTGGGGATTTCAGTAGAGATTTAGCTTCTTGAGATGGATTGTGTCTGGCAACTGAAGTATTAACACCTTTATTTTTCCAAAAAATGCAATACCAGCTATACTGATCCCAAGAGACCAGTGCCTTTCTCCATAAACCCCCTCTGCAGGTCATTAGCACACTACTATTTATCACAAAGCTGTTTCATTAATGACTTATTCAAGAGGGTCTGCACAACTCTGCTCATTGAAAGATCCCTCAAGAATTATCACAGCTGAAAACTTGCAGCATGGAACTGAAGACCTTCTTTAATCTCAGCATCATTATGGGCTGCTTAAATGATCGAAGTAAGCAGAAAAGGGGTTTATGAAGTTCTTACATTTTTATGGGAGAGCTATATTGAAAAAGCTTTCTTTCTTTTAATTAGATTAATCTTCCAAGAAACAGAAGCACAAGGTACTTTCCTAGCCAAAATCTCTCTCCTATTCACCATGCAATTCCACCAATGCAAATTCCTGACTAGTGAAGTGGAGCCCTCTATTCGCTCAGCTGCACAATTTAATCACTTCCAGTTTCTGTAAGGGAATCCTGAGACAAGCTTCCTAACACCTCAAATCTATGGAATTAGGACTACCTTACATGTCTAGGACAGTACATATTACTTTGTGTATTGCTGCAACTTAATACAAAGAGCATGTATTTTAATTGAAAGAAGGTGTGCATTTTCCAAGGTTTTTTATTATTTCACTGGAACCCAGCAACAAAGTTGGCATACAATTTATTTTTGAAGTGTACAGCAGTTTACAATTGCTGGTACTGCACACTCTTATGTTCTACCCTTAGCAATTCAAAAATAGATCATTTATGACCCATAACTGCTAATTTAGAACCAGTTCCATGCTATATTGCTGCGTTTGCCATCCCTTTAACCAAATTAACTTACTCGATGTATTTGCTAATATTGCAGCAAATAAGAAAAAAGAAGGCAAGAGTACAAATGTAGATTTTGCAGGATTCACATTCTAAAGCCTAGTTCCAATCCAAATGTTTGAACCATATTTAATTTATTACAAGTGAATTTTGCTTACTCACATGCATGGCCAGAAAGATGTAGTAGCTCACACAAGAATCTTGGATTTCTAGAAGTATTTCCTACTGCCACTCTTCCAGCTGAACCTGCAGCAGCAGCAGCTACCCTTGCAGCCATCAAGTGTGTCACATTTCTCAATTGTTTCAGACCGTAATGTCATGAGCTCTTTTTTTCTGTGCCTTAAATCTCAGCAAGGTGAGACATCCCTGTCAAACAAGTTGAGAAATTTAACATGCTTCAGAGGCAAATGTAAAAATGAAATTATTTGTATAATTAAGACTGGATGCAACTAATGTCATTTACCTTAACCTTTCCAACAAAAGATTTAAAATAACACAAAGTCTTTCAGGGTTATTTAATAAGTTAAAACTTAGATATTTTTTCATTGATATGACCCAGGAGGAAAATAAAACCATTATGGAATACACATTGATCATCAACTTCAGAAGAATGAGATTTGTAGTTTTAGCGTATCATGCAGCAAAAACCTTCTGAGTACCTTAAAATAAACTGGTAAGCAGCAGCAATGGCTACTTTAAACTACCTTTTCCTCCTGCAAGACATACCAGACTGCTGTTTCCCTTAGGAACTAGCTGCAGGAAACAATAGCAGCCAGAGAACCCCAAAGCTCTTCAGGCTTCTGCTATGCCAGCACACAGTACCACAACTGAGACCACCAATGGGAGTAATAAAAAGGAAAATGCAGAAGTTCAGCACCACCACAGACTCTGAGGTGGTTCCTCCTTTCCCCACAAGCTTATGTGTGCCTACAACACAGGAAAGGTGCTACAGCTGTGCCAGTCTCACACCTAACCCCATCAACAGCACAGGTACCACAGTGAGAATATAGGACTATACTTCCTGGGAAGGAGAGGAGGAGTAATAGGCTGACAATAATTCATCAGTAAAGAGAAGTCTGATAACAGAAGGAATTCATCTGAAAAGAGGCCATGAGTCATGATTTTATTACTGTGAAAGGAATGAAATCCTGTTTTCAACCAGAAATATTCAGCACAAGACTGCATTTTCAGAAGATGAGGTCCTTGTACTGCTTTTTCACTCCCATCCCTGCCTCTAACTCAGCACCTTGCTGTAGCCAGCTGTGTCCTCTGAGAGCTGCCAGGTGTGCATCTCCCACAGGCACTTCCTCACACACCTCAGGCAGAGTCTCACAGATCACCTAAAACTGGTGCTTCAAACTGAGGGACAACATGTTTAATGAGCCAGCAGGCTCTGAAAACCTGACTTTAAAAAATGAGTGGCATGGGGGGCCTCTAGCCTCTCTTCCACTCTCTCCTGCGGGTGTACATCTCATTTTTCTTATTTTTCTAGTTCATCAGAACTGATGTTTTAAGTTTACATGCACTATCCAGCCCATATAAAACAGCATGACCATGGGGAGCAAAACCAGGGACATGCTACCCAGCCACTACATATCAGTATGGCACAGGAAAGACTTTCACGTCTTTTCTTTTTTTTTTTTTTTTTTTTCCTCTTAATTAGTCCTACAGGTTCTAGCAGGAGGAGGAGTTGTGAAAACATATCTAAAAAAAACACAGAAAAGCAATAGCCAGGGTTTGCATCAGTTTAAGTAGGTTTGGGATCTTCATGATACCAGTGAGAAAGAGTATTGGGACGACTACAGAACAAATTATGCTCTTATGCATCTGCTACAGAGTTACAGCAACCTTATCCACACACCCAGGGGCAGACATGAGGCCAAGGTAATCCCAAGAGTTACTTTTCCAGACCAGCAACGCCGCGGAATGAGCGCTCCAGGCTACTGGTAATTCCTAACATGATACTTGAGCTCCTCCATGTGGCAAGCAGTAGCTTTAATCTTTCCTGTGTGTAACAAAGAACGTCTTTATTCTTCACAGCGTTTTTCCTCTCATTATTCTTTCTTACATAAAATTAAATACTACCAAAGATACAATATTACACTATGGGACAAGAGGATAATGAAAGGAGAACAAAGGCAGCACTACTCTTGTAATTTCTATTAGTCACGAACGGGTACTTTCATAACACGACGTAGTTAATTTGCATGCTCACCAAAAAACCTGTTCGAAGTTCAGATATAGATCAGCTGTTTTAAACACTCAGCTTTGGACAAAATCATACGTTAATTCAAATACCCTCTTCGTTAAAGTAGTGCCCTTCCCGTGGTGAAATATCTAGCAAAATGGATTTTATTATATTGAAAATTCACAACTTCTGCTCTGTCAAGCTAGAAATAACAAAACATAGTGCAGGCTTATTCCTTGAAAAATTGATAAAAAGGTTTTTATATGTAACTGCAGCCAAGGGAGAATCTATCTGCCTTTTTTTAAGGAGTATCTGGAAATTAAAGATGGCATTTGTTTAAAAGAAAAAGGCTTATGATTCCAAGTACATCAATACAAGAAAGCTACAAAGGACATTTATTTTTCCCAACCATTTAACATTTCAAGTTGTTTTGCGTGCTGCAGAATGTTGTTCAGTCAGGTTTAATTCTGTGCTGAAGGCCAGTGTCCTCTCCTATTCCTGTGCCTACACAGCACTGCCATTTTCTCACACATGACTTAGTTAGCTCACACGCTCGTTTTTCCATTGACACTCTGAACAAGCACTGGTGAAACTGCTCACTTTTCAGTTCATCTGGGTTTTGTATACACAGTCACTACTCATGTCATGAATTAAGTTCTTTAATGTGTATTCTCAGTAAGTATTTCAGTTGATTATGGGTAGAGCTGAGACCTTGGTTTGAATAAGTTGCTCTTTCTTAATGGAAAGCTTAGTTTCTGCATGGCTTTATTTGCTTGTTAGTGAATTGTTGGGTTGTTTTTTTTTCCCCACACTATCATGAGAAAATCAGCAAGCAGAGGACACACATCTGAGCTGTTTCAGTGGCAACTAGGCCACAGGAAAGAAAGGAGAGGTGGCAGAAAAACTTTCCTGAAATAACTGCGTGGAACATAGAAGCAAGAGAACCATAGGAGACAGGGAGGCAGAGCTATCTGCCTCCAGCATCTTTCCCAGGGTTGCATGGATATCCCATTTCTAATGTGCCTCATTTGGCCCATTGGTTCCTCATTTGGCACACAGACTTTGTGAAAGTCTTACACAGTGGACAGCAAGGAAGACGAAGAGAACTAAACTCACCTCATCCCCCTAAAAAGCAAGAACTTAGAAAACCTTGTCCCAAAAAAACAAAACAAAAAAAAAAACCCAAGCAAACCCACAAACAACAGCAACAAAACAAGACAAAAAGAACCCTAGAAAATAAATTCTCACTCTTTGTTTATTCAAAAAAGTATGCATTCACCCCAAAGGTTTTAACTCTTTGAACTTCATGCCTTTTTCAGACAATTGTCCAATTATCCACAAATTTTCTCAAGTCTGAAACTGCACAAGCTAGAAATAAGTTGCTTTGGCTCTCAGGAAAATGAAGAAAAGCTCACAGAGATTTCTGTTCTTAGTAACTTTAATCTTGACTTATCTGTAACTCACGAGCAGTCTCACATTCCCCTAAAACCACATCTAAGGATAAATAATGGTTTCAAATCGGCTCTTCTGCTGGCCTTGCTTTATCAACTCTCACAGACAGAGGGAGCAAACTGCTAATCAGAAAGGACTCCTCTGGAGAAGGAACTCCTCTAAGAGGAATAGTCCGGGTAGGAAAAGGATGGCAACGGACCTGTTCATGACTGTTCTGTGCAGGCTATTTTCTTTAGCCTAAGACCCACGCAGAAATCCAGAGGCAGAGTGTGTTTCCATGTTCAAGCACCATCAGTGAATTGTTTTGTTTGATGCATGGGAATGGTCTTGTCCCATTTCTGATAAAAATGTGAGGCAGGAAATGGGAGAAGCAGGGAGAGTTAAAATAACAACAAAAACAAAACAGAAAAAAGGAGCATTCATGTATCATTTAAGCATTATTTAAGCTAATTCCCACATACAGCCATGTGGCTAATTAACATAAATTCTGTGGCATTTGCTGTTTAAAAAAATATCCAATAATTAACTTTCCTTTTAAGTCCATTTAACACAAATTTTGAGTACATTTATTTGTACTATGCATTAGAAATCCTATGTTTATATTCTTGAAGTTCTCATTTTACACAGAACCAGAGCAATGAGAACTTCCACATGCCATCCCATTCCCAAGTCATACCCTGGAGGCACTCTTAGCTCACCAAGTCCTTCTCCTGCAGGAACAACAATGCCTGTGGTGGGCACCAGCTCACAAAGCATTAAGCTGAATCCTTGTGCCTGTTCAGAGAGACCACAAACCACCTAATAAAAAGCAAAAAGCTTTTCTTGTCACTACAAACCCCACCAGAATTTGAGCTGATGTTGTTTTGTTTTCAGTGTGGTCATGGCATATTTCCCATATGAATCACTCTGCGCAGCCTCCCCTCCTATCACGCACACGAGGCGCACACTGCATTCCTCACGCTCTGGGCCAACCTTGCTCTGCAAGAGCCCTCAGCATCTCCTCCCTTACACTCCACACCATCCTCTATCGTCCCCAGGCTCCCTTGTAAAGCTCAGTTTTTAAAAGCTAGTGTGCTGCAGTAGTACTCACAGCTTGTGAAACTAGTTAACGGGCAGATAAAGAAGGCAACTGGGATCAAGCTTTCTGAAGGGGTGAGGGTGGGCTCACATGAGATCAAGTTTGTACGAGAAAAAAAAGGTGGGGGAAAAGGCTTCGCTTTGGGGAAATCTGAAAATTATTCAATCAAGACTTAGGAGCAAGAAAAGAGGAAAAACACTGTTTCGGAAAGGGAAAGTTTAGGAGGCTAGGGAACAGTATTTACAGTGGTCATAGTGATCACAGACATTACATTCCACAGAATTCCCACAAACGAATTCTATCTATCGCCTGCAAAGACTGCACAGTGCATTATCTGCCCTCTGTAGCTATGACAGCCCAGTTCAAGGCCCCTCCTCTCCAGACTGCTTCCCAATATTTTAGGCTCATTAGCATTAAAGAGCACCCATCTCCTTATTGTACTGAGTGCAAAGCATCCGCTGTAGGCTAACCACCTATCCCCAGGAGTAGTCATCCATAGCCTAACAGCTGACATCACCCTTTAAACAAGAATGTGGAAGTTCACAGTTATTTTATTCTGTTGGCAGAGGAGGGAGGAGGAGAGAAAGTAATTAAGTGCATGAATGCCTAAGAGATCGTTTCTCTTCCAATTTATCTGAAGAACACAGGAGGTTTTAATCTTGATTTGAGGAATTCCAATTCATCCAAGCTTCCAGATTAGCCCAACTATCATGTATTTCTCACCACAATTACATGATCACACACCAATATTTGGGTACTCCGGCTCCCTTTCCCCCCAGCCTCACCTCTTATTTTTTAATCCTTCAGTACCATTGCCTTTCCTCAGGTCCATCTATGAAAGTCAAGGGATTTACACCCCTTGAAATACAGCAATAGATCATGCACTGAATTTAGCTTGTAAAACTATTCACTGTAACAATAGAGTGGAAATTAATGGCCACATCCTCAGCTGCAACCATCAGCTTAGCTCCATTAAAATCCACCCTGTGGCCTGACCCCTGAGCACTGACCTAACTCTCTGCTGGCTGACACAGATTTCATGGGCTTTGCAGAAAGCAGGAAATAGCTGGGGTGTGGGAAAGCCCCAGACATTCCTCCTCCTACCCAGTCCGAGCTCCTGCAGAGCCCTTGTGAGGGCTGCACGTCTGGCTGCCTGCCTGCCCCGAGGCCCCTGGACTTGGGGTGCTCCTCCCAGACAGACATCACCATGATGCAGCCAGCCTGGAAGACCTTGCTTTGGAAACTCTTTCCTGCCTACAGTTGTACAAGCAGCCGCAGTTTGGGAGAGTAGCTAAAAAAATAAGTTTTAGGGAAAGAGGAGCTTCATTCTGATTCCACAAAAAAAAATTTTTTTTTAGTACGTTTTCAACCAGACTTTAGGGTGAGGAGAATAAGTATGAGGTAAGGCTCACAGAAAAAAGTCTACCATAATTAAAGGAAAAAGGAACACCAATGCCTCAGTCCTGAAGCAGACAAATTGGAAAGTTTCCCTTTCCCTCTTGAAAAAGTCAGTTCTTGCTACCATGTATGTTTTTGTGGAAATACCGAAGTCTATGTACACTATATAATCCTGTAGAAATTTGTTTAAAAATAAAAAGTCTTTAAACTCCAGTACTTTTTATGTATTTTAAATGAGGAAATTATGCTATTTAAAATAACAATGGGATGCTTAGTGTACTACTGATGTCTTGGAACAAGACTAGCTCATTCCATGTTCTCACTGTACAAGCGTTGCATTTTACCTTTCCATCAGAAAGAATAGTACCCACTGTGCAATAATTTCCCTATTTCTATTACTTTTCTTGATGTTCTACCTCTGGTTTAATTTGGACCTTAATACTGAGAAACAAGGAAGAAAAAAAAAATTGTGAACATTCCAGTCTTCCTAAAAAAAAAAGCACCAAAATCCTTGAATCAAAGTGTTACTTTATATGCCACCAATTTCCCAGAAGCCCTATTTCTCAATCAGAATTTGAATAATCTTTCCAATTTGTATTCCCCAAAACTCAAATTTAATGAGTTAGTAGGTATAGAAGGAGAAATAACAGCTGCAGCTTATCCCGCTGTGCTATTCAGTAATGACAATGTTATACCACATTAGCAATTGTGACATTAATAAAAAGAAGCCCATAGGATTAGCCAGAGACAGCTGACTTTAGTCAAATGTAGGTCATGCTTTGTTTGCTCAGAGCTGGGTAATAAATTTCCAGGTAAGTGCTCTCATGTGTCATACATATATGCCAGGAGCATAATTTCAGCTATACTAAATGATCCACATTCTTAAATTTCTGTAAGCCGTTTTTGAATTATTGTTAAGCGTTTAATTCCACAGCAGCATCTTACAGGCTACTTAGAGTTATTAACTCATATGACATTATGGCATGTTTTCTTTCTAGTGGCAGTTAATAGCATCTTGATCTGGTTTCCCTTTCACCTTAAAGTAACTGCAACTCTGAATTGCGAGTATTTAACAAAAGATACTTAGCAAGGAATCAAACTGACTACTGCAGAATGCAGCTCTAGCTAAAGGGGAAAACAGTATTTGGAATCAATCCAAGAGCAGCAAGATATCTTCCACCACAGAAGAGAGGCTTTAAAAAAAATTTAAAGGAAATAAAAGCATAGCCTTCAATTAATAGTACAAAAGATCCTATCTCAATCTCTGCTACTTTGGCAAGCCCTCAAAATTTGGATTGAAAGCAGACTTTTAAACATATTCATATTTAATCTCAGCACAAGATGTGCATATTGTACACCAAAACTTTAAAGGCCAAATCCTGTGTTCAGTAATGCCCTGGCAGACTTCAGTGGGAAAGGGTGAGAGCAGTACAGCAGAAGCTGACCTTGAGGTTGTAATCTCACTTTTATTTTTGTTTTTTTATATATTTTGGTAATAATGAGAGGCACCAAACAAGATCAGGACCTTTTTGTACAAGGCATCATCCTGAGATGCAGGACAGATAAGGGAATTCTAGTTAAGAGCTCAAATCATACCTTTTTACAGAGGGGAGACTGATTCACAGGAAGGCTAAATGACAGATCCAGATTCCACCCAAGTCTCTCATCCAGGAGTTGCTATGGCTTCATTCAGCCACTCCTCTTTTCCCTAATTTTAGGGGCACCAAGCTGTCTCCTCACAGCCCTGGTGTCATAAGGACTGGTTCAGTCGTGTCTCAGGTGTTCTGGTACAAGTTCCGTGTGAGGAGGTCCATGGCTGTACCTTAGTGCCCATATCAAGGTAGTGCCTTGTCACCTTATTTACAATTAATTAGTCCAATCGTTTCTGAGCAACAGTAGTTAGTGTCTTGACTCTCTTCTATTTTTACCCATGTCTTTGCTAAAAATGTATTTACACATCAGCCAGTCTTTGGGGGCTTCTGAAGCATGTCAAGGGGAAGAGCTGACATAGCGATAATTCAGTTGATTCTTGTTTGGTTGTTTTAATGGCATAGAGTCTTGAAATAGAAAATAAAGACCAAGTAAGTAGTTTTTTCTTTAGTAATTTAGAAATCTTGAGATCAAAAGGATTTGTGTGTGTGTGTGTTTGTGTGTAGGGAACTAAAATGAGAAGGCTTTTCAGTCTTTTGGTACAATCCATCAAGTACCAGTTTCTTCAAAGCAATGATATTTTACTGATCTCTTTTTTGAAGGCTGCAGTTGCATCTTTATTACCCTTCATTGTTATCGGTGAAGCAAAATGCCATGGCTACATTTGAGGTGAAAGAAATTGCTTTCGTGAGAGGCAATGATTTCCAGCAGATCCTGAACACCTTTGTGCCTGACTTCAAGGAAGTAAAGGTGGTCAGCATTCTGTGACAAGACTTGCCAAGACTGTGTATTACAATGTATTAAGAATATAGGATGTTTGAGAAGAAGGAAGGAAGGAAGGAAGGAAGGAAGGAAGGAAGGAAGGAAGGAAGGAAGGAAGGAAGGAAGGAAGGAAGGAAGGAAGGAAGGAAGGAAGGAAGGAAGGAAGGAAGGAAGGAAGGAAGGAAGGAAGGAAGGAAGGAAGGAAGGAAGGAAGGAAGGAAGGAAGGAAGGAAGGAAGGAGCAACTTTGTCTAGGGGTCAGACCCATGCAACTCCAATAAATATTGCAGACATGTATCATCCCAGAGCAGCACTGGCCAGCCTGACTTTTATTGATGATTTCTACCTGCTCTGCAGAAGGACAGAGAATCCAGCTGAACAGCATTCAGCCCTTCATACTTATTAGGCAGATGAAGCTCCCTCACATGCATAAAAATGCACACACCACACACAGAAACATCCTTTCTTACAGAAAATGGTCTTAGCAAAACGAAAACATGTAAAGAAAATATTTTGTCTGAAATTGTCTATATTTTTCCTCAAAATACAAATGAAACATTTTCAGTGGGATAAGAAAAAAAATAAACAGATCATGTTTGAATAAGTGGGGGGAGGTTGGGTTTTATTTTTCTTTTATTTTTCTTTTTCTTCTTGTTTTTTTTTTTTTTTTTTTTTTTTTTTTTGCAAAGAGGAAAACAAAGAAGACCTTTTGGTGGGAAAAGTCAATCCCTTCACTGATGGGCTGGCTGTCTCCCTGTCTGCACAGGCTGATGGTCCTTTGTTCCCAGCTCTGTTCTCCAGCCTTCCAGCTGAGCTGGTGCCTCAGAGGATGCCTCCTGGCTCCCTCCCACCGAGCACAGCCCAGAAAGGCAGCTCACTGCCCACCCTTCTCACCCACGTTGTGACTAACATCTAAAACCCCTGTTCCTACAGGATGCAATGCTAGCAGAAACAGGACTTTCCAAAAACTCAAATTCTCTTCCTTTCCCTGCCTTAAAAATATCAAAGTGAATATTTGGCTATTAATTCAGGGCTTTTTTTCCTCCCTCCTACAGCCAATCAACAACACAGCACAAGAGCATGGTCAGGGTGGCAGGCAAAAGATGAGTCCCCCTCACCAAATGATTTGCAGTGGCAATCTTTGTTCAGGATAAAAGCTTGAGGCTTGTAAGTGCAGCAAGGCCAAAGGAAGGAAGCTATTTCACACAAGCAGAGCATGTAGCTCATCCGAGCTGTGGGGTAATAGGGACATTCAACATAGCTAATAGGATGTTCAACAAGAGGAAGCTGGCTGTAGGGCCCTGTCCCTACCACAGCCCACAGCAGCCCCACGTTATCTTTGTCCCTAGCACAGCCTCAGTAGCACTGGACTCAGTGCAGTCTCCTCAGGGCTGTGCACTCATTTTTGTCTCTAATCTCTTATCCATCCTTCTGAGTCTGTCCCACACACACTGGCATGGGAGGCCACAGGGCTGGGGCACACTGCTGCAGCTCAGGCCACCTCACAGGGCACCCAGGGCCATCCCACACAGTGTCCAGCATTACCATCAGCCACAGGCATTCACCCCCTGCAAACCTCCTGCCATGTAATTACACCATTCCTTTCCAAGTCCAAAATTATATTTGTGCTAGCACAGTTGTATGGCTGAAAGCCCTCTCAGACATCTTGATGGAAACAGTGGTCAGCAGAGCCAAATTCTCTGTAAGAACACCCAAAGCTACATTAAACAGCCCAGAAAAGGCACAGAGAGGCACAAAAACATTTTAAAATAATCCAGCCTCCCTCTGCTGCTATGTTGACAGGTACAAACAGGTCAGAGGCAGGAGGTGCAGTACAGCAGCTTGTCCTCTGTAGCTGTGGACAGTGTGTAACCTTTGCTTTGCTTGTCTCAAACCAAAAGCTGTCACAGAAGTTCACACAAACACCATCAGGATTTTTCTAAGGCATGCATTCATATCTCCACAGATAACAGTAGGATTTTGCTTTTATAAGAAAAGGAAAAAGAAGGGACGAACTCCTGCTAAGTATTTCAACCTGGGCATTCAGGTGGCTTGGGAATCTCTCTTCAATTTGTGATACACACTTTGGAATTTATGTTCAAAGTCCTACAAATACCAAGAATAAAAAGAGCAGACAGAGGACAACACCAGACAAAATCATCCCCCATCTCTAAACCAAATACCATCTGTAAAATAACTTTCTATACGAGTGAGAAGAAATAACGATTTATTAGTTACAAGGATGAAATCTGTCTGTATCAACTACATATTTGATCAATACCTAGCCATCAAAAGCCATAAACTCTCCTCTCCTTTCCTCAAAATAATGAGAAATGGCTGAAGATACTACAAGTAAACTATTTTCAATCACATTTCCAGATAATTAGATCACCCTGTTACTTTTAAAACCACTTCTGCATCACTGAAAGGACAGATATCTGAGGAGAAAATGGAAAACAGAGGATAAATAAAACCTTCAGATAACTACAGGGAAGATCCTTTAGGCTTTATCACCAGGACTTATTAATTTACAACCTGCAAGGCCATCCCTAAAAAAGTTAAAAAAAAGAAGTCCTTCACTAGAAAAACAAGTTCCAGGGAAGCACCTGAGAGCCAAACTCAGTCCTAAGAGCACAAGACTCAAAGAAAAGCCCACAAATTGCACATATTTGTTGAAAGTAACAAATTAAAGGCTGCAAATAAACCCAAACTAAGAATAATTGGAAATCAGATGTTGTACCCATTATCATCAAGTGGTATTGAATATGACTAATGTGCTTATGTTACTATTAAAAGCTTGTGGTAGGCATTAAAAAAACTATGCAAAAAATGCAGTAAGCAATTCTTAGACAAGAACCATGGAGTTTTGGGGTGAGAAAGGGTAACACTAAATTTCAGGGGAAAGAAACAAAACAAATGTTCTCAGTCAGATACCAACAGACATTTTCTCAAAAACTAGAGGTTCAGAAGAAAAAAGTAACTATTTTCTCTACTGTCTGCCAAAATCTTGCTTGTGAAATAACCCTTATATTCACCCCAACACACAAGTCTTGGGAGGTTGATGAAGGAAAGGACAAACACAGCTACTATCCTGCAAAGCAGAGAAGAGGAAGGATGTCCTGTTCCAAGAATATACAAGTCCCTTTATTATGAGGCAGAGAATATAATGAAAAAAATATCCCTTTTCACCTTTACAAGATGCACAGTCTCCACTTCGACTGCTGCTCTCCTGTGTGTGCTACATCACACCAACAGGCACACTTTCCATACATGTCCATTATGGGATTCAGTTGTGGAAACAAGGGAAGAAACACAACTCTGCTTTGAGGAGTGCGTACCTGCAGGCTTGCCAGTGGCAGGTGAGGCCCAGTACCATGTTGGATTGGCATCATTCCCAGTCACCCATGTTTGAAGGTACTCAAATCAATTTTCAATCTGGAATCCTGCTGAGGACAAGCAGAGTACCAAGGCTCAGCAGAACCGGTCTCAGGGATAAAGCCAGTAGGAATTTTAAAAGGATGGGAGAACTGTCCTGTACAAGCCAGGCAAATTTGTGACACACTGATTTCTAGGGATTTGTCAGCATGCCTAACAAAGGCTGGTAATTTGTTGGCCGGTTGAAAAAGTGGAGTAGGAAGCTTTAAGTTATGTAAGTGTAAATGGTCACTGCAAACACACACAACAAAAGAAAAGACTGTCCCTTTTCCCTGGTTTTGTAGTAATTTGTGTAACCTTTCTAAAATTCCTAGGGACCTAAATACAATTATATGCCTTGGGGATGAATTTGGACACTAGTTATCAGATAATACCTGGTATGGCTTCTAGTTTAGCACAGACCTTGAATGTCAGACGTAGGAAAGTCATTCTTCTGGGAGTATTGCAGCAATAATTTACAATTTCCTACAAAAATTAGAAAGCATAATTCAGGGAGACCCCTCGATCATTAAAATCTTATGTACAGTGATTGTAGTTGGTTGAGTACAAAATCATTGGGAAATAATGAGGGGGAAGAAGACTCACATTGCTCATCTCAGGCACACACAGATATTTTTTATACCTTCAGTATAAACCAGCAGAACTTCTGCTGTAAGATGGCTCTAAATATGTGCTGCTGTGCTGTTATCCTGCAATACCAGCTCCTCCAGCACAATGCCTGGAACCGTTTCTACACAAAGTGTCACCACAGCTGCTGCTGCATATTTGGCTTGAAGTTCCACCTCTAGGGAAACCCATGCCAAACTATTTATAATAATGGGCTGCAATTTATGTGAAATGACTTTGTACCCTTCCTACATGAGAAAGATTCAGCATACCAGTCTATTCATTAATGCCTCATTAGTTTAAAGGGTCCTTTATAAAGCAATAATACGGGTACTTTGCTTCTCTATGGTGTCTTTCTGCAAAGAATGTCAAAATGTTTTCCAAACGTAACCAAATATTTAACAGCCTCCAAAATCAGTGCAGAAGATGGGAAAAGATTATTATATACCTAGTATACCTTCACATCACTGATAAAAGGAGGCATTTACTAGTCAAAAGCCTCTGAGTTCTAACCACAGCGCTCCATCCTGGCTTTCACCCTGCACTGCTCCTGGAAAGAATAGAGAGAAAGGCACGGCACAGGCAGAGCTGTACACAAAGTCAGGAAGAAAAGCTCACTCTGTCAGGGGAATCAAGCTCACCAGTGTAAAAACAGTGTGGAATTCTCTAGCTTGTATGTGGGTTGTGCCACTAGGGTTTCTTATTCATGTACTTGATGGATGGCTTGAAAAATATCTCAGGAAAGTTTCAATAAAATCTCAAAAAAATACACAAGTTCAAGTCTATAAGACACTTAAGCAAGAGATTAGCTTCCAGCATAGGAGTAATTGAAAACAATGCAACATAACCTGCTTCGCCAAGTCAGGGAGAAAAGCAATTTATAAAAAAGCATTTAATGTCTGGTGGGGGACAGTAAAGGCTGACACACAGATACACAATTCTTCCACAAAGTTCACTGTTCACTGCATTATCTACCTGAAAGTGGCCAAATTTAGACTCTCTCTCAGCTATGAACTCTGTTCTCAGATAGAGGTCATCCCCAGCTCCACAGTTTTGAATGCTGATGCAGTTTGAGTGTTGCCAATTTTCCTGAAAGCTTAGAACAAATTGCTCTCTGTGCTGCCCATCTCTTTCAGTTTTTCCTCCAAGGAATACTGGAGGCTGGTAATAGAAACTTCTGGATGGAAACAAGCTGGGAGTATAGCAAACCTCCACTCTTCTCCCCAAAGGTAGCCCCATTGCCTACACTGCTTTATTTTTATTCATGCTAAAATGAAGTGGACCACTAAGTAACCTAGTTTCTGTGAGCCAGACAGCCCTGCTGAGCAAACTTACAGCTATCTAATTCAAATCATATATTTTCTCAAAACCTGCCAGTGGCCTCCTACAGAAGCTACAGAATATCTTGGTTCATCTTTGTCTCAAACTGACAATGATAACTCAAGCTGAGCAGATGATCATTTTTCTATTCAGGAGACTTCCTATGACATTCCTTCAGCCACATATCTAAGATACTTCCTGCTCTTTCATTCAATATATCTTGATTTCTCTCTTTCTGAAGGTGACATTTACATCCTTAACATCTTTGGCACCTTCTGGGATGAGATAAGCAATCTTCTATGTTTATTTGCTGTAGTGTACCTAATTAGCTGGCAGACAAAACCCAAAGTAACCAAAACCAAAAAAGCAACCCTACCTCTACCATAGCTGTCTCTTTCCTGTGTCATTTATCTCTTACACACACCCAAAACTCACCCCACTTAGGGTGAATGATTGAAATGATTCATCCAGTGCTTAAGATGAAGGTATGAGGAGACCTGGGCCATCTGTAAAGATCACCAGGAATCTGCTGCAAGCCTACATCTTGACAATATGCATGTTCCTGACAGCTTAGATAATTGAACACTCTGCATTCAGGCATCTTCCCTAGGGGGTATGCTGCAGAAAGGAAAAATACAGCCCCAGACTGTAAACCCTGCCAAGTACAAAGCACTCCACTCATCCATTACTCCACCTTGTCCAATTCTCTACTGCCTCCTCACAGGCAGAGGAGAGAGAAAAATCCTAGGAGGAATATTAAAATCCACAGCTTTACTCTGAATCATCATCCCAGGACTTCTTTTCCTAAATAGGTAGATATCTATGGGTTTTGTTAATTATGTTGTTCCCAGCCAACAAATATGTGGCACATTCCCTGTGACCGCTGCTGACCACAGGACACTCTGTCACTCAGCAGTTCCATGAAGGCAATGAGGAATTTGATCTTCTGTGTAATGAAGTCTCCAAATAATCCCAGCCCCCCAACAGCAGAACACAGTTGAAAGGACTGTGCTCACAATACAAAAATACTGTTCATTTTTCCACTTAGCAAACTGTACTGTAAGTAGCATTTTTGCAAAATCGTCCGTAAGTCATTCTCAGCTCCCAACTCACTAAAGTTTATAAAACACATGTTAAGTACCATTTATTTTGCTGGAAGCAATCCCATATTTTCAGCTAGGGATATTGCCAAATGCAGGTTGTCAGGAGTTTTAAGTAAAGCACTACGATCAAAAGTAATAGGTCAGTATTTTCTTAAATATATTTTTTTCCTTGGACTCCTTTTCAATCTGTAGTCTAGAACCACAAGGACTACAAAACTGGGTTTAAAGTTGAAGATTTGAACCTCAGTTACCACAACTAAAGCCTTAAGTTCAACACAAAACAGATGAGAGATGGCAATGCTGAGTTAGATAGGCACATGCTTAAGTGATTTGTTTTGTTTCCTTCTTGAAGGGAAGGGGTTTGGAGGAGAGGAGGTCAGAACTTTAACCTCCAACCCTTTCACCTTTGAATCCTTACTCAAAAGCTTCCAAGAAGTAAAAAAGACTTTGCAGCATGTCTGGGCATTTAACAAATCCATGCTCTGGTTAATCAAATAGAGAAGCCCTAGGGCTGTACTAATTCCTAGACCCAATGAGGCCCCTCAGAATAGAAGGGAACTGTGAGCATAATAGGCAGTAGAGCTGCTTGAGTTCATTTACATGACATATCCCTGGCTCCTAAGCTATTCTAATGCTTCTGACTGAATACGTGGAAGGAGGTTTCTCCACCCAAAACACTGATCTGGTCCACTCGGGGCACAGCTGACTATGGTGACCCCTACATTCGCTGCACTGCAAAGTACACTGTCTATTATGGAATGAGTGAGGATTCAGGAATTTACATATAAATATGAATTATATTTATTAAGTGTGCTGATAGATGTACCAGATCTGACACTGCCTATACAAAATCAGAGATTCAGTACAAAAACATACAAAGTAGAAAAAAAGCTAAACTGCTAATTAAGAAGAATAGACACTTCACAAATGTTTTCTTGCAGTCAGATTTTCTTACTGCTCTCTCAATGGAATGATTTGCTATTATTTCATACCAAACTCAGTTGTAATTAGCCAGCCATCATGTTTTACATCAAGATCTCTTCGGTAGCTGGGTAGTTCCATGCAAGACGTCCAGAATTTAGAAAGCAATTTAAGGATCAAATGATTCAGTGTAATGTTTCTGCAACCTGCAATTTAAAGGGCTAGAAGTCTTTCTGCAGCCACCAATGCTTTCAGAGTCACGAGTCTGTTTTTACTCTGTTATTTCACTTGGTAAGAGACTGTAGACATTTAAGGGGATGGCTGATCCTAAAACAGGAGCTCAGTCTTTAAAAACTGTTCAGCATACATAGCATTCTGGTTGGCAGAATAAAAAGTGAGGGGGGAAGCTTTACTTGATTTTGACTATTGTCAATTTCACATATATAAAAAAGAAATTTCTCCAATTACTGCCAGGCAATCTGCACTGGAGAATGTAGCAATATTTTTTAAAAATTACACAACTAAGGTTTAAAGACTTTGCAAGAGAGATGAAGTTTCAAGTCTGAAATTTTCTGTAATTTTATTTATCTAAAAAAGATCCTTTCTTGCCTCATAATAAAGGAAAAAAAAAATCACTAACTTATTTTCTTCTCTTCAGAAATGTAAGTAGCCAGGAACTCAGAAATTGAACTGAGAAACATAAGGCACCGATTGGACTCATTCTTGTAGGATGGTTCAGTTAAATATCACACTATGTACATAGATTATCTTCTTATCTTTTAGCAAATAGCTTGCTAGTCAATCTTGACTCTCCCTAATCCCTCTCAGTCTCAGATTTGCTGTATATTTTCAGTTAACAATTTTCAGCCCATTGTTTATTGCCAATATCTAGGATTTGATAATCATTGCATATAAATATCTGGAAAAAGAACTGTAACACTGCAATAATTAGAAGTAACTTGCAATTAATTTTTAGGCAACATTTTTGCCACACTTGATGAAGTTTTTTTCATAATCTGCAATATAATGAACCCTTGAACAAAAGCAAACCAGATCCATGCTTTAATTTGCTTAGAAGAAAATTAGGTTTAGTGGGGGAAAAGCCTACTTGTAAAAACAGCTTAATTCAGACGTTCAGTTATTTAGCTAACAGAAGGAAAGGCTGAGTAGCTGAGAGTTTGGTAACAATAAGTGATGACATCATTAAGTTGTTCAACTCCCACCTTACAGCTACTGAAGTTTATTGCAGGCTGTGGCTGCTTGATCAATACATGTATGAAAAGCAGCCTTTGGCTTTTCAACCTCTTCTGAGGTGTTTGAAACTTGCATGAAAAACCAACAGGATAGCTATGATTAATTTCTGTCTTGCAACCCAGGCAAACAAAATTACATTGTCTGCAAGGTATCTCCCCTAAGTGAAGGGAGAGACCCTAACAGCACCAAACCTACATGGTATTCTAGCATCACTTATTAAATAAACCCACCACTACCAAAAAACTACAATTACATAATATGAGGGAAGATGAAAAAGCTTATAAAATCAAGTCTTTTTCATCTCAATATCAGTTTCCTCAGATTTCAGACATTCAAAACCTTCCTGAGGTCATATTTCCATGGTGACTTAGAAGATATGTAAGAGCTAAGGCACCCAAGTCATTAATTTCTCCATCATCATCTGATTATTTCTAATTTCCAACCTCTAACTTGAAGCTTTCTGGATGTTCTGATTTTTAGAGCAGAAGTTGCTTAATTAAATTTATTGCAATAAAAACAGATAAATCATGTCATTTGGATGACAGATTAATTCTCAAAATGGACAAGGCTGTAGCACACTGTGGGTGGGGCACACAGCCACACAGGGAACTGCCATATTTATCCCTTTACCTAGACACCTTCCAAAACCATTCATGAAGACCTAATTATAAATAAATAAAAACCCAAAACCAAATAAATTCTGGAAATTGATCAAGATCCCTTGAGACTATTGTGATTGTACTAATCATTTGGAATATCTTCTAGTACATTAAATACTTTGGGGGTTTTTTTTAATACTTTATATATTTTCAACATGAGAATAAACATATCTTGACTTTAAAAAATATGACAAGTGTTTGGGATCCCAAAGAAATGATAAAGCAGAGACTCCATGTAAAGGGGAAAATGAACGAGCTAATTGCTGGCTTTAGCTCCACCCAGAAATTCCAGCAAGAAATATCAGAAAAAAAGAATAAAATTTCTTGAACAATCATCTGTTTTCCTTCTTTCTGAATGAATAAAAGAATGAATCCGCTCAGAAAGGTTTTTTCCTAATCCCTATGTAAATAGCAATTGTTTTTTTCTCCTTCTTCAGACAGTATCCACTGCTCCCAGGGCTGAGATTTCCCTTCAGCCAGCAGCTGAACTGGTTCTGGGCCATTTCCCAGCAGTGCAGGTTGCTATGTCACACCCGTCAATTATCACATTTCCTGGCTTGGGCTGCCGAGTGCTTCAGTAACACCATGATAGAGCACACACGTGCTTCTGTATGCAAACTGCAAACTTACACTTGCATCCTGAATGGCTTATTTTGGATAAAGGGGGAAAAATTATTGGGGGAAAAGTAAATCATTCTGGATTGCTTTCATAACGTGCAGCATCAAAGACACTTTCACAAAATGGCACCTATCCCTACAGATTATAGGTACCCTGAAATTCAAAGATCTGATACGCAGGAGACAAAATTCTAACATTGAAACACTATTTATCACACCTTTATTCTGTGATACAAACAGTATTTGGCAGGGTTGTTTCTTCTTTTAAATATGTCAAGACCCAACACCCCTGTTGTGCCCTTACTTGGTGTCGTGCCAAGCCATAAGGGGCACCTGAGCCACTCTGGAATGGAAAGCTCCAAACACAGCATTTTTGGGTGGTTACAGGCCCTCACTGTGCGATGAGACCTGAAAATGCTACCTCAGTGGCTAGTAACATACAGCTGAAGTAAGGGATGGAGTGAGGCTGTATGCAAATAAATAAAACTCACAAGTAGCTTGAGGACTTCTCTTGGATTAAAGCACATGTGTACACACACATGAAGACTAACACTGTCTCAGCTGTGTCCCCTCACAATGCCTGGAGAACCTCAGCCCCTTCCTGGCATGGCAGTATGTCAAGCAGAAAAGGCCTTGGCTCTGTGAAAGCCCTGCTCAGCAATATCAAAAACATCCCTTATTTTTAACAGTGTTTTCAGCACAAATCTAAGACATAGCCCCATAGCCACTGTGAAGAAAACTAAATCTATCCCAGCCACTTGCCTTATTGTCATTCCCAGACATGAGTTACTTTGATTTTATCCAGATCAGTTTGTGATGCTCTCACTGCCAAGCAGTCGTGCTTTTGTGCCACAGGGAAGAGACCAGTCTGCCAGCCTTCATCCCACCTTCAATCAGAAAAAGGAAGGGTGAAACCAAACTCAGTTACCCACCAAAGGGGTAAAAGAACTGGCTGTGAATGCCCTTGGGGTTTTTGGTTTTATTTTTGTTTTCCTTTCAAGGGAAAGCTGATACAGCTGTGCTTTTTTTTTGCCCTCATATATGAAGCTTGTGCAAAAAGGAGAGTTGCTTTAGAGTCAAGCTTCTCACCTCAGGTGGGAAATGACAGGTGACAGGAACAGGGAAGGACTGAGCTGCTGTTTTAAGTTTGCAGGGCAAAGTTTTGGTAGTGGGGAGTTACTGGCTACAGGGATGGCTTCTGTGAGAAGCGTCTCACCACTTCCAGTGGAGCCAATGCCAGATGGCTCCAGTGTGGACATGCCTCTGACCAAGACTGAGCCAATCAGAGATGGCAGTAGCACCTCTGTGATAACAGATTTAACAAGGAAATAAAGTTACATTGCAAAGGTAATTGCAGCCAGAGAAGAGCAGAGTGAGAATATGTGAGGGGAGCAGCTACACAGACACCAAGATCAGTGGAGAAGGAGGGGTGGGAGGTGCTCGAACTGACATTCCCGTGCAGCCTGTGGTACAGACCATGGTGATGCAGCTGTGCCCCTACAGCCCACTGAGGTCAGTGGGAGTGCAGAGATCCCCTGCAGCCTGTGAGGGAGACCCACACCAGAGCAGGTGGATGGCTGTGACCCTGTGAGAAGCCTGTGCCAGAGCAGGCTCCTGGTGGGGACCTGCAGACCCATGGAGAGACAAGCCCACGTTGGAACAGATTTCCTGGTAGGACTTGTGCCCCTGTCGGTGACCAAGCAGCCTGTCCTTGAAGGACTGCAGCTGGTGGAAGAGTGACTCATGTTTACAGCCCTTTTGTGGAGAACTGCTGCCTGTGGGATGAACTCACACTGGAGATGTTAATGGAGAACTGTCTTCTGTGGGAGAGACTCCATGGTGCAGCAGGGGAAAGACTCCTCTCCCTGAACAGCGGCAGGAACAACGTGTGAAGAACTGACCATAACCCTCATTCCACATCTCCCTGAGCTGCTGTGGGGGGGAAGAGGTAGAGCCTGGTTAGATAGTTAGCTAGGTAGCGGGTGGGGGGAAGTAGTTTTTAAGGTTTGTTTTACTTCTCATTATCCTGCTCCAGTTTTGATGGTAATAAGTTCAATTAATTTCCCCAAATTCAGTCTAATTTGCCCATGATGGTAATCAGTGAATGATCTCTCCCTGCTCTTATCTCAGCTCATGAACCTTTCATTATATTTTCTCTACCCTGTCCACTAGAGGAGGGGAGTGATAGAGAGGCTATGTGGGCATCTGGCATCCAGACAAGGTCCATCCACCAGAGCCATGGTAGATATTTGGAAGGGGAAGAGGTGTATTTTTTTAAGGAGGGGAAGTTAGGGTCTCCTTCCTGTTTTCCACATCTCACTGAGGCATAAAGAAAAAGGTAGAAGTCACACAAATGAAAAAATTTTGAGTATGTGTCTTTCCCAATGGGAAATAAGAGAAGTAAGCAAAACATGAGTAACAGAAGCCTGAGCTCTGATGTTTTGGTAAAATCACTTCTATTCTGGATGGGACTCTGTTCCCAAAGTATACTGCTGTTGGCCTTTTCCATAGTTTTGCTGATTTTGTGACATTCTACTGAAGGATTCAGCCAGCTATCTTGAGTAATATAATTTAAAACAGACAATATATATTCTCGTAAAACTTTACTAGAATGAAATTACACACTATTGAGCTCCTTTATCAGAAAACTTATTTTAAAATAAAGTATAGCTTTTCTTAGATTGAGTTAGAAAAAAAAGTGAGTTATTTTTAATATGCTGATCAATTTGTATGGAGACTATGAGTGTCTTCTCGTGCTTCTGAGAAGACCTCCCCTGAATACAGGAATGTGGTGTAAAAATGGGTGAATACATTATCTTTCAAATGCTATACAGAATAATAATCTAGAGAAACACTTATACATTATAATGATGTGCTATTTAGAGTCCTTAGGTAGGTAGGAAGATAGGGTGAGGAGCTATAGATAGGAACGTTATTTTCAGTGTAAGATCTTAATTTCATTTCATTCATCTTCTCTCTGATGTGATTTTGATCAGCTCTCACAATCTTGATTTGTTGGAGGTTTTTATATCATATATCCTTACCAAAGTTGTAATTTTTTTTTAATTAAGATGATATTTACTATTCAAGCAGTCTGTAAACTTCCCAGATCAAATTAATCAACTGAGCAGCTTCTGGAATTTTAAATATGGTCCCTATGGCAATAAATAGGTTTCACTGTTGATTTTGATTTACAAGAAATAAAGCAGATACTTATTTCATTCTACAAACTGATCATGACAGCCAAACTCTACAGTATGGCATTTTGGCACTGTCCTATGACTCTCCTGAATGAAAAACTTATCACATATGATGTACCTTCTAAGGTGTTAATGTCTTTGCTATATAGTGTTGCATTGAAATATAATGTTGTGCAGACCTGGGCACAAAACAGCTTGGATTAAATGTCTGGGAAATTAAATCCCTTTGGATGACTGTCAGGACTAGTCTGCCTCCATTATCCCAAGACACAAGCTGGAACATTACCATTTTTATACATAGTTAAATACCCAGACTCTGATTTCATTAATCATTAAGTTAGGGCTGCAAATGTATCAGGGAGAGGGCATTCCCTGTCTTCAAATGAAATCCTATTTCCTAAAATACTATAGATGTATTGCATAATATAAATTTCTGACATTTTAGTAATAATAACAGTACTTGAATCTAAGGTGTTTTCCCCTCAGTTCCCCTTTAGCCTGCATACATTTTTATTTCTGCCAACTCCTACTCCTCTAACAGAATTACAGAAGCTTTCATAGATCAAATTAGAACAACAAAAAAAAAGCTTTGTTTTTGAGCACTTCACCCCACTTCAATCACAGGTAGCTCCCAAAGTGCAGATCTTTATCCCCATCACATGCCAAAGCAAAAGTCGTATTTCCTTATAAGTCATAGAGGAAATAAAAAAAACCCCAGTATCTGCAGAAAAATAAGCGGGATCAGCTTCCAAAAGATGATGCCAGGGGATTAGAACCTCCTGCCTTGCAAAATGGATCCATTTTCATAACAACGGAGACCCCACCTGTCTGGAGCCAAGACCATGATCACACCACAACCCTTCAGTAAAGTGACTGAGCACAAGTGGTCTACTCAGCAATACTCGCTCTTCCTTCAGCACAAACCTGAGCTCTGAAATTTTCCAGCTGAGTCATTTTCAGGCTCATATTTATAATATACACTGTGATTCATTCCCAATTTGTGTCATCTTGGATTTCATGCCAGAACCAACTGGAAGAGATATGCCCTTCCACTCTTCCAGGATGAATTGCAAAGGGCTGGAAAGAATTTTGGTGTTCTATGTAAGCACCATGCTAATACACAGTGCTGATACTGTGCCACTGTGGTGACATTGTAATATTTTCCATTATTAGCACATGAAATAACTTGTACACTATTTCTGGCAAAATTTTAAATCACAGGTTTATTTTCATTTGCATCCTTTATAGAATAAAAAAAAAAATGGAAGCAAGCTGTCTCTACAAAATTAGGTCATCACAAGTATAGGTCCTTTATAAGTAGAATCAGGTACTTCAGTGTTTAAATTCAAGGGAAAAATAGTTACAGATAACTGGTGTCATCTGTCAGGGTATTTTCTGAGATCTCATTCCTTGTACCCAAACTAACATCCAGACTTGGGAAGAAACAGTGAACTGTTAACTATACACTAGTTTTGGTGTAAGTTTATTATAGTAAAACCATTTCCTGTAAAGGAAAGTTGTATAAAACCCAACTCTGTACTTTGATTAAGGTAATTTCTTGTGATTTTCAGGAAACTAGATCCTGAAATTACACTAAGATGCCAATCATAACAAAAAAAATTTCCTTTTAAAGACAGATTTAGATGATACACACTGTTATCCCAGTCTGTACCTGCCATTATTAAGCAGAACATGACACTTTTGTCCAAACTGGATGAAGAAACAGATATCATTGATAATCCCTATATGCAGGCATGGAGTTATGGTTTAAGATGGGTCTGGATACTGAGACATACCATATTATTTTCCCACTGAGAGTCTCTCACTTCTTTCCTTGGCATTTAGTCTCCTTGTTCAAGAGGAATTACTGATACATAAAATTGACTAACATATTGCAAATAAATTCTACTTAAACAATGTCACTATTTAGAAAAGCAAGGCAAACAGGATTTGGTCCTGGATGTGAATACAATATTGATCCTGGATTGTGCCTATCTTAACAGGGTAAGGCTTTTGTATGCAGTCACTAAAAAGAGCTCAGACAGAGCAGTGGGGTATGAAAATGTCATTTTGCTATCACTGGATGAACACACTAATAGCATTCTCCCTTGCCCCTCTCTTTTTCCAGTTTACTGGATGTCCTCTCCCACTAAGTATGGATTTTTTCATCCAGTTATCTCCACCTCCTTTTGAACATCTCCTTCTGCATCACCTAGCTCAGCTAATTGTTTCATGACTTTCCTTCTAATCCAATTCTTTCTCATCTGTTATTCTTTTCTAAATCCTGGCACAATATAATCTTTTTCTCAGATTAATTTCCGTGCTGTTACTTGAGGCTATCCCCATCCTCCAGCATCACAGAACAGGCCCTGTTCAGGCAGCTTGGCAGTAGAACACTAGAATTCCAGGAGTTCATTCATGTTAACAGCAAAATTAAATAAGGGTGTTTAAAAAAATAATTAATTCATTAATTTTGAAAAATAATTTTTTTTAAAAAGCAGGTTTCAGATAAAACTTCCCTCACCAAATGCCATTAAGAGCATTGCGTTCTAGCACCAGATATTTTTGTGACATAAACGTGACTGTCAGTCCCTTGGTTGATATGTAAAGTAATTATATCAAAACCTGACAGGGTAAATCATTTTTATTCATAGAGAGTAGTACTCAATCAAGTTTTCTGCTTAAAGATGATGCAGAAACATTTTGTAAAACATCTTGTAGCAGCCTACATTGAGCAAGTCAGTGATGGATCCCTGATTTTGTGCTAAATCATGCAGTCCCACTGAAGTCTCTCTTGGCCTGGACTGAGAGATGCTGGGTTTGTTGCAGATAAAAACATATCCCTTTAAAATAAACAAACATTTGAAGTAGTTGAATCTTACTAGTTTTAAAACGTCTGAGCTTTGTATAACCCCAGGGTCTCTCTGTTCACATCTCCATAAACAATACAAGCCATTATTAAGAACATGAATAATGTGGTGTGGTATCATATTAGGATATAATTAAAAACGAGACAGCAAAGCCTCAAAGCTGTGCTGAACATAACACACATATTGCAGTCTTCTGCATTTGTTCTGAATTAAAATCCTACTTCTTACTTGAAACCTCTTGTCTGTGTTCCTCACACAGCACCTAGTGCCTATTTGAAAAACATTCACTTTTGGCAGAACAGCTGTACCATCAGCTCAGGATTGGGGGGTGGGGGGAACCAAACAGCCTGCTTCTCCAGGCACCCTTCCTCTGGCTGTTGGGGAGGGCTTAGAGAGCCATGGGAGCAGGAAAACTTCACTCCTCACAGAGCATCCCATCATGTGGCCAGGCTGACAGCTCACCAAAACACCCAGCCCCAGCAGTCTCTCCCCTGGAGGCAGCATATCCACCCCCTCTTTTCCCGAGGTACCAGCTTCCAGACCACAGCAGTCCCATGGGGGCCTCTCCCACAGCAAAAGGACTGAATCTGCCCTGTGACCATAGCCAGGACTTCCTCAGGACCATTAGGACTTGTATAAAACCAAATCAAGGCACCCACACATTCTTCAATCGAGCACTCCATTCTCAGAGACAGCTTTCTCTCACTAATCTATTTACCTAACCGCAAATATTATGTTAAAAGCCAAAAATATGTTGGCAGGTGACCTAATTTTACCCAGCTATCAGCTGACTCAGAGAAAGGAGTGATGCCAGGCAAGCACAGCCTGCTGTAGGAGCCAGTGCTTTGTGAGAGCTCCTCTTTCCCCCTTTCCCTGCTGCTGCAGCTGGCTGGCACCACAGAGAAAAGCAAGCAGAGAGCTCTCAACCTGACTAAAGCCTCTGCAAGTGGCCAGTATGCTCTGCCTGCTGATTTTAACTCACAATTCCTTTCTCTTCCACACCTTGAAGAGTGTCATACATGAAATCCCTATTTGTGCTTGGTCTTTGCATATTAAGTGCTTTAATTAATTTTGAGCTTAACATTTTTAAATTGAATGTTAAAATTAACCCATCAGCCCAGGTACACTAATCAAGTTTTTATGGTCTTCCTGTGTTTACTGTATACTTTTACAAGTGTTTTAAGATGTGTTGGATGTATTTTTTTTATGTTTTACTTGTATCTTGGTTTCAAGGCAGATTTTAAAAACCCCAGTTGCAACGGACAGCCCAGCCCCCGTAAGCACCTGACCCTTATCTCAACTAATATCACCCCTCTGACCAGGAGGAGCCATTGGTGGACGGAGATGGTCTGTCAAAGGGAGAGCACCAATCACCTTGAACCAAAGGGGTGGGCTGTGGGCGGACTGTGGGCGGAGCAAAAGCTATAAAAGGGAGCAAAACAGACACGCCTTCCTCATTCTCCCTTCCTCTCCAGCTTGCTAAGGCAGTGCTGGAGAAACCTACCCCTTTCTAGGGGCTTTTAGAAATAGATTTCTTTTTGACCAGCCTAGACTGCAAGTTTTTTTTCTCTACCTGAGGTTCAGAGCTGTCTTAAGCCTAAAGTTCCTGAATCCCTGCGCTCCTGGGGCATACTTCCTGAGCCACTAGGATCCCAAATTTTTATATTTTGTTAGTTTTTGCAATTTTTCAATTTTTCTGTTTTAATAAATTGTTTTAATTTCTACAAAGAGTTGTCTCATTCCTCACAAAGAGTAACCGGGCTATCTGCCTTAAGCACTGTCCATAATGCCAACCTAACCTCTTCAACTCCACAACAGACTTGTCAGACTATGAAGAAATCACCAGAACTTTGTGGCCTGGAAAAATGGAGGCCCTCAAAGACAAGAAGGAGGTCTAAGAAGTCTTCAGAGAAGAACCTGATGGCTGCCTTTCTTCAGCCAGGAGTCAGAAGAGTTCAGAGGCTTTGGGGATGACCAATAAAACTATCAGTTGTAGTCATTCCAGAAATATGTCTAGAAAAGGTCTTCCCAGGCTTGCCCGGAATCATTTTTAAAGCCAGCCACTCATACCAGACCTGAAACACTGGAAACCTGCTGGGCAAGGATGGCAGCTATAAACAGTGTAGGTGCTTCGGTGTCTATCTTTGTTTTTGTGGTTTTGTCTGAAGAGGCTAGTGAGCTGGTGTAGTTCCAGCTGAAGTGGCTCAGCACACAAGTGTTTAACCAGTCTAAAGGCTAACCTAGAAAGATACAATGACCTATTGGTCCCTTGGGCAGGATTAAGAGCTGTTTAAAGTGAAATATTGTTGGGGGAGAGATATGAGTAATACTGGGAACACCCAACAGAGGGACTTCTAATGCCTTTGCTTGTGTTCATGGAGTCTTCTCTTTTTTTGTCCAGGCAGTGAAGCTCTAGCTCTTGATTGCCCCAAATACAGCTAGAAGATCAGACTTCAGTCAGGAGCTTTAAGCAACTCCATGAGGAATATCGACAGTAACAAAGCCTCCCCCCACACACCATGACCTCTGTCAATGAGATGGGGTTTGGTTAGGGGGAAGTGGTTGGGTCGTTTTGGGGAGGGGGTTTTGTTCTTTTTCAGTCATCAAAGCTTTAGAATTCTCAGGAATAAAACACACGGTAAACTGATGAATTTGTTTTGTCTCCGGACACAGTGTTCTTAGCATGACCTGCAGCTCTGTCAGATTTCAGATCTGGCAAACTGTCAACCTGTGCCATGGCCATTTGGATTCTTGCCAACTCTGAAGAACCTGTAAGCTCTAGCTAAGGAATTATTAGTCCCTACCTTATGAAGCAGAGATGCCATGGCCACAGCACTATATTCTCACCCAAGGGTCCACTAGAGACAAGCCAATTGCCCATTCAAGCAGAGAGCAATGCCTGCTTTTAGATATGGCTTTTCAGATGAGGGTAGAGCCAGGTTGTGACAGAGCAGTAAAAACTGACAAGATAAGCTCTTGACAAAGCTTTCTCCAAAGTCTAGAGTGCTGCCATGGAGACCATCCTTGAAAGCAGCCTCAGTGCATCTTTTGCAGAGCTTTCAAGTTTTACCACTGGCAAGAAAAGTGATCTTTAAATTTTGTCCTGTTGCCTGATCTTTTGCTCTATACCTTGCTCCTGCCTCAGCAGGGCAACAACTTATTATCTGTATTGGTTCAGCTAATTATTCTATTAATGATTCAGCTAATACAGTTTAATACAGGAAGTGTAGATGTCACATCATTAAACAATTACTTATGTATTCTAGACCTTTACCATAATCCATCTTGAGATGTGTTAATTTATTTCTCCCCTGGTGTTTATAAGGTATAACATCCTGCAAGCAACTAATTCTGGATCTCCGTTCTCTTTGAGATTTAATCAGCATTTGAGACTTACATCTGGTATTATGCCAGGATAACTAGAAAGCAAGAACAAGCAAGCTTTCCAGCATTTGGCAGTTCCTTTAAAACAAGCAGAATTTTAGAAGTTGATGTGAAACCTATAAAAACCTTTCAAAAACTAGCAGATTTTTCTCACATTAAAAAAACAAATTAAAAAATAAACCTCTTGCTTATACAAGCTTGATTGAAATAGTGCTTAAAAGTTCTTTTAAAAACCTACATTATTATATTCTAGTTTTTTCTCAAATAAAAGGAAAGCTAAGTGAATCTAATTGCTCTCAGTAGCACAATGTAACTGTGGGTCAGTGTGTCCCAGACAGCTTAAAATACGGACCCAGAGAAAACATAACCAGAGATTCCCTTGGCTGAGAAAAAGAGCTTTTCATCTTACATCTCCAGGTAACCAAGGCCATGCAAGTGTTGTGGATGATGTGGTAGAGAGAGTGAGTTCTTTATTCATGTTTTCTTATCTCTTTTATTAGTCACCTTAATTAACACCAAGTTGAATAGCACCATAAACTAAAATCTACATATGACTCAATTCAATTATTTACGAGACAATTGCTAATTAAATAATGTAATTCATTTAGCAATAGTCACGTGTATGGAGAGGTTGCTACCACTTTACAATGAAGGGTTCTTTTAAATTTGAGGGACAAAACAAATTAAAGTGAAAAACAAGAAGAAACATCGAGGAAGAGACATGACTTAGAGAGACACAAATGTTGCAAGTGAAGCCAAGCAACAGTGAGCGCAGATTTTGTATTATTCTCTGGTTGAGCTTCTGCTAACAGGACTGGCCTTCACACTCCAGCCTTAAATCATTCGATCCTTTACCTGGCAGTAGAGGAGAATTCATTTGAGTATAAAAGCTCACAGAGCCATTCTGCTCCTTTGAACCTTCACACAAAAATTGTTAATTAACAAGCCTCCTACCTAGATCCTCCCATATCTGTACCTGCAGCTCCAAGTTTGATTTAGCTACATGACCTACCCGGTTATATATCTTGGTTCACTTTGTTCCCCTTGGGAATAAAGCGAAATAGGGCAAAGGTAGCAAGAAAACCTCAAGGGGCCAACCACCACGTTGAAAGCATTTATATATGTACATAAATATATATATATGTGGGGGGAGTATGTCTGTATGTCATACAAAAAGAGACCAAAGGACTCAAGTATGGAAGATGTGAGGAAAAGCTGGAAGGCTACTAACATTTTTGAAACTTTAGGCATTAGAGAGGCCACAAGAGGAAGAGGGAGAATGGATGGTGAGTGCTGGGTTAGGGATAATGGCAGTGGCAGGGACATGGGTCTCTGGAGGCTAGGAGGAGGAGAAAATCACGGTGGTAGATCACGTGCAGGATTCAAAGTTGTGTTAATGGAGATAGTGGAGAGAGAGGGAGGGTACTGAACCGTCAAAGAGGAAGCAAAACAGATCTGAAAACAGGCACAGGACAAGAGAGTTAAAAGAGACACGACAGTTAAAAGTTGTGATTGAGGTGGGGGCTGTGGTAAGTGAGTGGTTGGTTGAACAACAGAATTTTTTGAAAAATAGTAGAAGTGGAGCCCTAGGAGCCCTCTGCAACTGGGAGAGCATCGCCCCACCTGCAAGGGAGCAGAGATGTAACTCAAAGCTTCCCAGTGCACTCTTCTGTAGTGTAAGCTTCCCTATGAAATAGAAGGCATTTGATCTCCACATAAAAGCTTCACCTAAGTCTGATAGTTACAGTTCTGGATAATTATGCCTCAGACAGCTGGCCAAGAAAAAATAAGTGGATTTGGCATAAGCAGGAAAACAAAAGAGGGTCTGTAACTGTGCTCTACTTGCTTATCCGTTCCAGGCAATTTACTAAGGAACAGGACTTCAGTGGATCTTTTCAAGATCCACCTTAAGGGAGTAAGCAATCAAAATATCAGAGGTACAATCAGGCTATCATACAACTGCAACATAAAAATTGTAGACACAGAAAAATCACACGAAGTGCTATTTTACTGTGCATTGTAACTGGTCAGATGCACTAGTGCATGACAGTAGATGACAGTAATCAAGGCTCACTGAAAGCAATTACAGTTACAGGATAAGAAAATATGCAAAGCACATTTAAACCTGAGCCAAATTCAGCATGAAGCAGAAAGCCTTCACCAGTTATCCTATGCAAAGAACAGAATAAATAAGTCAGCACCCAGGAGCACAGAAACTTTTCATTTTGTTTCCAAAAAAACCTCAGCAGAAGCCAACCGTTTTCCAAAACAGGAATTTAATGCTAATTACTGGTGTGAAAGTGAGACTACAAAGTAGGTGCTTTATTCCTATAAGCAATCTAATATGCCACCAGACTCTTTTTTCAAATGGGATTTACCTGGCTCAGTGTGAAACAACACATACATTTCATTACTTGCTGTGCTTTATTTGCATATCAACATAGCCATGAACCAGACTACAGTGTTGGCTCACCTCTTTCCAGCACCTGCCCAAACCTCTGCAGCCAACCCTTCTGCATCCTATCACTTGCTAAAACACCAAATGCACAAGCACACCAGTCAGAGGGGAGCTGACAGAGCTACAGGTATTTGGTTTCTTTGTTAGCACAATGCAAACACCCAACACACACGATTGTTGTGTTTGCAGGTCCTCTCTTCCCACTCACCTCTGGCTCAGATGTGTCTGTCCAAAACAGTCATCCCTAGATAATACATCAAACATAACCTTTTTTTCTTTAAGGGGCAGAAAACTGCTTTCCTGGCTCCAAGACATTTCTTTGAAATAGGAACTAGAGCTGATGTATTCCTTCATAGTCACAAAAGTCTTTCCTGACCTTAAAATTCACCAAGGATTTATTTGGATGGGTATTTTAAGGCATAATACTAGCTTATAATAGCTATCTTGATCTAACAAAGACCTTCTAAAAGCTTGGACAAGAACAAAACCAAATTTTACTTCTTACTGAAAGGGCTTGTTTGAAGTTTTGATTTCCCTCTATGGTTTCAGAAGGTTATTATCCTCACTTTGTTTTAATTAGAGCTTCAGATCAGCATTATTTATGCTGAGCAAGCCAGGTCTGGTCCAGCTGGGCTACATTTAGCACACAGGTTGTTCCCATTGCAGGGGGGAAGGCAGCATTGCTCTGCCTGCTGGGCTAGCAGCAGGGATCAGGGACCTGCTACAGCCTGAGAAAGAGAAGGCAGTGGCAGCTCCTCACCTGCTCATGCTCTTCACTGCTCAGCCTCATCTGCAGCAGCAGCTGCAGCTTTGGGCTAGAGCTCTACTCTCTGTGTTCCTCAGATGATGGTTGCTCCAGCTGTAAACCCCAGAGGTGCAGAGCAGGGAGAATTAGCAGCAGTGGAATAGCAACCCCACAGCAGATCTGATGATAGTATGGGTCTGTATGCTGTTCTGCCAAGAATGAGACAAAAATCAGACATCCTACAAGGGAGGTATTGCAAATCCATCTGAAGGCCCTGCGGCACTTCTCCTTCCCTCCCTGGCTTGCAAACTTATAGGGACTGGAACACTTCATGCCTTCACATCCTGTACTCCTGCATCAGCCCACGAGCATTCCCTGAAATCACCATCCTGCCTGCAGCAACAAAGTGCTGAGACCATCTGGGACACTTATAACACCCGTTACACTAAACTTTAGGCTAAAAACTGTTTACAACTGTGTCTCTGCCCTCCAAAAATACTGAATACACCAAACAACTCCAGAATCCATCACTGGAAGTAGCAGCCTGACTGCTCCCAGCAGTGTAAATCTTCTTCACCTTAATCCTGCCCTGCAAGTGTTCATGCCTATGAAAATTGCGTGTTGTGTTGATTACACAAATTTGCCTGAGGGGTGGCCTGTCTCAAGTACAGCAAGACTATCTAAGTGTTAGTGCTAAATATTCTGTAGCACACTTTGTTCTACCCTTTTTTTTTTTAAGTGACTTGAATCCCTTGACAATTTAAAAAGGACACAGAAAGCATAACCTTATGAGCATCTTCAGTCAGACTGCTGCTATTTAATAATATGTTAAATAATAACAATCTGGTGAAGCAGTCTCAGTTTTTCTAGGTTCCTTTTTATCATGTTCTGCAGCCTTCCCACTGCAGGTTGTGAACTCTTTGGCTCTCACAGGGTAATCATGAACAGGTTGAGTTGGCATTTGGATAGGAAATCCACAGGGAGGCCGTAGTAGTCATTTAGATTATTCAATTACAGAAAGAACACTTCTCTCTTTGTATTTGTAAGAATTCTTCCACATACCTTCAGAGACAACCCTGCTTCTCAGATAAAGATTATCAAGAAGCTGAAGGCCAATGTTTTCAATTTTTTGGCTCCACTTTTTTTTCCTGTGGAAGTGTACAGCTCTCTGTAATGAATAGAAACCTAAAGACATAAGGCTTGCTAAGTCAGCTTCATAGTTGTATTAGCATTCCATAAAAACAAAGGTATTTCTGGACTCAAAGTTTCCCCCAAAAAATCATCATTTCAAGCCTCTTGTGTTTATCAGCCTTCTTTTCAATTTTGGCTCCTGATTCAAATCCAGCTGCTGAAGACCATGTCTTAAAAACATAAGCTTCGAGAGCTGTCAATAAAATCCTGGGTTCTTTTCCCTCTTCACATGTGTTATGGGATAGGATAATATTATTAAGTCCAATTAAACCACTTCAATTTATTTCCCAAAGTAGCTCCCCAGCATAGGCTGCCTTTCAACCATCAGGACTGCCTACCTTTTCTGAGAGTTCCGAACCCAAAGCATTAGAAGGAGGAAAAATGCAGGTCTCAAATGGCTCCCCTGTTCAAGGTTTCTGTTCACCTGATGGAAACCTGCAGAGACAGAAGGTAGGTAAAAATATTGGGCTGCTTCTACTCTCTTCGCCAGGGTTACCTGGCTACCAGAATGGGCCTTTGAACAAGTCATAACTCTGCCAATTGGCTTCCTCATTGCTTGGGAATGTAGCTCTAGTTTACACCAGCTTCCTATAGCAGGCCAGAAGGTGGAAATAAACTCTAATGCAAATGTATATTGGTCATAGTCTTTTCTAAAGCCAAAACTCCTACACCAGTAACCAAGATAAAGGAATAAAGTAGCTGCCATCATGGAAGTCAAGAATCTTCTAGGTAGATTGCCTGTTTTAGGGTTGCTTTATTCTAAAAGAGCAGAGCAAAATCAGACCCAGCAGAATAGAGAATGAGAACCTGTTCATTTCAAATATTGTTAATATGGAATATTCAGGAAAGAAATGATGCAAAATGCAAAGGAGTTATTTGCCTGGGTTCGGTACAATGCTGAATAAAAATAAAATTCTTACACTCATTCATCACTGAAATGAACAATCACTGTCAATTAGTACATGCATTAAATATTTAGTGAAATTATTTTACAGTACTCTCAATCTTCAGTATTACTACTAATGTTATTTTGTTTAATGTATACATCATCTCATTCAAATTCTGCCACTTCTATTAAGTGCTTTTTATGAGTTATTGATGCTCCATTGTTTTGCATGTACTTCATTCTTCACCATCAGTGACAAGATTTTTAATCTTTATACAGAAGAAACCAGGCTCAAGCAAGAATGACCTGTCAAGAATTCTTATGGCTTTGTGGTTAGCTCTCTCCTGAGTGCAATTTAATCGATGTGGTGCTGCCTGACAGCATACAAGATTCAGTAACATAATAAAATCTGGATGTTAACCATTTGAGACCATCAAAGAGAGAGGTATAGATGATTGGGGATTTGCAATAGCACAAAACCCAAGTCATCTGGGACATCCAAGTTACTTCTTTAACAAGTGGTTTGAAGTGTGTTTTATTTAGATGGGGCAACTGCATGTTTGCATTTTAGTGCTGCTTGGTTTTTCATACTAGTGTTATACAGGCCATGGACACCAACACCAAAGATGTCCAAGTGCAGTTCTGTCACTGGGCCTTATCTTTATGTGAAGATCAATTTAAGGTACATTTTCTGGCAGTCTTTGACCTCACTATTCAGCAAACTTGGCACTTGCTGCAATGTACATTTACCTGGTATGAAGTGCACTAGTGCCACCAAACCATATATAACCTAGAAGACAGCACTTGGACACTATTCCAATACATATTTCAGGATAGACACTGTAGGAGGGAGACTCAGGAGGACTATTAATGTGGAGCCATGATATGAAGAGAGGTGGGCTACTGTAGTGATGAGGGATAGGTGACTAAGGTCTAGGTAAGAAACCTTCTGCAGTGCTTATGGACTAATCTTCCAGACTTTTATTCTGCTCCAGTGGATAAGCACTCATCCCAGGGTCTATCCCTGAAAGCTACATGTCTCCTCTCCCATCAGTCTGCTCCACCTGGCAACAGGTCTACGCTTTCCCTAATATGCTGGTGCTGACCTTGCTAAGTCAGCTGGAACACTTCAGATGTTTAAATCCATTTTAAATGAGTCCAGTAGCTCTCCTTTATCCACCACATTAGATTTAAACTGTCTGCTCTCACCTTTAGTGCCCTGCATAACTGCACGCTTTCTGTGTATAGAGGTTTGCTCTCTCCACTTACCAGTGACATCAGTCTTGATGTCTCACTTACCTACCTCTCCAGCAAGCTTTTCCATCTCATGATGCCTGGTTTGTGAGATGCAATGCTGATTCTGGTTCACTGAATTTGAACTTTTCATTCAAATCCCTCCCTTTGAGTTCATTTTGGTGGTGCCTACAATTACTGGCTCACTGATCATAATTATTTTAAATAAACCATTTAGTTAAGCAATCGAGGTGTTTATAAGCCCCAACAGCTTAACAGCTTGATCTTACTGCTGTAATGTGTGAGGTAGTTCCTCACTCCATCTCCTCCTGCTGTTCATTACTCTCTTTTTAATCTAAAGTTAGATAGTAAATGCTTCAGGGAAGTGATTATATTTTTCTTTTGTTCAGTGCAATGCCTGTCATGTTTTAGGGCACAATGAAAGGTAACACAGAATGCACACAAACTGATACCTGTAATCCAACATAGACTCAAACCCACTAATACAATTAAGAAAAAGTAAGTCTTAAAACCCAAATGTCACAGTGTGTTTCCAGTGACCAATAAAAACAGCAGAAATCCTTAATAGGATAACCATCTTAGGTGAAAGGCTTCATTTACAAGTCTCCTTAAAGAAGCAATGCCACACTTCAGGAAAATGGGAAAAACATTCAAGCAAATAGTTCTACAGAGGTGCTTAAAACTCAGTAGACTGAATGAATGAGAATGGCCTATTTCAGTCTATGTAAGCAGGCAAGAATGTCTGTCTAGAAACAGTTTTCCAGGACATAGCTGTCACATGCTTCAGATGAATGTTGTGCTTGCTTCTAGTACAGCTGAAGTCTATGACTTAATCTTATCTGTTTAACATCCAAGATTCCAGTTTTAGATTTTTGGCAGCAAGCATATGCTCCCCCTGTGGCAACTGCATAATAACATAATAGAGTTTAAAAAATCCAGATCCTTTAAGGCTCAATTACCTCATGAAACTATTTTAAAATTCAGGGTGAACAAAACTGCAGTATTTCAGTTTACAAGCATCATTTTAGTTTACAGCTGTTTTAAAGGACCTATTCTAATGTTTTATGTCTTCCACCACCTGCAGAACGGAATGAAAATACTTATTCTATTTTGCAGAGGGCTATCAGAACCAGAAAAGCAGAGCTGAATGAGAAAGAATAAGGTATTTTAAAATAAAGATAAGATCCAGTATAGTTGACTTTATTACCACTCTGTAACACTGAAGATAGTTTAAAAATCTTGCAAGGCCAGAATAAAAACAACCTACAGGCAAGCAAGAATCTTTAAAATGGTCTACTACCTAAATTAGTATTTATATTAATACTTATAATCCTGATACAACCAAATCAGCTTTTTAATAATTTTAATTACTGTTTTGAACACTGCAGGTTTATAAAAGGATGTGTCTCTTTAACCTGTGGAATTAATTCATCTGCATTCTAAATTCTTTGGGTAGGAACTCTCCTTTCAGTGATTATTAATACCAGCTGGAGGCTCCACTGTAATATAAAATAAAGAAAAAAAAAATGGGATATATTATAAAGAATAAGCCAGACTTTGAAAGAGCACTATCTGGGGCCAGGAAAGACATCCTCCTCCCCGAAATAGCAAAGGCTAAAGAGAAAAGCTATGAATCACAAAAACTAAAAAAGAAGTGAAGCAGGTAAAAGAACAAGGTGAGGGCTGCAGGAGGGGAATAGTGGAGAGTGAAGAGAAGAAAGATGATGGAGTTGAAAGGAATCAGTCTCTTTGGTTTGAGGTTAACCAAAGGGTTAACCAAAGGAATTATGTTACCACTGGAGGAAAGGGAGTTGAAGGTTTAAATAAACGTCCTGGTCCAGGACGCCAAGCAGAAACCCCAGGCAGTGCCAGCTTTTCTGCAGAAGAGTTGAAGGATTCAGTGAGCTCTGCCCAGATGCAGGAGAGAATTAGGACTGGAAAGAGTGAGTCTCCCTCCTCACCTTTCTTTTTGTGAGCAGTTAAGGGATGCTAAAAGGTACTGCATGCTAGCTTTGTTCTGACAGCGCAGCAGGTACAGGTGTTGCCCTTCACACCAGAAAGTTCGTGCTGCTATACTAATGTTTATTAACTGCAGCTCATACCAGAGGGGCCAATTCTATTGCAAAGTGGGCAGGCAAGTGTCCATGTCCTTTTGTCCTCTGCAAAGATGGCCCCAAGGTAGTATGTGTGGTTTCACACCAGTGTACCTATTTACTAGGAACCAATATGAGGCCATATACACACTTCATTCAGAACAGCTGTCTGGCTGCAAGGCTTTCAGCAGAGCTGGGAAAATGATGGGCAGGGGGGAGGGAAATTCTCTATGAATTATGGAGCTGGTCAAACGCCAGAAAAACTGGTCTGTCAAATAAATGATTTGAGGAAAACCAGCCACATTCACTGAACAGTGAAGAGTTTCTTCACATTAGAGCATATCCATCTACATTTTCAAGCTGATTCTGAACCAGACATAATTTCCATTCCTTCATGTCTCTTCATGGCAGGCACTGATAATCTTTTCATAAATAGTTTTAGACCAAGAATTATTATGTGAAGAAATGTATGAATAACTTTGAATTACAAGTAAGTTAAAGAGTTTCACAGTCTGTCCATGAACTATGTACTAGTGAGGAAAAGCAGCTATCTTCACTGAATAAATAATTTGTTCAAAATTACTTGCTTAGTCCAGACTTACAGATTTACCAATTTGGCCTGGATTCAAGCCAGTCATTAAGTGAAAAACTGTTTCCTGAAACTCATCCAACAAGAAAGGTCAATTTTCACAAACCTTATATGTATTTAGTCACTCTAGGTAAAACATGTTTTTTTGTAACTAGTTCATCAGCACCACAGGTCTGAGCAGTGATGTCTGCCTGCATCTGCAGACAATATGGATCATTAACTTTGGGAAACATGAGGCACACCATGAATGTCAATAGTGTGTGAACAAAGTGCTCTGGGGATCCTGTCAACAGCCCCTCGGGAGGTGCATGGATGTGACAAGCACAGTGGCAGGTCCCAGCCAGTCACTCTAGAGAGTGTAAGGACGGGAAGGCTTATCTACAAGCTTCCCTTTCAGGTGCTCTTCTCCAGGGAAACGCCTGCTGCTACAGCAGGGAGCTGTGAAAGTAGCCTCTTGCTACTCCTGCTCCACAAAAGTGAAGAGAGTCCCCCTTGCCCCTCTTCATATATCATGGCAAGGCCATGGTATAGCTGTCCATAGCGTGGATGCTATTTTGTAAGCGAAGCTCACTTCTTTTGGCAGCTACGGCAGCTTAGGTAATTCTTGCTTCTTGTTCCTTTAGCAACATCTCACTTGGGTTATGCAAAGGTCTGTCTGGCTGTATAGCGAATCGTATCACAGACTAACCAGAAGCTAATATGACCTAGTAAATAGAAGTTATTTTTAACCAAGATGAGAGGGAATGGGGCAAAAGAGCTTTCAGTAACCAATAGCTCGCTGCCTGTCTTCTGGAATTAGCAAGAAATCAGTGTCTACATCCTTCCTCAGTGCCCACAGAAACCTACTTGTGTGCACTATGGTAGAGCTATCCTCAAAAGCACAAAGATAGCAACAGAGGCCCTTCAGTCTCTCATTATCCACCTCCTCAACTCACTCCTGAACCATTTATCTATGCTGGAGATATAGTTCATTGGCTGGGTTTTGTATAACTGTGTTTGACTGGATTTTCTTTTTATTTCTTTATTGTTCTCCATTCATTTATATGTTTGCTCAACAATTTAAGGAGGTTACTTAAAGTATATTTTTATTTACATGTGAACTGTAAAATATTCAGGACAACTATGCTGAAATAATTTGAGACAAAGTGATAAGAAGATCAAGCATGTGGTTGACAGCTGGGGAAAAGGAACAATGTTAGAGGTACATTTTAGCAAAAACAGTATTAATGTATCATATCTTTATTGTACACTGCAAACACTTAAACACTTGATTAAACCTACTTCTATTTAAACCAAGGAAGCTACACCCACGCAGAAAGCAAAAGGATGCACGTGAACATGGTGGATTAGGTCTAAGCTGATGTGTAGTAGCACATAACACTTTAATAGGTTTACCCAAACAAGAGCTATGAGTGGAAAAATAATATTAACATCAGAATAACAAACACTGCACTAATTAACTCCAGTTTTAGATTATCCCTAGATGTATCTCATAAAGAGACAGTGGGATTTCCCAAGTCTCAGAAACACAAAATGGCCTCTGCAGCATTTAAAAAGGAGATTACACTCTTCAGCTTTTTTTGTTTGGTTTTTTTTAAAGGTTGTACAACTAGCAAAGAGACCTGCTAATAATTATGCAAATTATTTTACTCAGTATGAACTTCTTTGTTTAATATGTACCATGCTGTTACGCCTATGATAATGCTTAACATTAAGGTGTTGAAGCAATAGGGGAAAATCTTATTCTTAATGAATTTGAACACTGCCATTCATCATACTTTTTAAAAAGAAAAACAATTAAGGACACCTTTCCCTAGACCAGGTTGCTCAAACTGCCATCCAACCTGGCCTTGAACATTTCCAGGGATGGGGCATCCACAACTTCTCTGGGCACCCAGCTCAGAGGGTGCCTCACCACCCTCACAGTACAGAATTTCTTCATACTATCCAATCTAAATCTACCTTATATGAATTTTCCCTAAATGAGCTACCATCCAGATGTCACCAAAAGAAGTTTGTGTGAAGCGCTTGTTGCCCTTACCACCAGTAGGAAGCCTACAGTGCAATTCCTCATCACCTGCTCCTCATATACCAATCACAAACGTGGCCCAGGAGGCTGAAGGGTAGGACAGCAGATGAAGGCAATAGTGTATAAAGCAGTTACAGGTAAAAACAAAGAAACAGCAGAGAATAGGAAGATTTGCCAGTCTCAACTCCAGTATGACTTCACTATGCACCAAGTGTTCCTGCTAGTGCCAGAGAGCCCAACCAATTAACAGGATATTTCTAAGACCACTGCACTGTTTCTGCAAACCATCACTTGTAGGATGCAGGTATACAGACACCTTTTCTCCAAGACTCATCTCCCCTACAGGTGTGAGTAATTTCTGCACCAGGTAGTTTCATTCCAGGTGTAATAGCAGCATAGGACTATTCTCTGCCAGGTTTCTTCCCATAGTCTATAACTACATTACCAGCTCTTGACTTATGTCATCTCTGAGCTATGTCATAAATTCATAGGCAGGAAATAAAAACCACTCAACTGAAAGCAATCCTTTGTGTGACTCTATCTTTTTCCTGTAAGAAATATGTGCATTTTTAAAATAATCGGAATAAAGGTATCACAGTCCCTCAGCTTGGTATGTAGTTTTCAAGAGCATGGAAGAAGCATTATTACAAAACTTCTAGGTCTTTCTGGAAGAAATAGTAGACATCTGAAGGTAGGGAAGGTGAAAACCTCTGAACCAGCCATTTGAAAACCCACAGTGAACCCTGAGGACTCGAAAAATACTCTGAACTCCTGGCTGGAATGAGTTCCAAATTTTCATAGATGTTTTTTGTGAATCATTGTTTTGGAATAGCAGCCTCCTCAAATCAAAGTCATGGATACTGACTGAACACTAGCAAAGGTAAATTTTTGCAAACCCCGAGATAGGATTATGTCAATGAAACCCTGACCTTTTTCCAGCACTACTCTCAGTCATGTAAAACAGACTTATAGTGAGGATTCACCCTAAATCACCTCAGCAATTTGGGGTTAACTTGAACAGATGCAAACCAGAGCTAAGTGAAAGACACTACAAAAGAAGAAACAGATTTTTGCCTACAAACTTTGATTTAACCTCAAATTTTGATTTAACTTTAAACCCAAATCCTTCCAAACAAGCCTAAGGCAGCAGCAGTCGTGATGCCACTTGCTACCCCCAAGCATTCAGAAATGGTGAGGCAAAAATCACTACTGTGGCTTGAAAAGCCTGACACTGAGGGGTGAGTACTTTTACTAAGGATTTTGAAACTATAGGATTCACTTTTTCAAAATTTTCTTCATGGTTTATATAAACCTAAGATTCTCCTCATGGTCTCAGAACATCTGGATATGATGATTTCAGGAGAGCACTCCACTAAAAATATTAATACACAGACTGCTGGCTTGGCTCTGCAGTGCTACTAGCAGAAATCTTCTTTGGGGCTGCAGGGAACACAATTCAGGAACAGACCAGCATGGCAGGAATTCCTGTAGGCAGGAGAGGAAAGGAAGAAGTGATGAGAATTGGAGCTCCTCTTAACACGTCCTAGAAAAGCGCACACATCATTTTATCATTGCCTGTGGGACAAAGGATGGTGATGCTACTGCATGTCCTCACTTTGTGCATTTTCCATCAATTTGTGGTTCTGGCTTGAAAAGATTCAATGTGTCAAATATGGATAAACTGAGTGCCCTGTAAGATTTAGATAGCAACAATAACAATATTTCTTTTCTGATTTACAACTCAAACAGATATCACTAGACTAAGGTGACTAGAAGGCCGAGACAGTTGAGATAAAGATGGGCTGGGTACAAGTTTATAGGGGTAACTGAAATGGATATTAAGAGGATTACGTGTCCAAATGCAGTGTTGATGTGCTGATCCACATTTGGTCATATTTTCTGTCCCAGTCCTCATGACTGATTCCTACTGTGGGTCAGCATCTACAACAAGAGCCCCCGGAAAGATGTTTGGCAACAGCCACTGTCTGATTTTTTCTCCTTTCAAAATAAAAGTTTCTGACAAAATCATTGCCTGTTCTTCAGCTTCTATTAGCATTTTAAAATGTACTTCCTCAATACAGCTTCCTTGGCTATTGCAGGTTAAAAATGACATGGCACTTGGTCAGTGTAAGAAACTCTCTCAGATCTAGATATTTCAGTCCATAAAACTCCAGTGGAGTTGGCTCAGACACACTCATTCCTGTAGGAAATGCCACGTGCCTAAAGAGCAGTTTTCTCTCAAAGTAGAGAGAGATGGGAGGCAAAAAAAGCAAGAAGTGGGTGCACACTGTTTTCCCACTGACCCATAGGTCATGTATTTTAATTTTCTGCTTCTTTCCATATACTTCTCCTTCCCTCCAGCCCTAGAGAGCATGACAAAGTAAGAGCCAAGGCACAGCTTTTGGGCAAGGGGATTCTGGCGTAGATTAGAAGACCTAGACAAACTGCTGAGCACAGTGCCTTCCACAGGTCAGGTGAATGTCCTTACCACCTAAGAGAAGCCTACAGGAGAATAAACCTCTATGTTATGTCCTAAAATAACCCAGAGTGGTGCTTTCCAGTGGGTTTTAGGACAAGGCAATCAGTCCTATTATTATTTTACTGCCATAAGGGAGCTCTCTTCAAATGCACGGTGATAGAGCAGTAATCTACAACGCACATCCTTATCATCACTTGTGAGTCATATAAAATTCCTCCATTATCATAAACCATAAAAAGATTAAGCCACATGCACATTTTAAAAGGTAATTATTACATTTAAAGAAATGAAACTACATTATGAATTGTATCAGTACATTATTGAGCACAAGAGGCAGCACCAAATTTTTTTTTTCTACTAAAGCAGTAATAATTCCTACTATTTTAGAAAATAAAAGCTTAAAGCCAAACACAGCTGCTCAAAACAATTAAAGAAACCTGTGTCTGCACTGCAGAATCAAAGCAGTAGGAGAGGTGGCAGCTAGCCACAGAAAAGGGCAGATGAGATAGGGAAAGCAGTAACAAGGGAGGCATGAAATAGGAGATAGGCTAGGAGATAGCAAAGATTTACAAATGAGTAACTTGTTGCCATTCATTACCATCTATATCTGCATCAGGCAAAAATGAAGTTTAGAAGATTCATAGTTTCGAAAATGTCAGTATGTTATGATAATATCAAAACTGAACACCAAAATCTCCGGTTTGACTTACACATGCATTACTTACGGGATCTGGTTACATCTAAATAAACGTGCATTTGGAAACAGTCATTCATGTGGTTGGGTGCTTTCTCAAAGGCATATGCACAGTCTGTTATTAATCTCTGGAAATCAACTTTGTTCCTTACAAACCCAAATTTATGTACTACTTTTTATATTTCCAAGTTCTTATATAATAAAATGCATCCTTTCAATCAAAGCAATGCAAGCTGACATGTACTTTCCCTTTGCGAAGCAGATGTTTTAATTGTTAGATAAGCTCCTAATAGTTTGCTTTCTTTTAAAGGAAAGCGAAAGTATATGAATGACCTCCCCCTCCCCACGGCTTTCAGAGCAGCTACTTTTCTTGAAGATTAGGAGTCTCTTGGACTCAAGCCCTAGCTTCTCTTGTATCTGCAAACTACAGTCTGAATTAGTTTTCTCCTTTAACAAAAACTCCTGCTGTGTTGAGAATCTCTTAATTACTTTTCAAGCTTCTCCTGTTATTGTGAAACTCCGAAAATCTGATTACTGCGCTAATAAAGTGAGTGAATACCACTTTTTTTCTATTTCATCTGAAGACTTCAAAATGCAAAGAAACACAAAGTCACATAGAAAGATTGCATTAATATAAATATATGACTGGTGTCAAATGAGAACCTTATGTCAAGAAAATGTAACTGCAGGAACTGTTCAGTCCACATCTGATAATGAGAAGTACTAAGGAACAAAATTTGACATTTTAGGCATTCAGAATTCTTTATCAAGGTAGTTTATAAGACAGAATTTTTGTTCCCTCTGAGAGCTAAGAAAAAACTGCATTTAGAATCATAGAACCATTAAGGTTAGAAAAGACCTGCAGGATCATCAAGTCCAACCTTTGGCTGAACTCCACTCTGCCAACTAAACCTTAACACTAAGAGCCATGTCCAGTCATTCCTTGAACACTTTAGGGAATGGTGACTCCACCAACTCTCTGGACAGCTCATTCCAAAGCTTAACCATCCTTTCAGTGGAAAAATTCTTCCTGATATCCAAACCAAACCTCCCCTGGCACAGCTTGAGGCCATTTCCTCTTGTCCAGTGACTGGCAGCCTGGGAGAAGAGACCAATCTCCATCTCACTACACCCTCCTTTCAGGTAGTTGTAGAGAGTAACAAGGTCACCCTGAGCCTCCTTTTCTCCAGGCTAAACTCCAGCTCTCTCAGCTGTTCCCCACAGGACTTGTGCTCCAGAGCCTTCACCAGCTCTATTGCCTTTCTCTGGACTCACTCCAGCACCTCAATGTCTTTCTAGCAGTGAGGGGCCCAAAACTGAACACAGGGTTTGAGGTGTGCCCTCACCAGTGCTGAGTACAGGGGGACAATCACTGCCCTGGTCCTGCTGGCCACACTATTGCTGATACAGGCCAGGATGCCATTGGCCTTCTTGGCCACCTGGGCACACGCTGGCTCATGTTCAGCTGCTGTCGACCAGCACCCCCAGGTCCTTTTCCACCAGGCAGATTTCCAGCCACTCTGCCCCAAGGCTATAGCACTGCAGGGTGTTGTGATGCAGCACTTGGCCTTGTTGAACCTCTCACAACTGGCCTCAGTCCATCAACCCAGACAGTCCAGATCCCTCTGCAGAGGCTTCCTACCCTCCAGCAGATCAACACTCCTGCCCAGCTTAGTGTCATCAGTAGACTTATTGAAGGTGCACTCGATCCCTTCATCCAAATCATCGATAAAGATATTAAACAGTACGGGCCTTAATCAATTTTCCACAACCTTTAGCAAAAAAACCCAGATAACCAAAGCCAACAACAGAGTGGAAAACTTCAAGTCCAAGAACCCCAAACCACTTTGTTCACTTTGTGAACCTTTACAGCTGATAGGGGTGCTTCAAAGGCTACCAGACAAAAATATAGAGTCTGAATATAGAGTCAGAGTTGCTTCAGTGGAAACTGCTGTCTTTTTATTAGCAAATACAGATTTAAAAATCTGCCCAGCCAAAATTATATAGTACAAGGCCAAAAATGAAAACAGAGCTCTACAGCAGGGAATTGCAAATCTGTTACGGTTTAGCAGATGGTCATTTCTTCTGTATTAGATGTCTTTATCCTGGCCTAAACTGTATCCCCTACAAATGGCAAAGAAATTCACAAATCTCCAAACCACAGCTGAGGTAGCCTGACTTGAACAGAGTAGGCCAGGATAGAAGTGTTTCCTCTTTTTTAAGATACTGATGTGTCTGGAGGAGAATTAAAGAAATCTCCTGCATGAACAGCCCCAGATGACAAGACCCTTCATCACCTCTTTGGTTTTGTCTGTAATGGAGCTTCTTCTCCATTACTTTCTTTTTAAACTCTGTCTCCTCAAGTTGATTTGGGATGTACATTCCTTCAACATTTCTTGCATCCTTAGTAATTTATCCTTTGAGATGGGTAGCTGGACATACAAGAAGACTTATGCTAGCCAATATTGGAAATCATAGGGGAGACAATAGAGAGCCTCACCTTAAAAATACTTGTGCTTAATCATCATAAAAAGCATAACAGTGAAAGGGTGGTGTGCCAGACTTTGCAACTGATGATGCTGACATAAAACTAGAGAAACATGGCTGAATTCTATGGGGTTTTTACTTTATTTTTAGAGAAAGTAAAGGGGTGGTGCTTCAATAAGGATAGGGTGCTGGCCTCCATGCTATCTGTCAAAGCAGGCTGCTCCACACTTCCTGCAGAAATTTAGCCGGAGCTTAAGCCATTGCCTTGCTGGAGGCAGCTGATCAGCTGCATCCTGCCTCCAGGCTGAGCTCCTGCAGGCAGTCTTTTAGAAACCAGACGTCTGCCTTCAAAAACAGCACTCAATGTTTTTCAAAATAAAGGAACGGAGGCAAAGCATATCACTCTCTTCAAGCATCGGACATCTGCATATTTATGGTGCTTGAACTCTCACACCCGTCCCATGAGTTTCATGCCAGCATTCAGCCACTGATCCTCTGGTCCTGAGAGATATCTAGGTGCATGGGCTGCTACATGCAAATTATTACTGCTTGGAAAAGCAGTGACTTCCTGAGCCTCCCCATGGAGAGCTGGGCAGATTTTCAGTGGCATTATACTGGCTTTGGCTTCTTGCATTTCTGTACTGACCAAGGAGCCTTCTTCCCTACCTGTGAGCCCCAGGTACGAGGAACCATTGTCACACAGTAACACGTCACAGCCCTCTCTCCCACCACACGGCACCTGCAGGCACTTTTACATGGAGTCACTTGTGGTATGGCTCAGCAGTCCTCGGCACACAAACCAAGTCAGAAAGGGCTCCCGGTTATTGTTGCTTAGTTCTGAAGACCAAGTGGAAAACACGTGTAAACACTAATGTTTTGTTAAATTTTATCTGTCTGCTAGAGCTAATGTGCCAGAAGCTGGAGGCGTGGGGGGGGGGGACGGGAGAGGAGGAAGAGTGGAACAAAGGCTGGTTGCTTGCTGGCTGTTTTTCCTCAGGAGACTGATTTCCTGACGTCAGCCAGCAGCGAGTTCCTGACGTCACCCACCAGCACGGGCAGAGCCGAGCGTTCCTCTTTTGCTTCTTTTGCTGCTGTTCAGAGTGACAGTTCACCGCTGATTATGCTGCTGTAACAAATGGGAGGCTGAACACTTTTGTATTTTTTTCTCCTGTAAACTCAGAGTAAATTAGATTTGGTGCTGCGCCAAGAACAAAAATACAGTCTACTATTGTAAAAATTGTTATGGGCCAGATCTTCAAATCTTTACTACTGGTAAAGCGTGTTTGTCCAAATGTTGAGTTAGATAAGATATCTGATTTGACCCAGTATCTTTTATGTCTCTGCCTTTAACTCTCTTCCTCCCAGAACACACAAGCGAATACAGTCTTTAGAATAGAAAAAAATGATTTGCTTAAATAAGCAGTTCAGGATTCCCAGCTGTAACTATACCTGGTCTGGCTGATCGAAGATCTTTGTTTTAGAACAGTGCAATTAAAGTTTATAGTATACAAATAAGAGCTCTGATGATCCCAACACGATTTGCATGGGTGGAATGAAATAAATCCAATGCACCCAGGAGGAGAAGGAAGGTGTAAATAACGGAATATCTAGGAGCCACAATAATAACTGCCTTACAGAAAGTTGGAAATTACTTCTGATTTCCTTGCTGCTTTTTCTAATGCTTGTAATATTTTTTTGTCTCCAAAGCCTCTCAGAGTCTGAATAAAAGAATACTTATGACATTTGTTAAAATTTTAGAGTGGATCTGTCCACAATTCTTACATGTTGGCTTTCTCTAAACTGCTCATTTCTAGCCAAAAGTCTTCTCTTTTGCACTTCACAAGGGGGGCAGAGCAGACAGCTTAATCTAATCCCAAAAGTGCAAATGTCAGACTAATTTATTTTTTGATGAGTCCCACAAATGATTTTAAATAATTCCAAAATAGCTTATAGATGCACGTTATATGTCCAGACATTAAAATCCAACAAGAAGAATCCAGTAAACAAAAGTTTATTATAATTGATTTGCCTATCTCTGTCTCACAAAATTTTCCCAGCATTGTCTGGATGCAATGATGCCTGCTGTCATGAATATGAATTACATGGTTTAGTATCTCTTCTTTGCTGTGAAAAAAATGATTAAAATAGAATTTTAAATGGAATCATTTTATAAAAGGTTACAAGTTATTAGAGAAAATGTACTTTTACAGTAAAATTATTTTTAAATTACAGGATATGGGATGGAGAGGCATTCTAGAAGGACCAGAGACCAGTGGAGGAATTCCATTGTTTTCATGTGAAAAACCTGGTGCTTTAGTAATAGTCTTTTTTGATAATGAGATTTGTCTTAATTAATAGTCTGTTTAACATGTGCATTCCATTATCAGGAATTATTGTGCTTCAGAGACCTCTCAGTGTAAGTGAAGACACAGTGGAGGATGGTGTAAAGATGTTTGATGTAGAGGAAGCCACACTGGTTCCACAGCTGTGAGGAACAGATTCATGTTATCATGGTGCTGTGAATGGCAACTTCTGCCAAGGAGTGCTTTAGCTTGGAGATTGAGTCTCTGCACCAAAGGGATCACCTGTGCCAGGCAAACACTACCCACCATAAGAAATGGACAAATGCATTTTTCACCAGGGCAGAAAATAATGTGGAATCACATTGCAGAGTAATATAGATGACTAAATCTATAATGGCCAGGTTGAACTGGTAAAGTAAAAAGTTGTTTAGTCTTTGTATATAAGGAATAGAAAATAAGAAATAATTACCTTCTTCTTTTTCATATCCTTTCTATTCTTACTGCTTCCACAACTCAGCTCACAAAATAGTCAGACTAAACACTCATTTGCATCTATTTCTGCTGTCATAATAAATTCTCAAAAGGTTTGAGGTAAGATAGCGATAAAAAAGCTAAGGCTTAACCTGCATGAAGGAATAAATATGGGCAACTGAGGCCCACTGGGAGCAAAGCTGAGTGCTTCACTCTGGCAGAGGAGATGCCAAAATCATTCTGCTATTTTCTTTACTGAGAGTACCATACCTATGATGACATGTACCTCACAGATCTACACTGGTGTAATTGATTATTATATTTGCTAGCCTTCCAGATGTTGAGATGCATATTATTTTCCTAGGCCCAGATCCCTCCTTCAACAATGTTTAGGAATGTGTCCTTGCAGCCACTTTGTACTACTGTTACTTACAGAGCTATGAACTGTCCCTGAAGTGATCACGCTAATTTCCTTCAGCAAGTGGATGTAGAAGAGTGCTCAGCCTACTGAAGGTAATGTCAATCCCATCTGAGTTTACTGAGTTTATGTGTTAAACCACTTTGTGACTGCAGAGTATTGCATATAAAAAGACTGAGAGTCTTCTGGGTGATCGCCATCTGGGACTGCTGATCTGAGACAAGGGTGTGAAAGCATGCAGCCTGTGTGAATTGTCTGTATCCTCCCAGTTGCTGCTGCTCTGCGTCATTCTTTGAAGTATTCCCTAAGGAATGGCATACTACCCAGCCAAATCAAGCATGGTTAAGTCTTTCTAAAATACCACATTTCCAAAACCCGTCTATTTCAGCTTGAAATAAGTTATGGCCATTGTTGGTATATATAATTCTTAAACCTAAAAACGTTTCTTTTACAGAACAGAGAGAATCCCTCCTTGAAAGTGTGTTGAAGGAGTAGTGATAAATCAATTAGCAATAAGATACTTGGGGCTAGCTTGTTCAAACAATTCTCCTCTTGATCTATGCTTACTCTGTCAATCTCACTGAGATTTAGTTAAAGAATATTCCAAGACATTGATTCTTGAAATATGGTTGACATTTTGTGCTTAGTCAGATTGGCTTTGTTCTGCATGTAAACTGACTTTAAGAAATCATTTTTTTTATGGTTGAAAGTTAAGGGAAACTCTCAGTATTTCAGTGACTCCCTCCATACTAAGACGGACTTAACAAAGCATTCCATTTTGTCACTTAAACAGCACCTTTGACCAAAGCATTTGTGCTAAACTGTAAAATGACAGCCTGGGTCAGGGCAGAACAACAGGTATTGTTGGGAGAGCAGTAGAAGAAAGGACCCAAAGAGACAAGTGTCCTTGTTAATGTCATTGCTCTAACACTGCTGACCTGACCGGTTTGCTGATCAGTACACTGAAGGAAGTAGAGTCTTCTAGAAGCTGAGGCCCTTCTTTTCTTGGGCAGAAAGTACTGAAAAGCTAAGGTTACTTTAGTTTTGGCCCTCCAGATCCACACAGCTCAGATCTAATGTATAGCTTATGCCTGGCCCATTACCCATATAACCCCACAATATTATAATTAGTTAAAGAAGATTCTCTTCTGACAGTACTATTCCTATTTTAACCAAACTCTCTCCCTTTCAGTACTTCTAATATCTTTGGGAGTTGCTACTAATCTGGAAATATATGACTTCTGAAAGCAGTCATTAATGAGACTGCTGCTACTATACATTTGAATTCCACCCAGAGTTTTCCAGGTATGTTAAAAGTATGAAACAAGGTCACCATAAGGTGTTCAAACTAAAAAGGAAGACCATCTAGTAAAAATGCTGTATTTTAAGAGGTTAGGGAGCACTACATTACCCGATTAATATATGTCCCAATATAGAGATGGCTGCAATTTCAATGATTGCCTCAGATTTTTAGCAAGTCTGACTTTTAGTGTAGATGGCATCTTAGCAGATTTCATGTAGGGAGCATAAATAGCTGCTTTTACTTAAAACTGCATAGACCTGTACCCTCATGATGTTATAACATCATCTACCCTTATGCAGGAAATAATACTAGATATGTATCTGACAGGCTTTGTCTTTGAAGGTGGCTCAGATACTCAATATCTAGAAGAGAACAGCTCTCTGATTAACAGCCTCCCAATTTGTCATCAACCAACAGTCTGTGGGTTACAGCTTGTGAAGTGAGGGACTAAGGCACATGCTCACACATCTGGAAGGAAAAAAAAATCACAACGGATTGGATTGGGGGAGAGAAGATTACCCAGGGACAAAGTCAAGAAAAAGAATGTGTGTAAAGAGACACAAATAGAGTGGTTGGAAAAGGAAAGGGAAGAAGGAAGGGAGAAAATAGCAAGCTGTTCAGGTATGAAAGGCTTAGGCGAAGAAAAACAGGGAAAAAGTAGAAGGTAAGTGATAAAAAAGGCAAAAAGCAAACACAAAAGCAGAGAAAGGACAATGGGAGGCTTACTCAAACAATTAAATGTGAGATACTCACCACAGATTTTTCTCCCTTGTTCACCTCTTCACTTGCTGTAGGGGCCTTTTTTTTTTTTTTTTTTGCTTTGGTTTTGTGGATTTTTAAAGCTTAAAATACTCAGCTCCATCTTCATTATCTCAAGGTAGTTAATGAAAGGGGACTTCATTCCAGATGCCAAAACCTGTTTGCTACTAAATCAATTAATGAATAAGGCCATAAGCTGACAGATAAGTCAAATTTATAATACATTATCATCTGTTCTCTGAAGGGATAGAAGGGATAAAATAGTTTATTCATGGAAAGACACCTTTTGCCTTGGATTACAACCTTTTAAGGCAACATCATGTGGAAAGCAGGCATTATACAGAGTTGTCCTAACAGTCACAGTGGCTGCAGAAGGCCAGCTATGAAAGTAATCCCTGTCTTCAGACAATGAAGTATGAAGCATCACAAGAAGGAATTGGAAAGTGAGATGGGCTGTGGTTTTTCACTTTCACATAGATCCCAAGGTATGTGAAGAGCCCTCTGAGGCAGACAGAAGGCCACCTGGTGCTTTGTGTACATGGAAAATCTGAAAAAGACTGTAAGCAAAAGAAGAGGAAGGTTTTGCTGAGTCACATACCCTCCCAGGGTGCTTTTGGTACCATGACTCTTTGCAAGAGTATGTGTCTTTAGAATATAAACTGTGACAGAAGTGAGGTTTGGAGAAAAAAGCTTTCAAAAACTACTGTATTTATATGAAAAACTGGTAATAAAAAGAAAACAGAAACAGGCTTCATCTGAAAATCTTAGGTATCCACTATGGGCAAAGATGACAGACTGACACATGGAACCTGCCAGGTACTCATGCAGAAGGGAAATACCCGGCAAATGAAACATTGTTGACTGACTACTGTTTTGAAGTAAATACTTTCAATACTATTTTTCTTTGCAGTCAAGTTGGTTGGTTGATTTCTTCTATGTCCCTGAGATACAAGGGCTAGATGGGGATCTAAACTGAGACCCCTTGGGATAGCACATCAAGCCTTAAATCTTTGCTCCAAGTAGTGGGTAATGTGAGGCCCAATCTTGATCCCACCTAAAAGAATGATAGGTAGAGGTCTACAGCTTGCAGTAAATAGTGACAAACTAAACTGAAGGTGTTGAAGTGTTGGCTGCTCTTCTCCCAGGAATCTTTACAGAGGTTACCAGGCTTCTCCCTCAGGTTGCCCCTAACAGCAGGGAGCTGAACAGCTCATGAATCAGCTCTAAACCACCACAGAATACAGCTTGGCCTGTTAAGGTAAACCAACATTGATTTTGGTGTATGCTGAACTGCAAGGTTCAGAAACTGATTCACAAGCTATTTGGTCACCCCTGCTACAGGGTAAATGCCTATGTAAGACAGCAGAGATGAGGGCTTTTTATTTTTGCTTCAGCCACTGCACTTTCACATTAGCTATGTGCCAATACATATATGGGAAGTTCACATTAGAGAAGACCACAAAACAAACAGCCTAAAGGAAAGTTCCAGCTTAGCCTGAAACTTTGATAATAATCATTTGTCGTTTGCTTAGGATTTCTATCTTCTCATATCATTGTTAAAACTGTACATTATTGTTGCTACCAAGAATACAGCTGCAACCTGAGATCTCAGATGCCTATTTCCTTCTGTTCCTGGAGTGAAAAACGGTATTTAATTCACATTTACACCTATGGTGTGGAAAATTAAAGCTCTTGCAGCATTCACTGATGCTTCCAAGAATTATATTAATATTTGGCATCTTGACCTGAAGGATTCATAAATCTATACAAATATCGGAGAGAGGGGGGCTGAGTTCTTAACATCCATGTAACTAGTATATACATTTTGTGAAAGAGAAACTGAGGAAATGTTGCTCAGTTTGTGTAGTTACACAAATTTGCTTAGCACTTCTTACTTTATATTCTACATTTTACCAGAAAAGACCATTCTTACTCCACGATACTTGTAACAAAATCTGATGCCTCATAAAACTACACCAGTTTAGATTTTCATTGTAAGTTTAAAACTTAGTTCATTTTTAGAAAAAGCCTTGCTATGACATTCATTAACTATTGAATTAATCTAGATACAGTTTTGAGCAAACTTGTCTATAGATATGGTTTGGTGATCAAACTACATGAAGTAAATGAAACCAGATCATCCACGCTTTGACGCCTCTAAATCAGTTTTGGTTTGCATTTTGAGTTCCAGACCAAAGCCACAGTTGAGGGAAAGAACCGTTATGAATCAGAATAAAGAAAATGCTCCTGGGAGGTTCTACCCAAAGAAACCCACAGACTTTTGTGCAGTTCTCTATTTTGCCTATAAAATTAAAGAATGCTTGAGGCCTTCCTTCAGAAATAAAGATACAGTCTCCTGTCAGAGAGCTTGCCCTTGTTAGAGTTTCAAAATAGACACATTTTAAGGAGTACATTCCCTACAGTACCTTCAGGACTGTTTTATTAAAATACATACACAGCAGATAATGTATGGCAACATTAAAAAAGGTTTTATAGTGGCAATTAGGATTTTATCCAAAGTCCATTAATGCCAATGGGAATCTTTCCATTTATTTCCAAGGAGTTTGCAGTAGGTTTGCATGAAAAAAGAAGTACACTGGTTTCCAAGTATATCCTAGTCCACCCAGGTGAGAGGAAACCTGTGTCTGTTTCACATGCCTCCCTTACCTTCTGGGCTCTTACCAATGTTTTTTTAATTACCAGTAATGGGCAGACCATTATATTTAAATTGCCATCCAATTTCTGGCCCATTGTTTCAGATCTGTGGGCTCTGCGAGCAGATGCCGAGGCAGCTGTGCAGCTCACAGCTTCCATGGCATTTCACCTCGAGAGAGATGCAGCACAGCAAGCCACTTAGCTGGCATCCCCCGCCACCGGGAACTTTGGTCCGGTAACACAGCGCAATCCAAGCTGGCAGCGTGCAGGAGGGAAAAGCTATTGTTGAAACTCCTCCAAAACCAAATTATATCCCCCATTGTCTCAAAGGAATAATAAACCCTGGCTGGCTGGTTGTGGAATATAATAATAATCTAGCTGAATTAGTGGGCATTCCTGGGAGTGGCTGATTTCTGCTTTTTCCCAACAGCACTTTTTTTTCCGAGGTAATAATTCTTCTCTGGAAAACAGGATTTACGTATACATAACTAGATGGAAAGTAAATTTAAGAAATTTAGAAATATTACTCAGAATCATACTCCTTATGTGAGCATAATCAAAATAAAACACTATTTAGCAAAAATACATGGCTGTTGAAAGTGGTTTTACTGACAGTGTCAGGGTTCTGAGGGCATTTGCCAGCCCAATTCTCCTTGTCCAGACTCCCCTGGAGATTCCCCCACCTTGCCCAGGGCTCCATGTTAGACCTGCCAGGACTGTCAGCCTCATCCCAAATGAGGTTCCCAATGTCCAGGGCAGAGCATAGTGCACCATATTGCAAGGAATTTCAAACAAAAATGTCTTCACTGAGACTGACCACTCACTCATCATGTCAGGTCTGTTTGTCCCACTCAGTCTGAATTGGATGCTTGAAAACCTCACTCCTTCATCAGCACACAGTTGCAGGGTGTGTTTGAATAGGTAACTCACAATTTGTTATTTCAATGTATTTGAAAATTGTGGTGGATTGTGGTGTTTTTCAGTTTAAGTAAGTCATACCTTTGATCTCATGAGTAAAAACCCAAAGTCTTGATGTCATCAAGCAACTTAACACCTATTTGTGATCCTGAAAATCATGATTCACAAGCTAAGGATCCTGAAGTCTTGCCTGCAGATGTTATCCTAGCAGAGCAAGCATTGCCACTTTCACCAAAGCATAGGCAGAAGCACCTCTTCAAAATGTGTAGCGGTTAGACCTTTGACTGAGGATGCGAGGGACACAGACAAAAGCTGCCTGTGTTCCTGGAGGGACTCTTTATCTCACACTGCTATCTTGAAAACACGCAGTGGTGTGGGAAGGGGACAGGGGACTTCCTAATCTCTCTTGCTAATGCTGTTCCATTTTGAATGGGATCATTAAATATTAAAAGAGTGAAAGATCAAAAGATAGAGAATGACTTTTAGCCTGTTTGTTAGGCATCTCACGTTTTCAGTTCCAACCCAGTGAGGATGTAGGTATATTTTAGAGAGAAGAGATGCAATGAGAGAGAACAAATAAGCCGAGCACCAAAATGCTGTAGTGGTTAGGACACACTTCTGAGAGTTATAAGATGTGGGGCAGCTTCTTTTGCTTAATCTTCTTTTGAAAATCTTTCAGGCAGCAGACAGAATTAAATTTCTACTTCCTGCATTATCAGTGAGGCCTCTGTCAGCAGAAGACTGGACAAGGAGAAGGCCTTCTGCTAGATCCAGGATATCATGAACTCATCAGAGATACTGGCACTATGTTCTAACCAACTGAGCTAATCTACCTGGAGTTAAAAATCTACCTGGAGTTAAAGCCCCAATCAGAGGTGTGTACCCGTATTTGTGGAAGACTCTGTGCCGATGTCATCTCTCTCCCTGCCAATTCCTAATGACTAGGTTAAGTGGATAACTACTCAGCCAAATATTTGTGGACCTCCACTGTCTAAATATCTAGCTCTGCTACTGAATCTCCCTTGAAATACATGGCCTTCCCTGAGAATTTTGTACTTCACTAGCCTTTACAGCATCAATAGTTAGAAATTGCAACAGATAGCAAATTGCCTTTGTGGGCCTAGTCCTCAGCTATGCCATGAGCTCCAGAGCCAAAAATTTGCCAAACACAGGAAATGGAGACAAAGAAATGCTTCAAAGACAAACCGTGTGCTGGATTCTCTAATTACGTTCCACTTTTCCAAATTAACTGTAAAATGCAAGAAGAATTCACTTTGCAGAGGTAGAAATGTCTATGTAAGGTGCAAAGCTCGTCCAAATAAGGGTCCACTTGGATTAAAATGCAGTAATTAGTACAGCTACAGAGGGTCTTAACTGAGTTATAAGGTTAAGCAAAATTCCTTCAAGCACCCATTATGATAAGATGAAGATGTCCAAGAGTCCACTTTTGTACAGCTCAGGGCTTTGAACTGTGGTAAGAATACTGAGGAAAAAAGTCTGCTTACTTTGGAAGTAGATCGTGTTCCTGTGTTGCGCTTTCCAGCTTTCTAAAATAAATGTTTGCTTCACCTGTGTCCTCCCCACTGCCTCTCCACGACTTTGCAGCCTTGGGAACAGCTCTAGTGTGATTAAGAGAGTGTGTCCCTACCCTGAAGTTGCTGCACTCACTGCTTGCTTCATTTGGTGCAGTTGAGGAAGATGAGCACTTGCTGTTTTGATTCCTGCTCCCTGAAGTTCTACAGATGTAGCTTAGGGAAGAGCAGAGAGAAGTTTGCCAGGTTCTGCCTAGATGTATAGGCAAGAGATTCCATTTATTCCCTGCAATAGTTACCACCAAGGATGAGACAAAAGATGTTTATTTTTTTCTTCCTTTGTTTGTCCTTGGATTTAGCCACTGGCAGCTGCTGTATTGGCACTAGTTGTATTTAAGGTTCCATAAAGCAGAAGGAATAATTTAGGCTTATCAAACTGCAGACATTCCCCTTCGTCCCGTCCAACTACAGCCCAATCAGGCTCTTTGGCTAGGATCTTCAGGAAACAACTGCAAAATATGACAAGTCTGACTTACTACTGCAGGGGACTTCCTCTTCACCGGGGGAATCCCCGGCAGAGAACACACGGGTATTTTCCACTGCGTTCGAGGCAGACAGTCGGCTTGAGACTGACTGTGGTCCACTGGGTTCCTGAAATATATTTGGTCACTCCTATTGAAGGGACTGAACAAGCCTGCTTATGGAGTTTGGTTTGCTGTGGTCGATGCGGAGCCTGCTCCCTAGACATGCATTAATCATGCATTAAGCACAGAGAACGTTAGCCCACATTCTTCTGGAACCTTAACTTTATTAAAAGGGAACATGAGAGCCCACGGCTTCTTTTTCTGTGTAAAGATGTAACTTTCTCAATAGAATCACAAGAAATCCTCAAAATTTTACCCATCTTTAATCAGAAAACCAAGCTCTGATCCTGTGAATTAAGATGTTATGAAACCAACAGAAAATAATAGGAATGCGGAGGTGCTGAAGAGAGTGTGGAAATAACACCTAAAACACCCCAATTTTCTTTTCTAACCTATCTTCACTTTTCAACATTCTCTCCCACATATGGTGATGAATTAAGACAGGCAATGCAGGGAATTCTTCCAGTTACAGGTCAATGCATTACTATAGCTCTGAAAATAAAGATTTTTCCCTTCACTACATACAATATGAAATTTTTAAAGCAGCGGCTTACTCTAGGATTCAGTTGTCAACAATTTCTGTCTAGAAACTATCAGAGAATTATCCTGTGCAATTATGTTGTAGTTAGGCTCGAAGTTAGGCTCCAAACCAGCACATAGAAACAAACCTCTGTATCCAGACATTACACAGTTAATTTATTCCTATCTTAAACAAAAATACAGGCTTTCATTTAGGACACGGAAGCAAGTTATTACCTCCTTCTAACCCACTCCTAATACGTTTTATCTTTATTCTTTACAATCTTGGATAGCAAAGCAGCTGAGAGTCACCAGGATTTCTGATGCCACACGGTTATTGTCCCAGTTGTTTGTTCTGGTTCCAGTTGAATGACAGTGAGAGCTGTTCTGCTTCTGAGCAAAGGGGAGGAGGAGCTGCAAATTCTTAGTTTTTTAGGCTAGAATGAAAGAGACCTTAAAAGCTGTTTGCCACACAACTTACAACTCCTTTTGTATTTAATGGCCTGAAAATATTAGAGTGAATAAATGCTAATGATTTGGGGGTTTGCAGTATTGTAGAGCAAATAAAGAAGTCGGGCTAGCAATAACTTGCCTCTGTGTTCACACAATCATTTTACATCAGAATGCCATGAAAATACTTCAAACAGATTTCTGTCAAGGCATTGTTTGAATAATAGGCTTACCTAGTGTTCAGGATTCAATCAATGTTTTCCTTGATATAGGATGTCATTTTGTAAGTGATGAGGACATACACAATTAACTGAAAACTCTAATTAAATTTCTGCTGCAGATATCTTCCTTGCTGTACCACTTTATTCTACATGCTGATAGAAGAGAAACAAAATGAAGAATCCTGATCTCTGAATCACTCAGATACTGCATTTTACTGCATACAGCTGGCACTTCAGAGATCAGGGTACCTGTGAATTTCAGTTTACATTTGCCAACATACAGAGTGGGATTCATCCAAGTGGCAACAAAAGCAAAGCAAGATTGTAGAAAAAAAATAAATTAGATGCAGTGTGAGAATAAACTATCTACAAATAGGAGAAAGAGAACTATAAGAGAGGGAAAAAATAGAGAACAGGCCAGATCCTCTGGATGGTCCTTACAGCTTTGTGCCATCGTAGTAGCATAAGGAAAACCAGCTATGGGAGAAGAATCCTGGAACAGCATAAAGATACTGCAGAAACTCGTTACTCTGTGTCCCCACCTCAGCTCAGGATGGAGGATCAGGCTGGGAAAGAGAGGGCCTGCTGCTGAGAGCTGCCTGCTCTCCAAACAGCCCCATGGGGCCCAACTCCCAGCAGGGGAGAGATGGGGGGAACAACACAGGCTATGACAGCTCCTGTGGAGCTGGAAAGTGGATTCAGGTAAAGAATGAATAAAGGCATCTTTGTCCCCATTCCTCCAACCTTCTGCAGCTAATAGTTCAGATGGATGAAACAAACTGGCTCATTAGGACTTGGCTGGAACAGATTGATATAACAATCAGGCACACCATGGACAAATGAATATTGCCATCTCACTTTTTAATATAAAATATTAAAGTTTTGAAAGAGAGAGATGCTATCACAAGAGAGATAGTTATGTCTTCATTTATACCACGGTTGAGATGATTTCTCATCTTTACCTCAGAAAACCAAACCCTTTCTACCAGTTATAACTTGACAATGGTGTTCATTCAATGACTTTAACAGTGATATAAAAATGACATGTCCTTTTAAATGGGAATGAACATTAGTGGATAAATAGAAATGCAGAAAAAACATCGAAGTTGCATTTTCCTATTTCTTATTTTGACATGGAACAATATTTCCCTGGTTTTTAACTAAACGGAAATGGACGAAACTCACCATAATTGAGTACAGCTCTCAGTACAGCTAAAAAAGTAAAAAAAACCCTGAAAAATCTAAATAGATTTATTACTTCTTTAAATTAAACACTTCTAAACGGAAACTTTGCTCAGGTTTCTCCAACTTCATAGATTTTGACTGACATATATGTCCTTATAACAGACACTTTAAATCAAGAGCCCTTAACAGAAGTGTCCTTAACTGTAACAGTTTTAAAGCGTGACTGCCTGTGCCAGGTGAGATGAACTCCAGTGTGTCTCTGCAAGGAGGCTCCTAGCCTCTGTGAGAGTAAAGAATTCGAGTTGCTTTGGATATGTCTGGTGGTATAAATAGTGTCAGCTTGTAGAAACCACATAAAACTAAGCATGGGGGGAAAGAAAAAAAGAGAAAAGAGTGTAACTTGTATGCCTTAGCACTCCAGCATGGGTGAAATCGAACCCTGGAGTATTGCCACTCACTTCAAAAGGGCCAGGATTTCAACCTATATAATCCAAACTTAGAAAAGCCTTCCCAAGAATTTTGAGCAACATTATGCAACCTTTAACATCTGAGGGCCAAACACGTTATTTTAAAAGGTCAAAAGGATAAAACTGGGAGCATCTGACTACCCTGCCCTACTCTCTTTATACTGCATAGGTAGGGCTCATTCAAAACCTCTGCTTTTAAAACAGGGCACACCTCAGTGTGTATGTTCTATTCATAAGGCAGTACAAACCGTCTGCCTGGTTTAGTTGTCCTTAATTTAAGCCCTAGCATTTAGGGCTCTGGGCCAGAGGTTACACACCAAAAGAAAAAACTCAGGGCCTGACTCGTGATGACTCAAACCTCTCACTCGGTGCTGAAACACTTCAGCACTCCCTTGATTATTTTGGCACTGGGAATTTATGACCCAGATTCTGGGACACTGTATGGCCCCATCCTGTCCCTGTCTCAATTAGGCTATTCACTCAGCTTCTCTCTCTGTTCTTCCTGCAAATCCTAGCAGGAAAGATCTGTAATGAAGCACCATGAACTCTCACCACAGAGAAGTCCTGAGAGGGGCTGAGGAGTTAACATAGATGCATGTATGCCTCCTTTAAGGCATCTTTATGCAGTCAGAGCAACACCAAGGAAATATGGTTAGAAGAATCATTTAGAATTGAATTTTATTACTTCCTGGATGGTTTTCAGGAGGTCTGTTTTTGAATGACTGAAAGGAGAAAGCATGATTTAAGCGATTTTAGAGAGGGGAACCATGATGCCAAGAGTGTACAATACACCTTGCAGCACAATGAGAAGCATTACTTGCAGGAGGTTTGCATTTTTTGAAGGACTTTCACACATCATATTCTCTTAATTACTTCGTCATTAGTCCCTCTGAGAAGTCAATGTATGCTAGCAGATAGAAATCCACCTAGCTGATATTAGGAGCTTTTCTCCCATCATAAGCAGGAAAATATCTTGTAAATGCACATGGAACAGGAAGAACTAGCTGACTGTGGTATTTTTAGGTTTAGGTGAAAATGCCACTGGGATAATTTAGCAAAGAAATAGGAAGAGGAAATAAACCAAGTTATTTAAAAACAATTCCTCAACAAAGAAAAATATTAGTTTTATGTACAGGGAAACTGCAAAAAGTACTTACGTTACCGAGATATAATATGATAGCAGGTGTCAATAATGTTTCTAATCCTTATATATCTCAGTAATTCTTCAAATTCTCAACTTCTGCATGTTTGATGGCACTGACTCCACCTACACCTCAACCATAAGTCAGAAAAAATACAATACTTCACAGCTCAAGCAGGGAGAAACTTTTCCTCCTACATGTGGAATGGTGAGAACACATTTGATTTTTTAAATTCCCTGTAGTTGTTAAAAGAGAGAAAACATTGTAACTTGCCATTACCCCTTTACCCTTGGCTGGTATATTTCACTGTTAGAGGAAGAAAGGTTTGAGGTGATAGAAGTTTACATAACACAGCTAAGCATATTATGTAAAGATTAAAGCAGCAGGGTCGGCACAGGGACAGAAGCATCTCACTCGGCCAGCCCAGCCGGGGTTACCTGACAGCCAGTTCTTCTGGAGGTTTGTTTTGTTCCAGGTTAATATTCCCACCAAACAACTAACATTTAAGTGCGGCTCTGCCTTGGCCTCTCCCATTCCTGACTGCGATGCTTTCCACAGAGGCAATGCCTGCCTGCGTGGGAGGTGAGGTTCATTTACCTGGCCACAGTCAGGCGACAGCGCCTATCTCCAGCTGGGATGCTGCACGTCACCCGGTGCCACCAGTGCCCGGGGGCGGTTTGTGCCACCCAGCCGTGCTAATGCCACGCAGTGGTCGAAACTACCACGGTAACACAAAGTGCGGCCACCAAGTGCCAAGGGCCTGGGCCCTCCCTGCACGCCGGCGGAGGCACCGCGTGCCCTCGCACCGCCCCTCCCCAGGTACCGCGTCCCTCCCCGCCCGGGGCATCGGCCGCGTCCCCTCCGGCTGCTCCCTCCGACTCCGCGGAGACAAAGGCACTGGGGAGGTGCGGGCGGCGGGCCGGCAGGACCGGGGGGGGGGGGGGGGGGGCGGAGGAGGGGGCGACTGGCGAGGGGAACAAAGGAGCCGAAAAAGACGAGAAGAGCCAAGAAAGTTGATACCAGCCTCCGCCGTCCCCTGCCCTGTCCCGGCCCGCCCCTCCCGCCCCCCAGACTTTCGCGTGGGGGCCCGCGGCAACGGCAGGGAGAAAGGCCGGGCACCCTCACCTCCATCCCACCCGAATCCCCGGACGAGCGTCCCCACTCGCCCCATCCCCTCCCGCTTCCTCCTTCTTCCTCTGCCCCGCTGACCCCGCCCAGCCCCCCCCCCCCGAAGTGCTTCCCTTTAACGCGCGCTCCCGCCGCCGCCTCTCGCCCCTCCCCCCTGCCCGGCGGCGCGCAGCCTCCGCCAGCCCCCGCGGGCACGCGCCCGCCCGCGCCCCCCATCCCGTCACTTCCCCCCCCTCCGAAATCGCGCGCGCGCGCCCCCGCCCTTCCCGCCCCTCCCTCGGCGGCCGCGAGCGCCCGGCATAATTGGCTGGCGGGCGCGCGCGCGCGCGCGGCGCCGGGCGGACGGGTGGGGGCGCGCGCGCGCGGAGGCGGGGGTGCGCGCGCGCGCGCGGCAGCGGCTTCACTTCTCTCCGGGCAGCGGGGGCAGGAGCGGCGGCGGAGGGAGAAGCAGCAGCGGCCGCCGCTCGCTGCTGCTCGGGAGAGACGGGAAAGGGGAGAGGAAGGCGAGAGCGAGGAGCGCGGGGGAGCGGGCTCATGACTCAGTGAGTGGCTGCAGCCCCTTTCCAGCCCCGCGCCCGGCCGGAGTCGGGGCGACCGCGACGGATTGTCCCGCAGCCTGTACCCGGCACCAGCGAGAGAGACCTGCGCTCGCCTGCAGGTAGCAGCGGCTTTCTCCCCGTCTCTCCCGGGGTACACCTACCTCTGCCCCGGCTGAGCTCCCCGTCTGCCTCCCCTCCCCCCCGCAGGGCTCCTACCCCCGCGTCGCTCGCCATCCCTCCCCCACGGCAGCACCCTCTCTCCCACGTTTATCTGCGACCCTCGGTCTCTACCTTTATCCTTCATCTTCCCTCCCCTCTCCGCATCTCCCTGGTGCTGCCTGGTACCCCCTTCCCCCCCTTGTCATCCTCGGCCGTGTCCTTTCTTAGCAACCGTCCCGGCCGCCCCCCCCCGCCGCCCCCGGCCACCTCGGCATCTCTGCCGGCACTCCCCGCTCCCCCAGGCTCCATCCAGCCTCCATTGCTCCTCAGCACCCCCACACCCTTTCAGCAACTCTTCCGTGTCCATTTGTCCTGCTCGCCCTGCTGCGGGCGGGAGCAGCGACCGCCCCCGCTCCCCACCGCCCCTCTGGTCCTGCTCCGCATGGTCCCCGTGGCACTCGCTGCGCCCCTGGGTCGCTCGCGCGCCGGGGTACCCCCTGCCCCCCACCACAGTCGAGCCTCCCGGGATGCGCTATCCCCACATCCCCCGACGCAGCGGTGGCCACCTCGGGCTGGAGCCCCTCGGGAAAAGGACTACACACCCCTCCCTCACCCCGGAGCGCCCCGAGGAGCCCCGCAGCCCATCCCTCTCCCTTCCCTCATGTGCCCCCGACGTCTTCCTCTCGCAGTCTCCTCCTCCTCCTCTTATCCTCGGTTGTCTCCTACTTCTCACCGTGGCCCGGCCGCCGCCCGCCCGGCCGTGGGAGAGCGGGATGTATGTGATTCTGGGGATGCTCAGGGCCCCCACCCGTTCCCGTACGGCGGGGGCTTCCCTACGGGAGAGTCGCGCGTGTGCCCACTCACGGCCGTGGGAGCCCGGGGCTGCCGTCCTGTCCCGTCCCATCCCTCCGGGTGACCCTCTCAGTGACGGACCCTCCCCGGCCACAACCTGGATTCTTTCTGCCTCCGTCCTGCGGTGTTGTGGTCTTTTTGCCCTTTATGGTTTCTAATGAAGATGAAGTAAGGCGGCTGCTGCCGTTGCTGCTCGTAGTGGACTCTGCAGAAAGATTCAATTTATCTTGGCTTATAGGAAATTACGACCGCTTTAGAAAGACATCATCACTAGCTCTGCCGCCCTTGCGACCCATCTGCACGTTGCCAGGATCTTGGTGTCCCCGACTGGTGGAATTTTTTTTTTTTTTTTTTTTTTTTTTTTTTTGATGGGGTGTGATGTGTGATCATGACTGGTGGTTTGGGTATTTTTGTCTTTTTTGTTGTTGTTGTCGGTTTGTTTATTTTTGTTGTTGTTGTTTCGGGTTTGTTTTTATTTTGAGGAGGAAGGGGAAGGTGCCAGTGGATATATCTGACAAAAGCAAAATATTTTGGACACCTCACTTCGAATTGATAGTCGTAGTTACACTTGTAATCTGTCTCTGTGCTGATGCATCTCACGTTAAGGGAGAGACTTTTAAGTCCGCTTTCAGTTCTTCCTCTGTCCCCTCTGCTCATTTTTCTCTGCACAACAGCAGGGAGGTTAGCAACCCTCGTCTGAACGTAGAATAGTCTGGCAGCCGGGAACCTGGACATCGTGTGTCTTCCCTCTTGCTCTGTGTGACAGTTGCAAACACCTTATGGCTCTTCAGATTCAAGGAGTATCTTGTATTTCTGTCTGTGTTAGTGGCAGCAAAATGTTTTCTTCACAGTGTCATCCCCTCAGTTGATTTTTTTCCCCCATTCTCTTATTTGTTCATATGTTTGTGTGTCTTTTAAGTTTGACCCCTTTTGAAGTGTCTAATTTCAGGCCCCTTAAAACACACTTCTACTGAAATATTGAGCATCCCTCGAACAAAACTTCCTGAAATTGCAGATATTGTGAGGAGAGGGAATAGAAAGAATTGCCTGGATGTCAGAAGGGGGAACAGGGAGAGAAGGAGAAAGGAAAAAAGCCAAAACCAACCTCTCCCCCTCCCCAGAACCTAGCCAGACATCAAATGACAGATTTAAGCATTTTCCTCCTGTAAATGCTTGCATTACATGTTACAGTAATTATATGCTCTGGGCTACTGTTACGGTGTTTGTCTGCTGGATAGTATCTGAACTTATGAAGTGAATACAGTTGTTTTTTGGATAATAGTAATATTTATAGCCAAGATTATTCATAGCGGATGTCCTATGCATATAAGCATTGTTAAATAGGCTTTTTACTTTCTAGTCTGCAGTGTTAAAGCCTATGTACATTGTGAAAAGAGAATTTTTCTCTTCAAAATGAGATGTATTAAGCAAAGTTCAGAAGTAAAATCTAGGGCAAATAAAGACAAACAAAAGTGTTCTAAAAAGAGATGAAGTTGTATTTTAACTTTATGTAGAAGCAACGAAAGTGGGTACTTATTACCAAAATTGCATTATAGTTGCATATTTTGACTTATCAAAATGTGATACTTTTGTTGTTTATTACCTCTAAGTGTTCTGCAGCTTTTACCTTGAAATCTGACAACCAGGATTTAAATATCTGAACATCAGCCTGTGTAAATTTACAAACTATGTTAAATATATTGTGGTAGCTGTACTATAGGAGAAATTGTTTGCTAGGAATGGACAATTTTTGTATTTTAGTTTTAGGGCAGAAACTGTGCATTATTTCAGTTACCTTAATGAGCAGGCTAGGTGTTGTGTATTTATTTATATTTATATATGGAAATATTATTTTCTGTTATAAAATAAAAAATGCCACTTAAGATAGTTAAAGGAAACCTTAGTCACATATCTACCACTTGATATTGCTTGCTATGTCTTTTAATGTCTAAACATTTTGAAGGGATGCCATACTTCCAGAATTCTTTTTCAGTATAGCTCACACATTAGACAAAAAACACGTACTGCCTCCTAAAGTTAGTTAAATGTGTCAAGGAGGCCCGAAGAGATTATTTCTTCTACTTCATAGTGTGTACTATTTGATAGAATTAGATCTTGGTAAAGGTTTTTCAGTATAGGACTGAATTTACTTCTATTCTGCAACTAGAACAATTACACCTTTTTAAAAAGCATCCTTTTCAACTTAACCCTGTTGGCATTGATATTAATTTACTTTACCTTTGCTGTCTCTTTCCATAAATATGTACAGGGAGATGAACTTTGTTTAATCCACAGAACAAGCATGGTTGAATCTGAGCCTGAAATCTCATTATTCTCCCTTGAGCGAGTCTTAAAACATATAATAGTCAAGGTGAATAGTTTTGTTCTTAATTGTGATGATGTCTGTACATAGGTAGGAGGAAAAGCGAGTCGAAGTTCGCAGCAATTTGAAACTCTTTGTGTAAGAAAGAGCAAATTCTTGATTCAGACAGATTTGATCAGAAAACCACCCAGATATATGGGATTGCGTGGGTGTAAGCAAGTAACGTTTGGGCCTGTGTGCTTTTTATTAAAAATCTCTAGAGAGGGATATATATAACATAGGTATATAAGCTACAGATTCAGAGTTAAAGGAAAGACCTGGCTTTCAGCTTGGTTTTGTTTTGCTTTGGTTTTGTTGGTTTGGGTTTTTTGTTTGTTTTTGGTTTTTTGTTTTTTTTTTTTTTAAATCATTCAGTGACACTACATATGCTAATTCAGTAAGAGTTTTTCATGGACATCTGCCCTTCATTAGAATAGTTTGAGAGTTTGAGAAGTCATGACAGCTGTAACAGTGGGCTTGTAATTCCTCATCTGTCGGCATATTGTTATACTATTTAAAATGAAGTAAGAAATTAAAATAGCTAACTAGTATCAGAAGTGTGCGAATAAAGCACTTGACTAACTTGACTTCTGAAATATACTGAGATTTCTTGCTGCTCATGTTCTCTAACAGCTTTGCTGCCTCATGTTGCTTGGATGATATTTGTCAGGAAAAAACTTCCTTGTATACTCTACCAACGTGCTTACTGTTTTAGTAAATACAAACAGTCCTGTGTTAGAGCTTTTTAGTTCTGTGTTTCCATCAAGCATGCCAAGATGTGGATTTTGTAATGTGGAAACCCACACTGTAGACTTGAAATGAACCCACAGATTTATTTCATATGGGATAACAGAGATTCCTAAGATAGTAATAACTCTGTTTTCAACAAACTATGGTAGATTTGAGCTGGTAGCATTCTTCTTGAAAAGCTAACTTTAGTTGTTTGTCTTCATTCAGTGCAGCATCTGCCATGTCTACAGAGGGGCAGAGAGTGGATGATAGTCCAAGCACTAGTGGAGGCAGTTCTGATGGAGATCAGCGTGAAGGTGTTCAGCAGGAACAAGAAAGGGAGCAAGTTCAACCCAAGAAAAAAGAGGGGAAAATATCAAGCAAAACAGCTGCTAAATTGTCAACTAGTGCTAAAAGGTACGGTGTTCTTCCTGGTTGTTTATTTTCCTTTCTCTTCTCTCAGCTGAGCATCAGATGTGTGTATTGACTCAGTATATTAATTTTCTGATTGTTTCATTATAACACTACTGTATCAGTGTAATAGCCTTTTGAAACTGGTCACAATAATGAGATCTGTATACTTTTTCCTTTCTTTGTCAGTTTGCCTCTTTCACGTGGTTTTAATAGTTGCTTGCATGATAAAAGCTGACATTTTTTTATTGCTAATAAAACTCAGACAGTTTTGTAGCCTTATAAAATATATCTCTGTATTTGTATGTATGACTGATGTTGAAACTTGTCAGTGTAACTTACAGTTAATTAGCCATAAACATTTCAGACAGTTCAGTAACTCAGCATGTTAGGACTACTGTAATACCTATTGCTGTGAAGTACTGCCTTTTTTTTTCCCAGATGGTCAGGTCAGAAATACTTGAGTGAACAACAAATGCATGTTGGTTTCATTACTTTAAACTGTGATCTGTTTTAATACCCATTTCTTTTCCTTCCCTTTTCTGTTTGAGATGAAAGGTTGGTTTGTAGAACAGCTATTTAAATTATTCTATGCTATCATGTCCATCTCCAGATAACGATTGTCTTGCTTGGACCAGACAGAAGGAATTTACAGCTTAGTGTTGCTTTGCTAGTAAATGTAGGGCTGTTAGTCTGGGCAAATGGGATTATAGTAATTGAAGTTAAAAAGCACTCATAAAATAATCTGACAAGAGACCCACTCTGCAGACTGTCCTGATGCAGAATTCCCAGATCTTGTTTCTTTACTAATCCAAGGCTGTGTAAACTACAAAAGACTGGAGTTGTACCACTGTGGTGCTGTGGTAAAGGAGAAGCATTGAGCCCTTACTGCCATAATTTATAACATATGCATGTGGTCAGAGTCTGTAAATAACAATATATAAACGTGTGTGTACATCTCTTCAGGATTCAAGTCTTTGTTTTGTCTTAATGTGTCCCTTACCAATTACATCCTTTTCTGAACTAAAGTATCTTTTGTGTTTCCAGTGAGGTACTGTCATGCTTTTCTTCTGCTATAGATACCTTCCTTATAGCTAGCTTTTCTTCAGTTCTAATTCCCTGGAGAAATACTTTCTGGACACCCATTTCCTACTATGACACTATTAGGAGATTACCTGGTCATACCACTTACAGAATGGCCAGCAAAACTTGCTTATGTTTCCTTTCATGAGAAGAAGGGAAAAAAAATCCACCCAGCTTTCACTACAAACCATGATGTTATTCATGTAGTTAATCCTCACAGCTGTTATGGTTTCTGGTCTTCTCTTTCGTCTGCTTCCTGCTATTATTATTTTTTAAATATTAGGAATACTGGATTATTCATGACTTTTAAGGTCATAAAAACAGTTTCCAGCATCTTTAGAAAGCAGTCTGTGTATTCTGAACTTTGTACAATGCCTGGCGTAATGATGCTACAATTCTGACAAGGGCCTGTGGACACTATCCTATTAAAAAATTAATAATGATATGTCAGAAATTGGTCTATTAATCGTAGCTTTGTATCTTCAAAGCTTAGAGCTTTTATCAACAAGCATTTTACAGCGATAAAATTACTTAAACCTTTTAAAGTTTAATCATATCTGCTTATGGTTCTGCTGAAACTAATTATGCCATCAGTTGCTGACATCAGTACATTTGCCAGTTAGACTCTAAAGCTAGTTTCACATGTGTAGTAATATTGATTATACATTTTAGAAATATACATTTGATTATACAATTTAAAAGCTGACATGACTTACAGTAGTTCTGTAGATATGTGTACAGTATTTTTGAAAAGAAACGTATTTTAGGAGTGCTGGTTGTCATAGCACTTTCTGGAAGGACTACAGAAAGAGTTTTTCTAGTAATGGGTTTTTTTATTAGTATCATTGTTTTGAGGGTTTTTTGGGGGGGGGGCAGGTTTGGTTTTTTGTTTGTGAGTATTCTGTAGTTTGTCATTGTGTTAAAATTGGGATTGTACCTTCTCTAATCTGGCCAGGTTTTCATAGTAAAGGTTTTGTTTCTTTGCTTTTTTATTAAATCAGTAGTATCTCAAGAAAGGTAAATCAGAAATTAAAGTAGAGTCTAAAAAGGAGAGGAGTGGCATAAAGGAAAGAAAAATGTCTTAGAGTCCTCAATATGTGATAAGTATTACAGAAACTGTCCATATAAAATATCTTCATAGTAATATTTTAGTTCAATAGAAATGAGAAATAGTGCAGGATTAATAAGGCTTTACTCTGGTACCTTCATTATAGTGAAAGAAATCAATTCTGCTAAAATCAGCAGAATGCTCAAACAACAGAGTGTAGTGCAGTTGTGGCTGTGGTCAGGATTCCTTAATTCCTGTTAAAAGCATCAAACACCAGCAGGTTCACTGGAGCTAAACTCACAGACTACAGACGATTCTAGCCTGAGTTTGGAAATCAGATTTTCTCACTTGGAAATCTTTTTTATTCATATGGAATTGCAGTCACAGTATTTTTGGATTGCATTTATGATACCTACTGGATATGAATGAAGGCTCATGCATTTCTATTTGGAAAACCCCTGGTTTGCTTTTTATTAGTATGTTTATGTAGTCAGTTAGATTTAAAGAATTTTCAGTAGCATGAGGTTTTATATAAATCAAGATTTGGCAGTGTGCAGACTTTTGGTTGTGTAAAAGTAAACTGCTCCTGTGTCTTATGTATGAATATGCTGTTCATGCAGCTTAACTGCTTTCCAAAGTGATCTGATTACAGAGGCTATGTGAAACCACTTAAATTTCTATTTGAGTAAGATTTTTGGTATTAAGATATGGAGTTTCTTCTGTTAGCATTGCTGTGGCTGGCATCAAGAAGGCAGAATGCCATCACATGCTGTCCTTCTCTGTTAATACTTTAGGGCTAGCTGCTATACAGGTGTAATAGCTTACAGCATATGTCGTGCAGTGTACCGGTCCTTCAATTTTCCTCACCCAGAGGGCATCACCTTAAATAGCAACCTTTCTTACCCAACATGTCAAGATTGAGAAACTCACTGCATATCACAATTACAGTTCAGACATGGAATTGAATTGCTGTCCTTGAAAACAGCAGGCATCTTGTTACCTCTTAAGTAGCAAATCTTAGCATGACCTTTGGATTGAGAGAAGTGTAACCATTCTTGGCTGACATAGTAGCTCAACAAATAAATGTATTGTTTTGCTTGGCTCCCGACGTTGCTGGTTGAAAAATCTGTCAACCTTAATGTCCAATCCTGACATTTTTTAATAAATATCTGTGCCTACAATGAATTGTGAACTGTACAACTTTAGCTGTAATCTTTTCATTGTTCAAAGAACTTGCAGCCTTAAGGAGGAGCAAATAAGTGCTAGATTAAATTGGTTCGAAATTCAACAAAGTAAAACTGAGCATTTTTCCTTTCCCCCTCTCTCCCCCCCTCCACCTTTTTTTTCCTGAGAGGTTTATCACAGCACTATTTTTAAGGAATCCGGAAATGATATTTAGCATGTTGAATATGACGGCAAAATATGGAGTGCTTTTTCTTGAAAGAAGTATCCTTGTCTTTTATCCATCTTTTAGTAACTGGACGAGAATATTCTTTTCCTTCAGTATGAATCTAACTATCTTTAGATCAATTTCCTCCTCAGTCACAATTCATTTAGTATTGAAATACATACCAGTGACTGCATTTTTAAGTATTTTCTAAGTAGTATGTTCTTCGGTATAGGCTATTGATTCATGTGGCTTTTATGGGTAGAGAGACCTGTAGTTTAGAAAAGTGGATATGGTAAAAATAACTTATTTTCATATAGTCCTTTATTTTATTTCTTTTCCTATTGATAATGTTGGGAAATCCTCTAAGTTGTTCACGTCTCTCTTAGCTTTAGAGAACTTTTAACTGTTTCATGAAGGAAACAACACTCAGTCCCTTTAGGCTTGGTACAGTAGTAAATATGTGCCTGTGAGAATTAATAATATTTGAAATCCAAGATGTACTTTCATGCTTCTGAATTTACGAGTAGATTAACCTTTGCACTGTTACTGGAAGGCAACTGTGTTTGTTCTTTTCTCTTAGTAAAATGGAGTGATTTCTTTTTAATATAGATGTGTGTGTGTATATATATGAGAGAGAAGAGTCAAATGACTTCTCTAAGACCAAACAAAACTTACTAGATCTGACATTGCAAATTAAATGTCTTATGTGTGCAGCCCAGGGCTTTGATTACTAGCAAGGGCCTTACCCCCTGCCATCACCTCATTTCCCAATATGTACTAAACCGTAATGTCATTACTTTAAATATAAACTGGATATATATAATTTTGAATTTCAAGGGCTTTTCCTCTTTGACACAGCTAAACATAACTGTTATTGAGGCAGAAAATCCTAAGAAACAGATGCCAGAAAGGACCCTGAAAAAAGTGTTTTGTTGCCAGAGGCCGCATATTCTTGCGGTGAATCCTCTGTGGTCAGTGAAGGAAATGAGGCACGTCCTCTCCTGTGGCAGATTCTGAGGGCAACTCCATGGGGATATGAAACAAGTGCCAGAGCACGTGCAGACAAAGGGCAGCTTGCACACTGGAGGTCTCTATCAGTGCAAGGCTCTCTGGGATGCTGTCCATGATTTAATTGTAACTTTGAATGCTGTGACATGTGAACAAGCTATTGCGTGTCAGCTGTTCTACAGAAACTGTTTATGAATGAGCTCTCAGCATGAATGCAAGGTAAATTAAGGTTTCAACAAAAGAAATGTAAGGTGTATAAATTAATTTTAGTTTGGGACACCACAGAGTAGGAGAATAAACATGGACAGCTTGCTGAGGAGCAATTGATGGACAGTATTGCATTAATATGTTTATCTTGTTTGTATAAAAATAATCATGAATGAAACGTCTCTTTATCTTAGATGTTTGCAAGAACAATGATGTCTTTTGAACATCAATAGACAGTGCCATCTGATCAATTTTTATGTTTTGAAGCAGAAAGGCAGTTTGTCCTTGTCTGCTCAATCACAGAATAGATTGATAAAGGGCCATGTTGGTGCTCTTGGCATTACAAGTTTTGGGTTGAGCTAGAACAGATGGAGAAATTTTACAATTACAAAATTACATTTTGTTTTCAAAATGTAAGGAACGTGGGTTAGGATTTAGGAGGAAGAATGTAAAATTTTTGATCTAGGACTGAAGTTGCTGATGTTGTCAATCCATTCTTGACATGCCTCATACTTACTCTAATGCCATGAAATATTAACTGCTTTTACGACTGTATGTAAAGCAAAGGAATGATGTCTGACTATAATAAAGTGCCATCATTCTGCAACTTCACAAAAGGCTGGAAAAGCAAAACAGCTCATAAATCACAAAATTGAAGTTTCCATGCAACCTAGGTTTTCTGTAGTTTGAATTTGTGACAGTATAAATTTCAAAATCATGGCAGAAGTTTTTAATATACAGAAGAAATATTTTAAGCATTCCCACAGTTACAATATCTCCCTTCTAAAAGTTGTGATTTGTTGGGATTGTTTAAATGGGCTGTTTAAAAACATTTTTGTTGTGCTTAAACTTCGCTAATTTAAAAATGGGGTGACTTTCAGTGTTACTACAATGATTTTGTGCTTGATTAAGCAGACTGTGCCTGTATTTTTATAAGAAGGGTATGATATTTATTGGAGGAATTCTATGTGCTGGTGATACAAACATCTCAATGAGTAGAAAATGCAAGTAAAGATCAAATTGTTCCCCCTCTACAGAAGTAACTGTGTGTGTTTGTGTGTATGTAGGGTACACACCAGCTCTGTATGTAGGCTATATACACCCAGCTGTGGCAGAGATCAGATATTCAAGGACTTGACTTGGAAGCATCAGTGTCCAGAAATCCGTAACAACAAAATTGCTCTCCCTGGAGTTAAAACTCTGGCAGGATGCCTGTAATGTCTCTGTGGGTGACCTAGAGGATATGGCAGAGTGTACTCTAAAGTTTTCAGATGACACCAAGTTGGGTGGGAGCAGTTGGTACATGCAGGTGCATTTTATATTATATATGCCACCTGAATGCTTATTTTGATGAGCCATTTACTTTGCCTGTATTTATATGCATAGAAGCTAGAAGGAAATCTAAGCATCTGGAAGAGTATTTTTATCTTTTCAATGATCTCATCAGGTCTTAATAAATGATTATTACCTCTGCCTACAAATCTTGCCCACATATGTGCTAATTATTTCAGAATGTGAATGATAAAGGCTTGAGTTTCTGGTTCAGGCCAGTTCTTCTACTGCTGTTGGTTCATTTATTCGTTATAGCTGTAAAATCAATTTATAGTGGCATAAGGGGAATTTTGATAGTGGCTGTGAGACTCCTTAACATATAAGATTGTGTTTGGATTGTAACATTATATAAAGAATTAAACTGCTCATTTTTATGTTATATATGCCAATATACCTGAATGCTTATTTTGGTAAGCCATTTTCTTTACCTGTATTTATATGCAAAATAGATAGCAATCATTTTTAACAAGATATGTGTAGGTCAGGCCTGAACCTTTGGCTTGTGGCTTGAGCACCTATCTCAGGGTTTTGAGTGGTATTATTGTGTTATTATTTCTTTTTTAGTTTAGGGAATAATAGGAGTAGCAGTCTGCTCTGTGCATGAAATGTTGTGAAGGAGAAGGCACAAAGAGAATGCTGAGGATATATTGAATTGTTTTTCTTTTCCTTCCTCCTTCTAAATGTTCATGTTTTTGAGCTGAAGTAACCTATAAAAAAAGCCTTGGACATAGTTTATAGGGAAGGTGGCATTCGCAGTCCTGCTTATGGCATCATACTCTGGCAAGTCTTTGGGAACTGTAAACTCCTACAAGTTCCTTTGGGAACTCTGTATCCTATTCTGCATACTTAATTTCTTCAGAGGTCAAGATACTGGCTCTCATGCAGATGCTGGTGTAAGGGAAAAGAACCCCCCATTGCCAGCTGTGGCAGAGATCAGGTATTGAAGGACTTGGCTGGGAAGCGTCAGCCTGGGAATATCCAGAAATCCTTAACAACGAAGTTGCTGTCCCTGGGGGAAGCACTCTGGCAGGATGCCTGTAATGTCCTTATTGGTGACCTGGAGGAAATAGCAGAGTGCACTGAGAAGTTTTCAGATGGCAAGCAGTTTGTACACGCAGGGCCAAGGCTCAGAGGGATCTGGCCAGGCTGCAGGGGAGGGTTGACAGAACTCACGAAATTCACAAGGGACAAATGAACACCATGTACATGGAGAGGACTTACCCCTTGTACAGATACATACTGGGGACCATCTCTGCTCAGAAGGATATGGGGGCCTTGGCAGACAGCAAGCTCAGTGTGAGGCAGCAACAAAGGCTGGGCTGCCTCCTGGGAAGTATTAACAGAAGCATAGTCCATAGGCAGATGAAAGAGATTTATCTGTCTTTACTCAGCTTTCATTAGACTGTATCTGGGATAACATTTACAGTTTTGTCCCCTCAGTGAAAAGAAGGCAGATACCAGAGCAAGTCCAGCAGCAGGTCCCTAGGCTGACCAGGGAGCTGGAGCACTTCCCTTTGGGGGAACCTGGTATCAGCCCACCAATATGTTGGAGGTTGTGAAGCCCTGGGTGGGCTTACTCTGGGCAACTTTCCTTTGAGCTGGGGGGTTTTCCCCTGCCAGTACAATATACATTAAGAAGCTAAATATTTGGGAGGGCAAGAACTATAAGACATATAGTCAGAGGGAAAATAGAGGAGGAGGGTATATGAGACATTTAGTAATTGTGTAAGTGAGCAAAGGAGCTGAGAATCCTGACCTATGGAAAATGTGTGATTTTCTAGGTGGCTGCTCAAGGCATTTGTTCCATATTGGAGGTTCATTTCTCAGAAACGATTTGATTTTTACTTCTACATGTTCTTGCACAGTTTCATGAAACGTTATAGCATCAGGTTTCAATCAGAAGTTCTAAGAATTATATTTTGTTACTATCGATTTCTGTAGAAATGTTCATAAAGTTGAAAGAAACAGATTAAAAAAGAAGTCAAGAAGTCCTAATAATATCTTTTTTTTTTTTTTCCCCTCTTAAGAATTCAGAAAGAACTTGCAGAAATTACATTAGACCCTCCTCCAAACTGTAGGTAAGTTTACCTGGATTTTATTCATTTGGAATATGGAAATGAAATGTATGGAGCTATGGAAATTGCATAGGGGACTGGGGTAAATTTTAGCTATTCCTTTGTGCTGATTATTTAGTAATTTTGGAGTAAGAGCTGATAGATAATATGTTGCCTACATATAAGGAATTGATATGACATACTTTCTGGTAACCAAAGTAGTGGCATAAATGGATGAACTCTATGATGCATTAATCAATACAGGACAAATATCAAATCACCCTTCATTTGAGATATTAAATCAATAGTATTTTGTTTGGTTCTGTAAAATGTAATCTTAGTGGCAGTTGCTTGGTGTATTTGATTCCTTTCTCTTCCAAGTTGTTAACACCCTGTGAATATAATGAAGAAAGGAAAATGTTGTAGACACAAACTGTTAGTAATTTTCTGACTGCGTTTGTGGCAATCAATTGCCATATTCAGTGGACACTTCCTGAATTAGAGTGTATCCTCATAGAGACTTTCTGATAATGGTTATGTGCTTGTTTGATTTGGTTTGAGTTTTTTGTTTTGTTGTGGAGGTTTTTTTTGGTTTGGTTTTTGGGGTTTTTTTTGAGGGTTTTCTTTGTCAGGTATGTTTACTTCTGGTGTGTTTAAAATTGGCTTTGAAATGAATGATGAGGTAGACCTTGAAGCCCTCACTGTCTAGTGGCTGGGGCTGTATATAGTTGTTTTCAGATTGCTGTCTTGGGCTTCTTATCTGTCAGCTTGATGTATGGTCAGTGTTGGAGATGGGCCAGGGCTGCACATTGCTGTTTAAAGGAGTCCCTGCCACTGCACCTCTCGTGGTGAGAGGTTGGGCTCAGTGCAGAATAACTTCCACCTAGTCCTGCCAACCCATTTCAACTGATGTGGTTAGTCGGTTTCATTCTGTTCATGCACTAAGAAGGAAGATTGATAGAAATGGCTGATTGCATGCAGCTTGTGTAATGAATCCCAGTATGTTTCAGTATCGAATTAACTAAGCAACTGGTAGTAAAAATGACAGTCAGCTTTATTGTTTTGGTCTCTTGGCAAAAGTATGTGTAAGAAAATATTCTAACAAGATTTGATGTGGTTGTGCTGGATCTCAAGATGTAAGTCAAGTGGCTATGTACCCAAGTGCTGCTTAGTGAAGTAGCTTCACAATAATAGCATTCGAAGAGTATTTCAGTCAATTAGGACAAACAGTTTTTTGCTAGATAAAACATTTTAATAGCTAAGCTGTTCTGTCATGCTTACGACTGTGTGTGTCTTCAATCACATCAAAGCTGTTTCATGTGGCAGATTTTACTTCGGTGTTGATGACTGATGCCTATTAGTGGATTGATATGCTGAGATGAATATGAAACTTCAGTCTGTTGTAGAAGAATGCTTAAATCTTTGAACTGAGAGTAAAAGGCTTACAGGTTTTTACAGCGGTGTCATTTTTTCTAGTTTTCTGAGGCCTTCTCTTTATAACAAAGCAGTTGTTTCAGTATACAAGATACTATTATATTTGATTTTTTTTTTTTTTTTTTGCTAGCAAGTGTAAACTAAGCTTTGGCTGTCTTGGTCGAAAGCCCTTTGGTGACTTGCAATTTAAAAAAAAACGAGTGAACTGGAGGTTTCCTGGGTTTGTTGAATTATTTACACTAATGATAAAATAGCAGTAAAGTGCACTCCATGATGCTGTTTTGCAAAATCACAAAATTACATCTAACTTCATGTATCTGCTGCTTTTACACAGTTCTTAAGATGCAGAATTACTTCATGTTGTGATCTTGATAGATAACCGTTAGTGACTTTACTATTAGCAAATATGTTTTTATAGTCAATACAGAATCACTTCATTTAGTTTTATGCTTTGTTGACATCGTCTAAACAGTGTTTTCATCTTTCATTTTTCTGAAGTTCATTTTTGAACTTCATCTGCTTTCTGTTATGTTAAACATTGCAAAATAAATACATCAGCCAGGCATGATTCTTCAGAATAATGAGGAAAGCTGAGCTTTTGTACGGTATATGTTACCCTAAAGGATCGATACATCCTTTCCTGGTTTTAGTGAAATTTAGGTCATCATTAAAAGACATGTTAGCTTTTTCTATTAAAAAGCCCAACCATATTTCATAAAGATAATTTCATTCCAGATGTAGGCTACTTGAAATGGTTGCGATTCCATCTTGCCTTCACTGTGTGTACTCTTTCATATAAAAGATAAATCGTGACTGGGCAATAGGGATGTGATAATTCTGAAAACTAAATGTCATAGAAGGTGTGAAGAAAGTATTATTCAAGAATACAGCTATCTTAAGCAGCTACTTAGGAAGTTCTGATAGGAAGGCTATTGAGCTGAATTGGAACTTAGGTGGAATATTGCAAGAGGATTTGCAAGACTTTTTATTAACTACAGCCAGCCGAAGCTTCAGGTTTCTCCCATTCATGAGAAAAGCCCCAAATGGAACAGGATGTGTAGCACAGTAGCATCCCACAATCGCATGGTAGGCTACAAGCTCCAAGGCAGCTGCAGCTTCCACTGCTGCAGCAGCTGTGATCTTAACGTTTCCCCTGCCTCAACCCTGTGAAGGGAGTAGACTGTATAATCTTTGTGTTTGTCTGGAAGACAAAAAAAGTCTTGCTCACAAATGTGCCTTGGCAGATTATCACTGCTGGGACTTGGAGCGTCTTTCCAAAACTCTGGAAAGCTGCGGGTTTCAGAGTTCTTACAAAATCTGTCACTTTGGCTTTAAAAGGAGATTTAATACTATAAGAAATTAGAGTTGCCTCCCTAGGTGTTCCTTTTCTGTAGTTTGGGTACTGGGTGATGGAGAGAGTCCTCTTGGCTCTACAAACTTAAGCTTTTTCCTCAGGACTGAAAATGTATAATGTTTTACATGTAAAAAAGTCAGGCTGAGGAGGGGGGTGTGGCAGTTGAACAGTGTAATCATTGCTATTTTTGGAGGAAGGCATGCCATAAAAAAGCCTGCTGTACTTCACATTTAACAGAAAGAGCTGGATGGTTCTCAGTATGTGTTGTCCCATCCCTCCCCCCATTTTACTTTTGTATTGAGCTGAATTTACTGTCAAGGACAGTCCTGAACGTGAAGCAGGTACATTTATGTTTTAAATCCGCAGCATTGTGAAATTTCAGTTTGTCAGGAGATACATGCCTAAATTGTAGACATTTGCCACTCTAGTCTTTTTTTCCCCTCTCACTGAAATATCTAAACTTGATTGCTAGAAATGGCTCTCATATTATGCTCCTGAGTAGCACAGAGTATAGCTTTTCTCACAGGTGATAGGATCCTCATATTTAAGTGTCATTTTCCTATATTGGCTTGCTGAAAGAGGGGAGTAGTTGGAAATTATTGTAGCTAAAATAATGCCTTTTCAAACTTTTCCATATTTTTGTCTGCATTGTGTATAAGACAAAAGATTTTGTAGAATACAACTCCTTGTATACTATTTCCCTTCTCACTGGCAAGAGAACAACATCTCTGTGGCAGCTTATACCAATTGCTTTCATGGGAAAATAATATTTTGAAAGTATTTAATGTATTTTTAGCTTCTTTCAATGTGAACTTAGCAGCTGGAAACAAGGAGAGCCAGCATGAAGTGAATAGCAGCTCTCTGTGGACACCACTTGGAGCAACTGCTCAAAATTTTCCTGTTAAGTCACTGATATTACCTATCTTCTCCTTCATGTTTTCTTTTGGTGATCTCTAGGGTACTTTTCACCATTCTTCTCTTTTCTGTGTATTTTTTTTAATTTATATTTTTCTATGTATTATTTATTATGTTTTTTACATTTCATTTCTTTTACCCTCTAGCAATATAGGTAATGCTTTTGAGGCTCAGAAATACACTGTTAAGGACTGTGCAGCTTAGTGGACAGAATGACTCTCATTTCAGAACAATCAGTTTAAAACCCTGCATGTAGTCTTATCTCTTCCATTTGTTTGGAATCATTATGTTAACTCCTTCCTTTTTATACTATCTGCAAAATTGATAAGCAACCAACGTGATTCTAGCATTTTGCTTGTGATAAGTATTTTGCTTGTGAAAACTAATCACACTGATAATACTTAAAGCAGTTCTTTTTGGGACAATGTCAAGAAGAGCCAAGTGTATTGGCAAAATTTTCAGTGTGGCTCAGGGAAAGAGATCAGTGTGCCTCGTGGATATCTCTTGTGTTAATAATGACTGTATGGAGTCCAGCATTTCTGTTTAATACTGCTTTGACTCTGTTTTTGCTGAAGTGTTGAGGCTGGGATCTTGTCTTGGGGTGACGTTATGATGTGTATCCCATATCGCTGCCTATGCCCAGGAATTAATTTTTGTGCCTTTCTGTGCCTCTAAACTGAGCCTGAGAGGGAGAAGAAAAAAACTGAGCAAAACTTTCTCAAAGCAGTTTGCAGCTTGTTCAAGGTCACTTAAAGATAGGAGGTTTTTTTCTTCCCAGCCGCGGCAGGGGAGTGAGGAAGCACCCGACTTGCTGTGTTCCAGTCAGCTTTTGGCCAGTTGTTTCAGTTTCTGGTTCTCCGGAGAGAGACTGAGAGCTGGACTTTGCTTTTCCTTCTCTGGAATTCCGGATTTTTCTCCCTTTGCTACTGGACTGCTTTTCAGCCTCAGAGCACATCGGGAGGACTTTTCGTCGGGCACAGAGGGCCTGGCCCTGGGCCAAGCCCCGGCTCCGAGGAGACCAAAGGAAGGACTCTAACGCTTTCCCAGGTTTTTTCCTCCACAGCAAAAGATTTTACCATTTAACCTCATTTTCCTTTCCCGTGTGTTTGTTAAATAAATAGTTTTATCTTCTTCACTTTCCTTCGAGGAAAATTTATTTTTTTTCCCGAACCTGGTGGGGGAGGGGTGGTTGTGCCTTCTCTCAGAGTATATATTTCTAAATTTGGCCAAACCGGTACAAATTTAGTGGCGCCCAACCGTGTGGCTCGAAGGAAAGTGAAAAACCTGTGCTAATTACATTTTGGTTTGTTTTTACTTATTCTGTGCTGGAGTAAAATAGTCATCATGTTGGTTGAGTTCATAACATTTCTCTGGCTTGATATATTCATGTATTTCTGGTCCGTAGGCTTGTTTAAGGTGCTAGTGCCTTTCTGGTCCCTAGGCTTATTTGCCTATCCACAACTTGGTCCGATCTTATCCTTGATAAGGAATTTTTGCAGAGCAGGGACACGAATTCGGATTTCTATTTTGCTGTGCTCGGTGATAATGATTTATAAGAAGTTGACAGAGGTACAGGCATCTGTTCAAAGTGTGTATGATAAATGGTTTCTCCCTCCTAACCCCAGTCCTAGCTTCAGTAGCCTGTTTTGGGAATTTATTAGTAACTGCACCCAGATTGTTAGAGGAGGAGGAGTCGGGGTTTCCCTTCCCTTTAAATTTGATAGGTTTTCTTTTGAGAGTGTTCAGTTTCCCCTGGATGTTAAAGAGACCACCCTCCTGGTATTTAATCTGGTAATCTTCCTCTATGTGGTTTGCAGCTTGTCTAGAATAAGAGCTCAGATTTCCAGGGTGACTGATGAGACACCTGACCCAGAGGTGGAGCATCCTGAGTGGTGTGGGGAATGGGAGGATATAGGCCTAATCCTGAAGAAATTCTCTGACCCAATGGTTTGCAATTTCTCCCCTGAACAAGTTCAGAAACCAGCTGAGGTGGCGAAATATCTGAAAGAGAAATACAATGACAATTCTAATACGAACAAGCTCCTTGCAATATGTTGGGTTTTGGCATATGCCTATCGCACACTGCAGCCGGTAAGGGTAGAGAGGCAGGAAGATCAATCAGCAAAGCCTGCAGATACCCCAGTCACTCAGGCTGCAGATAAACCAGACAGCAAGCCCAAACCAGATGGAGAGTCTAAGCCACTGACAGTGGCTCCTGTTACAAGGAAAAAGCACATAACCAAAACTGATCGCCCAGTGAAAGATGAGGATAATGGAGGGGAAGGAACCTCAAAAGATGCAGGGGAAGGAACCTCAAAACCACCAACTGACTCAGGCACAGAAACCATTACTGAGTCCATGTCCATAAAGGACCTTCACAGCCTAAGAAAGGATTACACCCGACGGTCTGATGAATCCATAATAAGTTGGATGGTCCGTATTTGGGATGCGGCAGGTGATGATGTGATGCTGGATGGTGCTGAAGCGAGGCATTTGGGATCCCTGTCACATGATCCAGTGATTGACCAAGCGATGAAAAGGGGGACTGACTCTACCAGTGTCTGGAGACGAGTTTTGACAGGCGTGATTGAAAGATATATGTGTGGAGATGATCTCTACATGCAGCAAACCCCGTGGAAGACCATAGAGCAAGGGATCCAACGCCTGAGAGAACTAGGGGTGGTAGAGGTTGTCTTCGCAAATGACCCAGGATTGAGGAGTCCAGACCGGGCCAGAGTTATTCCATACATGTGGCGAAAACTCATACAACTTGGGCCACCAGAATACGCTTCTGCTTTAGCAATAATGAAACCGGACTACGGTGCAAATGAGACTGTGAAGGATATGGCAGTGAAGCTCCGAGCATATGCAGACTCTGTGCATGGCCCAACACATGCAAGGATCGCAGCTGTGGAAACACATGTGAAGAGAATGGAAGATAAGATGGAGAAGAGTCTCCAGGAGATTAAAGAGTGCCTTCTCCGCGGACGTTCCCCAGAGAGAAGGCACATCCCACGAAGTGAGCTGTGGGATTTCCTGTGTGACAGTGGGGAAAACATGAGGAAGTGGGGTGGACAACCCACTTCTGCTCTGGCAGCACGAGTGCGTGAATTGAAGGAGCGCAAGTCTCAGAAAGGAGGATCTACCAAAAAGGAAGTAGCACCAGTTGCCTGTAGCCAAACTGCCGGAAATGATGGAAAAGACGATGGCATGTCCAATTCCCATGAAGGAACCTCTAAGATACAGGCCCAGGGAAAGAAGGATAACCAGGCATAGAGGGGCCCTGCCTCTAGCCAGGTAGAGGTCAGGGAAAACCGTGTTTTTTGGACTGTGTGGATTCGTTGGCCTGGTACATCAGAACCACAAAAATATGATGCCTTGGTTGACACTGGTGCGCAGTGTACAATAATTCCATCGCAGCATGTGGGGGTAGAATCTGTTTCTATTTCTGGTGTAACGGGTGGATCACAAAATTTGACCTTGGTGGAAGCTGAGGTGAGCCTGACTGGAACTGAGTGGAAGAAGCACCTCATTGTGACTGGCCCACAGGCCCCGTGCATTTTGGGCATAGACTTCCTCCGGAACGGGTATTTTAGAGACCCAAAGGGACTCAAGTGGGCTTTTGGAATAGCTGCTGTGGAGACAGAGGGCAGTAAGCAATTGAACACTTTGCCAGGGCTATCAGAGAACCCGTCTGCAGTCGGCCTTCTGAAGGTGGAAGAACAAAAAGTACCAATTGCCACCTCGACAGTGCATCGCCGACAGTACCGGACAACTCGAGATGCTGTGATCCCCATCCACAAGATGATCCGTGAGCTGGAGAGCCAAGGGGTGGTCAGCAAGACCCACTCACCCTTCAACAGCCCCATTTGGCCTGTGCGCAAATCTGAAGGAGAATGGAGATTGACTGTGGACTATCGTGCCTTGAATGAAGTGACTCCACCACTGAGTGCTGCTGTGCCGGACATGTTGGAGCTCCAGTATGAGCTGGAGTCCAAAGCAGCGAAGTGGTATGCCACTATTGACATTGCCAATGCATTTTTCTCCATTCCTCTGGCAGCAGAGTGCAGGCCTCAGTTTGCTTTCACCTGGAGAGGTGTGCAGTACACCTGGAACCGACTGCCCCAGGGGTGGAAGCACAGTCCCACCATCTGCCATGGACTAATCCAGACTGCACTAGAAAAGGGTGAGGCTCCAGAACATCTGCAGTACATTGATGACATCATTGTGTGGGGGAACACTGCAGCAGAAGTGTTTGAGAAAGGAGAGAAAGTTATCCGGATTCTCCTGGAAGCTGGTTTCGCCATCAAGAAGAGCAAAGTCAAGGGACCTGCCCGAGAGATCCAGTTCCTGGGAGTAAAGTGGCAAGATGGACGACGTCAGATTCCTGTTGAGGTCATCAATAAGATCACTGCAATGTCTCCACCAACCAACAAGAAGGAAACACAAGCTTTCCTAGGTGCCATAGGCTTTTGGAGGATGCACATTCCCGAGTACAGCCAGATTGTGAGTCCTCTCTACCTGGTTACCCGCAAGAAGAACGATTTCCACTGGGGCCCCGAGCAGCAACAAGCTTTCACCCAAATCAAGCAGGAAATCGCTCATGCGGTAGCCCTTGGCCCAGTTAGGACAGGACCCGAAGTGAAGAACGTGCTCTACTCTGCAGCTGGGAGCCATGGCCTGTCCTGGAGCCTCTGGCAGAAGGTGTCTGGTGAGACTCGTGGTCGACCACTGGGGTTTTGGAGCCGAAGCTACAGAGGGTCTGAAGCCAACTACACTCCCACAGAGAAGGAAATCCTGGCAGCCTATGAAGGAATCAAAGCCGCCTCACAGGTAATTGGAACTGAGGCACAACTCCTCTTGGCACCCCGACTACCAGTGCTGGGGTGGATGTTCAAAGCAGAGGTTCCCTCTACCCACCACGCCACCAATGCCACATGGAGCAAATGGATTGCTCTCATCACACAGCGCGCCTGTATTGGAAAACTGAATCGCCCTGGGATTTTGGAAATAATCACAAATTGGCCTGAAGGTGAAAACTTTGGTCTCGCTGATGAAGAAGAACAAGTGACACGTGCTGAAGAAGCTCCACCGTACAACCAACTGCCATCAGAAGACACACGCTACGCTCTTTTCACCGACGGTTCTTGTCGCATCGTAGGGATGAAACGAAAGTGGAAAGCAGCCGTATGGAGTCCCACACGACGAGTTGCAGAAGCTACTGAGGGAGAAGGTGGATCAAGCCAACTCGCTGAACTCAAAGCTGTTCAACTAGCCCTGGACATTGCTGAAAGAGAGAAGTGGCCAAAGCTCTACCTCTACACTGATTCATGGATGGTAGCCAATGCTCTGTGGGGATGGTTAGAGAAGTGGGAAAAAGCTAATTGGCAGCGTAGGGGAAAACCAATCTGGGCTGCTGAAGAGTGGAAAAACATTGCTGCCCGAGTAAGAAAGCTGGTTGTGAAAGTCCGCCATGTAGATGCTCATGTCCCCAAGAGTAGGGCTAATGAAGAACACCAAAACAACAAGCAGGTAGATCAGGCTGCAAAGATAGAAGTGTCACAGGTAGACTTGGACTGGAAACACAAGGGAGAGTTGTTCCTAGCTCGATGGGCCCATGATGCCTCAGGCCATCAGGGCAGAAATGCCACCTATAAGTGGGCACGAGACCGAGGGGTGAATCTAACCATGGACAGTATCTCCCAGGTCATCCATGACTGTGAGACATGCGCTGCGATCAAGCAGGCCAAGCGGGTGAAGCCCCTGTGGTATGGTGGGCGGTGGTCCAAATACAAGTATGGGGAGGCCTGGCAGATTGATTACATCACACTGCCTCAAACCCGCCAAGGCAAGCGCCATGTGCTCACAATGGTAGAAGCCACCACTGGATGGCTGGAGACCTACCCTGTGCCTCATGCTACAGCCCGGAACACCATCCTGGGCCTCGAAAAGCAAGTCCTTTGGAGGCATGGTACCCCTGAGAGAATTGAATCTGATAATGGGACTCATTTTAAGAACAGCCTTATTAACACCTGGGCTAGAGAACATGGCATTGAGTGGGTGTACCACATCCCTTACCATGCACCAGCTGCAGGCAAAGTGGAACGGTGTAATGGATTGTTGAAAACCACTTTGAAGGCACTAGGTGGGGGAACTTTCAAAAATTGGGAACAGCATCTAGCAAAGGCCACCTGGTTAGTTAACACCCGAGGTTCCACCAATAGAGCTGGTCCAGCCCAATCTGAATCCCTGCATACAACAGATGGAGATAAGGTCCCAGTAGTGCATGTCAGAGGTCTGTTAGGAAAGACTGTGTGGGTAAAATCTGCCTCGAGTACAGACAAACCCACCCGTGGGGTTGTCTTCGCCCAGGGACCTGGTTGCACATGGTGGGTAATGAAGAAAGATGGAACAACACGTTGTGTACCACAGGGAGATCTGATTGTAGTGTGAAATGCTTGTATACCCCTGCTTGCTGATTGTCACTGTCACTGTTCATATATAGCTGTGTATATATATATATGTATTAATGTGTGTGTAGAATTAGAATATCTTAGTTTGGGCATTGAGCCAACAATATGGGATAAGGGGTGGAATGTCTTGGGGTGACGTTATGATGTGTATCCCATATCGCTGCCTATGCCCAGGAATTAATTTTTGTGCCTTTCTGTGCCTCTAAACTGAGCCTGAGAGGGAGAAGAAAAAAACTGAGCAAAACTTTCTCAAAGCAGTTTGCAGCTTGTTCAAGGTCACTTAAAGATAGGAGGTTTTTTTCTTCCCAGCCGCGGCAGGGGAGTGAGGAAGCACCCGGCTTGCTGTGTTCCAGTCAGCTTTTGGCCAGTTGTTTCAGTTTCTGGTTCTCCGGAGAGAGACTGAGAGCTGGACTTTGCTTTTCCTTCTCTGGAATTCCGGATTTTTCTCCCTTTGCTACTGGACTGCTTTTCAGCCTCAGAGCACATCGGGAGGACTTTTCGTCGGGCACAGAGGGCCTGGCCCTGGGCCAAGCCCCGGCTCCGAGGAGACCAAAGGAAGGACTCTAACGCTTTCCCAGGTTTTTTCCTCCACAGCAAAAGATTTTACCATTTAACCTCATTTTCCTTTCCCGTGTGTTTGTTAAATAAATAGTTTTATCTTCTTCACTTTCCTTCGAGGAAAATTTATTTTTTTTCCCGAACCTGGTGGGGGAGGGGTGGTTGTGCCTTCTCTCAGAGTATATATTTCTAAATTTGGCCAAACCGGTACAGATCTTTACCACTCCATGGGATTATGTGAATTCCAGCAATTTCAATTACTATTCTCCAGGCCACCTGTTTAAAACTCCTACCTAGTGCTACTTTAAAGCTAAAGAGATGGCACAAGTTTCAGGAACAGAAAACAAATGGGAGCACAGTATCAGGGAAAGACTGGGAGGGAGAAGATGGTCAGCCTTGCTCTAAAATGCAGAGGGGGAGAAGTGGAGGGACCTGGAGCAGCAGGTACAGCAAGTATCTACCCTGCAGTTGTGCTCAGTGATTTTGATTGTTTGACTTAAGGAGGCATCAGTCTGTTGCCACAGGCACATGGCTGTGATGAATGCGATGCTAATGTGTGAGCAGGATGAAAAACTGGGGTAAGAAATGCTTTCTCTGAACATTTTTCTTCATGAACATTTCCAGCCTGTGAATTCAGGCTCCCTTCCCATTGTGTAACTCGTGGAGTTTACCTTCTGCCTGTATAGACTTATTTTGATCTGCTACTTGTCCTCTATAAGTTTCTTGAGAACATGTGGCACAGAACATTGTATATACCTTTGAATTTACAAAGGTCTCTTTAGAATTTACAGCAAATAGCAAAACTCAATCAAAAAGATAAGCATAGAAGTGGTTGATACTAGGGTGCAGAATCCTGTTGGTTTTAAATCCATGGTGTATCAACAATTGAGGATAAGGATGGTTGAAAAATTTGAGTACTGCAACTGCTTTACTTTTTACTTTTGAGTCACTTTCTGCTTCAAAAGCAGCAAGAAGCATGTCCCAGAGATATGCAAGTTAACAATCAAACTGGGATTATATTTTATAATAGCAACCGTACTGTATTTTATCACTTGAATTAGATTGCCAGTTTTTTTAGCTGGTGGGGTTTTTAGATTTTATTACCTTGGTACCTTGAAGTACCTTGGATGAAAAGTGTCAGGTTACTTTTTAATATGTAAACTTTAAATTCCTTTAGTTATTTTCTATTAAGACAGTGTAGAACCATAATTTGGGCTTTAAGCTCTGAAGTATGTAACTATATTAAAACATTTCTTAAAAAATACCTGTTTATTTTCACGGTAAAAGTGACCTTTCAATGTCATATTTTTTACAAAGCATCTGTTTTTCAAAAATGATACAGATGTTTCTTTTTGTGGATCTTCCATGTGTCAAGATGCAGTGTACTTGAAAGGCCCTCTGAAATTTTTTTAGTGATCTGATATCTTTGAAAATCTAGGTTTGATATGAAACATTATTAGAGAGCACTGAACTTTTTTGTTTTCATTGAATAAACTGAGTTTTCAATATCTGCTTGATTGCATTATTGCTTGTGGTTGTGCGGTGATTTTAGGATTGATTACATGCAACCCTCAAAAGCTTCAGGATATATTGTAGCCATTGGTGGCTTGAAATGTTAGCAACTTTCATGAAGGCAGGAGAGGAAATAAAAAAAGAAAGGCTGCAAAGGGAACCTGCCACTGGCTGCCTGCCAGGTCTGGCAACTTCACTCAGTGATGACGATGTAAGGAACTGTCTGACAACATCCATTAATACCTCCCAGCATAACAATACCTCCACATGATTTCTGCCAGTTCTCCCAGGTTCTGAATGATGACTTCTCTCCCAGGAGGAGGAGAAAAGAGAAACTAGTGTTAGAGAAAAATGAGAGTACTTCAGCAAGCACTGTGTGAGTGCAGGTTTGGAAGGTCAGGGAGATGTCAGAGCACATCCTATGGCACAGCTGAAGCAGGGAGATGATTTTGGGGCATAAGGAGAGGTCACGATGATTGCAAGTTCCTTGAACCAGGAAAGGGCAGAAAAGTGCTCAAAAAGCAGCCTGTGATAGACATGGGAGGATTCCTTGACATTTGCAATATGCTTAGTGTGGAAGGTAACTAAATCTCCAGCTTAAATTCTAAGTTTGGGAAGGTGGTGTGAAGAACTGTATAAAGGGTAAAATGAAACACTGATGCTTTTAGTTTGGGGAATTCTGAACAGAGAAATTCTCTTCCAGCAGTTCAATATTGCGTTGCAGCTGGTCTTTGTAAGTCAGTCTCCTACACTGCACAAGAGCAATCTCCAGTGCTTTCACCTCCAGAATTTTTCAGGCCAACTTTCATAGACATTTCTTTTGCCTTCTCCTAAATAGCTAAAGAAAGGTGTTGGTTTAGGGGGGGAGATTTTTTGCTTGTTTTGCTTTTTGTTTTTCTTATGAGCCAGATTTTGATTTACATTATAAAACTGATGTTTTATATGCATATTTTTGTAATCTCTTCAATAAAGCCCTCATAAAACACACACACACATAAAAAAACCCCTCACCCCACAACCCCTAAAATAAGTGTGTTAAATAAGCAATCATTGCTTGCCAGCAAGGGAAGCAAAACCGCCTTGACTGAGACTTTACATCATTGCTAGGAGACTTTGCAAAGAAATACCTGAATGTGTGGATTTTATATGTAGTTAGCTATTTCTGTGGGGTTTTTCTCCTTTTTTTTTCCCCTAAATGTAGACTAATGTCTAGTATGAAAACTATGTAAGGATCAATTTCTTTACAGAAAGTTGATAGAGGAGAATTAATTGAAAGTGTGACCATAGTAGGTACTATTGTACTGAACAAGCAGACACTGCCATTTCATGATAATCATGTAAAAAACACACTTTTATTAGCAGCTCATTACCCTTTAGTAATTTACTCATTATTGAATAAATGAGGGAATGGAAGATATTTTGTCTGTTGGTTAGGACTGACAGCATAATGAAGTATTTGTTTTCTTAAATAAATGGCACAATCTCCTAAGTGCCTAATACTGTTGTCTTCAGTAAACCACATTTGAGCAGAATTTGAATTCTGCTCCTCTCTGTAATACTTAGATCTTTTTAAAGAAAACTTTAAAAGAGCATCTCACAAAGTCATGTTATTTCCTGAATGCTAATGTGTACTTCTTACTCCTTTCAAAAAAAAAATAGTGTTTTCCTGTCTCCTTGGAAATCTATTTTTAAAAAAATCAGTCTTTCTCATTTGCAGTACCACAACTGTGCAGCTTTTTTTAACAGCTATTAACTTCTGGTGCACTTTTTTTTTTTTTTTTGGGGGGGGGGGTATTGTTTGCTTGTGTTGACTTTTTGTTTTTGCTGGTTCTGTTTTGGGTTTTTTGGCATAGTCATGACAGTCTAAAGCAATGCTGTAATTTTTCTTTTGCTCTTGGTATATATGGAATGTGTACAGATTAACAATTAGTAGACTGAATTTCATGAAATTGTTTTCCAAAATCTCCTGGTAGAAAAGCTGCAGCTCAGGACTAAAAAGTCATGAACTAGTAATAGAGCATGCTTTGCAGCACTTTGGAAAGAAACTATGAAATTGATCTGGGTGCTGTTTTCTTGGTGTGCAATAAAACTTATTTATGCTGTAGTTACACATTTGCAGCTTTGTTACAAGCTTTTTGGGGTATCTAATTGGCTGCAGCTTTGAATCATATCATAAACATGCCGAATGTTACTAATTACAATTAAGATATCTACTTGAAATAATCTTTGTTTTCATTTTCTCTGACAATTTTTTTTCCACTTATTTACATGCCTTTAATTTTTCATTTTAACAGTTCTTGCAACAGTTTAATTTATTTTTGTTTCAAGGCTGTGGAATTGGATTAAACAAGGTTTTTAAATACTTCCATGTTGCTTGGAAAGGAGCCAGTTACTGTGTATTGGCTTAATAGAAACCATGCTTAGCAGTGCCTCACATATGGCAGCTCGTGTTTGTGTGGTAAGGCATTATGTATCTTAAATATTACCTTTTATGTGGTAGTCAAATGTATGCCAGAATCTGAAGTTTCCTCTGATTAATGTTAACATTCTGGGGTTTTTTTTAGGGAGAAATGTGTAGTCAAATATGTAATTTACTGTCTGTTGGCACAAAAGCCATATTTATGTGGCCTTTATTAATTTGAGATGCATACTGTGCCTAGAGAGGGCTATAGGTGAGTGATAATATGCTTTCATGACACTTGTAGCCTTTTAATGTTGTAAATATTGTGGAGGCCAAGATGGTGATTCTGTAAGTAAGACTGAAATACAAGGGTTTGTGTTCAATTTAGTAGATTGAGTTATATTTGAAGAATAAATTGTACACAGTTACAGCAATTACTTTTGGAGTAACTACACAGTTGACAACTTAAAGCTTAAATTTCTGAAGGTTTTTTCTGGTTTGGGTGTTACTGTTGTATTGGGTTTTAAAATTATTTATATCTTACTGTAACTTTTATGGAATTTGGAGCTTCCTATAGCCTCTAAGAATTTTAAAGCTTTTAAAGGCATTTATTCTGGATTATCTTGCTGTAGGCAGTCTTTTTGTATAAAATTCAGCAGTGACTTCATAGTGAAATGTCTTTATCAGAAAATAATGTTGTTATTCAGTGGAGAAATAGTGAATAATTTCATTCTTTCAAAATGATTGCCTCATTTTCAGTACACATTGGTTTTTGGGGGAGGAGGGCTTTTTACTTCTGCAGGATTAGCTGATGTTTGATTTAACTTTCGTTTGGGAGGTATTGGCGGTAAACAGCACCGAAGACGCACATGATAAATCTAATAGAGATTTTTATCCTTTCTATTATAACTTTAAAATTGTCAGAGGAGATTCTGTTCTCTCTATGACAGCAGTGCAGTATCTTCTGCATATATCATAATTCTGTGAGTAATGTATAAAACCTATGGTAACACACTGGATTTTGCACTTTAAGGTGTTTTAATTCCAAAGTGGCTTTTATTTTTAAGTGTGTTATTACACTGGTTTATGATTAGTCTATTTACACATAAGAAGGCAGTATTTAGGATTTTATACTTCTGAGCTAAATAGATAAATATTTTTTAAAGATAATTAAAGTATGCTTGGGATAACTATATGGTGTCAACTGTATGGTCATTTTACCTTAGATATGATCCAGAGAATTTTAAAATTCTCTACAGTCTCATTATTTGCTATCTTAGATAGCATAAACAGGATACATATATGTATTGCCCACAAAATTAGGCATGTTATAACCCTTCCAGAGAAGATGGCTGGAATGTAGCACATTTAATTTTCAGAGAAGTTTAGGACTGAAAAATTAGATTTCTACCTAGTATGCAATTTCAGATTTGTTGATATAAATAATTGATTGCTAAGCTCATAGCTGTGGCATTTAGGGTTTCAAACCAGGGATTTAAAAAAAAAAAACAACTTCTAAATTTGGGGCTTGCAGCCAGGGTGGATTAATGGGAATATTGGTTTCAGAATCGCTATGGTAAACACAGTGCCAGGTTTTGCAGCAGCATGAAGTAACCATGGATGGGATTCATTAAATGTTCTAGGTTAAGCTGTTGGCTGGAGTTAACTGGGCTTGAGCGGTCCACAGTAATTTTGAGTGAGTCACTAGTGTGAAAATGGATCTTCCCATTATTTCAGACTTTATTGGATAGCTTGAAAAGCAGGGCATTTATGACTGAACCTTTCTTGGAAGAATGTCTGGCTTTTGATTACAGCAGAAAAATTAGCCTTGCTCCATGTTACAGTGGAGTATGTTCATTTCTCTGCAGCAGGCATCATGGGACACACTTGGGCTTGCTCATTCAAAATACTTCGTGGCAGTGCACTTCTTGGCACTGCACCTCTCAGAGAACTCAAATTGCTGGCTGGATCAGAAGCACAACTGTGGCTTCTTGTGTCTCCTGCATACAATCTGCCACATTGCCTGCCAAAAACGATCCCTGGAGTCACTTTGTGCCACGGGTACAAAGAGCAGGTTCTTTGTCTCCCTTTCCTGAGGTACTTGTGTGAGATCTGCTGTAGTTTGGCTCAGAGAAAGTAGTTGGCTCTAGTTGGGGGTAAAAACCCAGCACCCAAGGTGCCCTTCCACATAATTGGCTGTTGGTTTATTTGTGTTCTGTTACACATAAAATAAGACCTGTCAGTCTATAAAATATTTCTAAAAGAGGGCTTGCTTCACTGCCATGTCTTATTCACAGCAATGTCCTGTTGGTAGCAGCAAGAACAGTAAAACACTTTGACACACAGTGTGCACATTACAAAAATGAAGTGTCATATCAAAAATGGCTGTAAACATTTTCACAGTCACTTGTCATTACATGTTTGAAGGTGGGAAATTTTTAGAGAAGATGACTCAATTTTCTTCCTTCCCTGCATGTCCAGGCAGCCTAGAAGGGAAGAAGTATTTACATTGTATGGGATTTCAATGAGCTGTTGTGGACATAACTACTACAGTTCTAACTGTCTGAGTACATTTCTCGACAGTCTGTCAACAGGGTGATTAAGCATCAATGCAAGAGGACTGTTTTGAATTTTGATCCAGCATTAAGCAAGTTAATTTGGGGTTTTTTTGTTGTTGTTACTTTGTTTGTTTGTAAACTGTAGTCTTGGAAGAATAAGGTCAGGTGATCATGATTATCATTGATATGGGATACTGTCTAGCTGATAGGCATCACATAATCAACTTGAAAATCTCATTTGTGTCTGGAATTACTGTAGTGTAAATCAGATTTAAATTCATGATTCGAATATAATGGCCTTCTGCATCACAAAACTCCCTAAGTGATATTTAATTAATAATGTATATTAACTGTGAGTCTTTTGGCATACATGTGGGGCTTATGTTTTCAGGTAGCTACAAATGCAGCCTCAAAAGCCCACAATGTGGTGGCTGTAGGATGATGCATTCTGACGATGTTCTACAACAACCTGCTTGCTCCTTACTGAATACAAACAGCTGAGGGATGACAGCTATCTCAGTTTCAGAATCTTTATGATTTATATGATAATGATAATTTTATTCTGCTCTCAGTACAGAGCACTTTGCAGACTGATATCAAGGTTAATTGTCACTTTGAGAAGAAGTGAAGCACAGTCTGCCAACCTGATGCTGTGCTCAGCTAAGAAAGATAATTGTTATTCAAGTAGTATTTAAATGAGCCCAAACGCTGATAAATACACAACCAAAATACTTTATTTTTTTTCCCCCTCTCATGTTTATTCATTGTGCTAATGCATGAGGTCATCGCTGGGTATAAATACCAGTAATGGACACTGTAGTAAAAACATGCTGAGTATTTACAGAACTTCCCAGGAGTGGGTTCCTCCTCCCCCAGTGCCGAAGGGAAATACTTTAAACTAGAGTTCCTCAACACATCCTAATTCTCTTATGTTGGTGGTTACTTGTAGCAGTTGTACTGTTACCTTGTATGTGACTCCTTTTGCACTCTGACCTGACCTTATCGGCACACCTGAGGAGTTTGCAATCTGTACCAGGACTTGTGAGTTCCTAGGGCTGTTCCATGCTCCATGTATCTCATGGTGATTTTAAAGATAACTTTAATTTTTTACCTTTGGGTTTGGGAAATTGTAAGCAGCACCCAAAGAAAGAGTGCAGAAACATGCAAATACTGCTATAAATTAGAAGGTTGGATTTGTTTGTATTCCTGGTAGCTGCACAGCTTTTTAAGGGAGATGGTCAGCTGTGTGCAACAATGCAGTTCTATATCCCAGAAAACAATGGGCCTGTCCCAAAATCTGGGACTGACTTTGCTCAATTTACATAACCCCTTTCATCCTAGAGTATTCAAGATTAAGGTTTTACTGTGGGTTTCAAAGATTTTAATTGCAATGAATGCGTGCCCTTCATTCCACCTGCTACCTCCTGATAGGATTCGTTTTTACCTCCTGTGCTGTTTGAAAATTACTGGTTTAAAGTGTCTCATAGCCTTGAGAACTTTTAGTTAATTTTGGTACAGCAGTAAACGTCTTTATACTCACATTGCTGTTCTTTCCTGCACTGTCAAACTGACTTTTTTCTGATTCACATGAAAACGTCCAATCTATGTTTAGTGATTTGTTTGTTGCTAATATTCCAGTGAAGTGGGTGGGTTCCATTTGTTTGGGTTTTTAAAAATTATTTAGGATGTTAATTTGATGCAATTTCTGGACTAAATTAATAACTGATGTAACTCTACTAGACAGACTATATTATAAATATGTCAAAAATTTGTACAAAGCACAGTAAAATGATGGAATTGTTACTTTTAAGACTTGAAGAAGTAAAAATAAACTTGCATTAGGGGTTTATGTCAAGGGAATGATTTTTTCCATGACAATTCATAAATTCCTGGCTAAGGTGTTTGGATATTATTTCTTTGTAGAAGGACAGTTTAGTACTTAACTGGCAAGAGACCACTTGTTTGTTAAGTTTGTTATTTCATATGCATTATAGTCCTGTGGCTAAGAAACATATAGGTGCTTAAATGCCTTGTTTTCGGTCCTAAACACTTCCATACATTCCTGTAACATTTTTAGATTCTGTATGGCTTAGTAGCTTTCCACATGACTAATGCAGATTTTAACAGGCAAAATGGAAAAGGGACAACTCGTAATTGTCAGTGCAGTGGCATAATCAGCCATACATGGTTTGTTTGTTATAGCTCAGCGATAGAAGAAATGTTTCAAAGAGAAAACACACGGAGATGATTAGTAAGTAGCACAGTGATGTGAGTCTGTCCAACTACAGAAGCCGTCTAGCTGGGTTATTAATTTACTTCAGGATATGCTTTCATTTTTCTTATCATAAGGGGCACTGATAATGTCAGATTTTAGTAGCCATTTACACTGAGTTACTAAGGAAAAAATAGAGGAAAGGGTTTTTTTTTCTGGAATAAATGGATGTGTTGTAGAAGTGTGGTGAATGCTACATGTTGTACAAACTGCCAAACTGATTAGAGCTTGCTTAATGCAAATATGAAAAGGGGAAAAAATGTCTGGCAGAAAGACAATTGTTTTTGAACAATAAAATGTTTAATCAGATGGTTATCAAAGATAAGTAACTTCAGCATTTATATTGTAGCAGTTACAAAGGCTACAAAATAGGCATTCTTTCTGGCAGTGTATCGATTGACATGAAATGGAATTGGAAATAGCAGTGCAGTGTGCTAAGTAATGGGGAGAAGACTCAATTGCATAGTAGTTGCTGTTACTGCTTTTCAATCTTTGCTGAATTTGTTGGAAGCAAGTTTTAAAATAAAAAATTAAACAAAAAAACCCAAAAAAATGCTTGTCTATTAAATAGAAAAAGGAAAATATGCTGCTTATATGTGTTGTAGTATCCGTTTCTCAAGAGTAAATGCCATTCAGCCCTAAATCTTCTGCTGAATTTACAGATTAATTTTGCCCATTTCACTCACCCTTTAGCAAAACAGTTGGCTTGCAAGACTTATGCTCTTCCAGCTTCTGCTACGTGTTCTTTCATACCCCTGATACAGTGACTTGAGTCATCAGCTCTTTCTAAATATGCAGGCTACAAAAGCTGATGAATTGGTTGAATTAGTTTTAAACTGATTTTAATTAAGATGTGTCCAGATAGATTTTTTTTTTTTTTTTAATTCTTCAGTTTCTGTCTTATTTAGGGTTATATTAAGTCTATTGATTTTAAACTGAATCAATGTAAATCCTGTTTCTAAGTGTTCTTTCAACTTTTTGACTGTTTTAACTAAAAGTAGTCTTAAATTATGTGTTTTTCTTCAACAGTGAAGGTTTATATATAGGCAAGCCTTCAGCTGGTGTCCATTTTGCTTCTTTATTCCTTAGTTCTTCCTGAAGGAAAAAATCCCAGAAAGTCCAAAACCTAAGTAGTGTGTTGGGGAAATGTCAACTAATTGTAGCTAACTTCTTTGCCTCTTCAAATTTTATTGGTTTCAATGATTTTATTGGACAGGAAACTTACCTTAACCCAAAAGATATTTTTGGAGGCAAGATAAACATATGTTGTACAGCATCATTTCTGATGGCATCTGCTGTACAGCTTCTGTAAAATGAAATTCTGTAGAGAGGAGAATCTTACACAAGTGAAGTATAAGTACTGAGAAGGTGTAAGGTGAAGGCTTTTTTCAGATGTGCTCAGTGACAGGGCAAGAAGCAACAAGCACAAAGTGAAACACAGGAGGCTCTGTCTGAACATCAGAAAACACTTTTATCACTGTGAGGTTGACCAAGCACTGGCACAGCTTTCCCAGGGAGGTTGTGGAGTCTCAGTCCTCAGAGTTACTCAAACACGGACACAGTCCAGGGCAACTGACTGGAGGTGGCCCTACTTGAGCTGGGGGTTTGGGGAAGGTGTCCTCCAGAGGACCTTGCCAACCTCTGCTGGTTCTGGAATTCTGTGATAATTAAAATGTAATTTGTTTGGTATTTTGAGGTTGGGTTTGTTTTTCTTGTTGAAAAGCATAAATAGTCCAGCATTTTTTTGAGTCGGTCATTAAAAGAACCTAAGTTTCAGTTTCTATCCTTCTTGTGCACTGAAACAATGAAGGTGGGATGCAGTTTGAAAACAGACAGTGTGTGGTGGTTGGCTCACATACTGTGAGTTCGCCTGTATGTAACATATAAACATGTTCATTGCAAATTTTGCTTTTGTTATACCTTAATAAACCAGGTACAGTGTTTCTTGTTAGAGCAGAATATGGCTTGTGTTTGCAGGTAACTGATTGAAACTGGAGCTTGAACTTAGAGAAGCCATGGAGGGGATGTGTACAACTTTTGCCCTTTTTGAAATGACTTAATTTTTGGCCTGACATTTAAATTCACTAATTAAATCTTTGATTGAAAATTTTATAGAACCACTTCATTTGAGCAGCATGCAACTATTTTTATCACCTGGATTGCACTGTTTTATATTTAGACTTTGAATAAATGAAATTGGCTGACTGTTGTCTTTTAATAACAGCGAAGTTTAATACTGTTAAGTGCTTCCACTTGCTTGTTTTACTGAAGTGTATATACAGTCTTGAAGAACTCTTTTTTTTATACCGAACAATTTAGTTGGAGTTTTTTTACACACTTGGAAGCTACTGGACTCCTTTGCATTTCCTTTTGAATAAAAATCGAGCCACCCAGCAGCTTAAGACTTTCTAAATAGATGCAGCTGAAATCCCCCCTAAACATATAACCTGTTTCACATACTCAGACACATCCAACACCAAGTATAGGAAGAGATCGATCAACACTTAACCTGAGAGCCATCCTGCAGAATTCCCAACCCTCTGTTGTTAGCAGTGGTGTGGCTCCTGGTCTGCATGAAGGAGGATCCCTGTCTGCACTAGTGCTCTTTCCCTGGCATGCCAGAATGGTAGTAAATAGTTTAAATAACCCCCGCACTTACTACTCAAAATATTCTTTTATATCAGAGCAGTAAACATTCTGGTCCTTTCATTTTCTTCTAAAAGTAGTAACTAAATAGATCAACAAAAAGGGAGTAAAAGATACACTTAAATTTTAATTGCCTTGCAGTGGTATTCAGTCTTCAAAAAAAGGCCTTGCTGATGACACATTGAGCGCTGTGTAGGTTACATAAAGAACTAGCATTGAATACACTAATAAAAAGTCTGGACCTGTATTGGCTCGTTGCAGTCATGTCACAGGCCACTGTACTGAGTTTCAGAAGATGATTCTTAAGAGGCAGGAGTGGCTTTCCTGAGATGGAAAATAGAAGCATCTTTCACCAAAGAAGAAATTATCTGAGGGATGTATAGCTAAAAGGTTGGGAGGCATTAGTTCAGCATATAGACCACATTAAAAAAATATTTATGTGGTGACTTTTTTCTTGACAAATAATCTGAAAGTCTGTCAAATAAGTGCATGTGGGTTAATACCATATACATGTAATTTGGTGTTGAAATTTCTTTAAAGGTTTACAAAGTTTAAGAATAAAATTTAAAAATTTATGAACTTGGGTTTTTTTAAACAATGTTTCTTCTGGTTTAGAATTTTTGTTTTAAAAAACCGCAAACCAAAACCTAACCTGAGATCTCAAAGAGACTCTTTGAAGGTCTATGCATTAAGCTTGAGTATATTGATCAATCTGGAATACAGTTTTTGCATAGTTTTGGTGGGTTTTGTTTTTTCTTCCTTCAACTTGATCAAATGTTTATGTAAAAAAACCCCAGTTGTTTCTTGCTGTCCATTAATTTTATAAACCATTTTAATTTCATTTGTGGACAATTTGGTCCCTTCCATACTGTGAAGCCTTGGTTCTCTTAAATTGAAGCCTTAAGTGTTAATGCTTCTGACTTTCACTTGAGTGGCTTGCTGCAGTAATTTTATTATTAAAGTAAAATTTTATTATTTAATTACAGTTTAGTGAGAGCAAGCAGAGAAACTTCAAGATTGTTTTATGTAAGGGTAGCAATAGGAGGGGGATGTCCTGTTGCTGAGGATCCAAGTACAGTTTAAAAGAGATACTTTCTTTCCTAAACAGCCACATGATTCCTCATGTAAGAAATAAATAGTCCTGAAAAAGCTTTTGAAAATAGCTTTTAAATTGCTATCCAATTTGAAGTAACCGATCCAGAGGATAAATTTAACAAGAGCACCTCTGCTGCCAGTTTGTTCTTGTATAAACACTCATGTTGTAAGTAGTCATATGTTTAAGCAAAAAACTTTTATTTATACCTTGTGGTTGGTGAACCTGTTAGTCATTAAAAATGCCAGTAATAGAGCATGTGACACAGCAGTGGCCTTTTCATACCACAGAAACTAAAAGAGACTGTATTAACCAAGTAATCTGGATAAATGTTGAAATTAGGGAGAAAACTGAGGGTATTCATGGGGACTTCACTGGGTTATAAGTGGCAAAAATTTGTATCTAGATCAACCACTGAATTGTAGTTGTATTTAGTCTGTAGATTTTTTGCAGCAGAATTTGGGAAAAGTACTCCTTGTAATGGTAATTACCTAAAATAGCAATAGCATTGAGACAAACAAAAAATATTTTGGGTACCTGAAGCTGAGAGCGTCTTTCTGGCTCTGATAGCTTCTGTTCTTTCTTCCTAAGTACTATGAAAATTAGCTATTTAATATTTTTGGTAACAAGATGTCCATCCCTTGTGGTGGTTCATGGTTTGTCCTAGACCCTTCACTTACCTCCCTTTGTTTATCTGTTTGTGTTCTTCCCCTGCTTGTTACAAAGGGGCATGAGCCCTCTGGCCATGTCACTCAGGTTTATATGAACAAAGTTATCAACTCCAGAATGCATTTTGGAACTGTTGTTATTAATATTACTAACTTATTAGAACCATCTGGAAAGGCTTTGTACATCATCCTCCAGTATTCTCCTGAACAAATTCTGAGTGTGCCTTAGGAGAAGGGAGGCAAAGAAGAAAGAGATTCCCGTCCAACAGTTGTACACTTTGAAGGGTAAGGGAGTATGGACACAGGCTGTTCTGAGCCAGCTGGCCTTAGTGCCAGCAGACAGTCCTGGCATGTTTAATTTACTATTATAGGTACAGTCTTTGTCCTGTACACCATCCCAAACAGAAACTCTGCAAATCTAGGCACCTTTCCGTGCTGGGCATATATATGAGGGGTTACATACCATTTGTCTATTAGATTATTTACAGGTTTCCCCACTTTCTGCTGGGTGCTATTGAAAGAGTGACTTTCATAGCTGTGTTTGAGCTGTCTTGACTCAGAGCAAGGGCCACCAGGTTATGCTGGGAAATACCTCAGTGGGCCATGGTTTTGCATAATTGTCTAGACAGGATGTTTTGGGAATGTAACCCACTCTTCTGAATGCAGTGTTGTGTTAGTATTTTGGAATTTCTGCACAGCAATAATATAGTTATTCACGTCTCCTAAAACATGAACTTAATAACATTTAATGTTAAAAGGTGATAGAAATTTCATGAAAATCATGTGTAAATTAAAAGGGACTTCGTGTGCTGAAAAGGAACAAGGCAACTGCATGCCTTGCTTGTACCAAGAGAGCAGAAGTTTGGTGTGTGAGTCCAGCTGGTTGCCAAGGTATAGCACCTGTACCCCATTTAATTTTCTGGGGCTCTTGGCATTGATGCTGGTCACTGTTGCTGACCTTCCAGCATGGAAACACTACTCCAAGGCTATCGCTTTAGGTGTGCCTCTGCAAGCTTTTCTGATTACGTCAAAAGGTGATATGGGGGAGGGGAAGAAAAAAAAGATCAAGGAAGTATTGGAGGGTTTTGTGGGCCAGAAATACAAGACTTCACTTTGTAGTGGCAGAAAATGCTGCTTTTTCAAGTTTAACTTCTCAGATATAAAATGTCTAAGAACTTCCAACTAGAATGGTTGTTAACCTGGTCAAAAGTTACCAAAATGTACACTCTAATTCTTTAAATGGCTGCTTGGTGACTTTTTATATGGGAGCATAATTGATGGTGTCAGTTTTAATAAATAATTCAGTAGTTCTCTCTCTTTGATTGTATAGCAGGATTTGTGAATAATAGAAGTCTGAGGACTGAGTGTGACTGATGAGAATGGATGGCACATTACTATCAATCTTGTCACTTCTTACCACAGGTTAAAATTGAATTTGAGCTATTGACCATCACTCAGCATATTTGTCCTCTTACTGTGTGCAGACCAAAAACATGCTCAGAAGGCAGTTATTAAACTTTGTGTGCCTGAAATAACCAGTGCTAGTTGCATAGCCCCAGTGTCAGTGTTCCTGATTTTATTTATTTATTTACTACATGGAGAGTGTAGAAATGGAGAGTGTGAGAATCTCTTATTAATTACTTAATTTCATACTGCCTAATTTTCTTGTAGTTCAGCTTTAAAAGAAAATTACACTTGTATTTACCATTGCAAAATCAAGCTATTTATCATTTCCTGTGGTAAGAAAAGGCTTATTTGACTCTGATAATTTTGATGAATGCTTTGTAGTAAGAAGCCATGGTCAATAAATTAAGGTATTCTAATAAAATTTGTTCTTCTCTGTGTCTATGCTTGACATAAGGACTACTATCTTTGGCTGATTCTGCCTAACTGCCTGTTTTGATTTTTTTCTTTATCTCTTTTTTGCCTCAGTTGTAGTTCATGCCTCAACATCTTAGAGTCTTTTTCACTCTTTAGTCATCTTCAGTCCTAAGAGGAATTCTGGTTGATTGTACTAACATATGTTTCTGTATGTCCAGTAATCAAAATGTTGTATGTTTCTGTATTTAAATGTGTCTGGGGAGAGGAACAGACCATTTCTATGCACTGTATTTCTTACTTGTTCTTCCTTGCAGATTTCTGTTTCTCTTTATCACTTTTGTTTCAGGGTTCACCAAGCCCTTGAATATGGCTGGAACGTGGTAAATATTATCTCTGCCATACCAGCCTTTCCCCTAACCTAAAACAGATCAGTCAGTGATAATAGAATGTAATTGCAAGTCAAACAAACTTTCTTTTCTTTGAGAGAGAATATATTATTACTACTTTTAGCATTTGGTCATAGTCTAGAGAAGAATCTTAACATTCTTTTAGGGTTTTTTTCCACATGAAATAAAAGAGAGACGCTGCACGAGCACATGGAGTGGCAAGTGTGGCTTCTTCCATATCTCAGAAGGTTGCACATGGATTGATTATCCCCCTTGCTCCCTTCCCCCATGACTCCTGTACCAGTATGAACTCTATTCAGTCCAGAAGTTATTCCTCTCAAAATACATTTGAGCTCTTCCCTACACCAGTTTCTTCACTGTGATCTCATCAGTAGCCCAGGGAATAGTGCTAGGAACACTCCAGAGCATGCAGATTGGCACTTTCAGCCTAACTCATAAAACCTGCCCCTTGATCTCTCCCAGCCCTTCCTCCACTGTCAATACTCTTTAAGAGCCATGGGCACCTGTTCCCCTCAAACACTCTCTGTGATACCACACAGATGTCAAGTCAAGTCTGCTGCTTTGGTGCTTGTAAGTCTGGACATCATGTGGTCTTCCCTGGTATAATTAAGCTACCTGTGTGCTTGATATTAAACTGCTGTCCACTTTCCTTCCCACTGTATGATATTTTCTTCTCCTGAGCATCTCCCAAGCATTGATAATAGAGAATAATACAATGGCTGTCAATTGCTCTGTGCTGTCCCTCATGTTGACGTATGCCTCTACTTTTGTGTGTTTATTTTTGGGATGGTTTGGTTTTCTTTGTTGTTTTCTTTTCTTTGTTAGGTTTGTGGGGGAGTTTTTTTGTTTGTTTTGTGGTTGGTGTTATGGTTGGTGGTTTGTTTTGTTTTTTTTTTTTCATTTGGCCAAACTCTTTTCAAAGGAGAGTAATCTTTATGCCTGGCATCTATAAGCTGCCTGCAACAAGAGCATACATGCTGCAATTGTTACACATCATACATTAATCAAGAAATCTTCAGTTGCCAAGTTGGCCTTAAATGATTGTATAAGGCCATAGCATGCTCCAGAAATTACTCCTGTTCATAGCTTTAAACTTGTGCCTGTGTGTGTTCCAGCAGAGGCCAGAAAGTTAGTGCACAGCCAGTATATACCTTTTTGTAGTCTGAATGAATAGATGGCTTGATTACCTCCCTTCACCGTTAGGGATGCAGAATAGTAGGGCATATTGCAAAACCCCTGTTAAAACCAAGACAAGCTTGATTTTAGGGTCTGTGGAGCTGAACTTCACCTTTTGATGGGGAACAGTGTGGGAAGGTATTTTGGTAGACAATTAAAGGTCCATTAAAAGAATTCAGAACACTAGTACAGGTGGATAGATAATATTGTTGATTGCTACATGAAACTTTTTCAACTGAAATGAAGTGCCAAGCATGTGCTGTTTGCATCAGTGGATAAGGAACTGTGCCCTGTTTAATGCCCCCCTCCACACCTGTCTGTGCTCATTCAGTTTTGTCTACAATCCCGATTGACAATTTATATCCTCTCCAGACTGAGTATCAATAAAACATGAACATATTATACATTTAAATTATACATTATACATTTAAAATAAATTCATTTCTGATACAACTGTCTGGAGGCTGGAAGCCTTTCATCAGGTATAGACCGCAGTACTATATTATTTTACTTGATGTATTGTTTCATTCACAAAACAGCATTTGTAATATTTGCAGACATCCTAATATAGTATTGGGTTTCCAGAAATAGCTAAATAGCAAATAAGATTATGTTTTTGTATGGCAGTCATATGTACTCTGTACCATTCTCTGGAAGGATAATGGAGTACTACTATGTGGCTTAAACTGTCTTAGCTTCTGAACTCTATTTTAAACCTTCATAGCAGTAAGCTTGCATGCTGTAATATATGCTCATTGCTGTAATGCTAAGCTCATTTATTGGAAGCTACAGCTTCCAATAAATATCTCAGTTTGTGAAAGCACCTCCTATAATTACTTCTTCTTTTCTTTATGATGATCAGATATATAGCTTTTATGTTATTTTTATATAATTTTTTAATCTGATTTTTCAATGGCAAAAAATTATGCAATCACCGTGTTGCTTCCGAAGTCTTCAGAGAGGAAGCTCAGTGGCTAATTTCAACCAATTTGACAGGAAAGTAGGAGTCTAAAAAATGCTAAATTCCTACAATAAGCCTACACACCATATGGCGCAGAGCCCACTTGTAATCCTTGCAGCCATTCCTTTCGTGTGCCAGTGGCCAGGGGGCAACATGTTCCCTTTCATCACATATTCAACAGATCATCTGGAAAACAAGAGAGCCAATTTCTTCCAACAGTTTCTCCAGTGTATAAGCTCACAAGCAACACAAAGGGTCAAAACACACTTCTCCACTTCCTTTGGATAGGCAGAATTTCCTATTTAGGGACGCATTTAATATTAAGAGGGAAACTGAGTTTTGGAAGTACCTCCAATACTAAGGGATCTGCTGTTTTGGAAAGAGCTAGAGCAGACAATTTTCATGGTACTTTCTGTCTTGCTATGTGCCTCAGGCTGCCAAATACCAGGTGCTGTGGGAGGACAGTGAGCTGACTGGCATTCTTTCAGTGGTATGGAGTTTGTCTTTGAACTTCAGCCTTCAGAAATCTGATAGAGCTGTATATGCAGGCAATAATTTTAAGAAAAGGTGTGCTTTTGTGAGGGGCTGTAGTCTCAGGGTTGGTTTCTGGTAAAGCAGTTGACTGTCAGTGAAGTGCCTGATTCAGGCAAGATTCAAGATTTCTTTGGTCAACAAGGATGGGAGGATATTAATTCCTGCAGAACTGTGATCACTCTGTAAGTTCTTCAGCTATCTTTTTGACAAGACAGTGCAGTATCTTTCTGGATCAACAGATAAATGACATACCTTTTATATGCTGTAGCCAAGGAGATAAAAGTGCCCTCTGTCACAATTTCCATACTTTCCTAAAAGCTTGAGTGGAATTAATAGCATACTTCCCCTGCATCTGAGCATATGTGCAAACCTGCAGTTGTTGATAGTTTAGCTGTCAGGTATGTTGAATTAATATTCACCTTCCGAGTCATACAGCTGTGTGACGTTAGTTAGAATAGACCGCATTTAAAAGTAGAACAGAGAATCAAAATGAAACTGTATTATATCGTAGTGGTTGGTGCATTCTGGAGAAGGAAGAAGAGAGAGCAAGGTGCTTATTATTATTAAGGAAATTGGAATTTCAGATTATGCTTGCTATTTAAGTCTCTCTCTTGTGAGTGGGCCAATTTTACTGGTGTTAAACTTAGGAGTCTTCTCAATTCCAAATTTCTTTACCTACTTTTGGTCTGTGTAGAGTGTGTATTTTTATTGTCTTGCTCAGATGCTGTGGTTTTAGGTAAGTGTTCTTGTGACGTGCAGCTTGTGACATGCAGTTTGCCTGTGTATGCCTGTCAATCCTGTCTGCTGCTTCTTCCTTCTCAGTACTGTCCCCTACCCTCAGTGGCCAAATTTCAGCCAAGGCTGACAGAAGGAAAGAGATTTCAGAGACACTGAATTCATATGAAGTTCCTGAAAAATCAGATGACTAATAAAGAAGATTCTTTTGCCCAGTGGGAATATTAATATGCAAATACAACTCAGGCATTAGAGAATCCCCATGGGAACTCAGCGCTGAGGCACAAACCCATGATAAACTGTTGCTTACTGGCACTGTCCTTTTGCTTCCTGTTTTTACCAGTTGATCTCCAGTTTGGGGGTTTTGGAGGTTGTGAGGGCAGGGGAGAAAGAGAAAATTAGGATTCTCTGTAACACTAAAAACCTGGTTTGCTTCTGTTTCTTTTAAAATTGTAGCAAGTTTTGAAAACATTGTTACTATTCTTCAAAGAACTAACTTTGGCTAAATCTGCCCTTTCTTTTAAAATACAGTATGTAAAGGATTGGATGTCCTTGATTGAACATAAGTTGCAGTCTTTGAAAAATCTTATGCTTTAGCCTTTCTCTGACACTTGTAACTGGAAATACCTGTTTCATCTCAGTTCTTGAACTAGAGTTTATCAGTTAAGCAGCATTTTGGGTTTTTTCTCTTTAATTATTAAGTGAAAGAAGGGGAAAAAAATACTTTAATTGAAGTTCTGCTAAATATTAGGAAACAAACATGGGACACAAAAACCTTGTAAAAGAAAAGGTAGTGGAAAAAGAAATATTGTGCTGCTAAATTCTGTTTTTGTGATTTGTAGTTATGAGAAGCGCCTGTTATTTATAAACATGTGGATATGTTTCAGACTGGTCTGTAGATACTATGTTGCCCTGGACCAAAACTGAGAGCTTGTTCCTAGACAAGCTATTGCTTTAAATTTTGGGGAACCTGGATTGACCAAATATGAATACTACTGCATGTACATTACATAACACTTTAAAGAATTTCTACTTCTAGAGGGGTAGAAAGATACTATATAGAACTTCTACAAAACTATATATACTTGGTCTTCACATTTGTGATATAATAGTCTCTGTCTGTCCATCCCCTGCCCCCCAACCAAAAAAAAACCCCATAAAAATAAACCCCACCAATCCAAACAACAATTTAAGCAGTCTGTTTCTTGGCTAGAAGATGTAGATCTGGCCTACATTTATGATTCTCAGGTGTAGGTGTCCTGCAAGCCACTGATTCTTTCATTCTGGAATGATCATTAGATTCATAGGGGATGTCAATAAAAGAGATAGCAGTATGTAACTGATGTTACAGTACTCAACCAAATCAGGAACAGTCAAATAGATTTCATTACATGTATTTATTTGGGACTCTGGCACTGGGTACCTAGGAAATTGTCTTTAGGTAGAATTGGGATCACCTTCCAACTTTTGTTGGATCCTAAGCCACTATAGGAATTGCTTTTCCACCAGTCCTAGGGGAGGAGTTTGTCTCAGTCTATCTTTTATGCTACCTACAGTTACTGATTCCTTAGAGCTGCAATTTGTGTTTCATTGGTCCCCTTTCTTTTGCCCTTATTTTCCCCCAGGCCCCTGCATGTGTGCTGTGTGTCATTCTGAAACAACACGGGGTGTCCTTCTGTCCTCTGCAGTGTTTCATGTGCTTTGCAAAGGGACTGTGCTGGGTTGGATGTTACACCTTCATCTGTTGAGGGGCTGATTAGCATTAGAGCTAATGATAGATACTTTTGCTGATAGTGCTGACATCCAAAGACCAAATGCAGCTCAATGTAAATACATATGACTTTTCTTCTTAATATAATGTAAACAGAAAAGAAGCAGCTCCCTTTGAAACGCACATGATTTCAGCATTAGGGTGTATTAGTGTAATGACAGCATTGAAGTAATGTCTGCTGACTTCTGAGTAGGTCAAGTAGTATGTAGTGTTTGGAAGACCTGTGTTTTTTGTGCATGAATATAGCTCAAACTGAGACAACAACTTCTGTAAAATGAATTTATTCTAATACAAAAAGACTGACTTAGAAATGTGTTTGCATTGTTCAGAATGACGTAAAGTGTTCTTAAGCTGCACTTCATTGCTCTAAAATATTCATTTTTTTGGTTATTCCCCAAACCCCTAAAATAAATAAAGGTATCCTGTATTAAATAGCTGTATTTTAGCAGGAATTAGCATAAAAATGCTTGAGACTGAAAGTTTATAATTCCTTTTATCCTTTTTATGCTTATCTGTTTTAAGTAGCTTCAGTGCTCTGTGAAGACAAAGGCACTGGTGTACATGCCACTGATAATAGACAGTGTGACCGTATCATGTATGCTTCCTTAATAATGTCTGACATTATCAGATTGATTAACTCAGCAGGGGGCTTTAATCAGATTTAACTACTGTTGGCAGCTGTACACTGGCAGAATAGTAATACATCAGGGAGTAATATTGAACTTCTTTTATAAGCTGTATTAATCTTGAAACTAAAAAATATACCATAAAAATTATCATTATTTCTAGTACTAATGCAAAGAGAAGTGAAACTTACACATTGCTCACAGTCTCAGATCTCTTTTGGATTGTGCTTTACCAAATTTTCTGTTTTCACCCAGTGCCAAATACCAATGATCTTCAGATTCTCCTTTGGTGGTTAATGGGAGTGTATCTTAAATACAGATATTTCTTTTAGGATTCAAAGAACGATAAATCATTTGGGACTCAATGACTTAAGCAGAAAAATAATTAAAATATTTTGTAGCTACAGTTTTAAGCATTTGTGTATGTGACAAAGTAATGATAGTTGGGTTTCCTGCTTTGTCCTTTTCAAGTCAAATGCCATATTATGACACATTGCTTTAGTTTTATTTCATGCAGAATCCTCGCAGTATTAATAAATAAAATTCAGGCTTCAAAGATGTTAATGTAACATTCATTCATCGATCAATAGGTCAGAAGGGACAACTGTGATCATCAAGTGTGACCTTCTGCCTATCGCATGACATTAAGATTTTCCGAGTTCTTGCTCGTTTGAACTAAAGCACGTCTTCTTGAAAAGACTGACTTTTGATTGAAACAAATTAATGAAGGGGACAAGCATAGTCCTTGACTACTTGTCTCAGTTATCCCTCGGGTGAATTGTAATCTGGGTTGGTTTTTGGGGTTTTTTAAGTGTAGGTAAACACTGATTCTGCTGTTGCTACACTGTGTTTTTCATTAAGTGTCCTTGCTTTGTGTTTTGCTGTAACTTCCTATTTGAAAGCAAAATAATTCTAGTTCCTGGAGTGCTCTTGTTCTACAGTAAGCTTTTTAGGTTTTGACTACTGTTGTGTAAGGTACCTATGTTCAGCTGTTTTTTTGTGGCACATTATTGAGTCTTCCTTCCCAAATAAAATTTCATTGTTATTCTGAGTGTACTGTCTGCATTTTTGTGTCTTGCATGTAAGACTTTGTGTTTCTTTATATTCCAAAGCTGCTATTTGCTTGTATTGATCTTATCAAGAAGTTCAGGTTGTTTTACCTAGGCAGTTCAGGATTTTCCATTTCTCCCATCTCTATTGAAGCTGTAATTGTTATCAATGATGATTTAGTTTACTTCAGGTTATGAATATAAATGTGAAGTCGCAGAGCACCAAGACTTGATTTTACAGGTTGCTGCTAGACTGTTTCAACTCCTCCTTTTCCAACTGAGCCTAAAGCCCTGCCATTTCATTTTCTGCATTTCTTATATTGCAAGCAGATTGGAAGAGTATGACCTTCTCTCTTCTTCCTCTCCCCATGACATCTTCCAGATTACGGGTCTTAGATGACTGACATCCCATAGCTGATATAGTAGACTGAGCTGTGTTTGAACAATCATTTCTTCATCAGAAATTTTTTTTCAGATTTTGTGGAAAATTCTTTATAAACAGTCTTTCACATTGCTTAATTCATAATTGGAAGAGTAAGTTAGTCTCTAATTTGTAGAGTCTTTAGTGCCCTGTCTGGTATTTTTTGTTTCTGTCTCAGACTCTGGTAAGAGGTGCTGCACAAGTGAGCTTTGCCGAAGAGGAAATGATGCAGTTGACTGCAGCTTGGAAAAATCCTCATCTGTGTTTTGATGGTCTGACATATCTTCAGGTTCATAGAGGTTCATGTCCACCTCTCCAAGGCGAGGTTGGATGGGGCTCCAAGCAACCTGGTCCAGTGGGAGGTGTCCCTGCCCATGGCAAGGGGGTTGGAACTAGGTGATCTTTGAGGTCCCTTCCAATCAGAGCGTTCTATGATTCTGTGATCATTGCTTAAACAGAATAAAATTGTTGGTTGGAAGTTAGGTGAGGAAATTATTAAAAGTGATCATAAATAATAAAATCATAATGAAATATATGAATTACTTTATAGAAATCTAATTTTTTTCCCAGAATACCAAACTTCTCACTCCAAATGGTAGTGGTGATTACTGAGCTGATATTACATCTGCTGCAACGTTCCTGCTGCTTTGCTGAGCTTATAATGGAAGCATCTCAGGCAGTGACAACTGTGTGCACTTCATTATGTATGTGACAGAGAATTTCATTTATATAGTGTAAGCAAGCAAAGAGATATTATTTTGAATGTATTTGTAATTATACAGGAAAGGGCTGTTGGAGACCTGAGCATTGATAGATGAGCACTGATCACTATAGCAGAGGTGGAAGAGAGTCAACAATAACATACATTCAAACAAATCAAAGTAGCATTTGAGCCATTCAAAAATATTGCCATTTCAATAAGATGCAGTAAAAGCCATCAAAAGTGTTGATAGTTCTCCAGTATTTCTGCATATTTGAGGGGGAGGGAGGTGGGAAAGATAGTAAGTTGATGAATATGTCAGGTACAAAGAGGAAGTGCTTCTGAGAACAGGCAAATGTTTAAGCAGAATGTTACTAACATTGCAGTAGACGCTGGCATCTGGCAGTCATGTAATTTATGACAGTGTATATTTAAGTAGCAATTGCCCAGAAAGGCAGCAGATTATAAAAATATACATAAATTTTTTTTTATTCTTGTTGTGCTTTTGTTATTGTGATTTTTTTCATTTCGCAGCTGTCCTTTGTAAGTGTAGTACCTCTGGGGCTGCCTTGCAGATCGTTGAGGTGTTTTGAAACTGCTTTTGAATGACATCGTTTTACAGATTACTTTCCTTGCGTGTGACAGAAAGTGTTCTGTGCCGCTGTTATGATAGATAAAATTGTTACCAGTCTGGTGTTCTGGGAGCCCTATGGGGTATACTTGTATGTATTTATTTGAAAATGTGTTATTTACAGTTCTCATTTGTTGTTTCATGTCTTAAGGCCTAATTAAACTGGTTTGTGGATCAAACCGAGTCTCCAGATTTACAAAAACAAAAGCAAAATAAAAAATACCTCACAAAAATAACAGTAGTGATTCAAACAAATCTTTTACACATATATTTCACACAGTCTTATGCAATGCTATACCTAAATATGTATTTCCATTTTTTTCCTTGTTCATGATAGCCTTGAATAGCCCTGACTGTTTACTGTCTCCTCAGCTAGTATCTGTGTGGTATTTTTGTCACATCAGAGTTATTCAGTTTAGCACAGGAAGCTACACTGGGGAGGTTCAGATAGGCCAGTGTATTTTAATGGGGATTTGGTTGTTATCGGTAACGCAGAAGAAAGAACATATTCTCTGAAAGGACTTTACTTCATAAAGTGATGTATGGGACACAAAGATTGATTCCTCAGGTCCTCTGCTTGCTGGTAGATGTTTTGCTCCATGTCCCCATGAATATCACCTGCTCTGGAGAAAAAAAATAAACTGCTTTACCAGCACGGATAAATTAGAAAAAAAACAAGTCAGTGTTAGAACAGTGAATTCAGTTGTTGCAAGAAAGAACTTAAAGTATGCTAATAACTAGCCCACTCCTTAAAATTACTGAAAGATAATGCATTACCTGTGCCAAAAAGAAATTTTAGGGAACTGCACAGTTAAAGATTTTTCTTCCTTACTGCTTAGATTTTTTCAAAAGGGTTTATGCCTTCTGTATCAGTCTTTGAACACCAAGTATCTTATGAATTTGAAGCTCCACTTGCCTCTAGCAGCTGGAAGGAACAGGCTGTCCAAAGTATTTTGGAGCTTGTGAGGCTGAATGCTAGGATTAGATCGCTTGCTTTTGCAGCCTCCCTGCTTTTGCTTTAGAAAGGGATTTTTAGTCTTTCACACAGTTCCCCAGGGTTATCTGGGTTATCCTGAGTTATCTTTTTCCAATGAGTCATTGCTACTATTCATGATAAGCTTTTCTGTTTGGTTTTTTTTCCACTGGTAGAGTGAGAGTCACTTACTTATTGCTCGTTTGGTTTGGGCGTATGGCTGAAGAAAAGAATCACAAGTTTAAAAAAAAAGGGTAATTTTCATTCTGCTGCTGTATGCAGCCAGATAGAATTTTCTTTAGGCTTGGGAATACAGCCTTACTGGTTTACAGTTGGTTATTAAGTTCATAATTGGAAAATTGCATTTTTACCCTAGAAAGAGAGGAAGCTTCTTTTGCTGCAAAACATAATTATTTTTCATAAAAACTATTATTGGGTTAGATGACAAAGTGGTTATAAACCATTTTCCACTTGTCACTGCTGTTCAGAAGAGTGGGTTTTTACAGCCATGTTGCCATGGACCATCAAATTTTGTTCTAGGCAATTGAGTTGGGACTCAAAGATGGGACAACTAAATCCTGGAAATGTAATCCCAAATAAAAGATCATACACTTTCTAGTAGGATGGTGGGCTCAATTTATTTAGTGTCTTAAAAATAGCAGAACTTTATATCTGATGACAAAGCTTGTAATTGTCAGAGAAGGCAACAATAATCTCTTGTGTAAGATCCAGGGGGAAAAAATAATAACTGAATATGAAAGGACAAAGGATGAGAGCAAACAGCTCTCATCAATAGATATCTTATAGTGAACTCAGCATGCTGGAGATGTGTAGAATAGATCACCACTCCTTTAAAAAAAGTAGCATTTTTACTCCAATATTGAAGCAAATACAATTAGAGATACACTGACAATCTGCTTCTTGTGGGAGTAGTCTTGCATGAAAAGAAAAGGTTTTCCTTTTGCTATGAACTATAACTCTAAAATAATTTGAATGTAATAATTTGGGTCAGATCATTGTATCAGGATTGTTAATTAAAATATTCTTTTTAAAACACTTTAATCCACATTAAAGTTGTGAAACAAAGAAGCAATCGTTACTGTGTCAAACATTGTTCCTCAACTTTGGGCACTGAACAAAAGTGAAAATGTTTCTGCTTTCAGAGTGGGAGGACATTACTTTTAGTTTAGTAGTGTGGCAATCTTGAAGCTAAAATGCTAATTTTGATTTGGAATAAAGAAGCTGTTAATTGTTTTGTAGAATACTATTGAAAATCCATTAATGTATGGGAGAGCAAAATCGATTGTGCATCTGTTCACATTTTTACTGATCCTTGGGAAGAATGTCACCACAGATTAGAAGAGTTCTGTCCTGGTATCTAAAAAAAACCTGTATTCTTCAAGCTTTATTAAAAAAAGGACAGAGAAAATGGCTTGCAGTGTCAGTGAAGGCATGCTATATCCATTAACTTTGCAAGAAGGACATTTGAGTTATGTTGTATTATCATAAAAAGGGCTAAATTGTTCCCCTCCTGGGAAAATGTATCAAGAATTTGGTGGCATTTTACCTCAACTAAATAATTAATTCCTCCCTTCAGTGGCTAGGACATTTACTTGGGTAGCTGACTCTCAAAGAGGGTGAGCTGATCTGCTCTTAGAGCTGTACAGAGCTTTTTGGCTGAAAGATTGCAACTGTGGCACTAAATAAACAGCTAATAGGAGAGGATGGTTGCAAATGCTTAGGGAGAGAGTGAGGACTTCTCTTTGTGTGTAACCAACTTGGGCTTTCTGAGAGTTCTTATAAAACTGAAAACTGCGTCCATCCAGCAAGCTGCCACCATTATGATGGAGCTAGGCAAGGATTCAGGGAGAGATAGGCATGGGTGACTGGTTGTCATATCGATGTCAGTTGTTCCAAATCTACACCAGTAAAGTGCTTGAAGAGAATGAAAACTGTAGCAGGACTAAAAACTGCAGTAGGACTTAAAACTACCAAGCAGGACTTAGAGTTCAGCAGGACGAACACTGCAGGTAGCATGTCTAATATATACATCACTTCTCTTATTTTTGTGTATTCCTATTTAAGTCAAATCTCTGCTGGCTTACTTGCAGCTCTGTGAAGTTCCAGGTCAGATTTCTAGAATTCTTGAGTGGGATCCTATTTTAATCAACCATTTATGTTAAATGAGCGTATTCAGTCACAGACAATTCTAAGCAGTGTACTGTATGTAACATAGTTATTATGTAATTTCATATTGCAGCTATTTTACTTTCACAAGTACAGTGCTCAGTTTTTATATGCTGTTATTTTAAATACTGAAGAAAATAAACAAAGATTTAAGTAATCATCTGAAAATGTTAATTTAATTTTTTACACACTGAAAGACACGCTAATAAAACCAAAAAGTAACCTCTACAGATGCTTAAACAGTGTTAGACAGCTAGAGCATCTACATAGTATATTTTAGCCTAATTCAAGTACTTTTTCAATTAAACATTTTAAATACCAAAATTGTACTGTTTGAGGCTTTGAATGTTAAGAGTTGCTTATCAATCACATCATTACCCTTTATGGTATTTTTGCTCAAACCATTGGCAGTATTCAGGGTTGCCAGGATGCCTTTTAGGAAAAATTAATTTCCAAAATTAATTTCTTTGATACCATTTTATGTACAAATCTTATAAATAAGCATGTCAACAATGGAGAAAACATTTTCAGTAATTTAAAGTTTCCATTTAATTATTTTCCCAGAAAATTGTTCTGCTTCGACTTTCTAGGCTACTGTGGGAATCCTAAGGATTGTTATTCTGCTCAGTACTGAGGGTTGCCAGGCCTCTCTGGGTCAGCATGCAACTTTCACTAACAGATTCATAGGAGAGCAGGGTGCATCCCCTGCTGCATTTTGCATCCCTGTTCAGCTAAAAACTGCAAGACAGCGTCAGGATAAATTTTGGTGATGGATACCTTTATTAAGCTTTGGAGGAGGGTGAAGTTGCCTTGGTTTAGCTTAAAAACTTTGATCCCGTTTCAGATGGATTATCAGTAGCCAAAAGGATGTCAGTTACCTTGTACAAATCAACTTTTCAAGTTTGTCCTTGGGGAGAAATAACAAAAGCAAGTATTGATTGCTCAGTTAGGCTAGTCAGGGGACTCTGCTACAAAAATAGATCTTGGAAGAAACAGGAGGCAGAAAAAGCTTGGACAAAAGAAAAGAACAGATAGGAATGTTTTCCTTGCAGATGAGTGCTTGTAATTGCATGGCAAACCTCCACAAAAACTGACAGCAAGAAGAGAAGCGAAATGAAAAAACAATGTGTTATATAGACTGAACCTTAAAATTATTCAATTAGTAAATAGTGTGAAACCGGCAGGGAAGTGGTGAACTGGGTGTTTCACTGATATGTGTAGAGCTGTGCATATCCTGTCCTGCTTAAAATACAGGCAGAGGACTCCATGTGGTGCCCAGAATATCAATTTATGTAACTTTTTTGTGTGCATATCTTGAGAGATGAGCCATAAATGCAGCATCCACAAGGATGAAGCTCTGGAAAAATGTGCTAAGGGCTGCTGAAGCATCTGTGAAACATCACCTGAGGTTGTCTTTCCTTGAAGGATTTTCAGGTAGAGCTCATGTCTACAGGAGACATGCCAGAGAGGATGAATCAGTGCCAAAGGCCAGAGCACACAGTCCCAGCTGCAAGCAAAGAAGTTCTAACAAGCTGATGGAAGTACATTCTCTATGCTTTTCTCAGAGTACCCTTAGCATCCCAACATTTTTCTCTGCTCATGACTATAGTATCAGAGGAATGTGAAGCCATGCCAGGGTCCTTAAGGTAGCGTTCAACCTCCAGTAAAAGCCCATGCAGCTTCATCTCTAGGCAGGTTTTTACAGGCTGTGGTTGAGCCAATGGCTTATATTCTTCTCAAATTGCTCACTTCAAGAAGCTTCATTACCTCGTACATTTGTTCCAGATATAGAAACCACGCCTTGGCCACCAGTCCATACAAGATTTTATCCAATTTTCATCATATGAAATGTCTTGGGAGTATAATAATTAGCATAAGCATTATAGTAGAAGGCAACAAACTGCTGCATCACTAGGCAAATCTGTTTGTCTAGTGATGTAGCAGTGCCTTCATATGGAACAAGCTCCTCCTTATTACATCAACTTCTTTTCTTACGTATGCTAAGCACACTAAAATCAGTTGTTTCAAAAGTGAAGTGTTAAGTTTAATCTTTGTGCAAGTCATACTGCTGATGATTCAACTGGATTTCAAGATAACAGTAAAGGTGTCCTAGTTAATGTGTTAAATGTACCATTTTTTAAAGCTATGTTCTTGCAATCAATAATTGGAGGTATTCTATTGAGTATACCATTATTTTTCTTGCTTCTTGTTAAGCTTAGTCTCAGGTAAAGGTTTAAGCACTGTTGTAAAGTAGAATTTGTTTTATGACTGTCTTGAATTAAGTATATCACAAAAATCAAACAAGGTAATAGGGAACAAACAAATGTAAAAAAATTGCATTGCCAGTTTTGCAAAGGATTGTTCAAACTCTCAATATAGTATCTGAATAGTTATCTGGTGTCAAAGGCCACATTTATGCACTTAGTTTCAAAATGTGATGCAGCAATTCCATGTTTGTATTGCAGTTTTTATGCCTGAACTCAACCTATGTGAATGTATATTCTCTAAATGATTGGATTGAAAACTGACTGCCAGAACAAACAGGGGTTGCAGAATTAGTGCTTTTGAGAGAAGCAATCTAACCAAAGGACCAAAGTCCCTGTTGCCATACTTAGATAATTGGATTCTGTCATACTTTCAGAGACAATATTAAAAACATAACTGTGTATTTATAGTAGCACTTAGATTTCATTCGGTGGGAACTGATGCAGACAAGCGGAAATGTCATTTTGAATTATCCAGTATTGCTGCATGTTACTACAATGTAACAAAAATGGAAAAATGTATATAGGATGTACTGGAATACTGCACAGGGGAAAGACAAGGACCTGTTGAAGCGGGTCCAGAGGCGGGCTACAAAGATGATCAGAGGGTTGAAACACCTCTCCCATGTGGAAACACTGAGAGACTTGGGGTGTTTAGCCTGGAGAAGAGAAAGCTCTATGGAGATTTTATTGTGGCCTTTCAGTAAGTACAGGGGGCTTAAAGGCGTAATAGTCTTAAACTAAGAGTGTAGATTCAGACTACGTGTAAGGAAGAAATTGTTATGATGGGCATGGTGAAACACTGGAGCAGGTTGCCCTTAGAGGTAATAGATGCCACATCCCTGGATGGTTGGACAGGGTTGAACAGCAACCTGGTGCAGTGAAAGGTGTCCCTGTCCATGGCAGGGGAGTAGGAACTGGATGATCTTTAAGGTCCCTTCCAACCCAAACCATTCTGTGAGTCTGTGATATAATAGTTAGAGAAAGAATTTTCATAACTGGCATAATGTAGTTCTCCTCTCTTACTTGAAAGAAGATTCCATGCACAAGACCATTCTGAGTGCAATGACTTTTGTCACCCCTTCTCACCAAGCCTACAGCTTTCACAGCACCAGACTGGAACATGGAAGTAGTGGGTATAAACAAAGGGCAGCAAGCAGAGGAGTAACACAGACTAGGAGAGCCTCCAGATGTGGACCTAGCTTGGTGGTGTAGTTTTCTGTGCTCTCTCATTCCCATGTGAAACTATCTAGTTCTGTGGAAAGGCTATTTGCACAATCATTTCTCTCCTGAATTTGTTGCAATTTTTTGGATTATTGCACCTTTCAAGATTATTAAGCAGGCCTTTCTAACTTTGCCTGTACTTCAGAAGTGAAATTGGAGTTGGATTGGATTAGAAATATAAAAGAGATGGCTCACCTGATAAATCATGTGTTCCCTTAGTTTCAATATGACACCATTTGGTACTGCAGGGTGCTGGCTTTTTGCTTAACTAATCAATGAAGATTTTACTGTTTCTAATACAAATCACAAAATGTCAGGCAACGCACCAAATTTTAATTGTCTGGAATCACTCCTCAAGTAGTAAGCAAAAATAACAAACAAAAAATGACTTCACATGAAGTGTAGTATGTTTACATAATTTCTCAATACAGGCAATTCCTGTATAGCTATTTCTGCTGTAGTGATGTATATGCATCATTCTGCAGTAGTGTGCTGCATAAATGGGGGTTTCTATCCGTTCTTCAATCCCCAAAGTAACACATTTATTAAAAATAACTTTTTCTTTAAACCTTCAGTTACTCTTTACAAATTCTCACTGAAGTTTCTTGATTCCATCATTTTCCAATCCAGACATTTATTTTTCTTCCTATTAACTTTTTTTTTTTTTTTAAGCAAAACTGTTGCCCCTGACAGAATAGATATGGCTTGTTTTGACTGCCTGCAAATTCTGCCCACCTTGTTAGAGGAAAAGGACTTAATATTGACTATAAAGCTGCTCTCCTACCCAGTGGTCCCTGTGGTAGAAATGTATTTATAGTGATTTTGACCTCTGATTTTAGCTGCCTGGTACAAAAAGAAGGCTAGGACAGGGGCTTGACACCTCTTGTAGGTCAGATTAGATTCCAGACATGTTTTTTGGGATGGAGAGATGTAGAGTAGAAAAGGAACTGTTCCTGTGTGCTGCTACTCTGCTACCCTGAGCAGGTGCACTGCAGAGCCTGTACACTGGCAATGCCATCACTTCTGGGTGGTATTAAAGTCATCCATTGGAGTAGAGAGCCAAGAATGGTAAGCTCCCTTTCAGTGGTCCATTCTTAGGGTTGATAATTGTGTGCACGTGTATATGTGTGCACATATATATGCTGTATCTCAGCAGCTCATTTCCTGATGCATTTATTGCACGTAGATAAAAAGGCACTAGCTGTACTTGCTATGCTAGTTAACTCTAGCTATTAGCTGTAGTTTGTAGCAAAACTGGCTTTGCTAATTCACCTCCATATTAATCTGCTCTGTTGCAAGCTGCAGGCCTTTTTTTTAGCTTTGTATTACCAAATTGTAGCTGGCAGCTTTATTACATCAAACAATCCAACTTCTCATCATTTGTCAGGTATTTGTTCAGTTACTGTCTCTGCACAATCATCTCTGAAGATGCTATTTTAGCAGTAGGTACCCTTTGTCAAATAAAAATACAATGACGTGAAGTGGTGTAATTTAAAGGTGATATATTTTTACCAGACCTCAGATCAGTCATTCAGTTGCTTCCTCCTGTTTTTTCATGAAGGTATTAGGGTAGCAAAAGCAGGGAACCTCTCTGTATATGTGTCTTGCGGTGTTAGTGAAACAGACCTTTAAACATCTAGTACTTGCTAAATCTCTAATGTGTAAATTCAACTGATTTAAGGGTATGGATTTACAGGGTAAATAGTTTAAAAAATAAGACAGGTAGAGTGGAAGTATTTTATGTTCTCTTCTTTTTATCTTTGCTTATGTGGGTTTAACTTCAGAATAGAGCTTGTGGATGCTCCCTATAATTTAAAGTGTGTTTGACAAAATTCACATTTAAAATACTGTCATTTTAATTTACTGTTCTATTTATGATAAGGAAGCAAATCTGTCCTACTTGCCCGGTAGCATGACAGACAGTCTTTCTGGATCTGAGTTGGATATCCTTTGAATTCTGGCAATAAATCTGCTATAATTCCTCTGCTTTTCTCAGAGAATTCTAAACAGGTATTGATTTTTTTTAAAAAATGTGTATGCAACCTATCAAAAGACTAGAACATTTACTGAGATTTTGACTTTAGTTCCTCTGAAATATTTGCACCTGTACATTACATTTTCATAAATCTGTTTGGGGACTTTTCAGATGCTGTTTTACACAGTTTGGTGGACTGCTGCAAGCTGATGGTAGGTGTTTCCCGGCTGGTTCAGTTGGAGCTGTCTTCCCCGCTGGCAGCTCCTGGGCTCCAGCAGTGCTGCAGGGCTTGGTCCCTTTCCTGGCTCAGGACCGGTGATGGGGAAGAGGTGCCCTGCTGCTGGGCAGCAGTCTGCTCCCAGCTGGTTCCTTAAAACCAGCTCTGCTTCATGAAAATTAATTAAAATAGCTCTGAGGGAAGAGATGAGAGGCTTATTACAGACTGCATTAGATTTCCTTTTCTATCTTAAGGGCGGAGGTGGGATTCTGGCTGCAAGAAACCCTTTTACTGGGGCTTAATCTTTGACTTTTGCATTTAGTTACAACTGACATTGAAAGCCAAGAGGTTGAAGGGGAAAAAGCCTTGAAAAGGACGGTGCATCCCTCAGGCCCGCGGAATTGTGCACATCTCTCCTGACCCGCATCTGGGGAGATGACGGCAGCTTCCTGCTGCCTCTGGACTCTGACAAATGAGTTCTGGCAGCTTGTAGTGCAACAGCTTAAGGTGTTACCATCCCCAGATGCTTATGATCTCTCTGCTGGCACTTACTACATGGGAGAGGGCTCCTCTTTGATAAAAATTATTTGTTCACCACGATGCTCTGCTCTAAAATGCAGGAGTCAGTATGTAGAAGTACGCCCTGTTTTCCTCTGGCATTGATAGGTGGTCAGACAGCTATGGATGACTTTGTCTCAGGCTCTTCATAGTAAATATACCTAAGCTCATTTGTTAAAGATAGGCAGCTGTATCTTCACTAGGAATTTACCTCTGATACTCTGTTAGAGGTAGGTATTTACTTGACAACATGCATTTACAAAAAATGACACATGTAATTTTCTGGCCTTTAGCCATTTGGTATTATTAGGCCCAAGTCCAGACTTCGTATTTGCAGAAAAATGAATACAAGTTAGGAAATGTATGTGCCTTTGCTAGAATACAGACTTTTTCCAAGAACAGAAAAGTAAGGAGAATATCTGTATCCCTCAGAGATGGCAAAAGCATTCTGGTTCACAACAAACATGGCAGAAAGTTACTAATCAAAATAGGAAAAAAAGAAGTGGATAAATTGCATGGTTTCAGTAATTTCATTTGCTCTGAAAGTTTTGCTGTCATACCAGGGCCTTGATGTTCAGGCATACACGTTCTCAACTTCATTGCTCCTGGTTGGCTGCATCATTGCACTGTTCCTTCATCTGTAATGATAAATAAGCAAAGACATTTCGAAAACTATTAGCACAAGGCTAAAATGGTTCAGGCAGTCTACTACTGCTGTATGGACAACTGCCTTCCTCATTTTGTCCTGATGGGAAAGTGCATCGTTTCTCTGCTATGTTCAGTTCTTGATCCCGTGCTACACTTGGTGTCCACAGCCAGGCCATGTCATCAGACCATCTGCTGTCATAAAATGCTATTAGTTTGAGGTCTTTTTAAACTTAAGTGATGTCCTGGGGTGATGTTATGAAGCCACTTTATTCCTTAACTCTCCGCTCAATGCCCAAGGATGCTGTGCCTTTAAGACAGACCCAGGGCCGGGGCCACAGGACCAAGTGTGAGGCAGTTTAAGGGCTGTGCCCAAAGGCTCGGGGGCTCAGCAGGGCTCGGGAGGGAGTGTGCCGGGAGCGCTGTGCTGCTTTTTGGGTTCCTTTTGTGTTCTGGCTAGCTGGGAAAGCTTCTGTTCAGTTTTTTTCTTGTTCTTTTCCCCTTTCCTTCCCCTTGCCTCACTGCCTCCCTTCCCTCCTCACTAGTCCAGGGAACCTGTGGGTTCGCCTCAGTGGGCCCGCGGGGTGGCCCCGGCTGGTCCGAGCCCACGTGTCTGTTCCTTCTCTGGGACTTTGTTGTATTTTGAGGGTTTTTTTTCCTGTTCTACCCTGTTTTGTTTGTGTGTTGATAAACAGTTTGTTTTTTCCACTTTCACTTGCTGTGACCCACTTGTCTTATTGGTGGAGGAAAAGGGAAGGCCCTTTTCCCTTCGGAGGAGACACTCATTCTGGAGTGTTTCCTCCTGAAGTTTTGTCTCCAAAACCGAGACATAAATTACATCGCCATGATTTTATTGATGACCTCAGTGGGAATCTGACATCGTCTTGTCTTGCCACTTCACCCCCAGGAATTGAATCTCTCGGACAGGTCCCTTGACTTTGTTCTTTTTGATGGCAAAGCCAGCTTCCAGGAGAATCTGGATGATCTTCTCTCCTTTCCTAAATACCTCCGATGTTGTGGTCCCCCACACAATGATATCATCAATGTACTGGAGATGTTCTGGAGCCTCACCCTTTTCCAGTGCCATCTGGATTAGTCCATGACAAAAGGTGGGACTATGCTTCCACCCGTGGGGCAGCCGGTTCCAGGTGTACTGCACACCCCTCCAGGTGAAAGCAAACTGAGGCCTGCACTCTGCTGCCAGAGGAATGGAGAAAAATGCATTTGCAATGTCAATGGTGGTGTACCATTTTGTTGCTTTGGACTCTAGCTCGTATTGGAGCTCCAACATGTCTGGCACTGCAGGCTTATTCTCCTGTTCCTCTGGCTGTATCTTCTGCCCTACAGTATCTAGCAGCATGTGGTAAGCGTTAGCCAGGGCCCAGCGTATGGCAATGAGCTTTTTCTTTTCATCCATGTTGTTATTGCAGCTTTCCTTCAGATACTTCCCCACCTCAGCTGGATTCTGAATTTCTTCAGGGGGGAAGTTCCAGGCTACTAGGTCAGAAAACTGCTTCAGGGTCTGGCCTGTGTCCTCCCATACCCCACACCACTTAGGATTTTCTACAACTGGGGCAGGTGTCTGGGCAACCCCTCTGGAAATCTCTGCCCTTATTTTAAACAAGCTGGAGACCACACAGAGAAACTCTGCTAGATAACATAGTAAGAAGGTGGTATCTTTAACATCCAGGGGAAACTGGACACTTTCAAAAGGTGACGTGCCAGAGCTGAAGGGAAGAAGGAGATGAAAGGCTGGGAATTATCATCCTCTGCTTTTCCCCTAACAAACTGGGTATAATTGCTAATACATTCCAAAAGGAAACTACGAAGGCCAGAATGTAAAAACAACATGACATACACATTCTCAATGGTTTCTATTACTTCAGCCAAACTTCGAGAAATCAGCAACACCAAGCATATCAAAATGGCAGTCCTGATTCTTATTCCTGACTTATAAAAAGTGTAAGCCAGGGACTCGACTGCCCATAGCTGTGGACATGTACTTATGGCTAGGTTCCACAGAAAAATTAATAAATCAAACAGCATGGTCTTAACTGCTGTACCTCAATACAAAAGTGATTCAATCCAAAATGGTTTGGTTTTTTTTTTTTCCACTTTCATGTGCCCCTTAAGTTGGGCGCCAAATTTATGTCTCAGTTTTGGAGACAAAACTTCAGGAGGAAACACTCCAGAATGAGTGTCTCCTCCGAAGGGAAAAGGGCCTACCCTTTTCCTCCACCAATAAGACAAGTGGGTCGCAGCAAGTGAAAGTGGAAAAAAACAAACTGTTTATTAACACACAAACAAAACAGGGTAGAGCAGGAAAAAAACCCTCAAAATACAACAAAGTCTCAGAGAGGGAACAGACACACAGACTCGGACCAGCCAGGGCCACCCCACAGGCCCACTGGGGCCAGCCCACAGGCTCCCCAGACCAGCGAGGAGAGAAGGGAGGCAGTGAGGCAAGGGGAAGGGAAGGGGAAAAGAACAAGAAAAAAAAACAACAGAACCTTTTTCCAGCTATCTGGAACACAAAAAACCCAAAAAGCAGCACAGCGCTCCCGGCACACTCCCTCCTGAGCCCCAGAGCCCGCGAGCCATTGGGCCCGGGCGTTAAACTGGCCCACACTCAGGTCCTGTGGTCCCCCGGGTCTGTCTTGAAGGCACAGCGTCCTTGGGCATTGAGCAGATGGTCAAAGAATACAGCGGCTTCATAACATCACCCCAGGACAGTTGATTGTTTTAATACATAAGATACTCCTGCTAATAATTTTTCCCTAGTATACATTCTGTTCTGCATATGTAAGTGCAGTTTTGTAGAAGAAAGAAGCTGTTGTGCAGAGTTGACAACAAGAATGTACCTAAGTATTTCAAAGCCTAACCTGAACAAAGACATTTTTAAGTTAGAGCATTGTATTTAACTGCCTAGTGGTTTCCCCTCAACATGGACAGGACAAAAGGATAAATGGAAGTGATTAATGTTTCATCTGCAGCCTGTTTTGTTTTTCTGTCAGATAATTGCCAAGAAGGTTCCTGTTGATCACCTTTGCAAGCAATGGCACATTAAGGTCTACTGAATTACCCAATTAAGCAATTTATATTTATGTAAAGAATGCAACTGGATATATAAAATATAATCAACTGGTGTTGTATACTGCTTGTCTCCTTGTTTTCTTAATAATTAGGCAACATTCATGCTTTCAGTGCAGAGTGAATAAATAAATGAATAAGGTAAATAGTGAAGCCATTATGCAATTACTCATGCTTTGGCTGTATTCTCAGTTTTTTGCAAGACTATTCACCCACTGGCTGCTGTATACACCAAAATATTAACCCTATATAGTCTTCTTTTTGTGTCAGTCTCCAAGTTTAAAACTTTCCTTCATGTTTCTCATGTTCATCAGATGGAGAAATATATGGGGTTTACTGTGTATTTTGAGATGTTTCCAAGATTTCAATTTGTCTTGGATCTAGCTCACATAAAAAAAAAAATCACGAAAGTGCTACTCATTTTCAACAGATCCACATCAGAGATTGTGACCCAAGAAAAGTGAAATTATTTGTTTATATTAATATGTGGGGTTTTAGGGCCATTTGAAGTGGGTTTCATAATCACAACTGTGGTCAGAATTGAAGAAACCTGTTACCCTCTGTCTTCTGGAATTTAATTCAAAGAGTCAGGCTGTCATACTAACTTGTGAAATTAGCTGCTGACTCATTTATGGAGGGTTTCACAGAATACCTATTTAAGCTAGGGAAGTCCTTTCTGACAGTTGCTGTAGCTGCTGAAACTTCACATGGACTTGAGGAGAAACTGAAAAAGTGCCCAGAAGATAAATTCTTGCTACATCCATGATGCATGAAGAAGCCATGTTTGCCTTAGCTGCAGGAGGTCCTTTGGTTGCAGAATGGAAAGCACTGGAAAATGGTCTTTCTATAGTGACCCTGCTGTGATCTCTTCTGTGCATGTCCCTTTAGGTCACTGTCAGGAACAAGATTGTGACCTAGGCTGGCTCAGGTATGCTCATAGGTAGAAATGAGAGTACATTCAATATTGCTCTGCTCACATTAACCACCAGTGGAAGTTTGGTGGATTAATTGGTGAAATAGAATATTACTGACCATAGGAGCCTCTACAACTTGAGAGCCATGTTCGATTTTTGCATGTCATCAGTAGATGGCTTTTTCCTGAAATACTAACTTTGGTGAATGAAATCAAACCCATATTTCTGGGATTTTTCTGATTAGTATTTTGGGGACAAACTTTTATGAATTGATCCTCTGAGGTTTCTGAGAGGGCAAACCTGTATTGTGTTGCCTTGCACAGCCGCAAGTAATCAGTCCTTCAGCAGGAAACGAATTGTTAACTTAGACAATGTAGTTAAAATAGAAGTTGTAGAAAATATTTACTTAATTGAGGCCTAAGCCTTCACGTTTGTTGGCTTGAGTGGGAGTGGAACAAAATCATGACAGTGCTCCCAAAGTATGCTACATAAATCCCAGTATACAACAAATGCTAAAATCAACCAGGAGGCGTTTTGTGCGTATGAATGCAGAGGCATGTCTAGGCTGTCTTGTGCAGCACTTCACATTTGAGGTTTCCTTCTCTCCACCGTATTTCTGGAGACGGGCAAGCTCCTTTCTTAACCACCTGCAAACAGGCAGGGCAGCTGAGGCGGGTTTGCATCATCCCAGTGGAATGACCCAGTGCTGTGCAGAGCTCGTCAGGACTGCCTGTGTGAATGGGTCTTCTGTGGTTACCAACAGTGCCAGCTTCCAGAAGTTTGTAGAAAGAAGGATATCTTTTTAGGTTTGCTTTTCATTCTTTTTTGAGAAGCAAGCTCAGTTTTACTGCAAAAAAAAAAAAAAAAAAAATCTGTAAGCAAGTTAGTATAGGAAAAAAAATGGCAAAAGAGGGAGTAAGTAAAACACAGAAAGTGTCTCATACCTTAAGCTTACTTTCTATTCGAATTTCTTTTCTCTTATAATTTATTGCCATAAAAACTGTAAAGTTTTAATGTACCATCTTGGATTAGCTATACAGAGCATAGTCCACAAAATCTCAAAGAGCCTCATGGCAATGCTAATGTCAGGTTGATAGCAGTAATAAAATTTAACATCAAGCACACTCACAAGGATTAGTTTAAACTCTGCTGTCATGGAATATCAGAGTACAATGAGGTGCTTGATAGCCCGCATGAGCTACTGCAAACATTTTCCCTTAAGCACAAAAGATAACCACTGAGAAAGTTCAATTCTGCCACCTCAGTACCAGTAACCACTATTATTCTGCATGTTCTAGAAAGACTAACTTTATTTTGGTGATAAATCATCCTGAGTTATTCCACAGTTCACAAAGCATATCCCATGATTTTATATGAATTCATTGTTTGGCTTCATTTTTGTGCTATCTTGCCTGGTTTCCAGCATCTATTTTAGCTTGTTCTGTTTTTAACTAAGCACAGGATTTGGCAAGGTTTATGGAATCTGTTGCAAAAATGAAAAGTAGATGATTTTGCAATTTTTGAAAGTTAAATTCTTCTTTTGCTGTGTTGCCTTTTTTGATTTTTGGCCTTCCTTTTTCCCCCCTGCCCCCCACCTTCTCAAAATAAAAGCTTTACTGAAATGTGAGCAATAATCAGAAGAGACAGAAGGTTTTGAGAGTTTGGAATTTTCATCCTTCATCCTGTTATCTGCTTCCCAGTTATATTACATTACATTAACACCAGAATAACACCTTCTGCAAATACAGTAGCTTTTTATCTCCTCTGCTCTGTAAGGTAACATTTCTTTTTCATATTAGGTATCTTTCCGTCTTACATTTACTCCAGGTGGAATATTGTATTTAACAAACACCAAGAATAGGTACTTCCAAAACCAGAAAAAGCCATGTTTTCCTTTCCCACATTTATTCTGTATTGTGTTTGTGGCTACCTTAATTACTCCATTTTCTCTTTACTGGCATTTATAGCTAGCAGATAGTTACTCTAGTAAGGTATGTGTCACCTTGCTTGCAAAGACAAACCTTTTCCAAGGATATTCCATATATTTCCTGTATTTGTCAGTCTCTTTTTTCTCATCAGTTTACTACCTGTGGTGGTCTTTTTTTTGTGTGTGGTAGCATATTTTCTACCTCCATTGCCAAAATCTCTTTCTTAGTGGATCTTGCTCTCAAAAAAATGTTTTCCTGAGGATTTATATAGTCCCTACTGAAGTAGGAACACTTATAAAGGAGGAAAGTGGTCGCTTGTCTGATAGTCTTGAGGGTTCCAGGTGCTCCACTACAGAGCTCTGCTGGCAGGTGGCTCGTCAGGTGGGCAAAGTGAAGAGTCAAAAAATCAAAGAATATGCACAGGGCTGTGGTGGGTTTTTGTTGCTGTGATGGCCACTCTACTTTGTTGGAGAATAAATGCCTATCATTAGTCTTAAGCAAAGAAATAGTTTTATTTAAAACATTAATATAATGGCAAGGTAGTTAGCCAGCATGATTATGTTATGTTGCAAAACAATAAAAGAGGGAATCAAGAAGGTCAGTTTGGTTCTAACAGACACAAAATTATTTGGTGACACTTGAAATTACTGACACATGGAAACTGTAGTGAATAATGGATAGGAAATATTTTTTCAGTCTCTAATTTCTTGCAACTTCTGTACTATAAATATGTTCTCAGTGACAAATGCAAAGGGAATATTGCATTAAATACAGATGAGTTTTCTGAGGCTCATTGATATGAGAAAAGCTTTATAGGTCCTGATATTATTTCCCTTTTTTCATATATGAGAAGAGAGATTAAGTACCATTTTAAAAGGCACACATACCTGAAAAAGGCTATAATTATGTCTGATTTCATAAGAAAATATTTTTACAAATCCTGCATTTCATATTTTTTGTTCATGCTAATTAGTTCAGTGGAGAAATATTAAACACTAATTTTGCCATGTCTGCCAAGGTACCTGAAGGGTTATTTTCAAAGCTATTATTCATGAGACTGGATACAATGTGTGTGGTTCCTTAATGCTAATTAATTCACTCAGGAGACAGTCTTAATAAGCAGATGTGAAACCAGAATTTTAGACAAAAGCATTCGGTTTGGTTGTGAAGTTTATCTGCTTTCTATTGTAAGTTCACTTGGGAGATAATTTCAATCAAACTGTTTTGTGTACCTATCAAAAAGTGTTTTGTTGGTATGCCTTGAACCGTAAGTGAAATTTTATCATGAAAAATTGCATATACACTTCACAAATATTCTCAAGATTAAAGCTAATTTTGTTAGGCCTGCTGGTATGATCACAGTTCATTTACTTTGATTGCACTTATATTTTTTTGCTTTGTACCTAACTATTTCACCATTATGTCAGCTAGGTAATATTGATTTCTCACTGCAACAGTACTTAAAAGCTTTTGTGAAAATTAAATGAGGTTTTTTACACAGCTGCCAATTTCATTTGGACTTTTTTAAGTGTCTAGGAGAGTAATAGAGACAACTTTTATTTCACTGAAAATATTAATTTGGTTTTGTAAAAGTTTAGCAGTTCAACAAAAGAGAAGCCTGGAGAATATTACATTAAATATTAATAGGTTTTTCTGTCAGGGAACTGGGGAGTTTGTTTTGTTTTTAAGAAATACCACATCCTTTTAGACTCCTAAATCATTCTTATGGAGGCTGTTATTTTGTCTGCTGTTGAAGTGTAATGTCACCGTATCTGTTCTTATTGGCTTTGTGTTGGCTCTATTATGTTACATTATTTCAATACTGATTTCTTTTGTACATCTGATTTAACTCTAAAGAAAAATGTGGGTATACAAATCAAAAATAACTGTCTGAAAACAGGCCTATTAAATAACAATAGTGTTAGTTATCTATTTACTGAAAAATATTTACAGTCATTTTCAAGGCTTTATAAAAGGCGAAAGAAAGCTCAGTCGTACTCGCTGCAGTTTCTATGCCCCCGGATTGAAATGCTGTAAAATCTGTGATTCATGCTGCAGATAGCTGCCAGTTTCTGCTACCTAAGACAAAGCAGGAAATTATCCATGTTGTTCATTGTAGCAGTGTTAAATCAGCTGTCTGGATCCAAGTCTTAGTCTGAAACAAGGTCATAACATGCGTTGCCTCTTAGAGCATTGCAACTGTCACGTGCTCACTGTATTTGCCCAAATACGCGGTTAACTCTCCTGTCCCTGACAGAAACAACAAACACATGGGAACAGAAATGATTAATCCACATAGTATTCTTTGGCTATGGGATTAAAGTTTCTTGATTAACATTTTTGCCCTTCTTTTTTAATGCTTTATTTGAAAACAAACCCAGATTTCTGAGTCAGGCAAAATCTGCCTTGATGAAGAAGATAGAATCTTGCAGTGTTAATTTCAGAGCTGCCGGCTCTGGAGCCCGTACTGGCTTCTGTTCCACCATGATAGTTGTTTGCCAGCAGGCAGCATCAAATCCCTTAAAGTACCTTCTGGCTGCTTCCGTACTGCAGTTTAAGTAGTTTTGGAATACCAGCAGGTTTTCTCATGAAGTGGTGTTTTTTCTAATTCTGAATACATTTTTCCGGTACATATGTAAGTAAAAGTATTCTTTTGTATAAATTCTTCATAATGTTAGGAAAGCTGTAGCCTGAGGAGCAATTATCTGCTGTGTTTTGAAACTTACAAGACATTTTTAAACTGGTTTGATTTGCAAGGTTTTTCCAGATTCTGGCCACTGTAAATGTGTTCACTTGCTGTCCCATGTTTTGTGCTGCGTTTGCTGGACAAAACATGTTTTGTTCTGGTAGAAGCAGATTCCTTTGAAGCCAGGGTCAGGTCCACTGAGAGCTTTAGACAGAAGGACACTTGGTGTAAGATTTGGCAAATTAAACCCAGTAGCATCTAATGGTAGATAGAGAATTCAGGATGAGTATATAGAAAGGTGATCTGGAAAAGTAGTTTTCATATTTGTGACTCTGAAGATCATCTAGTCCAACTTTTCTGCTCTGAGCAGGATTAGCTAGAGCAGGTTGTGTCCAGTTAGTTGAGTATCTCCAAAGATGGAGATTCTACAGTGTCTCTGTGCAAGCTGTTGCCGTGTTACACCACCCCCATGGTAATAGAAAAGTGTTTTCATGTGTTCAGGTGGGATCAAGGTGAGGTTGACCTGCTTGTGGTTCCCTGGATCCTCCTTCTTGGCCTTCTTGAAGCTTGGAGATAGGAGTTCACCTTGCTTTCTTCCAGTCATCAGGAACCTCTCACAGTTGCTGTGACTTTTTAAAGACAATTTTGAGAGTGGACTTGAGAGGACATCAGCCAGCTCCCTCAGCACGCTTTACTGCATCCTGTCTGGTCCCATGTACCTGTGTGTGTCCATCTTAGGTGTTCCTTAACCCCATCAGTCTCCAGTGAGAAAGTCTTCATTGCTCCACACTTCCCAATGTCTTGGGGTGACTTTGTGATGTGTATCCTATCGCTGCCCCATGCCCAGAAAATAATTTTGTGCCTTTCTGTGCCTTTAAACTGAACCTGAGAGGGGAAAGAGACAAAACTGAGGGAACTTTCTAAGCAGTTTGTTTTCATGTTTTCAATGACACAGAGATAGCGACGGCTCTGTGTTCAGCTGCCGCAGCAGAGCTAGAGTGGGGAAAGCAGCCTGCTTGCTTTTGGCCAGTTTTTCAGCTCCTTTTTTCTTTCTCCAGAGAGAGACGGAGAGTTGAACTTTTGTTTTCCTGGGACTTTGGTATTTTTCCTTTTTTTTTCTCTGCTGGACTGTTTCAACATCAGAATACATTGGGAGGAATTTCCACCGAGGCCTTGGCCCTGGAGGAGGGCCCACCACCCCATCCCAGCTCCAAGGAGGGGGAGAGAGAGATCTATGGAAGGACTCTGAAATTTTCCCAGGTTTCTCTCAGCAGAGCAAGAGGTTTTATTATTTAGCATCATTATCCTTTTCCTGTGTGTTTGTTAAATAGTTTTTACCTCTTCACTTTCTGTCGAGGAAAATTTATTTTTTCCCGAACCTGGTGGGGGGAGGGGTGGTTGTAACCTGCCTTCTCTCAGAGGATATATTTCTAAATTTGGCCAAACTGGAACACCCCCTGGTTGCAGGAGCTTCAGATTCCTGAAGGCAGGTATTACGTGCCTTACTGAAGCAAAAGAAGACATTAAGTACCTCAGCCTTTCCCATATCCTTTGTGACCAGGGACTGTGTCCATTCAGCAGCAGGTGCACATTTGTGTTTGTCTTCCCTTTGCTGCTCATGTAGAATCCCTTCTCACCTTCCACGTGCCTGCACAAAACTCAGTTCTGGGTTGCTTTGGCTTTTCTGACTCCATTCCTGCAAGCCCCATATTTCTCCTGGGTCATCTCAACCCTGCTTCCACTTCCTGCATACTTCCTTTCTGTGCTTCAGTTTTGGCAGGAGTTATGTGTTTATCCATGCAGGCCTCCTGCTGCCTTTGCTTGTGTGAATTGCAGTAGTCCAGGCTGGAGGTAACAAATGAAAAGATCATTGAAACCACTTCCTTATGCAAAGGTGTAAGTCTGAGTGGGAATTGTAATGAAAAAGTAAGTCAAGATTGAAAGAAGAAGGGATTTTGAGATACTGCTGCAGGCAGTATAGTAGAATATGTTATGAAAATCTTTTAAAGTATTTCAAAATAATAGACTACAGACACAGTAATAGTCTATTGTGAACATAACCCTCTAGAATGTTATAGAGTGTTACATGCAAGATTTAAAAGCGGTTTAAAATTTTGCTATCAGTTACAACGTGAGTTTCAAATTCTTAAGGGAAAACAGCTTGTCTTTTTTTCAATTGAAAAAGCTTCATAATAAAAGCAACTAATGTTGATGTTGGTGAATGAGTAAGATGTAATGAACTCATACTCATGTAAGCACAGGCTGTCACCTAATCAATTACAGCATACCTGCCTATCATGCAAAAGAAAATGGAAAGATTTAAATGATTAGTGATGATTGCCAGCAGTGGCTGGAACACCATATCTGAAAAAAAAAGAAGAATAGGACAGATTAGCCAGGCAATGGGCATGGAACAGCCAATTTGATTTTATTTTTTTTAATTAGGTTGAGATCTGTTTTACTACATCTGTATGGCAATCCTCAATGGATGCCATAGTGTTAACATTCTTTACCACAGTGTCAGGTAAGTGTAAGCATGGACCACCACCCTAGGCAGGTGGCAATTCAGAGTTTTACAAGTGAATGATGGAGGGAAGTAATATCAGCCAGTTGAAGATAAGAGGTGATGAGTAATGGTCAAGTGGAAATAGGGCATGAAGTGAAGACGAATAGTTTGTATTTAATAAGGTGGAGGAGCCAGTGTTAATGGGGGGAACTTATGATAAAGAGGATTACATGCTAAGTCAGAGAACTTAGGAAACTGATCCTTGCAGGTGCACTCTAAGCAGTTTTGAATGTGGTAAACTCTTTTGCTAAAGAAATGAAAAGGAAAAAGGTCAGAGAAATAGAAGGTGCAATGAAGAAATTTGATATGATCAGATCCTAAATAGGAATATAGTTCATGAATGGTGGGAAAATGTAAGTCATGGGCCAGTGACAAAGAAAGCATTCAGATATGATTCAAATACAAAGAACTAGAATACCCAAATAAAAATACATTGCCTTAACTATCACTTTGCATAATGAGGAGGTGAGGGTAGTGCTTGGAGAGGAAAAGGAAGGATGCGGGGCTAATTGCTAGGTATGAGCTGTCAGGTATTTAAAGAGATGGGGTTTTATTTTGATCTGGTCTAGAGAAACCAGCATATCTAAAATAATGGCAGGCGTCTGAGTGATCTTTGAGAAGCGGTAGTTGAGTTTGTTTAGTGGTGGCTTTATCTGGCAAAAATTTGCAAAGAATGAAGGGAATTAATTAGAAGAGCTGTAGAATGTGTCCTCTCCATCTGAAGGGGAGCTTCAGTTCTCAAGTCCAGATGGAAGAGCTACATGCTTGAACAATTGATTAGAGAGGTAGGAAAACAGAAGATGTGACAGTTTGTGTCATGTGTCACCTACAGTATTGGACAGTGATCTCATTTTACATCAGTTCAAAATACCAAAATGGAAAAGGATATGAAAGTATTAATATTTCAACAGCCAATCAATCATTTTTGACGCCGGTGGAGGCTAGAGGTGATGAAAGGCAGAACGCAGATCCATACTATAAAAGGGGCAGGAAAATTCCTTACAAGTTAGGCTCATCATTTGTCAGTTTATCATTGTGGAAGAGAGTATTCTGAGACAAGTGGATGTGCAAAGGTAAGTTTCTTTCTATACAACCTAATAAGAAATGTGTGACATTTATTTTTTAAGAGAAACAAAGATTAGAAGAGGGAGAGGGAGATTGGGGTGGGCAGATGAAGGGAAGTGTGAAAGGGTAGATAAACTATTCATACCTGTCTGACAGTCTTCCCCATCCCTGTTATCTCAACAACCTTGCTTTTCATCATAAATTGGTCTGATAGAGAAACTGGTAAGGCACCAGAAAGATATAAGTGTGCAATTGTCCATGTGTATAAAATAAATGAGAAGGCTGAAGAAGAAATAGGTTGTATTTGGGAGTACATTTTACATAAAAAGAACAGGACCGTGAAGTATTTCATTAGTAATTGTCAGGAAAATCAGCAGCTAAAAGAATTATGCTTTTTTCTTTTTTTAATGGGTTTCTTTAGCTTCCTCCTCTTCCTTTCCCCAGCTACAATAAAAAGTGATGCATAGAGAGAATACCACATATATCAGTGAAGCATACATTACAGTGATGCTCGTGGTTTGCAGCCTGAGACTTGAACATACTTCTCTTACCAAAAGGTTAAGAGACCACAACATTTATTTTGACATATTTTCTGTGCCATGTTTAGTCTTACTTTTTGCACAAAAAATATAAGAAATTCAAGTTACACTAAGGACATAACCCACAGAGCTACCCCGTAAGGGCAGAGCCAATACTGCTGAAACCCAGAGGCTGGCAGAACTCAGGGTGCTGGAGGAGGGCATCTCCATTTTTATCCACAGCTCTCTGATGACCTAAGGTAGAATCATTCCTTCTTTGGCTTGCCTAGGAAAGAGAAGCAGGCAATGTGCTTTTGCTCCCAGATTCTGCACTGGCCTTCTGCTAGGCTGGCTGTGTGGCTGAAACGAGACGCAGCTCCTTGCAGGGAGGCACATGCCATAAGTGAGCCGTGGTTTCCAGCGGGAGCTGCGGTGCTCTGTGAGGCAGAGGAGCAGCTGGGCTCCCTCATGTCCCTCTGCTGCAGCCAGCGAAACCTCTTGAGCAGCTGTGACTGGGACAAGGCAGCAGTTGCTCAGATGGGTCAGCCCAGACCCACTGCTTTCTGTATGACGTCCTTCATGCAAGTAATTCTACATTAGGTAGTGAATTTATATTGCCACCAGCTGTAGGGTTGATTTTCAATGGTGAGAAATATTCCAGTGTGTTTGAAACTTGACGTTTCTTCCTAAATATTTAGGCATGGCTATTAATTTTTAATAAAAAAGTTAGCATTCTTTGGGCTTACTGTAGATAAACTACTCAGAAGTTGTGACATAGGGTAGTGAGCTTCACTATGTCAGCAGACAAAATTGACAGTGTTCTGAGTCATCAGATCCTCAGCTGATGGTATCACTGGCTCAAGCACTCAGAAAACATATCATTGTTTAGGAGTTTGTTGTTCTAACAGAACAAGAAATGGTTACTATTTTTGTTCTGATTCAAAACCTTGTCATATGTAGTAACCAACAAAAGTTTAAAACTGAAATATGCTCCTGATTTTTTGCTTCACCTTTATTGCCTCTATAAGAATTTGTTGCATCTAGGTTGTGCATGAGAGTTTGGCTGCTGATGTACTAGTATTTTTTTTTGGAGAAAATAGCTGATGTATTTTACATTAAGAAACAAAGAAAAATACATCAATATGGTCTTCTTCAGATAGATACACTCTTAAGAAGGAAAGCACCAAAATGATGGCACATTTATCTTATTTTTCTTCCTTGTTGCAAAACATAATTCGCCAGCATGTACAGCCCTTAAAACTAAGGACAATTTATATCTGTTAGAGTGGATAAGGATCTGGAAATTTTTAGAAAGAATTAAAATTATCTAAATCATCTGAGGTTTCTTTTGAGCATACAGTGTTTTTGACAGGATGGGGAGAGGAGGGTGCTACTAGGTGACAGAGCTCTGTAAGTGATAGAATTTCCAGAAGCAGGAGATTTAATGAGGAAAATCTTCAGGTTAATCCCTGCTACCCAGCATTACCAGATCCTAAAAAAAAAACCTCTCCAGAATGTAAGAAATTTCTAGTATTTTCTCTAAATTACTCCTTTTTCTTTGAAACACCAAGACCGTGCTTTGGACATTTTCTGTTAGGCGCAGGTTAAGCATTTAATGTTGCCAAATAACTCTAAATTAAGTGTTTGAAGTTCTATGTAAAATCTACTTCAGAGAATTAAAATGAAAATCTCTCTCTCTGTTCAGAATCCAAGGCAAGAGAACTGCAGGATTTTCAGGTCCTTCGTTGTTTTTATTACTTCCTGGCAATAACTTGGACTAATGGTAGAGAAAAGCCATAGAAAACATAATGGAAGGGAAGGACAGTGAGTTGAATGAGTGTGCTGCTTAAACTGAATCCTCTCCAGCTTTTATGATCAGGCCCTTGGCCACCTTCATTGTTATATGGATCCCTTGAGTTTATTTCCCTATGGAATGAGTCTGTGCAGGTTAAATTCAAGGTACATGGTGAGTTATTCTGCAGCTGCTTCTTCACAAAACAGTGAAGGATGTCCAGCATCATCCTTCAGATAAAGGTTGTCCCTTCACATTCTGTGAGCATAATTAATATACTGCCAAATATTTATTTTCTTCAGAATTTTAATACTCTTAGCTAAGTAAGATAAACATTTTAAAAAGTACTCTGAGGATAATTAGGTGTGAAAGTATCTTTTCATTTTGGGAGTATTAGATTTATCTAATGATATTTCAAAGCAGGACATCTCACAGAGGTCAGCTTCCTTGGTTGTCTGAATTTGAGAGGACTTTGTGCTGCCAGCTGTGTCACCATTAGTATAATACAGAATTCAAAATATTTTTTAACCTAACTGAAGGACATTGGACAGCATAAGGACAGCTGTGTAGGATTTGTTGGTCTTCATTTTAGACAAAAAAAAATAGATACATCCATCATCATGGTCTCTGTTGGGGCTCTCTGAAGTTTGTAGAAAGGGTTGATTGATTGTTTATTTTTTTGTCACTCAGTCCTTTTCAGCAGTTAGACTAATATACCTTGTGACAGCTCTGCTGCTCACGGCCCTTCTTTCTTTCTGAAGAAACACCATTTTTTTCCTAAAGCAGCAGCATTTTGTAGGATCTCATGCTGACGTTTTTCTTTGTGTTTTCAGTGGCATATGTATTTGCAACACTCTTCAATGACTAGAATATCCATTTTTAATTTAGAATTAATTAATTGTTTTCAGTTTTTGAGGCTAGAATTGCAACAGGTGACAATCTGTGCTTCATTACTGCCACTCCATAATTTAACAGCATTGGCTTTGCACCAGAGCTGGCCTTTTTCAGTGAGCACTTTGTTCTTTTGACAATTCCTGTCATTTACTATTTTAGGAAGAATAGTGAATTGCAGTAACAGTTTTGAACTCATATTTCCTGGCAACTGGGCTAAAACCCATGCACACTAGAACTGTAGCTATTTCTCTTCCTTAGTCTTCATTTGTGGATTGAGAAAGATAAACATATAAGGAACACAAACTGATCTATCCCTGTATGTGCTGTTAATCATTGGCAAAAGCAAGGCCTTAAAAGATCATGAAAATAGGAGTAAATTGATTTGAATTATCTCAATTCTTCTAGAAGCCCCTGATTGGAGACAAAAAAAATGGAAATTTTGTTTGAGGTACATTTGTTTGTTTGTTTTCAAAATTAGTTGGTTTTCTTAAAGACTGTATATACAAATATTTAGATTATATTTTTACAAGAAGACCATATGGTTCCTTATTAAATCATACCAACTTACATTAGTTTCAGCTTCTAAATAAGTGAATGTAATATTGCTGGTATAGGAATACAATCTTTGCTGATTAAAATAGTCATGCTTTCTGCTAAATAGATGGTGGAAGTGCTGTATGAATGATAAATACTTTACCTGAGACCATCTGGATTCTTGCCAGGAATGCAAGACTGTTATCAAGAGCTTTCTTCCAATTATTTGGAATAAAATTTAATCTAGGATTAAACTGTCTCTCTTAGCAGCACCTAACTGTGATATGAGGAGAAGTGGCTTGGCCATTCACACTATTAGATTCTGTAAAATTGCTGCCGTGACACTAAGCCTCTTTGTATGGTTCTTACTCTTTAGCTGCTGTTAAACTAGGTGTTTCAAAGGTCGTCATTTTAATTTCTGGTTTTTTGAGAGCTCAGTTACTGATAACTTACTTGTGACTTAATGAGCAAATCCATCTTCCTTTTGGTTGATGGAATATGCATGTAAGGAACCTTTGTGGTCTGCCCAGTCCCTAGTGAATGTGTTGAGACAGTTTTTTCTGACAATAATTCAGGCTCAGGTTCCGTTTCCACAATGTGCCACAAAAAATATATATATATTTTTTTTTTACTTAATCTTGTTAGCCTTGGTCTGTTGAGTTTTAAAATGTTATGTGTATTTTTATATTTTACTACTCATAGCTTACACTCAGGCCGTTGCGGGGGAGGGGACACTGTTTGAGCAGTTACAACTGAGCTGTAAGTTTTTACCAAGAAGGTAATAAAAGACCTCTGGGACTGAAGGGATGAGGTAGGGATTGGTGGTAGAATGAGAAATTCTCTAGATGTTATAAAAACCTGTGATATTTGTCCTAGTGACCACGAAAGTACCATAAATTTAGTGCAGTATACTTAATTTGGTTACTGGTTTTGTGGGTTCACATATAATTAAGACTGCTAATGTCATTTTACCAGGAATAAACATTTTCTGTTATTACTTGCGGCAGAAGTTGCATGAAAGGGGTTTCAAATTGCTGTAAACAAATCTGATCCTAACTGTTTGCTGTTGACAAGAAGTATTCCCAGTCTACAGGATAGTGTTATGCTCAGGCCCAGCTGAGGGTCCCATTTTACAAGTTTGAAATGCCTTCCCAAGTATGAATAAATTAATTCTCACAGAATCTGGAAAAGTAAACAAATATTATCTCATTTAAACTGTGGGAAAAGCAATTTAGGCCGATGAAATTATTTGTCACATAAAGAAAAGCTGTATCAGAGCTAGAAATGGAAGCCAGATTTCCTTATGGCACAGCATGTCCTGCTTCATTAAACTTCTCTCCTATGGTTGACATATGTCATCACATGCTATTGTCCATCCATATTTGGATATTATGGACATTGAAATAAGTTATTGGGATACATTGTCTTTCTGAAGGTCACCCTTCAATCCACACACTGTGGTACTTGAGCTGCAGCAGTGAAACCACAAAGTGCAGAAGTGAATTACTGACTATTGGATAAGCCACAGAAGTAGGACACAACACACTCTTTGCCACCATCTTATTTACTTTTCAGAACAGTTGTTTTCATAAACAGTTTGTGACACTTGTGTACACAGAATAAAAGAGTTCTTTTCAAAGAGTGAATGTATTAAAAATTCATTTGTTCAGAATTTATATTTACCTATTTTAATGTATTTGTACAGTGAGAAGCCCTTTATACCTTTTTAATTGTTATTTTCTCTAGATGTTTAAGTCAATTACCACTGAGCAGTTACACTCTGGTAGCTTTTCTTAAGTTTAGAAAGGAAGAATTACGAACTCAAAGTAAAGCAAGCAGCTTGATCCCTCAAAATTAAACTCCCTTTTCTTATGATGGCAGAAGAATGTTCTGATGTCAAGGCTGCTCACTTTAAAAATAGCTGTTTAAAAATAAACCTTTAAATGATTTTTCTTCTTAAAGCTTTTTTTGGTTATTGTTTCTGAATAGATGAGCATTTATTTTTGGATGCTGATGCTTAACATTTAAAACTTTTTTACAAAGCTCTCACTACTGCTCCATAAAACCCAGGAGCTGTAAAAATGGAGTTCTTTGCTGATGTGGTATTCAATTCTGTTAGACACTGTCTCATCTCCTGTCATCAGAATTCAGAAAGAAAGGTGCTTTCAGTGGGACAGGGTGTCAGATATTATAACATGGCTATGTAGTATTTCAAGCCAAATATATAAAAGTAAAATTGATATATAAAAAGAACTGTTTCTCTTACTTTATTCTGAGTCATGGTTTTCCACATGGCTGTGACTGTTGCTTAATTTCCTTTGAAACAACAAAAGTGGTCAGACTATTTCATTGAGATTTATAATCATGTAACATAGACTATTGGAAGTTGTAGAATCAGGACTATCTACTGACAGTTCACTATCAGTGCACACATTTGTTTTTTTCTTCTCTGATTTCAGAGTAGAGTCAAGTCCAAGTTACATACTTCTAAAAACCGAATAAATAATACTGTCATGCTGTGTGTAAATATAGTGTTACCTTTTCTCTTCAGACATATAAATTCAGTTATTCTTGCCATCAAAAGTTGCACCACCTGCAACTTGACTCCGAACTCATTTTGCATTGGAACCGCTGCACTTAGAATTGGTCCCTGACAGATTTTGTTATAGAAATTATAGCTCTTTGACAGCATGATGCTGATGGGATTCCCCAACTTTAAATTTTCCTGAGTGGTTTCCAAACCTACTAGGGCCACCAGGGTAGTTAGAGATGCCGGTGATTCTAAGTCATTCTCTGGTTCTCACATGAATCATACTACCAGGTGTGCCTGTGCACATTTTTTCCCAGAACAGTTATTATTTGTTAGTTATGAAGAAACAATAAGATGTGAAGTTAATTGCAAATTATCTATTTTACAAATACATTGATTAGTGGGAAAAAGAAGACATAAAACATTTGGAACACAAACCCTAAAAAGGCACATTCCCTAAATACTAATCTACAACCACCTACAATGTTTGCATGTAGTGAATCTGTTTCTGTGATGAAATCTGCATCTACTCAGTTGAAACTTGTTCTTGCTTTTTATCATCGGTTTCCCTGTGGGTGTTTTTAAAACTAAACTAAATTCTGTATTTCCTGAACAGATTATATTTTCACCTTCTGAAATGCTTCTGAATGTAATAATGGCTGGATTATCTGCTTCTCTTAACTTCTGATTTATACAACTACACTGAATTTCTAAAGCAGATTCTATCTCATATTTATATATTAATGTCTAGGTGCATATTTTAGAAATACCACTATATCGCAGCAAACACACTGATTACATACTTGGGCCTGCCTATTATGGGTTTCATTTTGCATGTTTATAACCAGCTAAGCCAGGGTTGTTTCTTCTGGGCTAACCCTAGTGTAAAACAGGACTCACTCCCAACATTTGTCAGTACAGTCCCAAGGGGAGTTAAAATTTACAGGTGCAAACAGCCTGCTCCTCTTCCCCAACCTTACTACATAATAGCTGCAGTTTGTCAATGTTGAAGAGGATGTGGTTGAGGTTCAAATTACTAATTAAACTCTTTAGAGTATAAATGGAAATTACCTAGTCATTGTCACCAATGCTTTTTAAGTATACTTCTGTAATTATAATTCATTACCTGTGCTGATCAAGCAGTACGTTCTGCAGGTTCTCACTGTTAATTATTGGTATCAGAGCATTGAATCAGTAATATAGTCTGGGATTTCATATGCTCTTGTGACAGATTTTCACTCTTGGCTTCTACTTGGGCTTCCATATGAGAAAGTTGATATATCAATAATCCACTCTGGTAACCTTTGCAGAAGAAACTTTGGTGTAGCCTCACTGTTGGACACAAGTGTTCATGTTAGAGAAAATACATTGTGCCCAGAGTTGTTGGAATATCTTTTGTATTCAAGAATTTGAATAATATTGAAATTAATTTTGCATAAATTTGTTAGTCTTTTTTATTACTTTCTATTTTCAAATGCATTTGTCCCTTTCTCTTTCCTTAATTATTGAGGAAGAATTTGATTCAGTGCTACCTTTTCTTTAATACGCAAGACTAAGTGCAAGCTTAGTACAGTACAGCAGAGAATGCTATTGCAGATTTTTATAAACTATTTTGTTGAACTATTCAATGAAATTTCCTAAATATAGCAGGCAGTATTTTTACTGTACCATACTGTAGTTTTAGACAATGAAATTTAAGTATGTGGCAAAAATATTTAGCACAGAGTATTTTTAGAAGGATAACAAAAAACGTCCCTCTGGCATGTTTCTTTGCTAAATGCAATTAACTATGCTGTGTCTAGCTTTAGAAGGCTGGTGTGATTTTGTAGAAAGAAGCTATTGGGAAGGTTTCTTTAATTAGCTGTAGTTGTTGCACCCCTAAACACTAATGCATATATTTTATTAATTAATTTCTTTAAAATAGAGGAGTAATCCATTGGAACAGCATATTTAATGAATATACATTTCAGTTACTTAAAGAGATTTGGTAGCATATTCTAGAATCATTTCAGTTTCAAGCTTAATATGCTCATCTAGGGATAATCCTAAATTTAGCAACTGTAAGTAGATTTAATATGTTGTATATAGGCAACAAAACAATAAACATGTTTTACTGTAATAATTAGGATAAACGAGCAAATGGATCTCACATAGAACTTGTGTTATTTTTCATAGCACAACTGAGGCATGCTCTGCTTTACAAAACACATCCCAAACATTGTATTTATAAAAAACTGAGGCAACAAATGCTAGCAATTGTGTTCATTTCCAAAATGCTGAAGAAAAGAAAAGATCATGTTAAACCTATACTGCTTTGCTTTTAAATGAATTCTGATCTTTTAAATTTGCATGTTTGCAAGTCAAAGCCATGCTGTTGGGGTTCTCAACAAGTATGCCTGATACACATCTGGGTGACTGGGGTCTCCCAGTGTGTATTTAAGACTGGGGTACTTAGGACTGATGGCTTTTATTGCTCTTTTGTTGGTTTTAATCAAATGATCCTCAGTGTTTCATCTTAGTCACAAAGTGTCAACCAGCATTTTATGTCTGGGTAATAAAAAACAGTGTTGAAATTCAAATTTCACACCAATTTTTAATTGTAACACATCCTCAGGGCTTCAACAAACATGGTATCCGAGGGTTAATAGAAACGATTTTCTAGGAATGCTGTGCAGAAACACGCCTCTATAAATAGCCTTTGTGAGTTACAGTACATACATTACCAGCTCTGGAAAGTGTTAAGAAGCTATGAACTTAATTCTCTTGTTTGTTTTTTTGTTAAAGTATTTGTAAAATAGGCTATGGGCACATCGATCTTACAGTCTTGCTTGTGATGGTGCATTGTGTAGAATAATTGACTTTCTGTCCCATTTATAAAGTACTCAGTCATTATTCGAGTGAATAATGTAATACCGATGTTTAAAGGGCTTTCACAGGAGGAAAAAGTGGTGTGGCTCAGTTTACTGCATTGCCTGTCAGCATTTTATTTGTCTACAGAAGCATATGCCACACCATTTCAGTTTTACTAAGGAAGCACTGTGTGTTCTTCAGCTATGAGGAAAGCTATAATAGGAAGTAGGTCAGTGTTTGAATGCGAGTCTCTCTCGTTGGTCCTGGATCTTTGCTCATATTTGGAGTCTGGGAACAGTTTTTCTCCTGAAGATGTTGCTTTGTTTAAAAGAAAAGAGAAAACAAACATGTCCTTCACCATGTCTGGTAAGTTTTTGTGGAGTAAAAGTGAAAAATTTAAGGTTTTGCACTTAAGGTCTGGTCAGCTAAGGAATGTAAATGAACTGGGAATCTTAGCATCTTTACTAAACTGCACCTATATATTCAACAGACCTAAAGATCTGTTAAGCTGACTCTAAGGTGTGTATGTATATGAAAAGATAAGTCCTCTACATTGTTGCATCCTCTAAAAATTCTGAGTAAAGGGAGAACAGTGAAATTACCAAAAAAGAAGGTGTATAAATTCTGTCTTGAAAAATACCTGTGTCACACTGGTATTTTCATGCTTTTCTTTAAGTTGCAAGCATTCTTGGCTAGAATTGAGATGATGATCCAATAATCTGAGTCTCAAAGGGTGGTTCTGAAAAGACTTTCATAATAACTTAGAAACTTTTAGGATTAAGTATGAAATGCTGTTTATTTTTGTTCCCTAACTTGCTGCATTCATACTTGACTTCTCTAATTGCAAAACCTTGTGGAAACTAGATTTTAGACAGGGCCTGTTGCCCAACTCTTAAGAAAAACAGGCAAACTACAGTTTCCATGGTTTCAGACACTGCTGCTCATCCTCTCAAGGCTGTTCTGCTCTTGGTAGGAGAAATTGAGAATGTGTGAAAGGCTAAAAGTAAGATTGTTTGTTTCAGGGTTATTTTTTCATTTTATTTTGTGCTTACTGTAACAGCTAGAGTTTTTTCAGATTGTCAAAGCTGAAGAAGTGTTTTATCCAGCAGAAGAAAGATTTCTCAATGATTTTATGAGCTGTCTTTCTTGAAAAAGGCAGCCTTATGATTTTTTTTTTCCTGAAAAAAGAATAGATATTTCAATGTTCATATTAGGAGTGCTTCTCTTGGTTTCAGAGATGGGACATCAACACACAGTTGTTCTTTATTTATCTGTAAATGCAGTTATTCAAAAGTGAAATGGCTTGGAATCGTTAGCCATAGGCTTCTGTTTCTGAAAGAGCAGTGACTAGTTTTGGTGGGTTATCTCAATTCTTTGAAGGTGTTACAGCGGGGATTACTGTAACAAGCATATATCAAACCAGGAGTCCCGTGGAAAGGAAATATATGGACGGATTCTTGCTAGATGTTTCAGAGATGTTTATTTCACCAGCTGCATGGCCGGGGCTCTGCCGAGGAACTGCTCAATCACAGGACCCGAGGGTCCTTCCCACACAGGGGAACACAAAACAACCACTGGGGAACGAGGCTGACCAGGGGCAGGGAAACCCCGTGTCTCCCCCCCAGGGCCCCTCTCCCAGGGCTCCATGGCAGGGGGGGGAGACCCCAACAGAAGGGAATTGTATTTCCCAGAGAAAAGAAGAGAAGAGGAGAGGATAAAGTAATCTCTTCTTTTGCCTATCCTTCTTTGCCTTTCTCCAGCAGAAAACCAGCCAAATGGTTTTCAGAATGTTTAGTCACCTCTGGATGAATGGATGAATGGATTTCTCTGAGGAATAACATTGCTTGCAAACTAACCTCTTGCTCTTCTCTTTTTTTCTTTTTTTTTTTCTTTTTTTTCTTTTTTTTCCTTTAATTATTTTTATGGCTGCCTGTTAAGAGTTTGGGAGGGAGAAAATTTCTGATTTTCAAAACTTTTCTGTAGTACAAGACCCACTTGTCCTTTGCTTCAGCTCCCATGTGTAACATGAGATCAAAGGTGGTCAAACAGGACCAGCTGGCACCTGGGTCCTCCTGATGGTTGAAGAAGTGGTGAACTCCAGGTACTGGTAGCCCTGGTTCTTCCCAGACACTGTTGCACATGTAGGTGAGTTGCAGGGCTCTACAGGCAGCTGGAGGTGGTAGGTCAGCTCGAGAGGAGCTGATGCTCATCATCTAGGAGGAGCTTTGGTGGCTCAGCTATCTGCATCAGATTTGTTTGGTTAATATAATTGAAGACTCGTATGCTGCTTTACATTGTATCCTTGATGTTTTTGAGTAGATAATAGTAAGGTCAACCAGAATAGAATAAACATTACTTTTTCCCCCCAAATCCTTGTGGGGCTAGAGAGGGATGAGAGACGCTACTCAGAAGACACATTCCTAAACACTAGACTGTAAGACAAGCTGAACGTAGCACATTCCAGTACAATATCTTACTCTCAAACCACTGGCTCTGATTAATTAATAGTGAAACAAATGTAATATTTGGTGCATCACTTAATTCCATGTTCTGGTGTGTTACTTGCCTTCCATAAGAAGAGAAGCTCTTTAGGTTTTCAAGGCAGGACACCAGTGCTCATCAGGAAAGGGATTCCTCCCTGCAGACTCTTTAGTGCTAACACACTAAATGTAAAAGTAATGACGCTGAGAAATACATACTGGGGACTTTTTTCCAAATAGTTTGCATGTAATTTTACTACCTAAAATCTAATAACTTTGTGGGGGAAAAAAACCCAAACCAACATGTTTTTTTAAAATTGCTCTCTCCTTTCTATTAAATGTTAGATAGGGTTTTGTTATGAAAAAACTGCACTACTGGCACATAAATTATGTAAAAATTAACTCTTACAAGAAAAATCATGAGTGGCCCGCAAGTTGGAGAAAATTGCCTTTGCTGTAGCAGAACTTTAGTGTTACTGGAATACTCTGGGTCCCATTCCCTATTATTTATGCAAATTCAAATGAATTCCTTTATATATCTTATTGTACTATTTCCCTGTCGGCTTGTCACCAAATGTCATCTCCCCAGAACCTCTATTTGACTGCCATTTCCCAGCACTATCCCACGAGCTGTTAGAAGGAGTGAACAGCTGCTTTCCCCACTGCCAAGTACCACTGCTTGGATAGTTAGCAAAAGATGCTGATTTATGGAGTGATCGGTTTCCTCTGTCCCACAGGCTGGATGAGTCACTCTGGAAGGAGCCCTGTGCTCATTGTCTCTGCATCTGAGCTCATACTTCCCCTGCCTTCGTGTTTCCCACTGCTAGTACAATGAGCTGTTCCCCAGGGAACTCCTTTGCAGGGGGCAACCGTACCCTTTCCAGCACAGCTTAAAAGCCTAAAATAAGTATTTTCTCCTATGCTGAATCATCTGTTCCAATGGCTTCTCTGCTTTCAGCGCCACTCACCTCTTCAGAGTTCCCCAACCACCATTCATTCCCCATCCGCTGCTGACCCTTTGAAGGGTCTTTGTGGTTTACAGATGCAAATAAAGTCTTCTGGGGCGTATCAGTGCTATTCCAAGAAGAAAAGGAAAATAAACCCACTTTGGAGACTTTTGGGGGTGCTTGGAGTAGAAGTGACTGAAAAGAAAGCAAATTAAGGAAAGACTGTGGTACAGGGGAGGGAGACCCAAACTAACAAGGATGAAGGTGGCAAGTCTGGCTATTTTAGTTAATTTCAGGAAGCAGTTGCAACTCTGAATTAATAACTGAGCGGTTTTTTGGGTTTGCTTTTGACTTATTTATTGTTGTTTTGTGAATGAGTCTGTGTAGAAAGTGGTGGGGGAGGGAGCATGCCTGAATTGGAAAGTGTGTCAGTGCTCTGACTCAACTCATAAAATGCTTCCATTCCCTTTGCTTAAAAGTAATAGTCATCGTCTTTGTTCTTCTCTCACCAGTCTCAGTTTGTCCTGACACACGGATATTCACAGGTTAGGGACTTTCCTGAGTGCAGCTCAGTGTGGCAGTTGTTCCCATGAAAAACAACGTGAAGCTGAACAGCAAAAGAAGTGACAGTGATGCAGTGTGATAACATTTTCTCTTGCTCTTTCTCTACCACAAGCACTTTCACTTGGTTTTTTAAGATACTAATGTCCTTCCTCTGAACATTCTGGTTCTCAAACGATATTTTGTCTGTGTAAGAAGTATGTGTCACTGACCTGCTTATTTACCCTGTAGAGTGAATAAAATCCATAGATACTTTTGTTCCCAGCATCGGGATTAACATTAACTGTTATTCATTCACCTTCCCTGAATTCACCAAAAAGTGCTGTTTAGTGCTTTCATCCATAGCAGTGCAGTTTTTCAGTGGGTGAATGTCACAGAAAGCAGCAGTCATGCTCTGGTTATTTAACTCCTGAAAGACTACTGCCTCATTTTCTGCACCATCACGTAAAAAGCAGTAAATGAGAATGGAAGGCTGGAAATTTGTATTATGGAATAACAAGGAGGTAATCAGGTCATCGCACCGATCTACAGCCATGGAATGAGACAAATACTTACACAGGACAGCTGGTGAAAGTGAACTCCCTGGATTATCTCCAGATGTTGGACTGAGCAGAAGTTTAGTCATAATTTGATTTGAGAACCCGCTGTATGGGAAGGTATGAGAAACACAGTCCTTCCTCTGGGAATTGCCAAGCTACCAGCCTTGTCCTAGACCTGAACTTTGAGTGAATATTCATGATGCCTTGGGGACCTGCCCTTGAGTTTGGGCTTGAAGTGCTTGGGAAATGTTATCTGTAGTGTCTTTATGTCTTCAGCCATTATATATCAGCACATATTTTTAGGTATGTTAGATAAATGCTGCTAATGCCATATGTTCAGAAAACATCCATTGCTTCCCCTACAGAAAAAGCTTTGTTATTTTCTATAGGGCTTTCCAAAAAGAAACACTTAAAAACAGTAGAAATTTGGTATTTTAGCAACTCTTTGTTAGTAAGAAGCAGTGGTTTCATATTTAGTACTGGTTAAAATACGTTGAAAGCCGATTTAGTGGCCAATGAGAAATACAAGTAATTTATTACTGCTTTTCTTCTGCTAATTAGCTGAGATACATTGTGATCTGATTTGTGATGAGATTATAATTTTCCAGTATTTTGACTGTCTCATTAGTTTAATGCTTAAGTAATAGCTTGCTTCAGATAATGTATTTAAGTGTTTTGTCAGTGCAAATATATGAAGAAAATAGTTTTTCTTTGTATTTGTTAGATGCTGTGATGATAGATTGAAAATTAGCACTATAAGCAGCAATGTATAAACAGTCTGTGGTGGATTGAACCTGGCTTGATGCCAGACCCCCACCAAGCTGCTCTATCACTTACTTCCTCAACTGGACAAGGGAAAGAATATAACGAAGAACAGGGAGAGATCACTCACCAATTACCATCACAGGCAAAACAGACTCAACTTGGGGAAATTAACTGAGTTTATTACCAATCAGATCAGAGCAGGGCAATGAGAAACTAAACTACATGTTAAAAACACCTTCCACCCTCCCTCTATTCTTCCTGAGCTCAGCTTGACCAATCCTGATTTTCTCTGCCTCCTTCCCGCAGTGGTTCAGAGGAACAGGGAATGGGGGCTGCATTCATTTCATCACACGTTGTCTGTGCCACTCCTTCCTCCTCAGTGGGAGAACTCTTCACAGTGTTCCCCTGCTTCAGTGTGGAGCCCTTCTTAAGTCTGGTATCCCAGCGGTACTACCACCTTCCTGATGGGCTCAGCCTTGACCAGCAGCAGATCTGTCCTGGAGCTGGCTGGCACTGGCACTGTCAGATGTGGGGAAGCATCTAGCAGCTTCTCACAGAACCCTCCCTGTATGCCCCACTACCAAAACTGTACCACTCAAACCTAATACACAGTCAAATCAAGTCCTTTCAGTCCAATGAAAGTGTGAATATTTATTTTGAAGCCCTTTCTAAGTTCTTCACAATTCTATAGTTACTAAATTAGATGGATTTTACTCCATTCTTGTCCAACAAGGCTCATTCTGTTGTCTGAAATAACATACTTTAGAGATTGTGAGGTTTTGTTGCACCTGTAATAAGCAAACAAGCTTGAAGTCACTTAGCTCAGTGTTCTATTATTTTTTTCAGACAGAGAGTGTTTGGGGTTGGACAGGGCTAGATGCATCCATAATACAGATGGGGAAATTGCCTAGAGCACGTGGGCTGTGTTGTACTCCCCTCAGTCTCCCCATCAAATCTGTCCTTGTTTGGAGGACAACTCTTGATGTTTAATTCTGAAGCAAAGCATTAATTTGTGAACAGATAGCCTTTGTCATCCTACACAAAACAGCGCTTTCTTAATAGAATTCCTTACTGCAAAACATTAAATTATTGCTATTGATTAGTTATAAATTGAACAAATGAGACTATAGCTGTTATCAAATAAATATTTACAGCATTATTACAAGAATATTGAATGATTGTCAGTTTTTCTCTCCACAGAGCAATCCACTTATAATGTAAATGGCAAATAGCCTGGGAATTTCCATTTTGATTAGCTAATAATAATTAGCTGAAATAATACTCACTTCTCTCTCTCTCTCTCTCTCTCCCCTCCCGTGAAAATAACCCCAAAATCATGTTGTGGTGTGATGAAGAGGAACATTATGGCTATCTCATCATAGTGAATCTCATCTGGAGAAAGCCAAAACGGAGTTTGTAGTAACCCTCTAGTCCTTAGAAATAAGCAAACCCCACCTAATGTAGTAATAAGGTTGTACTCCTACAAAAACTCAGGCACCTTGCTTAACTTTGCACACTCTACTTAGTCCTCTTTAGTTTTCACAGTGTATACGACTTTTCAAAACTGGAGCCTAATACCAACTTGTAATGTAAAGAGTCTGACTTACACCATTTGCAACAGTGTTTATCAACCTCTACTTTGGAACTATTCTAGCTTTTTATGCTCCTTTTAACATCACTGTAAATAAAGTATGAACAAATGGCAGAAGGACATAATGAAATTGAGTAGCAGGAGCTCAAAGTATTACAGAATAAATGGTTTAAAATGGGAAACACAATTTTGCTAGAATTTGACTTTTGTTGTTCCCCATTTTAATCTCTGATCTCTCAAATTAAAAAATGATCAGTCTTTTTTAATTGTGTGAGGTTAAATTTAATGCTATCATTATTTTTGTTAGATCATAATTAAAATAGTGTTTCCAGAATTTTTTACTCTTTGGTTAATAATTTTATTAGGACTTGCTATATGGAGGAAAAAGATGTTCTCAACCAGGGTAGGAGGGAAGAGAGAGGATCAGGGAGAATTTATTTCTAAAGGAAATATTTCTTTCCCATTAGTGTGAAGTTTTTCAGATACATTCAGGTAAAAATATCATGGAAGGGTAAATTGGTTATTTTTTAGTCTAGTGTTATTAATGATCTTTTTGCACTCTAAAGTCTTTAAAAAATTGTTTAGTCATCATTCTTTTTGTTCAGCGAGGCATACGATTTTGTGTAGTTGTACTGCTTTGAAGACATTTTGGAGTATAACTGTAATAACCAGAAGATCCTTTCAATATTAATAGGTAGCTGAAAGCAGCACTTTGACCGGCTTTCTAAATTAAATAAACTGAAACGGTGGCTTATATTCATTCAGACAGTCTAAGTCTAGCCAAATACAACTTTACATCTAGTATATCCTCTTTTCTGTGATAAGACTCTGAATGAAAGACGACAATCTGCTCACATTCCTTGTAATCATATCCTTGTAAGTATTTTCTTTATCTTCTGTTTAACACAAGTAGGCCTGATTATTTCTCCTGCATAGAGGAGTTTGTAGATCCTGTGTGTTTTGCATACATGGCCAATTTGAAGGCTGTCTTAAGTTTCTTCAAGGTGTTAACCTTACTCTTCTATAGAGTTGTTCTAGAATACGCAGCTGGGTCTTCTCTTCCACGGCCTGGGTGCAACCAAGACATAACTGGGAATTGTACACATCAGAATGTGGAGAATTAAAATACATTGCAAATACAGTCCTTGCTTCCTACATGAATCTTGATTTAGAAACCATATTCAAAAAGGGAGGGAAATAAGATTCATGTCTAAGATTAACAAGTTTGAAAAAAAGACTTTGTATTCACTTAAAATGAGTAAGTGCACAAATGAGTTTCAGTCATTTGAAATTTCTCCACTTTAGCAAACTTTTAATGTTAATGCCATGGGAGTGCTCTGCAAGGTCACAGATGGCGAGACCAGTCAGCCTACAGCTGAACTCCTGAAGCCTGAGAGGTGTTTCTGCTTCCATGGTGTCGCGGGTTGGGTTTGTAACCGGGCGGAAACACCAATTTAGTGTAGTGGTTTGGTTTAAAATACTCATTACTGTTTATCTTCTGTGAGATAAGAATTAGGAGAAATGCAAAGCAGGCACCAACTTGAATGAATATAAAGAAGTTTATTAACAGACCTAAAAGAAGAAAAGAAAAGAAAAAAAATTATACCACCTTTAGAACTCTCCTCCTCCCCCCACCTTCCTCCCGTCTCCCACTGACAATGTAAAGACAACCCTTAAGATGTTCAGTCTGTTTACCACTTCCATAATAACCTGGTTCAGTCCATTTAGAAAGAGAAGTCTCTTTTTGCTCATGCTATGAAAACAGTATCACACCGAGACAGCCACCCACTTCCAAATATTGTTCAGTCCATTTAGGAAGAGGAGTCTCTCTGCTTGCGATGTGAGTCCCTTCCCCCGACTTGCAGCTTTTCCCGCAACTGCTTTCGAGGGTCCACTCTTGAAAGTTTTCTGGGGTACAATTTTAAGGTTGAGCTGTTCAGAAACAAAAACAGAGGCCCTTCTCCTTCCCTGGGAGCAAAGGGTCATCTTCATCTTTAAGACTATCTTTGGAAGCATCTCTAGGAATTGAGGTTTTTCTCCTTTCCTCTTTGGAGCAAAAAGTCCTCATCTGGTTCATCTGGTTCATCTCTCTCTGTCCAAACTTCTCATGAAATTACAGCTGCGTCAGCATCTGCCTATCTCAGCGCAGGTGCTTCTGCTTATGAGTTGAACACTCCACCCCCCATATCTTCATGAAATTACAACAGGATACTCTGATATATCATAGCTTCACAACAGACTTTCAGCTTTAAGCATCTCCTCTCTCTCTTCCCTCAGATTTTCAGCTCTTCACAGCAATAAAAGGGTTAATCTCACCTCGGCCTTACAGCTGGAATGTGGCTTATCGCTGTTGGTCACCTGGCCTCTGCCGGACAGCGGGGCCGTTTTGCTGAATCTCGGCCGCAGTGGAGAGGGGGGGGGTTCCGAGCCGCTCCGGCTGCCCACGGCAAGGCAGTGGGGGGGGTTCCACGGCTGGAACAGGCTCATGGCTCCAGGCTGGCCGTGGCCCGGCCCGGCCTGGCCCAAGCAGGGCCTGGCCAGGCCTGCTGGCCCCCGCACGGGGCCTGCAGCCACCTGTCCCAGCGCCGGAAACGAGAGAGAGCTGAGGTGGGAGTTTGTCTATTCTTAAGTGTGTATCACAGAGGCGGTCACAACTTTAAGTGGCTTAAAGAATTGTCCATATTCAAACTGGCCAGCTGATAGGTTCTATCAGGTCCCAGAGGAAGCTGTAAGCACCCCTTAGCAAGGACATCCCTTCCGGGACTATGCTTGCTAACTTATGACATTCTCCACCCCTCGCCTCTGTGAAGACACATTTAAGAATTATTATTAAAATTACATTCAACTTCTGCTATATTCCACCCCTAGGTAGTTCAGTACAATTACAATATAAGTTTCTCACTATCATGCTACTTAACTTATGACCTAATACTTGCTTTGCCCAGTATTCCTCCTAATTAAGCTTTATCTCACAGATCTCATCAATTGCCCGCATTCTCCACCATTTTGTCGCGGGTTGGGTTTGTAACCGGGCGGAAACACCAATTTAGTGTAGTGGTTTGGTCTAAAATACTCATTACTGTTTATCTTCTGTGAGATAAGAATTAGGAGAAATGCAAAGCAGGCACCAACTTGAATGAATATAAAGAAGTTTATTAACAGACCTAAAAGAAGAAAAGAAAAGAAAAAAAATTATACCACCTTTAGAACTCTCCTCCTCCCCCCACCTTCCTCCCGTCTCCCACTGACAATGTAAAGACAACCCTTAAGATGTTCAGTCTGTTTACCACTTCCATAATAACCTGGTTCAGTCCATTTAGAAAGAGAAGTCTCTTTTTGCTCATGCTATGAAAACAGTATCACACCGAGACAGCCACCCACTTCCAAATATTGTTCAGTCCATTTAGGAAGAGGAGTCTCTCTGCTTGCGATGTGAGTCCCTTCCCCCGACTTGCAGCTTTTCCCGCAACTGCTTTCGAGGGTCCACTCTTGAAAGTTTTCTGGGGTACAATTTTAAGGTTGAGCTGTTCAGAAACAAAAACAGAGGCCCTTCTCCTTCCCTGGGAGCAAAGGGTCATCTTCATCTTTAAGACTATCTTTGGAAGCATCTCTAGGAATTGAGGTTTTTCTCCTTTCCTCTTTGGAGCAAAAAGTCCTCATCTGGTTCATCTGGTTCATCTCTCTCTGTCCAAACTTCTCATGAAATTACAGCTGCGTCAGCATCTGCCTATCTCAGCGCAGGTGCTTCTGCTTATGAGTTGAACACTCCACCCCCCATATCTTCATGAAATTACAACAGGATACTCTGATATATCATAGCTTCACAACAGACTTTCAGCTTTAAGCATCTCCTCTCTCTCTTCCCTCAGATTTTCAGCTCTTCACAGCAATAAAAGGGTTAATCTCACCTCGGCCTTACAGCTGGAATGTGGCTTATCGCTGTTGGTCACCTGGCCTCTGCCGGACAGCGGGGCCGTTTTGCTGAATCTCGGCCGCAGTGGAGAGGGGGGGGGTTCCGAGCCGCTCCGGCTGCCCACGGCAAGGCAGTGGGGGGGGTTCCACGGCTGGAACAGGCTCATGGCTCCAGGCTGGCCGTGGCCCGGCCCGGCCTGGCCCAAGCAGGGCCTGGCCAGGCCTGCTGGCCCCCGCACGGGGCCTGCAGCCACCTGTCCCAGCGCCGGAAACGAGAGAGAGCTGAGGTGGGAGTTTGTCTATTCTTAAGTGTGTATCACAGAGGCGGTCACAACTTTAAGTGGCTTAAAGAATTGTCCATATTCAAACTGGCCAGCTGATAGGTTCTATCAGGTCCCAGAGGAAGCTGTAAGCACCCCTTAGCAAGGACATCCCTTCCGGGACTATGCTTGCTAACTTATGACATTCTCCACCCCTCGCCTCTGTGAAGACACATTTAAGAATTATTATTAAAATTACATTCAACTTCTGCTATATTCCACCCCTAGGTAGTTCAGTACAATTACAATATAAGTTTCTCACTATCATGCTACTTAACTTATGACCTAATACTTGCTTTGCCCAGTATTCCTCCTAATTAAGCTTTATCTCACAGATCTCATCAATTGCCCGCATTCTCCACCATTTTGTCGCGGGTTGGGTTTGTAACCGGGCGGAAACACCAATTTAGTGTAGTGGTTTGGTCTAAAATACTCATTACTGTTTATCTTCTGTGAGATAAGAATTAGGAGAAATGCAAAGCAGGCACCAACTTGAATGAATATAAAGAAGTTTATTAACAGACCTAAAAGAAGAAAAGAAAAGAAAAAAAATTATACCACCTTTAGAACTCTCCTCCTCCCCCCACCTTCCTCCCGTCTCCCACTGACAATGTAAAGACAACCCTTAAGATGTTCAGTCTGTTTACCACTTCCATAATAACCTGGTTCAGTCCATTTAGAAAGAGAAGTCTCTTTTTGCTCATGCTATGAAAACAGTATCACACCGAGACAGCCACCCACTTCCAAATATTGTTCAGTCCATTTAGGAAGAGGAGTCTCTCTGCTTGCGATGTGAGTCCCTTCCCCCGACTTGCAGCTTTTCCCGCAACTGCTTTCGAGGGTCCACTCTTGAAAGTTTTCTGGGGTACAATTTTAAGGTTGAGCTGTTCAGAAACAAAAACAGAGGCCCTTCTCCTTCCCTGGGAGCAAAGGGTCATCTTCATCTTTAAGACTATCTTTGGAAGCATCTCTAGGAATTGAGGTTTTTCTCCTTTCCTCTTTGGAGCAAAAAGTCCTCATCTGGTTCATCTGGTTCATCTCTCTCTGTCCAAACTTCTCATGAAATTACAGCTGCGTCAGCATCTGCCTATCTCAGCGCAGGTGCTTCTGCTTATGAGTTGAACACTCCACCCCCCATATCTTCATGAAATTACAACAGGATACTCTGATATATCATAGCTTCACAACAGACTTTCAGCTTTAAGCATCTCCTCTCTCTCTTCCCTCAGATTTTCAGCTCTTCACAGCAATAAAAGGGTTAATCTCACCTCGGCCTTACAGCTGAAATGTGGCTTATCGCAGTTGGTCACCTGACCTCTGCCGGACAGAGGTGCCGTTTTGCTGAATCTCGGCCGCAGTGGAGAGGGGGGGGGTTCCGAGCCGCTCCGGCTGCCCACGGCAAGGCAGTGGGGGGGGGGGTTCCATGGCTGGAACAGGCCCATGGCTCCAGGCTGGCCGTGGCCCGGCCCGGCCTGGCCCAAGCAGGGCCTGGCCGGGCCCGCTGGCCCCTGCACGGGGCCTGCAGCCACCTGTCCCAGCGCCGGAAACGAGAGAGAGCTGAGGTGGGAGTTTGTCTATTCTTAAGTGTGTATCACAGAGGCGGTCACAACTTTAAGTGGCTTAAAGAATTGTCCATATTCAAACTGGCCAGCTGATAGGTTCTATCAGGTCCCAGAGGAAGCTGTAAGCACCCCTTAGCAAGGACATCCCTTCCGGGACTATGCTTGCTAACCTATGACACATTGGAAGAGAGAATTTAAAATAAGTTGTTGTCCTCCCTCTTTCCCCTGTACTCCTCCCCTTTCTTCTTTCTTTCCTCCCTCTTCAGACAATTCCTTGCACCATTTTGGCAAATACAGCATCTGAAATTACTTTGATAACAAGTAAAATCTTGCCCTGTTGTCCTTGTGTGAGGTATGTCATAACTTCCTGGAGAAACGTGGAAACTAGGTCAGAATAAGAAGTCAACCTAAGTTCTTTCTCTTTTCCCCCTCTTTTTAATTTTACTGGAATTCAATATCTTACTCTTGTCTATAAGCAATGTTAACAAAAATTATGGATGTGATTATAGCCTGCCCTTGACATCATTTGTAGGTGAAGTAATGAAGTGCAACTCTCCATTGATACAGAAATAAAGGAGAGAGGTGTAATGCCAATCCATATTTATTTAACTGTGCATCCATCTTTATTAGATTAAAACTTTGGCCGAGGAGAGCTAATATTGTTACTATGAGATATGCAGAATTCTGTAAGGCCTGACATAGCACTGTCTTAACATTTTTATATAAAAATAATGATACAAGATCAATCTTTCAGGCTTTCTAACTGAATTAGAAATTGGCAAACAAAGGGATGTCAATACACCTGTAAACCAGGCACGTTTTCTATTGGGATCCTGGAGGTGTAAGTTCTTCACTCCGCACTGCATAACATTTTAATCAGTAAGCTGATAGGAGTAAAATTACTTGCACAGTGTATGACTCACACGGGTGATTGGGGGAGTGGTAATGACCAACAAGGGTTATTCTTACAGAACAACATAGATAACTGATAAACTGGATGTTAGCAAGTGGAATATTTACCTACTTAACATCATTTTTGAGGGAACAGGCAAAGGATGTGTTCTGAACTTGAACTCCCAATTCAGTCATTTAGAAAGGCTAACATCCTTGTTTTAAGTTATTATGTGGAAAGGCTAACATCTTCCTTTTGAGTTATTGTGTGATCAGTTTGTACCTTTGATTCATAGTTGAGGTCGTTTTGGTTGGCTTTGTTCATAGGTTTGGGTTGTTGTCAGGAGTGAGTTAAGTTGATGGGGAAACATAGTTGAAGAATTGTTAAATCTGTGTGAAATGTGATTTCTACAGTTAAACACTAATATACACCTTTGGGTAGGCTGCCTGCTATCTATCTCTAGTCAAGGAAGCAATTAGGCTTGTGCGATTTGGGAGACAAAGTTCAGTTCCACATTCATTTATAATAGGGCCTGTTACTTAGTCTTGGTATGTTTTAATTGCCTATGTGTAAAATAGAAATGGAATGTTTCCCTATCTTGCAGGGTGGTTGTAAAGATACATTTCCTGAAATTTTTCATATGCAGTGATGCTAGAACAGTGAAAGCCGTATAGATTTTCTTCCAATAATATTTCATGTGAAAAAACATTTTCAGACACTTCCCTGTCTGGTTTTTAAAGCCTAGATAACAATAAGATCCTGACAGATTTATGGCTGTGGCTTCTGTTTTTTAATTTGTCATCTTTAAGAAGTGAGTTGGCAAGCAAGCAAAACAGCAACTGAAATATTCTACAAAAAAAGTTCTACAAGAATATAGCAGACTTTAGTGGTCACTAGTACATGCAGATATGCGGAAAAATTCCACTACAACTGAAATATGCACTCAATATAATTAAATTTCAATAATTTAGTAGATTGGTGTAAAGCATAATACAGAAAAAAGGATTTGGGACTCTTGGAGGTATTGGGGCTGAAAAATCAAATGTAATGGTAGAAACTTAAAATGACCGAGAAAGCTTTTCTCCCCTCATTTCCTCACTTTTTGTCTCATGCGTCTGTTTTGCTGTGATCATGCGTGCAGCACACATCTTAAAAGGAACATTCGTATTACAGAACTGAATCACAAAAGTGGCTTGCATATGTCAGAGCCTCATTAGTCCAGGCAGCTCCTCACTGTAAAAAGCTGGGTTCCCTTGTACTTAACAACCATATTTGAGTCTGCGTAGACTGTCGAGAGAGCAGTAGTGCAGCTGTACTCTGTGTTGTGTGCCCACTGAACTGTCATCTTAAACCAAACTTCTTACCTGGACCAACCTTCTGTTGTGCTCTTAGTGCACAGAAAATCTATGAATACCTACGTTTGTTGTGAAACTATTGTGAAGTCATTGTAGCATTTTCATTAAAGGCTTTTTGGCTTGGCTGTTTAATCCCTTTGTAGGCCAGTGAAGAAATTGTAAAACATTTTAACTAGGTTTCTGACACATCTGTTTGGTGCATTGATACAATGTGGAACAACTCTGAAGCACTGAAACCACTTTTGTTTCTGATAGCATTTTAAAAGTTACAGGAAAAGGTAAGAAATTAAACTACAATTAAGAGCTGCTAATCGTCTAATGTTTGCTGATGTAATATGTTTTAAATACATGACTCAAGAACAAATGTGTGCTCGCCGATGCGCAGCATGCTCATTACTAACACAGTGGTAAACATTGTAGATTTGTCTTTCTCAGTGCATGAGGCTTGACTCACAAAGGCCTGAAGCTACTCCAGGAAAGACAAGAAACCCAGTGCTCTTTTCCCTCAAGATTCATCAAAGGATGAGTCATCTGTTAAAAAACAGAGTAATCATCAGGCTATTCTACTTTTCTGATGACTATTACTATTAGAACAAAGCCTTTGAGCCAATTTTTAAAAAAAAAATTTAAAAAAAAAGAAAAGAGAGAAGAAATAAGCCATTACTTGGATCACATTCATGGCATTCAAGCTGATTTATGCTTTCAAGTTCTGCCACTGTCATAGTTTAAGTCATAAGGTGGAAAATACTGTGCCACCACCAGGCATAATTCCAATGGCAAAACCTCTTGGTTTTGGGAAGCAGTTAAGAGTGTGTGGAAGCAGCTCCCTTGCTGATGAGGTGCTGTATCCTATCCAAGACACTGGTGTAAGCTCCAAGGCAAGGAAGCACTTTCCTTTCTCTCCCTATAGCTTTCTCTCTTTAAATCTGGAGCCTTGCAAATATGCATATACTTTATTTCAGATGGCAGCTTTAATAAAGTGATCAACAGTGAAATTACTCATTTTTACTCAGACAACATCCAAGAAAAAGCATGTGAGAAGTGGGGATGAAGGTTCTCCACCAACACACTGTCCATGCAAAAAGAACATCCCTGACTGACCACATGAGGTTAGAGAAAACGCCTGCAAAACCATTCTCTTCAAAAAAGCTTCATCTCACAGAAGAGACAGTGTTTGCAGCAGGGCCCCCCACACTCGCTGATCTTATCTGCAAGAAATCCTCCTGCTTGCCTAACAGGCAAAGGATGGAATTCGTAAGGACACTCTTGGCATAGTATTTATTTTACAGGAGAGAAATGCCAGGTGATAGTTTGTGAAGTTCACAGGGGTTTTTTGACACAAGGTACTTCATGAAGTGTATACTAAAACTAAATAATACCATCAAGTTTTGAAATAAAAGTTCCATTGTTATGAATGAAGGTATTTCACACAACTGTCTCAGAGTACAGCTTAGAAAATCTTTTATGATTGCAGGTGACTTTTTAAATCCTATAAATACACTGAAAGCCAAGATAAGTGTTCCTTTCCTATAAATGCTTAGAAGGTCTTCAGCATTGTGCTTAATCCATTTACATTTAAATTTGAAGCATAGATTTCAAACATAGAAGTAGATGAATGTAACAAGGTGAATTTACTCCTGAAAATGGTATTTTTTTAGGTCCCATAAAAAACTGTTGTTTAATCCTTTATTTCTGTTATTGGTATCTGGTATTTTAGACACTGAAATTACTCTCAGTTTTACAAAAATAAACATTTTAGAAAATGATACCAGAACATTTTCCAGTCTGGTTCCTGAGTGACAGCTGTGGGCTGCCTCCTTGTTAAGTTGTAATTTCTCCCTTCCTCAACAAGCTTGTCTCTTTTTACTTTCACATTATAATCTTTTGGATGCAAGGAGAGAAATTTTACTTGTGCAGATCCTTTGCTCTGCTCTTCTAGAAAGGATGGCAAAATTACCACTGCCAAAGAATGATAAATTCAAGTACCATGTCCCTGAGTGCTCCCTTTAATCAAATGAACCAATTCTCCCTTCCTTCATTTAAAAAAAATTATCTTTCTTATGTTTCACACAGTGGATTCTACTACCTTTTAGTAAGTTCTTTGCTATGGGAATGTAAAATTTGACATGTTATTCAGAGTAAAAACTGTCTGCTTTTGAGGGAAGATACAAGATTTTTTGAAAGTGGCAAACATAAGATGATTTTCCCATACAAATTTCTAACAGAAATTGCTGGTTACATGAACAGTTAGCAAGGACCTGAATGTGATTTCTTTCTTTTATGTACAGTACAGGTTTTAATCAGACCCTATATCAATACTGTAAGCTAAAATTACAGTGATATAAAACTTTGCACGGGTAGGGCAGCACTATAGTGGCCCAAAGCCTGGATTTCTCCCTGAAGAGTAACTTTCATTAAAGCTTAATTATGAACTTGAAATTAAATTCATGTCCAAAATACTTTCTTATTATTCAGGCTACACTGTGGTTATCTTGGCAGCACAGTTTGTTTCAGCCCTTGAAAGGCTGTATGTGGAAGGATTCCAACTCTGCAAGTTCCAAAGCAGTCCTGGTTTTACCCTAATCTAGTGGTCATACAAAATAGCTGATCAAGTTGTATAGTTTACCAGATTAGTCAGTCAATGGATGTTAACTGAGGCTGGAAGGAGGGTGAAAAGTCCATAATAGCATTGTAATGTCTCTTTCCTTGTACTGAGAGCAATCAGCAGTCATCACCACTCTCTAACCTGGGCAGCATTAGTCCATGAGCTGCCAGGGAGATTAAGGTCAGGACTGGAATTCAAACACTCTCTCCTGAGAAAATGTTTTTTGCTTGCACTTGCTTTATTTCTTTCTTGCACTCCGCTTCACAAACAAGATGCTTTCAAAATATTTTACTTGAGAAATATTTTGCTAAACCATCGTAAATCTTAAAATAGCTTTTACCAAACAAAGTTCTTCATGGAATTAGAGAATATCATGCGTTGGAAAGGACCCACAAGGATCTAACTTAGTCTAACTCCTGGCCCTCCACCAGACAGTCCCAAGAGTCACACCATGTGCCTGAGAATGTTGTCCAAATGCTTCTTGAACTCTGTCAGGCTTGGTGCTGTGACCGTTTCCCTGGGGAGCCTGTTCCAGTGCCCAAACACCCTCTGGGTGAAGAATCATTTCCTAATATCCAACTTAAACCTCCCCTGACACAGCTTCAGGCCATTCCCTTGGGTCCTGTCACTGGTCACCAGAGAAAAAAGATCAGTGCCTTCCCCTCATGAGGAAGTTGTAACTGCAGTGAGGTCTCCTCTCAGTTTCCTCTTCTCCAGGCTGAACAGACCAAGTGACTTCAGCTGCTCTTCATATGTCTTCCCCTCAAGATCCTTCACCATCTTCATAGCCCTATTAGATCTTCTATTCTGATCCTGGTAAGAACAAGGAAGAAAAGAGAAAGAACAGGTCCCTCTTTACAGGACTGGCTTGTGCACTTAGTTCTGAGAGATAAATGTTAAAAGTTTTGAAGCGCTCTCCCATTTTTATAAAAAATCCATCTTGTGTAGAAAAACAAAACGTAACATTGCTCACACTCCAGGCTGGCTACTGTAAATGTACACTTTATAATTAACACAACTGTACATCCAAGGTAAAAACAGAATTTGCTGTTTAACTCATCCTTAGGCGTTATTGTTCATCGACACCTTGTCTGCCCTCCACCCCATTCCCTCAGCTGCATAGGGACTTTCTCTAAGTGTTTTCCTTTCTAAGACACAGGCAAATACTAAATGGCTTTGAATTGGAAAGCTATAGCGTTTTAAGTTTGAATGTAAGTTAGGACAACTAAAGAAATATGGGTTAGTTGCTGTATAAATTATTATGAAATATTGACATTTTTTCTTATTATTTGTATGTCATTAATCATGCACAAAAGGATAAGGTGGCGTCTTTCATCACCAGTTTCCTCTTCTTGCTTACAGGTGGCTCTTGGCATCATGATTTCCTATAATTTCATGCAATTTCTGCTGAGTTACAGGTGCTCAGATATTCTGATGATGCCAAGCAGGCAAGTGATGCAGTGGAGGAGAGGCCGTGGGATATCGCTTTAAATACATATCTATTAAGGGTTTGAAAGTGCACCTCAGCTGTTTGTACTTCTCGATCCCATCCTAGCCACAGAGGGGCCTGTGTCCTAAGCACAAGGATAGGAAGAAGAGAATTTTGATTAAGATGATAAAGAAAACAAAAGGTTTTTATTGCCCCTCTAGTCAGTGGGGGTCATGATATAACCGTGCCCAGGACAGAGAGACGGGTGTTAAACACATCCCTTTTGCAGGCAGTCATGCAAGCACACTGGTGTTGGCCACCAGAGGTCTGTGCAAACTGCTGGTGACTTACTCTAAAACTGCAGGCAGTGTAGGAATCTAAACTGTGAAGGCCCGACAGACACAACCATTAGCACCAACTCTTCATCAAAGCTGGGGTCTGCTTTACTTAGAAGACCCTGGTCAACCTAGTGTCTGAATGTCCTGTGCAAATGTTTCTCATTGGTTTAGTACTATCTTATGGATCTCTTAACCACACCTCATTGTTTGCAGCAGACAGGCTTATCTCTCAGTTGAACCCTGAGAACATAAATCAGTGTTGGCATTTCATTTCCCCTACCACCCACTACAAAAAAAAATCTAACACGTGCTTACATGGCTCCTCATACAAGAGGCATTAATTTAGCCCACGGTGTAAGCAGTGTTCCTGATATTTCCCACTCAACAATTTGAAAGCCTGTAAAAGCAGCCACCAAGATGATGAAGAAAGGGAATAGCACTGAGCTGAGAAAACCAAGTTGACAAGTTACAGAAATAATGCTGCCTGAGGTTGAGCCATTAATGAGCAGAAAACAAACCTCATCTAGAAGACCGCCTGTCACTTTGAGTGTTATGCTATGAATATTTAAATGAAAATATAGTAAAAGACATACCTTTTTTTTTTTCTTCTCAAAATCAGGAATATTGTGCTGTAGATAAACTGTTTGCAAAGATGGCATGGTTTTGGAGAAGGTGATGTGCTGCTGATTGGAAAGAGGAAAGACCAAGCCCAGGCAGTACAGAACTTTGTGGACAGCAAGGACCATGATGTTGCAGTGCAGGAACCCTGAGACAATGAGAAGAACAGGGGTCTGACTAACTTAATTTTGGTTGTTCTCCATAAAGTAGGAGAAGAAAGAAGAAGTGCTGTTGCTGGCTGCTCTATCGAAGCTTTTCTTGCCCCATTTTTTTCCCCCTTACATGGCTGGCTAGAAATTAATTAAATTGACTAACATTAGGTGACTGTATCTACCTCTCACAAAATAAAAAAAAATTAAAACATAAAACAAAGACATCTCTGACACTGCACTGAACAATTCTGGCAGCTGAAGCTGTGTTTAATCTATAAAAAGGTTAGTAATATTTAATACTTCAATTTGTATGCTGGAAGGTTTTCTTTTGTTCTTAACAATTCTATATTTAAGATTACCAGAGCTTCAGGCAGAACTGTTTGGGTAGTAAAGTGATAAACTGACACCAGAATAAGGAGCAGAAAAAAACCCATTACGCTAACAGCAGCCAGCAGCAGTTAATGGTTTTCAGCTGTTGCAGATCTAATTGATCCTGTTGCTATAACAGAAAGCAGTTCTCTGTGATTCATATGCTTTCTTACTGGAACGTATTCTACTCCCTTGCTGTTTTTAAGCCTCACTAACTCTGTTTTTTCCCTTTTCTTAAAATGCCATTGCTAACAACACGTTCCATTTAAAGCTAATATTAGTCAAATAAAAATTCTGTTTAGTTTGCTGAGCCTTCAATTTTCTCTCTTAATTAAAAAGAAAGGCCAAACTACTTAATTTCAGTTGTGCATTTCTTAATATGTATTAATCCCTTTCTTTGAAGTGTCACACCTCGTTCTCATTATCCTTGATTTATACCTACCTTGAAATCCATATCTGCCATGAATGTATCAGATGGGACTAAAATGACGTAAACATTTGCCATCAGTTGCAGTGTGATGCCAAAACCCCTTCTCAGTTCTGCATGTGGAGCTTCCATTGATTTCAAAAGGATCCCGTGCGTTTTCTGCAGGACATAGTTTGAGTAGTACAACTGATAAAGCTGCCTCTAACATTTGGATTCTACAAACAAGTGTTTTTCTTTTTTTTTTCCTTAACAGCATTTGGAAACTTCTGATGTATTATTTAAATTTTACAGAAGTAATAATTTGCAGATCTGAAGCATTTTACTGGAATTTTAATAGCAGTTATTATATTAGGAGTGTTTTCTTGGTGTGATTTTCATTTTTGTCAGAAAGAAACTGGAAAAAATAGGAATTGTATGAAAAGCAGTAGAAACTTGGATTCATAGCTGTTACTCTAACTCATCAGAAGAGAGTTTGTTTTCCTATAAATATGAGTCCACATCAAGGGGGAATTTTCAGTAGAAGTCTTGGGAATCTCAGTGGAAAGGCACACTCGATGTTTTGATATTGTTAGATGACTTCTTCACTTTGAGAGCTGCCTGTATCCCTAAGCTGGCAAACTGCTCTACAAAATGACTTTGCCTACCAGTTTTATGTAAAAAGAATCTTGGCTCTCCGCCTTTGCTGTAGTTGCATTGCTCCCTGTATTATTTAGGTTAAATACCATGTACTAAGAAACTTGAATCATCTTTCTTCAGGGGAAAAACAAAAGATTTTTGTAACTGTTTAAGTGTTGGAAAGTCTAATTATACCTCCTGTTCATTCCCTTTTGTTCTTGTAAAGGCATCCATTGCTGCAACGGAAGATAAAGTAACATTTCCAGACAGGAAAGAAATGGGGATTTTTTTTTTTTTCCCTTTCTTCCTTTCTTGTTTCTGTTGCTGTATTGTTCTGGTTTGTTTTTTTAAAGGTTGACACAGAGCCCCCTGAGAATTTTTAACATATGAGAGTAGATAACCTTGTTCTTTTGTTCACTCATCACTGCCCTGTTCTGATTGCCTGGGGCTGTTTTCTGAATATTCCATTTCATATCCATTTAACACTTTCTCCATTCTTCTTTCTGCCTTCATTCATCAGTTCAGCATAATGTTACATCCAGTGCATCAGCAGAAAGCATAACATGACCTTCAGACAGTCTCATCAGTGCCTCATTGAAGAAACAGTCACTAAGAACAAACGAAGGCTGTATAAATGGCAGGAAAATTCTCAGGTTCAAATTTAGCATTGCCTTTAATCCTTTTGCTTATCAGAGACTTGACACTTAAAAGATTCTGCTGTTTTTACCTATGATGAGAAGCTGTTGGTATGCTGCCCTCCCTGGCGTCCAACGCATTTCTCACAGAACGTTGTCCTTGGGGATGTATGGTAACAGAGCTCAGAGTAAATCTTGGGCTATAAAAAGGCAAGAAACTCCAGTACACCTAACTCAAAATCAGAAAAAGGTTTTCCACATACTTAATAGCCATCTCCTTTTTTAACCAAAAAAACCAGTAGCATCTTACCATTCTGGTTAAAGAGGACTTGATGAAAAGCTTATAAAGGAGCATCTTGGCATACCTGACAAATAAATATAGCCTTAGAAATGAATTCACATGAAACACAAATCATTTCTGAAGTCAACCCTAACTGTAGTTAAAGCGCAGGTTTAAGAAACACTTTTTTTCTGAACAGAATATTTAATTTTTCCTTTCAAATACTTTCTCAAAGGGGTGTGAAATCAACAATTACAGTGTGAGACAAGGCAGAGAGAAGAGTAGGTAGGAAAAGTGATGCAAATGTGTGAATGAACATGCCCTATTTTCATGAACAATGCACAAGCATTACCGTCACGTTTTATACATGAGCTTGGGAAATTTTAACTTTAAGCATTAAAACTTTATTGGTAGTGTTAAAGTCTTTGTTTCTGACTGGGAAAATTGAAGTGCTTACAAGAAATTAAAAGAATCAAATAGACTAATTCATCTTCTTTAGGTTTTAGAAAGAGGTTGGAAAATGATAACAAAATCAAGATTTCAGGAGACATCAAACTTTAACCAAAAAAAAGTAAAACTTACTCTGCAAATGACACAACAGCAAATTAAGTGTATACTAGAAACCAAAGCCATCTGGCAAATTAAGTGAAAATTAATGATTAAAGAAAATCTCACTGTGTTTGTAGTGTATTTGCATCCATCTGTGCCCAATTATAAAGGAGTTGTCAAAGAAAGCAAGCCACTGGTAGTTAATGCCAAACTAATCCAGAAAGCCTGAAAACGTCCATCAATGTTTTTCTTAGAGTTTCTAATCTCTGCAGGTTTCTGATAAGAGCAGCATTAAACTATGGTGTCATGAATCTTGGCTCTCACGTTTGAAACTAACAGAGATGTACTACCTCTGATCATTTTAGATTAAGGAAATACTATCTTTCAAAAGCACACTACAGATAGAATTTATAAAAGGAAAGAACTCTCTTCAGGTCCACTGCTGTCATCCGCAGCCAGCAGAGCAATTGCAGTTAACAATACCTGGAGTCTGGGAGCGTCAGCTGTGACCCGAGCAGATCCTGCTCCAGTGCTGCGTTGTGCTGCCGGAGCGGGCGGTGCTGGAGAGGTGACACGCCTTGCACGGCGCTGTGTCCTCTTGGCTTCACAGGGCTTTGGCCCCCAGGCACAGGAGCTGAGGCTGTGAATTTGCAAATTTCCTGACACCTCGCCTTGTACAAGCGCTGCAATTTCACACCCTCAGCTCACAGCCACCTGCATGGACTTGCTCGGTGCCTGAGATCCACAGAGCAGCCATACATTGTTCTCTCTGGAGAGGAGGCTGATCTCTGTGTCAAGGGGAATGAGCCCGTGATTCCTTTCCTTATTTTGTTTCCTAAGATTATTTTAAATTGCTGACTGTGACATGATTCTAACCTGACTACATTTGCTCCACAACAGAGCACATGGTGACATGGTGATGGGTAGAACTAGTGTAAAACCTTCCTCGAGTAGGTTACGCTTTTGTCATTCCCTAGAACAAATGAAAAGAAAGATACATCCAAAAGGCAATTTCACAGAGCAGGTGCCTAAATTACTTGTTCTCTTGATGTCCTTAGCCACTAATTGCAAAGTAAACTAGTCTCTATATACTAACTTGTATGAAACTCCTCCATATTTAGACCTAACAGCATTTTAGACCCAACAGCAGGTACACACCAGAAGAAATTGTGAAGAACAAGTAATTTGCTTTGTGTTCTTTCTTTCCCTTTTTTTTTTTTTTTAGAGAAATGAATGACAGAAAGACTGTAGGTAGTAATATTAACCACTCTTTTTGTGTGGATTCTTTAGTACGTGGTAGTAAGGCATAAGCTTGCAATTGGGTGAGCTTTTTGGTTTTGTTGGGGTTTGGTTTTTTGTGGTTTTTTTGGTTTCTTTGTTTGTTTTTGATTCTGTTAGTTTAGTAAAGGGTTATTTTTCTACCCTGGCATCTTGCCCACCAAATACTAAGGAGAGCAGTTTGGAACTGTGATCAGGGGGGAAAAAAAAGGCAAAAAGCTTTGGGAAAGGTGTCATTGTTCTCCAGCACTGCACTGTTCACCATCAGCCTCTCTGAAGTCTGGACATTTTATTCATTCTCAAAGTCTTTGTACAAGTCCTTGTTCCTGGGGTTCTTCTGGCATGGTCTATATTAGAACTCACACAGACTTGAGAAGTTCACATATATGAAACATTTACAGTTGTAAAACTTAAAACTCAGTGACATCTGTTTTCTCGAGTGGACCCATATGAAGTTGTTGTACCCAACCCCTTTAAATAAAGCACTTGAATTAACCCATTACACTCTTCTCACTGCAGCCACCATAAATCATTGTTATCAGCTAGCTGGTAATCATAACATTTACAGACCTCTCAACATCCCTTACATCTAATACATTAAAATTGTCTGCTCAAATGTAGACCATAGTTGACATGTAATTGGTTTTGGCTGCAGTTCAGGCTTACACAGTCCTTGTAGCTCCTTGGTTGTGTTGGTAGAAGTATTTGTGCAGCCATGCAGTGAACCAGATCAGGGACCTAAGCCAAGTTACAGGGTAAAAAAAAAAAAAACCATATTAAGGTTATTTTTGAGCTAGATTGATTCCCTGCACTAGCAAACTGGAGGCAGGAACAAAAAAAGCAGGGAAAAAAATGAGAACAAGTGCCCGCATACCATGAAATGGAGGCATGTCAGGCCATGTTTTCAGTGTAAACTTCCAGTGCACTGTAAAAGATTGCTCCATCTTAAATGCCAACATTAAACAGTAATTCAGGAAACCTCTTTGTTATTGTCTAAGTAGAAATTACTGTCTTGACAAATTGATCTAGAATTCAAAACTCATTTTTTAAGCTTGGATTGTCTAATTCTTTGGTAAACATTATTATTGGGTTGGGAGGGGTGGTAAATTGACTGCTATGTTGCATAAATGACTGATAATGCTATTTTAATATTGCAAATTAGATTCTGCTTCAAATGAAAAACCCAGACATAGCTACAAGGGGCTAGATTATGCTTCAGTTTATACCTGTGTATTCCAATTTATGTCAGTAATGCTGATTAAAAAGTAATTTAGGGCTAAATTTTGTCTGAAAAGTTTCAGTTTACTCCTTATATACACAGCATTCATTGTTGCATGTCTTTTAATATAATTGGCACTGTCTGTAGCTTCATATATGTATTTTATTTTCAAGTCCTATAGAGTTTATATTGCATATCTCATCTATTATTTCTAGATGTGCAGCAGTAAAAGAGGAAATTCTGGTTCGGTAGTTTAGAAGTTCTGATATTTGATTTCCTTTCCACTTTTTCTCTTCTGTAGACACCCATTTTGAATGCTGCAGCTATGTGTACCATATGGACACACAAAAATTACCTGGCATATGTCACCTGTAACATCATCTACATTAATTGAATTTTGGTTTCGCATAACCCCACCTCAAAAAATTAGAAAGTACTAATATTAAACTTGATATTTTAGGAGGTATTTTGCCTGTGTCCTGTCTGAAGGTTCAGCAAGCACATGTGGCTGGGTGTTGGAATGAAGTATTCCCTTCATTCCACTTGAGGTTTTAATAATCAACCTCAAGTAAGCTCTGCTCAGCCAAATGCTGCTCAGCTAAACATGGCTAAGAACTTGCAGCTCTAACATTACTTAAGGTTGAGGCCACTTTAGATTGGAGGCCCTGGAGTCAGGGGGGCATCTTCTGGGAAGTATTTTTTTTCTTTTTCCTATTGAGAATTAGTGTTGAAACTCTCAAGAAAACTCTTTATTTGTAAGATAGGGAAAATGCTTGTGTGATGACTTAAATATTCCTTGAAGACAAGTTTTTGTAAATTAAAGTAATTATTAAATGTCAGGTTTGTCATGGTAATTTCTCTTTAGTCCACTCTCAGTTTCCAGCTTGATGTTCCTAGCGTCAGAAACAGCTGCCATATTTCTGACATAACTCTCCCCTAAATGATGTTACCAAGAGCACTGCCTGCAGGAAATTCATCCCTTCTCAAAGCTGTTCCTTTTCCAAAACTTTATGCTGGGAGGGACTATCAAACATTATTCTGTGATGAAATCACCATCCTTTTAAGACCTATTTTGAAAATTGAGAAATCTGCAAAAATTCTTGGTTTTCATTAAAATTATCAGAGATATGAAAAAGCTAATGTTCTATGAATAAATTCGACATCTGCAAACGTCACAAGACAATTAACATGGATTGTATGCATGTTAATGCACTAGTTGATTCAGCTAGAAATGTAAGTACATGTGCGTATTTTAGATCTATTTGTATACCTGAAGAGTTTTGTCTTGCATTTCTTTTTTAGAGGGAGTGTAAGGTAAAACAGATTAGTGCTTCCTGAAATATAAATAAGAAATCATTAAAGCAGTTGTGGTAAAATCAAGCCATAGGCAAACTTGTATCTTGTGCAGTAACATGATATTGTCGGTGTGTGCCTGTTTAATATCTTTCAAGCCACCCTTGGGCAGGACCCCACTGTAAACAAGCTGTCGAGTTTGACTTGGAACATCCTTTTAAAAATAACACTAATAAATAAACATTCTGTCTTCACACATTTTGCTGCCAGGGATTCTCCATTTCTAAACTTAAAAGTGTAATGATTGTTAAAGGTTTGATGCAATAACTGCAGTCTTCTTTATTTTTGTAAGTGTGAATACTTCATTTTCCATTTGTTTAATGTTTTAAAATTAAAACTTCTGTTTTATTTTATAATTATATACTGTCATTCTGATAAAAACTTCCATTGAAATCAGCTCTGTCAAATTCTCTGTCTGGCAGTGTCATATAAATCAATAATAGTAATACTAGGCAATAATAGAAGAGGAATTTGAGTTTCAGGTTATTAATAGCTGAATAACAAGCTGCACAAAGGAAATGGTTTGCAGTGTGCAGCAAGATCAGTGCATTAAACAAAAAGCAGGTGAGATACATGGCCTTGAGTCTGTACTATGATGCTTCATCTGTGAACTGTTTATCTAAATATATCCTTCAGCTCTTCTTCTCTTTGCTGCTTTCATCTCCTTGTAGTTGCTCACTCTTCCCTCCAAGGTTTTGTTGGCTGCAGCATTTGCTGCCGGAGGGCTCTGTGGGAGGTTTGGGATCTCCCTGGATTCTGAGCAGTGTTGCATGGAAGATCCTGTGAAGCTAAGTCTGCAGTAAAGAGGTCAAAACTAAAGGGCTTTGGGAGCACTCTTGTCCCCTGAAAAGTCAACTGTATTATCCCACGTGCTGTTTTCATGGGTGGCCAAATGTTGCCTCTGCTCACAGGTACTTCCATGCAAACTGAGGTCTGCCCGGGCTCTTTTCATTTCTGTGAGCTCCAGACACAGAAGAAGCAGAAATTCTGAGTGTGGCATTTCACCACATCTGACTCTAAATTAAAAACATATTTTCTGAATAGCAAGCCCAAAGAATGCATTCAATCATATGAATTTGTGAACAACCTGAGACACTTGCCACAGCATTTGAGAGGAACCACATTTGCTAGACTTGAGAACTGACAACACTTCACATTATTTGACACTTGATTTGTTATTGATTTAATCTTGCTTGCTACAACTCCTGGCCTGTTTTTTTTTTTTTAACTTTTGTTTTTGTTTTGTTTTGTTTTTTAAGGTCTACTACTATTTAGCTTTATTATATGGTTTCTGTTTGGAGAAGATATGTGCATGTATAGACAATGTTGACAAGTCTTGAAGTTTTATTGGGACTCTCATCCTTCTTGTGTGTGTGCATGTGCAGTGCTTTAGGAGGTGTGCATGCATGTTAAAAAACTCAGCCTTTGCTTGAGAAGAATAAGATGTCTAATTCTTATGGTTTTGGAGAAAACCAAAAGAATGTGTGTCTAAAAGTTAGTAATTAAGTTAAATAAATGGATACATATTATTACTTTATCATTTTTATTTGAGTACTTGGAGTTGGCAATGCTGATTTAACATTTTTTGTGTGTTTAAGACTTCTACACAGAAAAAAAGTGCATTTTAAAAGCCATGGGACAACTAGTTTCTCTCTCAGTAGCATAGATGACACTGCTGTCAAAATCAATGAAAACTGCAGAAGAATTCAGTAAGTTCTGTGTTGCTGTCACTTCACATAAGTATTACTGGCCCCATAATGCTGTTAATTCTTTCTGGGTCACAAAAGACCACGGTAGTATGTAAGGTACTCTGCGTATGAATGGCACAATGACTGCAGAGTAGTTTCATTGAAAGACCTTTCCATTACACTGCTGGAAGTTGAAACAAATTTCTTAAGCAGTAGCTGAAGGTTCTTTAATGAACATTGTTTCTAAGCTTTTACTGTTTAATTTTGAAAGACACATAAATACTCTTTTAGAATTATTTTTCTCTGCTCTATTTCTCTGCATGTGGGATGCAAATGCCATCTCAGTGTTGAATATTACCATGTTTTTGAAGGAAGTTCAGTACATGGGATATGCATTGTGCATACATTGTGTGCTTGACAGTGGAATTTTTGTGACAGACTGCAGAACCATCAGATGAATTTCATTTACAATGCCTGTTTACCTGCCTCATCTTCATTCTCGTCTCTATTCATTTTGATTTGGGCTCACTGTTATGTGGAAATATCACCCTGCAAAATAGAAATTTATTTTCCTCTGCACCATACACATTTAGAAAAACAAAATCTAAAATGCTTTTGTCTTATTTTGCTTTAGTCAGTGACCTAAGAGAAAATATTTTCTGAGCCACTAAAAGCTTAATCAGTAGAGCTGGAAATTCTGTTTTCTGATATTGCAAGACGTTTCTTTCAATTCACAGTAGGTTGTGAGTTACTGGATGTTAAAACTGTAGTACCATGACTTATAGGGAATACATTTTAATAATTTTCATAGATTATTGAAATATATTCCTTATCATTTTATTCTCCCTTTAAGGCCTATAAAGTTGAACTCATGATAATAAAATCAAGATGAACTCACGATAGTAAAATCAAGTGGCATTACATGCAGATATATAAGAAATATTATCAATAAAAAATAAATCTCTAAAACAGATCTAAAATAGATTGTCTGCAAAAAGCGTGTTATAAATATGATAAATGGTGGTACAAAACAGAATATTATGAGCGCTCTCTTGGGACGATGTACATTAAAATAAGGCAATATCACTGGGCTCATATATGGTAAAATCTTAGCTGTAAAATTCATTGGGCGAGTGTAACAATTTAGAGCCATGAGGATGTGTTACAATCACGTGTGTATCTAACTTTTTTTATACAACTGACAAACTTAATTTTAATTAAAGGTCTGTTCAATCCCTTAGCCTTCACCACAACTTCATCAAGCACATTAAGCATTTCTTTTACTTTGGTTGTGGTGAAAATCCCAGATGTTGCAACGATTTCATATTGTTTGGATATAAAAATTGACTTCCAGTATTAAATGAGTTTGTGTCTTGGGGGTTTTTGTTAGGTTTTGTTGGTTTCAGGGTTTAAGAAAAAACAAAATGTTTCTTTGGTTCAGTTATCTAATCTTTTTACAGTCTTCATTGCTTCATGGTGCTCCACTGGAATTTAACATTAACAATAGTAGGGTGGCAGTGATGTCACATGAATTTTCTGCAGATCACGTTTGACTCGTAGGCAATTTCTTGAAGTCTTTGATTTTCACATTCTGAAGTGCCATTTCCACCTTCTTACCTCCGGCTTCTGCATTTTACAAGAAATCTGACTTCGCTACTTAGGATATTAAAAGTATGTATTAATAAACCATGCACCTTTGAAAAGAGTTATGGAATATATTCCCTGAGGGCCAGCGATAACCTTGTGGTTCATGGTCCGCAGATAATTTCAATCCTTCAAGCTCAGTATGTGCTTTTATTCACAGAGTCAGGTACCCAAGCTTCTGAATAGCTTCATGCAGAGCTGCCTAAACAGGTGGTTACACCTCCATATTTCCCCTCCATGGCTTAATTTATGTATGTTCCCTGGTTCACTAGAAGGAATGGGTAACTTCATATTAACTTTATGGCTGCTTCACTCTAAAGATTCATGGACCATTTTTATGGGTTTGGTGCATTTTTTTTGTTTTTTTTTTTTTTTTAATAGGAAGGAACAGAATTCATATATGTCCATCCAGGTGAAAGATGTTAGAAGAAGTTAAAAGGCAGTAAAAGAAAGTAAGAGAGAGTGAATGGCTAGGTTTTGAAGAGGGTTATTTCAGATGGAGACTGAACATGGAAAATCCTCAAGAGCATGAAAGTTACAAATGCTGATCAAAACTAAGCTCGAGCAGGGAGAGAGAATTGGAATTGAGAGACTTCACAAAAGGGGAAAAATCTCACAGAAAAACTGAGTTTCTTCCTAAAGCACTTGATAGCTCTTACTTACTGAGAGTGAGTAGAAAGAGGGGAAGCTGATTGCTGAGCTCAAGCCAAAGAGTCAGACATAAGAGTAGAAAAAGGAACCCTAGCACTCTGGTGTAAAGGGAAAGAACAAGTTGACACGATAGGCTGCAGAAAAGGCAAGCAGCAGAAAGGCAAGCAGAATGAAAACTTTAATTTGGAGACACAGAGTTTTGCAAGATTGAAGAGATAGTGCTGCATTAGATAAGGTAAATTGAATGGTGAAAAGAGTGGAGGTGGAGAAAAAGGCATATAGTGGAGTCTGTGTAAAGAAGATGGGGAAAATCAAAGCCTGCCTGTTTCCTGAGGTGTAAAGGCATGGAAAATAAAATAAAATAAAATAAAATAAAATAAAATAAAATAAAATAAAATAAAATAAAATAAAATAAAATAAAATAAAATAAAATAAAATAAAATAAAATAAAGAAAAAACCAAAACAAAACAAAAAAAACCCCCATCCATAAACCAGCATTTTCTTTTTTTTTAGTTGAAGTGATGCTGAGACATTATCAAAGTTTGTTTTTGTTGCTTTGATGAAGTGCAGGGTTAATCTGTACATGGCATTGTTTCTTACAGTGGTAAGAACAGTGCACCCAGGTAGTTCTGCTTCACCGAAGAAGAATGGGAAATCTGGGTTATGGACTTGCTGACTTAATGATTGAATATTTTTACTAGTACTGTTTTATTCAAAACAGTTTCCCGCTGTACTCATTCAGTCTATGTATGCTTTAATATTAAGGAGTATTAAATAGCTTATTCAAGTAAATTTCTTATTTAGGAACTAAAGTACTCAAATCATCACTATTAATTAATTTGGTTTGTTTATGTGTTTTGCTCATTTGCAATGGTTTAAATGGACATCCTTAGTTTAGCAAGCACACTAATACACAGGTAAAGTGAAAAACAAGTGTAAAAAGCTTCAGTAAGAAAACAAAATTTACTTTATGATTTAACACTAATCAACCATTGCTAATGTGCTATAAAATAGTACTTAAGGTAGATACTGATTTCCATTATTAAACTAAATGGCCTTTGTTGCCTCATCTGCCTTATTCCAATATATTAAGCATGCAGACCCCATAATTTAATTATCACCTGTTAATATTGGTTCTAAATTCATTTTTGTGCTTTTGGGCTGAAGCTGCAGTGATGAGCCAATTAAAAACCATTATCTGGCTGCTCAAAGCATCACATTTGTAGTTATGCTCAGTAGTACATGATTCTACAGGGACTTTCAAGATGGAACATGCTGCCCTAATGCCTTTAGGGATTAGCCAAACAAAAGAAAAAATGTAAAGGAAATTTTAAATATTTTCTCTCCTGCAGGATTTTAATTTTCAGATCTCTCGCTTTGCTGTACATCACAGCTTTCCTTGCAGCTAATTTGCATAGCTGTAAAAGTGTAGTGTGTAGCTGAATTACAAGAGAGACTCCTGAGACCCTGGGTTTTCTTTAAATCCCAGAGGAGGAATTTGGTTCAAGAATGTACATAAGGTACTAATTGCAAGGATCGTGTTAGATAGCTACTATTTGAATGAGACTGTTGAACTAATAAAATACAGCACATCATAACCTCGGAGATTTGATAATGAAAAAAGGAGCATTTAATTTATGTAGATATTCGTAAAGCAACTCGAAAGAACAATAGCCACACATTGTATCAGCTCCATTACATTGTTTATTAATATGAATTACTCCTTTCCTCTTGTGTTATCAACTTGTTGCTGACATGGAATTTCAAGTGCAGGTGTTTCAAGTTGGTCAAGATTTGTGCTTTTATAGTGGCTGACTGAAAAAATGGCTGATGTAGATGATGCACCGTGGAATTTTACAGAAGGGTAGATACATTTCACTTACAAACACGTTTTTTGTGTGTGTGTGTCAGTCTGTAGTGCTGCATTATAAACTTCCGAGCTCTTTGGGTAGTATGGATATACAGTAGTGTAGTGCAGAATGCAGAAACGACCCTGTTTGATCTACTGTAGCTGTATTCGTACAATTGCAGAACACTGAGTGGAAAGGGACCTCAAGGATCACCTGGTCCAGGCTTTCTTGGCAAAAGCACAGTCTAGACAAGATGTCCCAGCACTTTGTCCACCTGAACCTTAAAATTGTCCAGTGTTGGGGAATTCACCCCTTATTCCCTGGAGAGATTATTGCAATGGCTGATGATTCTCATTGTGAAAAGTTTTCCGCTTGTAACTGGAGTCTCCCCTTGTCTTTTCAAAGTGACTCCTTGTAAAAAGGAAGTCTCCATCTTCTTTGTAGCCACCCTTTAAATACTGGAACATGGTGATAAGGTCTCCCTAAAGCCTTCTTCTCTCAAAAAGTACAGTTCTCTCAGTCTTTCATCATATGGCAGCCTGCCCAGTCCTTTGCTCAGTTGTGGCCTTTCACTGGACCTTTTCCAGCCTGTCCACATCGCTTTTGTATAGCAGGGACCAAAACTGAACACAGAATTTCAGGTGTGGCCTGACAAGTGCTGAGTGGAGTGGGATAACAACTTCTTTGTTTCTGGTGGTGACACTCCTGCAGATGCAGCCCAGCATCCTGCTGGTTCTCTGTTGCAGCAGCCCATTGTTCACTCAGATTGAGCTTGTCCACCAGCACCCCCAGGCCCTTTCCACAGAGCTGCTCCCTGGCCTGGCAGATCCCTGTGTTTTCTGGTTTGTTTTGTGGTTTTATATTGTGCTGCATAAACACAAGAGCAGAACTTAAAATTTCAGGAGGATGCAGAGAATCTTCCTTTGTAGAGAAGTCCTCTCTTCTGGAGCACAGCTGAACTAGGAGCTCTTTTGGGATCTTGCTTGCCTGTGGTATAATGAGAGACTGTCCTTTTGCTTCAATTTGTTTGGAGCACCCCTGTTTTAGGGACTTCAACTTGACTCTTCTTGGACCAATTCCTCAAGTGGATGAAACATCATTCCTTGGACCACTGCAGAGGTCCCTGGCATCTCTATGGAAACATCCTGCTATTAGCTACTTAAAACTAACAGAAAGTGAAATTAATGCTGAACATACTTAGCCACGTTTTAGTTGAGCTTGGTGCTTTTTGAGGGGACAGAAAGCTGCCAAAGAAAAAGCTAGCCACAGATGAAGTCGACGAGAATTCCCCAGCTGATAGATAGGTGCATGCTTGGGTGCTGGTTTGTTTTGGTTTGGTTGCTTTCTGCTTATAATTTTTTCCCTATTTTATTATGGGCATGTGTTCTTTTGTCAGTGAGAGCTATTAGGAACAGGACAGGAACCCTGCTGTGCCTTAAAATTAAAATGGGAAAAAAAGCTCAGGCTGGAGAAGAAAAAAAATAAGCACAGATAAGAAATAAATGTAAATTAAGTTAGCAGGGCTAAGTCGTTTTGACCACAAATGGCAAAATAAATACAGCTTATCGTTCTTAGAAATTCTTCTGCTTCTTTGAGTTGGCCTGGATAATTGTAAGCTGTATATTGTATTTTTCTCATTAAATGAGATGTTCACTCTTTTTCTGCCTCCCTGTGTGGTCAGTAGTCTGTTTTTCAAGTTTCAGGAAAAGCAACAGTTCAGCAGAGCTGTTGCTGAGCTTTTCTCACCACATCTGCCCCCACCCTTCTGCCTAGGGAAGGTCCGCAGGACAAACTTGACAAAATCAAGTTAATTTGTCCCATATTCAATATCTAGCCAATCTGTGCACACACATTTGGGTACTCCTGCCCAAAATTATTTGGAGGAAAACTGAACAAAAGCTGCAAGGTGTGAGCTGGGTGGGTTGAGGATTAGTGAAGAGATACTGACAGTATTGGATTGAAGCAGAGGGCAGTTGTAGAGGACATCTGCATCTGACAGGACATTAGATTATAGTAGCAACAATTTTGGAGGATATAAGACATATCAGGAAGAGGCAAGTTTTCTTTATATTCATTGTTCACATAATATTTGGGGTTTGGGTAGTTTTAAATGTAGAGGGATCCTTTAATGTTGATTGTAACCTGTAAAACAACTTTGGGATTACTCAGTTTCGTAAAAGAAACTCTGGCTTGCCTGAAGAGACAGAGTAATTTTTCTTGTAAGAAAGCTGAATACTATTAGTATTTTCATCAATCACTGTGTCAAGTGAATGTGTTTCATGTTTGTATTAGTAAGTTGCCAAGACAGTGTGGCAAAAGTGTAATGATTCTAGGATATCACTTGACCCTTGCAATTGCAAAGTAATTTGGAGTTTAGAGTGAATCTCTACTACTGTGAGTTTACAGTTTAATTCTTTATAGGCAAGCATGTATTTAACATGATCCTGTAGTTTCCTTAGTTAAGCAAATCTAACAAAGTCAATCATATTTTGTCCAATGTAACAATTTGATCTCATTACGTATGAGTAAAACTAACGCTTCAGAATCGCAGTTCTTTATACCCCTGTGTGTATTAGGAAACGTCATCATATACACAGATTATTAAGTATATAAAAATAATTATATTTGTCACTGGATTGTATAGCTGATATGATTTGCCTTCTTTTTTAAGAGACACATGCCTTTAGCTCAGATAGTCATTGAAGGCTTCATCTATGAAGACATTGCATATTATTTAGTTATATGTTTAATGTTTGCTTAATAATTTAGTATTTTGCAATGTTTCTGATGAATGGAAGCATCAGTCTGCCAGTAAGAGAGGTACAGGCTGTGTATATGCAGTTCTGTTCTGGGTAAAGCTCCAAATGTTCCTGCCTTCAAAGAGTGTTCTGAAGCTCTGTGATGTGACTTTACATTCTGGAGGTACTGACTGGCTTTGCCTGAATAGCTTCACTTCACATTTATAACAGGAATCAAAGTGTTTTGTGCTGTATGAAAAATGCTGTATCTTCTTCTAACAAAGAGGAATTACTCTTTGAGTAGAGATTAATTTTGCTGAAAATTTACATTTGAATTAATATTAAGAACTCTAGCTTTTGTGTCATTACTTACTTTATTCTGGCAGGCCTTAATAATGAGATAACAAGCTCTTTCCATAGAGTTAAAATCAGAGTGTTTCCAATGTGCTGTTTTAGAAGGAATTATATTGTTGTTACACTAAATTATTGAGTGCTTATCTTTTCCTGTTGTGTTCATGTAAGTGTTGTACAGACAGCACAACAGTTTGAACAACTCTTTTTGTAGAGAAATGTGTCTTGAGAAATTGCTCAGGCTGCCATGAATCTTCTTCCACACGAGGAGGTGGTTCCCTAATGGTGTCTGAATTTGAACATTGACTAACATGCCTTTTAACCATTGTGATGGTAACTCTTCACATCTTTAAATAGTTGGAAGGTTCAGTCAGTATTATGGAAATGCTCATTTAGTAATCTTACTATTACAGGAGGTCATGAGGCTTCTTTCTCCCTCCCATATTATTGCTCCTAACTCAACAACTTTCTCCATTCAAGAATTGTGTGAAACTATTTCTATCTTGAGATACCATATTTTATCTGGAGCAACTTTTATATGGCAAGAACAGAGAAAACCACAGAAAACTATGCTAGTGAGACAAAACCAAGTAGTACTGGAAATGGGCATTCATCAGATTTTAATTATATATGGATTGCTTAGCTTGGATTATGAGAGACGGTAAGTGCCCTTGCTGTAACTGCTTAAGCAAGAGTAAATGGATGATAATGATTTAATATGGAATCATTGATTATCATATATCATACTGAGAGACTTTTTTTTTTGTCTCACTTTTGGTTTATTTTGTGGCCTTATTTAGTAGACAACTAACTAAATAGAGAATAAATATCCAGAGGTCATTGTCCTCGCTATTAGCATCCTCTGTTGTACAGGTTAAGATGACTTCTTTTTTATGGTCTTAATTTTTCCTGAGATGGGCTGGCTGCTTCAAACAGGATATCAGATTTAAAAGCCAAGCATGCCCGCTGGATGCAGAGCACTTCCAACTTGTTCTCCTTAGACACAGATAGCTTGTGACATCGAATGTGATCTTGAACTGCATCACCATAATTCTGCTGTAGGTACTGAAAATATGACTGGGCAATTGTGCTTCATTAAGGTTTTACAGTTGGCTGTTTTGAAGTATAAATATAGTTCAGAATGAAAAACTCTGTTTAAAATAAATTCAGTCTCTGTATGGTCTGTGCTACTTGTATCTGCAGTTGGCTCTATACAGACATGACAGTCTTTCAGCTAAGCCCATAGAAACTCTGTATTTTAAGTAACTTTAGAAGTCATGGTGTGCAACATCATACAGTCTTTTTCATAGACTGGTTAGGTTTCACCCATTTCCACCCATGTTTTTTTACCCCAGTCTCTCCTTTCAGAATGTTGTTGTAGGGCCACATTCCTGTAATGATTACAAACCTCCTCTGAGTTTCCATCCTTAATTTATTCATAACCAGTTTCTATCCATTTGTTCTAACACAAACATTCTCTCATAGATTTAGCAAATCTTTTGTCCCCAGTGCTTTTGCTGCAAGCAATCATCCTTCTTCCTGGGCTGCATTTTTCAGCATGAAAAAAACAAGCCCCTTCAGTGTCCTCCTATAAGATAGGTTTATGTTTGATCTCTATAACAGTCCTGTTCAGCACCTATTCAAATTTGAAGTCTTTATTTTGAACATGGGTAACTGAAATGGTACAAAATACTTCAGATGAGGTCTCGGTACAGGCTATACAATGGTATGAATACTCCCTGTTCTTTATGAAAATATCTTGCCTTGCCCTTTTCATGGTCAGATTCAATTAAGTGGCTCATAGTCATCCTGTGACTGACTAAAATAGGCTGCTGTTTCCAACTAATGAGCTCCCAGTATATACCAGGAATTCTTGCTATTAGTCCTATGTGCCTTTTGGACTGTTACTTTCAACCCAGTTCTGTTTCTGGGGTCTTCAAGATCATGCATTTCTTCCCACAGGACATTCAAATCCTCCTTCTCTAGGAAGACTCTGCCTACTGACTTTGTATCCTCAAGAAAATGTATTAGTGTATCTTTATTTTTATCCTAAGGTCATTACCTAGAATATTAAAAAAAGCAAGTCCCAAACTATAAACCCAGTATTTTTGGATGAGATTAGTCACCTTCATGAGGTAATGGTAGTAAGTGGCTTCTAAATGGTGATTTTTTTTTTAATAGATATAACATGCATCGCTGTGAATCAGTTTTTCATGTTACCTCAGAGCTCAGTGTTTTATACCCAAATACTCACTACTTGAAACTTAAAAGCCAGTGTTTCAGAAATTGCAAGGTCATGTCTGATACAAAGGCCGTCTTCTCTAAGGGCCCAGCAATCTGTCCAGATTTTCACCAAACACCACGCAGGTTAGATAAATGGGCCTCTGTGGATGCAGCATTTGGCAGATTAGATGCCTGTTATCTGTTCTCTCCACCCGCTAACATATTGCTAATTAGGTTTGAGAGTGAGGTGAAATGATTCATCTTAGCAGAACAGTGAGTGTCTTTAGTAAATCCTTACTCTACTTCAATTCCAATCCACTCGAGAGAGAGAAAAGAAAATAGAAAGTGAGAAATGCTTCTGGGGTTGTACATGTATTTTTTATGTTTTATGTTTTCTTCCGTGCCCTTATCTCTAAAAGTCCTTAGATTATCATTAAGTCAGTGAATATGAGACATTCATGTCAATTAGTGGTAAATGCAGAATAAATTCAGATAACCATACATTGAAAATGTGAACAAAGAAGTACTTGGGATAATTCTTTTGTATGTTTGTGTAAATAAAGTGGTGAGATGGGTAATTTGTCTTTATGCAGTACAGAAGACAACTGCACAATGGGTAGAAAACACAAGTGCACAGAAGACAATAAAACTGACATTCATGATCTTCCAAGCACTTGATTTTTTAACTTAATTAGGATTCTTTGAATGCTGGGTGGTTCTTTTTTTGCTTACTTTTGCCTATATATGATACTGTTACTGAGTTCTTTAGTTGCATCTCCTGAAGCAGTTCCTTTTGCCTTATTTCTCCACAGCCACAGTGGTGATGAGTATGTCTTATGTAATGTTCTGCAGTATTCCAGGCTCTTTTTCCCCTGAAATAATCTGGCAGGTGATATTCCCATACATGTCTTGCAGTTTAAGTTAAGAATTGTTCCTCAAATCATACTATATGTATTTCAAGGCTGGTGTTTATAAATGCCTATAGTTTTTGTTGTAAGGGATACCATCCTGCTGTAGGATATTGCAGAGCAACATAAGCAAAGTAAGTAATTACAGTATTCGCCTGAGATATGAATGGTTGGATTATACAGATATTACATTTATATTCAACTAGGAGAACAGTGAGATTGATATATTGTTCCTCACGTGCATAATACAGTATGTGCCGTAACACTTAAAAATGCTCTGTAATTGCTTTAGTCCTTTGTTGATGTGTAAATGGCATATTTGTATGCATCTGTGTAAGTGCCTCATAGAATTTAACAAGTTGAAGAAACATGCGACTAAATTAGTAACATTAATCTTTTCATGGAAAAAAACTGTCTGTTCTGTGCATGAACAACCTCTGATGTTTATTGATGCAAGAGGAGAAGTTGTTAGATAAGTGCCCCTTGGTCTGTAGCTTCACTGGGTAAGTACTGTCTGAATATTAATCTGCCAGGTTGTGCTTGTCTCACACTGAGAAAAGCGGCAACATTCTTGCTGTCAGCACTGGGTTTGAGCTGCTTGGATCCAGCTGATGGTTTTTTCTCTATTCAGCTCTGTGCAAGGAACAAAAAATGTGTCCTGCTCTAATCTGCTTTCATAAAGAGAAGGGGAAAGAGATCTGTGAGCTTCTTCCTATTTGAGCAACTACTGCAAAGAGTGGGGAGGCAGAAGGTGATTCTCTCCATCTTGGGTAGCTTTGTGTCCTTGTGAAAGAAAGATACTGCAGAGGTTGAAAGTGGTTCTTCCCAAAATTGCATTTTGATGTGGGAATTTCAGTCCTGGAGTAATAGAACACTGGCATCACAAGACCAAGCGATATCCCCATGAAGCTACTTAGATTAATTTGAGGGGAATGACACTAGGAGCTGCCACCTTTTAAAGATACTTCTGAAGGTGTGGAAGGGGGTTGGAAGTGCTTTCTTGGATCTGTGGATCACAAAGGTAAAAGTTGCAGCAAGGGGAGTCAGGGTTAATTAGGGCAGTCTGAAAAACAGCAATTGCTTATGGCTCTTTTAATCATCCAAGAGCTGCTGTGAAACTCTTGGTATCTAAGGCAGGGAGAGTGGCCAAGGATGTCTTTGCATCTGATAGAGCAATAGTCTGCTCTTCTTGGAAAAAGCAGACTTCCTTAAGTAGTTAATCTGCAAAGGAAATAATGGAAAAGCCAACTTAATAGTTGAAACTTATCTCGAGCTATAGGTTGAGACCCTATTGGGTTTTCTGAATTTAATCTCCTGGGTCATGTAAGACCCCTTGCTTGTGCTCTAGTTGGATTCTCTAAAGCATTGAGCTTTGGAATTAGCATCCAGAAAGCTGTAGTCATGGACTTTTTTGTAGGTTTGTGTAAATGTAACTGCATGGAATGCAGCTTCTTTGTAAATGAGAGACAAAACCATATTTGGTCATTTACATGAAAATAGTCCTAAGCTTGAACTTTAAGATGAAACTTGTAGTGTTTATACCCTGATATGCAGGGAATGCAACCACTCAAAAATGTTTGATGCAGAAGTTAATACAGTGGGAAATATCACTGGGAATCTGTAATTTCACACCCAAACAAAAAATGTTAGTTGGAGAAGAGTTTGGGGAGGCAGAGGGAGAAGCTTGAAATGCAAGTTTTCAGATTCTTTAATTTTCTTTTTATTTCCTTTCATTTTTTCTTTAAAAATTTCAAACATTTTCAAAATTGCCCCCACGAATTTGTAAGAAAAGCAAAATATGAAGGAGTATATGTATAAAAGAGTAAAAAGAACTGGTATTATTTTCATCCCTTAAGAGGGAGAAATGCATCCAGATGCAGGAAGGGCTCGTGCAGTTTCCTTTATGGCCGGAGTAGGCTTGAATCTGCACTTTCCTGTTCCTGTGAAGATGTCTGGGGAAATCCTGTGCTGTGGCATATTCCAGGGAGGTGCACTCTTGCTGTGTCCTTGGGGAACTGCTTGAATTTGTATAAATAATCACTCCTTGACTGAAGCAGGAAATGGAGCTTGGGCATTTCAGGGCTGTGCTTGTGTAAATTGGCTTGGGGGGCAGAAGAACAGTTCTTGTTCTCTCCCTCTCTCCTCTATCAGATATCAGGAACATTATTACCTCACAGGAATTTCTATTTCCACACAGGGAGCTCAAGAAGAAGATTCTTTGGTGTCAGATTATAACTGAATACAGATCTAGTTTAATCTTCCATTTCAAATTTAAGACAATTCATAGAACCTCTCTCCAAATCTTTATCACAGCACTCTGTTGATAAAGAGAGAAAGTAGAAATTCTCAAATAATAAATACAAAACATGTAAAAGATTTTATTAGCCTTTTAGCACATTATGTTAATCTCCTGATAGCTAATATTATGAGCAAGTCTGTGTCTGGAGAGAGTAATAGCAAAGATCTTAGGAATGGAAATAATGTCTTTTTAACTTCCCAAAGAGGATTCAAAGAGCTAGTTGATTGTTATGAGAACTACTGTTCTTAGTGAGCGTATTAAATTGGTAGAGCATTAATCTGGTTATTTGTAAGATGCTGTCCCTTAAAAATGTATTTTTCAATATAGAAAGCTGAACTAAATATATAAGATAAAGCCATGAAAATGAACAGCATTTTTGCAAATTAAATATTCTACTGCATCTGGTAGTAAAATTTAGTATTGATAGATACATCATGTTCCACACTGAATCAGTAAAGTGTTAGAATAACATTTAAATTATAAAATTCGGCACAGCTCGCTTTATCAGCTTTATTGTACAGATATTAAGAAATGGTTCTAAATTATTTTTCAAACATTTCAAATAATATGTTTTATCTTGTTGGGCTAAAAAAGGAAGAAATACTGCAGAAAGAAGTCTTGGTTAACAAGAAGTCTCCAAAGCCTGAGTCCTGTAAAGCTACAGACATTTAAATATTTCTAAAAGCTTCAGATTATGAGTTGATCTGATATCAGCATCCTTTCTGTACAGTTATGTCACCTTTTCTTTTTTTTCTTTCCCGAAAAAAATCTAATTTTAATGCACCTTCTCCTGTCTGCCTCTTGGTGTCCACAAGCTGGTGGTTAATGGACTAGAAACTTTGTCATTCCTTTAATAACAGAAAGATTTTCAAAGTCAGCAGTGGAGGGGGAGAAAATGGAAGTGCAAGTCCTAGGGGTTAATTACTGCTTTGTTCCCCTTCTACAATTTTTCTCCAACGCCAGGCTTAGCTTTGTCTAATATTTTCATAGGCAGAGTAAAAATTTTTTTCAAGACATCTGTGTTTCAATAGATAGAGATGCCTAAAACTTAAGTTGGATATAAATGTAATCCTGGCGTAACAATACTGATTTCGCTTGACTTAATCAGAGACTTAGCTGGGCTTTGTGGTTTCACAGAAGGCTGTTTGTTAACCACATTGTGTGGGTTCCAGTGCTGCAGCTTGTTGGCAGCTCGCTTCATCTGTTCCTGGAGCAGGGGGGCTTAAAGCAGCACTTGAAGGACAACGTGCTAAAAAATTAGCATTCAGCAGTTTTGCAGAGAGACAGCACGGGCATAGCAAGGTCAGGTGCATAAGCGAAGCGGGATTTCCAGTTGCCATTTCATGAATTAAAACATCAGATTTACTCATGGTCGGTTTTGTTTATGTGATGTTGTGCAACTAAAAACATCAACACTTTCACATGTGATTAGTATTAAATACTGTTGAGGACATGTTTCATCATGATAGATGCCCCCAAATTCAAAGTTTAGCCTGGAACCATCGTTTAATCCCCTGAAATTCACATGGCTCTAAGGGATTTTCTGACAGTTCCAAGCCTCAACCCTAATTTCTTGCTTCTGTTATTTGAACCAAGCCCTTATGAGTATTTTACAGTATTTTTCTGGTGTTTTGTGGTTGTTACTTAAGCTTTACTGAAATACTTAACCGTATTTTTTGCTGCGTGTGTTTTAAGTAATGCATCAGTTGTGAGACGTATCTGTCATACAACATGTGTCCAACTCATAGAGATTTGGGTCCTGATTTAGCAAAAATTGCACATGTAACATTTCAGAGGTCAGAGCTACTTCTAATTTTGACTTTAACCCAATATCAATCAAATTACCACTCTCCAGCTGGGAATGAAATTAGAATTAATTAATCATGTTGGGTCCTGCTTCGTGGGCATTTTCCTTAGTCTCCAACTGTGCCCTCTGAAAGAAAGTCCTAGGATACTGGGGTAGGCAAATGTGGAAAATAAATCAACATAGTAGGAGCTAGTAATGGGCTTATACTCAGAATCATCAGGGTTACAAGCCAGTACATTAGCTACCTTCATTTGAGGCTGTCTTGCAAATATTTTTGTTCACCTGGAGTATGTGATTTATCTGTGTTGGCTGGTGCTGCACAACTCACTGTTGCACATGTTCTCCCACTGGGATCGTATTTACCCAGGGATTTCTTTAGCAGCACAGCATGGATGAGGAGACTACAGAAACTGGGGCTGAAGAGGGTGAGGAAAGCTCCCTCTGAAGATGTAACCAAGGCTTGATTTTTCCCAAATCTGTAGAGGAGGAGGTATCTGGTTCAGATAGGAACTTTCTTATCAAAATACTCTGTGTGGTCCACATGAAGGGTGTAAAAGAGAGTGCAGTGTGTGTGTGTAGCTGCTGTAAAGAGCTTGGAACTATTGTAGGATTTAATTTAGATTTGGGAGTATTTTACTTGAAATAGCTTTGTATTTAATACTTATTATATGCTTCACTTCCGCATTTTATCTGCATTTCATTAAGGGGAGTGGTTTGTTTACAAGTACATGCCAGGCTAAAAGAAGGATGTGAGAGATTTTGTCCATGTGCAGGAGAAGTGATGGATCCTGACTGTGTGTCTGAAGGGTTTGGCTGTGTTGGACCACAGCATCTTTTCAGAAAGCACCAGTTCTCCTCTCAGGGTTTGGAATGGGCTGGGTGCCATAAAACACTGCTAATGACCTATACATCAATATAGCAAAGATTTTTACATGTGCAAAATAGAAGTACACATACTTAATGTGGTCATTTTTTAAGAACTGAAAAAATGCTTATGGTATAATGTAAAAGTTGCATGATAGGAGAGAAGACTGAAAATCCCCAAAAGTACTTAAAAATCTGAAGTATTGCAACTTGTCTCTGCATTTTTCAAGAATTACTGCTCTTGATTCTTCAAGACTCCCCACAGCATAGCCCACACAATTTATTTTGTGAAGTATCAGCTGATTTGAAGCAACCAGTAAGATGCATTTTTAGATCATTATATAATGTAAAAATGAATTCTTGCCACATCTGCCAAGAATCGAGAGCTTTGCAGCCGCCTGTTGAAGGAGTAGGTAGGTACTCAGTGGGAAAGGTCAGAAGAGGTGGTGGACTCCCCAAAAGCAGACAAGGATTATGTGAGGGCGTGCATTTTCTAGGCAGCTGGACAGTACTAAATAAAGAAAAAGCAAAGCCAACAATAAAGATGGAATTATATTTGTAGAACACAGAGTGGTTTGGGTTGGAAGGGGCCTTAAAGTCGACTCCCCATGCCATGAACAGAGATGCCTTCCACTAGACCAGGTGGAAAGCCCCAGCCAGCCTGGCCTGAAACTTCCAGAGATGAAGTATCCACAACTTCTCTGGGCAGCCTATTGCAGTGCCCCACCCCGCTCACAGGAAAGAAGTTCCTCCTAATATCTAATCTAAATCTGCCTTCTAGTTTAAAGCCATCACCCCTTGTCTTACCACCCCCTGCCCTTGTGAAAGGTGCCTCACAGCTCTCTTGTCGCCCCTTTAGGTACTGGAGGGTGCTCTGAGGTCTCCCCAGAGCCTTCACTTCTCCAGTCTGAACAACCCCAGGTCTCTCAGTCTGAGAGAGAAGAGAGGTGTTCCAGGCCCTCCTCTGAACTCGCTCCCTATGGAGGTCACAGTGCTCTCTTGAAGCATATGAGAAATCTCAGTTTATATCTTTTGTTTGATGGTCAGTGTAAACCATTGTAGACACGAAGAGATATATTCAAAAGTGTAGCTGCAATTATAACTGCAGCTTGTGGCTCCTGAGGGCATCCTGCTCAGAGTTAACTAAAAATAACAGAAGTGTAACAGTTTATAGTGAAAGATCAGTTACCAAGACATGTTTGCATAGGCAGGATAGAGTGATGCAAAGTTTTTCACATAACTGAAGTCTTTTATTACAGAAGTTTTACCAAAGCTATGGATAACAGGTGTTCATCTACTCCAAGGATATCCACCCACATTTCTCTCTCTGGTAGTATTTATGCATGTAGAAGGAACAAAGTAAAGAGAGAATCATTCCCAAAGAGATACTAAATTTTAGGATAAATTCATGAAGAGATGCAACATGCAATTCGTGTTTTGATGCAGCATGTACCAGGGGGCTTACAGGTGCTGTTGTATATTAGCTGAAGAAATTGTTTAGCTGCGTGTAACGCTTTCTAAGGACTTGTATAACATTCATTTCAAAGGAGTTGTAATTATAGCTATGTCTTTTGAGAGAATATATTTTCCTCAAAGACAAGCTCTTACTCAGGTGGTAAATGTAATAAAAATGTGGTAAATGTAATAAAATCACAGCATTACTGCTCAGGTCATACTCTTATGCATGTGTTAAGCAATTCTTTTTGGTTATAATTTTTCATATTTCATCTTGAAGATTTTTCCTGTGATTTGTAGCTTTACAAATGAGTCTCCAAGGATAAGGAAGGCTGAGTTTTCATGCCATTTACAGGCCAAGAGACTTGAGTTCCAAATTTTCAGTTTCATCTTGTGACTGTTTGTTTTTATTTGTGAGGCTTTCCATTTCTTCTATTGAGACTGTGCAAAAGAGACTGCAGAAGTCATTTGAAGGTTAGAATAAAAGAGTTGAATAAATCAAACCGAGAGATCTTAGTAATGTAGAAAGTAGAAAGCCCTCTTATCACAGTTATCCCTTAAAAAAAAACCTCTGTAAGAAAACATCTCTCTGAGAGCTTCACTTTCTTAAAAATAAAAATAAAAACCCGACAAAAACAAAGACACCCCAAGACCAGAACAGTGCACACAAGACCAAAATATTTCTTTCAGTAGGTATACCCTTCTCTACATTTTGTCACATCTCAGATGAAATCATCCCTTTTATGCCCAGTTTGAAACTTTCATTGCTGCCAGCCTGAGTAAGCCTGAGAAGTGCAGAGCCAATTCCCTTGCGTTTGCTATGCCATTTGAATACTGCAGTATTTAAAAAATAAAATTTTCTTCTCATTGCTGTCTTTCTTTGGCTTTGGTAAGTGTGGGAAATTAATGTAGACTTTGGAAGAGTTCCATCAACTCTGAAACAGCCAGTGAGGAAAGAGTCCAGGAAGGCTCAAAATTCCAACAGCAGTACCTAATCTAGCCCATTATTTAGGATTTATTTTGTTATTTTCACTTTTCTGTGTTACTTACGCTGTCTTTGGCTGCCTAAGTGTGTTTGAGGCTCTGAAGCTCACTTTCAGTAGCTCTATACTCCAAAGAATTCACACTGGCTGTCCTGACAGAGGAGTTTAAGCAAACTGAAATGAGTTGAAAGGTGGGGTAGAGTGGCACACAACCTGAGAGCATAGGAGCAGGCAAGGAGAGATATGGGATACATTTGTCTTTTCTTAAGCTGGTTGGTTACATGACCCTAGAGAAGTCAAAGGACCATGTACTGCTTTGGTTGCCCTCTGCATAATGGTAGGGCATGTCTCAGAAAGCATGGGATCCTTGGATAAAAAATTTTAGACAGCATAGCTTTATGAAGAATGTCAGAGACACAGATCTTTGTTGTCCTTGCTGTTCCAGCTGTGGTCTTAGTGATTAGTCTAGCTCTTGGATTTTATTTGTATGCCAACTCTCCTCTATTTTTAATTCTAATTATATTGTTAAAGGTTGTTAAATGCTTTCTTTTCCCCATCCCACTTTAGCCTTCACCACAGCGCAGGATATTAGATTTCATACATCTCTTGTCTGTTTTGCTTGAAGGAAAATTAGATACTATTTTGGTTTAGGCAGTGACTATTTTGACACTTCTGTCTAGCAGTTATTTCTCAAATGACAGAGTAACACTTTCTGTGTACGCACACAACATATTATAAAGGAAAACATGAAAGACTATGGTTATTTCATTACCACTGGATTTTTTTGTTATAGGTGTTACTTGCTCCCCTACTGTTAAATTGACCCACTGAAAAATTGATAAAAAGATGGTGTGAAATTGCACTACTGTACATTCAGTTTGAGTTTGCTCTGTGCCTTTTATGAACACTAAACAAAGCTACTTTAGTATGCAAAAATAATGCTATTCTTGAATGGTTTTGAAGCAAAGAATACCTATAAAATTTACCTCAAAGGCTTAAATAAAAAAACTGTACACAATCTCAGAAAAGTTCATTTTCATTTTCAAATTGAGTGTGGTTAAAGATAGAAGATTTGTATACCATGAGAGTTCCAAACTTTTTAAAAATAGTCTCCCTTTTTTATATGTGGAGGATTGCACTTTTTTTTCCCCTTGAAATCTGGAACACTTTGTTTTAATCAAGAGATCAATTACTGTGCTGAAAATGCAGCTTGACATATTAGCCAGCTTGAAGAGAATGGAAACTTAAACTATCTTCTCTCCCACCATCAGCCAGATGTTCAGACCTTCACCTTTTGATCCCCTGGGCCAGGGTTCAGGAATTCTGAGCTCTCTGCCAAAGCTACAATGCAGTGTGCTGACTCTGTAGTAGTAATTTATATGTACTGTCAGTATGGCTATGGCTGTCTTTAGACCCTTCTGTTGATACCCTCACATTTATATTTAAAATTTTTAATAGGAATTAATCTCTTCAGAATGCTACCTCTTATTTACATGGAAAGATACTTCTCCAAAAGTCTCATTTATGTAACATTATATCAAAGCATAATAGTACTAAAATACCGGAAAGAAAATTGCCTCAAGTTTTTTTCTTTACTGTGTAATACCTCTTCATCCCTTTGCATATTTCAGTGCACACTCGCTGCAAGGGATTCTTGCTCCACAAATTTAAAGACAACAGAGCAAAACAACTAGTGGCATTCCTTGGGCTGTTCCCTTTTCTTCTCTGTCACCCAAGTGGGAGAGAGCAGTTCAAGTATGTACAGTTCTGTGAAGGTGCCTGAGATTTGGATCTCTCTGCCAGCCCCAGGCAGGGGGTGCCTTGAGCAGGATGCATAAATTATCTCTATAGATGTTCAGCATATGCTGGAGGACTTGCTTATTTATATAAAGGCATATGTTGAGTGCCTTGCTGAAGGAATATCTACCATAAGAAAAGTGATCCAGGATCCCAGTGTCAGTGTGCTCCGTGCCCACTTTGCTCCTTCTGAGACACGGTTACATCGAAGAACAGAATTACTTTTATAAAACGGACAAAATTAGATTGGTGGAGGATTTAATTAACTGAGATAACTCTGAACCGTGCAGCTTCATCTCTTCAGAGCAAAATGTAATATGTGAGTTATTAGACTCTGTGGTTCCAGGGTAGCCTGTGTAGATTTTATGTCAAGTCTGACTTACACTAGCAGTGTTCTTAGTATGTTTCTAGTTTTATGGGTAAGAAACTAAAACTTGCAGGTCATTACAACATACATGTAAAACAGGAGACAGAAAGAGTTTTACTGGAGAAATATGACACAGCTCAACCACATTACACCAGTTGATGCCACTGCAGCTTTTGATGTATCCTTAACTTCCCTGTTATCTGTGTCCACTGACATCTTTCATCTCATTGACATTGCAGTTAGTTTTGGGTTTAATGTGTATGAGTTGCATGGTTCAGAATAAAGGTCTTTTGCAGCCCTGCTGGCTCTGCCCAGAGTAGTTTTCTGGAATATCTGGTCCCAGGTGTGCATGTAATGCCAAGCTGGAGAGACGTTTGCTTAGCAATTGTATAAAATTGAGAGCTTGGGAATAATTAAAAGGTGAAGAGGAAAGGATGGTGTTACAAGTTATATTAACCTCTTACCGTGTTTCTTGCAAAAGGATTTGTGCATAGTCAAGAGGTACCATTTGCCATGTGTTAATGTTACTGCACTTTTCTTTGGTACCTGTCAAAATTCTTTATTTTTACAGTTTTTGTCTATATTTTCCTTAGGAGACCAGATGTCTTTGAAAGTGTGAGAAACACTGTTAAGTGTGTCATGAAGGGACTGAAGGGAAAACCTAAAGCAGTTCTGTTTCATTGAAATGCTTTCACATATTATTTCTATAAAAGCCTTTGAATCAGTGCTGTTTCAAGTACTGAAATTGAATCCTAGAAATATAACTCTCATGGGTTCAATATTTTTGTAAACATAAATATATAATAGGAGAAATAGGATTAAATTTGTTTCTCTAAGTAGAAAAATGCAGTGTTGAAGAGGTTGGTGAAGCCACTGAAACCAAGTATATTTTGTGGTATGTGATATAAAATTAAAATATTCCTGAAAGAAAATGTTGATCAGTTGTAAAACAGTATTATTTATATTTACAGATTTTTTGTCTCGCTGCTCAAATGTTTCGCCTTCTAAGTTTTAATTATTTTGACTTTCTTTGCTAGAATTCTGAAACTATAATGAAGTTTATTATTTTCAGAGTAAATATTTGCAGAGCATATAAAACCGAAACATTCAGTGTTCTCTTAGTTTATAAAACCTTCTTGGCTGGTGCTTGAATTGAGAATCATATTCTTTATTACTACACAGCGGAACAATTTTAATTGCTCCCTTGAACATTACAACACTTCCAACCATGAAAAAATAGCATAATAGCCATGAGAGTAAGTCTGTGCTATTTCAGTCACCTTTCCCATTTGACAGTGAAGATCATATGTTTAAAGAGAGAAGCTGCAGTCATGTAAAAATAATTTTTGAAAGCCACTGCTGACATAGTAGGGAATGGAAGTAAAGGAATTCCTATGAAGAATATGATCTACTTTGTCCTGCAGAAAGAGAAAAATCCTAAGCAAAATATCTGAACGAAGAAATCGTCCAACAAACTTTTAAAATATCTTTTAAGTATCATAGAGTGCATCAGTTGCACCAAATACCAGGATATATTCAATATAAAAGGCAGAGTGTTATCAAGAAAATAATCTAAATGACAGTTAAACAATGCTTTGTGTTCTGGTTAAGAATGTTACAGGACAAAAGTACGCAACAAAATTGGGAAAGGCTGGATTCAAACTTCCTTGTACTGAACAGGAAAGAATCAGATGAGCTTCAGTGAGCCTTAAATCAGCCTGCTAGGAAAACCATTTGAAACTATGGACAAACTATTTAGGCAAAAGTCAGTCCATTTTTTTCCTTTACTAAAGCACTCTAATGGAAGAATCTATTCCGTGTTGCGCTTGTAAGAAAAAAATCCACAGAAATTTCATAAAGGTGTTGTGGGATTCTTTTCTTTTTAAAAGTGAAATGTATTTTTCAGGTCCTGAAATGAGTATGGAAATTCATCTCCCTTTCAGTAAAAAAGTCTCATCTAAATTTTTGATTATCTGGTGCCTTCAGTTACAGATAAGGTACTTTTAAACATCAGCATTTCTGACACACAAATCAGCATGCATAGCTTTAGGGTAAAGTACGTGCACTGCGCATCTCACTTTGAATATATCTATAATTACAAGGGTTGTTCAAGCAGCTTGATACAGTTTTATGCCCTTCTGGGAAGAAATGGAACCGTTGTTGGGACATAGCTTTGAGTTCCACTTACTCCTCTGGCTGGCCTGTGATGTCACAGAGTGGTGGCTGCCCCAGTGCTCTCCACGGGCTTGGTCAAAATGTCACTTTGCATCTGAAGTCTCTTGTGCAGTGGTCTCCCTCCTGCTAATCTGTGTGGAAGAGCAGCAGTAAAATTGATGCATAAGATGATGAGTTTACAAGACTCATTAATGGCACGGAAATTCTAATGATCGTGTTCTCAGTACAGGCATATGGAACACTAATCTTTAGATACAAATCAGAAGAATATTTTTCTAGAAGGGCCTTTCTGTAGTGTGATATCCTCAACAACTTTATCTGAAGTGACAAACAGACAGGCCTTTCAAACAGTGTGCCTAAACAGAACTCTTAATCATATTGCATTTCCTTCCTCACCTGCTGTGTGACATTGCTTACAGATTTTCTGTGTAATTACTGACCTTTGACTAGCAGTGGAAAAAATACCTCACTGCTCTATCTGGCCGTTCTTCCTCTCTCTCATTTTGAGTACTTGTTTACCAGTTCTCAGGGCAACTTCATGTTATGCACCATTGTCACAACTGAGCGATTTAGATCATTAAAGGCATTAGTAAAAGTGGTTCTAATAGGATGTTGTAGTAGTGCCGCTTAGCAAGGTTTGATGGCAAGGTTCATTCTATTGCATGGATGAAACATACAAAGGAAAAGTGAGTTAGAATTGAGGTGGAATTATTTGCGCAGAGACCAGAGATGCAAAAGGATAAAGGAGACCCTCTCAACAAGTCACAGAGTTCAGAATATGCCCCCTGATTTTCTAAACTCCTGCTGGAGTTTGGGTGCACCGACTTCCAGTCTTAGTCTCGGACTTGGACAGCAGTTTATATCTAATGGAATTAACCACATGTGTTCCGTTAATCCAGCATGCTGTTAGTCACTTACTGAGGATGTCTTGGAAAAAAAAGATCTCACTGCCTTGGTTAAGGAAGGATCTGTTAGTCTCAGACCTTGAGAGGGGTCTCAGCTCAAGAGGAGAGTCATCTGGCATGCAGTCTGGTTGCAATGTATGGGGGAACTCCAATTAGACTTATCCAAAGATCTGTGGTATTTTGAACTATGTGATCTTTATTTGTTCCTTGGCAAACGAGTCGTGAAAAGCCACGCGCTGTTCATGTGTTGATCGGACAATGGGTGTTCCAAGTTCGTATGTATGCTCACTGTCTCACTCTGCTTCTCTGTGGGTGTCCTACAGGAGTTCTTGGCCTGGCTGTGGCTCAGACATTTACCTCCTTTGGAGCCTGTACCAAAGGACTGCTGGTTTGGTTATGGGGGTCACAACCACTCTGAAATAATTCCCTGGCTCAATGACCAGTCTGAAGTTAGGTTCTTTTTGCTCATCTAGCAAGTGTAAACAGTGCATACAATAGTTTCACTGCATTCATGATAGATCTTAAAATCCCCTGAGTTTGCATCAAGTTACCTGAAAATATCAGGCCCTAGGTTTCATATCTCTTCCTGTTTTATCAAACTTTACAACTGTTTGTAGAATACATTCTCAGTCAGAACACAGAATCCAGGTTGTTACTTTTAGAAGATGTAGTTACCAATTTTAGAGCCAAACTTAATTTTCTTTTTGTGAGCCTGTTCTATTGATCCATTTCTCTCCAGAGGAAAATAGGGTCAATACCTTAAATTATAACTATGAAATGAAAGGATACAGGAGAATATTATGCTGTTGCTGTCTGGTTTTCACTTTCTTAGATTCATAGGACAGAGGACACTGAGAGCCAGAGTAACCTCCTGTTTATCACAGCCCCTCATTTCTACCCCTAACCACGGGATTGATCTCACGCTTGGTCCTCCAGAAAGGGGTTTTTTTATGACTGAAAGACATCAAAAAAATCTGCCACTTCCTCTGGCAACTGATTCCAATGAATTATCAGTTTCACTACTAAAAATTCTTTGTTTATTTCTGATTTTAATTAATCTGGCTTTAGCTGTCATGAACATACTGCATTTTGATTTGCTAAATAAGCTATCTTTAGAGTCAGCAGTTTATCTCTTTCATGACTTTCCAGGCCTTGACTCTCTGTTTCTTTTCCTTTCATCTCTCCAGATTTTCCAGTATCTCTTGTAAATGCACTGCAGTATGCTGGGAATGCTTATTTATTCCTGTTAGGTTTTCATGAGCTTTGGGTTCCTCTCTTCCTGTCACTAAGCCTTATGGACAAGCCCTGTTGACTGCATTTACTTTTCACCAGTCCTTGAGGCACTCTGTGGTTTTATCAGAAATCACCTTTCAGCTTGGTAATGAATTTTATTGAATAGTGTTGATTATGGAACTGATTTGTGGAGGAGAGTATTGGAAACACCTATTTAAATCATGAATATATATTCCTCAATCATGGCCATTATGTGAATGAAAAACCTTTGGTGGAAATTTTGGGATGTTGTTAAATTAGCAGCTGAACCAGAAGTTTGCACAGATGTAGGACCCATACCTTTAGCCAATTTGTTTGAATGTTCTGTTTCAGTGCACGTTCACATCATTTCCATCCTGAGCTTGTCTACTCATGATCTAGAAACTTTCTAGTGCCTTTTGGGGGAGTAAATCTCTTTTTTTCATAAAGGTTTAGGAATTCTTTACTTATTCTGGTTTTACATACTGCTGTCCTAAAAGTTCTCTGCAGATTTGTGGAAATTCTTTAAGTATGAAACTGTATCCAAGAGTGATTTGATTATATACATTTTAGAATGGTTTTTACAGGTATTAACTACTTAAACCAATAATAAGGCAGAGTATTTCAACAGGATGTTAGAGTTTGAAACAAGTTTCTTCTACGTACAGAGCATTTTCATCACCATTTCTGTGGTGCAGTCCTTAAGCCATGTGAATCCTACATAATAAATCACAGAGGGAGAAGTAAACTGATGATGTGAAAATACTAATGGCACATGAATGTGGTTGTTGCCAGTAGATGATATGAAAGATTCTAAAATTATCTTAATTGATAAGTATAGCAAGTATTATTCCTGTGTTCCAGATTGCAGACAATTGTGTGGTGTATATTGCAACTTCTCTGATGAAAAAAGCAGTTTATAATGAAACATTAATGGTTGTGACATTTTGCTGTGCTGGGGGGAAGAGGGTGTCATTTGAAAGCAGCCTGCATTATCACAAATACTGGGGTTGGGTGTTTTTTTTTAAATATTGACTTTGACATTCTTGCAATAAATTAAGATTCAGTGCCAGGATTATGAGCTTCTTCCTTCTTATGGTTTCTGCTATATGATACCCATTTATCAAACTTAAGTGGCCAAATCAATAGAGTGTTTCCGTAGCAGGTAGTAATTGCTTTAGACTTATTACCTATTCTAACAGACTTTGAGTTCTTACCATCATTCTTCACTGAGTATCCCAAGTTGCTTTTTACGGAAAGGGCTGGGATACCGCTATTTTTCCCTTAATACATGTTAAGAGTGTAAGATTGCTCTGGAAGAACCGATAAACGGCTGGGTTATTTAAACTGACTCTCCACAATGTACAGACCCACGCGGTAGCCGCATTCTCCAGCTGTTTATGCTCAGTCAATGCTGGGAGGTCCCTTGCAGTCCATTTTACATTTTTGTTCATTAGAAAAAACATTGTCTGAGATAATACTTTCATTGTGCTTACCTTTTACAAGCACTCTGCATTTTCAGATTAACTGAAAGGTTTATTGGTGATGGTATTAAAAAAATTTAGCTTTTATGGCCAGTGAAATGTGCTTTTCTCTCCTGAGATAATGACTTGTACACCTGGCACTTTTATGGCATCAAATGGATTTTATTTTTAAACAGCTTTAATTAAGCTCGTGGTATCACATGACACAAGCAAGCAATGGGGTTTTTTCCTTATCTCACAAATCAAGGTATTAAAATGGATTAATTAATAGATAACTATGGCCTTGAGATCTTATTAGAGAACTAAATATTTCATAGTTTAAGAACTGGATTATAGGATGCTATAAACTGCAGATACTATATCATCTTTAAAGACACTGAGCTCACCTGATGCTTTTACAGCCATTTGGCTAATATTTTTTTAACAGCTATATACAGAAATTGCCCTTTCCATATTCAGATGTATGCCTCATATACTTGGTTTAGATCGGTGCTACTGCAGAAGAGAGAAAGATCCATCCTGCCAGGGTAGGCAGATCCTTTAAAATCCAGAAAGCTGGATGGCTGCTTTATTATGTTTTCCTTATGCTTGTCATTACCTCCTTGCTGTCACTTTGCAGAGGGAGAAATCCCAGGGTGACCTTGTCCAAACTGCACTGTACAGCAACAGGAAAAAAATACTGGGGAGCGGTTTGTTTTGCTTTTTTGTAAGGAAGTCTTACTCTACTGAAGAGAAGTAGTATTATTCATTCTCAGTTTTCTATCCAGATTTATTTAAGATTATCTGTCCCAAGGGATAGAGGGAAATAGAAGTGAAGGAAAAAAAAAAATCACATATGGTTATGTAATATTCATATGGACAGGTGGAACATAATGATTTGAGCCCAAGCTGTTGGGAGAAAATGTGCATAGTTCTTAACCCTGAGAGAATCAGTAAAGCCTTAGAAGTCCAATCAAGTAATAAACAAAAGATTTAAATAATATAGCAATGACAGTAAATATTATGGAGGAATGTTTTCATTTTCATAGCTCTTGAAACTTTAATGCCTCTTTCATTTGAGCTTCGACTTTTTTCATAAGGACCAGAAAGACCAACCATTAACTTCAAAACTAACCATAAACCCTGGAAGATGAAGCAATTCATCTTACTTGTGTGCATAGCATCTGCCATCGTGGATTTCCAAGTCAATCTGTAGATATTATCACACAGCAAAAGGCTGAGTGAAAATAATTCAGATTTGTAAACCTGGTGAGCCCTTCTCTGTCACAGTATTATTTCAAACATTTAAGGTCACTTATTCTGGTTATCTAGTCCTGCATATTTAGAAAGCAAATGAACAGCCGTACTGGGGGGACAGTGCTTTGCATTGAAAGATGAATGAAAAAAGGTAGAAGAAGAGAATCAGATTAATCATGTTTCCCTTCTTTTGTGTGCATCTACTTTTTTAAGCTTGTAAAACAGTAGAATTCCTTGATCTCCTAAAAGCAGATCTGCAAGTTAATTCTTGTTAAAAAATAAATGTGGCATTTATCTGCCAATTTTTGTGCTGTCTTTTTCCTTACATTGGATGTTCCTATGTCATTTATAAAAATTCAGTTATTATAACTTACCAAAGTTATTTATAGAACTTAAGCTTTAAAAGCTTACCCATGCAGCCTGAACATTTGCCAGGTTTACACTACCACTCTGTCTGGGTGGCCAAAAGAAAAAGACAACTGAAGATAGCCTAATAAAACATTTGGAAAGGCAGGAAAGGGGCGAGGCAAGGGTATTGTTTGTAAATGTATAAAAACCAGTACTCAAAAATTCAGAATGGCCAACTTTTACTTAATTAGGAAATTGTGTAGTCAGTTTATAAACAATTCTTATATTTACTACACCCTTCCCGTGGAAATTCTCATGAACTGTTTCTGTGGGATGTAGCAGAGAAGATAATAACACTTCAAAGCATTCTCCTCATCTTCATGTTGCTTAGTTCAAAGACAGATTGGGGGATGGTTGCCACCTACTTGTTAAAATATGAGGTGATAATAGTTGTGCTCCTGGTCTCTCACACCTGTGCTGATGCTGCAGTGCCAATGAATAAAGTGTGGTAAAAAAAATGTAGTCTTGCTGCAAAACTCAATTGTGAACTCATTCAGAGAGTAAAACTCGGAAGAAAAACTATTGTTTTGACTTAGTCATTTTTCCAACCACAGTGGTGTCGTAACAGCTGTCTTCTTTTGCTGGTTAACAGTTGTTTTATTAAGCAGGCTGAGAAATACTTTCGTAGTTTCATGGACTCATAAAAATACATTTTGGGGTAGCTGTTTATTCCTAATCAAATTCCACCATGTGGTCAAGGGAAACCACAAAAAGTCCAGTTCTTCAAATTTTGAGAAAAAGGTCCATGCCTATGATCCTGAATTTCACTTATATATTGGGAAAAGGAAATCATAGGTATATCAGAAGTGATAGTTTCAACTAAAGTAGCAGTGTAATGTTTCATCTGTTTGCCAGGACCTGTCGCCTCTTTACCAAAGGGAAGAAATTGTCATAATGCGAGCCTTAGGAGCACAGGAGTGACTATTGTTTATGAGGAATACAATATGGTCAGGAAAAACGAGTTCCTTTGATATGTATATCATTGTGTTTTCTCTATGGATGATGTGTGTAGTGGGTCAGATTTTCAAAGATTGTCGGAGCAATCCTGCAACTTCATGTGTTGCCTTCGTCAGTTTAATGGACATGTGTAAAGCAGTGCTTAAAATGCATTTGATGTAGTTTCTGTAATCCTTTCTTCCTTCAAATTCCATTAGCCTATAAGTGCACTGGATTCTTTGGATTCATTTACACTGAGATTTACTCAGATTGGTATGATTCACTACTTGCTTGTGTAGAAAAACACTGTGTTACCTTTTTGGACTGGGACCATGTTTTCATTAAATACAATGACTGTATTACCTAAAGGAACCTTGGTCTTTGATTTGGATCTCTTGCCATTGCTCAATGAAAAGTAATCAGCAGCTCTTGTGGATTTGGTGAGATCAGTGTGTTTAGCTCTAATTACTGGACAGATGAGGTACTAAACCTATTTGACTACCCTGTGATAAGTTGGTGTTAGCAAGAGGATATACATCATATAAATATTTGGAGTTAGAATTGTGAAGATGTCAGTCAACCCTACTTAGTCGGATGCTTGAGAAAAAATCATTCTCAGCAGCACGTATTTTGGAAGCTGAGGGGAACTAGGATTCCCGGGGACTACAACAAAGACACCCATCTCTGTAGCTTTGCGTGCTTGCCTACAGTGAGAAGGCAAAATACATAACCAGATAGCAAATATGACTTCCATAACAGCTGTGTTCATTAAGAAGTATTGGGAAAAAAAAGAAACAATCCAATAAAAAAGAAATTATCGAGGAGACTGAGAGACATAGGCACTAAATCTAGGCATCTTAAACACAGTTATTTACTTCCATGTCTATGCATGCACAGGTTTTTATTTTGTGGAGTTGTCTTGTTCCTTGTTGTGGCTACACAATTTCTTAAGCAATGAACTCTGTTGTTCAGATACTGTAATCCCTTCTCTGAAGTAAGATGTCGTGTTTTAAAAATCTGTAGTCCTGCTGTTCTTTAGCCTTGCTAATTTTTTACACAGTATTTTAGCAGCAAAGGTTTGTAGTGTTCAGTGAGGTTGGGCTTGTGTCATTTTTCACATCTTTTTCATTTCTGCATGCATCATTTTTGAAAACAGAATATTGTTGCTGAAATTACCTTGGCCATCAATGCCTGAATATCTTAAAGAATCTGCACCAAAGAGCCCTATTGCTTCAATAACCTGAAAACTTTGCTCTGCAAGCTCTGCTTCAATTCCAACTACTACTAAAAGCTTCAGGAAGCTACTGGCTTCATCAGTAGGATATGAAGTATCTACATTTCACAAAGCAGAGTTTTACGTTTCTGGCACACTGGTATTTTGAAGCAATTTCATTTAATAAAGCTTCTTTTTGCAGGAAAATCTGTAATACAACTGTTTAATTTCACAAGGATCATGATGTAAATAAGTTTCTAAGTATCAGGAGAGGAAAGATGATGGGTTTTCAGAAGCAAGCAGGAAATATGTAGAGAATGGCTGAAATAAATAATTTTTAAAGAGAATAAATTGATATTGAGCTCTGCATTTCTGATCCATTTAACTCAATGCATTTACCCAGAAGTGCTAAATGCAATTTGAAAGAAACATGTACCTAGAGCTCTGTGTTTCGTTCTGTGAAACTTTGGTTTCTCACACCAGAAGTACTTCAGTTGTTGCAGTGAGATATTGCAGAAAAAATTTTAAATTTCTTAGATGTATTTTTTTACTACGTTTGATTGTATTCCCATCATTACAGAGAAAGTTAAAGACCATTTCCCAAGATACTTAATAAAATGAAATCTTCAAAATTATTGCCCAGTTAAGTGCAAACAAAATAAAAGTTAATGCGGCTTCAGTTTGAGCTGTCAGTAATTTTGACTATTTCAATCTTTATGCTGATTTAGTATTTTCAAGAGTACAGCTGCCATTTCAGGAAACAGAATATGTTTTAGCCTAATGTCCCATGGGTTATATATTCAGCCCTGCTAGTTATCTTCAGAGTTCTTTGACCGTGTCTGATGGAGATGCACTCCAACCCAAGGTACCCTACCCATGCCTGCTTCGGTACTGAATGATGCACTAAGAAAGGCTTTTTAGGCCCCACTCCAGTGAAAAGCAAGCTTATCCTAATTTTTTTGAGCAAACATAAGGTTGTATAATATTGTAATGATTGTGTTAATGTTTCCAAGTGCTGGATTTGGCCATATTCAAATCAATAGTTGGTATGACTTTGCAAATGCTACTTTAATTGTTAAACGACACTTTGCAAGATACCAGTGAGATGAAAGAGTTAGCACCTGTCTAGAGACAGATTTTCATTTTACAATATCTGTGTTGTTCAGACCTTGATATCATGAGCTAATAAACCATATACTTGCAAAAACAGGGCTTCATGTAACCTAATGTTTTGTTTGGAAAATTTACCTTCAATGGTATGTTTCATTTTTGAGATTACAACACATTTTTATCACTTCTGATCACTAAAGAAATTAAGGTAGTTTTCCTCATGCTTGCTGTATGGGTGGATGTAAAACTTATGAGCAATACGCACATATATGGAAGACACCATGATCAATTTAATTACAGTTGTTACCTTTTCACTTATATAAATTAAGAATCAGAAAAAGAGAAAAATACAAGCACTTCGTAACAACGTCTAGTACAGAGTCATCAGAAGGAAACAGTGTTGCTAGTTCAGACTAACCACAACCAATTTGGTCACTTGACATTACAAGAAATTAAGCACATTTGCAGTAATAACAGAAGTCAGATGGGGTTTTTTTTTATAACAAAAAAGAAAATTTAAATACCTACCTCTAAAACAGTTGCATGGTTGTGCCACAAATGAAAATAACCACAATAAGTTTAAATTACTTCTTTTTTAGCTGATCTTAAAGGATTTAGGAGAAAAAATGCAGGATATCATAGAAGATACAAATAAATAATTTAACTTTTAAGGAGAGGTAATCATCTGGCAGCAGATATTTCCTTTGGTCTGATGTCCATGGTACTACATAAAAACATCTTCATGTAAGAAGAAGTGGGGTTTTCTGTAGTAGACTAGTTGAAGGAAGAAACTGCAGCTGATTCATTTAATAAAGTGACACTATATAACTTAAATATTGTGAACTGGTTTGTTTCATGCAAAATTAATTTCATTCCTGAAAAGATTGTTTACTCAGTCCAGAAGTGGTAAAAGAGATGCAGATCAAGTGGTTGATGGCAAGGAGTAGCCTTCAGTCAAACCTAAGCAATGGACCTCTTGCTGCAAAAGTTTGTTGAGTGCTTGAAATTTCTCATATCTTAGCTGATGTTGAGTCTATTTTTTTTTTTTTTTTAATCTGCCTGTTTTTTTCCATGTAGTTTTCTGTTGTTTGTTTGTTTTTTCCTAGATTATTTTAAAATATTTTGGGGACAAATAAAGGATATAAGCTAGGAAAAAATGCTTAACAAATAGACTGAAACAGGATTAAAATGAGATGCAAATAAGACACTTTTCAGGCACAGTTTTTAATTACTTGGTTTCCAGTAATTATCATTCTATATTAATATAATAATGAGAAGCAGTAGAACTATACATAAAAGCTTATATGAAAATCTTCCCTAAAAGTTACATAAAACATATAAAGTTTATTACAAATCAGTGTTTTGGGCTTAGGAATGTTAATTAAATTTTACACAATTTTCAGTTGCAAGAGTCTAGAACCTTACTGTCAAAATTTCAATTTTACAGAGAAATAAACTGCTATCTTTTTTCTTTATCTCAGCTGTTTCGTTTGCTGTTCACTGAATCCAGATATGTTTGAGCCTCATATGATCCAAGTTACACAAGTTCCTAGCCAGATTCTTTCAGAGGCATAGCTGTCCTCCCTGGTTTTCCCTTCACCTTCCTCCCCTCTCCCATACCTGTATCCTGGCCCCATTCAGTGACAACAGACCCCTACTCAGTAACCTCACACAAGCTAGAGCTCCACCTTCTGCCTTCACAGCTGGTCTCCACTGTGATACAAACTTCTCAGGAACGTTCTCTGTGCTTGCCTGGTGGTTATAACTCAGTTCAGGACACATAACTAATATTGCACTTGTAGTGACAACATTACCATTGTTCTTGGAGGATTTGTGTGAATAACAAGTTTGGGTTGATTACACTGAGTGTCATCTGTTCTCCAGGAAAAATGGAGATGATTGATAATCATTTGTTTTCATTGGGATAAATGCATAAAGAAATATCTAATGGTGGAAATCTGCAGTCTAGTATTTAGATTAACACAGGCTTAATCTGGTTTCTACTATCTGCACTAATTTTTGTAACCTTGTGTTGTCATGAAGAGAAGTTCCTTAGCCCAAGGCAGTGTTTCATTTAAAGCAACACAAGCAAACTAACTAAAGCACTGTAGGTTCTTCTAAACTGTGAAAAAAACCCAGAAACAAGTTATTGTGGTCATCCATGGAGGAAAGACAACGTAACAACATTCTCATATAACTAGCTGGAAGGATTTGGGGAGATTTCTAAAGATAATCAGTTTAATTCTAAATATTATGATAAAATCCTTGTTGCCTTTGCAAATCCTGAGAAATGGGCTTTATTCGGGTGACCTACTTGAAACTGGTGGGAACAGACTTCTATTGGATGAGTCTTTGCACTGTTTTTGCTGTCACAGGGGGAATTAAGTAGTATTTACCTGACTTTAGTGAAGTTAGGATGTTATATAAATTTGCTAGCAAATTAGCAATTTGCATTATAATTACATTGGATATAGTACAATTACTCTTGAATTCACAAATAAGTCATATAGATAAGTAGACTTACAGCGTGTGGAGTGTTACAGCCATACAATATGTCTGTACAAAATAATGAAATCAATTAAATGCTGTACAGGTCATCAGAAACTAATAGATAAATATTCCAAACTGTGATAGCTAAGAGGAAGGTCTTAGTTGGATAGTTGGTTGATTTACAAGAAGTATAAAAACAAACTGTTGATAATTTTTAGGAAGAATACATATAATACTACCCTACTCTAACATATTTGTTATTACATGGGATAAAGACCCTTATATACAAAACTGATCTACTCTGAGACTTATTCTTCTCCCTCTTGATAAAACTATCAGAGGCTTTTAAAAATAATACTTTAATTATGTGCAGAAGGGCTCAGTTTTGGTTTGGTTTGGTTTTTTTTTCACGTAACACATGTAATCCATGGAGTTAATAGTTTAAGTGGATTGGGAATCTGTCTGTGACTTGTCCAGGGTAAATCTCACTGAAATAATGTCATGTCTTACAACATGGAGACAGGGAAACAAACCTGAATGCAGGGTGTTATATTTGCTAGATCTAAAAAAAAAGATAATGAGGGCCTTTTCCATATTTTCCGTAACAAAAGAGATTTCTCATTATTTATTCCTTCATTCAACTAGAATGTGTTTGTTGTTTCAGTTTAATGCCTAATTTGATATTATTTATTGTATCACTAGAGATCACAAGAATCCCTACTTCAGTTTCCAAAGGATCGAATAAAACATTTTAGTAGCATTTTTGATTTTTCATAACTCTAATGAAATAACACTTTGCTCCAGTTTTAGCTTAGTATTATTTGTAAATATAGAACTCAGTTCACTAACATACCTTGTCCAACTCTCATTTCGTTTGCCTACAGCCAGGAATATCATTACCAGATGTGTGCAAATAAAATAGTGTTTTCTACTTTTGAAGATAGTTAATAATAATTTATCAACAAATTAACTTCTAGACAGCATGAAAAGAGGTCTGATTTCATTTGTTGAAATAGGGAGGGTAAAAATAGTTTATGAATAGCCTGAAAATTGGCAGTGTTAAATAAAAATGAAGAACTTTTTATAGGGACAGTCTGATTAGTTTTGCTACTTTGTGTTGGTTTCTGTGTACCAGGGAAATTTTAATCCAGCTTTTAAGTATCTGTTTCAGATTAGTACACCTCTTATAAATTTTTCTTAGTGTTATGTATGATGTCAAAGTTTTATTTGATTCCAAATCCCTAAAAAAAACCCATAAAATGCTGCTACTGGAAATACTTTAATCGGGATACTTTAGGCCATCATTTAGCATTGTGATTTTCAAGGAGAATGCTCCACTTTTAATCCAGAGCTAGGTAAAATAAGAATCTGGTTTATTACTTGCAGTCATAGAGGAAGGAGAATTAATAACATTGGAATTAAGAAACAAGATCTGTGTGTAGTTGAAGTTATCTGTGTCCTTGAAGACATTTTAGCAAGACATTATGTTTCACCATTTCAATCGTATGTCTTAAGTAATTTGGAATTTTTTTTAAAAAGTCCACAGCTGATTTAATAACGAGCAGAAGCTTCACTGAGTTCATTGCTGAATGTTATTAAAACCTTTATTATTTTTTCTTTTGTGTATTTTACTGGTGTTAACTAACAAAAATCTCAAGCTATATAATGAATAGTCACAGATCCCATCAAGAGAATGTTTTGAATGGGGAGAAAGAGCTACTTTACGTCACTTTCTCTTTTTAGACTTTATTTTCCATTGTTTGTAAATGATCCTGCAACATTAGAAGCGGTTCTGATTGTCTATATATCTGAAGCTGCTTTTTTATTCTAAATAGAAGTAAGATTGAAGGATAGGATAACATACCAAGTGGTAAGTCAGTCCTACAGCCTAGAGGAAACTCAGTAGGATGGAAGGAAGGGACCTAATTATCATCTATAAATACTTTCAGAGTAACTGTGTAGATGAAGGAAGGAATTATTCCCAGTCTGGGAAGATATCAAGGTAAAGAATAATGGCCCAAAGCTATTCAAAACAGTTGTTAACAATGGTGCAGTTGTCGACTGATGCAGATGGTAAATCCCCACTCAAGTCAGACTGAGGAGTTCTCCATCAGTGCAGTCATTGGAACCAGTCATTCCCAGTTTGCTGATTCTGTTGTTTGCAGAGAGGTCTTAGCTCACTAATTTCAGAGTGAGGTTTTGCCTGCTTTAAATAAATCCAGCTGCATGGGTAGCTGATGTAACTCTCGCACACCACTTGTGGCCTGCTGCCTTCCTCCTGCATTAGTCCTGATGGGCTCTAGTTTTCAGTCAGTCTTCCCATATCCACTTGTACCTACCAAGCCTGGCCCAGTTGACTCCAGGCTGTACCTGGCACCAGCAGAGCCTCCATCTGCAAGGTGGGAATGATCCTTGCCTTACTCAGGAAAATGAGAAAATCAGGTCAGAATGAAGCAGATTGAACTTCAGCTCCAATCTACAGGCTATTCAGTTTTCTTACAGAGTATTGCCATTTTTATGGGTAACAGACCTACCAGGAAGAACTCCAGAGGGGACACTGTGCCCAGCCCATGTGCCAGGACCAAGCTCAAAAGCAGCAACCACAGGCATGCGCTGTGAGGCTCAGCAGAGTTTGGATAAGTGAGTGACTGCATGTTGATTAAGGCAAGTTAGAGCACATCACCAGCAGTGTTAACTCAAAGCTGTGACTCACATCCACTTCTCTCTTGACTCTCAGCAGCTGTTGTCTTACTGACGTGTGCTGTGGTGTCCTGGATGGCTGGGGCAGGAAGAGTGGGGTACTGGTAAAGCTATTGCATAAGGATGTATAAAGTGCATGGAGAGCTGATCTGTTGCTCACCTGACTGGCCGTTGTGGTGATAAAATCAAGCAAAATAGAAGAAACTCATTCTCAAAAGAAAAGGCACTGTCTGGCACTACCAGTTCTTGCTGAGAGAGAAATTTGCCACCTGTTGAATTTTCCAAGACCTTTTGAAGTGCCCCAGTCCTGAGGTCTTTCCTCATCTCCTAGTATCAGCTGATTTTACTCAGCCAGGTAGGAAGATCACAGCTTTAACAGTTTGAGGTGCATGTTATTTTATAGGGAAACATAAAGTAACTGCATGCAGGGAGGAGAAAACCTGGACAAAAGTGCATGAAGTTTGCAGATGGATTACCACAACACCAAAAAAAATGAGTGGGATGATGTGCACTAAAGAGCTATAGTTATGTGTGTTGTTTTATAATATTTTTTTGCTACATAAATACATTTTAATCAGTCAAATGGCATATGGTGAATAAAGGTAAGAGACAGAGTTTCTCCTGCCATCTGCTGCTCCAGAGATCATTGCCAGAATATTACAGTTCCCTTTCTGCAGCTCTCCTACAGCTTCAAATCTCAGGCTTTCAATTTCTTAGAATTACATTCTGATTTATAAGTCTGTAGGTTGTTTTTTATTTAAAAAATGGGTTTGGAGATATATAGGATGATTGGGTGAAAAAGCTACAAGTTCTTTTGTTTTATCTTCTTATGTTATTGAATCCTTCAATGCACTCAGCTTTTCCTGTTCTATGAATTTCACCTCTTAAACATCCATAGTTTTGTATTCCAAAATGTAGAAATGCTAGGAGGAACAAAACCACTGTCATCTCCTCAATTACTCTTCTCAGGAACAAAATGAGTAAACCAAAGTACTAAATTTAACCAAAATTTCCAAGATGTTGCTTTCATTTTAAAAGTCAGATACTCATTATGGAGTGTGCTTTTTGGTAGGATTAATTTAATAAATTATTTGTAAGTCTTTTTGGCCTCTATGCAGTGCACTTTAAGGCTATTAGATGAAGGAAACAAAAAGTAAGACTGTTGTTTTCAAAGGATATTCATGTATTTGCATTCTGCTAGTCAGGACAGGTGATTCCAAACACTTTAAATTACTTGAATTGTAAAGAAAATATCTTAAACTTGTCATCCCAGATGCACTCTTGCAATGTCCTGAACTTCACTTGAGCTCTAATTGTTGTATTTCTCTTCATCAGTCTGTGTGCTGTTCACAGGAGAAACATTTAATTTTGGTAAGGCATTTGGAGAACTGCATAGTATTTTTGTTCCTTTGGTAAACCCCCTATATTATGGAAGCATGTATATTTCCATTAGGGCAAAGATATATTTTGGTGACAATCAGGGTTTTGAAGCTAATTGTTTCATTGGCTCTAATTAGCCTGTTCTTCTACTTTCTCCTATTCTAAGGGGATGAGACTTAAATGGCAGCTTTTTTAAGGTTGACATAATTCTTTCTTAATTTTTGAAGTCAAAAGAATAGTGCTTGCAGGCAAGAATTACCTGACTATCTATGACGTCAGTGAGGAAAAAGGTATTTTCCATATTTTTGTCCCTCAGAGTGATGAATGATTTTCTGAGAAAGAAATAAGATCACCATAGTGAGAAGGGGTGTGAAAAAAGCATTTCTTGTAATATTTATTCCAAGGGGGACACATTCTGGCCTTTTACCAAAGTAAGCTTCCCTAAAAGGAAGAAAATGTGTCAGTAGCTTCCTAGAAAATGCATTGTCAAATGTTTTCCTGTTGCCGTGGAAAACTTGTTATGTGAGCTTGTGACAGTAAGACCCCAAAAAGGGGATGTGGCAGCAGGGTTTACACCTGTTCTGTGACAGCACCCCGATGGTGTGACACTGCACCTGCAGCTCAGCCCAAACCCACGGCCACGTGTGAAGCAGAGCTTGCTGGGTGCTATATGACTGTCATCATCTAACAAATGTGTAAAATTGAAACACAGCTTTTTGCCATTTTAGTAATATTTATACTTTGGGCCACATAACAGTACCTCAGGAGAAAATTTAGTTGGCTTTAATATTACTGCTAACAGAAAATGCCATGAAAACACATCATTTTTCCAGATTCAGGTAGGTAGAGCACAGAGTAAAATATGAGGGCTTTGTTTCATCTCTCTTTCCTCTTTTCTCTCTCTCTCCCCCACTAGCCTCTTCTCTCCCTCCCCTCTACTGCCCAATATTTTTTTTTCTTTTTTCTCCCCTTAATTTCAGGGGGGTTTGAATGGCCCTGTAAGGAGGAGAAATATGCTTCGAGGAAAGAGGCACGTGGGTCTCCAGAGAACAGTGGGAACATAAAATCTGTCTCAGAGGCATAATTAGGTTTGCAATTAATTAATATTTGCAAACCACTTTGAGAATCTGGGTGCAAATTAGTATTATTTTCATGATGTCACTGCTGAGACAGATGAAGAGGAAGTAGAAACAAAAGGATAATCAGTAGATTCGTGAAGAGCTTACACTGCCGCATTAGGATCATTAACAATTGCTTCTTCTTGTGTGCCATTATTATCCAATATTAGTTTTCCCACTCTGGTGAAGTAAAAAGTACAGAGCTCAAAAATTACAAAATCTTATCAGCTGATGAGACAGAAAATACAATAAAAAATGAGAGGTGGAGAAACAAATATTTTCTTTTCAATGATTCTGAATATCAGGTGGGGAAAGGGAAGAGTCATTTGTACGAGCAGTGTGTAATTTCATAATTTATTATTGTTATTATTATTTTGTTTACACCTGGTAAAATCTTAAGTGGTGTCCCCACACAATTTCCTAATTTTGTGAAGCAATTTTATTTTAATACATGTGGGCATAAAGGCTTTAGATAGTCCCCAGCTGATTTTCACTGTCTGATAATAATATATTGGACAAAATAGCATTGCTATTTGTGTGGGAGTTAATGCTTTTGAAAACAGCTAATACACTTAACTACAGTGTATTAACAGTGGGCGTTCTGCTTATTTTTATTGCAAACTTTAGCACTGTGCAATTTTCCTGCAACATGTTAGCAATAATCCACTCCATGCTGGTACTTGAATATTTATTGAGCACTACAGTTAAAAACTTAGGGGAAAAAATGGATATTAAGAAAACCCACATTACATTCTGGTATGGCATGGTGTCCATAGAAGAAAACAGTGATGAGGAAATTCGGGGCAATTGTTTTTAATATTATCAAAGGCTATTCCAGAAGAAGTATTACATAAGTGTGGCATGTTTTTTGCACTACCTTTCACAGAATGATAGAATATGCTGAGTAGGAATGGACCTATGAGCATCATCAAATCCAGCTCCTGGCCCTGCACAGAATCACACCATGTGTCTGAGAGTGTTGTCCGTGTGCTTCTTGGACTTTGTCAGGCTTGGTGCTGTGACCACTTCCCTGGGAAGCCTGTTCCAGTGCCCAACCACCCTCTGGGTTGGGTGAAAAGACTTTTCCTAATATTCAATCCAAACCTCCTCTGACACAGCATCAGGCCATTTCCTCAGGTCCTGCCACTGGTCACCAGAGAGACGAGATCAGTGCCTGCCCTTCCACTTCCGTTTGTGAGGAAGTTGTAACTGCAGTGAGGTCTCCCCTCAGTCTCCTCCAGGCTGAAGAGACCAAGTGACCACATGAATTCACTTCGCTGTACTGTGCCTCCCTGGATTCCCATGGACTGCTCAGCAATGTGGAGGATGAAGGGTCATGGCACATACATGCCTGCCCCATCCCAAGTCCTATGAGGGTGATGACAATACATGGAGAGGGAGAGATCTTCATGGACTACTGATATTGTAGGTGTCTTTATGTAGTTAGGTATTTCTGGCTGCACATGCTAGTGGGGTTGGTGGTGGGATGAAGCTGTTAGCCAGCATCTTCAAGCAAAGATTTAATAATGGCCACAGCAATATCTAAAGTGTCTGCTTTAAGTAATTGTTTGGAAAAATGTGGTTTAGAGAAACAAATACTTTTACAAGTTCAAGGAATGGGTGAATCCTTACAGCTGAGAAAAGCTTCTCACATAGCTTCTGAATACAGAATTACATGTCTTGGCTGTGATATCAGAAGTGTGCACAGACAGTAGCGGGAAGCAGTGTCATAAGGGGTGTCCTCCACAAAAAGCCTTCCAATTTGTGTGACAGCCATTCATCCCAGCCTATGAAAGATGTTCTACAAGAATGCCATGCTGCAGATGGGCAGGTCTGCATAAAACCACACGAGCATCGTGAGACAATAGGGAAGCAAAGCTCAGAGTCAAATGCTAAACAGAAGAACTAAACATGGGGAAGGTTAAGAAGGGTTCATTTCATTTGAATAGTACCACAGAGCCCAGATATGTGGGGCAGCAGTCTGGCCAATAAGACCCCATGTCACTCTCTGGAGGTTCAGGGGTAATCCATCCAACTCCTAAGTAGATCCACCTAAATGAAGGGTGTAGAATAAGTAAGTTATATTTTAACTGCACATTTGGTAGCACAGGTCTGTAAAGGAGAGCATCCTACAGCCATCTGCTCTAATTTGAGCTTTTGAAGCAATTAAATTCCCCAGGAAAGCCATGCTAATTTATCTGTAAACTTGACTGATTATCAGTGGGTTTGTTTATGCAGTTATTCCGATCATCAGGCACTCCTTCTACTATCCTTGTTGAGTTGTAAAGCAGGACATAACTCTTCTGCAAGTTTCTTAGAGACTGATTTTTTTTCTCTTTTGGTATGTTGGAATTGACTATGCAGCATCTTCAAGCATTATTACTGGGCAGGGCTTTGGTTTCATCTTAACACAGTTAACTTAATGTTTAGAAGGAGTGCCAAAAGTGTGACTGTTCACCTAGGCTGCTTTATTTAGCCTCCTGCATCGTGTAAAGAAATTTGGAGCCTTCATATAAAACATCTTTTGGAAGGTGATTAAGTAACCATGCAACTTTTTCTTGATTGATTTTTTTTTTGTTACTGGCTTACACCTGTCACTCATTTTTTATGTGATAGAAAAAACTCTTCTACTAATAACACATGGGGTTTTTGTCTCACATATCGTTACTTCGTGCTTCACTTAGTTTCATTCAAATGAAGACGCCTCCACAAGTAAGAACCTGATAAATCTCAGTGCCCCTCTACTTTCCAGGGTTCCTTGAAAGATCTATAGCAGCTCTTTGCAGTCAAACATCTGCATTGTCCTTCATTAAATTTTGTGTAATGATTTATGTGCATCAGTAGTGCATATTTTTAATCAAATATTAATTTGATATGTGACAGAAGTTACAAATATCAGAGGACAGAAAAAACTAAAAGCTTTTTTACCAATCTAGGCACTCCTAAAGAATACCTCACAAAATATGATCCTTGGAGAGGTATCTGCAAAAAGAGGGAGAGAAATCCTTATCAAACACAGTGTTGCATTTCTTCCTGGTGTATTCTGTGGGTTCCTTCACTGTGTTAAATGACTTTTGTAAAAAACAATATTTTCACTTGAAAGTGTAACAAGTCCTTTAGTCCCTGGTTCCCACATGAGCATATGTGGATTGATTTATGTGACCCAAACTCCAGCATCTCAGTGTATTCCATATAGAAATAAGGGCCCAAGTCTGCAGTGCCATGAGCCCATCCCTTAAGTCATCTCATTGTACAACTGCTGTTTAAAATACTGCTTGAACGTTTGACATATTTAAACATACGTTTCATCTCATCTGCCTTCAAAGAGCACTTAAGTAACACAATACATATAATCAAACTTTTTTTTCTGGATGATTGATTATCACATGCTTCAAGTGCAAGTTTCTTTTAATCACATCTTTTTCCTGGTCCAAATTAGGGCTTATCTTTGAAAGGTATGGAAATGTATAGTGTTTATATGGTAATCATACTTTGCTGTCACTGTTTCAAGTCACCTTCCAGACAAAAGAAATATTAGCTGCTGAACGATCTGCTGGCTCCGTAATTAACAGAGGATTGATCACTCTTCCCCCATCCCCTACATTAACAGGCTGCAGAGCCCAGCCTGCTTATGTCTCTCACACACGTAGAGCCACAATTTCTGTCCTCCCACCAGATGCTATCCAATTTTCTGTGCAACTGGGTATAACCCTGTAACACAGGGCAAAAGCAAGCCAGCTTCTCTTTTGACAACTACCGTGTCTTCTCTAAAGAGCAAGCAAATGGCTGGCAGCCAGTTTGTGTGGCAGACCTGGTCCCCAAATTCTGACTGTCTTGAAAGCGTAAGAAGGACTACCTTAAGAGATTGCAGAAGAAAAAAAGATGTGTAGTGTGGTCCCAACTCTACCTTCATCAAAACTGAGGTGAAAACCTTTGTGTGAGGGATGATGGCTAGAAAATAAAATACAGAAGTGCTATTAGCTACTATTGTTAGGGATGGAGAGATCATCTGTATCTTCTTGATAATTGTCACAGATCAAGCTCTGTGGTTTTTCTTTATGGCTCTTAGAAGAAATATAATTTCATCTTTTGTAAAAGTGTTATATTGGTGAAGTGAAAGTGGAAAATTATGCAAAAATGGTTAGTAATGATTCAATCACAATTCATATTATTCACACTCATGCCATAATTGATGCTGATAAGAAAGCGGAAGCCTTTTGTTCAGTCCCTCAGTGCTTAGAACAATGCAATTATGCATTTTATTTTAAACTTTGTAAATTACCTATTTTCTGGAATTGCAAACTACCCATTTCTAAACATAAGCATTCCATGTTGTAATCCTTTCATTTTATTTCAGTGTGAACAGTGTCATTCACTGGCTCCAAGCCTATAACTAAAGATTTTAAATTTTAACAATAAATATGTTCTATGTTTAATACTTACAAAAATGTTCAATTATATATGGTTATTTATTAAGTGGAGAGCTAAGTGAATGTCACTGCTAAGCAGTGTGTACCTGAAATTTAAATAGAAGTGTGAAGAATCCCAAGAGACTGTTATATAGCAAGGGAATAGGAATATGAGAGTAATGGGAAATACAATTTAAAAAGCAATAGACTTCAAACTTTAGTCCAAAAAGCAACAGACTACTGTAATTTACCTTTTGCTGTAACTAAGTAAATTGGTTTCATTGCAGCACTGGCACAATTTAGGCAGAAAGGGGCCAGTGACCCCTTTTTCTCTCCCAGCCCTGGGTTTTCCCCAGCATAATAGGGTTGGAGCATTCTGCTGGGAAGTGAGAAGTGTAGGTTTGAGCTATGTCAAGCTAGAGAAGGAATTAAAGCAGGAGTTAATTCCACATTGTCTGTATTCTGACCCTCCAGCAGTATTTAAGGAGTGGGTACCTATTGTGTTTTGTTTGTAAAAGGAGGAAGTGCAGCACCTGAACAAGTTAGGGTGGATTTGGGGTGCTGAAACCCTAGCTGACATAAGCACTGCCTTACAGGCCATAAAAAAAAAAAAAAAGATACCTAAGCTGCAAAAGGAGAAGAATTTGAGGCACACCCTTCCCTTGGTGTTTTTCTTGGCTAGTTTCAACAGCTCCTGGCTCAACCTTTCACTCTGCTCTGGATTCCTTTCTGAGGCATCCTATTCTCCCACAGGCAGGGACCTCAGGCACCTACGCCAGTCCTGAGAGGCTTAGTGTGGACTTCAGGCATTTAGGATGAGAAGTAACAACCCTCAGTATTGCTGGACCCATATCCCTTCTTACGTATAATGCCAAACACATGCTCATCTCCTGCTGCTGCAGAAGACATCCTCAGTCATCCAGTAATAAACTGGCCTCAAGTTATATGTGGCACTGTTCTGTTGTAAGAAGAAAAGCAGGCAAGAGAGATGCTATCCCATCCATTTTAATGGAAACAGTGTTTGGTTAGATGGTAATGTAGACTTTGTAGATGTGTAGTGTGGTGTGAAAAATGTAAACAAAGTTGCAGTAGCAACCTTACACAGGGTGTGATGTATAGATGGCAAACCATGGGCTCTGATTGATAAGAAACAATTTCAGAGAATCCTGTTTCACAAAGAGACTTCATGGGAAAGAAAAAGAAGGAAGAATAATAACACATTGCTGTATGGTCTTGATTCTCCCATGTAGACTTTAACACTGAGCACTGAAAATGCAGTAATTGTGGGAAATGCTTCAACATCAGGAAAACCAATTGTGTGAAATGCTTCAACATCAGGAAAACCAGAAGTAGTAGTAATTGAAATAGCACATGATTTTACTGCCTGGTTTTACTATTTTTGTTACAGTGAAAATTATGACTGGTTATAATTGATTGGTTTTGTGTTATTTACATTATAAAATGTTATCACTTTAATTAAATCCATACATGTATTTAAAACAGTTGTCATCATGTAGTTCATTTATTCTGATACAGAGGTTCTTTATGTTCGTGTATTTTTTTTTTCAGCAAAGGAAATAATTACACTGTTACAGTTATCATTAAACTCTTATGAAGCCTTTTACAAGTAGAAATGTCTTGGTACCAAAATAATGTACATGTGAGTAAATTCTTTGCAATTGTCAGGTTTAGACCAGGCCAGATTCCCAGGCTTACATAAGATTCCACAGAACCTTTTCAAAAATATTACACTCACATCCCAAGGTTTTAATGCCAATGGATGCTCTCTGAAGTACAGAAGATGTAGCCAGGTGTTCCAGCACTACTCATCTCCATACTTCACATGGTCCCATTCTTCCCTCAAAGTCATGATCAGCCAGGCAGAGCAGACTGAAGCACAACTGAGATCAGCCTTTGGGCTTTGATCTTTTTCCAGTAGGCGCACTGAAATAACCCTCAGTCATTCCCTTCATGTGAGTGTTCCAGCTCACAATACTCTTTTGCATCTGGCTCTGTACCTGCAGTATTTGGGAAATGTAATTGTTCTGGCACTCGGTGTTCTAGTTCTTGCATATACCTCTTTTTATATCCCTGTTACTGCTGAGAAAACCAAACATATTTGTCTCTTGCAGCTTAACCATGTACTTGAGAACCAAATAAATATACAGGCTGAGTCTCCTTAGATTCCTATCTTCGAGTTATTGTTGTGTTCTTTGAGTTTGTGGTTTGATACACTGATAGTTAAATGGAAAGATTGCTGACATTACTGGTAATTTACACCTTGTGTGTTTGATCTGTCAAATGTACTTTCAAAGATTAAACATGGTCTGTTAGTGGTACAATTACCTTAAACTTTTTAGGCTGCAGGTTTAAGAATGAGAAGGTGCTATTTTCCTTTGAACTCCTGTCTTTCCCTCGAAGCCTCTGATACTGTGAGGTGTTACCTTCTGCCCTTGTTAAGGTGCTACTCTGAATTCAGATAGCTGGAGGCATTTTAGAAGGTAATCTTACAGCTATGCTTTCTGTCTTTTATGAAAAGTAATAATTATCATATTTCTTGTGTCTCAATCATCTCTCAGGCTGCATAATGTGAATGGGAACTCCACGGGCAAAATTAAAAAAATATTTCATTAGCAGACTATGATCTTTAGACATCTATTTTTGCAGAGAGCTAAATTGGTGGTGTGGTGTTTTGTTCATACAGACTAGGGCTTCCTTTGAAAATATATTGTACACATAATTCTTAGCTTTTGAACAAAAAGGTTTTTCGTAACACAAAAAATTTAGCAGCAAACAGTATTGTAAGTACTAAAAGGTGTCTTACTCTGGCTTCTTTAATATTTACAGTAGTAGCATTTAAAAAAATTAAAACAATATATTTACAAACATTTTTATTTTTACATTAAGAGAATGAATTACAGCTCTCAGATATGTTTACAAACACTATTACCTGAAACAAAACTGTTTTAAAAGGTCTGTTTATTGATAGTTTAAACAGCAATACTGTTCTTTGTAGCAGGGCTTGGTTAATTTTTTTACAACTAAAAAAGTTAACCAGGTAAATTAATTTAATAAAAGTGGGAAAAGCGTAGGTAGTATATTAATTCAACCACATTCACCTCAGCCCTAGCCTGGTACTCATGAAGCAGAGAGAGGGTGGGGGAGAAGGGTGGGGAGGAGGGAGGGCAATGTCTTTTATTCTTTTTTTTTTTTTTTAATATCCTGTAATTTTCTGTGTTTTAGACCATAGTGTAGTCTTACAGTTAGCCTTAATTCCAGGCAAGTTGCTTGTGGTCTGCCAGGTTACCAGCCCAATTTATAGAAATGACTGCCAGAGAAGAGCCATTCAAGGGCTCCTAAAACCTTCCAGCTGCTGCTGAGCAGAGGTTAGAGATAGAAAGAAGGGAGGAGGAGGCGGCAAGGCTGAGCTGGCTGCCTGCTCGGCAGCCCGGGAATGCCAGGGTGGGGAGCCCAACTCCCGCATGCCACCAGCACCATCTGACCCGGTGCTGTGCCAGGAGGGAAGCACCAGCACCAGGTGACAGCAGCCATGCAGCCACAGTTGCCAGATCGCCACTGGACGACCATCAGTAGAAGGGGAACCCACAGGGGACTTGAGAGGTGTGGAGGGCTTGCTGTCTGTCTATACCAGCTCCTGTAGCTTGCCCTGGTTCCCTGAGCCACAGGACAAGTTTCTATGTGAGGTGTAGGAAGAGCACAGATCTTGTGGAGGGAGGCAGCTTGTTCCCTTCCAATTACTGAATGGCACAAAATGTTATCTCTTTCATTCTGTGGAAGTGGTCATTCATTAAAGTGTTGTGCTGGCAGCATCTGTTAGGCCTTTATGCAAAGACTTCTTGCCTTCATTTTTCACTTGAGCTAATATTTTTTAAGAACTCTTAAAATAATAAAAATAAAATTAGTTTAGGGTCAGTACTTATACCAAGAGCCTCAGCTCACTCAAGAGCACTGATTTATTATGGGATGGGGAAGGATAGGGATGGAAAACATTGTTCAGACTTTTGCATTTAATCAGACCAAGTGCTTTTAATTAGCTGGAGAAGAAGATTGTGAATATTTCTATTTAAGTGTTCCTGCTCAGAGAAATACTTTCATCATTAGAAAATGATCAGCTCACTTAGCATAAATGAAGAACTCCTTATTGGTGTCTTTTAACATACTATGTCTTTTAAAATTGCACATTTAATGTAATAACAAGGAAGATGAGGCATCTGATAACTTCTAGCATTTTTTCCTCTTACTTATTTTTTTTTTAAAGCTTGGGTAGTAATTGAAGTATAATTACAGAACTTTCCTAAGATCTGGATCTATTTAATCAATTTAGGCATGACTACACAGAAGATTCATTTCAGTTGTTGGTGCTTTTAAATCACATAAAGACATTGTTCTTACTCTGTTGTTTTTAAGCTGCTCATGAAAGAGTATTAGAAATGTAATCAAGACAAGGATGAAGTATCAATGTGGTATTTGCATCATTAAAAATTAAAGATATTACTGAGTTAGGCTTTGACATTCAGTAAAATGATACTTTACTTCCTACAATACTTCTGTTGCAAAATATTTTATAAATCTGCAAGGAGTATACAGCCAATGTCACTAGGGACCCTTTTTTTAAGTTCTCACCAGAATCAGAGAAGTGAAATTTTTTACTAGGAATAAACATTTATTGTCAAAATTGAATTTTAGGAAGTAAGCCTTTTCAGAACTAAGTATGAGATTATCCAAATGATGTTTGTATTAAGATCAGTACTCAGTCAGAGACACACAGAAGGAGAAAATGTTACAAGTTCCGTAATTATAATACTGGGTATCCCTTGTAGGAATATTTAGATTGTTACTTCTAGAATGCTTCCCTGGACAAATCATTTTTTATGGACCAAAACCACTTTTTTTTTTTTTCCCTCATTAAGTCAGATGTATGATCCCTTTTGCATCGTTACTTTGAGTCAAATAAAACTGTTCCTGACATTATTTGTGGACTTACTATGTTGAGTTACTGTGTATTTTCTGCTAAATAAAAATGCATATTACAAAAGGGACGTAAGCCAAGCACATGCAATGCTCTGGTGATAGCTGGCCATGGCCAGAGTCTGCCCCATGGTAAATGTCATTTACCTTTGTTTTCTCCAGGACAAATTGTCTTGAATATCTGTGTATTTCCTATGTGTGTACAGGCAGTATCTGTGGGAGGTAACTCCTTAGCCTTCTGTCTGTGCGAAGATGCTCTCCCCCACCAAAAATAGAAAAGGATCCTCTGACCAGTGGGGATAAGGGTGAGGAAGTGGTTTCATGATGGATTTAAGCCTATTTAAGTCCCTGGGGTCACTGAAAGAGTTTGTCCCTCGCTCTCCTTTATCCGTCTGCCATTCATTGCTGCCTCTCTCTGTATCAGCACACGGCTTGTCAGTTCAGGGAGCTGCTTTAGCTAAAAAAAAAACCCTTTTTTTCCGTAGTCAGATTAATTTTCGTCCAGCTGCGCAGCTGCCCGAGCACTGATGCCAGCACAAACAAGAGAGCTGGAGCACACAATCATGGACAACAGGGAGGGCAGGACTGCTGCTCTCAGTAGTGGTAAATAAGGTGAAGTTATTCAGGAAACTGCAGCCTGTGTGTGAAACAAAGTCTCAGTATAATTACAGATTTATTTCTTTCAAATCCTTGTACTTACGAGTAATCCTAAATTAGCAGAACTGGGTGAAATTTGCCATTCATTCCCTTTTTTTTCATTTTGACTCAAATTTTTTTTTCCAATAAATCAGGTTACTTTGCTGGAAATATATGTGTATATACTGATATCTTTTTTCTCTTAATTAATTTAAAAGAGGTCTTTTTGCTTTTTTTTTTAAATTATTTTTTCATAGGGAAGGATTTCAGTTGCTCATTCTTAAATATTTTTGTAAGTGATTGTTCTCCCTCTCCTCCCCCTCTCATAGAGGAGCTTTATATCTTCATGTTACAGCTGGAAATGAGACATAATGAAATTAATTGACTCTTCTGCCCTGTTTGATGACCCAGGAGCCTCTGACAGTTGGGATCTGAACCCAGATCTCTCAGATTTCAGTACAGACTGGTATGAGTACAGCCAGAGACCCTAAAGCCAGGACACGTCCTTTGAACCGATTACCCCCAGCTTTTTCCAGAAACTGTCACGGAAAGCTTTTGCAGCAAGCTGGCCATGGGTCTCCCTATTGCTTTAATTACAAAGGAAATAGATGTTCCTCCATTCAGTGTTGACCCTATAAGTTTGTTAGGCAGTGCAGCTCCTGGGATCAAAGCATGTTTCCTTTCAGTTTCCCTCACTTGAGAGAATTATGGTCTGTATTAGAAAAATTAATTAACAGTTTGAGAGGAAATTTCAAATTTAGGTGTTACCCACGCTGAGGTGAACAAAATTAACTCATTCAACATCAGATTTGCCATTAATTATATAATTAGCCTCCTGGCATTTGAAAAGAATTTAATATGAATACACATTTTAAGTCCAGAAAATTGCATGACCTTTTTTTGGGTGAAGTGGCAAGGACTATCTAAGAATATTGCAATTACAAAAGATTAAGGGAAAAATGGAACAACTGGAAAGATTAAGAGAGACTCTCAGGCAGGACTTGTATCTGTTTAGCCTAGTACAAGAAAATAAATAATTCAGTTCTTTAGTGCAGTATTTTCTCCCATTTCTTTCTTTCTCTCTCTTCTTTCTTCCTCTGGTTTCTCTGAGGATAGAATAGACTTACAGGCCTTTAGCTGAGTAGTGTCTGTGCCGTGTATTCTGGGCAAAGACCCTCTCCTATGGGCAAAATTATTTCTAAGTACGTTTGGATCACGTTGACAATCATCACATGCATGTGTGGCCTGTACAAAAACCTCTTGGGGTTGCCTTGAATATCATTAACAGAGACAAAGTGAACTACGTAGCACAGGTACACTTTGCTTCTTTAACTGATAGATGCCTATATTACACAAAATTTATGTATATAAACCCCCTCACATTTATGTGACTAAAGCAGATGTGCATGGTTGCCCATGTAATACTGGTTTTATGTATTCAAACTGAGTGTTGACAACAGAACTAATGCTGTCCTGAATTACACCCCTTTAAAGCCATGAACTGTAAGACTCAATACTGGAATTTATTTCACTTTTAGAATATAGGACTAGTTTGACATGTAGCATCAGGGTATTTTGCTTTTTAAACATGAATTGCTCTGGTCTGTAACAAAGCCTTTTAACTTGCTAGGACATCATAGAACATTGTTCTTTTATTTTAAACTACTGTACAGTTGAAGTCTGAGAAAGATGGGTATTTCTCTGAAGTGTTACAAAGCTTTGGCAGAATTCATACCTGACCAGGATCGTTCTGGCAAGGCTCTGCAAGGCCTGCTTCACTTACAGGGCTGGAGCAAACTCAAAAAGGGTTTCCTGCGTTGGGTGCCGCCACTTCCGGAGTCTGACTTTAAAGCTCAGAATAACATATATTCATTTGGGTTAGTAATTAAGCACTTACTAAAGAGGTTTCTTGAGTCATGAACTAAGAGTCTATTTTGGGAAGTGCTGGGCAACCACACCTTGGCCTCAAAGGTATTTGTGAGGTCTTCACATAAAAATGCCTAATATAGTTACTCAAAACCCCCGGGTATTTGTGAGGTCTTCACATAAAAATGCCTAATATAGTTACTCAAAACCCCCGGCTTCTTAAATAAGAGATTGGTTTGGTAGTTTGAGCCTGAACTTGCTTGTCAGTGGCAGCTCATATATTTGTCAGCATTCTTCAGACATATATTTTGGAAGTCTGAAAAATTTCCCTTTTGCTAGTTGCAGTTAGTTTGATGATAGCCAGGGATTCTGCAGCATAAAAACACATCTCCTGTCTAACCTTGAGGTGTGTTCCTCCCTTTTTTGGGAGGGAATTTTCCTCACCAGAACTCACTGTTACCCATGGGGACATAGCAGAGTGTTGTACAACTGTTCCAGTTCAGCTAGCTTGGACTCACATAACAGTATTAAGTTTTTTGCCCGTAATTTCTCCAGGAGAATACATCAACATCTTACATTGCTGTAATGCTGAAACTCATTGAATTGCATGATGCTTGGGTCTATTTCTGGAATTTTTTGACACACAGAATTTCTATATTCAAAATAAGTAGGATATTTACACTGTTGTTAAAACACTTAGCAGAAGATGGTTTAGTCTGAAATCAGTTGAAGGTACTGATGATTTTTTCTGTCTTTTGGTTGGCTTATATTAAAATGCTAAAAGCCTGGAATGAATATTTGTTTTCCTACTGCTTTTTCCTGGTGCATTCCAGAAGCTCTTCTCCCCTTGCAGCTTCTCTTTCTAAAGGCATGTAAATTTGCACAACCTGTTCTTTTTCATATTGTCCTCTCCTTCATATTGTGACAGCTCCTTCTAGCACGAGAAATGGTTGAGCTATACCCCCTCTACTGGCGAGTGTTTTTGTGCATTCAACCAAACAAAATACAAAACTAGGTTTGGAAGGAGCTTATTTTTTATTAGAATCAGTGCAAAGTTCTTTCCAGCCTTGTTAAAGCAGGATTGGGAAGAAAAGTAAATGCTTTTATTCTCTAAGAGGAGAATCTGAATCCCAGAATATGTTCCAAATATCCTACAGTTTACTGGGAAGCCTCTACTACCAACTTGGGTAGTTCAGTGGGAATAATATTCAGTCTATTGTTGGCATAATAGGCTTTGTAAGAAGGATTTGCCTGCTTTATTTTTTACCATCATAGCCAGAATTTCATATATTTCCTGTAACACCAGGGGAAGAACTGAAGAACTTGTGCATATCAGTAGTCTTTCCCCTTTTTCACACCTTTATTTTTCCCCCAGGAACCATGCAGAAAGTCCTGGGTAGAGCTAACTGCTGCAGTAACCTCTGAAACATAAGGTCTGAACAAGCCTTCCTTTGTAGGGGTAGAGTTTGACTCCACACTTACTAGAATGAGGAGATGAGTTGAAATTAAGTGATAGAACAGTACATAACTAAAGGTTTCTCATATCCCATATTTTGGGATTTTTGTGCTTCTTATTGTTAGACACACAATAGAGAATATCTGAGCACATGAATCAGTTTGTTTCAGCATGGGAAAAGAATTTTAAGGTCTTTCTAGAACTTGGATTTCAGGGAATGAGTTTCTAAATAATGTGAATGAAATTAAGAGTTTGATGACTTGTGACACAGCAATTATTAATACCATGAAACTGGAAAGATTTAGAGTGTATTTCAGTGTCAAGCTCTCAGTTGTTTTCTTTGATGCACTTCATCAGTTTGAAGGTAAAATCCCAGATCTTAGTTAAAATAAGTGGTTTATATATGACATCATTCCATAGGAGGATAGCAGTTTAAAAGTAAAACACATTTGTAAATCAAGCACTTGGCAGTGTTCCTTTCACAAAGTTAGGACAATCACACATATATACAAAAATCATGACACTGCAAAGTCATCATTAATCAGCTTTAACAACTATGTTTCCTGGTTAGATATGGCTTTGTGGATATGTGACAAACTGTATTTCAGATGCAAGATTTTTGTGCTTTAAAGGTCAAATGTTTCAAATATATTGCATTCCTAATCAACGTTGCATTTCATTTGACAGCTGGAAATTTACTTTGACTTTGTGTGTTAGAGAAGGGAAATGGCTGTGAGGTTTTTTTTTGGCACAGTACCATAGTTAGGAACAAGTAAAGTAAGGAAGAAGAATGAACTGAGTTATTTCTTGCTCCACAAAATTACTAAGGACAAGAAGATTGTATTTGTCAGCTCCTTGGTGTATGTGATAAATGGTAAACACATTAAGTCAGCAAATACACACTTTCAGCAAATAGGTAATTCTAGCTGTTGATTCCTAGGTCATGCATTTGCTTGTCAGCAAGCAGAAACCATTGAAGAGGTAATTTGAAATCTTAAATAAAAACCAGGTGCATCTTCTCTGGCAGCCTTTTATTTTGCTTAAAAGGGTAGCTGTCACAGCATGTGCTCAGTGGCCAGTCCTGCCCACTCCAGAGGTTGCAGTAATGTAGTGGAGCCAATTGGCCATGCTAATATTTATTTAAAGGAAAACATCAGGATACAGAAAACCAAGTTAATCTGAAAAGGAGTCTCAGGTTAGGTATGTTCTGAAGAGGTAACGCATATGGAAGATATAAAATAGTTGTACTGATTTTAGAAACAATACGTGAGAGAAGCTCTCTTCCTAGCCACATATCCATAGCCACAGGTCTGACAGGTTTGCTTCAGGATTTGTGTGTGTGTGTGTGTGTGAAAGAGAGACCCAGTCTCAATATGGGCTAGAGACTCCACAGTTTTAAACTTTAGAATGAAAATTTTAGAAGAAGTTTCTACAAGATACATATTTTTAAAGAATTTAACATAATTTAATAAAGAGTAAATACTGTCTGCAGTCTAGACCAAGAATATAATTCATATGTAGACCTTGCCAGCATTCATACTTAGCTGAGTGAATGAATATGATACTGTAAAATCATTTAGCCTAATGAATAAACTCTTTATTTCCTATTAATGTAGTAAGTTATTCCCAAGGAAGGTAAATGTGAATATATACTAACAGATCAAATTCAGTCCCTCCTGTGTGTTTAGACATGTTGTTCTCTTCAGATGTCTCCATACCAATACATCACTATATCGCAGCTTTTTGGTGGTGACATCTGCACACCAAGTGACTGGGAAGCTGAACGAAACTTCCAGGCAGCAAACAAGGTGCCATCTCCCCATAACATTTTAGCATGACATTACTGACAATTTTTTAGAAGTCCTGCCTTGCTATACCCCAGCTCTGCCGTGTTCAGGGCTGTGACCCTCGTAGTATTCAGTGGAACTATCTTCAGCTGTGTTAGGCAGTTAGCCCAGGGTAAGCATGACACCACTGTGACATTCCAGTGGCTTAAATGAGGCTTTTTCCTCTTGACTTTCAGAAACTCTGTAGCAGTCGCCCTTATGGTATGTGTATTTGGTTCTGTGAGAGCCAGGATACATGGTGCCAAGTATCTCCTGAGCTGAGTAGATCGGTACACAACCCATTTCTTGCCAATTTATGAGGTCAGAAAAATCTTTTGCTTTCTACAGATTGACAAAATGCAGACCCAAGGTGTTTGCTGAGATATAAATAAGTGAGTTGACTGACTTTGATCAGATTTGTCTTTTTCCTTGTAATGAAACATTTTCCTTTTCTAACCTTGAATAATGTTTGGAAATGCAGAGCTTTTACTGCCTCTTTTCATTCCCTTCCATTCTGTTGCCTCCTCTGAAGAGAGGAAGCTTTTTATGCAGTTTTCTCTAAGGGGAAAATGTCTTTTGCATTGAATCTGGGAGAATTTTTATTTTATTCTTTTTTTTTCTCTGGTAATGTGTGTTTCTTTAAATTGGATCACATTCTGACCATGCTGATCTTGGGACAGAGTTTTGTGTAATTATCTTTATTCAGCTATTTACATTTTTACTCTGTTGTGAGCTTCTACAGTCCACTTCCATAATATAAAAAAATTATTTCTCTAGCCTTTTGTTTTCCTAATGATCTTCCTCAGCCAAGTTTAGTCCTCAGTAAGCCAGTACAGATCTGAATCGTGTCATGACAATGTTTGTCCCATTACTTTAATTTATGAGAGGTTTTTTTACATATGCATGTGTTAGGAGAGGGGGGGGGTATTTTTTCATTCTGCTACAAGCAGCTCTAGTTGGTACTGAAAAACTCTTGAAAGAGTGTATGATCTGATAAGAGCACACTGGGGAACGTAAAGAAAAGTAGGTGCTTGTTCTAGTGAAAATGAAATCATGGAAACGTGTGTCCTCATAGAGTATGATGTGTTATGATTGTCCAGTGTATTTTTTAATATGATATAACGTGGTAGACTCAGAGAACCACAGAACAGCTCAGGCTGAAAGGGACCTTTAAAGATCATCTAGTCCAAACAGGTGCATGGGCCAGGCCATCTTTCATCACATGAGGTTTCTCAGTGCCTCATCCAACTGGACCTTGAACACTTCAGTGATGGGGCATTGGCAACTTCTCTGGACAACCTATTCCAGGGTCTCAGCACCCTCTTAAAAAGCATTCTTCCTTATATCCAATCTCTATCTACCCTCTTTCAGTTTAAAACATTGCCTGTCAAGGTCCTCTAGATGACATCCCTTCCCTCAAACATACCAACTACATCTCTCAGCCTGGTGCCATCCACAGACCTGCTGAGGCTGCACTCAATTTCACTGTCTGTGTCATTGATGAAGATATCAAATAGTTCTGGTCCCAGTACAGACCCTCGAGGGACAGGTACTGCCCAATTTAAGGAAGAAGAAACAGAGCATATAAAAGCCTTTTTAAAATGGAAAGAATGAAATTAAATACAATTTCGTACTCCCATCTGTTCTGAGGCAAATATGCTGGTTTTTTGGTCAGTTTTTTTTGGTGGTGGTGGGATTTTGCCTTACTTTCTCACTCTGGTTGCATTCATCTGGTTACAGAAAACAAGTGTGATCCCTGATAATGGATGTATTGTTCTAAGCTCTTTTATTAAGAGAATGTATTTTGTGCATCGGTTTTCATATCTCTTAATACAGGGACAGAAAATCACAGACCAGCAGAATCCTCATATGAAAGATGCTATATTAGTCATCAAGGGAAAATTGCCAATTAAAGTATGTTACAAATGGTTCCACTCTAAATAGTGTTTATTCTACCCATTGACAGAGATTTTGCTTGCCTGTCTTAAAGTAAATAGATTCCTTATAAACAGTGAATCTGAATATGTGCTGAAGTATTCTACTCATTAGAGGTACCACAGTCGGTTTTCTCATTTTCCTCTCCCTGCAGGATGTATTGCAGTGAGGCTGAACCTACTTCTGTAGTTAAAAAGAGTCAATTGCGACAGACCAGCACACTAAGGTGTTGTGTGAGGAGGTTGGGTCTCTTCACCTCCAGCTCTAAAACCTGTTTCCCACTGTCGTGTGGTACAGCAGGTACAGATGTTCAACATGAGACATCCTGGTTTTGAACTTCTGCTGAACAGATGAAAACCTGATTATAACATTTCTATGAGCTGATAACAAGTCCTGTATTCTGTGCCTGCTGTGAGTACTTACCACATGCTCTATAATGACAAAAAGCAAAAATACCCCGTGACAATCCAAAACTAAATTCTTAAGGCTCTTCTGAGATACACCATCCTTGGGTAATTGAGAACTAGATAGGCCTTCCTTATTAGTACCTTCTGGTAGTGTACTGGCTGAAAAATAATGCTATAAAAGAAATTTATTTCAATCCCTAGAATATAACTCTTCACTTTGCTGTCAAAAACAGTAAGCTTCTTCTTGGAAGCGTGGGTAGTGAGCATCTTATGTCCTTAAGTAGGTTCATGTGCACAAAATATTATTGTTCACCTCCATATGTATTTTTAGTACTAGGTCCTAACATTTGGTAAGACCTGAAGATAATTAATGACTCCTCTTTATAGTACTGGGAATATTTTCATTGGCGTCACCCCGTAGAAAGTATTTACAGCAATGCCTTATTAAGTTTTAACTATTGTAGAGCAATGATTGCCAGCTGTGCTATGTGTGATTGCAGAGAAATAACTTCATAAAACTATTCCTTCACCCCTCAAGTCCAGGTATTTTTCCTTGTGTGGGAAGCCCACAGCAAAGGACTGGGCGTTGCTCCGAACCGTTCTCTTTTGTCTTCCATGTGTCTGTATAAGAAATGTTACTGAATGAATGAAGAGTGTCTCTAGCGTGGGTTGTCAAAGGATTTGAAAATATATTTGGCAAGGGAACAGCTGCCCGCCCCCACTCCTCAGTCAGGAGTTTCTGGTTCTGGGTCAGTCTCTGGTGGGGAGGACCGGAGGGAAGTATTTTAATGAAGCGAAGTACTGTCTTCAAAATGCCAGAAAAATAATTGGGGATGTATATTTGAATATGCATTTTTTGGGTGTTGATTTTTGGGCATCTGTGCTGGCTAGCATAATACGACCTCCCCTGAAAAAATAATTTCCAATGTACATGCAAATATATTTTCTGAGATTTGAAGGTAATTTTAAACCACAGAGCAAGAATATTGTGGTGAGTTTCACTGCAGCTTCCCAAACATGGAGTAAAAGGTACAGAGCCACTTCTGCTCGTGATGTGATTACAGGGGTAATAAGTTAGTGTCAGCTGAAGCCCCAAACCACTTGGATTTTATTTGATTCATTAGTAGTGTGTTAAACTGAGAAATGTATTCTGGTATTGAAATGTACTCTAGGTAGCTATAACAAGTATGCCAAGGCCATATGTAATGAAAAACTATAATGTTTTATAGCTGACAAATGAAAAATACTTGAGGCTATTATAGGAAAACAGAGATGAAAAGGGAGGAAAAAAAGGATGTGCTTTTTTTTGAGATACGTCAATGCAAAACTTTTAAGTAACATTGTTGGTGAATCTTACTTTGCCTAAGTTGAAAAACATCAATTTAAATTGTATTTGATGCACTTGCCTCATTAAATCTCTCCTGTCATTTTTTTAAAATATGTGAAAGTTCAGACATAAAGTTTTTCATGCATTAAGATGTAGGGACATTTTAGATAAGCTCTCCAAAGCTTGCAAAGTAAAAAAATCCCTGATATTTGCTGATTTTCCTCAATCTGTGAAGTAAAATGTATTTATTTGGTTTATGAAGCCAAAGTAAGGAATGAAGTAAGACAGCAGTTTCAACACAAGAGCAATGGTTCTTGCTAATACTGCTTCATTTGCAAAAAATAAAATTATTTTTAAACCACTTTTACTACCCACTGTTTATGCTAGTTTGTTTATCACAAAAAGCTCTAGACAATGGCAGAGAGATTTTGAAGGACATGCTGTGTGTAATTTCTGTTTGTAAATATTATGATTCTGTATTTAAACACAGTATTTACAGTCACATCCGGGGAGGCAGCGACTGCTCTCATTTGGAAGCACCTCTTATTCACACAGTCATGTTTTTGGGGAAGATAAATATACTTCACCTGCCAGTTTGCCAGGACCTTAGTTTCCTGATTTTCAACAGAAAGGGTATTTCTTTGCTGTAGATTTTTTTCAGAGGGAGTGACTGAGGGGCAGGGGTGGGTTTCTGTGAGGTGGTGTGATTCTTAGACATTTTGTCTATTTGTGTATTTTCTGCTGCAATAGCACAGCAATCTGGAACATGGAATTGGCATGCTCTTAGAAGTTCAGAAAAAGAAGAGGAAAAAATCTCACTGCAATAAAAACCAGAAAGTTAACCTTGAAACCAGACTGATTATCTTTCCTTCAGTTTACTAATTCATTTTCTCCTGTCTAGTGCTACTCTGTTTGACCTTTTACTTCTGCAGAGAAAGTATTCATGTAAAAGTGTTTCATTTTTCTATATTGCGGTAAGATTTGAGTCCTGAACCCAACAATAATCCCTATCAGTGATGAAATTACTTGAAAATAAGTGTAAAAATGCAAAAAAAATAGAAATATTATTTAAATAGGGAGTGTTAGTTTATGAAATGTACACCAAAAATATAATACATCTAGATTTGTCACACAAGTTAATAGACTTCCCAAGTTACTGAGTTCTCTTATTTCACACAGGAACAGACATTTCAGTTCAGAATGTCAGAGAATTGTATTTAAATCATTCTGCACAAACACAGACTCCCTCTAAAGTCATGGGAATGGAAGTCAACCAACAAGTTTGGTTCATATTTTTGTGTGATTCTGAAATATTGCTGTAACAAAAAAACCTTGATCAAAGCTGGGTGGTTTCAGGTACCAAACCACCAAACACTGCTTTTTGATTTTGAAGGTTTGGGGTGGGGTTTTTTTGATCATCTGAGCTTACAATTTTAGAATATTTTTCCTAACATGATAAACTGAATTACTACTTTAAAGTAGGTCAACATAAATTTCAATGTACAATTATACACACAAGACTTTTTTTTTTTCCACAAGACTCGCTAAAAATTGGTGATTTTAAAATTGCAGGCACAACATCATGCACATTTTGTGTCCTTATAAGCAGTTCAAAAATGTTCTCTTTTGTGCATTGTGTTGAAGTCAGTGAGAGTTTTATCCCTGATACCACTGAAACCATGAGCAACACTTGACCACACAGAACGGAACCTTCATTTCCCAGGAAAGTTGTGTGTCACTCTCAGCTTCTCTGTTTTGGGGTTGGATACACCTAGTTTGGTAAATTAACATGTGAATCAATTCAGTATCATTAGGAAAAGCCAAGTGATGTATTCCATAAGGGGAAGAGTGCTTCATACATCGTGTACATCATTGTGTACATCATATGTTTTGAGGTTATTCAAGTTCAGTTGTGGACCCTGTGGTATCTTCTACACAAGAGTGTGTCTTGATATGAATTAAAATCTACAGGAAGTTCCTGTATTCTGACCTTTTTCCAGCCTCATTTGCCACATTTCACCGGGGTGTTTGTTTGTGTACCCGAGTGCCTTTGGGTGGGTGAGAGGGGTACTTTCCAGAGCACTGCTCCAGTCCTCCATCTGCTATACATTTAATTTTAAATACAGCGTTTATGTATTTTGAGGGACTGCACTAACTTGATAGTGTTGCCTGAGGGAGAAAGAAATGCTTTCATGCAAAGATTGTCACGGGCGGTGGAGTGATAGCTGAAAGTAGCTGGCCTTATTAAGCAAAGTTCCTGGAGGTGTTTACACGTCTGTGTAGCTGTAAAATAGCCTTTCTTCAGTCCTGAATTTTTTTCCCTTTCTCCCAGTTCTGTGTTTCAAGCCAATATATATATTGTTACATGTGAGCTTCTGTTTAGAAAAAGATTGGGAATAAAGACTAAATCCCATTTGCGTTACTTATGTGGGTAGTTCTGTTGCTTTCAGTGTGTCTACTTGAACAAGTAAAATAAAAACAGATTTCATTCCAAATCCTTTTACTAACCGGCAGGGAAGAATACTCATTGACCATAATAATAACAACTTAGCAGAGTGCTAGTTGTCATCTATAAATGATACACATTTTTTAGTCATTAAGTCACATTAAGCAGTACTAAGTTTTGCCCTCAGCATAAGCAGTCTCTTGCAATTGCATCTGTCTCTTCAGTATGCGGAGAACATGAAAGGAAGATTGTGTTTTACCCTATTATCTAAAAAATTGCAAAGCTATGAGAAACAGATTACTATTAATAAACAAAATTCTCTTCAAAAGGCTATGCATACAGTTGTGAGGAAACAGCTGCTCTCCCTTCCAGAATGCACAATTGGCAAGTACATTAATTTTAAAAAAGATTATTTTGAACGCATCAAAACCAGTAAAAGTGCAGAAACTGTGACAAGAATACATATGCACATTGTTGTGATTCAGTGTGTTCTGACAGAGGAACACTTTTTCCTCTTAGTATGTAAAGTGGTAAATTTTAAGTCTATATCAGGCAGTTGGGTTCCTACAAAATTATCACAAGCAGTACAGGTGAACCATTGCTGACTTTGCTTGTATCCAAGTTATTTAAACAGTAATATGGCTTGAATTTTCTCCACCACACCTTCCCATTGCATTAGAAAATAGAGAGCAGGGCATTTTTCTTCTAAAGCTCTGACTCCAAGTATGGTGTTTGTGAGGAGTACCCGACTGATCGTTACAGCAATTAGTACAGATACATCCCTAATTAATGGGTGAATAACCCATTAAGACAGACAGCTGTCTGCCATGTGTTCCATGGCATTCTCAGGGCCTCAACCAAGACCTGGCACATGTAGCCAGAGTATTTCCTCCTCCATCCATTGCCAGCAAGGCTGGAATCAGCAGTGATATTCTTAAGACTTGGGATGTTTGTCCACTGAGAGATGGATTTGTAAAAAACCTATTCATTAGATGCAGACCACCAAAGAGTCTCCAAGTACAAACAACTTGGACAGGAGCCATCTAGGCTAGGGCTGAACCAGAGACCACAGGATGAACACTTCTGTAGCTCATAGCCATTTGCTCCAGCTGTTTGCTTGGAATACACAAGATTTAAGCCAGCGTGATTAGGATAATAAAGATAGCAGTAGTTCATGATAAAGATAAGTAATATAACTCTAGTGTTCATAGGTTAAGCCACATGTTATTTTTGCATTGTGAATTTCTGCAGGAGTAGTGTAGTGTTCTGGGGTTCTCCTCGTGGTGGTAGCTCTGACTCAAAGACCAGCTGTTTGTCACTTAGTGCAGACAACCAGTAATATTACGAGTAAATAAACAATGATGAGGGAAGGTATCACGGGCAGCTGAGCCAAGGAGATGAGCTGGAACTGAAAATGGGAAGGAAAACAACACAAATGTAATTTTTATCATGCAGAAAACATCTGTGTGAGTAAGGATTCCAAGTTGTTGTTGCCAAGGAAATTATAATGGCAATTTCAACTGTTGTTGGTATTTCATCTTGATGTAGGGAACATACGCAGTGGTTATAAAAAAACCTGTCATATATATGTGATGTTTAATTCGTCTATGACAGAGTCATTGATTATCACTTACAGATTAGAATGCTAGATCCCTCTTACTAATTAGAAGTGTTGATTCTTCATTAGATAAGGTGTCATTTCTCATGTAGATCATGCGTGAGGCCATGAAAGCAGTGAAAGTGTCACCTGAAACCTTGAGAGGAATTTTACAGAGCTCTGAGTTCCTCAGCTCCAGCTCTAAGGTGAAGACTGCTTTCACCAGCAGGTACCTGCACACTGGCTGTTTGCCTTCCCATCCTGAGAACAGAGGCAGAGAACTTCTCCTTCCAGCCATACCCTTTCGTTGTGACCTTTATATGACAAACATGCATCCTTTTTTCTTAAACCAATTTTGCCATCATTCCTCCCAGGACCACTTTCCAATCCTGCTTTCAAATACAGGCAGCAATGAAACAAAGCCATTTATAGGGAATAGTTTTCTAATCAAAAGTTTTGATCCATTGAGCACCATGGAGGTGTGTGTACTGGGAAGAATGTAGCCTCAGTTGTCCCAGATGAGCTCCCCTTTAGTGAAAAACACATTGGAACAATCCTGTTCTAATAGTGAAGTCTGTGGCATAACCATTTTTGGGACTGTTGCAGCAAGTTCACTTGGTAACTCCAGGTCTGATTTTGAGAGGATTCCAGCCACCTCAGAACAGAAGACTTGTTCCCATGTAAGCTCCTTCCTAACCTTAACCCTAAAGACTCTCCCAAAAGATCCTAGGAGAAAATGATCCTGATAGAAAAACAAGAAATTCCTTTGTATTTTATTTTCTGTTTATGCTGTCATGTATCCGGATAAGTCCCCTCACCCCAGTGACATTAAAAAGTCTTAACAATATTCTGTTGACTCAGAAGACACATTCCTGGGTCCCAGTCTGAATCTGGCACATCCCCTCATTTTGGCTAGTCAGTCTAGTGGTGTAAAGTGTCCATACCTCGCGCACTGCTAAGAAAACTGCCTGTAAATGGTGGTTTCTTCTGACAAGTGTGGGCTGCAGTGGGGGCAATCAGTCTCAACCAAGGGTTGAGACATTTTAAGATTTCTTTCACCTTGGACCTATGGCAGGTCTCCATATTTGAAGTAAGAGAGTAATTTCAAATGAAGGGAAAAGGTTGTGAAAACGTGTCCATTTGCCGGTAATTTCCAAGTGTGTTTTCTTCTGTTATCAGAGATCTGGAGAAATAAGACAGCCTCTTAGCTAAATTGCCTAAATAAAAGGAATCTGCTTTTGAAGTATATGGATTTCAGAATCAAATTTCCTTTTTCTGTGCCTGTTGGCTTTATAGGCTTGTTTACTCAGGAGGAAATGACTTGTTTTATAATGTGTTTAACATCATGTTAGTTAATCTGTGCCATAATAAAGAGTTGTTTCTTTGTGTAAGCAAGTATTTAGTGTGTAAACATGCGTGAATCTCCCACTGAATTGAGGGGGGTCTGTATCTAAGCATGTTCCTCTGTTTACAAAATGGACACAACTTGTTGGTTATACAGCTGTATTGTATGTTTGAGATAGACTGTAAATATTCACTTCTTTAAATTTGCTTCTCATTGCTTCCCCTCATTAATATTTTGGAACAGGTTTACAAGCAGCCTATGTGTAAAAAGTAAAGTCTCTATAAAGTGTCACAAAAGGAAATCTGAGAATCAGGCCCCTTCAGAATAAAAAATTATCTTGTTGCATAAGGTTTCAAAATTTCTAGGCTCTTATTTAGGCAACTGCCTATAGACAGGACTCTTAGAGTCCTGAACAAATCTAACTTCTTTAGAGGCCATTGGATAAATCATTTGCAAGTTGGGGAAAGATTCAATGGCAAGTGGACCAGCTAGAAGACCAGCTTTCTGAGGAGCAGGGAATATGAAGGCATTGAACAATGCTACTGCCTTGCTTGTAGTATTCATAATAATCAGAAAATCTGGATGATGTACATATATTAGAAATAATCCTGTATAAATCATTCTCAGTTACTGAAGTGTCTGACTACTGCAGAGTATTTTTATGCTAATATTTTTAAAAGTAAGATAGTGTAAAGATCTTTTTTGGATAAGACTTCAAAAAATTTCTGACATGAAATCAGCAGTCCATTATCTCAAAGTGAAGGACATGTTAGTTGAAGTTCAGTTGATCCATTCATCACTAACACATTGTCTGTGACTTTTTTGTCATTTTTCATCATTTCTGATAAAAAAGTGAGAATTTGCCGTCATTTTTTTATAAGTGATCAAATCAACATATCAAATGCATTTCAAATCCAAAGCTTTCAGTGTGTTCCACCCATTCACGAGAAGTCTTTCTAGTATGTTTGAGCTGCTATGCTTTAGTCCTGTCTGGCTCTCTCTCCTGTATTGCCTCTAAGGTTTCCACAGAAACTAAAAAGTCAATGCTGTTTTAAAGACTGCTTTCTTCCCTACTACACCTCTTAAATCTTCCAGCTGCTCTGGGGTTTTTGTGTTATCTGTCTGCACTTAGTCACCTCATCCTTTTAAATTAGATTTTAAATTTAAGAAATACAGTGCCTGGTGGTGCCACCCCACTGTTGCATGTCATGGATTCTGATTAACTTAGAGAAGAGATAATGGTAAATTACAACTGTTGTCAACAAAGGGAAATGTTGTGAAATTAAAAAGTAGTTATATTTTGAAAAATAAATTACAATCCTGGGAAAGAAAAAACTCAAGGAAAAGCAAATTAGGAGTAACATGGAAATAATATCACTTGGCAACTTGAAAGGTTGGAGGTCATGTTAGAAGGTCCCAGGACAGCCTATTCATTCTTCTGTAGTGTTTTTCATTCCTAGTTACTTGTGGTTTTCTCTTTTACTAAAATAGGGCTACAAATCATGCTTGATATAATTTCTCATAGAGGCAAATCAGGCTGAAAAATATTTTATCTTTTTTAAACTATACAGTCAATTTCTGGTGGTTTAAAAAAAAATGGAACTTCGGTTACTGGTATTACTTTAAAACAAAAAGAAACAAAAGATGTGGGAAAAGCAAATTGAGCCCATAGATGTGTAATAGGAGGCAAATGATTGTTTCCTACTCTGAGCAAGGCAAGCCTTCTGTGAAGGGTTTTATGCAATTTTCTTCAGCTGAACAAAGTGGAGAATACTTAACAAAATTGCCATTTTTAAAATCTCATTGTGAATACTCAGCATGCTGTGATCATACACTGTGTAATGGTGTTTGCAGTGAATAAATTGCTGTAGATAGTATAATATAAATAACTATTTTGTGCATTAAGAAGCAGTTCTCTTCGTGATGGTTTCTATCTCAGGAATGCTCTGAGGACAGGACTTTGGAGAATAAAAGCATCAAAGTACTCTTTGAATAATACCAGTCTGCTAATGTACTAGGATACTTTTAATAATTTTTAGCAATATTATTTAGAAGTGAATAACAAAATCAACTAAGTGATACTTACTTTGGTCTTAATCTACTTGTTATTAATACTGTGGCCCAAACTTGCTGATTTTAAACACAACACAGTTTCACAGCTTCAGCCAATAATTTTTAATGGCTCCCATGATAGGAGGGCAGATAAAATGTATCACAAGAAAAAAGGATTTGCCTCATACAGACTTTGGGCACATTGACTTGGTGTGCTGCAGGTTTCTTGCAAGAAAGAAAGAGGCAGGAAGCCCCAAAGTTAAACTGCATCTCACTTTGGGTGATAAATGAACCACTAGAAATACCTTGCTAAGACTACAGAAGACTGACAATTAAAAAATGCTGTACCACACTGAATTCCAGTGGTCTCAATAAGAAGCAATATCAAGCAATACCCTGTAATACATTATAGCTCTTTTGGCAGCTCGTTGGGATCAGTTTTCCTATATGTTCTTCCAATCAGGCATACCACAAACATATTGATTCCACAATGTACATTAAAATGGTAACTGGCTTCAATAAAAAGCACATAAAAAGAGCAGGATATAACCACTTTGAAAGAATTGCAGCATGAGTTAGAAAAATGTCTTAATATCCTCCTTCCCTTGCTTGCCTAAAAGTACTTAGGAAAAAAAATGTTTTTTAATGAAAGATGGTCTCAATCAGAAAACTGAAAGAACTGGAAGAAAGTCTGATTCAAATTTTTCAGCTGAATTCTCTCAGTGCAATGGAAACTAAGTGGTGCAAGTGATTTGTCTGATGTGTCTCTCTGTGCCAAAGCCTTTCTGAGTGACAAGTGGCCCAGTGACTTCAACCTCAGTTTCCATTATGAATAATTAAGTCTAATGAAAGATACCAAGTCAAAAAGCATGCTTATCTCATCTAAAAGTACTGATATTCCAACATATTGAAGACCTAAATTCCCATTTATATTGTAGGGCAACCAAAAATACTGGATCTAGCATAGACCCAAATTCAAGTGTTAGGTCATGGTAGGACAAGATTTTTTCACTAACTATTGAGTCTACTTAAAGTGAAATGAACAACTCTTTTAAAATGTATATATTGTTAATTTACTCAGAGTACAGAGTTAATTTACTTAGATAATTTAGAGTAGATCTCTTGGGCCTTGAATTTAATGCTGAAAAATGTCTAGGTTTGGTCTAGATTATGACTAGTAAGAACCATGAGCATCTTCCAGCATTTTAACAATGACACTTCTTTGCACCATCTAGATGAAGGAATTGAGATTATGATAGTTTTAATAAATTAATTAATTGATTAAGTGAAAAGGAAGATTTTAGGGGTTTTCAACAGATTTTCAGGGGGAAAAAAAAGACATTAAAAAATGTTATGCATTCTAAAAATGGGGGCTTTATTTCTTGAGGTAAATTTAAGTCATCAATGTTATAGCCCAAGTAAGGACTTATCTCTAATTCTGAAAGGGTTTATTTCTTTAATTGTTCTTTCATTTTACTTCCTGGAGACTACCCTGCTAATTTTATTCATGGCAGAGGTATTATTAACCATGCAACAGTGGCCATTGCCACAGGCAGTCTCAGTGCCCTCTGCAATCTCTTTGTTTTTGTTTTGTAGAAGTGTATTCTTTTGGCTGCTGTGGCAACTGTTTATTACATAAATTTACCAAAGTACCTCCTGATATCACTGTAGCATCTGGGTAGGCAGCTGTGACTCCCTTTCCCTTCCCTACGCCACTGTTGCTGCAGCTCCCGCTCTGCTTGCTCTTCATTTTCCAGGGAAGGAAGGAAACAAAATTACTGTACTGTAACAAACGCCCTCTGTACCATTTTTCACCCCCTCCTCATTTCTGGAAGGAGATGAAAAAATAGCAGGATGTGTTGATGGCTTTTGGTGAGAGAAAAAGAAGCAGGGTGTTAGGAGGAGTGGGATCTGCACGTACCTGAAGTGAGGAAGGATCCACCATGATGAAGAAGCAATGAATTGTCATCCTGCAGAGAGAGGGTGGGGGAGAAACCACCCTCAGGCAGAAACTCGAAAATACATGTACTACAAAGAACAGTAGTCAGTAACAAGGGAGTGATAAAGCTCAAGAGGTGGTGGATCAGGTGGGCTTCCAGGTTGGAGAGGAGAGAGTTTTGGGACAAGAGCAGAAGAAATTTAGCAGATAACCTGTACTGCTGGCACTGTCTGTATCCTAGTATTGTCTGTATCCATTCCAAAGTTACAGAAGCATGGCAGTGGCTCACAGGACTGTGATGCCACTGCTTCTCAATGGCACTGTTTTTGCATTTTGTTGAGTAGGGCTGGGTGAGGTGTGTGCAGGTGGGTCTGAGTCACCTGGCGATGCATCAGCATGGCTGCTGCTGATTTGCTTCTTCCCAGATTGAGATTATCCAGCAACCACTTCCCCAGCACAGCCCCACTGCTCGTCTCATGGCTGTCCCCGAGCACAGGGTCAGCCTCAAGCTGTGGTGCAGACCAAAGCAACACTTTTGCTTAGAACCAGTTTTAGTATTGGCACTGTGTTCAAAACAGAGAGCAGAGGGTATACTTGGTTTATTTTAATGAGGCTTCATACCTGCTTCTCAAGAGATGTATCTCATTGCAAGATGAATCTGCAGTCTTCTGGTTTGTCACATCCATCTTCTCCCCTCACCAGCGGTGCTCTTAAATTATTTTGCCAATCTTCCAATACTCTTGTATCCACTTTGCCCTCTAGGCAAGCGGCTTCCCAGAAGCATTCGCAGAAGGCAGCTAGAGGCAGGACCTGCTCCTGCATATCTGTTAGATGTGCAAGAAATGAGATTGCAAGAAACTGTGTTGTAATACTTGCAAATGGAGATCATTCTGTAGCGAGCTTCTCTCCTCAGAGAGAAAATTCCTAAACATTGAAGCCAAGGCTCTGCACAATAAAAGAAAAGGAAGAGAAAGAGCCTTGCATGTATCCTTCTTCTTTCTGCTGTCGTTAAGTTGCCAAAGACAGTTGAGAGGGACTGCATCCTCCACAGACTGCACATAGGGCAGGGGAACCCTGGTTTTGATGTGTGTTTCTGTGTGCTAAGGCAGTTCAGATTAGATAATGCAATAGTAGGAGTGACTTGCCATAGACAATGCCACGGAAAGTGAGTTCATGGATGTTAGTATGATATCCTGGTTCTGCTTTATTCTTCCCTGTTATAAAGGATGAGGATAAAAATGAACTTAAACTCACACACTCCATGGGAATCTTTCCATTTCTTTCTGAGTCCTGAGGAACAGGAAGGCCTCCAACCAATGGGCTTTCCTATTTTATTTGGCCCGATCACTTCTCTGCCATGCACTGTTCATGTATCAGATCTAGAAAACAGTTTAAGTTAAAATCCTACACATTTTGTGCTACAGGCTGGCCTTTCCCTTGTGTTAAAGAGTATCCACGTTACTGGTGGATACCAGCAAGATTTGGAGACCAAGAATGGAAGGGAAGACACTGAAATACTCCTCATTTTCCACCTTACCAGAAGCACACTATGAGTTTATGCTACCTGCAGTCATAGATACTGGGAAAGCATGTGACCCCTCATCAAGAAACATAAGTTAGATTAAAAATAATAGCATTATTTTGACTAATCTGTTCGATATGACTACTTGAGAGCCAAGGTAGATATTCTTTTTTTTTTTTACTTTCTGTATTTTCACTTTTTTTAGTTATTCTCTGGAAATTAAGTACAATTGTATACAAATGACAGCTAAAAATCAACTGTACTTTAATAATTTCTCCAGATAGGTTTTCATCTGGTATATCTCATGGGTGCTGTTGTTTTCATACAACTCTCCTATTACATTATTTTGCATTTAATATTTTAGGATATTGTAAATGCAAGGAAAGCGTGGTGTTTATAATGCATTGCACTGGACAAGCAGTTTTTAGCAGCACTACTTTAAAGTGGCTGGCTGCCTAAAACATTTTGAGGGAATAGAAAATACTCCATATGGTAAGCATATTTAAAGCAAAATTAATTCAGTTTTAGTAGCATTTAAAGTGTTTTGCTGATAACTGTAACTGATGCCCATACATTTCACCTGCAAGTGTGTATGTGGAAAGCCATGGCAGAACTGAAATACAGGAGAGGCAAAGGAGAGTGAAATAAAAAGAAGCCGTTTTACATGTTTTCACTCTTTTGTCCTGAATTTCATACACTCATATTGATGTCATTCTGGAAGAAAACTGGCCCCATATCCCCCATTCCAGCTCTTCCACCGAGCAAAGCCTCTGCAGTGGGTAAAATACAATATTCTGTGGAGTGTCTCATCAGCTGTAGGGGAATAATGGCAGCAGAGAGCTGGCTCTTGACAAGCCAGTGATAACTTCAAGTCTGCAGGGGCTCAGCTGCACCTCCTTGGTCCTATGTTACATATTCCACCTGGGAGGTAACACTGGAAACATGGGGAACACCAGTTCCAGAGCCACACTACAACCTCTCTGCTGGTTCCTTGATTGCCCCACCCTGCAGAGTCACTGGGCTGTCACACAGGGAGGCTGCACTGCTGGTCTGACAGCAGACCTGTCCCCCTAACCAACTTATAGTTCATCCACTTCCACCTGGAGCTGCCCAGCCACCGTTATCTCTCCCTTGGAGACAACTGGTGTAGCAGTAGGTTGGTCACACGCTGTGTGTGTGTGCCCTGTCCCTGGGTCAGCTGAGTTCAAGACAGATTTAGTCTGCCCTTTGCTGAGAGGGTGCACGTCTGAATCCGTCCTTCCTAAGATTACAGAACTTGAGGCACTGAGCTGTTTGGTGCACTTTCTTTGAGATCTGTGGTTTGGTTGCCAAACTTCAATAGAGCTGGAGTATAAATCATAGTGAATGTAAAACATTTGGGCTTCAGTGTGTCGGGCAGATATCCATGTAGAGAGAAGGGTAATTAAATCCTCTTGCGTTTTAAACCTTATAGAATACGGCTCTGGCTGAGCTCTTGCACATATGGGAATTTTCTCTGGTGAAGCCTGTTCTGGTTGCCAGTAATGTGGATAAATAAAAGGCTTAACAATTAAGAAAGAAGGACAACAAAAATAATACACCTGTCAAACTTTTTGTATTATTAATGCACAAGTGAAAAACCGTGATGCTTGTGCATGCTGTTGCCCTTAATACCAGCTGTTGTCTGTGCACATGGGCTGGTATTTCACATGGCTGAACAGCCCTGCTGCCAGCAAGCACTCAAACAGGCAGCGTCAATAACAGCAGTCTTCCCACACTCCATACAATTTAAGCTATTCTTCAAATTAATAATAATACTTAATAAAGCTTCATCTCTCATTTGCAAAGAAAACCTTCAATTAATGTTAATCAGCATCCTCAGAATGTGATCAGGCTGGGCTTGTAGCTGGACGTGCCGAAACAGTTCAACTGGCAGATGGAGTGTTTTCCAACTATTCTAATTAATGACTGCTCATTTCAAATGTTAATGCAATTAAATAAATAGGCAAAACAAATAAAAATAATTTACAGTATGAAAATGCCACTGTCAAAGAGAGTTCTGATCAAAAAGTGAGCCTCACTCAAATCCAGAAAGGGCCCAACCATCCCCTCCTGGCTAAATAAGTTCTGAAAGAGCTAGGGCTAGCTTTTGTTACTTATTTCCAACCATTTCTCTGGGAATGACATTTATAGCACTTCCATTTTAACCTGCTGGCATCAACTGAGGCATTGCTTCTTTAAGTGTTAGAACATTTTCCTGCAGAAAATGAGAAGGGATTCCTTTCACATATTACAGACTTTTTTTGGTGTAAGATTTAGACTTGCCTTGCTTCTTGCCTTTTCTATTTGAAATAATTGCCTAAATTTTTTGGGGGGGGGTGTTATTTTCTATGAGTGTTATATACCCTACCACTGATGTAGGACTGCATTTGTTTGGGCTTATAAAGAGTTCAATTAGCTCCTTAATGCCTAGTTCAGTGACAATTAAACCTTCCCTGTTGACTCAGGATTGGTCTTTCTAAAGGCAGTGGAGGTGATTTTAATTATTCATTCTCTGGTTTGTTTCTTACAGCAGTCTCAGCTGTGCTTTATTATTCAAAGGTTAATGCAAACTGAGAACGAGGTACATTAAATTTGTTTGGCAGCTAGCAACCTGATGTATTATCGACACTGTGAAATATGGATGGCAACACTTCTGCTATTGTGACGCTTAAAAAGCCAGATTTTATCTTTAAAACAATTGCTAGTTTTGTTACTATGGCTGCTAGAAAATGAACATTCCATAATGTTACAGTCTCTGTAACCCATTACTGTTGAGAAAGCAAGGTAGTTTAGAAAGCCAAGAAGCATTAACAGCTATTATAGAAAATGGATGTAGGTACCATGACTAATGAAGTACTCTGCACAGGACTAAGCCATGCAGCTGTATGCAGGGAATCATGCAATCAGAAGTTTTAATGAAGGGAGCCCAAGGAATTGCAGGTGAAAGAGGGTTTTATTAACTTTCAGTGAACAAAACGAATAGTTGAGCAGTGAACATGACATGCTGTCGTATAATAATTGTATGCCTTGGGTACATTGTGAGGCATGGAGCATAGCCAAGAGCTTTCAGCTGTTCTACACATGGAGTTATTCCACAAACCCCTGTATGCTGCAGAAACCTTATTGCAAACATAACGAGAATTGTTTCACAAGAAATGCCTTAAGACAATGCCACATCACTTACTTGAGATATCTACCAGCACTGACTTCTTCTAAAATATATAATTCAGATATCTGGAAGTCACCATTCCAATTGATCCTAATTAAAATTCAGGTCCTGTATCAGTGACTGGTATCAGCAGGCTGGAACAGAAAAGAAGTCTTCATATGCCTTGAGAGGGCATCCTGAGTAAAATATGTATTTGTATGGACAGGCATTATGTTGTATGAAAGGAGGCTGTGTTGGCTTTAGAAGAGTCATGCCCAAGGACTTCTATTAGTTAGTATTTAATTTCATTTTTTTCAGGAATTCACCATACAGGTGAGAGATTTTTCCTGTTTCATACAGGATTATGTTTTTTACATTTTAAGTATTATTTCAGCACTATGTTTTTAACCAAGGACTTTGAATTAACATAATCCAACAGTTTAACCCACTTTCTGTTTATATTATTTTTAAGACAGGGCAATGATTGCAGGGTAAAGCAGCCTACTGTGCTAGTGATTGGAGACCTTAGGTTAGGAACAAGTGCAGCTGCGAGGTTGTTTGTACCCTGCTCAGTCTTTAGTACAGTCTGTGCTGTGTAATGTGTGTAATTACACTGCAACTGACTGAGGAGGTAGGTGGATGAGGAGGTAGGTGAAAATAGGATGGCTTGTGAAGCAAGACAGTGACAAGACACCTCAGCAAAGTCTCTATATCCTTGTACTGTAAGTACTTCACATCTGCCCACTAGAATATTTGAGATAAGACAGTTGGGAATTTTTCTGTGCTTATTTGAATAATTTATGATGTGATTTTAATACTTCTTCCTGGCTGAATATATCATTTCTCTGACAGAGCTTAGGACATCAGATGCATGTTCTATGGGGGACTAACTTAATGAATGTGATACACAATTTTAGTTTCTGGTGTTACAGCAAAACCAGCAGTACTGCTGGTAGAGTATAACTGGTGCAGTATATCCTTGATTGTATGTGGTTATTATGTTATATTTTTGTTTTCTATTTTAGTGCTGGACCCAAAGGAGACAACATTTATGAATGGAGGTCAACTATACTGGGGCCTCCAGGGTCTGTATATGAAGGTGGAGTTTTCTTCCTTGACATAACCTTTTCACCGGACTACCCTTTTAAACCACCCAAGGTTAGTAGAAGGATATTCAAAGTCTGATAGGAGTCTTCTCCTTCTGATATTTTTTAATGTCTATGTTGGTATATCATTTTAGGATGAAACATAAAACTTTCAAAGCAATAATGAATTTTTAAACTTGAATCTTTTGATAGAAAGAATTTAACTGGCTAAAATTTGCTTGCATGCTGCCAGTATAGCTGAATGGATATGGATTTATTTATTATAGGTTGCATAATTTCCAGTAGCTATTTTTTTAATTTGGATTTGTTTCTAATATGAAAGCGCTTATATTTAAGTTACACCCTTTATAAGTAGCTGAAGATACTTAATCTTTCCTGTTGACCCATATAATTCACCAGACACATATGGCTGTCTGGACAAAACTATGAACCTATTTCACTACCCCATATAAATTGCTTCTGTAGGTGTAAGATACACTATTTTTATGAAGTTATAAGTAATTGCTTTACATCCATTTTCTGGAAGAATGTGGAGATATGGCACCAAAGTCAAGAAAATGGAGTGACAGAGATTTAGAGAATTCCTTAAAGATTCTTTTTATAATGCTGTTTATACCAACCAGAAACAGCAAACTGTGTCAATAACATGAAGGTGACAGATCATTACCATGATCAACTTGAAATGTCAAACATTAAAAATCTAGTCATTAAAAAGACTGGAAAAACAGAAATGGGGTGGAATGTGGCAGTACAGAGCATCATCTATAACCAATAGTAATAATTGCTGAGGAGGATATCAAAATGGGGCTTTATTGGATAATCACAGGATTGTTACAAACCAACTGCCTAATGCGTTTATAAAAAAGGCAAACATCCTCCTAAAATGCATCCTCTGGCCTGCAGAGAGAAGGAATTACCAATGTCAGATACAAGATACTTGGAACATCTTATCTGGAAAACTGAGTGCAAATCTTAAGACACATGTTCACTAGTAGGAACAGAAACCAGGAAAAATTTATCCTGCATAACTCTTAATAGAATCAAATAAATTTATGGGGCTGTCTTCCATGAAAAAATGTAAAAAGAGCTGAATTCTCCACCTTGCCGCTCTGGAGAGTGTGTCTGCAAGAGCCCCATGAAAGGAGTTATGAGATCAAAAATATTTACCTTCTGTCTGGCACATTTATGAAAGGATGAGTGTGCCATGTTGGTCAATGCAGTAGGATATTGCATTAAAAGAGAGAGAAGTCGATGTGAATGCAAAGCACTTGGCATTCTGTAAATTGGTAGCCAGTAACCTAAAGATGGGTCAGTGGAGCAGTATTAGAGATTGTCTAACTTTGTTTCCCACTTTTAAGTGTTCTAGTTCTGAGAAGCCTTGAGGTCACTGAGAGGCCTTAGAGGGGTCGTACACCTTAGTGACTGCACAGTTTAAGATTTAGGCAACTGTTGTTACACAGTGAAGAAAGAATTTGAAACTTTATAACTCCTCCTTCAGTTAATTAAAGCTGTGGGCACGCTGAGCTGGGGTCAGTCCTGTTCTGTTCTTCCCCCTGTCCTGCTCTTCCTTCCTCCCCCCAGCCCAGCCCACTGGCTGTACCAGGTCTGTTTTAACAGGCCCTATTTATTTACTTCTTTCCTGGGCTTAGTCTGTTTGCAGTAGCTGCCATGCAACGGTTGCATTCAGTCCCCCCCAAAAAATTAAAATTATATTATTTAGGGGATAGAATGGCTGTATGGTCTATAAAATAGAACTTGAAGTTCTCTCAGACAACTAAAACTTAAGAACTAGGTCTGAAAGAGAGGTTACAGGGATGTCTTTTGTCATTCTCTCTGTTGAATCTGTTGAGTCTTGAGGCAGTGTATGCAGTAGACATCCTTTTAAAGTAGAAGTTGAAAGTCCGGTTTGCTATTTCACCACAAGGTGAAGTCTTTTCCAATCCGCACTCAGTTGTGTTTGGCAACTGTTATTTTGAGACATGAGTAATGCAGCTATGCATTGCTTATTAATGAAATGTCAAGCGAAGAGGTGGTTCTTGTCCTGCTTTGTAATAGATTTTATTGTCTGCCTTTATCTTGATGCCAGTTGTCATTGCAAGAAATGTGTGCATATAAATAATTTGAAAATGTACTGCTTGATAAAGGATAAGAGAATTGATGATGCCATATTGTATTACTAAAAGGCCAGTATTTATGATGAGGGAAATTGTCATCTGTAGGAAACTAATGAGTGCCTGTGCACAGGGTACTAATGCCAGATATAACTGTGTCATAAGCATGTGTTGTACACATGGATTCCTATTCTATTCACTTCAGCCACAGTTCTAAATGACCCCTCTTTTGAGTCCAGCTGTATGACCTCTCAAACTGTTGCTATTTCATTACACCTATGTTCCAAACCCTATGAAACTCATTCATAGGTAAAATAGTTAGGGAAATCCCTTGAATAAAGCAGCATGGGAAGACCACTGCTTATCATAAGGTAGCTGCTGCCAGTCAGCCTTGCTGGGAAAGGGCAGTTCAATTTGTTCACCTCAAGCTGATTTCTAGCAAAAGAAAGGTACTGAGTACATGGAACATAACACATGGCCTCACATTATGGTGCTATCTGTGTCACTGGGTGTTGGCATCTCTTCTACTTCACCACGGAATTTGGGATATTTTGTGCTATTCTCAGAATCATGGGTTCTACGGTTATGGGCAGAGATCACCTTAGATTTTTTTTGTAATTATATTCTAGTTTTTCTAACTCCTTATGGCTCTATCATTTTAAAAAAACCTAGGGATAAAGTACAAGACTGTGAAATGTACTGAGAAAGACATAAAATGTATCCTGAGTGTTGGCAAGATTACCTCCCTGTAAGAACATAGCAGAAGAGGTCTAATTCACATTTTTCACTATGATTGAATTTATAATTTCCTCCTGAGATTTCTGTGGGCCATTTTCATCCCTGATTCACTATGAAGTAAGGAAACATTTAAATGAGTACTGTCAAAATTGATCTTCCAAAAATGTGACCACAAAAAACCTGGGAAGAAACGGAAACTGTATTTCCCAGATACAATTACTTGACCCAGCCTGAGGTTCCAAAGGCAAATTCCCATGTCACATAACATAGTTACTGTTAAGGGGCCTAATCTACAGGGGGCCTAATCCACAGTGTGTTAAAATCTGCAGAAAGATCCCTTTTCCTTATCTATTTGCAGATGTTGTGCACTCCGTTATCATGCATGTGGATCTTGAGGAGGGTAAAATAATTTTTAAAATAAGAAAAATACATTAAAAATGGATTTTGGATACGCGTGTTTTATTTTTACTACTGTCATTAAAATCTATTTGTGGTGTAACCACTGTTTGATGTGTAATACACAAAGTCCTTTGTATTTTCTGAGGGATCCAGATTGCTTCTATAAAGACTGTTGATGCCTATTCTGATCACTGGGCACCCTGTTGCATGTTGGAAAACATTAATTAAAATAAACAACAGAGACTACATTTGCACAAGAAGTTAAGAAGTTCTACCTATATTTTGGTTTTTCTTTTTAACAAATGTACAACGTAATTTTCATGTGCTCTTCTAGATAGTTAATCTGCTTTTCTACTTTGCCTTTATCACATAAAAGAAAGTGAATCACTCTTTCATTCAGTTTTGTTTAACAAAGAAAAAGTTTCCATCCAAACTTTCACTTTTAAGTATTTTATCCATTTTTACACCTTTGTAGCCTCCAACAATCTTAAGATTTTTAAGTTTTATCTCTATTGTCCACATTATTTCAACTGTGTGGTCCAGTTCACATTTCAAGTTTTGTATAGCAACACATCACTGTCATCAGGTTTCCCTTCCAGTCTGCACCAACAAGTCTTTTCCCTATGGATCCATAATTTTCTTTTTGTCTGTCCTAACCTGTCAGTGTCTTTCCAAAGTGAAACTGTAAGCATAGCATCAAATTCAGTTACTCTTCACCATCACAGAATTTACCATGTGGTAAGTCAGAGTATAGTTTGCTCTCACACTGTTAATTTCTTCCCCTTTGAAGTCAGTCTGTTTCAGTATTTCAGCTTTGTCGCATGCCTTGAAACGGGACTCCAAATTTTTTGAGCCAGAGGTCATTGACCTTTTCAGCTCTGCTTTCCTTATAAATCAATGGCATTTGGCTTCACTCACAATTGCAGCACACTCATGCAGAGGAAGGAGTTGTTCTTCCCCTAAAACATTTATCTCTGTGGGACCAATTCAGCTTGAGTAGGAGTGATGGAGGGCCAGCCCAGCCTAACTCTGATTTAGCTCTACAACCAGAAAACAAGATTTTTAGAAGAGCTCATCTGAGAACTCACAAATTAGCTTTGGCTTTCTGGGAGGCTCTAATCAATTAAAAATATTTCCTTGCCTCCACTGTGAGGAAGCTGCTGTAGCACTGCAGAAATGAGCTGAGCACCTCGTTGGCTGAGTCAGCAAGACAGCAGGCAGGCTGCACGATTGCCATTCTCCTCACCCTCAGCACATCCTCAGTGTTACATTGGTTTTATGAGATGCCAGATGAGAGGAAGGTATGGAACACACAAAGGGAGGCATAGTTGTGGTCATGAGCTCACTTTCTGTTAAAGGCCAGATGCTGCTGAGGCTTCAGTCTTGGTCACAAGATGAGGTTTCACCTCAGCCCAAAAGTACAGCAACTCCCCTGTAGTGTAGGGGGCTGAAAAACAGACAAAGCTGTCCCCTGTTCAGAGCAGAAATTAATACAAATGCTTAGATGACCTGCCAAGGAAATAATTTTGCATTTTTTTCAGAAATACCTTTTTTAGAAATACCTTTGAGATTTCTTTTTCCTGCTATCTTCTTTTAATCCTTAATGGATTCAGACAGTTCACCCCTTGGCTTTAACAGAGGAAAGCTTCTTTGGGGTATTGAATGGGATCTAGCTATGCATAGATGTCTCTTGTGGGAGTGGGGGTGTGTGTATCTGTGGGTGTACATGTATGATTATGTATGTATATGTTCACATGTATTTGAGTAGGGGAGGTATCACATCTTTTAGTCAGCCTGGTCTGACAGAAAGAATTTCAGCTCAATTTCTGTCCTCAGTCCACATAAGAAAACAGTGAATTCCCCAAGTATGCAAGGTTTTGATTTGAGATCCTTTAAAATTTAGCCATCACTACAAATTTAACACCTCAACTTTGTGTACACTACACAGCTGAAGGAAAGGCAATAATTTCATTATCCTGCATACTGTCCCTCTGGAGCAGGAAGCCTTGACAGATCAGGAGGCCATACCAGTCTTTTGTACAGGTGTTTGTAGAAAAATGAATGCTCTTCAAGAGAACTTGTCCCCCAGGAATTATCAGTGCAGTTGTGTCTGCATTTTCATCAAGAATAATCTTTATTAATAACTTCAACTCTCATATTTGACTACTTTCAGTCTATTACAGTGTCAATTCAATTTAGCTGTGGCTGATACAATATGGGTATATCTATCATTATCCTAGTACTCTGCTAGCTTTATTTTTGAATTTGAGTGATTTATAAAATCTCTTAATCCCAACTCTACAATTAATCTTGCTAGGGACTTTAATCTCAGCTGACTGAAAAATGGTTCATAGGATTTGAAAGCTGCAATATGCTAAATCACCTCTAAATCAAAATTAAAATAACAGAAAGCTCTATTTCCACCATGTAAATCTCCTATCAAGTGTCTGAAAAACCATTCTCAGCACTTGAAAGCCTAAATGGTTTAAATCAGCTACTGGACTGCAAGGGAGGACCTTTCCTTTTTAAATATAGTGCACAGCATCTATAGAATCTGATGTTAATGACAATATTAAACATCTCTTCAGGTTTTTTTATATGTAATTGTGATATAGCACTAATATCAATGCACTAAATATCCTTGTGTGGAATTCTCCTGTGGTAGGCACTTTCAACCTATTTTGTAAGTTCAGCCTCATGTCTGAGGGGCAATTCTTTTTGTTCCTGGCTTCTACTCTACATATTCATACTTGTTTTCTATGTGATTGCCTGTTAAGGACACTTTTATCTGCAGTGTAATAGAAAAACAGTGCTTACAAGAGTAGATGTAAAAAAATAAGCATTCCTTGGCATTCCTAACCTAAATTGTTAAAATGAACCTTAGAAGGCAGACGTGCACTTTAAATTGCATATATCACAATTACCACACAATTTACCCTTGAAGCTCTAAAACTCCTGAAGTACAGCCCATTTGATCAACCCCATTTTACCATCTCTGCCACCCTGATGCAGGCAGGGCGTCAGTCTACCTCCTCTTGCTCCCCTTCCCAGATACTGCCATCATAAGGGTAGCCTTCAAATGCAATGGTCTCCTGTCAGCCTTACCCCTTACATTCATTTGCCTCATCATACTTCTCTCGTAGCCTCTGCCACATCCTATTAGCTCTCAGTGCTGTGCTGTGCTGCTCACAGCTTTTTTCAGCTGCCTGAAAAAATCCTCCTGCCCTCCCCATCCTCCTTCTCCTCCTGATGGTGTGGCAGTGCCTCACCCGCCACATTCCCACAGCACTGCCTCCCACAGCCCCTTTGCTGTGCCTCCGTGCTCCCTTGTTCTTCTCACCCAGCCTTTCTATTTGCATCTTCTTGCTGAGAACAGCCCGGGAATCCTTCATCCATGACAATAAATGGAGTTGGCAGGTTTTCCCAGTAAGTGAAGTCTTTGGGTGTTTGCAGGCAGAAATCAGATGCAGTGGAGTCTTTGAGAGGGAGAAATGGACAACCTACCACCAGCAGACCATTGTCAGAGCCAGCAGGATCAGCTCAAATCCTGCTCTTCTCAGAGCAGCTCTTCCCAGGCATGTGAGCTGCTGAGTGCAGTTCCCATGCTTGAACCACCTGAATTGTAACAGATTTTTCCATGGGTCACATCCCTGGGATGCCCCACCGCTGGAAGTGCTGAAGGCCAGGTTGGATGGGGCTTTGAAAAACCTGGTCTAGTGGAAGGTGTTCCTTCCCATGGCAGGAGGGTTGGAACTGGATGATCTTTAAGGTCCCTTCCAACCCAAACCATTCTGTGAGTCTGTGATGTCTTCAGGCGACGCTGAACCAGCATGCAGTGGTACAGGGCTCTGGACACGTCAAACCCTGGTGGCTGCTTAAGAAACTGTAATGTCTCTCAAAATGTCAGAATGAGAGTTTTAAAGTAGAGGACATAGATATGAGCAGAAATATGTTAGGCTGAGGAGAGACTCAATAACTACATTTTATTGTGAATAAATGCAAAATATGTATTTGATAAGGCAACGCCATGTAAATCTCTGAGATTTCCTTTAAGTTCATTAATCTGATAATTCTTCTAGTAATTGGCAAATTGAATTGCCCATGATTCTTCTAATGAATAGCCTCCTTATTCACTCTGTTTATAATACACTAATTTATATCAGTAGCTTCTATTGATTTATTTAGTCTTGATGTAAACAGCTCTATCCAACTAAACTCTTCCTGTTCTCCTTCACCAAGACTTAGGTGGTTTATAATTTCTTCCAATTTCCTATGAATACCAAGTACATGAAGCTCTTTAAGAGGGTCTGTAGAGGCATCTTATGGGGAATATCTTCTGCCTCACAGCTGTGGTTTTCGTACTGCTTGTCAAATATATTTTTGAAAGACAACTTGTCTTGTCTGTTGGATATTTCAGAAGCTACATAATTCTTCTGTACCAAGCATGTTTTACTGCTGCATAAAATCCATGTGATCTAAAAGGACATAATATGTCAATGTTGTTTCCTATCCTCTTTTACACACTCAGATAAATATACACAGATGTGAGAGGAAGAATTTTATACACATCATTACTATAAAATGAGAGCAGATGCACTGATCAGGACAAAAAACTACTAGTTTTGGAGTCAGTCTGCATAGGACTTCTCATGTAGGGAGTACCTGAATACCCAAAGGCTGTTGGAATTGGGTGAGGAAGAAAAGGCCCATGTTTCTTAGAATAAAGTCTAGGAATAAAATCTCGTGCCTGGAGCACAATGCAGAAGCACTCTGGTGAACTGAAAGGAGTGTACACACAGGACAGTACAGCCTGCATGCTTTAAACTTCAAAAGGGAGGATTTATTTTGTAAAAATTAAATGGCCAGTAAATCTTAAAAAAACTCACTCTCTATAAAAGAACTTTTTTGCTGACTTTCCATATGGAACTACTAATTGTAAGAAGGACTGTGCTGATTACATGGAAATCATTTTATAAAAACAACTTTGTCAGAGAAAGCTTTTGATGCTTGACATATTACCATCTTGTTTCTATTCTGAACATCCCTAATCCAAACAGTAATCCATTTCCTTTGTCCTCTCCTTCTCTTCCTTTGTTTTCAGAAAACTTTGTACCATTTAGGATTTTTTTTTATTTGCCCTTTTAGATACATCAAAGATTATCAAAGTCCCTTTTTACTTTTCCTGCTGTTAAATCTGTGTGCAAAATGAGTGCATTTATATAATATAGATGCTTAGTGCTGCTGTGCTTATTCAATATTTTTTCCTCTGCAACAGTGTTCAATGAGACAGTGGTTACTCAGCTTCATAATTACCATGAATATAATGAATAGTTACTCACATTGCATATTGTTTCATTTTCAGTAATATTAAAGGTTAACTCATGTAGATGCTGTTCTATCCATTTAAATTGTTGCCACTTTTGGCTGCTGCTGTCTCACATGGTGCATTTTGCCAAAGAAGCACAGCACAGTTGGCATATCAGACTTTTCTGTAGGTCAAGCAAAAGTAATCACAGTTTATTATTTCCTGCTAATGCAGATACCATATATTTTCCTTCAATAAAATAAACTATATCTGATTTTTACCAACTAAAATTAAATGTAAGCTAGTGTTTTGAGAACTGGATGAAGCTCATTTCTTGGTACAAACTTAAAATGTATTCTTTAATAGAGAGCATCATACGGTCAGTCATTTATTAGGCACTTTTTGTGATAAACCATTAAGTATCTCGACAATTGTTCATGTGCATGCTACAAGTCCGTACTAACAAACTGGAAATGGTCCACCCTGTCTTAGAAAGGCAGCTTCAGCTCATAGATAAATGAAGTGCACTCTGTAAGAAAGTAAAGGGTGCTAATTAATATAAAGGTTATTGCATGAACATTGTATCATTCAGAGCTGTATGTATTTTTCATTTAGATTGGTTTTGAGTATTTTTCTCATATGACTAAAGAGTGTAGGCCCAATCTTGTTGTTTTCTCTGTCTGAGCAGACAAATGTATTTCTCATAAAGTCTGACAAACTGAGATGGGAACAACTTACTCTCTCCTGAGCTCTATGAACATCATCATAAATGGCATCATATTTTTTTAATATATATATAACCTTTTCTGTATGCAGTACAACTTCTTCCACTTCAGGTAGTGCCACTGCAGTTTTATTAAAGCAGAACTCCTGGGGAATATTTGAGGAAGACAGAAATTTCATTTCAGGAAGGCATGCAGGATTCCATCCTTGTAAGAAATTAAAGGTCTTAAAAGGAACTTTCCAAAATCGCAGGAATGAGAGCTCTGGGATCTCAGCTCTGCTTCCAGTGTTAGCTGAGCAAAAGGAGGTTGTTTTTGTTTATTCTCTTGCTGGCTCTGGGAATCTTTCCTCTCTGTTTACACAGTCACCAGGCTCCAGTGACTGAGAAACAGGAGGTGAGGGTTTGAACCCAAACAGGCTGACGAAAGCAAACCCTGAGGGCACACTGTAACCCCTTGCATGTAATTTGTAAAACTGGGGAATCATTCTTCCTCCTGATATGTTTTTGAAGAAGATTGAAACTGAATTCAGAGGAGTCAGAAAGTGTATGAGACGTTTGTGGGACCAGCCCTACCAGAGCCGTGGTGCTTTTACATGCCTCTCCGTGAGTCCCACGGCAAAGGTTAAGCAATTCATGGATACCCGTAACCATAGTGACTGTTTGGTTTAGACTTTGATGCAAAAGAGAGATAGTAAGTTATTTTAAGACCACATCATGCTGCAAAACTGATGTTTAAAATCAATCTGAGATACAGAAATTTATCTTGCCTTCAACCAGTTGCCTCCAATCACTCAACTGAAATCCATCTTCGTTTCCTCTTTCCAAGTTTTATATTTATATTTTAAAACAGTCTTTTTTCAGTCCTAAAACTTACTCAGTGAACAGCCAGCCATAGCTTTACATGTTTGGCATTCAGCAATAGATAAACAGATGAGTTTATTGTTGTTTATTGTTTACTTCCAAAACTGATTGTCTATGAATTCCTTATCATTACCTTTTGGAAGCTTGTTTGTAGTACTCACAGTTTTCAGAAGCTAGTCCCATTTTTCCCTATTTCCCAGAGTTCACATTTTCCTGACCTGTACTTCTATTCAACAAAAATTAGGTACACTCTTTAAATTCCAGAATGAAAGAAAATAAATCCATAGAGAACACTTATTGTTAAGAAAACTCATAAATTCCTTCTCTACCATTCAATTGTCTGAGGATAACTTTGCCTTTACACCCACACACTCCCTTGAGCCCCTGCATGGGATTGTTTAGGTGTTTCCATTAGGGGATAAATGGAATTAGAGTGCACCATTTAGAGGAAACGTTTAAGTGACATCAAAGGTAAAAATATGACCATAATAAAGAAAATGCTGTTCCCCTGGAATGGTATTATCACATGGTTTCTCTCTACATGTGTAATAGGAGGACCCTGCCTAACCTTATAATGTAGGTATGATAAGCACAACATCTACAAAGTTACATGTCAGCATTTCCCACATTATCAACAATTTGAGGCAATATGTGGATGAGGAATGCAGTGTGTCATCCCATTTGTACTCTGCTGCCTTGGGGTAAGAGCTCTGTTACCTGCCTCCTTCAGGCCACAGTTTCCAGCATACTAAGGCTGGCATTAATACAGATGCTTTTGCAATTCTAAACACCGCGATTCTTTTCATTAATTAACTGAATTGATTTTTCAATATTAAAATTAATTAATAAAATATAATGTATTGTCATTATAAAATAGTTAGTATGTTGATTGTTTAAATATTTAAAATGCCTCTGCCTTAGGCAGGCATTTTAAAGTGCACTGGCATGTTTGGCAAGTCGGTGACATTGTCAGTGGTAAGCAGCAAGCCTTATCTTGCCTTTCTCAATGTCACAGGTTTAATATGTGCTTATAGTGAAAAAATGCTACGTTTCAGGTCTAAGCTTTTTCTCAAAACAGCCTTCCAACAGCACACAGGTGTAGTCCCCACGTACATTTATCCACCAGGTAGCCTGAGATGCCAGTAGAGTGTTGAACAGTTCATGAAAGACATGAACTTACCTCCATTCATCTCAGTGGCTCTGAATCCTGCCAAATTCCCAGGGTCCTTGCTTCAGTGCTTCAGAAGCAGCTGAGGCAGTGGAATGTGTGGCAGTGGCTGTCTCTGCTGGCGGCAAAACAGTTACACGTTGAAATACACGCTCAGATTCATGACCTTCTCTGAAGCAGGTTACAAGCTCAGACTGACCTGTCCATAAATATTTTAGAGAATATAATCTAATCTGTGCAATGGATTCAGTGTTTCCCCTACATTTAGTGAGACCACACATATCTTACTCAAATTTTTCATTATGGAGGTATAGGAAAGTACCTTTGTTGAGTTAAAATACTTAAGCATAAACTTTATTTCAACGGTGCACTGAAAAGTTAGCATACAATACTTAAAATTAAGCAGCTGTTTACTTGAGTCCTGGGACATCCTGCTAGGAAGCAGTCACTGATGTACTTCTGACTGGAGTACAAGAGTTCCTGGAGTTTATCTACCTGGGGAATTAATGAGCATCTACAATTCACAGGATGGTCCTCCACACCATCTCCCTCTCTAGACACTTTTGACATGCAGTTTGTGTAAAGTAGTCTATGGCTTGTGCATTGGTGACCTTCCTTGTTCAAAATAGCTTCCCTTTGTAGACAAACATTTAATGTTATCATCAAATGATAATTATTTAAATAAATAATTTTATTGCTCTCAGAGAAGACTTCCTTCCCTCCAAATGCTGAATGTGCTTGGGCTTCTAATGAGGTGGAGAAAATAGATCATCTGGCTGTAGTATTTGGATTAATTGAGATCATTGTGCCAGAAATATTTTAAAGTCTCATAGAAGTCACAGAAGTGAAGCACTTAGGCTGGGAAAGAATAAGCAACGCCACAAGTGAAAGAGAAAAAATGAAAGAACCTACAAATATGTGGGGTATGGAGGGGCAAACTGTCAGATTATCCTATTAATTAGCAGTATCTTTAGATATAGATGCATTTAAAAACTGATGAACTTGCTTATTGGGTTCTTTGGTACAGAACTCACTGGTGCATGACAATGGGCTCCAAAAGCATTTTTCCAGATTTATGTGGAAAAGTACTTACAAAAAAAGTATTTCTTGTTGAATGCAATGTTTTAATATCATAAATCTACTACCTTTTGTTTCCATTATTTTGTCAAAGCTTCTTGATTTAATCCAAAAGGGCAGAATTTTCCAGTGTGCTAGAGAATTAATATTTTAGTAAATATTTTTATAAATATATTTATATTTTTTTATAAATATTTTTTTTTATAGAAGTAAACCAGGTACCATATTATTTCACTTGTATTCTCTCTTCTGCTTGCTAAGTGGCCTGATAATCCCACTCAGATCACTGAGATCTCTGATGATGGAGAAAATCAGAAGAGGAGCACACCTGTCATCAGTCTGCATTACTCTCCAGACACAGGTTTATCTGTGGAAGGGCAGGGATGGATGTGTGAGCACTCCCAGCTTACATTAGCACTGTCCAAGTGGAGTGAAGAGCAACAGCTTCCTCCCTGAGTCAGGGTGTGCTTTGCCTGCTGCTGTCTCCTGCCTGCCCAGCCCCTCTGTTGGCAGGGCTGTTGCTGGTGAGGTAGATGTCTGAAGTTCTGCGTCTTGATTTTAGATTTTATGAACAGCTCATTGAAACCAGCTGGTTGGACTTGTCATCTGGGTAGAACTGATGGACAAATTAGTCCTTGATTAACTCCATGAGGGTTTTTTTTCACATTGTCCCTTCTTATCCAGTAGCCCCAGTATCCATTCCGAGCTATGAAGTCAACTTTCATAGCTGAGCTTCTTCTAAAATAAAAAGCCTGTGTCTTCAACCTGAAGAAGGACATTACTCTGGGCTAAAATAATCTCCTTGGTTTGTTACCTATAGGATCACCTGGAAGATGATATAAAATGGATACAGAAATCATCAAAATAAACGACAAAAAAACCCCAAAAAGTTTTGTAAACAGTCCTACTGATAAAAATGTAACTTAAAATTTGGAAATAAAAGCCTTTTATCTGAGCAGCCTTTCTCAAAAATATTTCACTTTAATTTTTTCAGGAGTCACTGCTGTGATGCCTCTGCATTTTTTTTACAGCTTAATCTATTGTGTCAAATGATGAACAGATGAAGACAGTAGAATAATCTGTCTTGTTCTGACTCCCTTCAAAGTGTGAAAGAGCTGTGGACCTGAGTTATGAACATTGTCCAGATCAGGGGCTGGAATAGCTTTTTTTGGCTGTCTACAAAAGAATGAGATTGATGAGACCAAGGCAAGAGGAAGCTCAGAAAATGTGTCCCATTCTCAGCCTGCACAAACCAGTTTCACTGCTGGCCACAGATGCAGGAGGCAGAGTTTATTTCCTTTATTTTGCCTTGCCCAGTCTTTAACCAGCAGGAGCAGAGAACTACTGTCATTTCAGCCTGGAAAGTAGAATGTTTGTTCCTATGATTTCTCATTGCTTAATGATTGTGTAATTATTGGCTTGAACGCTGCTGTACTTAGACACGCTGTCCTTTCCAGGTAACGTTCCGGACAAGGATCTACCACTGTAACATTAACAGCCAAGGCGTCATCTGCCTGGACATTTTAAAAGACAACTGGAGTCCAGCATTAACCATTTCTAAAGTACTCCTCTCCATCTGCTCCCTCCTCACAGACTGTAACCCCGGTAAGACGAATTAACTTTTGTATCCTCGTTCATTCGTAGTTCACATTTGGTCAGCTCACTAAGATGTGCTCTGGTTTTCTGGTACCTACTGAAAAAAATACAAAAATGTAAATTTTAAGTGCCATTCATATAAATAGTATAAAATGAAAGCAGAATTTCAGGAGCTCAAGTGCAGTTTTAGGAGAATTTTTTTTTTTTTAAATTCAGAAAGTTTGATCAGTAGAAAATACCTTAGTATGCACTAATTTGGATATTACAACCAGGATATTACTACCAAGAAATATTAATGAGTTAATAAATATTGAAAAGGAAAGCTTTCATTTAAATATGCTGATAATGTGGTCTCTGAAAAGAATATTAATAGCACTGACAATGATAGATGCCTAACGCAGACTCTACAAATAATGAAAATTGGTTTAAATGAGGTTTATTCAATATCTTAGGCAGTCAGCATGAGTGTTCAAAGCAAGCTGTCATTCTTATTAACTAGCATAGCACTTAACCTCTCCCCTCAGCTCTTTTAGATTTGTTTTATGCCATTGACCACTAGATCTGTAATTTCCACTTTCTCTTACCCTATTTACCAATGCATAATTCTGACTGTAGCCTTGGAAAATCATAGTATGTAGAAATTACTAACGAATTGTTGAATAAAAATTATGTGATCTGTTTATATGTCATGAGAGTTGTTGCTGGTTTGTTTTTTATTCTACATTTCAGTATTATTTTTAATTTGCCTAAAGGGCTAAAAATTGCTTTGAAAAGGGCAGAATGTGAGATTCTGGCGTAATCAGGAGCTGAATCGAAAGCTGTAATAAAATATTGAAATATTTCAAAACTCAGAATTAGGGTGAGAGTGGGCAAAAATGTGATTGACTGCTTTTGTTTTCATGTGGGTTTGTTACTGTATAAAACACTGAGACCTGTGGTATTCCTTTCAGCTAAGAGCTGGAGTGATAGAATGTTACCATTTTAGGCACATTTATTTCAGGTGGATTGAATGCTCTCTGCTAGCATCTATGAAAGATTGATTTCTGTTAGTGTTTGGCCAAAAATATGAAGAAATGTTTGTAGGTAGTCAGGCAGATAGATGACAGAAGTGTAAAAAAAAAAAACCAAATTAATGTTTGCTCATGTGTCTTAGAGACTAAATAAAGAGCTAGAGACTCTGCAAAGCTGTGTAGAGATTGAGAAATGGGCAGTAAATACGTGCTCTCTTGTGGTCACCTCTCTTTGGAAGGATACAGTCATCTTGAAAGCCAGACACTTTCCAGCAGTGATTTGAAATTTAGAAATTCACTTCTTCTGCCCTCTCAATCTTAAATCTTCACAGATGCTGTCAGACAACAGTTTTAGCATATCAAGTGTGTAAGAGGAATACTGAGAACAGTTCTCCATACTGTATTATCATGTACAACAAGTTAACAAAAATGGGAAGTTTTTCCATTTCGCCTCTTTCAGTTAGCAACCATAAGTATTGTACTGGCCTTCGTAAATAAAACAATTTTATGATGTTTCATTTGCAAATCTTCTCTTTAATTATGAAGTAGTTTTGGATTTTGTCACTGCTTCATGGTAACATTTTCCTTTTTTTGATGAATTAATGCAATTTCTTAATTTGTATCGTGCTCTCACAAGGCACTGATGGCAGGTATTTTTGAACTGCTGAGTCGTTTTCACCTTCCTTGGAAATTGCCTGTTTTGTGCTAGGTACTCTTTTTATTTAAAAGTGAACTTTGAATGTTAGTGACGTACAACAGAAGGTTTGCAGAAATACACAAATCCTTACTTTTCATCATATTGGCTTATATGTTGCAGTTGTGCTGCCTGTCCCATTATTTTTTGAGACATTTTATCATTAAAAAATTATTGGTTACTTGCCATCAAATGTATGGATGGATGGATAGATAGAAAGAAAGATACGTCACTGTTACATATATCATTGAAATATATTGCATATATGTACCCAAAAGTAGCTGCAGAAACATTCATATATGTATTTTCCTCTCTGTCAGCTGGGAGTAATTTTCTAATCCCTCAGTCCTCTCTTCATCTAACTAGTCTGCTCCTTTCTAAAGGCAGAAACACAACAGGGGTCTCGATTTGATAAGCAACTTTGAACTCTGTTTTTCACCATTCATCAGCCAGAAGCAGATCAGGTCAAACGGAAATGCAACACTGAGTCTCCCACAAACATAAACACATAGGATGGGCGACTCTTCCACCCCAGCCTCTGAAGGGAAGAATCAAGTATCAGTTACCCCCTACTCTTACATTTATGCAAATCTTCATTAGAACAACAAATAGGAGTAAGAATGGCAGCTAATTAACCCTCAGTCATACACAGTGATTAAACGGCGCTGAAGCACAGCTGCAGCTTCATTGGCAAGCGCTGCTATTCTTCTCCAGCAGGCTGAGCAAATGAAAAGAGGTATTTGCTCCTGCCGCTCCTGTCATTCACACAGTAATCTACAAAAGCCTCTTTCCTCCCTGGTTATACATCACCGCCTTTTGTTCCCTATCACTCCAGGCAGGAGCAAGTTTGTCCTTTTTAAACAACTAATGCAATCCTTTACTCATAAGCTCTCTCAGACCCTTCAGTGCTGGTTATTATTGATTGTCTCTGTTTTGCTTGGCAGTATCAGCCAGTAAACTGTGTTAATGAAATGCCTGAATTTTGTAACAGCTGGCTGACTTTTTCATGGGGGGAAGGGGTGTCGTAGGGTTTGTGTACGACTGAACATGTGTGCATTATCTGGAGGTGCAAGAGAGCCAAATGTGTCAGAGGGATGGGCCACACTAGCATCCAGTCCAGGGATTAGTATTTTTCTTTTAAGTGGCACTCGAGGCCACAGCACATGTCCCTTTCTCCAAAGCAGGGCTCCAGTCCTGTAAATACTTTGACATGTGCATGAGCAACCCCACAAAACCTGACAGATACATTCACCTGTGTGAAACAGAGCATGTGAGCGAGTGAGTGAGTGAGTGAATGTTTATAGGCTCTGTGCTTGAGTGCTGAAAATGCCTGCTTCCAGCAGTGTTAGCTGCTAGGGCTGGCCTATGTGGGCAGTTAGTTATTTCAGAGTAACTCCATGTGTGGACACTCCCCACTTTGAAAATGTATTAAGTTATGAAAACCTGTCTTGCTTGGAGTAGAAGTCAACTATATTTTAAATGTTCAAGCAGAGCCTGGGGAGTGTAAATTCCCACACTGCCTTAATCCAAAGAGCTTTCAAGTGCAGATGGCCCCTGAGATTTTGTATTTTCCTGAGTTTGAAGTGCTAACCAAATGAATTATTTTTTATAGTTACAGAGCTGATGATGCTGATCTGGGTTAGAATGTTTATTTTTCTTACTTATCATTGCCATCCTGGCCCTGCCAAAGGTTCTTGAGCACCAGGAAAAGTGTCATGTGCAAATACTTCAGAGAAAATAAATTATAACACTGCAACATTTTTCTTTGCATGGCTTCCTTCTTCACATTCAAAATCTGAACTTGGCTGGCCTGATTATCCCAAGGTCTGAACAGTCTTTACATCGAACCATGTCTGCTTAACAACACGCAGCTAAGCCTTGATTAGAGCATGAGAACAAAGCCTACCTCTCCCTCACACCAGCCTCTTCCCTTCTGGTGTCATCCTCTGGCTCTGGCTCCTTACCAATTTTCCCACATGCAAGTTCTACGGTCAGTGGGGATTTTATCCCTCAATTGACATTCTGAACCCAAATGCTTTGCTGCTGCTCCTGGCCCTCTTCCCTGCATGGCAGCCATACCCTTCTGTGAGCTTCTGCAATGGGGATGTGCCAGGGGGTGCACTTAGAGGATGAGAGTGGCAGACTGAGATGTGGGCAGCCACAATACTGCTTTCCCACAAACAGTAGGCTGAACACTTGGATGGCAGCTGTAGCCAGAGTAACTGCTGAAGGGCTCTACAGTGCCTCACTTGCTTTGCTCTTTAGAAACCTTTGCCTGATTCGTAACCTGAACTGATTCACAGGAATTTTATACCCACTCAGTTTTAAGCAAGCCTTGTCCTATAGCGTAAGTGACTGTTTTCCTGGTTTTCACTCCCGGTGTACTAGTAAAGAACCATCCTCTTCCCTCATTGTCTTTATTTGCTGCACACTACCAGACCTGTGTCTAGGAGCCTCCTTCTGTAAGAGGGGCTTTCTGTTCCCCTGCTCATCCTCAGTGCACTCATCCTTCCTGAATGCGCCTGACTCTTGGAGTTCATTGGGGCATGAGGCACAGCTAGACAGACTAACCTGCTCATCATCACCGTCATCCGGGTGGAAATATTTACTGCTCCCTGTTGGATGTGCCTATCTCACTTGGCAGCCCCACTGAAGGTTATTTCTGTCTTAGCCCTGTCATTTTCACTGTTTGTCTGCTTTTTAAACCAATTGAGTGAAATGGTGGAGAAAGGAAAAGAGGAAAAGGAAAAGAGAAAAAAAAGGAAGAGCAAAAAGGAAGAAAAAGCTTTTGCTAGAAAAGAGCATTAACCTCTGGCAGACGAAATGCACAAACAACTCCTGCAGTACCCACTTCACTGGGGTCAGCATTAGTCAAGTTGGTTGCTCTGCTCTCAGATACTTCAGTCACATGTTATATTAGCAGTGTCAAGCTGCTTGTCTCATTACTGTTTAAACTCAACCAGAAAGTGTGAGGCGGTTTGTTTAGTGTTACATGTAAAGTTTGCTGTGAACGTAGTTTGGGGCTGAAGCATGCGTGTCCTCACAGTAAAAGTACTTACAAGAGTAAATGAGTTGGACAAGTAGCACTGCATTACTTTGATCCAAAACCCATCAATTTGTATTGTAGTTGCATTTGCTTAGCACATCTGAAAAGTGGACTGTTTAGGTTAAAAAACTCTGCAACATACATTGTAACTTTCAAATATATTGTACCCCGGTTAGAAGTGGATGTGCTGTTTTTTACAAGTACTGCCATGAATCATGAATTTACTAGAAGGTTTCATACTTTGTTAACCCACATGAAGTAATGTGGCTGTGCATTTTAATGACTTACATTTATCTAAGCATAGATAAGCAAAGTCAAAGATCCTAAGGTTATGGGAAGCTTTAAGTGTCTCACTAAGGGACACGAGACATGCTTTTAAGCTTTCTTCGTATGAGTCATCCTTACATTTTGCCTTTATCTTCCCCAGAAACGTCTTTGTTTTTATCACAGAGTAGGTATAACAGGCAATTTTGGATAACATCCTATTGCTCTTTTTCTGTTGCAATTGCAAATTATCCATGTGGTTTGGCATGATTTAGGTCTGCCTAAATTTTCTGCCAAAAGATATTAACACCTGTACATACACCTGCATGAAGGTGCTGGTATTTAAGAAACTTTAGAGATGGGATTCAGTTATTACATTATTCTTTTTTTTTTTCTTTTCTCTTTTCTTTTTTCTTTTTTTTCCTTATCATTTTCCTAAGGGTGTGCAAGGTTCTGTACTCTTGTTGCTGAGGGTATAAAATCCCAGTTCTGTCATCTTTTGCAGAAAAGGATTCAATAGTGTAATTTAATGCATATCTTTGATCCTCAATGGGATCTAAAACAGCACTTTTGAGGGTGACTTTTCAACATAAGCTTAAAAGCCCTAAAAGCCTGAATGGTATTTACCCTGCTACAAAGCTGCTGGAATTGCTGCTGTTTCCAGAACCTTTGCAAAACAGGAGTAGGTGGGAGATTTAAGTCAGACAACATGCAAGGCAAGGAACTGAATTAGCGATTTCTCAGCCCATTTCCCTTTCAGACAGCAATATATCTTCTTGGAGGGAAATTGGTGTCCTGCTGCGATGCCACTGCCCTGTCCCTTGGCAGGTTTGCCATCAGCAGCCATCCCCAAGGCCAACTGTTGGAATTTCTCTGGCCAGGGTTCATACCTCCAATTGCAACATGGATAGATCTGCTGTCTAGAAAGTTTTGAGCACCTCTACATTTTTAATTTGTGTTGGCATTTGGGAAACTTAAGCTTCATCCAAATGTTTGTTTATAGCAATTCCACAATCTCTACAAATTTGCATAAGGTATTGACAGGTATTGACAGAAATACATGGAATACCCAATGTACAATACAATACCCATAGAATTGTCTTCTGCACGCCCCACACAAAGGGAAGTAGGTTCACTTAAGCCCTCTGAGGAAAATGCATCTCCCACCAGGAGCTGGAATGAGGCTGCCAGACTTTGATGCCCACTGACACACTGTGTGCTCCTGACACTGCTTCGGGCTGATCATCTCTGGCACAGGGACACCAAGAGCCAGAATTGCCACAGCCACTTACAAACCGAGTGTGTGCCGATGCATCAGGTTCCACAGGAATAACTCTGCTTCTTCAGCCAGCAAACCCCCAGCCATACCAGCATTTTAATACACTAATAGAGGTCCACTACATCAATAAAAAAATATCTATTTTCAGAATTACTGAGATACTTGAAAACGCTAGCCTGTCCAAAAAAAAAGTTTAAAAATAAATCCAAGGCATCTTAATAAAGGAAAATGTAACATAGCTGTAATAATAAAATCTGTTCCATGCTGGAGCATTTGGCTCTGAGTGGGAATTTGGCTGTGGTCACAGCTCTGCTATTTGGCTTCCATGTTTGAGCTTTAAAATAGCTCCCCAGCCCTGGGTAATGAAGAACAGGTCCGTGCTCCTCACCACTCAGCAGCCTGGATGTACGTTCTCTTCTCTCCGTTATTCCATATATCCCGATGTATCAGGAAGCATGTACCGTACCGTGTTCCTCCTCATCTGGTGCTTCCCCATAGCAGAGGCTGCTTTCTGTCAGTGCTGGTTCACATCAGATGTTCCTCCTGCAATTTTTTAGACTTCCCAATTATCATTCCTTCTTTTCCCCTCACCCCCAGCTGTGAAATGAATTTAGAAACTCTGGATGACAGCAAGTTCAAGGGATGAGCCACTTCTCATTTTCCTCATTCGTGTAATTTTTTTCCTTAAAGCCATGATCTGCACGTTTTGCTGCTATCAAAAACTGCTTCAGAATCCAATCTGATTTTTTTCTTTCTCATTGAACATCTTATCAGCTTTGTTCAGTTTATCAAAAAGGACTCCTAGGCTTTCCTGCGCCCAAGTATATGCTGTTGTGGTTTCTAGTGAAAATTTATTTCCTTCTTGAACATTTTTGTCAAGACTTATAGAAACAGGAAAATTATAAGTACTCATTATAAATACTCATTAAAATTATACATATTCTTTAATAATCCATATTTGAGTAGATTTGTCAAATGTGATGAATATTCTGGAAAACTACTGAAATACTTTTAAGTTGGTAAAACCATATTAATTTGTCCAATTTTATGAGGCTGGCTAAGCCCTGCTGCTTTGATTCTTTCCTGGCACCCACAGGCTACCAGGTGCAATGTCACAACACAGTACTATCAGACGTACAACAAAACCATCTCATTTTCCCATATATCCTTTTTGTAAGCAGCAGTGGATCATGTAAACAATGAAATTGCTCTGTTGTCTGAGATTATTTATAATCTTTAGCTTGGAGCTGTTTTTTCCCTTCAGTTTGTATACTGTACTCTGTCAGGAAGTGGGCAGTTTCAGCACAATGGAAAATGCTTTCTTTGTATCTGAAGCAGGAAAATACTCTGTGCCATGTCACTCAAGCATGGCAACAAGTAACACACAGTAAATGAAAGTTAAAGCACCGAGGAATCAATTCAGGGAGTGATGTTTTTTGGTTTGTTCTAAGTTGCAACATAACCTTTCTGCTCGTTTTTACATCTCTGCCGTGAGTTGTCTGCAAATGAAATGAGCTCACTCCAGAGGCTCTGCCTTAGCAAAGACAAAGTGTAGCTGCCTCAGTGCTGCTGGGCTGGGAGCAGAGCAAATGGGTGTTCTGCATAAAGGCCATCCTAGTAAGTTGTCCTAAGGGAGCATGAAAGGAAAATGCAGCATAAAACTGATGGGTTTTGTTCTGCTCTCAGTAAGTGCAGAAAGACTTTATCAAAGGTGGGGTTGTCTTGGGAAAAACATGAGCAAAGTGATCCCATCAGCTGCAGCAAAGTTCTTTTTTCAAGAAAGTACTTGTTTGTCTAGAAATACTGTATGTTCCCCTCCCTGTTCTGCAGAACCTGCTACATATGCAAATATACATATTTACACTGATCATATCACAGAATCTAGAGCTGATATTTACAAATTCGTGGTAGTTTATCAGTGCTTTCTCTTCTGATTCCCTTAAAAGATTCTGTGCTATACCAGTTCTGCCGTAGTGTGTATACAACACTAACTTCTATTCTATAGTTTGAATCACAGTTTCTCATATTCTGAGCTGAACACGCAGTACCAATATGTTAAAGGCATTTAGGCACCTAAAGCTGCTGGCTGACAGCTGGCAGGGTTTTCAGTACTTCCCGTGGGATTTAAGCATCTGAAGTCTCACTAGGAGCCTCTCAGCACTGCCAGGAAGAGACTTGCTATACATCTGGTCTTTAAATATTTGCAGACTTGTACACCTATATGTCTTAAACTCTGTGGACATGATCTATAAACATGAGATTAAACAGATGTAAATGCAAGAAGTGCAGCAGCACATTATGAAAATTGCATATAGATAAGCATTGAAATAGAATTAATTTCCTTTGCCATGAAAAGCTGATGAAACTGTTACAAGATTTGTTCTTATCAGTTGACTAAGTCCCCTCAACATGAACTCGTGACTGTGGGGATTATTATAACAGCAGGAAAAACATTTGTGAACTGTCATCCCTTTAGTAGTTCTCAGGAAAATATGTCTTGGAATATCTCCTAATTATGTGTGCAGGGGGAGGAGGCTTGGATCAGGATTACTATTGATGTTGGCCTAAATCATTGCTCTTTTCAGTTGCACTTTGACAACACCTTATGGGTAGAAGACCATTATTTGTGAGCATAGAGGCTTTTAGTGTGTTTAGATTTAGGCTATTCAAAGCTCACAAGACATCATTAAAAAGATTAACACAACTATAGAAGTAAGATTGTTTAGAAATACTTAGTTTTAAACCCCCCATTATGGTTTCAGAAGTCTACAATCTGTTTAAATCATTTTTTTTTCTGAAAAGTGTCTGGAAATATTTACATAAGAAAATTGGTGGGTTTATGTAATTTAGAAAGCAAATGGTAGAGATTGCTTTTTTAAAATAAAATCTGGATTTTGTGATATCCAAGGCATGATACAGTCATTAGCTATAGCTCCAGATGCCAGTCACACACACACTTACCCTGTTCTTTTTTTTTCTGATGTATCTCTGCAAAGAATAATGTCTAGAAGGAGTACAGACATTCTCTAGCAGAAAACCAGTGCTACTCACTGAGTCAGGTACATTGCCTGCAACTGCTCATCCCTCAGTGGGTCAGAGAAAACTGTAAAAATCCCTCAAAGCACTTCTTTACTCACACAGTAATACACAGAAGAGGAAATTCCCTCCTAGCCACAGCTAACAATCAGATTATGTGCTGAAGCATGAGCAGTACAGCCTTTGCAGTGGTAGCTCAGGTGGTGCATGGCTATTAAGTTTTCTAATTCATTTTTGAGGTTCCTAAATCACTTTCTAGTATTCCTACACTGTGTTTTTTGTGTGTGCTTACCAATTTGGTGTATGAAGCATCTCCTTCCTTTTAACTTTTGCTAAATGTGTTGGGGTTTTGTTTGTGTTCCTTTCTTACTATGGAAAAGATAAGACCACTTTTTTTTTTTTTTAATCTTCTTTACCAAATTACCTGTCACATTTTATTTTGTGTTTTTCTTCCATCTCAAAGGAATCACCTTAAATTTCAACCATTCCTTAGATGGAAAAGGTTTTACCATGCTGTTAATGATTTCTTGTCCTTTTCAATAGTGCTTCTGTTCCTAATTTGTTTTTGCTTAAGGAGATGTGAGAAAAATTGAACTTCAGACATAATAATACCCAACCATCAGTTTATTAAATGGCATCTGATTAAATCAGAGATTGACTAAAATCCAAATCAGTAAAGAGGCTTTGTACATCTGTGACAAGAAATAAATGTAAAGGGATGTAACTGGCACTCATAAGAAAAAGGAGTCTTGTCACAACACTTAACTGTTCCTCATTTTTATTATTCCTCAAAAAGTGTTTCTACAACATATAAAATACAGTCATCACAAAATGGAAGTAAAGCTGGAAAAATATACATTTGACTTTTGGGTTTGTTTTTTTTTTTTTTGCATGAAACTTATAAAAGCCCTATGATAAATACACATACCGGGCTTTTAGAAGTTTGTTGATTTCTGCTCCAGAAACACAGAGTTTCTTTAAGCTTAGGCTCAACCATCATTAAATTAAAAGTACTTGAGAAAATGCATGAGTGATGGATGCTACAGATACAAAAGGTTACAATTCATTTTCTTTCCAATAAACATGTGTAATTTAAAATACTACCAGTGGAGGTTTTCTATGCCCATAACCTCAGAGAGAAGACAGGTAATTTAGTGCATACGCATAATAAATCTTTGTGTGAACTGAGACCAAAGTAAGTCATCAACATTAAATGTTTAACAATGTAAAGTATTTAAATAAAGCTCTTAGTTATTTCTCATATGTAATATATAGATTTCTAGCTTAATTTGAATGAGTTCCAAGATAGAAAGTAAACGGCCTTTCAAAATACACTCTTTTACAGTTATTAAATGTATTTTATTTGTTTCATGCAGGTTTTGTCTGCCAATAGAATTATATATATATATTATATATATATATATAAATATATAATTATTTTTTCCTTGTAATGAAATAGATACATCACTTCCAGGCTTAACCCATTCTACTGGATATATTTTTCTCACTAATAGGACTGTATATATTTGAAGGAAAAATAAATAAAACTAGAAAATCAAAAAAAATAGATATTACATGAATTTTCTAATCTCAGAATAATTCAATCTAATATTCATTATTCCCAGTTAGTACAAATAGTTCAAATCTCAGATGGAGTAAACTGGCATCAGTCCTGCTGAGCTTTGTACTCCAGATTTTTCATTTAGACTTTGTTCCATTTTACCAAGTGGGGGTTTGTTTTGTGTGTTTGTTGTTTTTCTTTTTCCCTGTGTACCTTTTTTAACATGAAGGCAAGAACAGATTTTCAAATTTCTTGCCATACGTTTCTAACTGCCTAAGAACCACCCTCAGGACCCTAATTAGCACAACTATTTTTAAGACTGATTCTTCCTGTTCTTAAAATACAATTATTTTTGTTTCACCATAGAAAGCCCACTGCTCCACATTCTTTAAGCTCCTGAAAAGAAGCCTGCTACATTTGGCCAAGAGATTCCCAATAAGAATGTAGAGTCAGTCCTGAAAAGCGAAATTTATAACCCTGGATATGTGAGCTATTAAATCATTTAGTCTCTCACTTTCTTGAGTAAGATTTCAGAAATTAGTATTCCTGAGTCACTCAGATTCTACCTTCAGAGATGATTTACACCGCTGCAAGACATGTCTCTCCTATTTTGCATGGCTAATTTTCTACATTATTCAGCAGGGGAGGAGGAAACAGTTGTTTGTTTTTTACAGTTTTGCAGATCTATCAAAGGCAACAAATAAAACAAATTATATGCAGTGTGTGTTTCAGAATCCCTATTTTCACAGCAAATTAAGTTCAGGTGTATTACATGGAGTCATAGACAGCTACTTAAATACCAAAATATATGGTGCAGTTGTCCCAAATTTAAGAATGGGCTGTACTGTAAGATTTCACATTTATGTGGGATACAGAAATACAGCTTTGATTAGGAAATTGTAGAATTTTCCATCTGTACAAGGCTTTAAAAAAGGCCCTTCTATGTGTGGAGTAGAGCATTTGCAACTCCAAGATGAATTAGATTTCAGAAAATTCTCAAGGGCTGGAATCCTCATTGCTTGGGTTTTTATAGTATTGATTAGGTAAAGTGGCTGTATAAAGTGGCATGAAAGTAGAACTTACTGTAAGACATAATATTATATTAGCAAAAGGAATTCCTTCATGACCTTCCATGTCTTTTCATCTCTACCTTGTATAGCTTGTTTCTACGGCTCAGTCTTGGGACTCTTTATGCCAATGCCTGAAATCATTTTGCAAAGTGATTATCATTTAGTCAGGCATGCCAGTGGAGTCAATGTGACCCCTCAGGCAGGAAAGATAAGATTTCCAAATAAAGTTATTTTAACTGTTACTAAATATGAAATGATTGCTGTAAAATATCACAAATTCAATCTTTTTTCAGCATTGCCATGTAACTTCATTGCAACTAATCCAGGAGCAAAACTTGCCTACATGATGAGTACTAATTATTTGTTTAACCTGTTTTTTCCTTTTAGTCCTATTAGAGCCTGGTCATAATTAGGCATAATTATATTCATGTTCTGAAGTTAATCTAGAAGTGGATGGTCCAGTTGGTTGCTAAAATGGGGTTGTTTTTTCACTCACCTGCTGATTCCTCAGTCACTGCCTGTATAGGGAATGGAGAGGCCTGACTGTTTTTTGTGTTACTGGGTAACAGTAAGAGGTGTGTTCATGCAAGGCACACCTAAGTTCCTATTCCTGTTCCAATGGATGTTCAACTTGCCAAGGGATTTCAGGCCCTGGGCTATGAAAGAGTTTTATTTAGTAGGCCTTTAGAAGGGATAAAATTCTTCACTAACCCCACCTTTTGTAAATAAAGGCCTCTTGTATTCTTTTGACATTTTTATGGGATTCTTAATAGCAGTTTTGGATTTAAATTTGACAAATTAATAATGAGATTTGGATTAAATTTGACAAATTAATAATGAGATTTAATAGGACAAGAAGGGGAAAATCAGATTAAGCCAAAAGAAGCAGCATTCATAACTTATGTAGGCTTTTCTATTTTCTAAAGATGAATTGCAATAAAGGTAAAAAGGGATAGATTCATGAGCAGGATTCAGATGACTCCTACATCTGACCTGAAAGGGGTATGTTTAAGTTGAAGATTTTTGATATTGCTCACATTTAAACACTCTTCTAAGAGTGACGATGGCTTTAGGACTCATTTCTCGCTCAGTGTCTAAAAGACCAGACCATGCAGTAACACCTCCTCCCCTTCCTGTCCTCTGGGAATCCACAGGGTAAGTGGGTCCCATAGGACCTCCTGGTTTTCTTGCAGAGCAATCTACTTTTGGTACACGTGATTATAGGATGTCTAAGGCCACACAAAGCATGGTCACACAGAAGAGCCTTACCCACCCACCGTTGCTTAGGTGTTAAACTCTTTGTTCAGGATGTGTAAGACCCATAGGTCAATCCTTTGCCTGGAGGAGGTGATTAGTGGGAAATAAGGAGGGACAGATCCAGAAGAAAACTGGTTCCATTATCTTTAGATGGAAGAAATGCCAAACACATGAGCATTCCTACAGAATAGCTATCCCTCCCTTAGCAAGTCTTCAGACACACCAAAAAAATCACATCCGTGGTGCTTTTCTGAAAATACAGTTATGACCCTGTGAATAAAAGCCAGTTTAGTTATGGGTCTCAGCATTTTGGTTGTTTGACAGCATGTTGAGATCCGAGGGCTGTGGTTTTCTTATTATCCACTCACAGCCATCTTCCACAAGGTAAATGCATATTGCTGTAACCTCTTCAAATTTTATCAAACCACATGCCATGTAATGTCTTTCAAATTAAGTTCTACAGTTACTAACACCTTTTTATTAATTTTTTTCTAATAACAACGACTGCTTCTCAATTGAGTTTACTATGAACAGATACATTGCTAATGTGTCTGTGCTTTTAATATTGAGACGCATCCAAGCATCAAAGTGAAGTGTGTTATTTCAGAATTTTAATTGTTCTAGCATATTGGCACTTCTAATAGGTGCATGTTCTTCCTTAATTAAAGACAACTCTACGAGATCAGTACACTGTACCTCGCTGATCCGTGATTGTCTCAGCTAACTCCCAGTCAGCCAGTGAAGTTTATAGAAATCCTGCTAAAAACTGAAGACTGAAAAAAAAATCTTTCTCTTTAAACAAGAATGATTTCCCTTGGCAAGATACAGAGATGAATCACTGCCAACACTTTCCTTTAAGAGCTGCGTTAATAAAATTGGGCCAGATAATACTCCTTATTTCTGAAACATCTTTTTCTTAGGCAGCCTCATATTTCACACGGGTCTGTGGTAGGTAGCCTGACAGCAATCAAACACAAGTCTAGAGAGAGGAATGAATTTCTCCCTCCATGCTTACAAAATGGATATTTTAGTAAATGGATGTTTCTTAAACTAGATTTGCAGAGCTCTTTTATTTTTCAAGATAGGTATCATTTTTTTCTCCAGAGAACAATTTGGACATCAAGTAATCAAGTCCAAACTGCGTATGCCTTAATGTTTGTGTAACTGCAATTACTGTGCAAACTTAACAGTCACGTGTTTCTGACAGTTCTACAGAGCTCAAAATTTAGAGTCAAGTCATGGATAGCAGTCTTTTTGTGATATACATCTGTACAGCCACATTTATGAAAGTATCCAGATACCTTGCAGTTTTTAGCCTGGGTGATGGAAAAGCTTTAGTCCAGCTTCACAGATGGGAAGCTAAGGCACCACTGTAAGACCACTTGACTTTCTTTCTATATACATTAAAATGTTTCTATTGAATGTTGAGGAGGGACCAGGCATACCTGCAAAACTAGTTCCTGAAATGAGAAGCTGACTTGATTATGTCATATTGTATGGTTTCTACTGTGAACTATAGTTTCTAAAACTAATATAGCTTCACTGACTTTTTTCCTAGTAGGCATTTCATCTTTCTAGAATTTGCTCCTTTCTCCTCTAGTGACAACCGTTTTTCTTTACTGAAACAATTAATTTTATTTGCTCTCCTTTTTTACTACAGTATTTATTGATCACTTTACCATTCTTCTGTATGGCTTTCAAAGAGCCCCGATGATGGTTATTCTGTGTGGATAGTTGAAACTGTGATTTTGTGAAAGTCAGGAATAAATTGTAGTTCAGCTTGTAGGCTGTGTAAAGCAATTCAGAGCCCTGCTACCACCCTTTGTTCTGCCTTGAATCACGCTGTTGTTCCAGTTCGTGCGCGTGTGTTGATCAGGCTCCCGACCGCGAGCTTGTTTTATTGCCGCACAAACAGGGATTAGTGCTGCCGCACTCCTTTTCACTCGTGCCCTGGGTTTGAGCACTCTTTTCAAAGGTGAAAGGTTAGTAGAGTAATTCAGTGTGCCACTTCACCTGTCTCTGCTTCCAAAGAATTACTCAGTCTGTGCATTATTATTAATGATAGAAAAAGAGAGCAGCACTGCTGCTCTATGATCACTATGATGCATTTCACATATCTCATTTTCTATATCGAGACTTGCAGTATCCTTAACATGGTCTTCTAGGAGTTCACTGAGTTTGAAACAGGTGATATGTGGCTAACTATGAAAACTTCCCGAGGCAAAGTGACACTATAAATAAAATTACTCACAAACAATTCATCTTCTCTTAATCCCTTCCTCTTGGAGTACTAAATTGTTCTGTGACATATTTGGTATAGCATGGCTCACACTGCCTTTGCAGTTTGCACTGGCTGGTCTTTTTATAACAGTAACCTGGATACCACTGAAAACAACATAAGAAAGTATAATTATATATTAAATAATTTTTAAATTAAGTTTAAGGGTGGTTTTGGTGTGAATCAAGCTGTCAGCATTTGCTGTTAAGAAAACTGGTGTTTCAGTAAAGTGTTAGTTTCTGCTGTTGCCCCAATCCTAATTTTTTTGTTTGTTTGTTTACCTTTTGGGAAGTAAAGGTTGGTACAATATTAAAAGCTACAAAAATTGGATTCAAAAATCTTGGCTTTCACTGCAAGCTAGTATGGAAATATATTCTGTCCTGCACTGCTATTTGCAATGAAACCACCAAACAAAATGTAGTCACTGGAAATATAAACTTTTGTTCTGGGGAGGTTTGATTTTGGGGTAACCAGTCCTGCCTGTACTGCTGTATAAAGATGACTCCAAAGCAGGTATCCTGTAGATGACATACAGAGCACATTGACTTTTCCATAAAAAAAAAGCTCAAGCACTCCACATTTTTTAATTGAAAAACAAACACAGTGTATCTGGAAAGAGAGGCTGTCCTAAAAGAAACAAACAAAAAAAAGTAGTGTTACCTAAACCAAAAACTCTTCTAAATGTGTCACTGAAGTTAAAATAACTAAAAAAGTACTTATTTGTTTCTTATCGCACATCCTGTCCAAAGAATAGGAAACATTTAATTTTTGCTGACTGGTGGTTTAGTACAGGTAGTTCTGTAGAGCCTATCAATGGGATGCTCTCACAGCCATGAGCAGGGAGTTGTTTAGTTCAGGAGAAGGACTGACCTTGCAACTTACATCTAATTTTTGGGAATTCTTCCACTTTAATTCTGCCCTTCAGCTGGAGCCCAACTCTTTGCAACCTGATACAGAGCTGAATCTAAACCTGGACCAGGAAAAAAAGTCCATTCTAAATATTTGGCTGAAGAAACTGTGAGATTTTCATAGGGCTGTGGTTTTTTTAGGTTTTAAGGTACTCCAAAAGTCTTTCTGAGAACCCGCTTGTGGTGGTGTAATAACTGGCTCCATCAGCTGTTCTCTATTAAAACTGCAAAATACTGCAATGGAAATATAATTCTGCTTTATATATGCTCATATAAAATATATAAAATGCATACAAACACCCCTAATGTACGTTTTAAGTCTAAATGTGTGTCTCCTTAACCATGTTGGCATTACCAATTGGAATTTCATTGCATATTGTGTGGTTGATGGGGAAGGCACATTGAAATCAAGCTGTTAAACACACCATCTCCATTTTTTATTTCACTAGAGTATGTTTGCTGTATTTTTAAAAGAGCATTGCAAAGCCCAGGAGATGAATTCTGCTCTGAAATTGCTATTTGCTGACATAGAAATAGCTGTAAAAATACAAGCCGAGAAAAATACAGTGTAGCAATATATTTTCATTTATTTGGGGGGAAAGTAGTTTTAAAGAAGAATTATAGTCTGTCTTCTGAATGATAAAGCAGTTTAACTGGCATTAAACACAGCTGTAATTTTGTAATGACCGAACCTCAGCTCATCCAAATCCCCAATAGCATTAACTCCCTAGAATTGAACTGTAAATTTGATTAGCCTTACAACAGACATGAGACACAAATGTTCTTCCTTATACAGTCATATTAAGTGGCTGCAAAAGAAGATGACAAGGTATTGTAGAGCAGTGCATCCGACCTTTTTTTAAGCTAGGGACAAGCTCCAGCTCACCCAGCTTTCAAAACCACATACATACAGGGCAATTTCATGAATTCTGATGTAACATGAGGATTACATATGGTGAGGTGAGGAGGGATTTAGCAGCTGCAGTCTTCCAATAAATCATCCTAAAGATTTTTTTCATAGTCCAGTTCTTTTGATTGACATTTTCCTTGTAAACTACATTGCTGAACCATAGCTCCTGTCCTTGCCTGTATAAGATGGTGCCTTTTTTATATTTTTTGTCGCTCGTGCACTGTCCTCTAACATAAGATTTGATGCTGTAATTCCTAGTGTGTTAATATTTTGCATGGCGTTAATCAGAGTATGGGATAAAAAATTTCCTTTACATAAGTTAAAGGTTATAGAGGCATCCTGGGGTGGGTTTTTAGAAGTTCAGAGTCTGAGATTGGAAAGAACAGTAAACTACAAGGCCTTAAAGATTTCCAGGTCCACAGAGTTGCAGCAGCTCTTCTGGTGAGCTGAGGGTGTGTGCCAGGACAGGACTTCCCGTGCTCCCTACATGTGGCTATCACAGCCAGTGCCACCTGCAAACCTGCTCCCGGGGTCCAGTGCTGCTGAGTGCCACACAGGATCACAGGTTACCCTGCCTCATCCTGGCTGGCACAGCCACCAGCACCCCAAAGGCTGGGAAGCCCATTCCAGCCCACAGGACAGGGAAGGAGTTGTGCACAGAGGGTGCCATCCCAGCTCTCAAGACAGCCACCATGGTTCTGGTGATCCAAGAGTACATTTCTCCTGCCAGGACATGAGTTGCATAGATATGCTGTTTTTATTAATTTATTGTGGGTTTATTTTCATTTCTTTCACTATGTTGGGTAACACATTTCTGGCATGGCTTTATACTCTTATCCCCTGGTTATTGTTGTCATTTGGACACAGTCCCATTTAGAGTCAAATTGTGAAATGCATCCTGATTCATTGATGAATCATGCTACTTCTTTAAGAAAAAAAAAAAAGGAGAGAGAACTACTGTAGTTTACTAATTACAGAAACAGTAAAACCACAGGTATATACAAATGGAAAATAAGAAACAGTTTGCTGGTAGTGAGAAATGGAAACAAGGGGAAAATGTTATGAATTTTGGGATCTGGTTTTTCTTTTCATCTCTTAATTAGATAGTTTATGCAGTGGTTGTTTTATAAATACATATTTGGCCTTACTAATGGATATTTCACAATACCCCTTAAACAGTGCAGCCCAGCTGAGCACCAGGTGGTGCTCAGCCATGTGCTACATAGCTTAGGGGGGTAAATGGGGACCATTATTTCCTCCTCATACTTGGTATTTTGTAGGATTTCTTCCTCATACTTGATATTTGGTAGGACTTGGATACCCATAAAAAAGGCTTGTGCATGTTGGGAGTTAAATCTTTTAATTGTTTTAATTAAGATGCTTCAATTTATCTTGTAATCTCAGTGTTATGGCCCGTCACGGCGAATTACACAGCAGTGGTGACTCATGACTCATGAAGTGTTGAGATGTGTCTCCTAGGGCCTGCTGGCTGGCTGGAGCTGCCCACACAGATGCAGGGAGAGCCCGATGGCATTTCTGGAGCTCTCACACTGTCCTTACATCCCGTGGCACAAATGTGGCATGCTGCTTCAAACTGGCCAGTGTGCCCCTGGTTGTGTGGCTCTGGTCTGAAGTTTAAATGGCCCTCTTTGCCAGCTGTCCTGGCTTCTCAAACAAAGCAGTTGTGCCTCCTGATGGCTTCACAGCAACTGCTAAAATAAGCCAGTTCTTCAAACACCTGCTGAAGTGTCCTTTTTGAAGTCCTCATAAATATCTACGTATAACACACCTCCAGACCCTCTGACAGAGATGTGAAATAGCTGAGCCTCACTGTCAATAACTATTTTTCTATTCCTTCAGTTTGCAGTCTCAAATGAGCAAGTGGCTTTCCCAAACTGTGGGTTTGGTTTTTTATTCAATATTGTTATAACCAATAAAACATACAGCCAAATTGAAAAAAATCAATGTCATTTCTCTAATTACTGATAGTACCTTTCAGTAGCCTTTGCTTGGCAGCTGGCTGTGGGTGCAGCTGGTCCTGCTCATGCTACAGCAAGAAAGGACCTCTCTTTGCTTCCACAGTCCTGCTTCATACAGGCAGACACCTATGGAGGGAGGCACTGGCTTGGGGGAAGCACCTGAGATGACTGATAGTTGATTCTTAGATCACTCAGCAGGAATTTACACACCTACAACAAAAGCTTTGTAGACCTCAGACATCTTACAGGCCATCACCTCCACTCTCTCAACTGCCAAACAAAACACTGCAGAGACAAAGGCTTGAACATGTGGATAAATAAACAGCCCAGTTCTCTGCATTACTGGGCTTCAACAGATTTCCTCACCTTCTTACCAAGAACTCTTCTCACTCGTTGTCTCACCCCAAAGGAAAGGAGACACCCTCCCATTCTAGGAGGAGGTGGGGGGAAGAGCCTGTACCTTCCAAAGCCTTGTAAAGATGTATGCTGTTGAAGTATTTTCTTGCTTCTGAAAGGAGATATAGATGGAACCCCACACTAGGAAACCAAATTTTCTAATTACCATGCAGGATTGGGGATGATGATGTGATCCTCAGTATCCTTGTAGTTTATCAAGGAAGTTAATTTACAGCTCCCAATGTGAAAGACAGGCTTTCACAGAAACAGTCATCCTGCACTTTCAGATTTGAACTAGATAAACCTTTACTACAGCACATCACTGTTCACTGACTCATACAAGGTTTTATAAAGATCTCAGAGGCATCACTTTAAATACACACTAAACCTCAGTAAGAACTTGCCGCATTCCAGATGGTGATGCCGTGATATTCTTGCAACCCTTCCCAGCCAGATGCCTCAGAGGCCGAACCCCACCTTCCCCAACAAGCATGAAAACCAGGATATGCTTCAAATTTTGCTTCAGAGATTCCTTTCAAGTTCAACCCTTAGTCTCCATTTCTCCAGGAGTCTGTGGAAGTGTTCCTTTGCACAGGGGCATTGTGTCCGAGGAGGGTGTGGGAATTTGCAGCAGTGCTCTCGGGCTCATCCCCAAGCTACCATTACACTACGACAAGGTTTCCCTGTTGGTATGTAGGGAAATCTAAAGTGAAGAGAAATGTTGCCCTTTCCCATTGCCCAGGTTCCCCATTTACCCTGCAGTGCTTCTCAAATCTCATTCCAGCCACTAATAACTTCTTGCTATTTAAGTGCTTGTAGATTGTTAGCCTCCTATTTGCACAGGACAAAATCCCTCAGGTAATCCCCTACACAGTTTTTCTCCTTGGCTGAGGAGTTAAAGGGGATATACTTTCTAGTCTACAACTTCTAAAATCTATCTTAGACCAGATATGCTTCTTTTACACTCATGCATGTAAAAATAATCAAGTCGAGGCCTTAGTGACCTCCTCTGGATATATTAAGATATTAAAGGTAAGCACACGCAGTAAGTGTTTGCAGGACTGAGACTACAGGGATGTAGTACACTACAGTCACAGTGGTAACTTGTGTTACTAATTTAGAAGGTGCAAACTTAACATTCAAATCACAGGCTCTTCCTGAAAATGCAGGTTATGCATGGAAAGCAAAAGAATTTTTTTCATGAGATATTACTCACTATTATTCGCTGAGGTTGGCAGTCAGCCAATCAAACTATTTTTTGGCTAAGCCAACGTACTTCCCCTATCATAAACTCTTATCATCAAAAACCAAACAAAAAAGCCCAGATTTAATCTGCTTGACAGAAGGCCTGACATCTTGTCCTGAGAATTTCGGTGGTTAATAGTGCAAGCACCACCCTCAGATTACAACTGTACCAGCAAAGCTGATGTTCATGTTGTTCAATGGCACCATCTTCAGACAAATAAAAGATGATCATTACCTGGCGCTCACAAGAAGTCGTATTCATCTGTCCCAAGTCAGGGAAAAGCGTGGGATCCGTGCCTCTGGACTTGTATGGTACAATCTCAGAAAGTTGCAGCAGAAATATCAAGAGTATGGGTTCCCCTCAAAAAAGGGAAAAACTCTTTACATTTTGTCTGCTTAAAGTGAGAATAGGAAAATGTTGTCTGAAAGAGAAAAATGTTGATGAAATACAGTCACTCATGGGAATGTCTTGTCTTGGACTGTTTTTCTCAGGGGACTGATTGGTTTAGATTAATTACTTGTGAAGTAATTCATAGATCGAGGTCATATCATGCAGCATTCTGGCCATATGAATGCTCAGAAAGATCCCATAAATTAAATAACAATTCCCAAAATTTGGAATTAACTTCTGTTGCATTCAAAATAGTACTTACTGCCCTAATTCCTTATATTTCTTTATGCTTTGAAACTAAAAGTATTAAAAAAAAAAAAAAATTGAACCTGATAATAGAATTAGATCTCATTCTTAGGTGAGAATATATATACTTGTGGGAGTCTAATACCATAAATAAATTACATCACCTGAAGGTGAATTTTAGCTCAAAATAAAATTATTGGACCATTTTTTTGTGATGTAGAACTTTGGAAAATTGTTTCAGTTGTATCTTTATCAGACATGTATAGCTAACTACTGTCCATTTCCCCCTGATCTTCTTCCATCCATGCTTTGAAAGCAAGGCTCTTATATGTAGGCACCTTGTTGTCGCATTTAGACCTAAGAGAACTGAAGGAATGTGGATCTGAAAATAGCTTTTTCATCCTCCCAAGGCTGACGTGTGTTTCACGGTTTGTGTTTCCTTTTCAGCTGACCCCCTGGTTGGAAGCATTGCCACTCAGTACATGACTAACAGAGCAGAGCACGACAGAATGGCCAGACAGTGGACCAAGAGATACGCCACATAGGAACCTCCTCTAGGATTTGCTGGACCTGTGCAAGCACATTCACTAAGTGCATCAATAGCCCTTCCCTTCATTCTTATTTTTTATTAAATTTTGAACCATTTTGTGACAAAAGGTTGTCCTTACTTCTTTTTGTTTGTTTGTTTTATTTTTATTTTTATTTGTTCTGGGTTTTTTTTGTTCTGTTAACTTGAAAGTTGTTTCCCTCAAATGTAGACAGGGAATTTTGGTTATCAGTGCAAAGAATGTTGGATCTGTAATAGTATAGAGCTTTATCACAAAGCTTTGTATTAATGTGTGGGGTTGGTTTTTTTTTTTCTTTCATGTGGTTTTGGGGAAAACAAACAAATTCAGAATTATATCTCGTTTCTACTTAAATGTAGTGTTTAGGGTTATTTTTTTGTACTGAAGTCTTTAATGGTGGGTGCATGCTACTGGGAACAAGTTTTGTATAAAAGCTTAAAATCAAGAATCACTGTGCATTACTAAGACTGTGTTTATCACTAGCCTTCTGTTTCCCACACAAAAGGCTATTGCATTGAACAAATTAATATGTATTTTGATTTACTTAAAAAACAAAAAAAAGTGCTTGTAAATTTCTTAGGGACCTGCCACTTTTGACTGTGGATCAGTTGATGTACACTTGTATTATTAAAGCACTCAATAAAACACTGTGGCTGATAAATGCACTTCTTGCAAGACGGTGCTTTTGCATTTATGCAGCATAGACTGCTTAGTCCTCACATAATACAACTGCAGGTTAAAAAACTATTTTTAGACCTGAACTATTCACTTCTCATCAATGCATTCCTTAATTTAGAATTCTTCATTGTATCTGTCTTCAAATACAAACATCTTCCAAATTTCAAGGCCTTTCTTTCACCTGTCTGTGCACAGCCTTGCTATTCAGAAGCCTCTTGCTGCATCTTTTACACTGTGGCTTCACTATATCCATCTTGTTACATTTAAAATAGTTGGCTATAAAAATAGCCTTGCAGTGAAAGCAGAATATTGATGTTGATTTTATACAGCAGGCCTCATTTTGCCTTTCTCCAAGCTCTTTGACTGTAAAAGTAACTGTTATTTAAAAAAATAAATGAAGGTTTTCAATGGGAAAATTGAGCCCATTGCACCAATCATTCCCAGCACATTCAATGGTAAGGGTATTTCTATTCAGATTTGACCTTCAGGCTAATTTTAGATATGCAGCCATAGAGGGAAAACTTCTACTTGGCTAAGGAAATGTGTGGGTGTTGTGATTTAGAAAATACATAGTGTGATGCTGATAGCTGAATGTTCTTTGTGTTGCAAGGCATCTTGGAAAATCCCTGTCTCATATAATTAAACGTTACAGATGCTATATACAGTGCTTGCCTGCCCTCTCCCCTCTCTCCTTGCCTCTTATGTTTAAAGAAGATCTTATCTTAAAGAAGATACATTACAACAGGGTCACTATAAACATACAAGGAGACCCAATCCCATCACACTCCACCCTAATTCAATCGTCATGAAATCTAAAGCAGTCAAGGTGACACCACAGGGCCTCCACACCCACCACTGCATTGCTCAGCGTTTCCAGGCTCTTTTGTTTTTCTCTCAGCCATTTGCTAATAAACTGAGCAGACATTCAGCTTCAATCTGCTGGTGAGTTGCCCTCTTCATGAAGAAAAGCTGAACATTGATGTAGTTGTAGATGGTCTATAACTACCACCCCAAGAATCACAGGGATCTCAAAGAAATAATCATATTCTCTTGATCACAGCAAATAGAGAGTCTTCTGGTGTCTGTAGAAGCCAAGTGTTTACAAACCCAGCCATACAACATTTAGAGGCCAATGGGTCCTAAATACAGACATGAAAGAACAATGACATTTCAAAAACAAAACACAAACCCCAGACTTCTCTGAGCCAGAAGTTCTTACAGTTCAAAAGCTGTGCAGTTTGAAATTTCAGGTGAGTTGCCTTCTTTGTGAAGCTGTACAGTCACATTATCCTGGATAATATAAAACTACTGCCTTAAGAACCATGAAGATCTCAAAAAAATAATCAGCCAGGATCAACCCACATTGATTAAAGCAGATGCATCTGCAGGAGCCAAATCTTTGCAAGTCTGGCCATAAAACATTCTCCTCTATTTGCAAATCTGCTCTATTTGCCTCCCAAGTAATTACTTTTCTTCATCTGCTAAACCTGGGAAATATGAAGCATTATTTAAAACCTGCTGTTATTGCTGAGGAGAAATGAGCCATCCCCAACACAATTCTGTCTGCCAATAGAGGCCCAGTAAAAATAACACATTGGCATAACCTCTTTTTCTCCTTTTTTTTCCCCTGGATCTAGGAAATAAGGCATGTTATTTTGTCTCACCTTTGCTCTTCAGATCCTCTCTAAATTTAGCTGATTTGTGCTTCTTCTTTTATGATAAATAACCTTTCTAATTTCTACTAGTTGGTGAAGTCTGTGTGCTGTTTCCAGACAGCTGGGTATGAAGATCTTCAAATTACTTGCACATACTAAAACATTCAAGAGCATACAGTTGGCCTAAAACCACATACAAAGGCCATCAGTTCAGCAAATCTCAGTATTTTCTCAGGGACACACAAATGCTAAAACTGGGGCTTGTTCTTTACAGACATCTTACAGCTGTTCTGAATTCAATTGCAATATCAAGTAAACAATATTTAATTTCTAGTAACCCCAGCTAAATGTCACTGTTCCATTCCCTTTGAGTTCAACTCGGAGCAGAAATCAGGGAGCTCTCCAAACTGCATTCCCCATTCACAGATGACTGAAGTGGTGTTCACATCCCCCTGTCCAACTGACCAGCTGATTTCCCTCTTCAGAAAACTGCAAAGCAACAATGCTTAAATCAAGGTTCCCAAAACCATCCTGTATTTTTGGAGATAGCATTTCCAGGCTGCTGAAGGAGTGACCAGGGCCATAACCCTTTTGATTGCATGCATTGTGGGTGATTGCAGCCAAACAGTTGAAATTCATTACAACCAGCTGCTGTGCCATGAATAAGGCAGGAGTGATTCCTCTTGAAAGACCATTGTTCAGGTTTTCATATTGTGAGCTGCAGATGGATGGTCATATCCCATGCCCAAGATATGGGCTGCAGCTCACAGGCCTTCTTCCCTGCTACCCTGTGAAATGATAGAGGGAGAGTATAAAGCACAAGGGATGTTAGGACCCATGAACCCCAGAATTGGGTTCCTGCTCCAAGCCTTCTCAACGTTTTAAATTCTGTCCTGACACATCCTCTGGGGGCAGTGCATGCTCTAGACACTCTCAGCTTGCTGGTATGGTGTGCCTTAATCCCTCTTATTTACTCCCCTCAGTCACTCATTCCTTCTTTCTGGATCCTTTCTTCTGCTTGATGGATTTATTACGCACTGCTGAGAGGCCACCCAAGACACTGATCCCAGTTCAAAAAGCCCTTCCTGAAGTTGCCTGAGCATAGTAGTCCCTTTGACCCCTGAAGCAGATGCCAAGAATCTGCCCCTAGGCCCCTCTCCAATCCCCCTTGCCTGAGGCAATGTCTATTACAACAGGAAAGCAGAGGTGACTCCGGTGGAGTAGGAAGATGCCTTCAGGCAATGCAGCAACTCCCAGCTACTCTAACTCCAGTGTTATCCTGGGGTCCTTTTTTTCCTTTCCAGTTTTCAGAAACTTGTCTCTGAAGATCTTACATCTTACCCTGGCCCAAAGTGCTTGCCTGCATTTTGAGTTGTGAAAACTATAGCAAAGACCCAGTGAAAATTCTGTCACCTCCCAAGTCCAAATGTCCAGCCTTGGCAGCCACAACTCCTGCACAGCCAGTTCTCCCTGCTGGTTTTTTCCATCCTCTGTTGGTCTTTCTTCTCTTCTGCTTTTCATTCCCCTTCATTTCTCCTCCTGTCCTTTCCTCCATGGCATCAATACTACATCTTGATGCTTCCTTCTCCCTCCTTCCCTTGCCTCAGTCACAGCTCTGTTCATGGTCATGAACACACCAGGTCTGTAACACTGGAGCTGCTTGAAATCCCCTGAATTTTAGGTCTTAGAAGCAAGAAAGAGCTTTGCATGAAGTAAATACTTCCTCATTGTGCCATGCCTGGCACTGGCTATAAACTAAATCACTTGTCCCACACACATCATTAGCAGTAATGAAATCCGGGCTGGCCTCCTTAGCATGGCATCCATATGCAAATGAATTTCCTCAGCTCAAAGGATCTGCAGAGCGCCAGTGCATGGCTGCTTGGGATGCCTCCAGCAGCCTCTCTCTGGTCACAACTGGAATATATTTGGGGACTACTACTTACCAGGAAGAGTTTTATGATACCTTTAAATCCATCATTCTGCACCCTAATGCCATCATGAACTTTAATAGGGACTGCAGCTCTCTGGAATAATGAAAAGAGCAAAGCAAAACATCCCTTTAATGTGTACTTTGATTGTGAAAGAAAGTAGTCATAGACTAATGGAAGGTTAAGACAAAGACAGGGTTACTAAAACACTCTAATCCCTTGCCAGTCCTAAATTAGAAAAATCCCACTTCACGTAACAGCTGAATAAAAGGTGCATTTACTTCTATAGACTTTGCAGATTGAAATCCAAAAACTTCACTACCCAGGTGTCCTGATTGTACATGTGGATGATCAGATCATGCATTTCGGGAGAGGTTTTCAAGGGAAATGCATCCACTAGGAAGAGCTTTCCAGCACCCTCATCTCTTCACCTTAGTGAGGCTGCGCTCAGGACTCCCTCCTTGACAGTCCCTTGGGAAACAAGGGCTGGAAACAAGAACCTCGGGTCATTTCTTTTTGTCACTGCTCCTCAAATACACTTACTCACAACAGGCATTTGTTGCTGCAGAATCAGTGCTGGGGTCCCCTTTTGTGTCACTGAGGACCTTGGGGTCAGGCAAAACAAAGGGTCACACTTCAGTTTCTGTGAAATGCCTCCTTTCTTTGCAGTTGACTCATACCCTTTGTAAGGCCCTGAATGGAGCCTCTTCACATGAATGGGGCTCCTACCACACATATTTCAATAGAGCCCTGCTCCTTTCTTCACTTGTCATAAATGGGGCAAAGGAAGTGTTTTGCTCATCAGCTTTGGAAACACCTTGCTGATAGCACAGCTGAGCTGTGCGCTTGCCTACCTTCAAACTCTCCTGCTTACATTTCTCAGACACCTCTGTGAACATTTCTCTAGTAATCACTGCTCAATGCCAAGGATCTGCAAAAATCCTGCTTCCTTTGTCCTTTAGACCACATCCAGCCTTCATCCCTGCTCCTCTCTGCTGCTCCCCGTTTCCTAATCTGCTTCTTCACTCAGGCTTCAGGCACCCAAATTCCTTGTTTAGCCCAGCAAACACCAGTCACCTCTGCTGCAAGCTCCTTTTGGCCCAGCACTCTCTCAGTGTGGTGCTCCTACACCTCACTGAAGAAGGAAAAAGTCCACCCCAGCACTAGAGATTGCTGCCATCTTTGCAAAATGAGAGATGAAAACCTGCTTTATTCTCCTTTTTGTGGAAGAGCATGTAATCCTCCTGGTGCTCAGCACTTACACTAAGGTACAAATCCTCTCTCTGCAGATCTCCTGATCTCAAAGTTCACAACAGCACTCTCCTTTGGTCTTCCAATATTGCAAGTAGTAGCAGAACGGTTTGTATTAAATGCCCTGAATGTTGAATATCTAATTAACTGAATGAAGCTTCCCCCAAAAAATCTGTATGGTGGTAAGTTCGTCATCTTTTACACAGGAAACTAACTGAGTCAATTAAAAAGTCGCTTCTGTTTCCTGTTCTGCTTCATTAGGTATTGTCCACCCATTACCTCTTGCTGCTGTTTCAAAAGAAAATCTTCCTGTAATCTACTTAGAATTTAAATCCCTATTGCAAAGCATCAAAGAATAATCACAATGTGTTCTGTCATATCAAGGTAATCTAATCAGAAAGTCTCTTAGAATTATTTATATACATATATTTTAATGATAATTTAATAATTGATAGGCTTAAAGAAATAATCTCATTCTCTTCTATTTCATAATATACATCATAAAACACTATATTTCATTACCATGTACATTTGCCATTTTATCTACTTAAAATAAATGCAGATTATAATAACTTTGATCAATAATTTTCTAGAGGAAGAAGACTGTTTCTTTTGCAGTGTAGCACGTGTGGACTTACTTGTCTTAAAAACATAATCCTATTTGTAACTTCTTCCTTTCGATTTGAATAAAAGATTGGGTGAAGTCTGCAAACAAATAATGCTGGTAGTCACTTGAGCCCCACTAATGTGCTGGTTGGAGCTGTAAGGTGTGACCACTCTGTCTAATTTTCAGAAGTGGCACTGAAATGCTGGAGGCAGAAGGACAAGAGATGCAGTCAGATGTCAAGAAGAAACAAAAAATAATTACAGAAATAAACACTGCACTCATGCACTACGAAGTTCCTCCAGCAATGTGTACATCCTTTCCTTTCCTCTCGTCTCTGCCTCTCCCCTGCTGAGCCCCCAGGAGCAGATATTTGTGTGTATCGTTGCATTTTTAATACACATATCCCTGCTCTGGACAGAGGCTGGCACCTCCAAGACCAAAGAGGGTTTGGTTCAACATTCAAGTGCCCCCAACAATGTGGTGGTGGGTGAAAGCACAACAATCTCCAGTGCTGCCCACAAGGGAAGGGTGGTTCCATCAGTGCAGAAGGTGAAATCAAAAAAATAACACTCACAGGAACTAATGGTGAGGCACTTATTAATTCAAAAAGGGGGAAATGTCAGTGGAAACTTTCTGTAGGTTTAGCAGAAGTAAACTTGTCTGAATAAGTGAATTAAGGATCAAAATAGTCATAGATGGTTATCCCAAAGTACAGAGCAGCTTTTCTCTGTCTAGTGTTGCACTACACCAGGGTAAAATGGGAACAAGCCACTTCCACTAGACACCTAGTACATAGCCCTGAAATTTTTAGCCTTGTCTCTTGAGAGAGAAACGTTAGTTACCTAATTCATACATGCTGTTGAATAAGAATGATTAAAGTTATTAGAAATATTTAAATCTGCAAAAGTAAAAATCACTCCTCTGGCTGAACTTCCCGATGCTAAATACTTGTCTTTTAAAGACCTGTTCCTCCAAATAAACATTCCTGCTCCCAGAAAGCAGCAAAGCCCATCTGCAAGGAGAAAAAAAATATCTCCAGGTCTTTATTAAATCATTTGGGAAAAGTAAAATATATTAGAGTCAGGCATTCTCCAGGGAAGTGTTAGGGTGCTAAGTACTGCTTGAAATTACTTCCCTTTTCCCTACAGCAGCTACCACACTGCTCCACCCTTCCTGAGCAGGAGGGACAGACCACAAGACCCATGCACAGTCTCAACCAGCCTGCTCCATGGTTAAATTCATGCCCTGTGAGTTACACACAACCTGTAGATCTGCACAGCCATCCTTGAGCCACAAAGCTTAGCATGTGAAGATGTTTTTCACAAACAAGACCTTTTATATGGTAGGTAGTTGTGCCCAGGGGGGAAGATTTCAATGGTATTTTGTATCAATTCTAATACAAAACTCATCAGAAAAAAACCTAATTATCTGTGTCCTCCAAATATTTATACACAGAAGTGTATTTCTTGCATATGTATGAGATCTCTCTAACCAATCTGCTTCAGCTGGCCAAATAACATTTCTCCCTTAAATTGTTTTTCCTTCATATTAACTTGTTTTTAAGTATTTTGCTTGTTTAAGTGTCTACCCTCAGTCTGGCTTTACTTTAATTTCACAGAAGTACTTAAAAAACAGTCCTGCATGGATTTGCCACGCAAATGTTGCAAAACTGAAAATCTGAATATATAACACCATGTAAACCTAAATTAAATTGCCCTACAGGAATTGATTTTTATTGTCTCAGCTGATAGAAAAACAAAATGTAAAAAAACACACTGAAAAGTAAATTCAATTAAGTGCTAGTAATCTGGGGTGTCATTAGCAGCATAAGCAAAGAGAGGTGTTGATTTACTACATGATGTGTTCAGGCTGGTGCTCTAACCAGCTGTGCTCTGCCAGGAGGAAGAGATCTGGAAGTGGAGGAGTGAGCTCCAGAGATTTTCTGTGGCCTGTCCTCTGGGTCTGATGGCCACAACAGGCGGCCCTGGAGGTGGAAGCTGGATGAAGAGTGGGTAAGGGGTGAAGACTTTCCATGCTGACCAGGTCATGCATAGAAGACTAGCAAAAAAGTTGGTTGTTGAGCCAGGGTAAATAGGACTTTTACTTGAGGTTAAAGTGAGCTGCCTAATGGCATGATTCCGTTTCTATTTTTTGAAATTTGGCTGCAATTTTTTTTAGTTTCATTTTTGGGTTTTTTAGACTGGCTCTCTGAGCTTAAACGTGTTCCTGTTGCTCCTGAGTTGACTCCAACTAAAACCATGTATTCTCAATGTGTATTTAGGCAACAGTGTCATCTGAGGTTGTGGACCGGAGGTACCAATGCTTCTGACCTCTCATGTCACATGAGGAAAAGGATCATGAGTATTTCTATGTATGAGCCTTTTTGCAAAATAAAACACTGCTTCATTTCAGCAACCGAAGCCCCAGGAGGTGCCTCAGTTGTTAGATGTCAGTTGGTAAAACCTTAGGATGTATTTTCTGTTTCAGGTGAAAGCTTACTGTAAATGGGATGGATTTACCTGCAGCTTAAAGGACACCCACAGAAAGTATGAGAGACTGCAAAGCTATAAGAGACCTGCAAAGCACCATAGCTTTTAAATCTAAATTGTAAGAGAGATGATCACTGGGAGGTAATGGTGGCCTTGAATCAACTTCAGTTCTTGTGTAAATCAGCCTCTGCCTCTACACTTCTCATTCACTCATGGTGAACTCGGATGGGCTACACTGTCAGTCTTGTAACTTTAGTTTTCTTTTGTCTTTTACAGACTTCACACATCATTGTTTTGTCAGACTCCAGATATAAACTATACCATTACAGCTGTGGAGGTATATACATTGTTAATATTAAACATTTTTTTTCCTTTTTTTTCCCTCTTTTGGTTTTTTTTTTTCTGACAAGGCTAAAACAAAAGGAACTCCTTGAATAAAAACAGGAAAAGTGTCTTTTTGATTGTGGCATCCAGTGAGAACTTTCAGACCAAGCAGTAAAAGCTGACAAAGTGAAGCAAGTGATAATATAGTATTTAAGTGCAACGTGTTGCACAACTTCAATAGGGGAAGCTGACTACCTGGCCTTGAAATCCCTATATGTGATAATTCTGCCTTGGAGAAACTGATTCATTACCATTCTTTCTCTGTCCAAAATCTCCTTCCATCTCCTTCCACAATGAATCAAGCAAAGCTCAAAACTATACTATTTTCAGAGCTGGTGAGAAGTAACTGAAGTTGATTAAAAGAGCAAACTTGGAAATTTTAACTTTACTCTTAGGAAAGTCAAAGTAAGTTTTGCTAGTTTTTTGAGCCTTAGCAGGGTGAGAGAGAGAACTGCTTTTTATAAATCTTGTGGTTTTTAATGTAACCCTGGCTGGTTCAGATTTAGCTTGGCCTTTAAACAACTGAGCTGAGTTTTACAGTTAAGTGAAGTTGTGGGGAGAACTAGGAAGTGGCGCTGATTCTAACCAGTGTGGAGCTTCCTTTGGGCTCTGCTCAGCCCTCCCTAGTGAAAATAGCCAGAAAGTTACAGGGAGGCTGGGACTGAACTCTCCACATTTTCCAGAAGACAAGTCAAAACATGCCCTTGGCCTGAAATAATGGGCTCTGCTGGAAGTCTGCTAGAGCCAAGAATTAAACCTCAGTTTCCCCATCCTTTAGATGTGGCACTGATTTTTCCTATCAAAAGGCTTACTTTTTTCTATTCAGTATGGGCTCCTGGCCCATAAACAACAATTTTCTTTCAGTTTAATTAAAACACTTTTGTCCGCCAGGATGCCATCAAATCTATCTTTAATTGTATTGCCAGTCACAGCTCATTAGCCCCGTAGGCACAGTGGTCAAGCTGAAATACTAAACAAGTAAACACTGATGAAAACAAGTTGTGAAGATATTTCATCAGTTCATAAAATGTGTGAGAATGAAGATTTTTCTTCCTTTTTGAAGGAAGAAATCCTCCAGCAATGCAGAGGTGACACATTCTGAAAAAGGAAAGCAATTAGCAGTTCTAGCCCCTATCTCTTTCAGGCTGAGAGTTGGGGTTTGACTCTGAATTTGGCCTCAGAATTGCAGATCCTGTCTTCTTCCTCCCAGTGCTGCCCAGCAGACCTGCTCTGGCCTGTTCTCCCTAGTAATGCCGTGCCACTTTGTGCAATATTCCAGTTTTAAGCACACTAAGATTCTTTTTGGTCTTTTAGCCTCTTCACAAGGTTACTTGGTCTTTTGTTTGACATGCAGCAAACCCATCGGTTTACTGTCTTTTCTCCCACTCTTTTGCTTTTCCACAGGTTTTTTGTACTATTTCCAGCACTGGTTTGCCTGATGCTGGCTAACCAAAGCCCTGTGGAGTTTGCATGCCCTGGTGAAGCACACTACTTCCTTTGTTTATTTCTTTACCATCTCATCAGAAGTTGTAATATATGATAATGTACATGAGACATCCTTTCTATTTATAGGTACAGACAGATATATATGAAGTATGGAAAAGGGTGCTGCATAATGTATGAGAAAACTTCTTTACAGATGAGCACTTATCTTCATATTTAAGACTCTGTCTATGTCACAAAACACTGGTAAATTCAGACTGGGTGAAGGGTATCCTGTCAGAAATCTCAGCTGTCTTCTTGCTGTAGGGCTTTGCTTTTTCTTGCCTTTTTTTTTTATCTTTTCTTTTTCCTTTTCCTTTTTTTCCCTTCTCTTTTCTTCTTTTTTTCCCTTTCCATTTATTTTTATTAGGTTCCAGCTACTTCAGTGTCTTTGAGTTTCCCATAAATTGACTTACATCTCCTCCAGAAAGATCTGACTTAGTCCTTGGTATCGTTATCTTAAAACAGGGCTATTAGAATGACCAGGTAGAACAGCTGCTACAGGGAGGAACAGCCGAAGTTGCGGGACCCTTCCCTGGGAAGCATGGTTATTGCTCAGCTCCTCGATTCTCTTCATTTTAAATCTTTGTCTCTAATTCTGTAGCCCGGATTTCAGGGTAACAGAGATTCAAATGCATGCAGAAGCCTGAGGATATGGCTTGACAGCACCACAGCACGGCTTAGATCATCTAATGGCTCCCTGATGTTGAAAGGGAGAAGCCCTTCTCACCTCCAGTCATGCATTTCCATGCTGGTAAGGACTCTTGCTGAGCTGAGTGAATTTAGTGACCTCGCAGAAACCGTGTGTGTGTGTGTGTGTGTGTGTGTGTGTGTGTGTGTGTGTCTAGGGAGGAGGGTCAGGTTAAACTTTGGATAATTTAGCACGGGATGGGATTAAACGGGCTGGGCAGAGGTGGAGGGAGCAGGACTACAGGGATGAGATGTCATATTTCTGAACCTCGTGGTCCCACCCTGCCTCAATTGAGCAATTCCACGCCTTTCTTTTCACTGGCTCTAGTGTGCATCTGACCTGGTGTCGAGTCACTCCAGCATGCTAAATCGGTAGAAAAGGGGTGGGTTTTAAGGTGTCGAGGGTGTGTGTCTGGCTTGCATGCCCAAATGGCTCAGACCAGGGTTAGACAAGCAAGAGACTTGGCGTAAGAAAGAAGATGGGGAATGTGCATCCAGGAGTGGGAAGTCGGGTGGGATTGCAGCAGACAGCAATTAAATTGGTTTAAGCTGTTGTTTTGTGGCAGCCTGAGCCAATTTTAGGGGTGGCTTAAACCCAAGTGTAAGGATACAGTTAAGTACTAAATGAAAATATTTTCTTCAGTGAATCTAAATATGAGCATTGTATAGCTGCTTTCCTCGGTTTCACAAACATCACATTAAGCATTTTTAAATGTTCAAAGTATTTATAGTCAGGGAGGCAGCTCTTTAAGAGCTGTGTCCCATTGACTGCTAGTCACTCCTGTGGCTGCGGGAGCAGTGCCCCTTGCTAAGAGGTTTCTGCTAAAATCCCTTTGATTGCCTCCCCGTTTGGAGCAGGGTTATGCCAAAAAGGAGACCATGTCTTCTGGAGAGCTGGCAATGGAAACCAAGTTTTCTCTTCCAAATGTGTATCGGTAAAAATTTTTGTCACTAGCCTTTCTCTGTGTGTTGCTTTGTCTGTACCCAGTTGCTGCAGAAAGGAGGAATCCCTCCCTAACTGCATCTGAGTTCTGGTGTCCATCAGCTCTCGGCAGAGCCTGGAGCAAGCAGGTCGACTGTGATAGCGTTCGTGGGGTGCATGTGTCAGGGGATGCTCATATTAGAGGATGCTCAAAAATACAGCACCCTTCTGCGGCTCTGCAACTGCCCTTGGAGCAGCCTGGCTGCTGTAATCTCTGAAGTCCAGCGTCAGGGGTCCCTCTTATCTCTCTTGCCAGTGTGAATTGATCTCTGGGCAAATCTGCAAATGAATGGCTGCAGATGGGAAAAACAACCGGGGATAAATGCTTCCTTTGTGCCTGTAACTACCACAAACGCCATTAAAGGACATGCCAAAACCCTAATGAAATAGTGCTGGGTACTTTCTCCCTGTCTCTGGGGCAAGCCAAAGTGGATGGGAGCATGATGCCTTGCCTTGTTTCACCCAGGGTCTCCATCCAAAAAACAGTCATTCTGTCCTTACACAGCGCTCCAAAAACAGTGGAAATGGCCTCAGCACCCTGCCAGGTCATTTTGTCTTGGAATCTGTTGGCCCACAAAAGCTACTAAACATAATTACGAAGTCCTCAAACCAAACATTAATAAAGGAAGCAGCAATATCTGAGGTGCTTCATTTAGGGGTTGATTTAAAAACAAACTCCAAAACCATCAGTGGGAATGTTTAGCTGCTTTCAGTATGCTGTGGGCCTGGATGTTGCCACGTGTTGTGGAAAAATTCGTACACATGACTTCCGAGCTGCATGCCGCAGCAGTGCAGGGGGAAGCCCGGAGCATCTGGGGCTCTTGTTACAGCAGGAGGAAAGCAGTGCCACAGGAATGAAAGCAATCCTTTCTCTGCCTACTCACAAATCTATGCCATACATTTCTCCTTTTGGTACCCTGTAACTGAGCACATTGAGCTGTAATGAGGAACTGAATGGACAGACAGGTAAAGTAGTGCAGTCGCATGAGATCTCACCCTGCAGCTCATTATATCGAGCTTGTGCAGAATGTGATGTGTTGGCACCACGGGGATACTTGGATCTGGATTCACTCTTCACCCTGTCTTCCCCATGGCAGCTGCAGATAGGCTATTGATCTTTCTCCTCATTAATCAGAATAATTTTGAAGAAGAAATAAGGGACTCATTTCCTATCCATTCTTCCCCTCAGTTCTTTAATTTACAAACAGCTTTATTTTGAGCTTTTCCTGTTTCCTGCCTCCTTTATGAGGCACCGTTCAATGACTGCAACTTATTTGGTAGTGATATGTGACTCACAAAGTGTCTGGAGTTTTGCTTTGTAAAGCATTAAGATGTGAGTAAAAAGAGGAAGAGAAGGGCCTTGTTTTTAAATAGGATTTTTTTTGTGCTGTAACTTGATCAAACTCCAGGTAAATGGATTCAATTGTCCAGGGTGAAGGAGGGAAACATGTACAGTCACAGTCATCTTTTGGGTTTATATTTTTAAATGAAAATGAAAATGAATGCATCTATCTAGGGAACATATACATCTCCCTTTACTCCAACCTCTGAATATTTAATTACCTTCACAGCCCTGCTGTGCAGCAATAAAATGCTATTATCCTCACTTTCATTCAGCATTTTTGTTTATTTTAATTGGAATTCCTTTTGCAGACAGGAACTGAATACTTAATGTGCATTTTGCAGACATGGTTTAGTGGTGGACGTGGCAGTGATGGGTTTACAGTTGGACTCAATGGTCTTAGAGGTCTTTTCCAACCTAAATGATTCTATGGTTTGTTTCTTACCCTCAGATAAGGAAAGAAGGCAAGAGAAGTAAAGGACTAGCAGAAGCCAGACTCAAGCCAAGAGGTTTACAACCCTGGTAGAGCAGATGGAGACTTGGTGTCTAAGCAAACTGCAGCAATTCTGCGTGCTGAATGGAGAATTTTCTACTTTGCCAACAAAAAATGTGAAACAGAGAAGCCTGCCTTGTACTTAGGATTTCACTGCCTGAATCAAAGACACATGGAAGAACTCCTATCCTCTTTGGATCGAGTTTGCATTTAGTTTCTAAGGAGAGGAGTAATATCCAGTTATTTAACAAAATTATTTGGGCTCAGGATGATCTTGCAAAGGACCCCCCAAGTAGGCAGAGGAATGACTGAAGCACCAGAAGGGGTTTGAGTGTAAGGAAGGCACTGAGCAAACTGATGTAGTGAGTACTTAGGGACTTCTAGGGATCTGTGGAACTCAAATATCCAAATAACAGTTTAAACCAATTTAAATAGCAGTTAAACCCAAAAAGCTTAAAGTGCCTTTTGATTTTAAACACCCCTAGAGCTGACAGCTGAACACATGCTTAGGCAATGTTCTAAATGTGGACTTGCATTTCATGTCCACCACTCAAGCCTGGTAATTTCCCACCATGATTCATTATTTGGCTTGTTCTCATTTTTTTCCCTAAGTTCTCTCTTCTTTTTCACTCCCCCTATTAATGAACTTCTATGAAATAAAAAAAGTCTCCTTTTAATGCAAATTAACCAAGAGATTTGAATGGATTGCTGCTTTTATGGTAGGCTAGGTCAGTGCAAGGACCAGTTGCTAAACTCCCTAATGTGATGCAGCAGGGTTTATACATATATATGTATATATACACATATTAGGAAAAATATCTTCACTGAAAGGGTGGTCAGGCATTGAAACAGGCTGCCCAGGGAAGTGGTGGAATTGTGAAGCCTGAAGCATCCAAAAGGCATGTGACTGTGACACTCAGGGACATGGTTTAGTGGTGAACATGGTGGCACTGGGATAACAGTTGAACTCAATGATCTTAAAGGTCTTTTCCAACCTAAATGTTTCTATTATTTTATATGTATTTATATACATATGCACTACAGAGGGAAGAGCAATTGTACCCATTTCAGGTTTGTTTGGAGCCTTCTCTGAGTTGTTTCATTATTAAGCAGTGCCTCAAAAGGTGGTAGGAGTAAGGGCCATACACTTTGACTCTTAAAGACTACATACTTTCAACTACACATACAGCATTCCTAAAATACCCAGTGAGGAATGAGCCATAGAGCACAAAGCAGAGTGGGAGGATGTTATTTAGGAGGAAGTTGTCAAGCTATTTGCTGCTGTCATATCGATGAGGCTTCTTGGGCAGGTTGCATTAGGATAGCATGATAGGAAATGAAAACTCTCTTACTTAATGCTTGGGGAACTAGATGTGAGATTCCTAAGAACCTACCCAGAGGAAAGCAAATGGCTGCTGCAAGGAAGCAAGTGCTGCACCTAGTGCTCAAACTAGGTAGCAGGTTGGTAAGGCACTGTTGAGGTCGTGGGCATTATTAGGAGGTGGTGGAGAGCTGTGTGCTTTTGATTCCCCATATCAAAAAGGATTTGGGGTTATTGCAGAAGTTCTGACAGTTCAGCCATGTTTGCTGCCTTATTGTTCCTACTGCAAAAGGTCAGTCTACCCTGGCTCAGGGAAAGGCTTTGTAGCCAGAGTCCTCCTAACAATAAACTATAAATGTTTTGTCTATCAGAAGGTGATGATAGCTTGGTATTGCACACTTTCCCTGTGCTACTGGAAGGTGTTTTTTTGTTTTTTTTTTTATATAGATGCCTCTGTATCCAGGATTTATCAGTCTGGCAGCAATTATAAACCAGACCCCATGGGCTTGGAACTTTCTCTGAATGTCTTCACAGAAATGTTAAAATGTGTTAGGTTTTTTCACCGAAGTATCACAGCTTATTATTCTGAGCTCATGATAAAAAAAGTAGCATGGATTTAAAACTGAAATCTGCCTCTACCACTAAAAGTGAAGGGTGTTCCCCCATGTGTGATCCCAGGGGATGGACACCCATCTCTGCAGTGCTGCTGCATGCAGCTCTCTACCAGAAAGGTGCACACATTCCCTGCCAGAGAGAAGCCTGGGGCGCCAGAGAGGGGACCCCCACACTTCTGCCTGGCCAACTTCTTCACTGATTATTCCTTGGCAACAATAGTGAGGGGGAAATCTTCCATTTCCAGAGCCTTATGAAGGCTGTAAATATGGGGTCTGTCAGTCGAACTACAGAGCTTTGTTATGACATTGTCATCAGCATATCTAGTAGCTCTAGCAGCTAATAAAAGGGTATTTGCACTGTGGGGGAGTGAGAAAATCCAACTCTTAATATTCTGGAGCCTGTGTAGAATACTCATACCAGTTTAAAAGGTGTTCTCCAATGGGGCTCAACAAGGGAGTGGGAAGTGTTGCCAGCTGAGGTGGTGATGTCATGGAACCACAGTACCATAAGTGCAACAAGCTTGACATACTCCAACCAAATCCATTGCTAGGCAAAATCCTGCCAGTGTTACGTGCTCTGCTGGCACCAAAGCACCAAATGCATGAAACCCATGATATGCCGAAGAGGTGACCAGGCTCAGGTGTGGATATGGGTTGTGGAGGAGAGCTGAAGAGCAATTTGTATTCACACTCATTGCCCAAATCAGTGACCTAGGAGAGGAGATGGGGATTGCTGCTCCTTTCTGCTTAGCTGTGACTCTGTGAGTCCACGTTCATTTCCACACAGTGCTAGACTATCAAGAGAAGGATACCCTGTCCTCACTCTCATCTATTCCTTAAATTTCTAGGAGGCATGGGTCTAACTCTTTTCTGAGTTTGAAGGGAGATGAGCCCAAGTCCCTGTGTATCTCGAATCATTGTCTTAAGTGGAAGGCTGTCATATTAAAAGCTGAAGGAGAGTTTCTATGTCTTTCAGGAGTTGGCCTGGGACTATGAAACTCAAACAAGCAGAAGTGAACCTTCCTTCAGCTGACCTCCAATGCTAAAGTTTGGGGTTGGAAAAGGATTTTGGAGCCCACTTTTGTTCATGTTTTCTGTGAGACCATTCTGACAGCTCCATAGTGTACAGGCAGGGGGCCTGGATATCTTGAGGGGTGTTTTAAATCACATTTTAGACATATGGCCTCGTGTTACACCTATGTGAGCTGTTGCTGGAAGGGATGATCCAGCCCTTCCTGTGCCTGAGTCCCAGATTGCAGCTCATCACTTTTTGCCTCAAATCTCACTCCTAAACAACTATATGCAAACTTGCTAACCTGATATCAAGAGGTTTCTGGGGCACGTCTGGAAAGAACAGTTTTCTGAGAAATGAACCCAGGAAAACTTGAAATGGAGCAGCACTGGTTGCCAGATCACAAAATCCAAATAATGTGGTGAGGACACCTCCCTGCAGGCAGCCAATGTTAGAGAGGAATTCAGGACTGACTCTTCTGGCAGCATCCTAGCATGGTGCTGGATGAAGAGGGGCAGCAAATGCCAGCCCCAGCAGTGCCCTTTACTCCCTAGTTTCAGGCAGTTCGAAATGGACCGTGAAGCACATAACTGTAAGCACAGTCTGATCATAGCCATGCAGTTTCTGACACCATAAAGTGCAAATTGTCCTATGTGTGATGGAAAGTGCCTCCAATTCATCCTCCAGGGAGTATTTTCAAGATCTCGCCCTGATATTCTGGAAGATTTTTTGCTGCATCTAAAGGACATGATTTCAAAGAACTGGATGTTGGTGAGTGTACTGAAGTATTTCTAACAATTCCTTCCCTGTGCTTGTGAAGAATGATTGTTCTTCTCCATCTGCTTAAATTCCATTTTTCTTTCCATCTGTTTCTGTTTCTAGTTTAGACAAAATAACACCAGTTTTTTTCCTTGACACTTTTCTCAAAAGGTAGAAAATAAAATGCTCCAGTCCTCCATAAATGATTTTTGTCTGCCCTCCGTCCCCCAGCCCATTCAGTTTTGAGAGGAATGGCGTATGTTGTCAGATACACAGCAAAAGGAGAAGTACATAACCCAGAACCTAATAAAACAACAAATCTAGTGTGCCCTCCTGGTCTGCAATCCTTCAACAGGCTCCCTTCATTAAACATAAAGCCATGTGTTTCTTAAAACAGATCACATCCCTGGTGCCACAGTGCGGTATGTGTTGCTCTCGCTGTATTTCATGAGGATTTTCTAATTTATAGCAGCACAGTTTTTATTCTTACAATGTTTTTTTTTAAAGTATCCCCCCACAAAAAAAGGGCAATACTGATACCTGTGAAAGCTGTAAACTATTTAAAATTGATTGAAGTAGCAGTACTTGCAACTAACCTTGACAGCTCAGCTTTATTCCTGGCAGTGTCTACAGCAGTCCAGCTATGTCGTACTTCTTCAGGCATTGTGGTTGGCCAGATGAAAATCCCAGTTAAGTCCAGTGGCTCTGCTGGTGTTGTTCTGGATTTACACCGGGCTACTCATGAGCAGAATTTAGCTGTGGGCTTCCGTGTGCTCCTGCTGCCTGGACTGCGTTTCCATGGCACAAGCAGTGATGGAGTCCAGGAGGACTGACAAGTCACAGAGATCTTCCATTTGTATTCTGCCAGCTTGCCTCAGCTCCTCTGTTTCTATTTCACGATTGTTTCAAAGCAAAGGCTAAGGAGGTCATGGCCATATGCCTTTAGCTGATGCCCAGGCTTTGGGTAGCTAACAGCCCTGGTGAGAAGAGGACACCAGTGGAGTTTCTTTGTATTTGATTAAATAATTAATTATTGCAAGCAGGGGGAGAAAACCAAGCTCTCTTGTAGAACATGTTTGTACCTTGCCATTTGGATATGTTTAACAATAAAAACAGCTCTTCAGAAACAAGTGTGGTGGATTATATGTACTTGCATTCCTTTTTTTAAAAAATTTTATTTTAAGGTAAAAACACCATATAAAGCTTCACATGTAATTCGGGGGGGGATGGGAGATAAAATACATTGCTCTTCAACAGAAAGGTTGCTTTTCATTTACAAGCACATGAAAATGGCTTTTTACTAGCTGAACTCTTTCTGGTTTTCTATGCACAGCCCTCCTAATAGGATCTCCATGGGCCAAAATTTCCACTGAATTAAACGACCACAGCCAGATTGACTCAATTGGTGTCTTGGTCTTTTGCACAAATATAAAAAAAATATCTGCAGTGTTTATTAATCTAATACATTTTTGAAATAAAAACCCCCACATAAATGAAAAGGATTGCTAATCAACCACAGTGTTCAAAACAGTTACTGCAGACCAAGGCTCAGTTATGCTGACATGAATGTGAAGTCATTTTACTGAAGTCCATGCTGTTACCTCAGACTTTCCCCTCTGTCTGTAAGCAGAATTTGGTTCAGTCTGCCTAATTATCTTTTATCTGGACTTAGTTTCAGCTCAGTAACACATCTCCACCTTGCAACCAATCCTTGCTTTTGAGAAAGTCTCTTTTGTTGAGAACAGTGCCATTTTGGTTTCCATTTAAAGAGAACTAAAGATCCAATTATGCAAATTAATTTTAAAAGCTTTATCGCCAGTCTTCTGGGAGAAAGGTTGTTGCACAGACTTGAAACAAGGGTTCTTTTGCTTTGAAATGCATCCTGGCGTGACACCCGCCTCTGCCTCCTGTCACTTGGCTGGCGGCTGAGTGGGAGACTTTGGGCACCTCAGGGACCTGACCTGGAGGAGCTCTATAGGGCTGCCAGCACCAGGCAGGGCACCCCTATTCTCCTGGGGAAAAAATCTGGGTTTGACTCGTGACGGTGGAGTGGAAAGGAACAGAGGAAGGCAGAGGGATGTATTGAGGTGTGATACAGGAGACCTCAGAACCCCCAAGCACATGGGGGTGACCACTGGGGATTGTCTTGGCTGTGAGATTTGGAGGTTGAACCTCTGCCCTGTTCTCCTGAGGATTTAACAAGGGGAACTGAGACAAAGCAATTACATAGGGACGGGGTGGATTTCAGCTTGGAAAAAGCCGGTTCAATCACAAGCCTATGTTATTTAGGCTTTAAAAATTATCTACAGCAAATATTAGGGCAAGATAGGGAAGAGCAGGGACACGTTAAAATAATATTTGTAAGTACCCTGTGCTTGGCGTGATGTCTTTCCATTCTTTTCTGTCTGACAGGGAAAAATGTTCACATGGAAATGCAAAGCTCAGAAACTACCTGGAAGAAAGCTCAGGGGCTGTGAAATAAGCTCCCACCTTCCTTGTGCCCCCTTCTGTGCATACAGCTTCTTCCTCACAGTATGCAAAAGCTGCTCAAGTAGCAGTAGAGTTGCTTCTCACTCATTCTAGCAGGGTGTGGAAAATCACAAGTTACAGAGGACAAATGGACATTGGCACTATGCATCCATACCACGGAAGCTACAAAAATATTTCCATGTTGCTGCTGAAAGAAGGAAACCAAAGGTGGGCAGGCCCAGCTATGGGTTGCACGCTGGGGATGTGCAGCCTCTTGCAGAGCCCCAGAGAAGCTGGTGGGCACCTCCCTGGGCTGATGAGATTACTCATTGAGAGCTGTGCTGCAAAACTCCAAGTGGCAATGAAACTTCTGGGAGTTCAGCTGTCTTCTATACTTAGCCTGGGAGAGAAAGGGCGAGGAGCGTGATGCCTCCGTGGTGCCAGGAGCAGGAGCAGCTCCAACCAAAATATGCTCTCTGTATCTGTGGAAAACCTTCACTGCACTGTGGCTCACTCTGATCTCAGGAGGCAACAAGGGGCTCAGTTCCTCCCATGGTATTTGGTGTCCCCACTGCACACTTGTCAGGCTGGCATGATGAGGACCATGCTGGCAGAGCCTTCACTGCTCTCCCCTCCTGCTCCTTAACAAGACAGTGGTCAGCAAGCGCTAAAGGAAGATCAGCTTAGAGGGTGGACTAGAAAAAAATAACTTGTGGGATTGTTTTCTGTTCACAGAAATTTTCCCTTGTAGCTATATAAAGGGTGAAAAAAGCAGCAGGATTTGAAAAATTTGATCCTGATGAGAGCCCTGCACTGGAAATGCTTCTCAAAAATGGGATGGCTCTTACCATTCCTTCTCTGCATGCTGAGTGGGTTAAACCTTTTTTACGGATGTGGGTGAGAAGATGTTGAGGTCACTACAACACTATATGTGTTTGAAATAAGGTAAGGATTTTAGAATGGCAAGACCCTCCCCTTGAATTTTGCCTTTTTGATTCTGTCAATTTCTGTAATGGCACTGCAAAGAAAAGGAGAAAAAGATGTATTTAGATGGACCTGTAACACTCAAGCAGAAAAGATTAGGCAGCATTTTCAGAAAGAATTACTCTCATCCTTTCAGTATGTTGCTTTACACACACTAGCATGGTCTGCAGACCAGTATAGCACCAGACAAGTACAACTGATGTGGTAATAGCCCTCTAGAGCCTACAGAGTAAGACAATATCATAACACCTGAACAAGAGGGGTCTCAGGAGCATCTTCTACTGGGATCACTGAATGCACTATTCCAAGAGAAAACCCATCAAGCAATGGTGCTGCTGGAAGGTTTGGGGTAGAGGCAGTATAGATATTTTTAATTGACTCCCCTCCTTTTGGAAAGCAAAAAAAGGGATTGGCAGGGAAGTGAGGGATGTTGTGGGGAGAACGGGAAGTTTTACATGAAAACTTTTACTTCATCAGTCTAGTACCAGTGCCACAGAGGCTGTTGCTTCAATGAGCATCCCCACAGGATCTCTGATAAAGCTGTTTAATATACACAGGACTGTGCTTAGCTGACTGAAGATGTGGTGGGAGGGTAGGGTCTCTGCTGAGCTGCAGTGTCTCCGACTGACAGCAGTTCCACCTGGGTCTGGAGGCAGCAGTCATGCTGTCAGGGTCTTGAGTGCAAAGGCAGTAGTGCTTGGGCTCCTCTATGACTTGTGTTATTTACATTCCTGAAGATGATGTTAAATATCTGTTCAGTTCATTCAGATGAGTCAAAAATTGCCCTGATTATAATTAAATATATTCCAGAATGAATTAAGAGTCAAGACTTAAGAATTTACAGTGTTATAAGGTGCACAAAAAAAGTCTCATATTTGCAAATTCCTGCTTCTCTTGGTCAAGTTCATGCAATATTTCCATTACAGCTGGGGGCAGATAGCTCCCAGTGCAGTTCCAGTACCATCCAGAAGACATGAGTGAGACTCCAGTAATAGCTTCTCCCTTGGGACAGATTGCTAAGTATTTCTTACCATGAAACCACAGAATAGCCTAAAGCAGGAATCAACACTCTAAATTTTGGCCTGTACAGAGCTGAAACATAAGGCAGTGGAGAGAAGAGAATATCCAAGACACCCTATGAAGATCTGGGCTTTCTCAGAGTGGAGGGAGGCCAGAGCCTGAAGCTAAAAAATTAAGAAGGCATTTGATTTCACCTGAAAGATCTCGCTATTGTCCTTGTTCTGACTTCAGTGAAGTTGTTGCTAAATTGTAATAGCCAGAGCAGCAGGGCCAGTCAGGATCCACTTTGCTCAATACAAAAGGAGTGAGCAAAGAGAAGAGGGTCTGGACCAGCTGGGGCAAACTGAAGTGGGACACCAGAAGTCCAGAAAATGAAGAGCTGATCCAGCACAGAGGGAGTCAAATTTCTTCTGAACATTGTTGGCACAAGCCAGTGAGGACTTCAAACAGATGAGAGCTTTTATTCTCTTGTTTTTCTTTCAGAATATTCTGTATATGAGCAAATCACTCATTCATCAGTGCTTCCACTCTTGGTGTTGACAGCTTTTGTTGATTTTTTTTGGTAGGGCTGGGTTTTGGTTTTGGTTTTTTTTTAACTTTTGCATTTCTGCCCTAACAGCCCAACCACTAAAACAAACTCCAGCACACCATGTTTAGAAGTGGTTTGAATATGCTAAAGATCAAAGGGAGATGCTACCCAGTGTCTGATGTACACTTGTTCTTAATTCAAGGTTCAAGAAACAGCGAAAGCAAGGATGTACAAAATGACCCCCATTGAAAATGCATCTGGGAGGTGAAGGGAGAGACATTCTTCCCTAGAACCCCATAAAACTATGCACATATGCTTCTCCCTATTGTTAATCCCTTTTGCTGATGGGATGTGGAGAAGATTTTATACAGTGGTGCAAAATGGAAATCTATTGCAGGAGGAAAGAGTGCTGCAATCCCAGAGGGACTCTTATGTTCAAAACAAAATACAACAATGGAGTTAATTAGCATTGCATGGTTCACAAAATCCCCTCGAGGGGATCTTTTTCTGTTCTAAATCATCACTTGTATGTGAGATGGAAAAGCTCCCACTGAGCAGGCCCCTTCCACAAACTTTTAATAGATATTACCACGGTTTTTCATCATTTGCCATTGGCTTTGAGAAAGGTAACAGCTGAGCCAGGGCTATTCAGCTGCATTAACCAGCTGCATGTTAATACAGAAATACTACCCTGCTCCTCCCTTCTGCCTGCAAACCACCACCGCCCCCCCAACAAGTTAACCCTTTCCTGCCACGTATTTATCTGCCACTGTGACACAGATACACGGGCAGAGGGGTTAGTACAGGTTGACAATTAAGCAAGAAAGGACCTCACTATTAATATTTGAACTTACTCGTGTGCAGATGAAGTTATCCAAACCAGATCTTCAACCCACTGTGTTCACATCCATTTGAAGGGACAGAACTTGCTCCAAAGGACTCGCTATGTCCCAGTACCAGGGAGGAGGGCAAAAAGCCAAGAGGAAGGGCCTGGTCTCAGGAAACCCACAGAAATTAACAGCATACCTCCTGTCTCCCACATTTGCTGTTACTCTCAGAGCCTATTGGCATAAGACTCCCAGCAATCTCAGCTCTATCCTCACTGAAATTCCCTGCACCCACACATTGCAGTTTCCAGTGGGTATGAACACTGGAGTCTGAGCTCTGCTCACTAATAGCGCGCTGTGAGTGAGGATTAACGCTTCTCAGCTGGTTTGACTGGCCTCCAGTTGCCCTCCCACTTTCTTTTGTGTCATGCCAAAATGGATCAGTACCTGCACATCCATTTGCAATCACGTAGCCAGATGGCCAAGCCTGTGTTTCAGTGCCAGCACTGCACTCAAGTGCAGTGCTCTCATGAGATGCTCTCATGCAATCTGCTGGAATCAGCAGCAAAGCTCCGCTGTGGACACAACTGCACTGCCTGATGCACCGCCCCACCGCTGATCCTGCATCTCCTTGTCTCCTGGGAGAGCCAGGAAGCCCTGAAGAAATACTTCAATACAGCAATCATTGCTGAAAGACACAGCTAATGAACTGTTGGAGCAAGAACATGTCAGGGCACCTTGTAACTCTCAATCAGGAGCTTGGAAGTGAAGTGCTTTGTAAAGAAAGAAGTCAGATTCTGGCAGGGTTTGTGCTACCTGCCAAATTCTGATGGGTGAGAGGGGGCTTTGGCATGGATCATTCCTACTAAACTATATTATATTATGATTGCTTCAGGTTAGTCAAGACTGCTGAATACTTTGGGACTGGTGGGGTATCTGGTGAGACCTAGCCAGAGAATTGTATATTGAGGGAAGCTAGGAGGTAAGTCCCTTCTTCCATTTCATCATTGAGTGTGTTTACTGCTTTCTATCTTAGCTAACTGTATTGCTCTTCTCCCCTCACCTGTCCAGGGTTTCAGGGAACAGCCTCCATGGCTGGGCCCCAAGAGCATCCCTGCTTGTAATCAAGGATCTCCCTGTAACACAGGAGGGAGAGACGCGTGGAGAGGGCAGATTGTGCACGAGCATGGATGTGCAGACTGCCAGTCCAGGGTGAGGGACCTCAGTAGGAAGTGTCTGTCCTTCTTTACTTTTTATTAGCATTTTAATATAAATGGTGGTGAGACTGATGTGAAAGGGAAGGTGAAGGGTGGTGATCAATTCAAACAAACCATAGGCTAACACAAGCTGTCTTCCTCCAGATGTGGCTAAACTATCACACTCCAAATCCCCTTCCTCCCCCACTTCCTCACTCTCACCTGGCACACCACAGTGGCACACCTCCATCTTCCCTTTCACACACCGACAGCAAGTGACCAACCCGGGGCAAGAAAAAATGGTTAAGTACATCACTGCCTTGGGAATTTTCTGTTGGCCTCCCCCTGTCCTGCCACTATGCCACTACTGCTGTCACCTGCTTTTCACCCTTTCCTTCCTGTCACCCACCACGTTACTCCCCCACTTCTCCCACTGCACTAACCTGCATATTTTGTCCAACCACCTCTGTCCCACCCTTGGCACAGCCAGTTGAAATGTACAACCATTTAATGGTGACACAGTCCTTGAATGCTTAATGCCATTTAGATTTGTTACTCTCTTACTCTGGCTGAGAGCCTGCTCTGAGATCACAACCTTGCAGCGCTCACAGGACCGATGACATAACGTTTCATGACTTTGCAGGCATACTCATAGCTCTTTATAGTATGTCCCCAAGCATTTTATCACAGCACATGAGGAGATGTTTCACAGTATTCTATCTAGGCACTGCTCCTGGCCCAGAGCCTAGGCACTTGAACAGTAAACTCCTTTTAGGACTTGTGTGAATGTGCATAGAGATAGCAAGACAAGAAACAGAGGATATAATTAACCACTGAAATTCCTCACAGTCATTGCAAAATGCCAACAGACTCTATTCATCTCTACAGAGGAAACAAAGTGGAATTTAAGCACAGGCAGGTCTCTCTTCCTGTTCTAACAGTCTTACTCTTAGATGAAAGGGGCAGAGGTGGTTTCCTCAATCTTTCTGTGTGCCCTTTCTTTCCTCTTTGGGAATCTATGTTGGAGTAGCTTATGATGAACAGCCTGCCCTAGTGCAGACCAGTGAAGCTTGGTGTTTTGAAGATGTGATCTGCCTTATTGAAACTCAGCCTAGCTTTTAGGAGCAATTTGTGGAAGTGGCTCAAATCTTAGGGACGTGCTGCACAGACTACATTATGGTTAACTGCAACACATTGCGGACACACCACAACAATGCTACATTCATTTCTTGTTCCATTATTTTAATGCATTTCCCCAGTTCACTGTAATCCACATTGTTCATCCAAGGACCTTTTACACCACCACTTCCTGTTGACTCAGTTTACCTGAGAGGAAATATGGGGAAGCAAGCAGTGTAGGCAAGCCTGAAGTGACTACCTCCACTTCTGGGTTTGCTTTGTTATAGAATAAACCTGGAATAAACAGCAAAAAAGAAATCTGAACCTAATGGCCTGCAGGAAGAGCTGCTAGGAATCTATATAGTGTTAGTCGCATGAAACACACCGAGATGCTGAAAGGTTCAGAGAGGTGTCTAACCACCTTGAATTGCTTCCAAAGGAAAGTTAAAGCCCTATTGTTTGAAATTTTTTAAACTGTCAATTGGGAAATTCCCTGTAGAAAACAGGCCTGCATTGACTAGTCCTCCAGTGGCCTTTCCCATCCTCAGCTCCTATGATTTATGTGCTCATAAATTCCTTTGTGTTCCATGCTTACCTGGAAGACTCGCCTATGGCTGGCATCCAAGAACACCAGAGTGGTGTTGTGTTAGACTGTTCTTTCTGGTTTCCCATTGTCTTTTCCCTGCCTGAATTTGTATGTAAGAGTGGATATGGACCAGATGCAATGTGTCCTCTTCAGACTGGAAGGCCACCTTTTCCCATAGGGACACCCACCCTCTTTTCACTTTTCACTGCTGTGACATTTACCTAACACCCAATTCCACTTCGATTCTGCCAAGTGATGGGTGAGATGTGAAATGCCCTGTCCTCACCAGCTGCTACCAGAATATCTTCCCTTGCTGTGCCTTGCTCAGGCTCCTTGGCTTCAATCCTCCTCTATTTTATTTAAGAGTGGCTATACCAGGAGAAAGAGAACTAGCCTGGGGCCAAACTGGTCTGAACTCAGAACCATTTCCCTACTACCACAGGCTTTGTGGAATATTTACTTTGCATCATTTTTCAAGATCAAGTTTTATTTCAAAGTGGTATGTAAGGGAATAGTTTGTTATTGCAACTCCGTTTCATGTGAATGTGCCCAAACCTCTTCTTTGCCATGTATACAGCAGTGTATTTGCATATCAGAAGATTTCACATAGCTTCTCAAGATACTGTACATGCCTAACTGCTTACAATTGCCACAGTAACATTGGGGGAGAAAAGCTTTTACAAATGCTTCGCCAGACAAATCACATTTTTAAGCAGAAGCAGAACAATTCCTTTCTCTTAGAAAGATGTTTTCAATGAGGGTAAAATCAGTACACTTAGTTACAATCCTGGAGTGTCAGATGTTTATTGAGTCAGCAAAGGAGATATAAAAAGAACTGGCAGGGCTCTGCAAATCACTTTGATTTTCAGTAGTGACTCTACCATGGTAAACAGTAAATAATGTAAATAGCAAAGGTGTTCTCATTCACTGAGAAATGAAATGGGAAGTCAAAATCCTTTTTTTTCCTTGTGATAAGAAATCTTTTGAAACTCTCTGATGCCATTTCTTATTCCATCAGTATCACATTAACTTGATATGTTGCTGTTAAACAGCCGCACTTAAATACATCAAATGGATTAATGCTGGCATTTTAGCAGGTATAGTTTCTGTTTCTGTAACACGTCTCTAGACATATAGAAACTACTTAAAATGAGAAAGGAAGTTTCTCCTCTTCGCTGATTCAGACAACTGTGAGTAACTGGCTGATATTTCTCGAACATCCTGATTAGTGCCAGGCTGGTCACGGCTGTGACAGGGCAGATAAGTTAAGTGGACTTTGAAAATTGCTCTAAGTGACATGAGTAAGTGCAGCTTCAAAGTGCTCTCAGCTGTGTGGGAAAGCAGGAAGAGGCATAGTGAGGAAGAGCCCACAGACACATTCAAGCTAGCTGCAGTTTTGCCAGGCATAACTCAACCAAAGCTGAGGTATAAACTCAGTGAGCTGTCTTGCACTGTCTTTGCTTATCTGGTATTGCTCTATGTAAATCCTTTGGCTGAAGGAAAAGGAAGGAAAGTAGTTGCTCACAAGAGAGAGTAACTTCATCACTGATAAAGGAAAGCACTAAAAGGAGTGAGTCATTGGGCTCCATTTACAGAGCAGTAAATAAATTCAGTGTAGTCACTTGTTACTTATCATTTTAGTACCAGAAGTAAGAATGAAAGCTCTTCTCTGTCCTAGTCTCATTGCTGTTTCTCCCTTGAGCATGCAGCATTTTATGCCTGTAGAATAAGCCACTCCAGAGGCAGGCAGGCTTCTTTCCCTTCCTACCGCTCTGGGATTCATGTGATTCCTACCTTAAACTTATGACTCTGCTCAAATAACCTTCAGCTTGTGGGCCAGGGCCTTCCTCCCCCTGCTCTCTAGGAACATCACTAAATCACTGCCAGCCCTGGCACGAAGCCTGGCTCCAATTGTGTCATCTTGGTCTTGTGTCACAAGCTGCTGGGGCCGCGGCAAGGTCAGGGGCTTTGTGGTGAAACAGGAAAGGTTTCTCCAAACGGAAAGCTGAGCTCAAGAAAAGGAGATCCTTCCATCTCCAGGTGGATTTTGAGTGCCCTGCCTCCTTGTGCAGGACAGTTAGCAATTTCCTCCCCTCTCAGCTGCTGCTGACACATGGCTGGACGTCTTCCAGCCTCCTCAGTGCACATTGTTCTGTGAATGTTTGTCTTAGCAAAGTGCAGAGCCAGCCGCACCTTGCAATTAATAAATATATGTCAACACTCAGTGCAAGCCCGATTATTATCATTACCCCAGAATTAGAGAGCTGGCACAGCCACTGAGCCTCCCAAGGGCCTGATCCTGCCAGGTGCTCAGCACTCTTCATTTCCATAAGCAGCAAGCAGAAGTGGAGGCCAGGAGGGAATTACAGGATTCAGCTATCCAAGGGGTGATTTTTTATTTAGTCTCAAATACTAAAAGAGATTATTCCTGTCAAGAGAGAGAAGAAAGGCAAAATTAATATCTAGGGGCCATCCCCTCAACAGCTATGAAATAATGCCACTCAACAGCAATGGATGGCTGCTGATCTACATCAGCTCAGAATCTGGTGCTGGTAAACATGAAATGGAGATTATAAAAGGAAATTAATTACAGTGAAAGCTAACCTAAAAGGTGAATATGTATGCAGGGATTCCCATGCTGGTTACAGTGCAGCCGTGTGGGGCTTGAGTTGAATTTCTAATCCATATTGACCTTAGGGAACTCCCCATTTTATGCTTGGAGCACTGCCCCCCTGGAGTCAGGGTCACAGTGATGTACCTGGAGGGAGGATTTGTATCCTCAGGCCTGATTATGATTTGCACTAGTGCCTCTTTTCACTTTTCACTGCTGTGACATTTACCTAACACCCTGAGCACTGCTAGAATGAAAAAGAAACCATGGAGGATGATCTTGAAAGGAGGTTATTTTCCCAAAAATGCAGATGGGACATGTTTTTAAGATATCTACATTCTAAAAATGTCTCTTTAGGCTTAGTCCTCGGCTCTCCTTGATTTCAAAAGTTCAGCATTGCTCCTGCATCAATACTCTGCAGAATTTGTAGAAGTGCCAAACTGGTCTTCAGGTACCTTCCTAATTTGAGCAATCCTGCCACCCCAGCAAGCAGGGGATCAGGCTGTCCAGCAGGATTTGGCTGCATCTGAAGGAACAGGTGGTTCTCATCCAAGCTGCTGTGTCAGAAGGGTTGAGGGTTGGGCTAGAAGCCTCAAAATGAGTAGGGTCCTTAGAGACAGCAGTAGCCTGGAGTACTGTCAGGTGTAGTGATGCTTCCACAAGTGCCCAGGGAAAGGTGCCTGCTGCCATTTACTCTTTTCCAGGTCTGTTGGTCTGAGCATTCTCACACCATTTAGAGCAAGAGAAGGGCTGGAGTGGACGCTGGTGCTGACTTGAATGGGAAGCAATCTAAGAAATATGCCAAAACACAGCACAGCCCTAGGCCTGGCAAGTGCCTCTTGAATAAAACAGAAGTGTCAGCTCCTCCAAGAACTGCCATTACTCAAGCTGCAGTTATCCCAGCTCCCTCTGCCCCTTCTAATGTATCCTGCAGACATTGCTACAGTATCAAAGCCCACTGCTACCTGATAAACACCAACCCCCGTGAACTGTGCCCTGTGGTGGGTTAAAGTGAAGGGTATTCAGGTGCAGGAGGCAAGGCTGAAGGGTCATGCTGTGGTTAGATAGAAGGGCTCTCTGTTGCCTCATGTAATGCTGCAATCCTTACAAAACAGTTTCTACACCCCAGTCCTGCCTGAGGAGCTCAGAGAAGCAGACATCTCTGCCAGCTCTTGACCTGGTGCTTTGCCTCCATTCATATCTCTAGCTCATTCAACATTTCTTCGAGAAAGTGAATCCAGGAGTTTGACTCACCATGGATAACTGCTACTATTTACTGGTACTATCACCTGTCTTGATTATTGTGGAAATCAGTTCCTGGATTAGACATTGTTAAATTGTCTTTGTTTCCCAAGGTCACACACATAACTTGGTATCAGTGAACCCTTCTGTGTAATAATACCAAGAAGTGGCTTTTCCTAGATAAACTCACAGTGAAAATTGTTATTCTGGTCTAGGACTATTTTAAGTCATGGACCCATGGTTCCCCAGCCCGATACCACTGTTAGAAAAGGCTCCTGAGATCCATCAGCGGTAAAATATTGAATAATATAAAATAATATAAAATTTTGGTGTCTTATATGATCAAAGCCAAGATCGTCTGTGAAAGGCATAGAGGACTATCTCAAATTTTTGTAACACCTGTTTGCATTGCAACAAAGCAACCCAAGCATGAATCATGTATATATGGCTGTGTCAGACCTCCTGAGCAAGGAAGCAGATAAGTGACTTCCTGGAGAGGCTGGGTGCTGCCATGCATGTCTGTGTCCTCATGCTCAGCTGCCATCTGTTCAGGAGAGCAGAGCCCTCACCGAGCCTTGGGGTTGGCACTGCCACAGTTCATAGCATAGTACAGTTTAGCCCTCATCACTTACATTTTCATACCCACAGGCTACCCATAAACTACTGAAATAGCAATCTGTTTTCCTACTGAAATTTCTCCCTGTCTCTTCTTATGAGAATTTACCAAAAAACACAGCCCACTCTTGATTGTGGTTGAGCTGCTGCAACAGGAATACTGCTTCTTGTTGCTTATAGCACATCTATTCTTCTTTTAAACTTCTCCAGCCAAAAGGCACCTTTTTTCTTCCTTTTGATTTTGTTTTCTGTTTACAGAGTATCTGGCAGAGTTATATTCTGTGGTAGAGTGGGTTTGGTGTGCAAGCTCTGTGGTAATGAGAACAGCATTATTATTTTTAAGAGGTGGCTTCTTTTCCACTCTGTGGTAAGGCAGCAAGAGCAGTCACAGCTGTGAGTTCCTTCCAGCCTCTATACTAAGTTCCTTGTGGCTGATGTTGATTTGTTACTCGTGTCCTTTAATGGGAAGAAGGATTTTCACAAAACTGTGTTGGCACAGCTGAAATTCTCCATGGTGCCTTCCTGCTTCTGGATCACCTGCTCTTCAGCAAGAAATCAGATTCTTTCTGAAAACAGAGGCAGGAGGGGCTGCCTTACAGGGAATGCAGAAAGCGGGTCTGTTGCACATACTGCATGGCACTTTTTGATCATTACTACATCACCCAGTGCAGACACAGTGTTTCTGCTTCAGAAATGGGATACCTGCATCCATCTCAGTACTGCTTTCTGGGACTTTCCCTAACCCTGTGCCTTGGTGTCTGGATTTGGAGAGCCTGTTCTGCACTGGGTCTCAGAGCCACTGGCTTTAAGACCTTGTTTGTGCATTTTGACCACAGAAGCCCACTAAATGAGTTGATTAAAGCCTAGATCCTCAAAGGTATGTAGGCACCTAAATCAGGTTAAGCCTATTTGATCCCAGTGGGGTTAGGTCCCCTTGTGTTTTTAAGGAGCTGGGTGTAGTACCCTGGTTTTGGGGGAGGAGCAAGAGGTATTTTTCTGCAAAATGTGCATAAAATAATTGAAAACTGGAAATGAAGGAGGTTAGACCCTGAGTTACAGGTCTTAAGGCCATAGAACTTGTGAAGAATAAATAGTGGAAAAAAAATTATCATTTTCTTCCAGTTTCTCAAAATATACTGGGGCAAACCACGTACTTTCCAACACTGACATGCCTTTTTCATCTTAATTGTTCCTTTTCCTCACTATTAGTCTGCCAATGACCATTACCCCCTTCAGGCAAGAACTGTGCTCTCCTTCCTGTCCACAAAGTGTTTGGCAGATCCTGGGCAATAAGAATGTGCCTTTCAGAACCAGCCAGGTAGTGCAAGGACTTAACGCTGCCCTGAAGTCCCACACAATAGGAAGAGCATAGTATCTTGGCTCTTTGATACTCTTTATTGGCCTTACGTGCTGGTGCACTGTTCTCAGCTCCTTTTCCTGATGACTGCTGGCCTCCAGCTTCAGTTGTGATAGGTCCTCATGAATATCTGAATGTCAAGGGGGGTGCTGTGGCTGTGCCTGGGTATGAATCCTACCCCAGAGCTCATTTCTTCATGTGGGAACCAGGCTACTTCCCAGGCACAATCACACATTGGAAAGGTGCTTCTCCTATCAGGAAGGAGTTGAGCCACTACTGGTGGTGGTTTGTCCCAGGGACCCTGTCACTGCTGCTCAGAGGGCTGGGGGTGATGGCTGCTGAGGAATTGCCCTTGCTTACCTGTGCAACCACTCTGACAAAGCTCAGTGGTTAAGAGAGTGAGTATTATATACCCCTGGCAGACATAAATATGTGCCAGTGCTTATCTTTCCTGAAAATAAATGAACAGAGATGTCTGTTGCTGGAGTCTCTGAGTGTGCATGTACACTGCAGGCAGAAACAACAGCTCCCAGCTCCCTGCAAACACATTTCCTCATTTTGCCATGTCCAACCAGAAGTGGCCTCTCACCCTTCAGTGTGAGAAGGCGAGGCAGTGCCCATGGAGCCCATTGAAGAGGAGCTGGAGGAAGAGATGATTAAGACATGAGTGAAGAAGCCCTGCTCATGAGGCATTCCCAGCGAGGTTTCCAGTGGGACGTCTGCCCACGAACCCTGCAGCAGCAGCAGATGCCTTCCCTGGACCTCTGGAGACACTGGGAGAATTTCCTCTTCAGCTGTTTTCAGGCAGCATCTGCGTCTCTCACCAGCCATGGATGCCACAAGGCATGGTGCCAAAAAATCAGCAGCTTGGCAGCTTGTCTACATGGACTCAAGAAATATATTTTGGATTAGCTGTACCATCTGCCTCTCACAGGTGTTCATCTGGGAGGATGGGGGAGGAGAAGGGCACCTGAGGGCACCAGAATCCAACAGAAAGTGTATTATAGGGCAATGCACATTGTAGCAGCTGGTGCTGATGGAGGAGGAATAAGGAGGAAGAATGGATAATAATTCCTACCTTTGAAAAATTAATAAACTTTGCAGTCCAGTTTCACTGAATCTAGGCAAATCTGAGTCCTTGCCCCTTGACCTGCTACAGGGGGCAAGGGGAGGTTCAGGGTAAGAATTCCCAGGGTTATGTACTGAAGGGAGGGAAGAAATTTTCTGGATAAATTTGGAGAATAGCTATGTGACATGTGCCTTTGTTTTGGGTAAGTGGAAGATTGAGCTAATCATTCACAGGCCACAGGCTTGGGATTTTTGTCAGCTATGACAAAATAACTGCTATCTCTCAGCAGACACCACAAAGATCTCATCCTTCTTTACTTATTTATGGTTAATCATTAATATTTTCCTGGAAGCGGAACTCTACTGGTTCTCACAGAGCTACAAAGCCACATTTCTAAACAAAGATCTTATTTGTGAGAATATGAAACCCTGACAGCAGTGAATGGTTTGCTTTCCACTGCGCTACAGAAACACCATTTCCTGTCCCTCCCATGAAAAGAATTTGTGGCAGCAGTCCCTGCACAGGCTGCACACCTACAGAAACCATGGGCTGCCCACGCCAGCAGCACCAGCACCTGCTGCCTGCCTCACCTCTGGGGACAGAGGTGACTCAGCAGGAGCTGCAGCTGTCACACCTGCAAGGCTCCACGTACCACCCATCAAAGAAGGGCGACTATCCTGCCTTAAAACTTTTTTTAATCTGTTGCAAGGAATTGATTCCCATAGAGGCAGGGAAACAGAGGCAGGAGGGTATTTCTGTTGTTTGGGGACAACCTGCTGTTAGGACCAACACTAGGTAGATCTGGTCGACACCTTGCCGGGTAGATGTTCCTGCTGTCATCCTTGCTGTGTGTGTTGGACAAGTCATGAAAGAACTGGAGAAGGCCATCACCACTTCTTTCTCCATCCTCTGAACTGTTGGTCCCACACCTCCTTTAAAACCTGCAGAAGGTGCAGGGATGGTGCTTCCCACAGTGGCACCTCCACTTCAATTGCCTTCAGAACAGTTCATGGGAATGGACGAAATTTGCAGGAGCTACTCTTCAAGACATAAGGCTGCACAAGTCATGAAAGAATTGCATGGAGGAGAAGGAAAATAAACCCACTCTCGGCTCCTCATCTGCAAGCTGTTGCTACACAAGAAGGCAGCACTGAGCTGGTGTGAGGAAAGAGATTGTCGTTTCCTGTGTTTCCAGATAGCCACCAATAACACGTACGATTGCAGCTGACCTTGCGATACCATACTGCTGCTTCTGTTTTCTTTAAAAGTACAAACAGCTGTGTTGCCTAATGCAAACAAGACTGGCAGTGGAGAAGCAAGCTCACAGCACCTCCGGTAGCAAGGCTGATGACTACAGTATTGTCTTTCAGTATCCTGTTCTGTCCATCATCATCTGGATCATACACTGTCTGTGTCATTTGACTGTAAAACATGGCCCTTCATCATCAGACACATGGTTTCCTAATCCCCTGGGCTGAACCACTGGGCTTTCTTTTCCTTCATCTGTGGAGCTACATGTAGTACTTTCAACATTCCTGCTACCAACACATACCCTCAGGAGGTGTTCCATGCACACCTTTTTGGTGGGTTCCTACCACCACACTTCAGGCCTAATTTCAAGTTAGAGCTTCTCCACCAGTGGCACTGCAGACAAATCAGAGTCCCGATCCAGGCAATTTTAATTGGATACTCATGTTGAATAAATACAAGTAATAAGAAAAAAAGTAGGCTTTGCTCTTTCCAGCTAAACCAGGAAAATCTTGACTGAGCCCAGGGAGGCTCATGATGTACTCTTGGCACATCAGCTATACTTGTAGGGTTCCAGCAAGTTTCAGTTTTATTCAGAATACTAAATAGTGTTAGTGTGTGTTTCCTAGTGGAGATTTTCTATTTTTATCACCACTTTTTTGTTTTCAAGCGCAGAGTAAAAATACACCTGGTGCTAATGGCTGTTTATTGGGTAGGTACAGATTGGGGAAATTGAGACTCGGAATTGCAATGACTTGTAGATTGGACAGGACAAAAGATACTGCCTGTGAGTACTGCTTGTATGTCTTATGATGTGTATACAGTTTATTAAGGGCATTCATGTCTTCAGGCACCTTGTTATTTTTAATGCTTTTTGTGTCACTTATTTTTGGGATGAATGTGAGAGAGAGAGAAAATATCACATTAGCCCTTGTGAAAGGTGCCAGCAAATACTTAATACACATCTGTGTCAAGCAGTACAGAGGCAGAAAAACCCACCTGAACATATGCTGAGAGGAGCTGCAGAAAACTTCTTGTCATTGGGAAGAGAGAGCTACCTGAATGCTCCCATGGTCCTGCCTGCTTTGGATGCTGGAAGGGGTCCCAGTGTGATGCAGGACAGTCTGTCCCAGTTTTGCAGCTTGGGCCTGTGCTAGCCACTCCAGGCATCTCAAGACCACACAAGACACAGTCCTGGCTGGCTCCCCAGACATCTGTAATAATACCTTGTGTCCTCAGGTATTTTATGGTGAGCTGCGCCTGGTCTTCAGGAGCACCTGTAAGTTCAATTGCTACAGAGCTCACTTTTACAGAAGTTTCATGAATACAGTTTATAGATGAGGTTTGCCCTGTGTTAGGTTTGAATATGTATCAGACTATTAAATTGCACAGCTGTTGTGTTGGTCATTAGCAGATATCACCCCAAGGTTCCAGGGTCACCACATGATATATAGCCTGTTTGGCCTGGTTTCAATCCCATGGGGAAAAAAAAAAAAATAAAGTGATGATACAAGGCTCAATTAATAATGAATTGGAGGACTAAAGTATAATAATTGCCAATCAACAGACGTTGTGGAAAACAGGTCAAGCAAACAGAATGTGTTATAGCTACATAGTTATTTTTACCAGCTGATATGTTTGACATAGTGCTTCAAGCCATTTTGTTTAAATTTAACATTATACAATTTCCACAGAGTAAGCCTACAGTGGACTGGGAAACACACTACTAAGAGTTCAAAAAGAAATAATAACTGTGTGACATGGTATTGAGGGGCTTCTGTCGGGTTTCTGTAAGCATCAACATTAGGATCAAGGGCATTCAACATCTCTAAATTAATGCCCTGGAAATGAATATAAAATCACTGCTAATAAAATTTGTAGATGACATCAAGACAATTATTAGTATAGACCACTCATACAAACTGACCAAGAGCTTAGCAATCCTGGATCATTCTGAGAAAATGTGGGTTTATGCAGTAAAATGTAAAGCAATCCATTTAGCAGTATGGAATCAAGCCAAAGTTATAGACTTCATCCTGTAGAAGAATGGATCTGAAAATGATTATAGCAGAAGAGCCATTCAGCATGGACTCCAAAGGCAATTGTGTGATAAAACATGAGCAGTCTTACTCTGGGACTTCCAAATTGATGATTACTGTGTAGGACTAAGGAAGTGATTTTCTGGGTAGAACACTGAGGCAAGTTATATTGGAATACAACATCTGGTTTTGGTGTCCATGGGTTTAAAGGGTATTTGAAACAAATCCAAAAGGAGAGAAATCTTTGCAGCAAGAGATGTGACTGCTTAGTGTTTTAGCTTGTTGCAAAGCATATTGAAGGCACTGAATTATAGCACAAAGTACCTTTGTTGTAGGCAGAAATTGAAATAGAAGGGTTCCCCAGCCTAGTGGAGAAGATTGTAGTAAGGACTAATGGCTGGAAACTAAGGCCACGCAAGTTCAAATTTAAAAAGTAAGGGTTTTGTTTTGTTGTTTTTTTTTTTTTTTGCAGTGAAGGTGGTCAACCATTGGAACACATGATCAAAGGAACAAGTCATTCTTTGTCTCATGGCATCTTTAAATCAGGCTGTGCCTTTGCCAAATGCAAATTATTGGCATCATTACAGACATAACTGCAAGGAATTTAATGGTCTGTGATGCACAGGAGGCTATGCCAAATATCTAATGATCCTTTTTCACCTTAACTTCTGTGCATCAGTGAATTAAAGGAATGGATTCTGGTACTACAGGATATTGTCAACTGGGAGAAGATGAACTGGTACTTTTGGCACCTTGGGAGGAGTGGAGGATGCTTCTAATAAATAGAAGATTGCTACTTTAGTTATAACCTTACTCTTCAGTAATAATATTAGAGGGCAAGAAATTAATTTATTTTTGAGGGGTGAGAATTTCCATTGCTAAATTCTTTCCTACCAACAGGCTTGGAAAACAAATTTTCTTTATTTTCTTAACTCAAAATTTATGCTTTCAATTTTTGCTTAAACAAATGTCTTCATTTGCTTAGCAAATGAAACAAATCATCTGGAGGTTCCTATTACTATCTGTGACAAATAGCTACCACTAAGCCCAGTCCAAGGACCATTGAAATTAGAGGGAGTCTCCACAGAGTTTTTTGAGTAGAAGTTTTATCAGATTCACTGACATTCAGTCAGTCATTATGCAGTTTTCTGGTCCACATCTGGTCAATAGAATGGACTTCTGCTACTTTGGCATAGATCTGGATGCACACCTGGGAAGCCCACCTGCATTAGTTCAAACTCTGCACTCCGTAGAATTTTTTTTTTTTTTAATAAACCACACAGCAATTTATATTTTGCGGATTTTGATTATTCTTTTCCACAACTTTCCACAGTATCTTTTCCACAACTAGGAGAATGTTGACTTCCATCATAAAGTTCAGTTTCACAATACCAGTACCAAATAATCTGGTTTTTCAGCTTTCCTATTTTCCCCAAAAGCAAGAGACAATATTCTAGAAGACCTGAAAGGAATTAATCCCAAAAGTTTTCATTTAGCTCCTATAATAAAAATGGTTTTTTCTAAAATGATCTTTTTGTCTGTCCTACCTGCCTCTCTGTTTCATCCAACCTGTTGAAAACTTGGCCTTTAGGACCACCTGAAAAAAATATGTTTAAGCAAAGTAAAGATCTTGGATATGGAACATTAGAGCCAACTCTACTTCTGATTTCACTGGAACTCTAAGTCAAATTTTCTCACTATTATTATCAGTAAGGATTTTTTTAATGTAAGTGGCAGTAATATCGAATATTGTACATTAAATGAGTTAGAAAACATACAATAAGGCCCCTATTCATTGACAGGTGTTTTCGATCACCAATCTGTTTTTATAATAATGTTCTTGCCCACAGCTGATGTGAAAAAAGAGATGTACCTATTGTTCCATGTACATTACTCCAGTACATTGCCTCTGCTAGCCAGCACAGGATCATAAGTAATAATAATGATGATGATAGCAACAGTAATAATAATTACAGATATATATATTTACATATATATATATATATATATACACTCTACAGGCAGAAGAATATATGCAAGTATTAAGACAAAGAAGGAATTTACCTAACAGGAGGTTAACTGGGTGACAAGAGAATAAGGATACTTGCAGATTGTATAACAAGTGTCTGTATAAAAATGTTTTATTTATTTAGATGGTTTACAAAACTATATTTACCATTATATACATTTCATACACATGGAAAGCTTTCCCATTCAGAAAGCCTGACACTGCTTACTTTATTCTGTGATTAAGAACACCCAGTAATATTGCTATGTTCAGGTCCATTCTAAGTATAACAACTATGCTCCTATTCTCTCTAAAAAAAAAAAGAAAAAATAATAATAAAAAAAAAAGAAACAAAGAAAGATCTGTAGAAATGCATCACTGATGTACTAACACATACTGGGAATATTTTCCCAGCTGGGAATGGTAAACTGCCAGTAGATAGTAGATACTTTGGGGGGAGGGGAAGATGCAGCAGAAAGGAAGGAGAATCCTGTAAGTGGGAAGCTCATCGGGAAACAGAAAACCTGTGATGAGTTCCCTGCCACCGATACCTCGAGGCCATGCAGATAATGTCTCTTTAGTGTCTCTGGTCCTTCTCCAGTAGTCCTTCACCATGCAGCCATGTTGGGAGTCTCTCAGATGTGATTGTAATGAGGAACCATATCGAGAGTGAGCTGAGTTAGATACGAGAGACAGCAGGATAATATCTGCCTTTATTAGGGGACAGATACTGACTTGAAAAGCCAGGACATGGTCCCTGCTGTTAGGATATGAACAGAAGGATTATTAAATGAATGGGTGTCATAACAGAAATAATAACACTGACCTCTAGTTTTCATCAGTCTTAATGTTGTTCCCTCATTATAACAAACTATTTACCCTTTGGCCTCATTTTATGCACATGGGAATCAGATTATTGCCTCATAAAACAAAGGAGCAGTGAGATTATCACTTAAGTAATGGTCCCAAGCATGCTGTTAGCACAGTGTCACGGACTGTTGCTATACGGCAGAGCAGCATAACCCCTTTCATTAGGGCACAGTCTCAGTAACACAGGCAGTGGAGCAAGCAGGAATGTCATGGGGCGAGTGAGCACAGCTTCCCGTTCACCCTCAGAGCAGTCAATCCCCAGAATTTTATCCCTGCAACTTGTTAAACCTCGGAAAGCCCATAGCCATTTAAAAGTGATGGCTGCTGTGTCTGTGCCAAATTGCTTTATCAGTTCAAGATAGCCGATTTTTCACACACACACACCCCCACCCCAGCCCCTTGGTATTTGCTGATAAAATGTTTGCACACTGCTACATGGGGAAATACAGAGCACTTGGGGGGGAAAAAAAGAAAGAAAAAAGGCCTTGATAATTTAAGAGCTGGCATTTCAGAACGAGAATGTCAAGTAGTTTAGATCTTGTTGACGTTGAACCCTGGGGCTCTTCCTCCCTCCTTTTACTTCATGTTTAAAGCAGGCAGAGTGATCCTGTGCTAAGGGCGTGTAGTCAGATACCTCTGCTGGGGATTCTTCTGACCAGCTTCAAGCACACTGCGGTAACTGAAGTCCATGGAGACAAGGATCTGTGGATATAATACTGGCATTGTCTACACTTTCATTTCTGCCATACGCTGGCCCCTCTCCTCCTCTGCATTCATTGTCACTATTACATTTATCTGGGGAGAGGGGCCATCATAGGCTGCATATTTATTAATCATTTTTACCTGCTTCTCTTTTTGTTCTTTGCTCTTGTTCTTTCCTGCACAGGGAGACAGAAAGGCAGCAGCATATCATTGCAGAAGTACTTACACAGTGCTTTTTTTATCCACAGATCTCCAAGTGCTCTACATAGGTAAGTGATAATATAACAATTATCATTCCTGTTTTTGTCAAACCAGACAAGTGATATAAGAGAGAAGCCGAAGGGCACACAGCAGGCCAGTGGTACAGGATGGGAGAGACCTTACAGTTTCCACAGTTTTATGCTATGTGCTTCTAAAGCCAAGAAGCCTCGTGGAAAGGCCTCTCTTGTCCATAATCAGAGAACTTTTGACCAGCAGAAGACATCCTCGTTTTAGTGGGTAAGCCAGCACAGCACGATATTATCTTTACTGTAGCAACTGGGTTACTTTCTTCTCAGCACTCTGCAAAACTCCTTCCCAATCACTGCTTTCTGTAGAGATTACTAGGCTGATGGGCAAGCAGGCTGCAAAGGGTGCATAGGGATAAGGAAATTAATATATGCATCAGGAGATTTAGAAGAGGTCACTAAACCCCTGACTATTAGCAACTACCTCTGAACAGCCCTCCCTTCTAAAGTTTGGGTCAACCATCCTGGGTAGGCAGAGGTTTCCCCAATTACACAGACACAACAGCAAAATTTTGATTTGCCTGAAGGTAGTGGTGTCTGTATAATATCATACTGCTCATTTCTAGATCTTCATTTCAGCTTTGTTTATCTTCTGAGAACAGTTATAAAAATAAAATCCAGATTTTTTTTTTTTTTAAGTGCTGATGAGGATGGGAGTTTGGATGTCTCAGGGATTAGGTAATGGGAGAGACAGTCTTTGGCTTGAAATCACCCATTCAGCTTTAGTCAGGTCAGCTGTGTGTTAGCATTTATATTGTCTGCTATCCCAAGTACTGAGAAGCTGGTGGTCCTGTTCTGATGTGCAGCTCAAAAGGAACATTTCACTTTGAATGTGAAGAGCATTTATCAACAACAAGGCTGAAGACTACAAGAGCACTGAAAATTAAGCAGACCTGAAACTTCTGGGCTGTGCCAGGATTTCAGTTCACAGGAAGAAGCTGTGGATAATGCTGCACATCTCTTGCAGATAATAGATCTATGGAAAAGCCTTCAGTGCAGTCAATCTAACACCTTCTCAAAGGTGGTATCATCACTTTAAAAGAGGCTGAACATTAGTATTGTTTTCCTTTGAAAACTGAAAATTTCAGTAGATTCAAGATTTAACCAATCCCTTTTTGGCTCATACCAGCATATGAACTTAATGTAATTTTGTGTATTATTATCTCCACTGAAAATATTCTGTAGTTTCTTTTTCCCTCCTGGTATAAGTACAATATCTACAACACAGTACTTGCAGCCACTGCCAGTGCCTTGGACAGTTGTGAGGGGAAATGTGAATTAGAAGTGGATTTGAAAAAAAATCCTTTCCTTAATGGTACCTTTGTAGCTGATTAGATTTGGTAATGGACTTGCAAATGAAGTTTAAACATTAATCTAAGAGCTCAATTAGGTAAGGTATTATGGTGCAGCAGAGATTTTCTCCATTCCCCAAGCAAGTGAAAAAAGCCTTGGAAATTAAGACAAAATCAGCTTCTCTTCTTCCTTGTCTTTTGAGAGGTTTAACAGAGGTTGTTACTGAATTAATGAAATATTATTGATTCATATATCCTTTCTAGTAAGTGAAATGAAAAGGGATATCACTTATAGTTCCTGTGCAGTTTCATACTGCAACTGGCAACACCACTGCAGCCCTATGGGCCTGAAAATCCCCAAACAAAACAGACTTCTCTGGAAGTCACATCAGCAAGCCATCTGACTTTTCTGAATAAACTCCTCAGATTTAACTTTGCTCTGGGAATCATAAAGTACACTTTTCAGTATGACCAAGTTACTGGACCCCATAATGTTTTCTCACAAAGGTGCAAACTCAAAAGTTGCACTTAACTGCATATTTAAATGGGAATTAAGCATATCATTAAAGTTAAGTGTGTGCTTAAGGACTGCTCTAAATAGAAATGCTTTCCTGAATCCGGAATAGCGGCAAAGAGTAATTCCTTCCACTGCAGGTTTTGCGGGGTGGAATGCCATAACCTACATTATGTGGGAGGTCAGATAGGGTGGTTGGTTGTAGACATCCTGTTTGGACCTCCAGCCTGTGAATAGGACACATCGTTGAACAAATACCAACTTTCCAACTGGACTACATCCAGCACAAGCGAACAGTGTTTAGAATTATATGAAGGAAATAAAGACAGGCGGGGGTAATTAAACTCAAGGGAGATTTTTTCCATTCACAAGCCCTAGCCATCAGTGTTTTGAATAACTTGTTCTATTAAAAAGCTATCTTGCTACAATATATTTGAACAATCCTTTATTCTGCTCATTCTATTAAGGTTGCTCTAAAATTATTCCACTGAGTATTGCCAGCAGCTTTGAGAACTTTAACACACAACATTAAGTAGAAATGAATAAAGGCTTGGCTAAAATAACACATGGCAACTCTCTTAAAAGGCACTGTCAAGGCATTTTATACACCTTTGCTTTTACTCTGCTTTGTTCATAATATTCCTCTGAGAAGCCTGAAAATTCTTGGCTCTTCCCACTGGCATTTGATCCCTTGCACTCTGAAAATAGACATTGTCTTCAGTGGCAGTGGGACTGAGCCTGGCTGTTTCCTCTTAAGAGTCCCAGCTTGCACAGTCTGCTGCTGGACTGGATCAGCAGTAAAGGTGTCCCAATAACAGCTCCTTTGCAGCTGTGTGATGCAAGGAGCATCTGAATTGGCAGTCCATTTCAACTAATGACTGTGAGATCTTAAAATACAAGCTCTTGCAAAGTAACACCTACTATCTGCATGCAGGCATAAAAATGTCTTCTTGGTACACAAACCCAGGAGATGCTGAGTTTGTTAAAGAACAAGGCTCTCCACTGCAGTTTCCCACAAGGTCCGTCTCGAGTGAGAGACTCACCCATCATGTGCCTAGTGGTGCCTTGCAACAAAAAGCATTCCCCAGCTGCTGCAGGTAGGATACTCTGAGTGGGAGGAGCGTTCTGCCGGCTGGGACCGTTTGGCGGTGGATTGACAGCACTGATGATGACACAGCCATACAAACCTCACAGCACCAGCTGGGCTCATGCAGTGGAGTGAACACTGAACAACTCAGTGTAGCCATCCAAACCATCTCCTTCAGATGTGGGCTGACAGCCTCAGCTGCACCACTGAGTTAGTTACTTTGCTGGGTGGTGCTTTGAAGCAGGGAATTGCTTGCCTCTTCCCCCATCTTCTTGCACTCTGGTGCTTTTTGCCGCACATCCATCACAGCTCCTCCTTCCCCCTCTCATTGTCGTTCAACTTCCTGAAAAATAGCAGGAATGTGGACCAAAGTTACTAGGTACTGATTCAGTTCTCTCTGAGGTAGCACCAACACTCTGCCAGCTTTAATTACATGAAAAATATTAGTTTAGTAATGTGGAGGCTTTTTATAAGCCCTAAGGACTGGTTCTCTTCTCATCTATGCTGGCGTCAATCAGGAGAATGTCAACAAGAGCTAGTCAGACCCTGTTTAAAGTAAGTGCAGTCTTAATTCCTTTCCAAATCTCCTAACAGAGTGTAGATGTCACTGCAGAACTGTTGCCTATTGGCAGACAAAAAAAAACCATGCTGAAGTACTAGGACTAGCTATTAAAAAACCTGCTTTCATTAGTTGAATGACCATCATCTCCTGTCCCACCATCCTCTTTCCTGTTTCTCCACTGCCTCCTCACCCAGACCTGGAACCATTCAAAGTGACAGTTGCTGGTGACAGAACCTGTCTCTGCAAGAAAAATATTAAAATCCAGCCCAGGAATGCCCCAGGAAACAAAATGGAATTTCTTGAATTCAGAAAGGAAGCCAGGGCAACTAAGATTTCACAGTATTATGGGGTGGGGGCCAGGGGTATTTCCATCCCGCTTCACAGATTTCCTGACAGCAAGGCTCTCTACCAGCATTACATCACCCGTCTTTAAGAGGAACAGCAACGGCTGTTTAATAGCACTGTGTAACACTTCCTGACAGCATATGACAAAGTGGGAAGTGCAAATTGGACTTTCTTTTTCAAAGATCATTGCTACTATTTTACCTACCAATTGTCTCTAATGAATTGTGTGATTCAGCCCCAAGAGAACTTGCTTGAAGGACTGTTCTCCCCAAGAGAGCTACTGTGAAAGCCCTTTTCAATAGTTTTTTCCCAGATTTGACTACTTCCCTGACATTAAACCCCCTCCCTCCCCTTCTCACAAACCTGTGCATGAGTGTTGCTCACTCTCTACTTTCCTTTCTTTCCACCTTTCCATGAGAAGGATTAAAAGCCTCTTTGCAAAGATATCAATGGAAGTTTTGTACTTTGAACACAGTTCTACTAAGATGAATATTTGAGGGAAGCCTGAAGTACTTTTTCAGTCTTTGCCTATCAATTGCATTTTGGAGTGCTGATTGAATCTGACCTGTAAGAGATAACAGATATTTAAAGAGAAATGATGCCCTGTTTCATTAAGGCTCTTGGTTTTCAAAGTACATCAGTCCTTGTCTTGAGCTGATGCAAATTTCCACTTGATACATTTACAGTGTTTTGGCCCCACCAAGGTCTTGTACCTTATGTTTCCTTTAAATTAGTCTTGTTTCATCTCTTTCCCTCAGAAACAGAGCTCAGACTCCTGCCTTCAATACAGGGCCCAACAAAGAGCATCTCATGAGATGGGAGATTGTGTCCATCCCCTTGGCCTGTTGTAAAAGGGAGGCAGCATGAATGATGAGTCAGATACTTCAAGTGAGGTATTACAGAGAAGCTGATGCATGGTACCCTGCTAGCAGGGTCAAACATGTCTGAGCACTTTTCTATTTATGGGATGCTCTTGAGACAATGAGGTTGAGATTTATTTTACTATATTTTATTCAGAACCCACGTGCAGGTTGAATTTTTGTCTCCATACCTGTACTGTTCCTGTGTGTGTGCACATGTGCATTTTTATGAGTGTGCATATATATATATATTGTAGGTATGTTGCTTTGGTTGGCTGCTCTTCAGATTCAGGACACAAAAATTCAACAGTTTCATAATTCACTACTCACATTCACAGACCTCCTAAACCATAACCACTCTCTACATTTTGTAAGATCAGATGACAAGGACCACTGACTTGTAATGATGCCTTGTAACAGTGAGTATTGAAGTTGGACATTGTGTTAGACAGCAAAATTGCAGACAATAATCACGGCTCAAAGCATATCTCTGACATAAGCATAAATATTGCTCATTAAATATTATGGGAGAGGAATATAAAAATCTTACTTGGTCTCTCATTGAAGCAATAAACAGCACAGCCAAAGCACCTGCTATGAACAGCTCTGTAAATCTTTATATAACATATGGCATCCAGGAATGAAGAATTAGTTTGTCTTCCTGTTCATCTACATTTTCAGGAAAGATGTAAGTTCCTGGGAAACCAAATCTAAATCTTTCCAGAGGTGCTCAGTCATGGGAACATCAGCATCCTGTTTGAGACCTCAATAATTCTCCCTGTGACTGGAAAGCACAGCTGCTTCCAGTAGCCAATACGGTGATATAGAACATAACACCTCCCTTCTTTCTAAAGCAGATCCTCTGCTAAAGTCAATGAGAAATCAGCATCTGTATCAGTAGTCAAAATAAGGTCTCGGTTTGCAGTTTTCAAGTCAGTTGCCAGCAGGGATTTTCTTCTGTAGGATATGTCCTTGGATTTAAAAAAAAAAAACTAAACTAAAAAAATTATGTTAGCACTTTTGTTAGTTACATCAGTACAAAACCTGTATATGCATCAAGTCAAAGGCTTAGGATTAAAAACATTCATTTTGGATAGTGTTAGTCCACTGGAAGCAAATGAATACATTCAAAACCCTAGTCCAGGCAAGATAAACCGTGCTGTAGCACTCACTGAGCTGATGAAACTGAAGCCTTGGAGGCAAAGCCAGGCTTCAGACCAGCAATCATCTCCATGAAAGCAGGCAGGCAGCATTGTGCAGCTCTGCCTGCACTCCAAGACAGCCAGATGTGAAGCAGCCAAGAAGTCCTAGGGAAGCATGTGTGTTGGATCCAGTGTGTCATACGTGCTCTAGATTAGTTTTCCATTTCCACTCTTGGAAGACATCCTTGTCCATATGTGGATTAATTATGTATCACATGCTCCTTTTGCAATCAAGAAGCAATATCAGCATTTTCCTGCAGCTACAGAAACACCTATACATTGAAAGTCTTATAGGTTGGCATCCTTTTCTAGAGAAAAAGGGGGGAAGTAAAAGAGAAATAAGCTTACTAAAAAAGTTTCTTAGATTTAATTTTCTTACTGTGAGCTATGGCCCTACACTTAGAATAATTAAAACGCAAGTATCACATAGGTAGCTGACATAAGGATCCTAAATTTATACTGACCACATAAAAATTACCAGGTAGTGAGGGATGCAAAATATTTACTATAGCTTCAGTAGTCAGCACTTTTGAAAATCAGGCCACTTGATATAGGCAGCTAAACAGGCACATTGGAAATGGTTTGCCTTAATTAGTTCCCCAAAGTTACATAGATTATTAGAAAAATAACTAAAGATGCATTTTTATTCAGGAGGCAAAATCTAATGCAGCGTTAAACTATTAAGCGTAATTTGCATGAAACGTGGCGTGCACACACAACTCCCTCTGTTTGAACTTTACAGCCTTTCTATATAATATACTGGTAATAATTTTCCTCTTGTAATACTCATTACGTTTCTCTTGCTTTGGGGGATATTAAGTGAACTCTTTTGTAGGTAAAATGACAACGGCAAATGAATGGTAAGATTGTGTAGCTGAGTGGATAAAATACTTTAAAATATGGCACTATGATAAAGACACCTCTGCAAAGGTTGCAAATCATTTTTCATTTTAAGGTCAGTGTTCATGATTCTACTAACATTTTTAGATAGGTTTAAGAATGAGGTTCATTCTGTTTAAATGTATCACAGGGCTGTATCTGTGGAAAGCTTTCTGTGCCTGCAGAGAACCTGCTCCTTTTCCACAGCAAGGGAAGATGCAACCCTCTGTCTGTGAGAGCTCATCAGGAAATTATTTAATTTGGCACTATATATTTTGATCTCTCTAGATTCTTTCTCCTCTAGGTCAAGAGGTAAGCTCTTTTTTACTAGTCATAGGCTTAGCTTGCACTAATAATGAGGGTCATGAGCTTATAGATAAGGAGGGGGATATTTTACCTTAAAAACCACCTCATGAGAGATTGCGGGATATCAAATTTGGGAATTTTCATGGATTTTATACAGGAGAATTATGCAGGCACTTAGGGGGGCCATAAAAGAAATCCCTCTCCAATTTGTCACTACAATATTAGGAGATTAACTTTCCACAGGGCTGTCTGCACTAGGAAAACCACTGCCCACTTTAGAGACAAGCTCAGCTGCAGTACTGCACCAGCAGGCTGTGCACGAGGGCAGGCAGGGCTTGGTCTCACCACCATGAAAACCTGCTCTCACCACTGCTGTGAAGCCAACGCAGGTTTTCCTTGTGGCTTAGCTCCATAAAAACTCATGTTAGCTTTGTCTGGACAAATGCATTCCGAAAACTGAAATTTCCTCTGCATTCTTGGGGACAAATGTCCTCAGGAAAGAGCTTTGACAAGTTAGGAATTTTCCCCAGATTCTGCCTTCAGTTTACTTCTCAGAGAAAAGAGTAAAAACAGCAAACGCAAAAGAAGAAAAGTGAGGTGCCTCCAAGTTTGAGATAAATTTTTAAGAAAAGCATCCTAACTTCGAGAAGCTTGATATTGACTTGGGCTGAGCCTTGGGTCAGGCCAGAAGGGGTGGCAGGAAGTCTGTTCATGAACCCAAATTCTGCCCCTATTACTCCATGTAACAGCACAAACTTGAGCACCCTTTTCTTGAATTCATACTCAAGAGGAGAGCTTGATGAGTCTCATGATTTTATGTTGAGACTGGTAGCTGATGCTTTTCTGTCTCACTTCTGGAAACAAAGACTTTTCCCCTGGCATGGGGTTTGCTCCCTTCACAGGGCTCCTAGCACATAAACAAGTAAATTCAGTGCTAGTGTAAGTGGGCACAACCCTTGATCCCTCAGCTGAACCGAGGAGCCTACACCAGCAGTGAAGCTGTCCCAGCCTGCCAGAGGAGAGGTGTTATTGACCGCTGGGAGCATCTTACTCAGCACTGCTAGCACCATAAATATATATGGAGATCCGCCCTCTCCATCACTTCCCAGCTGCCGCATTGCTTCTCAATTCCCCTTTAATTTCGTTTAATTCTCCATCCTAACCTGAATCCCAAAATAAACCCCCCTTATTCCCCCCCCCTTTTTTTTTTTAGTTTGTTTTTGCGGGGGGTGGGGGAGGAGGTGTGGAGAAAGGCCCTGTGGACATCTCAGCCGCAGTGGTGATTTTGCAGCGTTGCTAAATTAAGTCTCCGATTAAAGCCGGCGCGCTGCGAGCTCCCCCTCCTGTCGCCGAGACGGTGCCGTCCCGCACGGCTCTGCTCGGGGCGGCTCCGGCTCGGCACCGGTGGTACCGAGAGCAGGGCAGAAGGATGCTGAAGAGGGGCTGATTTTGAAGGAAAACTCCTTGGCGCCGCCAAGGGAGGCCTGGCACTGAAAAAACTGGCATGTTGGAAAGCAAAGCAGCTTTATGTTGTACACTAGAGCCTTCATGGGCTGGGGTGATAAAATTGTCTGGCACAGCATAACACTAGCCTTTGCCAGGACATCACTTATTTTATACAACTCCATCTTTAAGAAGGAAATAAATGCTAAAATTACAAGAAAATCCCTTGTTTCTTTGCAATCTCTGTATCTTCCTTTGTAATGGTTTAACTCAAAGGGCTTGGGATATAAGAAGGAGAAAACAGAATTTTTCAGAGACTGCAAGCCTGCCCAAGTCACAGAGGAAGAGTGAATGCAGACTAGTGTTGAGAGAGAGCACCACATGCGTTGTAGTCAGAACAATTCTGACTCTTCAGCAGGCTCTCCCTGTCTATGTATTCTAGATGCAGTGTGCCTCTGTACAGCAGGAGGAAGAGCAGAACTTTGCATGAGGCACGAGGGATGGGAGAGCCAGACCCAGAAGTGCATCTGCTGTGGATGCTACTGAAGCTCATCTTCGCACAGTGTCGTGAGACCATTTTAAGAAGGAATTAAGTTTTCCAAGTGAAAGCTCTGCTGAGAAATCATTACCAGTCAGTGTTGCCAGACAACAGGCAATCACTGTGATCTACCCCTGGGTCTGACGTGGTTTAGAGCCCAATTACACAGTGAAGCTGAACAGAACAAGTCCAAGAGCTTCCTCTCAGTTTCTCAGAGGTAGAGTGTACTCTGAAGAAACTTTGAACCAGCTGCTTGAGGTATGTAGCTGGTCCCTTGTTAACAAACCAGAGCCAACACTCATTTGGAGGGAAGAGCAGAAGGGAGAAATTGGACCCAGGCCCCTCTTGTAGGCTAATAGGGAACAAGAGGAGCACCATTTGAGGTGAAAATGAACCCAGGCACAGAACAATTTTACCTGTGTCCTTGCCACTTCCTACTCTTGGCAGGCCCTGGAAATGAATGGAAGATGGTCTAAGCCATTGGACCAGGCTAGGGAGGAGACAGGGGCGTTGACACACAGGGAAGGAGGCTGGGGAGAGAGGCTCACCCCTGGAGCTGAAGTGATTCATTAAAGCTCTGCATAGAGTACAATGAGTCAAGCAGCTATTCATTTAACACTGGAGGTGGGAGTAAAGAATGAAGTACTTTATTTGTGGGCTTGCACTAAAGCCTAAGCAAGAGTCTGAGAGACAGCAATGTGTGTTTGCACAGTTTGCAGCCCCGCCACAGAAATCTGGCACAGCTCAGGTACCACTGAGTAGATGGTTTCCAAAAAAAATCCAAATTCTGGCCTCCCCCCTCCCATCCCTAAAATCCATCAAGGCCATTCATTGGGCCCTATAAACTGTGGAGCACAGTTAGACCTTGGGACAAAACACATCTGTACTTCTGAGCAGAGACTGTCTGTGTTGTGGGCTGCAGCTGTGAGCTGAGAGATACATATATGAAGCAGGGCAGAAGGAGACCACCATACAGGCAGAGAGGAATAGAGATTTACATCTAGTGTAAGGGCTTGAGCCCTTCCCAGACCAGGGGACCAGGTGGATTTAGAACAGCCATAACCTCCATTGGGCAGTTGGGGTGGGTGGAGGTACTTTTGAGTACCCCAAAAGCCTTTTCCTTTCCTCCTTCCCGATATTTCCACACATGCTGGAAGCACATCCCATATGCCAGGAGCCAGGAGGGATGGAGAGATTAAATTCTCACCCCCGTGAGCTGCTTCAAAACACCTTTAAACCACAAGGCTATTCAGAAGTATTCCTAGTGAGAGCCAGACCTTTCCTCTTAGTCAGAACACTACACGAGGCAAGTCTGCTGGTTTCAGTCGGACACTAGTGTTACTTATTTTGGTTTCTAAAACTAAATCAGAGTTTTAATCTTAGAAACAGGCAATGAGGAAACCTTCCAGCCATCAAAGTGAGGTTTGACTCAAAAAGGAAGAAAGAACCTGGTTGTTCATAGGCAGCTTCAGAAATCAAAGAAGCCAGAACCTCCACTTCCCCAGTTGCCACCTTGCCAGCGCTGCCTTGGCACTAGGCTCCTCTTCTGAAAATGTGAGTGGGTGGAGTTGTATTTGCAGGCTGGAGGGAGTTCCTGAGCTGACACGCTGCCAGATTCAGGCCTTGTTAACTGCTGCTTTCGTTGTCAGATGCTGAGATTATAACAGGAGCATTTTTAATAACAGGGGGGTGCAAAATTAAAAAGAAACCATTAGATTAAGCAGCAACCCTGGAAAAATCTGTAAGTCACAGTTAAGAGAGAGATATCTGGAAGATTTGCCAAGTTCAAAGGTCTTCATTATTCATGTTCCAATAGCTGACTTGATGGATTGTCTCTAGTCTGTATCCCTTTATTCCTTCCAACTCTCCTAAAGACAAATGCTTAAGACAAATCTCTAGATGGAGGGATAGCCTCTGTAATAGATTATTTCTTATTACTTAGAAATTGGTTAATAATTTACTAATTCAATTTCACTGCTCCACCCCCCACTTCAATTAATCTTTAGAATATAGAGTAAATGCTGTTCTTTGTTCTTCCAGTACTAATGAAGAAAGAAACTAATGAGGAGACCTGGCCTTGATACCTTTCTAAAGAAGATTTAGCTGCATAGTAGTCAATTTTTTTTTAATCTGTTTTTATTTACTTCTACTTCTTAAACACAAAATCCATCTATAAACTTGAAAGTTGTACAAGCTGGTTATGAGCCCAATTTCAGCATGCTACACAAGTCTTACTCTAGGAAAATTCCAATTCTTGTCAGAGTGTTACAAAAATCATGCACATCTACACTCCTCCATCCTGTAGATAAATATTTTATACAGATACTTTATACATACTCAAATAAAACAAGAGATAGCAACTTTTGTACAGCAATTCAAACTCCTGTCTACCACTCTGGGAAGGTGCTTTAAGATTTTGCAGATGCAGAGAGTAATTTGTTTCTACCAAATTGTATCTGTGGCTCTGTGGCCATAATGCATTTCAAAGAGATTTATCTTTTAAATCTCATCTGTCAGGAATTACACAAGTATAGTCAATCCAGCTTCCTGATATCCCTTGCAGCCCTGTCTCCTATAAATCCATTACCTTTGGTTTCTTACTTTTATTCTTTTGTTTTTTCCTACCCAACCCCTCCTACGAGCACTCAGAAATGTTTCCAGCCCTGCCCATAAGAGTGTCTCAAACCGAGACACCAGGATACGCGAGAGTCTGTGACTGACGGCTGCTTGTCTGCCAATGCACAGGTGTGAATTAGGAAACCAGTTCAGGCTCCAGCCAACAGACTTTTGTTCTTGCAGCATGTTGTGTCATCAGTGGCAGGGGTTTGGACGTAAACATGCAGGGCACCAAATGACACATTCTAGTGTCCAGATACTTTTTGCCAAGTGGCAATTCACACCTTGGGGAGGACCAAAACAAAAAAGAAAAATCTGTCAAAAAAACCTCCAAACAAACAGCAACACATATAAGTTTACTTCATGTAACTGCCACTGATACAGGAAACAAACAGCCTTTTTGCCCACACCTCCAAGCTTGCTTAAGCCTGTGCCACTAGGAACAAGGGTAGCATATTAAGCCATTTAATAGAAGAAGCAAAATCCATCCAATGAAGGGGAGAAAAGCTTCTGCTCAGCGTGGGAGAAATCCTATCAGTCAGGACAGGGCTCCTCACAGCAGGCTCTTGGCATCCTATTCCCCATGAACAAGAGCACTCAGACCTGTGTCTGAGTTTGCTTCTGAGGGCTGCATAAGCGAGCAGTGGCTGGAAGGCTAAATCCAGGTCTGCTACAGGTCAGCAGCACTCATTAGGTTTTTGTCTTTCTACAGGGGCAGGAAATTCCCTGCGCATCTTATTTTCTACTTTGTCCCTCAGCATAAGAGAAGGAAGGGTTTGCTGTATGAAATTTGTTAAACAGATTCCTAATTCTACTAAGGAAACACATCTACACACCACAAAGAGCAGGCCCACAAATATATTAGAATTGTGAATTGTCCCAGATCCCTGGCAGTAGGGGAGTAAGATATTCCAGCTGGCTGAGTAAATTGATGCCTCCAAAAGCACTGTAAACTGATCTATTGGGCTTGACTCTGAGCTCCCTTTATTCCAGTGTAAATCTGGAGTAAGCCTGCTGAACTCAATAGAGTTATGCCAAGGCAAAGTCAGAATCCCTCTCTTCACTTTTTTCTTTTACTGTGCTGCCTAATCCCATAGCTGCAACAAAACTGAAAAATCTATATATACAAACTCCATTGGCCAGGCTGTCTTATTGTGAAACCCACAGTATATCCCAACCTTATAAAAAATCATTCAAGTGTGACACTGTCCTCTCTCTTGCTTTTCTGATAAGCACAGAGGAAGGGCTGCCAATAGCACAGAAACTGGAAGATGGGAAAATAATATTTCACAGCAGTGGAAAAAACATAACAGAATGGATATTAAGGCAGTTAAATTAAAGAAACCCACAATACCTGGGTAACACATCCACAACACACAGCTACAGCACAGATGTTAAGGCAACTAAAGGATTTCCCCAATGGCAATCTTCGAGTTGCAGAAAGCAGCAGCATTTCCACTAATAAGTTGCTTCTAAAAATCTGCTCCTATCCAATGGCTTGATTTGAAACAGATTAAACTACTGAAAAGAATCTTGTTGACTTCATCAGTCAGTACATGAGGCTTGATGAATTTAAATAAAAGGTAAACTGGTGAAATACTGTCATGGTAAATAAACCCAGTTTCCCAGATTGCAGAGGATAGTACTGCATTGTTTGCCCTGTGTGACACTGTGTATTTAGAAGGGTGAGTGTCACCTTTCTGTGACATGGACAAAAAGTAAACGGGCATCTTCTGAGATTAGCAGATATTTAAAGCAAAATTAATGGCAGAATTTAGAAGTGACATTGGAAAGGTGTTAGTCCTGTCTCTGCTGTTTGAAAATTCTCCATGTTCTTTGCCAACAAATTCCTAGAAAAAATGGTAATACTCCATTTCCTTATTAGCTGTTTTTAAAAAATCATATTAATATGCCTTTCATACCAGCCTACGCTGCAAAGACTGCCTGTAGTTTCAATACATAAATTCTGGTATCTGAAATGCAAATTTCATTTTTGAGGACACAACAATTTATGTGAAAATCTTCAAAGAGCAACTCTCCTTCTGACTATACCTAGCAGAGGAAGTACTCTTGACATCTGTTGTTCAGTGACTTTTATATTTTTTTTCAACCTCAGTTTTGCAAACAAACCCTTCCAGGGTGGGGTACGATTGCCACCCAAAATGCCACAGAGCTGTGCAGTTTCACTGACACCTTGAACATTGTATTCTTGATAGGAGGCATGATGTTCTGCTTTGTTCTAAGCACACACACCACTGGATTGTTACCAGACACACGTCTCTGGGCTGGGAGATGTCTTACTAAAATAGATTTATTTCTATAAAAAAAAAAAAAAAAGTTAAAACCCTTGAAACAGGACTTGAAATTCTGCAATTACGTTATTACATCCTGTTCATATTGTGGTAATGCCCAAAGCCAATTATGCTGTAAGAATGAAAGGTTCATGTCCAAAGGGCTCCTATTTTTATCCCATCAACAGATGCAATAGGTAGTGGCTCTCAAACTATAGGCCTCCATGGACCTGTGAGGCTGTACAGCATTTGCTGTGTTACTAATCCATCGAGAGAAAGCTGCTTCCATGGACAGTCACAAGGCACTTCAAGGAGCAGCCTGGAAGCCTGGAAGAAACAGGAAATATGGAGAAGGACCATGTGTAGTGGCATTTACTAGGGAAGGAATGGGGGAAAGGAACTAACTGACCACTTTGGCTTCTTGGAGAAGATGCGAGAAAAAAATTTGGCTGACTGGACATACTGGCCAAAATTCAGGGAACCACTTGCAGAGAGTTAAGTAAAGACAGAGAAAAGGAAGAAGAAATGGAAAAGGTAAAAAACAATCCCAGAGTCATACAAATATGGAGAAAGAAAGTGCTTCAGGCTATTGGGAGAGAGAAAGCAAAGAAAAAGTCAAAGGGGTAGAAAAGCTGCAATGAATTCTTTGAGAAAGAGTTGCAAACACAGCACCAAAGGAAGCTCCTCCTGTTCCAGTTCTAGCAGAAATGTTGAATGAAGAGATTGGCAACGAAACTTCATTACACCACGGTTAAAGTTTCCCAAAGCATGTCTGTGCAACCAAAGAGGTTATTATATTATATAATGTTATATAATTATACTGATACAGTACCTTGTGTGAACACTCTAGAAGTGAGCCTTTTTCCAATTTTGACTTATATTGCTCTGGAAAGGCTATTAATTGAACTGGAGACAGCATTTTAATGGTGGGACAGGAGTTCACAGATAGGGTTATGCTTGTTTAACTGTATCTGTATGGTCATATTGATGTGAAGGGTGAAATGTGTCTGTGTGGATAAAGTCTGAAATATTTAGCTGCCCTTCAGGCCATAGACATGATGCTCTTTAGCTTAGCAAGAAGTCATGTTTCAAAGACACCTTTTATGAGGATATGGGAACAGAACAAAACAACACAAGGTTATTTAACAACAACAAAAAGAAGACTTTTATAGGTACTCAGAAATGTTTAGGTTTCCTAAGCTTATATTTCCATGTCAGCAATTGTTGAATATGCTACATGGAACTTCGGTGAACATGAATGTGAGAATGGATAATGAAAAAGTGTTACGTGTGAGGCTTTAGTCCATGCTGTGAACACTTCTATAACCTTTGGTATAATCTAAGAGTTACCATGGCCTATATCAGGAAGAAAAAAAATAGACAATAATGTTCAAGAAGTCTTGAAATTCAGGGCTCTCTAACACTGGAGTTTTTAATAACTTACACCTTTTTGTTTTAATTATTTACATGGGAAATGAAGAATACTTTACCACTCAATAAAGATGAAAAACTATATGATTCAGGTGTTAAATATAAGTGCTGGTTAACAATCAGATGCATGTTCTATTCTTTGCTTTCATGTACTGGTCAGACAAAAAGAGAAGAAAAGAATTGCAATACACTGGTTTCCCGAGAATGCAGCATCAGGGATCTGTAAAAGTCTGAGTGATTCCATTGCTTCCTTTTGAAGGGCTCTAATAATAAGAAGGCCTAGGGAGAAAAACTGCAGTTGAAGACCATTGAAGTCTTGAACTGTAGTCAAGCCACAGAGTGAAATTACTGAGCCCTGAACACCTCTCCTGATCCTTCTCTGTTGAGAAGAACCTTTGTTAGATGAGGAAGCAGAGGTTGAAAGACTCAATTGAAATCCTCACTAAATACATTTTCTAAGAAGTTAGGACATGTAGATTTTTTCCTCACATGGATTTAGAAATCCACAGAATTGGAGCAGATGGGAAATCTCTCATTTTTTAATAGAAAGAATAAACTAGAGTATCACCAATTCAGTGTATGAGCAAGCAAAGCAGAATTTCTTGTACTAACCCATGTGAGCCAGAGATTCACTTACTGTGACACTCAGAAACATTTGAAAGCACAGAAAGAAAGGACTGTAGGTGTAAATATTATTTATAAGGAGAGAAACCCTTTTATCTCAAATACTGGGAAAATTACTTTGTCCATGTATTACTGAGTTTTTAAACAGCCCATTTAGTACAATTGACTGACATCTCCACACTGAGTGATTTTGTAGGGTATGTATTCCATGGTCAATCTGTAACATCCTAGTGACCATATGATAAATACTGTTCTTTTTCATCTGATATTATCAAAGGCAGAGGCATAAACTGTGAGCATACACTATTAATAAGCTATCCACAGAAGTTCTCCTACCTGACTATTTTGTTTCAAGACAGAGACACTCCAAGGTTCAGCATACACCAGAAGAAGTTCTCTTGGATGGCTCTGCAGGCACTACAGTTGAACAGACAAAATGCAGCGTCAGGAGGTGCAGTCTGTGCTGGCAAACCAGTCTTTTAGACTGGCTTTTACTGGGCTACACCTGGTGCTATGCCAGCATAGGCATGTCATAACCTAACTGTACTTCAGCTACGGATTTGCTCCAGCAGTGGACATTGTCATTGGCCACTTAGTGGTGACAAATAAAAAGCAAACACAAGTTTAAATGTCAAGTTTTACTTTCCTGCATGCTAGCAAAAGAAGAGAGGGAAAAGCAGTGCATTTGCTGCTGTTTGACCCATCACTTCCAGCAGTCCATTTGTCTGGGTCATGTTGGCCCACATCTTTCATCTCTTCCAGAGCTCTTGACAACAGGAATGCCATCACCCTGGGATCTTTCCTATGGCAGTACTGTTTGATGATAGTCCATCTACTGCTCAGTCTAGTATAATCCCTCCACTGTCTGAGTCTCTTCAGAACCTGAGTACTGCTGCCAAGGAAAAGTGGTATGTAGAAATGGAAAGCTGATGATGATCAATAAAGCAAGATTTCCTGTAAACTAAAAAATAGGCAGAAACAGGGAAGACATCTGAACTAGGGGAGCATGCACTGCCAAAAGAGAAAAAGTCAAAGAGTCTGGAATACAGCAATCCAGGGAACCTAGATGGGGCTTTGAGAAACCTGCTCCAGTGGAAGGTGTCCCTGCCCATGGCAGGGGAGCTGGAACTAGGTGATCTTTAAGGTGCCTTCCAACCAAACCATTGTATGATTCTACAAAGAAAAGCATAGCCAGCTACTGCAAAGCCTAAAGGAAGCACAGAGACCACTGGAAGAACAGAGAGGCAGCATTCTGCAGAAAAGGAGATCAATCCATCAGGTACAAAAAAGGAAGTGACAAAAAAGTCTAATGAGTTGCTATGGGTGAAGTCTGAGTGTGCACCTCTATCTATACTATCAGTCTAATTCCAGATATCATTCTCTTTTTTTACAGGATGGAAAATGAAGATCAGAAATATGGAGTCAATGCTAGAGACACAGACAAGGGAAGCACCATATATCTCTCAGTCTTGATTGCTAAGTAATAGCTATAGATTGGGCAAACTGAGAAAGCAGTGAATCATTGTATCTTCAAGGTAAAGCAATTTTAAGACTCAATCTCATCACCTGGAAGTGAGGCAGGAGCCCCTGGAAATACATCTCATGAAACTTCTTACGATGCTGTGAAATTGAATTGATCTAAGCATTTCCAGTTTTTCAATTACCAAAATGAACCAGACCATATACTGGGAGATGCACAAAAGAAGCACAGTAGAGGCAGAAGATATGTACACTTACATGCAGCTATACCTCTCTGCTTAAGCTTTTGGAATTAATTGCCAGCCAGTCTCCACGTCTATAGGGGTTCAGCCAGGACTTTAACAATGCAAAAACATGAAACAGATCTCAGGTATTTCTGTCCACACTGACAGTCTCTCAGCGAGGCCTTCAGGTCCCAGGACTGATCTCAAACAGAACCAAACCTAAGTGGTAATGACCATGAGACCTAAACCTTCCCTTCACAACTAAGTCCTCTTTTGTACCGGAATAAAAGGAGATGAAACAAGTCTTTTTCTGCTTGTGGACCCTTCCATTCTTCTGTAAGGAACTGAAAAAGATATAATTCTAAGGACTAAGAGCTGTATTGTGTGAGAAAATTACAGCAAGGGAAGTTGGACAGCATTATTAAGTTATGGCAAGATAGTTGCGAGCGGGAAACCAACGGGTAAATTCACTACCTTATGTCACACAAATAGGCCACTTGTGTATTCTCTGTTATGTTTTATCTCATTTGAATGAAGTTCCTTCCTCTTTTGGAAGAGTTTCTGTCTAGCTTTATTCAAATAGCTGTATCCTAAGTCCTGAGCTTATTGTAACTTTTCCTTGCCACCTCACCTTTTATGACAGGGTCACACAGAAAGGACAAAGTGTGTCATCACAGGACTGTGTGAGATATCAGTATATTTCTTGCTTTGCCACTGTCACTTGCAAGTGCGACATTACCGGCAAGCTGGTATTAGGAGAGCCAAAGAGATGAGCATTTCTTTCTGCTCCCCACAAAAGGTCTGATGCAAAACTCACTGGAATTGCTGGAAATACAAGGAGATTTGGCTCAGACCCAAACAGACCAGTCAGAAATATTGCTGAAAATGTATTTGGAACTGAGATGGTACTAAAGAACTAATCCAAGTCACCTTCCCTTAGCAGAAGACTCAGAGCGATTTGAACTGGCTACCTTCTGTTGTGAATTAAGCTCAAAGCCCCAAAGGCAACTCGATTCCAGTCATCTATCTTTGCAGCCTCCTCCAAACTCAATCCAGAGGGAAAAGTGACTAATCCTATTCAGTTGCTACACTGAACTAATGGCATCGATTAAAAAAGCGTGGGGAACAGGGAATATGAATAATCTGGGTCAGTTTTCTTCTGCAAGTTCTTTGCAAAACTTGGCCAAGAAAATAAAAAAAAAAAACAAACTAAGGAGACAGGAAGAGGAAGCACTGATAAGAAGGAAAGCTCACCCAATAAAGTGCACACACTATAGGAAAGAAATAGAAGCAGATCGGTGATGTTTTGTCAAAATTCCCAAGACAGGACAAGATTGATTGGAGGAGGTTGCTCTTTTTGGTGGGAAAAGAATCATGTATTACTCTCTCTTCCCATTTTTCCGTGTCTGTGCAGAGCTGAGAGGCCAAGCATGGAAGCACGGCAAGCTGCAAAAACATTTTTGGGCATAGAAGTCAGCCTCTTGGCTCCCTCTCTCTCCAGTGCTCTGGGTATGGCATGGCTAGCACAGGAGAACAGCCCACTGCTGATCCTAGCCGTGACCTAGAAGGTGAGTCATAAAATGGGAGTTGCCACTGTAACAGCTGCTCGAGCGCTGACATTAGTAGGTGCTTTCAGCAAAAGCATTTCTGGGTAGGCTTCAAAGTAAATAACCGCTGCCAGTGGTTATCGTATTATTACTTTGAATAAGGTTACCAAGGATCGTGTGCTACAGAAAAGGTTAATCAACAGATAACCCCCTACCAAGATTAGTAACATAATATAGCAAAAGCACCTGTGTGATTTTGTAGCAATCTTTACATTTTCCCTGCCCCTTATTACAGAAGTGGAGGGCTTTCATTATTAATATCAGTTGTCTCACTTGACTTTGCTGAAGGTTTCCTGTGATGACAGGAAAGGGCTGGAGGGTTTTGGTTTTGTTTTGTTTTGTTTTTTTTTGTGGTGAAAATGAAGATTTTCTGTTTTAAAAGAGCTATTCCATATAAGCAGTGAAATTTGTCAAGCCTGGTCCCCTTGCTCTGTGTCCTCACATATTCTGCATTTGTCACCTGACACATAGCACCATACTGCCAGCCCCATCCTCCACAGCCCCCTGGGTCAGTTAGGAAAATGTTGACAGAGAGGCTCATCAAAGTTTTCAGGAGCTGAATTCTGACCCCGTTTCTTCAGGGAGGGGCATGAAGTAATCAGATCACCCACCTTTACCTAAATGCCAGTTTTCATGACATTTATTATGTGTCTTCAGGGCCATGGTCAATGGTGGAGACGCCACAGCTCCACAGTTACTAGAAGGTAGGATGACCATAGCTTCCCGAGTGTCATTCCTGTAGGTCAAACTGGACAGGTTGTCTCTGCTAGCAAATTGCTTTTGGAAGACAGTTCACTGAGGCCTAATACATGGTACCAGAGGTAATAAAGACTGAAGAAGAAGGGTAGCAGAAAAAAAAGCCCCAAAATCAAAACCCACACACAAAGACCATTTAAGTGTGACACTGCAGTGGAATTCCTTCTGTTGTCAGGGTGACACTCACAGTAGCACTGGGGTGTACATATCTAGCACACTGCACGGCTCAAACAGGAGAAGAGGCAGCAAATTTGGGGAGTGCAGGTAGATTGGGGATTGGCCATGGGGAAATGAGGTGCTGCTGAGGAAAAGACTCTCCCTGCACGGATGTCCACTCTGGGGGTACCTCTGGCTCAAAGATTACAGGAGATAAATGGTGAAAGATCAGTGCCATGACCAGATCCTTGTGTTGAGTCACAAAGTGCGAAGCTGCTGTCCCATGGAGGAAGGGCTCAGCATCCCCAGGCATCCCGGCTGACAGCTGACCCCAAAAGAAGCCACGGGCACCCACTACCAGACCCCAGCCTGAAGAGTTTCACCCCCACTCAAACCTCCGCCCTTGCTAAGGGGCAGGCTCCTCCCGGGGACCAACTTCACAACACCGGTGCCACCGGCGGGCAGGGCGCCGGGTCCCTCAGGAGCCCGAAGGCAGCACCTGGGCACGGCCGCTCGCCGCGGGCAGCGGGGAAGGCTTCCCCGGCCGGACCCGCACCCGCCGCTGGGGCCATGTTGGCAGCCCGGGGACGGGCAGCGCCTGGCAGCGTCAGACGGGAAGCCCGGGCTCCAGGAGGAGCCAGCCTCGGCTGCCCCCGCTCCCCCCCGCGGTCGCTGCGGAGCGGAGATGTCCAGCCTCGGGATGTCCCCCCGCCCCCGTCCCCCGCCGCTCCTGCGGCTTCGGTTTTGTAATTGACCCCTCGGGACTCCCAAGGCGTCATGTCGTAACAGCGCCCTGTCGAGCCAGCAGTCCTGTGTGCCTGCGGATCACCTCGAGGTCCTCCCGTGGGAGGAAGGGTGACATACAAACTCCGATCCATTATCGCGGTGCGTGGTGGTGACAGTCCAGTGTATTTTCGGCCGCTGAAGATACCAAGTAACTGGATAGGCGATCCCTCGATAGGCTGTGGAAACTGGCGGCACCGAGCCAAATGTGCCCCGGGTGAGGTCGGTGGGAATGCTGGTCCCCATTGTCCCTTCACGAGTGGGTCCGGCACCTCCAGGAAGAGCCGTGGCTGCCCACCGGGGCTGCTCCCCGCGCCTGAGCCGGGGGTGGTGGGTCGCTCCAGCCAAATCCCTTTTCTCCGTTGGGTGGACAAGGGAGCGAGAGATGGACAGCAGAGGTTTTGGAGAAATGAGTAAATCGCCTCGCAATTATAACACGCTAGCAAATACAACACGCCTTTTCCCGCAGACGGGCTCCCCATCAGGGGACTGGGGGGGAAAAAAAAATCCCCAATACTTTTACCTTTGGAAAATTGAAGGGTCTGTGTGTGTGTGTGTGTGTGTGTGTGTGTGTGTGTGTGTGTGTGTGTGTGTGTGTGTTAGTGCTGTCGCTGCCAAGCCCAGAATTTTGTTTTCTCTCCCAGCATGCGTTGATGACATCACGAAGTGCCCCTTCTTTGTGTGTCAGTGATGTCACCAAATGCAGTGTGGGGGACAATGGAATCCTGAACTCCGGGCGAGGGCGAGTGGGAAGCGGCTGCTCCTGCTGCTGGTTCAGGGCTGAGCCGGGGGAGGGAAGGCAGGACACAGCTGCTGCTTTAGGGCTGAAACAGGTGAGAGACGGGAAAGCTGCCGAGGATTCCTTTTGCCTGGATTGGTGGGGGCGAGTGGGCTTTGGGCTAGGCTCTTTTTTCTTTTTTTCTTTTTTTTTCCCTTATTGCTTTCAAACTGAGACAGGTGAGAAGTTGCTGCTGCTGCCGGAGGGACAAAGCAGGTGAGGCAGGGGAGAAGCTTTGGGGTTGAAACAGTTGTGAGAATAGGAGGAAAGCAAGCAGCCCCAGCGCCGAGCCTAATACCCCCCTCTGAGCCTTAAAAAAGCAGCCCCGGGAGCTGCCCCTCTCCCAGCCACCTGCTTCCACCGTGTCCCCGCGGGGCTCTCGCACGGAAGCAGCAGCGAAGCCGGGGAGGGAGCCTGTCCCTCTCCCCCGCGACACCCCTGCAGGTTACTTTTCAGAGGGTCTCCATTAAAAACTCACGTCCCCCTCCGTATGCCCCTTTCTTCCCTCCCCGGAGACGAGGGAAAGTCGGGGGGGGGGGGGGGGGCCGTGGCTGCCGGGATCCCCCTCCATCCCCGGAGCGGGGGCTCCGCCGCCCGCCCCCGCCACCCCCCGCTCCGCGCCGGGTGGCGCCCCGGCCCCGCCGCCCCCCAGCCCCGCTCGGCGGTGGGGGAGGCAGCCAGGGAAGCCATTGCCTGTTTAATAGTTGCTGTTGCAGCACTTCCGCTTCTCTCCCAGCGAGAGAGACACGAGTGGCCAGGCCCAGCCGCACCGAGGAGGAGCAGCCAGACACAAAGGGAGAGGTAGGGGGACGGGGCACCCCCCGCCGCCCTCCCCGGGGGCAGGGGCGAGGGGCAGGGCCGGCCGCGGCCCGGCGATGGGGCGGCAGCCGGCGGGGCAGGGGGGTCGCGCCCGGGGCTGTCAAGTACCGCTGTCCCCCGGCCCTGCGGGCCCGCGGCCGGGGCAGCTCGGCCGGGCCCCCTCCGGCTGCCGCCCGGCGGGGGCAGGGGAGCTCCCTGGGGGCCCGTGGCCCTGGGAGGGAGGCGGCCGTGTGCCGCCCCCCCCGGGCCCGCGGCTGCCCCCCTCGCCCTTCCCCCGAACTCTCCCGGGGTGCTCTGCCAGCCCCCCCATCCCTCCCGACGGCTTCTCGCCCCTCTCGGGTGCGGACCTGCCCTCGGTAGCCCGCCGTGCTCGCCCTCCTCCCCCGTGCCCCCGGGGTGCTCGCATGGACCCGGGCTGCCTCCCTCTGGCCCCCGCTGCCCCCCTCCCTGACACCGGCCTCCCCGGGCCCTCCGCTCTCGACCCTCGTAGGCCCTGGCCCTCCTTTCCTCCACGCCCCCCCCCCCCCCCCCCCGGCACAGACCCTCTGCTCCCTTCCCCCTCGGCTGGCATATGCCCCTCGGTGCAGTGGGCCTCGCTCGGTCCCACCAGTGCACCCCACTCCCTCCGTAGCCCTTCCCCTTGGTTTGCTCCCTTCCTGCCCGTGTGCCCTCACGGCTTCCAACACCCGATCCCACAGACAGGGGTTATCCAGCAGGCAGGGGTTTCCCACCACAGGTCGCACATCTGCCAGGGTCTTCCTTGTGTTACCAGTGATGCCCCACTTCCATTTTAGAACTGGCGACGGTCACCCCCCCAGCCCCATCCCTTCCTGCCTCCCCCACGTGCCTCCCGGGAACCCAAGGGACCGGAGCTGTTCCATTTTTATCTCCTACACCCCTAGGCTCGATAGTGGTGGGTGGTGATGGCTCTTCTTGTGTGTGCAGTTTGGGGGAGATTAGAAAGAATTGCTTTGAGCTTCCCTGATCCTCGCAGTCGTCCTCGTTCCAGTCTCCTCTCATTTTGCACTTGCTTTCTGAGAGGAAGCTTTTAAAGTCCCTTTCCCCCTGCTCCTCGGTGTTACTAGTGCAGGGGAAGCTACTGCTCCTCCTGCTATGGCTGTAGGGCCTAGAGAGGAGAGGGAGACACGAGGATTCTTTAAAAGGAGCATGACCCAAACACAGAGCGAGATTGTCAGCAGCCTTTCTCTGTGTGTGTTTGTGTTCACTGTTTGTTCCCCACGCCCCATGGTGTCTCCTCTCCAGGTTGGGGTGTGTGGTGGGGGGGTCGCTATGTCGGATGACGATTCGAGGGCCAGCACCAGCTCCTCCTCATCTTCATCCTCCAACCAACAGACAGAGAAAGAGGCAAGCACGCCTAAGAAGAAGGAAAGCAAAGTCAGCATGAGTAAAAACTCTAAACTGCTATCTACCAGTGCCAAGAGGTGAGGCTGCAGTCAGTTTTCTCACTGATTTGTTGCATCTTCCCTTCTTCCTCTTTTTATTTTGCTCTGTTCCCTTGCTTCTCTCATTCCTCATCTCTAGCCCTTGTGCTCGACCTTTCCACATGAAACTGCTATTGTCTCACTTTTTTCAGTGTCTCGCTGCAGTGAGTGTCTGCCCAACTTCTCTGCTCTCTGGTCCCTCTTCCTGCTTATCCCAAATTTTTTCCTGGGTTTTCTTCTTCTGGGCTGTTATTCTGACTCTCAGTTATTTCTGCCATCTTTTCCTTTTTCCTTACTAGCATTTGTTATGGGAATGGTCTAGGATTGGCATTTAGACCTTATTTTTTTTCTCTCCTACTGGAAGCTATATGGTCCCAAGTAAGGCATTGAATTTCAACACCCATTTCCATCTCTTGTGGGTTGGAGTCTAGAGTGTCTTTTTTTCTTTCCAGGGCTAATTTGGAGATTAATTAATGTTTGTGAAGTTTTGAGTTTGCTTGCTCTGGGGGAGTGCACTCCAGTGCGAGGGGTGTAATATAGCCCCAGATCTTTACCAACAAATACATTACTGTTATTTTTGTCTGTTCATCACCTATATTGAATTTTCTAAGTATGGTTGGATGCTGGTTGGAATAAACAATCCAGAGCAGGTCCACATGTGGACATTCTGCTCTGAAATAGTCTTTGCTCACAGCACAGAGTGGGTTTGGGCTTTTTTTGAGAATAAAGTACTTTTTATTGCAGAATAATGTGTAGGGAGAGACACCTGCATAGAATAGTAATTCCAGAACAGCTATGTCAGTCAGTTTTCTTTACTTGGACAGACTCTTGGAGATACTCATTTAAAAAAAACAAAAATTGTTACCCTTTCTTACTTATTCTGTGTGTCACTTGAATTCAGCACCATCCTGCTCCAGGGAGCTAAGCTGACAAATGGAAGTTTTCAAGCAAACTTGCAATCCTTCAGTAAGAATAATAAACCATCTCACTGAACAGCTTTGCCAAGCAGCAGAGAGGTTGTTTCAGTAGGTGTCAAAAGTGACTGGGGTTTTATGCAAATACCCTGTTGAAGCAACTAAGTTCTCTGTGGCTTTGTAGCATTTAGGCAGTTTGGTTATTTCAGATCTCCACTCAGCAGGTTTCCATGGTAAATGGACATAGATAGTGGCAAGCAGTGTTTACGTGTTGTGCCCTTCACTCTTTTAAGGAGAAGATTTTTAAACTGCCTCCTGTGGAAAGGCTGTGGTTCTTGTGTGTGACAAGTGGCAGGAGAATGCTGGCTGCGTTTAAAGCAGAAGAGAGGCAGGCTGGGTGGGGAAATCTGGAAGGGAAGCCTGAGTGACAGTAATGGGACTCCAGGGAAGAGGATGATAGCTGTTTGGGCGTTTTGTGGCAAAAGCAGTGTAAGCCCAGAATAGTCTGGGCCGGGAGGACAGGGTGTTGGCTTAGCACAGTGGAGAGAGGGAGCGTCTGGAGCCCTAGGGAGGGGACATGGGGATGTTGTATGGCTCTCAAGGGTGAAGAGAAGGAAGAATTGAAGGTAGTAGGAATGTGCAGGAGCCTTGGAAATAGATATTCACCTTCCTTAAAGTGTCCTTGAGAATGGCGCAGTTATCGACTCCCTCAGGGCTGTGTTTTTTTTTTTTCTCAGGATGGTGATGAGAAGCTGGGGGAGAGAGGAGGGAGCCAATTTGGCAATGACTGTTTCTCCCAATCCCCTAAGACAAAATTCCTTTTCAGACTGCAGTTTCCTCTTGGTGCATCACATTTGCAGAGGTTTCCCCTCATTTACAGGCTGGTTGGCAGAGCAAAGCGGACAGTCTTTTTCACTGTGTGGTTGGCATCTTTGTAGGAGCATTGAGCAGTGCACCTGTCTGGGTTCAGTGCATGATGCCTGTCTGCTTTTCTGCCTGTCTCTGTAACAGGACAGGGTGCCTGTCCTGCTTAGGGGTTTGGACTGGTGGGAGGCTGCAGCTGAGAGTGCCTCTCTCTTACGTACTGTGGCAGGCTCACAGTGGCAGTATGTCTCCAAGGTGAATGTGTTAACTGCTATCCCACACAGTGACTTACCTTTGTTCCTTCTTGCTTTATTGCCACAGGATTCAGAAGGAATTGGCTGACATCACCTTAGATCCACCTCCCAACTGCAGGTTGGTGTCGATTCCTTACCTGAGGAGGGTGGGGGAAGGTGAGGGGCTGAAGTGTGCCTGTGTGTTGTAACTCTGTTCAGAGGCTCTGGATGGAGCAGAGGAACGGCTGTTTAGGTGGCCAACTACTTTCATGAATGCTTGCACGACTTTAAATAGTTTCCAGGTGGGATACCTCCAGAGATTGTATGTCTTTTGACCAGTTTTCTATTTGTTTTGGGGGTTGTTTTGTTTTTTTAACAATTGCCTTTCAATATGTTGTACTGTTTTGTGTGTGTACATTTCAGAAACTGGTCTATAAAGAAGAGTGTGAAAACTTTCTCCTTGTTTGTTTTGGTTTTGGTTTATAACTAATGCCTGACTGCACTAATCTTATATAAATAAGAGTCCTGCCAAGGGAGCAGAGAATAGTAGAATGCTATGAGGTTTTTAGCTCAGAGTTCTGTTGTGAACAGCTGCTGACAGTGGAAGAGAAGGCGAATTTGTCACTCAGTGGGTGCCCCACTGGAACATACATCTTAGCTGATGAAACAGAAAGCAGGGATACTCTGTTGCCCTTTATAAGCAGCTTGTTTTTAAGTATGTTTTAGGAACTTGTACTGTTTTTTTAAAACATTACCAGGTTGATTTGTTTCATTGCATGGTGTCCCTGAGCCTCTTTTGCATGTGGAGAGGAGACAGTAGTAGTGTAATATCTTTGGTTATACTTGCTCATCCAAGAGGAAAGAGGCTTTTGGTCTGGTCTGTTTGCCACAGCCTAACTCTGTTCCCATCTTATTGCTGTAGCTGAGGTTTGATGTCTTTTGATGTTGGTAATAGCAGAAATCAGAGAAAATTATGTTTATAAATAACTGTTTAAATTGGTCTTTCTAGTATTGAGTTTCCACCCACAAGTGTACATGAACCTTTTTATTGAAGCTTTTTGCCACTGTTAGTCTGTGGGGAGGCATTAGCACAAGAGTTAGCCTGACAGGTCCAGAACCACCCTTTCAGTACCAGTCCCGAGGATCAAAATTAATTAAAGGAGGGATTGAGTGTGATGTGTGACATCTAGTCTGATACTAAGAAGATTTTTGTGCTGTTGGCATGGTAGCCAATAAGCTCTGAAATCTTTAACTGGGACAATGTTGGTTTAGGGACAGTAATGGCTTACCTGAATATTACAAAATTTCCAGTTCTTGGGCTGGAGATGTCTGTCCTGTGTGCATCCCAGCTCTGTGTCAGGATGAAGTACACATGCTTTTCCCTCCTCCTTCCACATTCACCTGATTTTCATGAGAAGGAAACACAGAAGCACATCTCAGGCACTGTTACTTGCTCTCTAGATAACTGAGTCTGGATGGTCAGGGTGCTGGGACTTCAGTCTGAACTTTGCAAATCTATCCAAAAGTTGTGATAGTGTATGAGTGTGTTAGATTGCATGTTTGTTCTGAAGGTTTGTGAATATAATATTAGAACCCTAATTTGTCCTTGTTTCAATTGGATTCATCCACAGGTAAAGATGAACTAGCAGACTACTATTCAAAATACAGTATAGTTTTGGTTTTTCTTTTTGAAATACATAGACCATTGAGGATAATGCACTTCAAGGCCCACATAGTAAGCTTGTGTTATTTCAGCCCTCAAAAATATTTCTAATGGTAAAAATTAGTTTGTAGTACAAGTAGTGATGATTAATCTTAGTCCACAGTGGAGTTACAAGTATTCTGCATTCCTTTTGACTTTCAAATGAGTGACAGTGAAGGCTGGCAACTCTTGCAAGTAATGCATGTAACTGGTGTAGTTGTTACTGCCTTTTAATATGTTGAGGTACGAAAACGTGAGTGGAAGGGTTTGTTGTGTGTGTATGTGACCAAAGGAGTTTTGGTATTGCTCATCTTGGGATGAAGTCATCCTACTTCTGTAAAGACAGTGCTGAGACTGAAGGAGAGCAGCTCTGCTTATGGCTAGCAAGGCTCCAGTTGTGCAGTCAAGCACTGAGAGTTTGCCTCTGTAGCAGCAGATTTGTAGAAAGGTAGGCAGGTGCCTGTCGCCACAACAGTGAGATGAGTTTCAGCTATTGCAGTTATGGGGAAAGTTCACCTCTTGTGAAAAAAAGAAATAGAAATAGTCAGTTTATGACTGTGGGGAGATTAAGCACATGAGAGGCTCTGGTTGCTGCATGATGTTTAAGGTTGCCAAAATTTGTTCTTGGGAAGCCTGCTAACAGTGTCACTGCTTTCCTTTATTTTTTTTCCTTTCATATGAACATTAGTGGCATGCTGTGAAGGAGATACTAAATACATAGTTCAAGAACTTAGTTTCAATTTCCTGCCTTTATGGCTTTGCTTGTTCTAACCTTTCCTCTGACCTCCTGCCCCTCACATCTCTGCTGCCTTTATGTCTCTACAGATTTTTTTCAGGTGTCACTGGAGGAGAGGCCAGTCCTCTCCTTTTAGGCATCTCACTATTTTAGTTTAATCTTAAAACTTACATATTCAGGGCATTATGTATGATGCCACGTACTACCTGTTGTGCTGTCAATTTTATGGGTTGCCAAAGCCTCAAGTCACATTTGAAAATGTTCATCCAAAACTGTATCCTGTGTTATGTTGGAAACATCATAATCTTCTTTTTTTCTTTTTCCTGGACATCTGTTCTTACACCCCTCACCACCATGTTTGTATTTTCCCGTTTTATACTCAGTGTTTGATAGAAGTTCGTGGTTGGCTGTGCTTTAATTTTTGGCCTCACTGCAAAATACTGTTCTTCTTTCAGTCTTACTGCAGTAATGGGAGTTCAAGATATTTAACACATCCCAGAGCAGCTCTGTATATTGAAAGACAAAGGTTCAGGTTGTGAATGATTTTTAGTAAGAACTTAGTTTTACCACATCTTATATGAGGTATTTTTGTTCTTATAAAATACGACATACAAGATGCAATTACAAATAGTGACAACCATTTGACATTTCAAACAAAATAGCTTAAAATGAAATGTTTCATTTTTATTTTTGTAGCTTGCAGTGACTGTGTTTTCATGTGTGTAACCCACAGATCATCTGTTTAAAAAACAAAAACCAAAAAACCCAAACCCCAAGCACACTCAACACCCTGTGATTGAGCAGCTGTGTGGTTTTTACACATATGTGGGTAATATGAGGGGAATTTTATTCCAGAACTTCCTCTCTCCTCAGTACTTTCCTTGCTTCTGGTTTTTCCATAGCTTGCGTGTGTCCCCCAAAAGCTTACCTGGGCTTATCTCTCACTGACTGCTTCATTTCTCGTAGTCCCTTTGCCCTTCTGTCTCCTTCCTCAGGCTGTGATTTTGATTTTCACAGGCTAGTACAGTTAGTTGTGCAGAGGTGCAGAATATGTGCATGGAAACAGTCTCTGTTTGGCCTGCATTCAAAAAGTAGATTTTTGGACTTGGAAACATTTTCTAAAAAGATATATTTAATATGTACCGCAAATTCGTGGGTTCCTGATGGGAGCAATGCTGTCCTCATAAGTGTCCTAGTGTAGTGTATGTTTGGCATCTACTTCTGGATGGATTTTAGTTCTCTTCATCATTTTCAGAAGAACAGTGCTCTGAAGGTCTTTAATTTCTGAAAGATGATTGGACTCCCAATATTAATACTGAGTTATGAAAGTTAAATGTGGCTTTCAAGTTCAAAAGGTGGTTAGTGGTTAATATGAATTGGAGAATAACTGTTCAGAACCTAAAGTGTTTTAAATCTTTCGGAGTGTATCTGGTGATCTCTCCTCCTACTTTGTATTATATCAGAGTTTAACTCTTGTTTTAGAACTCAAAGAAGGTTACTAGGAACTTCTTATTTTTGGTCTTTTGTATATGTTGGTGACAGAGGAGGTGTCATGCCTTTGCTTTGGGTCTGCAGATGTCAAAATATGGTTCCATCTTGCAATGTAGGTAGTCCTGACTTTTGTTTGCTGGTAACACTTGTGAGCGTTGTGCAAAAGCTTTCCTTGTGTCTCTATGGTGGAGTCTCCAAAGCTTTAAGAGAAGTTAATTAAAGCTTTAAGTACTTTTTATTTGCTGTGTGTCATTTATTCAACCTCTATATCTAAGCATCTCCTGATGGTAAATCTGCTTATTGATGTGAAGTTATGGAACAAGTGGTTTTCCCCGTTTTTAGGAATGGGGAGTTACAGCACAAAAAACAAGGTACTTGCCCAAGGTCATGCAGAAAGTCTCTGGCAGAGTAGAGTAATGAATGTAAATCTCCTTTGTTTCAAGCTAACTTGCAGCTGAGCTGTTCTGTTGAAACTGTGTGCATCAGTTACATTATGAGAAGGGCTTTGAATTTGTGCTTTATTGGGTGTCTGGTATTGACTGTATGTAAGCATGGTAATTTAATGTTATTTTTCCCATCTGTGTAGAGGGGCCAAAATGGATATTAACTAGAATTAATGTTTTTTAGTCTGTCTTAACCAAACTGGAACAAGTTTGTCTCCACATGCCTCATTTAAGTCCATATAGGCAAGACCAGCTGTTATTTAAACAAAAATAATTTTCAAACCTTTGCTGAAGGAGGCATTTACCTGCAGGGCTTACCATTGCTTCAGAGCAAAATGCTATCACAAATTCATTTTTAAAATAATAATAAAATACAGTTGTGATTCTTGGCGCCCTCAGCCAAGTTTTTGTAAATTTGCAAAATAAGGACCAGATCTCCTTGAGAGTCTTGTGAAAGTTAACTGTCAGCACTTAATAAATATGTGTCTCGGTAAAGATGGTGGGGAGAAGTGCTCTCCGTTATAATGTATGGAATATTAATAGTTTTCAAAACTTTGCAGTGTGGAATTAAAGTTTCTTGGCTTGAGAGAAGTCTGCATAAAATGTGTGGCTCAAAGGCAGTTTTGAACTCAACAGCTTCATATTATAATTACTATATTTCATCTACATACCATGGAAGTCTGGCATTTGTCTTGCTTACATTTGTTTTTTATGGTGCTTGTAATTTTTTGCAAATGTATTTTTTTCAATACTTTCAACTCCAATAATGCTTTAAGTGCTTTTGCTTTTAAATCTTGTATAATATCTAAGGATGCATTGTCAGTGTTAAACTCTAATATCAGTGTTGTTTTTGTTATTATCATGTGTAAAATAGCCCTTCCTGAACACAACCATATTCTAGCATAAACTTCTGGTCTTATGTTTTCTAAGTAACAATGTCTAATATTTCTGATATTTTTCTTAGTATGCACAGTCAAATTATTAGATCAGGAAGGACACAAATGCCAGCTTTTGCTCCCTTGCATAAATAAAAAATTAATATCACCTTTAATGAAGGTGAATTATCAGCTTACAAAAGTGGTTTTAGAACTCTTTTTTTCTATTTCCTCTTGTGTTGCATTGAAAATGTGTTTTCTGTGAGAAGTTTCCAGATGTAGGATAGGAAGGACCTTCATAATTAGTGCTGTGTGTAGTTGAAAAATATCTTTTGTCATATAAACTACCAGTGGTTCAGCATTCCCTCCTCGCTTTGTTTGGCATGTGATCCCTGGAGAAATAACTTCTTCCTTTTGAAATGGTGTATTAACTAATTTAGAGATCCTCTGCAGCTGTGTATGTCTAGCTTGCAAACCATAAAAATAATACATTTCTACACAGGGTGAATTTAAGTATGTGGAGGTAGCAGCTCCTGCAGGCAAAGTCCTCAGCCCAATGTACTCAGACAAAGACTGCACAGAAGCAGTTTCTTTGCTGAGGCTCAATTAGTTAATATTACAGGAATTAACTTTCCTGAATCTGCTTCTGTTTTTATTTTTACTGTCAGAAATGTTTTGATGGCCAGGCTGTTTGGACGCTGTGGCAGAAGCTTGCTGATGCTGTGGTAGATTTTGTTTGGCACATCCTGGCTCGGTAATTCCCAAATGAACTGCATTCTGTGCTCTTGCATGCCAAACATGGAAACGATGAATCTTGAGAGCGGCTGTGAAATTGTATCATGGCTAAGAACAAAGAGGATTGAAATCCCTTCTGTGCACACTCCCTTGTATACCACTTAATTTTATTATTTGACTTTCAGTTTTGCTGCCCTTGGAGGGCACTGTACAACTGTGTTTATGCTGCTGCATATATGTTTTATCTGACAAATTCTTATATTTCCTCTCAGTTACTCAGTCTTGTTTGGTTTTTCAGTTGTATTCCAGCACTGCTTGTCTAGATTTTTATACTGGATATGTGTATAGCAGCAGGTTATATATGTGGTTTTGTTTGAAGAAATATACATCATATGTGTATGATACTCCATAGACATAAATGGGAAACACCATAAGTGCGCTGTTCATATTTTAGGGGCTGAATCCATCTTGCCTTTTTATATGAAGACAAAATTACCCATGGATAACTGGCTTGTCTGGGAGATTGAGGAGGATGGGTTCGTGTTTGAGGATTTCAACAAGAGCAGGTTGCCAGTGACTGAGAGCCTTGTGGTTTCTGAAGAATGGGTTGGTTTTGGGAGCCAGTAACGTTGCGTCTGGCAGATGTTTGCTTTGGCCCCACTGTTGGAAGGCGTTATGCTGGGGATGGAAATGGAGTTCACCTGCACTGGTTCATCAGTGGATTCATGTCATCAGTGAGTTTGTGTGTAGTGAAACTTGCAGCCTCTGCCTGCACTCTTCTGTAGTTGTACATGACAGACCAGCCTTCCATGCAGCACCTTTTCAGAAGCATTTAATGTACTAAAAAAAGGATACCATTTTATGGGAATGGGTTAAGAGACTACTGCACACCTGTGCAGACTCACACCACGTTCAAAGTTAAGGACTATGCTTTCTCCACAAAACAAAGTGTTTCAAACTAAGTTAAGTTAATGATGCAATTTAGTCATTATAGGTACAATCTTGCCAATCTGTACATTTATTTGAAGGAAATAAATTTATACTTATTTTTCCCTCTGAGGCTTAACAGTGGAGGTCTAAATACTCACTTCATTATATTACAAAACCAAGGAGAGAACATGTATTGTCAAGTTCTATAAATAAACTACAACTGTCAAAATAAGCACTGTGCACTCAGGAATTCAGAGGGGTTTTCTTGTTTCTCTTGCCAATTTGCAAATTTCAGCAACATGCAGTTGAAATTCCGAGGCATTTGGGGAAAGTGTAATGGTTGCAACCATGCATTTAATACATATTTTCTGTGTGTAAGGGGCTAATTGACATTACAAGGAGATGTTGCAGAGCTGTATGCTTAACTTCAATATCCAATTTGCAGTGTTCTTTATTCGCCTGGACTCTGGGGAAAGGAAGCTGGGGGAGAAAAGGAGCGTGGGGCATGCAGACTGTAGCTCGGGGCAGATGTGGTGTTTGAATCTCCCCACTCACTTCAGTCTCTTCCATGATTTCACAACTGATAATATGGGTCAGATAAGATGAAATTGAGCTGTTTTGAGAACGGGGTTCAGGCCAAGTTTTGGCAGTTCATTTGTTTAAGAGAAAATACAAAGTAATTGGATTAAAGAGGCTGTACGATTAAAGATGTAGAGTCCTGTTAGATTTCTTTGCTTCTCTGTTTCTGTGAAACAGTTTAGAATTTAGGTCTCAATTCCTCCAGGAGTTTCAACTTTTAGAGTCAAAAGTGAGTGTGAACCAAATCAGATCAGCATGTTAGTAGATGTGTTTTGTACTTTTTATCAGTCTAAATGACTGTTTAAAAAGATTGCTCATCTCTCCCTCTGGAGCTGCTGGGCTTGCTGGAAACAGAGAGAATCTTGAACTGGTACTGAGAATTGTAAAGACCAAATGGGGAGGAGCTTTCTGGAGCAGGTGGACTGCTAATATTTAATGTTTTTTCTGCTGTGGGTATCTGAGCAATACATGTTGGCCAGTGTGCTAATTCCAGTGTTTCGCTGGGAGAAATCAGGAGAGGGGTCTTGGTGTGTTTTCTTTTGATGCCTAACATTGTGCAGGGAGTTGCACACAGGAGTAAAAAGGCCCCCAAATATTAAAAATTAATTCTGAAATCAAAAGTGTCTTTTCACAATAAGTGAATTGATGAAAAAAAAATAACTACTTCTGGTATGGTCTGAGAGCTTTGTCAGATTTATTGGAGACAGTGATTGTTTTACAAGGAAACTGCCAGAGGAACTGTCTTAAAGGTTTTAGATGCAGTTGGAATATCTTCACTGACATTTTAAGGTGCTAATTTAGGTGTCGGCTGTTATGGATTGTCCTATGTTTGCAGTTTTCAAGTGGACAACTTCTAGAAAGTTTCAGTGTGTTATTTTGTATTCTGAACAAGTGTAGCTGCTCTGAGAAGTGGCCTATAAATGGTGGAGAAAGTGCAATTTATTTCATTGAAGCAGTGTTTAGCTGCTGCAGACGGTTTTGAAAGATTGCTAAAATGTACACAGTTGTAATAATACAGTTTTAAAGTAATTAGATCAATACGGTAGTATACTACAAAAGGTCATTTTATCAGAAGTTTCTGATCAGTCAGATTGTTGTAATACTGTATTTGCACAGTACTTTCTATATGTCTTAGTAACCTTTTTAATGGAGGTGAATGCATACAAGCCTTTATAGTTGGTGTCCTCCTTGTCTTCCTTGTAAGTTATTTATCAACAAGAATTGTCTAGCTTTCTTTTTGGTGGGGTAATTCTTAATATGAGATTCTCATCATATTTTGTAGTGCTTTGACTTCTGGTTAAAGTATTCATGCCTCCTTACACTTGGGTGACTGTGAGAGAGAGAAAAGACTGAAGGCTTTAAATAGCTATGCTATGTCTCAAAACACCATGAATCTCATTGAGTTCTCCGTTGCATTAAAATTGTGGTGATTCTGTCTTTCCTACCTTAAATTGAATTTCAACAGCACCCTTGTAATCTAGGAAATGAGGCAGGAAGATGTACAGTAGCAACAAGAGTGACCTAGGAGATGTAAGTTTTGGATGCAACTAGTGCCAGGCCTTCAGCTGCCCTGCTGCTTGTCTTTCAGCTGCATCCCAGGGTTGAAATCTCTAGTGAAATCTTAATGTTTTCTTTAGAATAGCATCTTTCCGATTTTTCCATCCCCTCACTCCCCTTGTGAAGTTAATAAGATTGCAGGTATTGGTAAGACTGAGAGATGAGTGAGTTGCAGATGAGGAACAGAAAAGGACATAAAACTACTCAAGGCAGCAAGATTGTACAAGGCATTAACGGAGGCTATAAGGGACAGCAGAGAGAGATGGCCCGTCAGGATGGCTGAGGAAGATTGCACTGGTTGCTGGAACAGTTGCAGCAAAGGTGGAAGTAGAGACAAGACTGATGTTTTTCTGCTCCAGCAATTTAGCTCCACTTTCTGCTCCTTGCACTGTAAGGAGCAGAAGACACAGGGCATCCCCCTCTTGATGGATCGGGAAGACCATCCATGGGCCACCTTCTTCTTGGGCATGAGTAGATTTTTGAAACAGTAAAGCATACAAGCTGCAACAATAGTTTTTCTGTAGTGGTAGTTTTACACCCTCACCTGGGAGATAAAATTTAATTTAGTAATAAAGTGAATTCACTTATATGATCTTATAGTAGGCACAACGTACTATACCTTGAAGAATATATGTAAGAGGTGCCCCACTGTATCTTTGCAGACCTGCTTGAAGTGGTACTTGAGTCACATGTGACTCTTGAGCTACATCCTCCTAGAAGCTCATCAGTGAGATGTGAGGAGGGGGGAAAAAAACTGGGGAAATGATAGAAAGACAAGGAACAGAGGGAGAGAAAGGCAGGCAAAGAAATGGAGAAAGAGGGCAGAAAATGGAGAGAGAAACAAGTAACTCAGTCAATCCCAATCAAACAGACTAGTATTAAAGATGGGAAGTTGCAAATTAATTTTGTTGAAGGCCCTGTGAATCTGAATCTCCCAAAGGAGCACACTTTACTTTTGCAGCAGCTGGAAGAGAAGCATGGCAAAAGCTGTTATTCAGTAAATTCCATAATACTGGAAATGCATACTCGCTGAAACTGTTAAAAGGTCATTTTAGAACAGATTAGGCCCTTCTACCCAGTAAGCAGTGAGGTTCTGGAAGCTCTTCAGCAGGAGGTTGTGGAGGCAGATAGTATGAGCATGTTCAAAGGGGGTTGAACAAATTCATGAGCAACAGGTCCATAAACAGATACAAAGAGAAAAGTCAGGCATGTACCCTTTGGCACCCCTAATCCACTGGCTGTGGATTCCGGGGGAGTACAAAGGGAATAGACTACAGATAGTGTCCACAGTCACCTATTCTGAGGAGTAGTCTCTTACCACTGCCAGGAGCAGGGTGCTGAGTTAAATGACCTCACATGGTCTTTTTACGTTCTATGTAGAATACCCACAAAATTACCTCCTTCCCCCACGCCATCGTCCCTCATTCTGGTCCACTAACTTCAGGCTCTTTTCTATTTCCTTTTCTAATTGACATGGCTCTTAGCCACAGAAGATGTTCAACTTCTGCCCTTCTTGCCTCTCTTCTTTCTATGATTTGCCATTTAAAGCAAGCTCTTGTTTCCTATCACTCAGCCACTTCTCCTTGTTTTTGTGAAGGATTAACCTTCATGCATTTGTGTTGCTGAATTTAAACTAAAGTTTTCAGAGTAAAGCACTTCTTTAGTTTTTGTCAGTGTTGGCAAAGTGATATGTAAATTTCCACCTATGTTTAAATGTTCTTTATTAATAAAGTAGGTTTAGTCTTTGGGCTTGTAGGTGTCACCCTATCCTCCCTTCCCCAAAAAAGTTCTGCTTATGTTGCAAAATTGCTTTTTTTTCCCCCTTATCTGATAGAGGTAAGGAAGTGAGTTGTTTTATTCAGCAGGTGTTATATTATCTTGAGTATGTGATTTAGTTATTTCCCGATTTTGTGCACACCAGGGTTATCACAGCTGTTACTTTGTGATACTACTACATTGTAATAGGATAATGTATTTTGAGATATAGTAGTGTTGGGGCTTTTTTCTTCCTGGATAGTGGCAGAGAAATAATGAAGTCGTCCAACAGCTAATCCCTTTCTTTGGTGTCTTTGTGCTCCTACTTCACCTTCCACCTCAATATCTAGGAGGACTATAACTATTGGTTAAGGAAATATGAGTTAAAATGCATAGCTATTACATGTGTTGAGACATTCCAGCTTCAAGTACTTAGTAGTCACTTTGTGTACTCTTAATGACTATAAATATTATGTTACATACAAGGTTTTGTAATGTATCAGGTATGTCTTGTACATTGCTTTTCCCCTAGAAAAAGCTAATTTTCTAACCCCACAGACTGTGCAATCTGTACTTTCTGCATTGCATTTTATTTCAAGGATTTTGCCTTGTATTTCATAGAAAAGTCTTATTTATGAGGAGATGTGAAGTCTAGACAAATAATTTGGCATTGGGATTGTTCAGGTGCACATTTCACTACATGCTAATTAGCATAGAACTAGCCATTTAGGATGTATTTATTAACTAGTACTGGATTTTGTCAGGAAAGACTGAAAAGTGGGGATTGGATAGCGGAGGCTTTGTGTGGTAACACTTTGCAGTGGGGGTACAACAAGGTGGCAGGGTCCAGCCATCAGTGGTAGCAGCACAGTAAAGGGCTGTGGGTAAGTGGGGATGTGCCGTGACCTCTCTCCTGGCTGGCTGAACAGCTCTGTGAGATTTGTTACTGATTCACAGCTTGACTTAAAGAGAGGTAAGGGTGGAGTGGTGATTTGGGTTTGGATCTGGAAAGGAGAGGTATCTTTTACCTACTGAAGTCTGTTCTGTTTGCAGCAGTCTACATTGATTCAGAACAAATGAAGAAAAAGGATGGAGCTAGAGTTGGTGGCTGAACTATGACATACTAGGAAAGAGTGAAAATACAGGGTGGGATTAGATTTAATCCCTTAAAATCAGGGAACAAGAGAGAAAAAAAAACGTATTTTGCCAGATCCCTTTCCAGTAGTAAATCTTATGGTCTCTTGCAGAGAGTCCGAGCAATCTCTATACTTCTCTTCTAGGTTTTCCTTTCCTTCATCATAATCCAATGTGTCCCAAGTCATCAGTGTGGTGTAAGTTCTGGAAGAAAGAGCTGGAGTGCCTGTTCTGGCTCATGGAGCTGGGCCTCTTTCTGCAAGCCATCTCAGGCATGTAAAGAACAGTGCTAGTGTCTCCTGCCTCCTTATCCTTCTGAGCTGAGCATTTTCTGGTCCCTTCTCTTTCCTGATGGCTGCACTGATCCTTCAGCAGTAAGCCATTACATCTGTCAAAGTCTGCAGCCCATGCCTACAGGGAACCAAAGAGGCAAGTTTGTCCTGTTGACAGAAAGAAAATGTATATTAGGAATTTAAAAATAAGCAGACATAACCATTCTTGTTTTATTAGTTTACTTGCAAATGAAGTAGCAGTGATCAGCTAAACTACTGAATGTGTATGTAGATTTTTTTTTTTTTTTAAATTGCTAAAGTATCTGGGTCATGAATCAGAGTAGCTTGATGAAAGGGAAAGAGGAAAGTGTTTTTAAAGTACTTAAATGAGCAAATGGGATAATCCTGAGTGCAAGGTGACATAGAAATTGAAATTTATGATCTTTCTTTATGTAGTACCCTTTGGTCATTGGAAAAGTATTTTTATTAGCTTGAAAGGTTTCTAGTCAAGAGGACACATCTAAACTTCACTTGGGAGTTATGAGGACATTTGACTGTGCAGAAGGTGAGCCTGTATGAGCATTTACACAGCAGACAGCTGTATGCCAGGCAAACGAAAGATTCTTTGGTCAGTATTTTTACTAATCCTCCTCTCATGTACACATTGAATGTCACAGCTGGAAAGTCATTGCTGTTTTAGCAAATGATTTTCTTTTCAGAGGGAGAATCTCATTTTTTTAGGTATTAAAATAACGGAACTATAATGTTTGCTTAGATTGGCTTTCCTGAAAGATAATGTGTCATATCTTAATGACACACTAGGTCCAGTGTTAAATTTCAGTCTTTGCTGGAGATAGTGAATTAACTGTGTCCAGAAAGTGGGTTTGCATGTCCCTGCTTATATTACTAAAGGTCAAGGTCACTAAAACAGTTCTGTACAGTTTAATGTACAATATGTATTATTTATCCATTTTTTTCTTTAAAGTGCCAGACTGTTTACTGAAGTGGGTGAGCTCTTCACTGTTTTATATATAGGCAATGATTTTCTCAGCTGATTATGCACAGAGGGTAAGCATTTTTATTGTCCTTTTTTATTTATTTATTAATTATGCTGAGACAACCAGATAGAAGAATGCATTCTCGCCTTTGGCTTCTCAAGGAAAGATCTCTATTTTTGTTTAGTGTGCTAAACAGGGTTATTTTCTAGTAAGAGTTATATAGTATGATTGTGCAGTTATCCTCTCTTCCAGAGGGTCATACATGTGATCTCTGGTCAGTATGGGGAAACTCACACTTTTGACCTTTCTGTCTCTTTGGACTCATTACTTGTTGGACATAATGGTCCTGAAATTGCTTAATTGTTCCGAAGAGATCATTTGTGCTTACTCCGTTATTGCCATTTGATGCTGCCTCTCTGTACACTGCCAAAAGTCCATGGTATATTACATTTTTATTGTTATGTAAAGCAGCTGTAAAACAAACTGTGGCTGTGTAAGTGTATTTGAAATCTTTCCTATTGGCTACTTCGTTTTCTCCCTTTATGTCTCTAACTTTTACATTTATAGTTTTGCCACCACAGGGAGCTAATGAAAAGCAAACATATAGACTGTTAAAAAAAAAAAGTAATGCTATGCACAGATTTACATTGCTTCCTCACTCATATTTATTATTCTGTTTCTCTGTATAAGAAAATATAGGAAGGACATGCTGTGCTGGGATGGTTTTTGGTGGGAGGATTGGGGATTTTGTCTTTCCTTTGCATTGCTTTGGCTATTAAAGTCCTCTGATTTTAGGAGACTTCAACAGTTGTAGACCTAGTGGCAGTACAGCAAACGAAGGAAGAAGATAAATGTATGTGCAGTAGGACATTGATCTGGATGAGGGGAGGTCTGTTAAACTGCTTTTTTTTAATACTTGCATTACTGCCTGTGGGTACTCGGGCCCGTGTGCATCCTTATCACTCTCACAGGATTATGAAAGGTGATTTCTTCTATGTGTTCAGGTTTCTCTTTACAAGTAGTACTGAAGAAAATAAGGGCTTAAATTATCCTATATTTTTGATTCTTTCTGTATGCCTCTGAGTATGTAGTAGAACACTATGTATCATAGGAATAAGGTTAAGACATGGATACATTTAAGGATCTGACTTTCCACAAAAGCTGTTTCCAGTAAGAGTACTCATTGAGATGATGAGTCTCTTGATGTTCTTTACCCTAGTGGGAAAAGTGTGTGAAACCAGCACAACAGCCACTGGGCAACCTCTCTTACCATTTCTCATCCATACTGGTCACAGCTGCTAAGATGTTTTTAATAGGTAGACTTTTTCTTAGTTTAAACTGGTTTTCCTGCTTTAATTGGAGCTTGCACAGCTTAGACCTTGCTTTACAGTCTTTTCAGAAATATACTTGAACTCAGTTGACACTGAACCAGAGCTGCCTTCCCTCTGGAACCTGTGCTGGGGAGACATACCTACTTGGTGAGGGTCTATTCTACATGGATTAAAGGAACATAAACTATAAAGATTAAAAGATGCTCAGGAGGGGAATATGTACTTGGATTTTGCCAGCAGTTAAAAGTAAATCCCTTACAGTAAGTAAGACTCTAAATGGTGCCTCTCAATATGTGTTTTGCAGTAGTTGAATTGTGCAGGAAGACTGAACCACTACCAGACTTCAACTTCGAAATAAATTAAGTAGATTTTAGCTTGATTTTTATTTTGCCTGCCATTTCATTTTGCAAATTATGAGATAATTCGTAGTAATTTGCAGGTTTTAAAACTGTTAGATACTATCTGTACAACAGCTCTAGGGGAACAGGGTTGAATCAGATCTGGTTTTTGTCAGCAGTGTGTTTAGACCGTGTATGTGTGTGCAAACACACATTTTGCATTCACTTACCAGAGTGCAGTTGAAGTTCTGAGAAAGTAGAGTTATTTTTTTCTTTACTTTTTCCCTCCTAAATGTGCAGAAGTAGCTGTGTGGAAAAGAATTACTGTCAGATCAAGTTTCCTTTTCTTCAGCAGTTAATTTGACTTGTAGAAGTCGACAGACTATGTGTTTTCATAAACTGCAAACATTGCATCACCCAGGAGAAGCACACGTAGGAAAGTCTCTTAGAGGTGTGCAAAAGACTCCAAGGATAATGCTGATTTGCCAGTTAATCCCAGTGGCATAAAGGGTAAAGTCAAACTTCTTTTCATGACTGAGAGGGGATCAGTGCTGCCATAATGTATGTGCTTGTTGTTACTTTGTAGCAAAAATGTTAATACAATTCTAGATCAGCTGTAATGGAATCCCATATAGGGGTGTGCATGTTCACATGTCCCTGAAGTGATTACAGCTATGGGGGTGTACAGGTTTTGTGTACTCAAACTTTATACATGAAATAGTGTCTGTATGATCAGAGCTAGATATAACAGTACCATTATCACACAAGTTTGTTAAAAGATGGATGACATTTTTTGAAAATTCAATCAGAATGTCATCACAATCAGGACACTTCATTTTGTATTTCACCCACCTGGATTTCCTTTTTGTATCTGATCCTGTCATCAGGTAAGAGCTAATTGTGCTCTTGTGCCCTTGGCTAATCATAGTCTTTGCAGAGTTTTGACTTGCAACAGTGAACTTCCTAACTGTGTGGTAACACTTCATTTATTTATAATCTGTTTCACTGTTGAAAATACACCTTTAAAAAAAAAGAATCTGATCCAAATGATATGTATTGTCAACAAGAGTTTCTCTGTTCCAGAAATTTGTTTTCAAGTCCTCAAAGCTGGGCAATATAACTGATGCCTTTTCATGTGTAGCAAATATATGCTAATGAATCTGGTGTAAAGATCAGGGATCCTATCATCCTGCAGAATGAAGCATTGAAGTGTGTATTTTTCCTCAACTGCAGTGTTTTTTCCATTAAAATAAGATGAGGGAAGTTGGAATTGGGTATAGTAAGATGCAGTGCAGGCTAGTAGTAGATCTGAGGGTAGGCAATCAGGATCAATATTTAGGGATCAGTCCTATAGCTGAAGTAATGTCAGTCCTATAGCTGAAGTAATATAAAAGCTCTGTTGTTGCTCTGAATTTCCTTTTCCTGTCCTGCAATAACTAAACCAAGCAAGGTTTTCGCTGAAATTGTAACACCAATGTCATCAGTCTGCAATCTGGTGAGTTCCCTCTGAAATCTACTTCTACTTGCTTTTACAAATTTAGTGCTTCTACATGGACCTCCCTATTTAATGAAATGTTTTGACTGAAGTTGTGCTTTTGTATGATGCAGTTTACACCCAGATAATGGTAGTTGCACACAAATACAGATGTGCACCCTGCAAGTGCCTAGAAATGTCGTTGCAAAACCGTGGCATCGATCCCTTTTTAAGCTGTTCATCCATGACCCTGATGATGGCACCTGAGAACTTGCTTATGCTCGCAAAAGAAGCTGCAACTGTTGACTGTAATTGCTTTCACAATGAGGATTAAAATAGCATGCTGAGTATGTGGGATATCAGAGGTTTGGGTGACATTACATATAAAGTTCTGTTCTTTTGCTTTTTTAATTGTCCCTCTTCCTCACTAGCATCTTCAGCCGCACACACTATTTCATTTGGTTAGTTTGTGGTTCATTGGAGTGGGTTTTTTGGTTTGGTTTGAGTGTTTTCCAAATATGGAGATACCAGCATTGAATAGGGGAGCATTTTTTAATGCTTTTGGTATTTGTTTTCTCATTTTCTGTCATAAGCCTTATGCTTTAAGTTCATAGGTTTGAATTTCTTTACTTCCTTGCTCATCTGTCTCTGATCCTCCTAGTAGGCAGGTAAGTTTACTCTGTCTGGAAGAACACAATCAGGATGAATTACGTCAGTCATTTAACTGCTAACTTCATGCTGCACTGAATTCTAGTGTAAGAGAAAATAAATTAGAAACATCTGTTTTCTTTTTCTCATAACAGAAGAACAGAGATGTTCTACTGAAATCAGAGATGGCAAATAGAAGAGCAATAAAAGGAAGGTATTATACGTGTACTTCACACAAATAATTAGTCTCTGGAACTTACTGTCATAGGAAATTATTGAGGCCAAGAACTTAACAGAATTTGAAATGGAATTGGGTAGGCATGTGGCTACCATCAATGTTCAAAGTCAGTGTAATTAATTATGGTGATTGGGAGCAATATTAAACTCATGCTCCTAGGTTTAAACAAGATACCTTGAGATGTTGTATCAGAAGAGCATGGTGGAGGGATTTGTTTGGGGTGGGGGGAGTTTGTTTCTTCCAATTAAGTTGCCTATAGACTAAAATCTCCTTTTGCTCTGAGCATTACATTGAAATCTTTGTCCAATCCCAGCTTGCAAAAAAGTGATTTTCTCCCTCCTTCCATATACACATGTGCACACCTGTCTTGTATCTCTTTGGGACCAGAAATCCTCCTCCCTTACTGATTTTATCCCTTTTCATGCTCCTTTTCCACATCCCTTTTCATAACATGTCATCCCAGAAGTGACTTTTTTGCATCATGTCTGATCAGGTTACAAGGGAATGCCTACGGAAATGACCTACAAAGTGAGCAATAGAATCCAAAGACTTATAAATGATTAATACCTACACAGAGCAGAAGCCACAGCGTTGATTAAACTTGAGTGTGCTGTAATGAGTGAAATCACTATATTTCTGTAAAGGAAGTGATGATGGTAGCAAGCTCTTTACCATGTCTTGCCTTTTTAATAAGTGGCACTTCAGGTTATGGAATTAATTCCACAGAGTGGAAAAATATCAGGAGTGAAGAAAGAAATATGTTAAAAGGCTAGACTATTATAGTTGACATTTATGCCTGCAGATCTCAGCAGGACTTTAAACTACACAGTTTCTACATGTTGGGGCTAGGGAGGAGAAATATCTTTATACACTAAAGATAGAAAACAAAACAAAACCAAACCACTCCAAAAAAACCCGAACCTAAAACCACATAACAGAAAAGCTCAAAACAATTCCCCATCTGTAGATTCAGAAAGAAAAGGAAAAGGTAGTTGAGCAAAAGCTTAATAGAAACAGCAATTAGAAATACCTAGGCTTTAGTCAAAATATTCCTGACCTCCAAATTCTCATATTGGGAGTCTAGGAAAGGTAACTTGAATAAATCATGTGGCTTTAAACAGAAGAACCTTAAAATGTCTCCTGTAGAGGAGTTCAGCTCTCTGCAGAGCTCTGTGCTTTCCGTATAAGGTTCTGCTCTTCTGTAATTACCTAAAAACTACTGTCAGTTTAATGACAGAAGCAAAGCTCGGTGCTTGTTTTGAAGATGCTCAGCAGCAGCACTGATTGATAACAAACCTTTAGACTTTACTCTTCCATAAAAAAATACAATATTTTGTCTTTTCATGGGATGCAGATGCAACAAGGATGCTTTCAAAAGTGTTCTTTGCTGTCAGTGGGAATGAGGAATGCCATAACTACTGACTGGGCTAAGTGTGATGAAGCAACCCCCCAATCCAAGTGCTCTGCAGTGATCTGGCTTTTGCAATTGCTGCTGGGTTTGTTGGGGTGGGGGTTGCCAGGTTCCCAAGAGGTTTCTCTGCCCCGCATTGCATGGGAATTAGTTCTGTTGAACTTGATGGAATTTTTGTCGTTGAGTTCAACTAGCCCAGACTGATACAGAAACACTGGCTTTTAGAAAGAGACTTGACAAATGTATGCTTACAGGATAGGTCTTTAACAAAGAGTGGTTTGCTGCAAACTTGGAAGTAGGGAAAGAAACTTACTCTTTACTGGCCTTGTGCTCACTAGGGGCATTATCACCTATGGTGATAAGTCTTCCCATTTTGAAAAAAGGGTCATGTGAATGAGAAAAAGGCTTAATTCAAGCACATACAAAGTAATGGCTCATCTGTCAGCTTCTGTGGAATGCTGTCCACTTTATCTAAAGAGTGTATTGGAGAAGTAGGTGGATTTTGGAGAGGAGAGATGGAATTTATTAAAAAAGAAACTGGAGGACTTTTCATGTAAAGATACAGGGATTGTTTCCTTTAAAAAAATCCAAAAAGATGAAACCAATAAATGTGTCATTTACAAAATCACAGAAAATGCTGAGTTGGAAGGAACCCACAAGGATCATTGAGTCCAACTCCTGGCCCTGCAAAGCGCCATCCTCAAGGATCACACCATGTGCAAGAGTGTTGTCCAAACACTTCTTGAACTCTATCATGCTTGATGCTGTGACCCCTTCTCTGGGGAGCCTGAGCCTTTTTCTTGTTTTTTTAACCTGTAGAAAAAATAGACAGGAAGGTATTTTTTCCTCTTCTAAGACAAGAACAAAGGCATATAGAATGAGATTAAAATATAATGAAATTAAATTTTTTTACTTTTTGCAGAATGAAATGGGGCACAGGGGTTCCATGCTGTATTACATTACTGGAACCAGGAATTAAGCAAGCCTTAGGCTTCTGTGGAGGGCAAAATCAGACAGAATTACTGCAGCTTATTCATAATACTGATTTCAGAAGGAAAACATGGATGCCTGGTGTTGAGGCTCAAGCAGTTACCACTGAGGGTGTTGCTATGGTAGGGGAAAACAGAAGACCTGGCAGAACCCTTCTGATGCCCATCTCTTTCCCATTTGACACTGGAAGCCAGTGAGATACAAGGTGTTAATTTAGGTGGACTTCAGATCAGATCCAGCCTGATGGATCTATATTTCTTTTGATAAGCTAGTAGGTAAAATTTGCACTTGCCCCGTGATCAAAATCTTTGCAGTAATACTATCTCTAGTACACTTACATGTGAACTGAAGTTTATTTTAACATTGTTTTATAGGGGGAAAATTGTGTTTAGAAAAAAATGTCTTTGTAAGTCATGTTGTAAAAAGTTTGTGCTCTGTGAAACACACATTCATATGTGTGTGTATATATATATATATATATAACAAAAGCACTTTTAAGAGTGATTTTTTAAAGTATTTTCTGTTATATTTTTGTCAAATTAATATGTCTCTCAGAGAATCGAGTCTTAAAGCACAAAACAAATACTCACTTTGGTGTCTTACTCCAGTACTTAAGATTAAGGTTGACTTTTCCTGATTGGATTTCAAGTTTGTAGTGTCATTAACTCATGGCTGAAAGTTGCATGAGTTTTCTGTATATTTATATAGAGTGAATTTAAAAATCATATTAGTATTGGTTAGTTTGCTAACCTGTTAATGATACTGTCATTGGGATGATTTTTTGGTGAGTGATGTGTTCTATTCTTCTGACAGGTACAAGCTCAGCAGAGGAGAGTTATTTTCAGCTATTTTACCTTAATTGGAAAAAGAATTGGCTCATCCTAACCTGTAACTACATTTGATTAAAAACCCAATATAAATGAAAAAATAAAAAAAAAAGATAAGTCACTTTTAATGATGGGAGTGTCAGCTAATTTGTTGAGAAGGCTATTTGTGTGTACTCTGAGAGTTTTATTTACTGGCCTTCCTGAACTGAGGTCTTGACATAGAAGCTTAAATGAAGAAATACCTGTTTATAATTTTATTTTGAAAGTTCAGGTAGGATTGTCTAGACTGGATGAGAAATTTTCCAACATAGTGTAAATATATTTACATTGTAAACCTACTGCTGTTTGAACATCTTTATTTCACTTAGAGAAATACTTGAAATGCCTTTTAGTAAGAAAAATCAAAGTGAATGAATTTGGAGTGACTGGAAACACATCACCTTTCTTTGTTCTTAGAGAGCTTTTCCCTGCCTTCATACTCAAAAACCCTGTGATTTGTAGTTAGTGATAGATTTATTTCTCTTGTGTTGTTACATATGTAAAATTGCATCAAACATGGATATTAAGGCTGGCAGTTCTTCCAGGTGTTTTGCCATACCACTGTGTGCTATTATGCTGTTTTCATATTTGTGCCTAATTAGAAGCGACGTGTTCAGTTCGTGTTCAAAAAATTAATGGTGTAATATTAGGTGCAAACTGCTCCTCTGTCTCTGTGTCAGTTTTGCAGTTTCCTAGGCATTTATTTCTGTTGCTGCCTGTATGGTTACAGCATAACAAAAGCAAGGTGCAACTCTCAAAACATAGTTATAATCTTGTCACTCTTGCTTGTAACAATGCTGAGGTTAAAAGGTTAGAAAATGTATGCTGCTCTCTGTCTCTAAGATGCTTGTTTCTGTGAGGTGTGGTCTCCTCCTTCTGCTCTATTTATGAAATACAATAGAAAACCTTGTGCTGGAACTACTACCAATTAGAATGTTACCACCATCCAATGAAGAAATGTATATTTTAGACTTCTTCTTGTGAATTTCTTGGATTGCACCTGAAGTTTGTGAGGAAAATGTCTTTCTTTTCTAATGACTAGAACAGCCTCCATGGCAACATACATGAAGTATTATTTAATATCAGTGGTTTCAGGTACTTAAAGTGTGAATTTAGAGTGGTTTGGTTTTGTGGGTTTGTTGGGTTTGGTTTTTTTTTCATGGCAGCAAAAGTTTAAATTTAATTTAAACTAAGAATGTCAGTGATCAGCTGAAGGAGCAAGTTTCTAAGCCATGTGGGACCAGGAGTGATGTTGAGGAAGATGCCTGGATTTCTTGTGCTCCCTGGCAATTCCCTGTTCCCTGCATGCTGTGGTCCTCTGTCAGCAGAGCTTAACTGCCACACGTGGGAGTTGTCTTTCAGCTTATTAAGTTGTTGCTAAGTCATCTCTCTTTGGTGGAAATTAGGGAGGAGAAGACACCAAGTGTTGGCTTGTGTGAATGTAACGTGTTTTTCATAAAAGGTGTAAGTGATGTAATGCCCTAACTTGAAACTATTATTGCTTGTCACTTCATTGTTTCATTGTCATTAATGTTTCCTTACATTTGGGACATGCTTCCAAGTAAAAGGGTCACGAAGTAAAGGCATTGGGAAGTTCAAAATTCATCCATGTGAGTTCTTTTGCTTTGCACGGGGAAGTTGCTTAATATCAATTGCCAAATAGATTCTGGAGAAAAAAACCAATAATTTGTTAAGGACTATCTGTTCTTCAAGTTAAGGCATGCAAATTGACCACAAAACTATATACTTTAATTAAGAGCACTGCTTAGTCCTCTTGTGGCTCCTAATGTAGATTAAATTTAATGTTCCTAATACTTTGAAAACAAATTAACAAACTTTGGACATTGCAAATGCTTGTTTAGGCTAACCTTATGCATGTGAATCTGCTGTAGAAAAATCAAAGTTCTATTTTTCTTCTTAAATCTCTTGATAGATTTTTGGGGTTTTTTAAAAGTTTTTCCCTCTTATCACCTTCAAAATATTTGTATCTACTACAGTAAATGTTGGCTAGCTACTGTGAGTGGCTCATGTTCTTAATGAGAACAACTTGCAGTGGTATATAAGCCATTTTTAGTGGCTGCTATGTAGTGGGCTGGCAGCTATGCTCTATTACAGTGTAGGTAATCTTGTTTTACTTAAAGCAAACTCTCATCTTAGATTTCTGTTTCTAGTCTGTGCATGCCAGAGTTTCAAAACTCAAAGGCAGTGCTTTCAAGTTACTTTACTTTTCTGCCAGGTAATTTTGATAGTTTAGAACTGTGAAAATCAGGAAAGAGTTGCTGTGGGTAGTACAGCATAACTGAGAATATTTTATTGTTGTTTTGAGTAACCAAATTTTGAGCTGTTAATGGCTAGTTTGTGTAGTTTTGCTGTTAGCACACACAGTGAAATAGGTTAATTCAAATGCAATGATCTTGATTTATTTAGTGAATGGCAAGGAAAGGAGGTTTAATGTAGGTAAAGAAGGGGAAGACATCAAGATCAGACTTTTTTTTCTTTCTACCTTTTATATATCTTTAAGATATGTCCTTCAAGACATACTGTATTTTGTTTAGCAGCATGATGTTATCGGTATCAGCATTGGTATGCTGATAGGAAGCAATATAAAGATGTGAAGCCAAGATACTGGGATGGCCTGTTTCTCTGGTTAAGTGATGTTGACTCTACCTATCTAATGGGGAGGGGACTCTCTTTGTTGGTTGGCTGATGGATTGTTCTAATTTGTAGTGTGTCTTTAGGGGGAGTTGGTTGGCTGGTAGGTAGGTGATGGGACAGGTACATCAGTTTAGGAGCATGTGGTACAGGAGCAGATGTTTTTTTCCCTTAGGTTATGTTATCTTGAAAACTTAAAAGTTGCATATAAACTAGTAATCTTAAAATATTACTTCATCTGTTCTGAGTGCAGACTTTTCACTGAATTCCTACCATTCAGTGCAAGAGAGATGGTAGTGCATCTCAAGTCTGGCAATGTATTGTCTCCTGTCTTTCAAGTAGCCCTTTTCCTCCCCATGGAAGTAAGAAAGTTAGCTCAAGGAGGCAGTTGGGTGAAGCCTCAAGAACCTTGTCCTTATTAGTTTGGGGAAGCTCAAGAGTCTTGATTGCTTTCAATTTTCAGCATAGCAGGGGCATCTTGCCAAGTGTTACACATCATCTTTAACTTTCTGGGGCTGGTTTTTTCAAGCTGGTTTGTAGCTGCTGTTGCCCTTTAATCTAACTTATTTAGGGTGTGCATTTCTTGATCTATAGAATTACAATGAAATCGGTATGGCAAATGGATGATAAAGTCCAAAATAAACAGTCCACTGTGTTAGCTCAGTGCTGGAGAGGTAGACTTATGAAATAGGTGGGATCCTCTATTTTTTTTTTTTCCTTGACAGGGCAAGTGACTTGTGAAGAGACAGAAGCATCCAGATCATGTGGGTTCAAATTTATTACTTCTACAATTGATGTACTACAGGGCTCCTAAATATTTATGATGTACTGGGTGTTTGTATCTGCATAGTGAGATTGGCTTCTGTATTCTCACACTGATGAGAACGAGACAGGAGATGGGCATGATAGACACAAACACAGATGTAGGTCCCAGCTTGATTCTCGAATGGCAGGTTAATTGTAGTAGATTTCCATTTCTTTAATGGATAAAGCACAGTATTTAGGAAAGAGCCCTGTTATCATTCAGTGTAGCACCTCTAGGGCTTATGGAAGGAAAGGGGGTATTATTGAACTGTTTAGTTGTCAGAGGGGGTAGTTTCCTTTCCATGTATGAGGAACCTACTGTATCCCAGTAAGTGCCAGGAGGAAATAGATTTGTTTTCTTTTGAGGAGTATACCACATTTGAGATTGGTGACACAAGAACTTTCATATTTGTAGGTAGTATTGATTGTCTTTTATTTGTCTTTAATTATAGATCTGTCAATTTGATGCTAGGCAACCAGTTTAGTTTGTTTAAAATTACAGAAATAAATATGTTCACTAGTTATATTTCTATACCAATTTCCAATAACCTGTTGGAATATGAAGAGATCGCCAAAAAATGGTGTAGTTGCAGAAATAGTGGATTTGTGAAACTGCCTGGTTTTGCTTACCAATTGTACATTATACATCTGTGCTATAAATACATAAATAATTTGGAAATGAGGTCTGATGATGAGCAGGAATTTCTGTCCCCATGTTGGTAGTTGTTAGTCAGTAGACAAATGGCAGGAAGGAAACCGATTTAAAAATAACATAAGGTTGTGTTGGCAGACCACAGATTCTACCATCACATCTTCTTGTCATTTCAAATAAGACATTGCTAATTGTTAGGTGGGTCAGATTCTCTGTTACTCTTTCCCAATTTGTTTCATTGTTTCTTATGCAGGGTATTATTTAATGGGACATGTAAGGTCACATATAAGCTGTGACGTTTTAATTCATTTAATTTTTGGTCACGGCCTCAAACTAAAACTATGAGGAGAAAAGAAAAAGATTTGCATACAATGAAAATAATTTTATTGATTACTTAGTTTGGCATTTTCTGTATTTCCATACTGTACATACTAAAGTCTCAGACTTACAGAAGCAGCCTCTCTGCAGTCATGCATCTCTGCATCATTTCTGCAGACAGAAATACTGAAAGTATGTAGTGGGACAAACTTCCTGTACCTTGCAGTAGAGAAGGCTAGGAAGAAGCCACTGCAAAGAAAAACTGAAACCCTTGAGACCTGAGCAGGCTGGATTTATTTTCAATTTTGGAACCAATGCTAAATGGATTAATTTCTCTTGACCCTTTTTATAAGGACTTGCTCCTAAATTGAAGTGATTATTGTTGAACTAAATAGAGCTGTAGCACGCTCCTGAGAATGTCATAAATCTCCTCCTGACCTCCCTGAGGTCAAAGCTGAGATTTTATTTTAAATCTTTGAAGCCTGGTTTAAAAATCAAACTCTGCAGTGAAATTGTTTAAGAGGGTTGGCCTTTTCACCAAGTAATTTAGTAGTAACTTCACAGTAATATTTTGCAGAGACTGAAATACTTCAGGTAAAAGTCCTAAATTTGCAAGTACCCCACGGCATTTCTGTTCCTCTTGTAATAGAAAAAGAATGAGATCTTGGCTGTGGTAACTCTTGGTTGTTGTGTGAACTTATTGCCAAGTATTTTTTTTTATAAATTGGAAAACATAGTCTTTTTTTTTTTTTTTCTTCTCACGAAGAAATCCCCCTTATCAGTCTTCCTTGAGGTCCCATAAATCCCTGCATTACACCTTATCAGCTCCATTATCAGAGCTATTTAGTTATTTAGTTCCTTTTTTAACCTAGTAGGAAAGTAATTCACTGCACCGTTTATCCTCCAGTTTAAGCTTTGTGCAATTGTTCAAACCTTCCTAATTTTACCTTAGGCTGATACTTAAGGGAAAAGCTTTCCCAGATGCTAAAACAGAAATTTTGTGTATGAAAATGCAGAGAAGAATGATATTATTTCTAACTCTGTTAGAAATGTGGTGGGATTTGTAAGGGACTTACACTTGTGCAGTAATATTGTGACTACCATTTTAAATTGAAGACAGAAAACACAATACTTTCAATGACTTACAAGAAAAATAATATTTAGAGTTTTGTACTTGAAAACCATATCCCTGAACATGAACTAGAAGGAGAATCAAGTTCTATTTTTGCAATTTTACCTCTACCTCCTTTGCTCCCTTCCTGTCTTTTAACTAAAGATGGCTGCAACTTTTTCTCTTGCTGTCTTTTCCCTTTGTCTCTCATTGAGCCTGCAGGAATTTCACCTGATATCAATCCATCATTTTTGTGTTAACACAGACGAGCAGCTTGGTTGTGTGTAATGAAAGTGGACAAAAATTGCCACTGATACACATAGGCACATAGTAATTCAGTATGTTACCTTTAATTTTCCATGGTTGCCCAGGAGTAGTTGTCTTGTGTTGTGGCTTTTTTTTTTTTTTCCTTTCTTTTGCTTTAATTTCCATTCTTTGACTTAAAAATGGGAGGCATCTCACTTTTAAACTACTTTGCCAAAAAAATAGCAATGAAATGGATGGCCCCAGTATCCTTTTAACTACTTCTGTTTTGTCTATTTGGATTTCTTCCTAATAACTGTGTAATGTTTTAATGCTTATTTTATAATTGAAAAACCTTTGTAAATTGTGTACACAGGTCTTTGGATTGTATTGTAGCAGGCTTGGCATAGTGGGGTCCTGCCTATGAATGGGATGTCTCAGTGATGTAGTAATAATAATAATAATAATAGATTTTGGTAGCTAAAGCATGTACAGAAGGTGACAGTTTATTTCTAAAATTAGAACTGTGCATTAATATGAAGGTTTGGAAGTGATGTTTAGACCAAGGATTAGCTGCATTTTCTTTTGTTGGTTTTCAATCTGTTTGTCAGCACTCCTGTTTTAAGACAGCTTGCTTACAGATCTGTAGAGCAAAATTTCTTTGGGTGGGGGATTTTGGAGGTGTTTGTTTTCAATGGCTAAGATAGATGAGCTGTCCTGCTTCTTTGTAAAGGCGGCACCTGCCTTCCCCAGTGATCCAGTATTTCTGGGGTGCTTTTCCAATCTCTCCACCAGATTCAGCCTAACAATATAAGTGAACAAATTCAGTGTGGACCCACCCGGTGGGCTACAAGAAAAGAAAGTGTATTTACCCTGAGGTCAGGAGTGGGGTGGGTTAGAAGGGAAAATCAAGGTGCAGCAGAACTTCATGTGAGAATGATATGCTGCCTGCCTGGCAGCCAAAACTTCTAATGTGTTTTGGGCTTGCATCTTTGGAGAAAAAGAAAAATGGGGCGGGGGGGGAAGAAGCAAAGGGACCTTCTGACATTTAGCTATTTCCTAAAGCTGCCTAGTAAGTCCATAACTAAGATGCACTTCTATGTTCAGCCATTAAGTGTTTCTTACTAGAAAACAAAGCAACAGCAAAAAATTGATATTGCTGTCAGTTTGTACTGGTGCAGTTTTACTTTAGAGATCATTAGATTCTCTGCCACCCTGAAATTCCCATGTACCGTTAGTATGTTGTTTGTTTTCTGATCTGAGCTATGTCCCTTGGAAAAAGTCATGTCTGCGGTGTTTTTAGAATTTATATTTATTTTCCCCAAGTGTGCAGCTTTGAATCAGCTTAACTACTTTCATCAGACTCTTTGTGTTTAGGGTGAAATAACCTCAAAAATAGCAATAGGGATATGGAGTAGTTGGTGTATGAGTTTGTGGGTTTGTTACTTGCAATTTTAACTGAAACATACTGTAGGTTTTCATTAGGTGTTATTTCCTTCATCATTCCATGGAATCACCTTTCTTCTCGTCACCCTGATGAATAGCAGTCTCTGGCACTTCTAAACTACTCTGCTAAATTAGTTAGCTTTTAAAAGGAATATGTGCTGCTTTGGTACATCAGGGTATTAACCTAGAGTTTGTAGCATCAACTATTTTGATTTATCACTGCAGTGATCTGCTATTGTGTGTCTTCTGTATCTCAAAGAAGAGGAATTAAACTATTTGCCAGTCTGAATTTTCACTGAAGGGAGCACTTACATTATCATTTGGTTCAAATGATAATGGTTCATCAAACTCCTAGAAAGGACCGGGTAGTTTCCAAATGAACTAGCATGTTTACATAAACAATGGACTCTGAGTCATTCTTCTGGAAAGTACCATTGCTGTGTTCCCAGGGATTTTCATACATTAGCAGTATGTGGTGAACACCAAAAAGTCGTCCTGCCTTCCCTCCGTGGCATAGGCATATTTTGAGTGATTTGCCCAGGGTGCCATGGCAGAGGAGGAAGATGAGTTTGTGTGTGCAAAATACTGGGATGGTGTCATGTACTGCAGACCTGTGATGGAGGTTGTCTCCAGCTGGCTTAATACAAAAAAGTCACATGCTGGGTGTTCTTGCAGACTGTCATTTCAGCTTTTTCCATATGTGAAAGTGCATGTGTGTGTGTGTCTTCTCCATGAACACTGAATCTCTGAGATGGAGTTCTGTGTTTACAGTTGCTCAGTACTGCAAGGCATCTGCAGCTAATTTACCTAGGCATCATTCTGCTCCCCAGCCTCTGCTCTAGGTGTTTCTAATTTACCTGTTGGATTTTTAAACTGAGAAAGAATATGACGCCTGCCAGCAAAGAGAGGCAGGGCAAGATCAGGTTTTTCCAAAGCAGCACAAGGCTGGTTGGGACTTGGCCCATGCAGGACTTTGAGCTTGATCTCGCTTGTGCTGAGACTTTATCCCTGCCTTGCGTCTACCAGGAGGTAATGCCTTGCATTTTCCTGCTTCTAGACTTGGAAAATTAGATATTCCTTGAACAATACCTTGCCACTGGGAGGTTTCCCAAGGAGTGTTTCTGTCATAACATCTGTCTGGGGGATAAGCCAGCATCACTGGGAATGATCAGGATAAGTTGTTACAGTGGGTGCAGTGTGTCTTCACTGAGCATATCACTGTTTTTCCAAGAGAGATCTCAGTTGCACTGCAGTATAACACAGGCTGCTTGATAGGATAATAATGGGTTGGGATCTTTTCAGTTTTCTTTTGGATGTCATTTTTCACTCTGAATTGCTGGTCTTTTACTCATTTCTTTCTTTGGAAGTGAAGAGGTTGTGGGCTGCTGAGTTAATACAGAAAGTTGTTGCTCACATACTCTAGTCTTGCAGTGGAAACTATTTCTATGTAATTGGTTAAAATTGCCTTCCCAGTGGTCATATGTTGGACAGCTTCAAAATGCAGTATTAGTAGATCTAGGCACTTAATTTGAGCACTGGTGACACATATCAGGCAAGGTGACAGCTGTGCCAGTGAGCCTTGTGTCCATGCATCAGTGAATTTCTTTTCAAAGCAGATAATTGCAAGGATTTTAAACAAAGAATGTAATCTTTAACCTGTGACAGTTTCCGTATCTCCACCAAAAGTTAATGCCACTGTTCTTACACTGTGGTCAAGTATTGTCACTTTTCTATTATACACTAGGTCTTCATGAGCTGTTTGATATTACTAATCCTAAGCTAAATCTAAGCAGTATCATACTTGAAGCTGACTTGCATCTTCCTCTTTCAGTCTTTCTTTTATAAGAAATCAATGTTAATGTGTAAAAGTTGGACATGCACAGCTATTTTACTCTGTTAATTGAATTATGAAAAGCTTAAAAGGAAAGCTTAGTACATCATTGTTAAAGCCTACTGATGTCTTACAAAGATGTTGCACTCTTAATATGGCAGTATATTACTTGTGTGCAGTGATAGCTCTAATTGGAAACCTAATAGGATACAAGAGATTTCTAAGACTATTACTAATGATAATATATTTTTTAAGTCTGTGGGATTTTTTTATTGACAGTCCTTTGGGCTGAAGCTGGAAATAAAATGAGAAATGTTGAAATATTTCTTGTTGGTTCAGAGGGCTGTATTCAGTGCTAATCGCACATCACATTTCTTGAGTGCTGAAGTGCTCCCCGTTGGCAGTTCTGGTGATATAAATTCCAACACTAAATCGGTGCTAACAAAGCTCAAGTACCTGTTCCCGTTCAGTAGCTCCATCTTTAGGGGAGGGAGGGGAGGATGATTGCCGGTGCAACTTGCAGTAATGACAGTGTGTCAGGAGGTTGCTAATGGGTACATAAAGAGGTGATTCCTTGGAGCAGTGGCTAAGGGTGCCCCAGAGAGTCCTTTTCAGTAAGTTTGCACAGTTAAGTTGGTGTCTTTCCAGAGGTAGAGCTTCCTGTCGAAATACAACACTTTTCCAGTCTAATGCACAAGTGGTAGCTGGAGAGTACTGACTGCCCAAATATATAGACCTACACAGGACAGGGACAAGTCATTAAGGTGGAGTGGGATGCCAGGAGTGTTCAGAACGGAATGGCTTTTACTTTAATTTAATACTGATCTTGAGCTGTGCTGAGTTTTGTGTTCTGTAGAGAAAAATCTTTCCCTTGTGGCTGGTGCATCATTTGCAGAGAATCTGTCTTCCTTTACTGCTTTCTTACGTGCTTTCCTTTCCCTGGAAGCATGCTTTTAGTCATAACTTCATGATTGTTGAATTACCTAGCACCAGCATATTTGTGAAATTTTATTACTAGGTTAATCTGAAAAAAACCCAAAAAATTAGGTTTGATAACAGAATTAATTCCCTTTCTCTCTCTGGATTCCCCTGCTGTCGAGAACATGTTCACCAGTATTGGGAAGAGCAGGGAAAAAAAATGTGTCTCTGATCACTGTTATTATGACAGTTTATGTTCTTGCAATTGTATTTCTATTTGTTACATTGTTATTAACACTTAGTGATTACTATGGTTCCTTGCACATTAATCAAATACATATTGTCACGTGTATATTGAATTTATTGTATTGCCTTCCCTCTCAAGTAATGCTGCTCTGTGATTGTTGTAATATGAAAAGAGCCTGGTTTTTTCCTTCTGTCTTAGAGGAGCCTTGTTAAAAGAAGGGGGAAAGAAGAGCAAGGCTAGTTTTCATTGTATTAGGAATATTAAGATCCATCCCCTTCAGAACAAGGGGAGAAGAGATTTCTGAAACCATGGTACGTCCATGGTGGAAAAAGCTGTGTCAGCACCTCCTGTTATGCAAAGGGTTTTTCCAGCTCTGGCATCTTACAAATAAGGTACTGCCATAGCAGTACAGAAGGGAAGAGGCAGCAATGCAGTCCTACACCATTAATGGCTTTACAGGTTGAGCTGTACTTAGAAATACTCAGTGACGTATGGCACGCTGCAGAGTGCAAGTGTCTAAAGATATAAGTAAAACTAATTTTAACAAGCAGACATTTGATCTTTGCAACACCTTTAGTTTGTACTGCTTGTAGTGAGCTGCTGGCAGGTTAGGCAGAGCCTCAAATTAGGCAGAGCTAATTTGAGAAAGTACTGTTTTAATTTGACACAGTGATTTTAATTTCCCCTAAAAAAGGTATTCCACAATGCAAGCAATATCAACGAGGTAAGATCATGTGGCCTCATCTGTGCAGCAAAATTATAAAAACGTAGAAAATTTTGACATTTAAGAGTCTCATCATTAATTTGGCTTCCTTCAATTATACTATGAGCCTTTGTTTAACAATAGTGCAGGATATATTTTAATTTTAAAGAACAAACAAGATTTTAAAAATGAACAAAAATCCTTAATTTGATTAGTACAGTCTTTGATGTGATACAGTTTTATTAAGACTGAGGTGGAAGAGCCATTTCTGAAATACAGTAGGAAATTGTTCTTTGAAACTTAGCTCTTGTGTTGTATTGATAGTATAGTATGTTTAGGAGTAGTTCTGGGCGATGCTGCTCTTGTAACTGTCGAGAGAGAAGATGGAAACCATACCCCACCTCTAGTTTCTCAGCTTTGCTAAACAGGCTGGAACGCTGATAACTTCAGGTAAGATCTCTGAGTGTTTGAGAGCATTCAATCTTCTTTTAATCCTGGTCTCTACTTCAGGTGGTGTATGAAGAGTAAGACTGAAATATTTCTTCTATATCATACTTGAAGAATGTAAGAAGTCCTGTTTATTTGAGCTGTCGTAGTATTTCTAAATGATTTTGTTTTTTATCTCTTAGCGCTGGCCCCAAAGGTGATAACATCTACGAATGGAGATCGACCATTCTAGGACCTCCAGGTTCAGTCTATGAGGGAGGTGTTTTCTTCCTTGACATCACGTTTACACCAGAATATCCCTTCAAGCCTCCAAAGGTAAGAGATCTGTAGCTACCATCTTAAGTCATGAGTGCTAAACATGAATAGCATGGAGTGTTAATGGAATACAGCCCATTTGAAATCCACTCTTCTTAAGAACAAACTTAAGCTCATTTTAGACATTAAATTAGTTTCTATTAGCTAATGTTAACAGCTTTTCCAGTCCTCTTGATAATTGTTTTAGAGCTTGTTTTCTTTTTTCCTGCTTCTGTTCATAAGAAGTCCTAAGCATTTAGTGCAAGCATTGGGACAGGACTGAGAAACTGAGAAGTAAATAAACTTGAGGAGAAATACTACAAATAATTGTTTCTCAAACCACCTAGGTACTGTAAGCATAAGTTACATGTGTTTTGGCCACTAAAATAGTATTTAATTTTTCAGTTTTGTTGGACACTTGTGTTTTTCACCTATTTGTACAGTAACAAACTTTCTGTAGGTGTGTTATATTTGTGAAGCTCTTACATTCCAGTGTTGTTGTGTTCCAGTGCTCTAAGGCAAATACCAGTGTGAGTAAATGTTATCCCGTGGTTCCAATATGTGACCACAGGAAGAGTTTTGGGTTACAAGAGGTGCTTGTGTATACACTTGGTGTTTGTCTTGTATCTGAAAGCATTTATGTGCATGTTGAACTTTCTACTTAAAAGTTGTTTGATTGATGAGATACATGCCAATGACTGCACCATCTTTCAGGCTTTGGTCTAGTCTGCAGCAGAAAGGACTTCTTCAGGTCATCAGTCCATCTCAGCAGAGCAATGCTAATTGCTTACACAAGACAAATTAATACAAGCTTGCCAAATTAAGGAAACTGTTTGTTCTTGCTCACATAACTTCAGGGTTTCTGGTAATACCAACAGGTCCTTCAATTCTACCCCTAAGATAGGGTTCCAGTTCACAGTGTGGTCTACCTTGGGACATCTCTAGTGCTTTCCTGCTGACATCTGTCCATCTCTTTTTGGAGATTCTCTGGCAACACAGATGGTTCTCTCATGTTAGAATTCAATTCACTTTAGAGTAGGGTTGTTGTTGTTTAATTTGCTGAATAATTTGTTGTCCAACCAACTGTACACAATTTTTTATGTTGTGAGCCCAGTAAGCATTTAAAGAGAGATCTTTTGCTTTCCCATGTATGCTTTGTTACACCTTTGCTTTTTGTGCTACAGGTCAGGCTTGTTCAGACTTATCATAGAATCATGGAATGGTTTGGGTTGGAAGGGGCCTTAAAGATCATCTGTTCCAAACTAGCTGTGGGAAAGTATGCCTTCCACTAGACCATGTTGTTCAAAGCTCTATCCAGCATGGCCTTGAACATTTCCAGGGATGGAGCATCCACAACTTTTCTGGGCAGCCTGTTCCAGTGCCTCACCACCCTTACAATAAAGGATTTACTCCTCATATCTCCTCTAAATTAACCCTTTGTCATTTTAAGGCTATGATTCCTTGTCCATGCCCTTGTAAAAAGTCTCTCTCCAGCTCTCCTGTAGTCCCCATTCGGTACTGGAAGGCTGCTCTAAGGTCTCTCTAGAACCTTCTCTTTTCCAGGCTGAGCAAGCCCAACTCTCTCAACCTCTCTTCATGCGAGAGGTGCTCCAGCCCTTTGATTGTCTTGGTGGCCCTCCTCTGGACTCACTCCAACAGGTCCACATCCTTCTCATGTTGGGGGCCCCAGAGCTGGATGCAGTGCTCCAGGTGGGGTCTCACAAGTGATTTTGATTGCCCAGATACAGGTGCAAGGACCTTACACGTGGCCTTGCTGAACTTCATGAGTTCACAGGCCCACCTCTCTCTGTTCCTCCTAGGCTACCTGTCCTTGCTTCCACTTTCTGTACAGTTCCTTTGTGTGTTTGAGTTTGTCCAGGAGCTCCTTGTTCATCCATGCAGGCCCCCTCCCCTCCTCTGACAGATGGATCCCATCAGTGCCCAGCAGACCAGGTTTCCCAAAGCAAGTCCCATGGTCTAAGTAGCCAAACCCCCAGCTTTGGCACCAGTCCCATAACCATTTGTCGGTTTGCTAGATTTGACTAGCCCTTTTGAACCCTTTCCCTTTGACCAGGAGGATTGATGAAAAAAATACCCATGCTCCAGAGTCCTTTCCTTAACTCTCAGGACTGCCTTATTTAGCTTCAGTGTCTTTTCTGTTATTGTGGGTCTTTCCAATCTCAGAGCAGCAAAGTGGTTCTGCAGGGACACCTCAGGCTTTGGGGGCAAGTCTCTTCCTGCAGGTCCTTGCTGTGGCAAGCTTCCATTCTTTTGCATTTTTGGCCCCCATCCCTTCCGTGTGTTCCAGCGGGAGTTTCTGGCTGTTTGGCCATGGGCTGTGGGTCCAGTGCAGCTGTGCTTGGGACCACTGTCTGACTCTTCCTCAGCAGCCCTGATGCCACGCAGGCTTCTCACTGCATCCTATAGCTCAGCCAGCTGCTGCAGGAGGTCCTCTACCTCGGCAACACCTTTTGCAGGCAGGTCTGCTGCCTGTCCTGCCTAGGAGAAAGGTCTTGGCACTGCCTGCAGTCTGAGGTCCACTCTGCAGCCTCTCCCTTCAGCAGCTCCATCTGAGTAGAAGTATCTACCACTGGCAGGGTAGATGGTACAAACTCCCCAGCCAGAGTTGCAGCCCTTGCTCTCAGATGTGTTCCCACCATGCTGCTTCAACAGTCAAGTAGGATGCCTTGCAAGGCCATACTGTAACTACCAGTGCTACTGAGACAGCCAAGTTTCCCAATGCAGAACCAAATAAAACAGTTGTGTCATTCCAGCTCAGTCCTGCTTTCTGCTCAGTGCTTCTGACTAGGATACCTTTGTCTTTATCTTCAGATCTAAACCCTCACCCAGATGAAAAGAAGGGTGGGATTAAAAAACCAAACAAATAGGCAACACTTATTGAGGCCTTAAAAGATGAGTTTAATGGTGATTCACTGTATTGTAGCAGTTTCATTTAAATGGAGTCTTTCATCTAGTGAAGTCCGAGTTGGTTTACAAACCACAGTCTGTGTACAGAAGTAAAATACATACAGCTTCAATCTCATTGAGATGGGATTTAGGAGAAAGCATGGTGGTGCTATAATAGAACATACTTGTTCTACTTAAGCACTTGAGGTTGAAATGAAGAACCTTCCTTCAAGAACCAAAGCTGCTCATGTATTAAAATTTACACTAGTGTTAATGGTAATGTGGAAAATATGATTATCATATTGCTCCTGCTTTATTCCTGCTATTTTGTTGATTTCAGATTGTCTAACTGCTTGCAGTAGTGAGTAAATACTGTCTGTGGATCGTGTTTAAGTGGTAGGCTAATGTAATTACAGTAGCCTTCCTGTAAGTGCCTTTTAGGGCAAGAAATAAAGAAACAGCTAGTTGAAACAAAACCCAGTGTATATCACTTTGATGATAAGGACTCACAGAACAGTAGTCATTTTAGAATAGAGTAGAATGTCATTTTAAAAGCCTTGATCTCTGAAAATATTAAGCTCTGTAAGGAAAAAGGACTTGAATCTTCCTTGGTAAGATCAGTAGAAGAAAACCTCTATGGCCTCTTTAAGTCTTTGGTAACTCCTGTGGGGGCAGTTGCTGCTGTGGTGGCCTGCCTGATGGTGAAGGGCCTGTAGCTGAACACATTTCATAACCTGAAAATGAAATGTCATTAAAGGATTTACTTTCTTAAATAAAATGAGGTGAAAATGGTCATCCTGGCAAGCTTCCAAGCCCTTAGGAATATGTATGAGAGAAGGTGTTGAGGCATAAACACTGACAAATACTGTGTGGTTGATGAACATCCTAGAGGCGTGTGATGAAGGATATACAGGTGCAGCCTTTGAGGACTGGGTCTGGCTCTAGCTGAGGGTTCAATTCAGTATGTTGGAGCAAATGTTTTTGGAGAGGATGTTGCTGTAGGAGAGCCAGAAGACTGTGCTAGAAGTGATACTTAGATTCCTGTGAGGATATTAAGAGGGACTGCACTACTGTGCTTGAGGTTGGAGAAATGAAGGATCTTAAAATTTGACTTGGAAATGCATTGCATGGTACAAGGAACTTCAGTGGGAGAAATCTGATACAGGGACAGTACTCTCTTTCATGTCCTAAATACGTATAATGAAGTTCTTTTGCATTTAACCAAGCATTCTATACAACACCTTGAAAATGTTAATCTGTTCTCTGCTTTTTATGTTTTCTCATTTTGTGTTGTATTCTGGTTTTGCATGTGTTTCAGATAGCAAATGAATCAGGCACGTGCTGGGTGAGCCTGGATTTAGGAGAATCTGATAAACACGTATAATTAGAATTTAAGAATTCAGTATTTGTACTATTACAATGGGCATTTTCCCAAGAGTTACATTATAGTTGGGTTATATTTCATTTACTGAGGTGAAAACAGTAACTTGTGTTGATCTGGTGTGTGTGCTGTGATCATTTGTATTAATAACCTCTAACCACTTCCTTCCACCCACTCCTATTCTGCTGCTTGTGTAAATTAACCTCTACTATCACTTCAGGGTAAGGTCGAGATTAGCTTCTTTTATGTCTTTTCAAAAGCTGTGCTTAACTCTGTATAGTTACTGCATTAATGTAATCTCAGGTGGGACATTTCCAAAGGATTGTTCAGTTACACTATATTTTTCTGTTATTCCACATGCTGTTCGCTTCACTGCCTTCTAAGTAACTCAGTTTCTTTTGATTTTGGTCTGAATGTACTAGGTTTATGTGAGAATTTTTTTTTCGTCTTTAGGGTGTAATGAACATTTACTTTAAATATTTTTGCTTGTTTTCAAGTGGGCCTCCAATTTCTCCCTATTCCAGTTCCATTTGGGTTCCCTGCACTGCTGGCTTTTGTGCTGTCAGCAAAAATTGTGAATGGCAAACAGATGGACTACATGTGTCTAACACCATCCCAGTTCTGAGCTGCTGCTAAAGTGAAAACAAATTTAGATTTTTTCCCACAGTGCTTGGTCTAATTCCTCTAACTGGAGAAAACTGCTTTTAGTTCCATAAGGATTATATCTTAAGGTGTGTTAAGGAACCAGGATGTTCTGCAAGTATAAGGCAGTCTTCTTTCATTTTCGCTTTCCCCTCATTCATGAAAAATAATTAAAAACTCTTACTCTTAAAGGCAAACAGCATTCATGCTTTGTTATCAGTTATTAGTCAACTGGACTGAGAGACTGTCTACACAGTATTTAGCTTTTGTGCTGAGAATCAGGATTAACAACTTTGTCTTTACAAATTAGACCTGTTGACCTCTGTTTATTTGGTCCTTATTGTATTAACTTGGAAATACTCCACGCTTCCCCTTCTGGAAGTGTTTAATCTGTCAAAATTGTTACCTTGCTTACAGTTAGAAACCTTCTTGGAAGGAGACCAAAGGTGCAGGTCAAACACAGAAACACTGAGCAAGCAGCAGGGCTGGGCTGAGGGCTGCTCAGGAACCCAAGGCAGAGCCATTGCCAGCAACCGCAAATGCCACGAACGTGCCCTGAACAGTGTGGGTTGGGGCAGGTGCGGCAGAGGCAGATCCGCCCGCTGCTCAGGCTGCTGCACGTGGACTTCCATGTGACTGCAGGGAGTAATTGCTGCCTTTCCTCTGAAGATTAGATGACCTGGGAAACAAAGGTCATTTAGGTTTCTTGTCTGCTATACCTCTGAGGCTCCCTAGGTAGAAAGCATCAGGAGTTCTTGGTTTTGGAGTGATAGCTTGTTGCAGAAGGTGTGGGAGGGTGACACATCTCTGCTCTCTTGCAGTCATTTTGCTGTTTTCCCCATAATGTGCAAACATGCAGGGATTTGGGGTTTCCTTTGTTTGCTTCCTGTTTTAACCCAAAATCCAAGCAGCTCACAAGAAACAAAGCACAAAATCTCCTCAAGCGTGCAGTGTGGGTGTCTCCTGTGTGACAAGTAACCGCTTTTGCAAGTTCAAAAATAGCCCGTGTGCCCTGTGCATTGGGAGCGTTCTTGGAAACACTGCATGGATTCAGTGCACAGGGACATGCCAGTCACCAGGGTTCTGTAGCTGTGTCACCCCACACTTGGGTGTCACTTGGGCCTGCTGCCCAAGCCTGTGAGAGCGAGAGTTGCAGGCAAATTCTTTGCATCAGAAAGGCAGTAGAAAAAATGAGGATTGACTGGCAAGTTCTATGTGTAGGCTGGTCCCACCTTGAGAGAAAGAACTAGTTTTCTTCTTGTCATACTGTATGCTTACCGAGTGTGTTCTGCAAATACTCCTGTGACCTATGAACAGACAATAAAATTTCTAGGTATGGATAGTTGACAAATTATGAGGATTTAGCATGTGAACCCCCCAGCCTTTATTCATGTGCATAATCTTAACACATGCAAACTGCACCAAATTTGTTGTCACTGTTCACTGAGTGAGTCAGGGTAAGGCTTCTCTGCAGGTCACGTTGTGTTCTGAGAATGGCTCCTGGTGCTTGTGTTTCCCTTTCGGATAACTTCTGTGGCAAGCTGCCTAGCCCAGTCACATCACGAAAATAAGTAAATCTAACTAACATTCCCCTTGATCGCTGAGCCTCTTAGAAGTGATGGAAGCTGTCATTCCAAGTGCCTTGGCCTGTCTGGAGGATTTTAGAAATCCGTGGAAGCCCAGAAAGAGAAAAATGCAGGTGTTAAGGCCCCGGTCCCTTTTTTCACTGGGAACAAAAAGGCAAAAATTAATTTAAGAAAAAAAAAATAAGTGGGGGAAAAAAAATTAAACCCACCAGAGCCTGGGTTTTGCATTGACCGTGGAAGTTGGCTCCTGAGACTGTTACTCGTTTTTGTTCTGAATCCGGCTCTTTCTTATTTCCGCCGCGAGAGGGCGGCGGCGGCCCGGGGAGCCCGGCGTGGGTCAGCGCGGGACCCGGCTCGGCCGGCGCGCCCGGGCGCTGCTTCACTCCCTGGCTTGGTGCTCCTGTCCTGTCCCTCCCCACAGCCTGTGGCACGCCGGCACCCCTGCTCACACCCCTCTCTTGCAGGTAACGTTCCGGACAAGGATCTACCACTGTAACATTAACAGCCAAGGCGTCATCTGCCTGGACATTTTAAAAGACAACTGGAGTCCAGCATTAACCATTTCTAAAGTACTCCTCTCCATCTGCTCCCTCCTCACAGACTGTAACCCCGGTAAGTCCACCTGCCGCCTTGCACTCCTCCCAGCACCTAAAAAACGTGGCCCTCCTCATCCCATTGGTATGGCCAGCTTGGCTCCAGCCTCCAGCACATTTCCCTCTCCCGGGCAGTCAGAGAGGGGCTGGAGGGGGATATACACTACCAGCCTGCTGTTTGCTGCTTCTCAGGCCATGGGGAAACAAGCACATGAAAACTCCTTCCCCTTCCAAACCCAGTCTCCACTGGTCTGTAGGGCTACAGTAATTCAGTAAGGGAGCTTGAAGACCCATGACCACAGTTCCAAAAACAGGGGGGTTGGCCTTTTACTTTCCATCATCCATATAAAACCAGTGACCAACTATGCCACAAGTGGTCATCACTGCTGCTCTAACCCACCTGCTGTCCACACTGGTTAAGAGGAATATGTCTTAATTTCCAAAGTCATTTTACAGGTTGCATTTTTATATGTGTAAAGATGAGAGAAAGGCCAGATTTCACACTGTAGTAAACTTGTTGGGAAAATTAAACCCCTTCTTGAGATGTGATCTTTCCTTGAAGGCAGCTTTATATTGTTACAAGTACACTTAGCATGAGTATCTCAGGCACTCTTAGAAGGAATAAAACAAACCTGAAATGCATGAACTGGTGAAAACCCTCAGTGCTGTGTCTTAAACATCTTAAAACTTTATTGGCATTTCACTCTATTAAGTTACAGATTAGTACATCACCATAAAAACACAAAAGTAGAGAAGATACAGATTATTAATTCAGTATGTTTAGATTGTTACAGTGTACCTTACCTGTGTGTTTGCCACGTATTAAATTCACAGTTTATTTAAAAGGTTTTATTCGGTAACTTGTCTGAATAAGCGGTGTGTTTCCTTTTCAGCTGACCCCCTGGTTGGAAGCATTGCCACTCAATATATGACTAACAGAGCAGAGCATGACAGAATGGCCAGACAATGGACCAAAAGATACGCTACATAAATTGGATTTTTGTCAAACTCTTACATTATTTGTCTGTGATGGAAAGAGCTGCTTATGATTTTGAAGGGGTGGGGGGAGGGAGGGTGCTGGTAAAGAGTAGGGTATTTCTATAACAGATTTTATTCAGTCTTTTATTTCCTAAGATTTTGTTGTTGTAACTTAAGGTATCTTGCTACAGTAGACAGCTAGGATTTGGAATAGCATACTTTAAGACTGTAATTAGTTCAGCAATATTAGCTCACATATAGTACCGAGAAGAATGTAAACTTCTTAGACTTCTTTGGTTTTCCGTTTGCTTGCAATATGTAAAAGATTAAAACAGCTTAATTTTGTACAGGTACATAGGTTGACGTTTATGTAAAAGTCCTTTCAAGACTCTACACACTGTTTTTGCTTTTTGTTTGGGTTTGAGGGATTTATTTTGTTCTGGGTTGAGTTTCTTTTTTTTGTTGGTTTTTTTTTTTGGGGGGGGTTTGTTGTTTTTTTTTTTTTGTAAAAAGATGTTTGGATTGTTTTTCCCTATGGAGGGCACATTGGTATTTAACAAATCCTTTTTAAAGATTGTCATCTCATGATCTGTGATATGGAGAGGTGGATATATGGCCTCATATATGAAATGAGAAGTAGTTAATGTATTATTTTATAAGCCAATCTATCTTTGTGAAAAGAATAAAGGGTTTAATCAGGACTTACGGTAACCTGTAGTGAAATACCTTAAGCTGTTTAACTGTAAGGTGTGGAATAGGAGTCACTCAGTGGATTGGTTGTATGTTGTGGGCTACTTAAGTCTGCATTTGTTACTGTGCTAATAAAAAGATGTTTAAAAAAAAAAAAAAGGAAGAAGAAAAGATTTCTGCTTAGTCCCTTGCTTTGTCATTGTCCCTTGCCAGAACCGTGTCTATGTACGCTTTGGAGAATTTCTGCTATGGTTAAGGACAAGGGAGACCTGCAAGTGAGTGCTCTGACTGCTGCTATTTTAGGAAGACAGTTCTAGACAACCGTACAATGAATGACAGCGTAAGACCTTCACAACTGTTCACTAAGTGTTGTGCAGGGACCTGGCCATGAGGAGGTAACTTGCCACAGAGTCCATGATAGTTACTTTATAGCTTAAGTTTTCACAGCATTGCCTCTGCAGGACTGGCATGTTGTTTGAAAGTACAACCAGAAAAGTGTAAGCCATCTGGAAGGGAAAGAAGCGGAAGAAAAGAATGTCTTGGTGCTTTTCTGATGGAGTGGTCTATTCACACTTGGAAGAGAAGGAATCGTGTCCTGGTAAGCAAACAGACACCACCATAAAAGAGTATAAAGGAGACTTAAATCTGTAGATCCTTTAACTACCTATAAAGATTATCTCCTAGAGACATAGTGTTTACATTGAGGTATGTAGCAACAGGGCAGTTAGTTGTGGATATGGCATTTCTGACCACTCCCCTAAGGTAAAGGCCGGAAGCACAGATTCATTTTCACATGGCAAGTGCTTCACCTTGCAACATTCTTGTGAGTGCTGTGTGGTCATCTACGCTCTTGGATTTGGTTTGGTACTTTAAAATAAATTCTGTATGTATTTCATTTACATACTTCTCCTCCTTTCTAGATACAGAGCAAATCTAACTTGGTCCAAAGTAATCTGTTAATTAGAGGTGTCCTTTCCTTTGCTGGGTGGCTGTGGGTAGTAGCACCTTACCCTGATCATCTGAACTGCTGGCTTTCGACACAGCACATGTTTTGGTGTATGAGCTCCCTCAGCTGTTTGCCCATTTGGTGTATAGCTACATCACACCAGGAGTATCTCTGGTAGTCTTTACTCTACTGAGTAAAAAGGTAAATGGCTTAATCTCGTAGGTTTTTGCCAGCTTCTCGCTTTGTGCCACCAGGACATGTCAAATTAACTGTTGTACCTGGTGGGGGTGACTGATTTGTACAGTGTTGATTCAGCAGGGTAATGGCTTAAGAGGAACAGAGAAAGATGGTTTAGTTTAGTAATTTGTTTTTCTTCTTTATAATAATTTTTCTCCATTATCTTGTGAAGGGACTCCAGTTTTGCAGAAGGTAAGTGATCCCAGTGACCTAGAACAGCATTTGAGTCAGTGGAGCAGTAAGAACAAAATAGGTGTTCTGCCCGTTAGCTACTACATTATACTCTGTACTTTGCTTATTAACCCTATGTAAAACTACTACAGCCAGTTTCATTTTTACTCAGTACCAGCCATTGTGTGCACATTGTTGGCAGAGGAGACACTACATTTTCCATCACTTGTCAGTAAAACACTACGGTATTTAGAAAAACATCAGAATAAGTTTATGAAAGAGAACAGTGGGTGGTGATTTTTTTAATCTGAATGCCTCAAATTATCTAAACTCTAAATTTAGCCAAATCAAAGAAAATGTGTTTGCCTTTATGTAACCTATTTGGAAAAATGGCTGTAGTCATTTAGAAGATCCTTTTTCTCTTGTCTGTCTTAAAACACTGCTGAGTCCTGGGAGGCCAGGGGAGTGAGCAAGCTACACTTGCTCTGCACAGCTCTGGCAGCCTAGAGGTGATATCAGTCTTGGCAGTAGAATGGGCACCGAGTCTACAGCATGCAGAGCTGGACAGGAACCAGTCATCCCCATTTGTTCCATCTCCAGGCATTTTAAGTTCATTCTGACTTGTCAACCTGCACTCCCTTGGCTCAAGGGTCAGCTTTAGTAATGTGCTGTTAGTAAACGTTTTCACTTATTTTTATTGATCCAAGGCTGATTCAAGTCCCTTCCAGAAGCAGGGTTCTGCAGAGCTGAAGAAGAGGAACATGACCCATTCCTTGGTAAGGGGTTGCAGCAAGGAGGTGAACCACTGCTGCTCTGAAGTCACCTCCACTTCCCAAGCATACAGATACGGAGTCTTCTGGGTAGGGAGAAGCCTGGAGTACACGTGTGTTCGTAGGAAATGAGTGAGGAGGGAGTGTCATCCTGCAGCATCCCCGAGGACAGTGACTATTACTGGCCAGGTGGGGGGAGGTCGTGCTATAGTGCTTACTCAGCTGCAGTGTTGCAATGGAAACAATTGTTATGTTCCTAGCAGGGCAGTACAAGAGCTTGCTCATTCATAATTGCTCTCTTATCTTACTCCTTGGCCACAGCAATTCAAACTATATTGAGCAAAGCACATAAACAGTTTCGTCTACCTTCATTGTAATGGTAGGGATTCCTGCTTAATTTTTAGTGAAGTGTACTGCTGCTCTGACATTAATAATGCTGACAGACTTCAGTAATGCTGACAGACTTTATTAATCAGTATTCAGGAAGAGCAATACTATAAGCTTAATTGTGATCATTAAGCACATTATTTAGCAGTTATGGTATGACAGTGCAAATAGTGCTTGTGGTTTTGCTGATTCACAGTGAAATTCCCAGTATTTGTTCAAAACAGCATTAATTTAGTGGAAAACACAGAAACTGCGTACTTCACTCTCTCTCTCCCTGCTCTTGCCTTCAAATATAAAGAAAAGCTAGTATCAATTAGTACAGGAGGTTGTTAGGTGCCAAAACCTGGCCGCTGTCTCTGGGAAAAGTTGTTAATTCTGTCAGTATATATCGCCTTTTGTTCAGTTTACTGACAAGCTGACCTGGGACAGCAGATTCCTGCAGCACAGGTTGGCCAGTGTTGGGTCAAATAGAGCACGTACAGTTGGGCTCCTGCAGCTGGACCATGTGCAGCACATTAAGACCGGGGCCATTTGTCCAGGTATTTCTGGATATTTGCCACAGGGATGTCTGCGAAAAAGGCAGCCTCCTACCCTCCTTAGCCCCCACGTGCAGAGTAGTACAGCACTTTGTACCAGTTGTTATCTGGCCTAGGGAGGGTGGATTGCTGCAGTTTGGCTGAGCAGCCAGGTAAGTGTGCCCTAAGCAGAGCCCAGCAAGACCCCCTGCATACAAAATCGATCCATATAATTCTCAGTAAAATTACCACCTATGGGTATGTGACTGATTGGTAGTGGACATGCTGGAACAAACCCACAGCTGGGTTGTCCTTAGGTTGTTGTTCAATCAATGAGTGCTCTGAGGGCATTTCTGGTTTCTACACATGAATTCCAGACCTGAAAGCACTGCTTACTAGACTTTGTTGACAAGGTCTGTGTTGGGGTAGATCTCTTCTAGTATTTCCCAGAATATGTGGCGGGCGGTTTTGTATAATTTTGTTGGGGTCTTTTTCTTCCAGACACTAGCAGAACATCAGAGGCTAAATCTGGTAATTGTTCCTCCTGCCCCATACCCTTCTATGGGAAACATTGATCTCAGCCTCTTGAGGCATCAAAAAGCCCTGCATCCCTGTTTTAGGTCAAGGTAAAAGAACTGTTGCCATTTCAAACGTATCACCTTTCCAAATTGAATGCTTTATTGCAGCTAATACTTTTTGTGACTACAGGCCATAGATCTGCAGGGGGATTATATACTGGTAAGCTTGTTGATTTGTCCCTCAACATAGCTATACCCAGGCATACTAAAAGCCCCTGCTAGAGAGGTATCCATCTATCCCTTCCTCCTCCATAGCCCTGGATGCAAAATAACTGCTCTCATAAAGCACTTTTTGACACTTTTACCACCAGCGGCTTTTTCAAGCCAAGTCTATGAGAAGGAAGGATACCTCTTAGCTATAAGCTTGCTGATTTTATTGCTGAATGATATTATTGCTTTAAGTGAAACTGCAAGAAGCAAATGGCACAAAAAGGACTTAGACTGTGACCTGGCAGCAGGAGACAATGCTAAGCTAGTCTAGTTATCACAGTTATTCCCTTTGTTCTTCCTTCCAGGCAAGGGAAATGTTGATTTGTTCTGGGACTGGGACAGTTTGCTAGCTAAGAAGGTGAAGGGTTCAAGCAGTGTTTTCCGATCTGTCACAGTCACTTCCCACAGTCTCACTTTCTCAGCCCTTGCCCATTGCTGTGCTGCTTCTGTTTCCACTTGCCTTTGGTCCAGGAGGTCAGTTTTGTTTCCCAAGACAATAAGTGTAACCTACAAACCAAACAAGAGGGTGAGCTTTATACCAAAACCATCCACCACTCACAATCCTTTTAAACAGCAGGCAAGTAGCAACACAGTTCAGACTTGTTCTGTAACTTAGCACTGGCACAAGGTAAGTTGCATGTAGTTTGGAAGATCAGGGTCTAGGATATGAATTAGCCTCATCTACTTATGGGTTGAAAGCTTGTTTTCATCATAGGATATTCAGGACTTCCCCTTCTCACCTCCCCACTCCCACTCCCCGATGATTGCTTGAAGGGAAACAATACCCAAGAGATCCAAAGTTAAACAGCCCTATTCTCCACTTACTTGGCAATTGAGCTGCCCTAGACAAATGATAAGAGCATGACATCCGAGTAGGTCAGAGCAGTGGATGCTTGAGAGATGACAAAATGCACAGCAGCAGAGAGCCTGGACCCCACAGTGGTGGATTTTGCCGTTTGTTTCTTTCCCAAGCCCCATCCCGCAACATAAATAAAGCCAACCGTGCCAGCAGCCCAGGCAGGCTGGGCTGTGGGGCCCCTCTCCCAGCCCAGCCCCACTGGCTTCCCAGCCCCAGGCAGCAAGAGCCACCCGAAGGACTGAAGGGGACTGTCTGCTGAAAGGGGCAGATAAGCACCAGGAGCGTCCTCTGGGGAGCAGTTTCAAGAGCAGCTGGTTAGCTAAGGAGAGCAGCACAGCGGTATCAACTCAGATCTGCAGTTGTAAGGATCCATCAAGTGACTTGTATATTACCCAGACAGCCCAGGGTGGCTGAACTCAGTAAGTACATGAAGCCTTCCCAGTACTTCAGCTCTTAGAAGTGCCAAAGGCAGTGCTGGCTATGTGAAGCTACTGCTCCTCCCTATTTTAAGTTCACTGTTTTCTAAAAATGTTTTACCAGCACCAGCTCTTAGGGGAAACCATGCCTACATTTTTAGTTCAAGGTCCTTAGTCAAACTGTTTTCATCTCTACACTAGTGGTTTGACAAAGATCAAGTGATAAAAGTCCTCTCTTGCTGATCTGTGGGGTTTGCTGTGGCCACACCTGCTTGCTCTTTCCTGTTCATCAGGCTAACTCCAGGATGCCTTCTACTTCTTTCCAGCTAGAGATGTTTGTCCTGTTCCTGTGAGGTCTGAGGCTTCCTTTCTTTTCTACAGCAGTCCAGGGTGTTTGGAAAAATGCTGTTTAGGGGTTTTTTTTTCCTCTCTGTGAGGGCTTTGAAAGAAGCTATAATCTTCATGTGTATTTACTGCATGCTCCAGCTGAATTTTAGCTGTGGCAAAGCTCTGTCAGTATAACAGAACAAAACCTCTATTTAGTGTAAAATTTGGCCAGGCTTTAAGGTGCGTGCTGGAGAGCCCCCACAGCCAGCAGAGGCAAGGAACCAGCCATCAGTGCTTTCTGTCATCTGCCACACAACAGGGGACTGTGCCACTCAACAAGTTGAAGTTCTGCCAGCTCAGAAGCACCCTGTGTGGAGGCACATCCCCAGTTCAGTAAAGAATTCATTCTAGTAGAGCCCAGGCTTTAAGTCATAGAATCATTAATCTGCTGATTAAGTTACCTTAGGGTAGGACTCCCAGTCTCACCTCGTATACCTCAAAGCCTATTTTTCATGGAAATCACAGGAATGAAAACTATTTTATCCATCTTATTGTGGCCACCACTTTAACTATGTTAGCCTCAGTCGAAATCACAATTTTAAGCTCCCCAAAAGGATGAGCAAACTGGCTCTTTTCTAAAGCACCTTCATGCAATGAGAGAGGAGAGTTCTGCTGGGTAACACAGAAGAGCGGGACACAGATCCTGCTGGGGCTGTGACTCCCTCTCTGCATTACAACATGCTGTATAGTAACAAATCAGGGCCCTTGCAAAACACAGCGCCTGGGAAAAATTCCCTGCGTGTCCACCTTTCCTTGCCCTGCAGGGCAGTTATGCTTGACTCCTGTATCCCTGATATACGTGACAGTCTGCAGCTCACACCAGCCCTACCACCTAACATACCTCTCCTGTGACTGCACATTCATCTGCCGTCACTCTCGAGCCTGCCTTCCTCCACCCTTGTGCTGTCAGTACAAAACAAGTTACATTTTTGCAAAGTCTCTCCCTACCATTATCCAATTAATTCTTCATGCTTTTTTTTTTTCTTTTAAACAGCATAAAACAGGCATTTGGAAAGCTGTAGGCTGAAGACATTTAACAGGGAAAACGACTCGAGAATATAAAGATACTGTAGGAAAAGCCATAATGCTAATGCTACATGCAAGTTATATTTGTTTAGCTAAGCTGGAACACTGTCAGCTGAAAACACTAGCTGCTTTCTAAGGGAAAATAGAGCCGTCATTTCACACAATTGAATTGATTCAATATGGTTGTTAAAATACATTAAAGCTGCTTTGCCAATTGACTAATGTCTGGGAGACCCATTGTCAATTACACTAGTTTGTAAGCCATCAAGTACATGAATACAAAACAAACAAAGATAATGCCCTTCGTTATATTATTCTATGCACTTGACTTCCCCTGTACAATATCTAAAAAAACATATGAGCTGCACTGCTGTAGACCATATGTTTTATTAGTCATAAGTGTCCTGGCTGGTGCATTCAGCTGACTGAATTTTAGCTGTAGTAGAGGAAATAAGGACAAGGAAAAAAAAAAGCATTCTTTTGCATGACCTGCATGGCATGTGAATTAGGCTTCCCTGGCATGAGAAGGCCTCCTTTTTGTTGGGTTGCCCAAGGCTCTGGGTGCATCCATTTTCCTTTGTACACAACGTTTACAGAAACAAAAGCTGGGCTTTGTGACCTTAACTTCCTATCACTGACACAGCATTTAGCCAACCATGCATTTACCTCCTTTTTGTCTCTGAAGACATCGATCTCCTTTTTGAGCAGTTCAACTCTTTGGAAGGCTTCGAGGCTGGTCACGGCATATACCAGAACGAAGCCATCAGCCACAGAGAAATAGTGCTTGGGCAACTCCACACCCTCCTGCAGACCCCTGGTGTCATAAAGCCGCAGCTGTTCCTTCACACCTCGGTCTGTCTCCACCGATGCCAAATACACATCTTCCATTGTGGCACCTTCTTCTAAGCCTGTTTGAAAACAAGCAGGAACGTTCCACTGCTGTAAGAACAGCCCCACTATAGGAATTCTTTGCAGTGCAGCAGAATTGTGCCCCACAGTAGCTTTCAGTGAGTGTTTTACAGAGTGATTTGACCAGGCCTTGACCTTGCCTGGCATCTCCATGGAGGGCTATATTCATAGATGACTGCACTAGCTCTTTCCAATAGGGACGCTGTAAATACACTAACATGTAAGCACATGATTATGCCTGTAAAATTAATCTATACAACATGTACATTCAGAATAGGATAAGATATATGCTCTCCTCCCAAGTTTCCCAAACTCCAACCACCCAGTTGTACCAGTTCTGTGCCAAACATGCTGCAAAACAAGCCTGCCCAAACATACCCTTTTGGAACAACAGCCAGGTAACACCAGACAGTCAAGTACTAACATCTTAAGCCTACTTCTTTGCCTCATAATGAGCTGGATCATACTGCAGAAGCAGGAGCCAAAGGAACAATTCTGTAAACAAATGTGTATTGGTGGTACAGCTAACCAATAAGTGAAAATAAGCCAGAAAAGGAAGGGATGCTTGCAGGCAAACAAAGTTGCATACTCTATTTACTCAAATACACAGTGAGCTTTTTCAATCCCCTAGGGATCTAAAATGACTCAGATTTGCTAATAGGAGCAAGATCATTTACTGCAAGGCAAGAGCATGCACAAGGTAACAAGCTTTCATATATGTATCACCTGTTCCACCTTATCTGCATACTGGCCCTCCTTCCCTCCACTTCTCCCCAAGGTAAATGTGAGGTAATTCAAGGCAGCTTGCTTTGAACTGATTAAAATTATGTTTTCTAAGCCAAACCTGAGAACACATAAATCACATTAGCTTTGTGTTCCTCCTGGATGCAGGTGCATAAGGTTACAGGTCGAAATAACCTATGTATAGTGTAGCTGGGCCACTTCCGGAGCTGGTTTTAAGTATTCATATAAACTTTCTGCAACCCACGTTTTTGCCTCCACTGCACTCCTATATACAATTGTTTGCTGTTGCAGGACTACAATAATCAGTCCTGCTTTATTCTCTTTGTCTGCCAAAAAGGGACCATTTTAGTGCATTGTTTAAGAAAACACGAGGGATTATCTGGCCTATGAAAATAAGGATTTTGCTATATTCAATGACACTATTCAAAACACTTCACATTGACAAACAAGCTAAAGCATTCCACCCACGCTGATGGTTTCCCATGATGTATGCAGCATTCCTGTGCAGGAAAGTGGCACAAGCTGTTCTTTTTGCCCCTCTCTGTGCAGTCTTCATTGATCAAACTCTTACTAGGTTTCCAATGATTTAATTTATCTTGCCTCCAAATATAGCCACAGTAATGTGTGGGAGCAAAACTAAGAACAGAAGGACAAAGCAAAGGTTAATAAAAAGAGGAAGAACAAATGCATTCTGTGTGATTGTAGAATGTGTTAAAGGGGCATTTTTAAAGACTGAGGTAGTAACAGAGCCGTTTCTGGATACAGCACTGTTGTTTAAACACAGCACTGTCTTCTTGCTCTGCCTTGTTGCATTGTACAAACAGGTCAAGGAAATATCTAGCATCAGTAAGTACAGCTTTGGCAAGAAGGAAGGAACCATAAGTACTTAAGTTTTCTTTTTAAAAAGCAGCACATAATATTATACAGTTTTTCATCCTCTAAATGCTACACTATAATTCAACAGCCTCTAATATATCCACATTATCCTGAGACAATCTCTTCCTAATGGCATTAAAAGCAGCAGTGAAAAGTATGTCTTTTAACATGCTATTTAAAAATGAAGAGGAAAATTTAAGACCTGGGACTTAACTTAGCAGAATAGAGCAACAAATTTTGATGTCAAATAGGAGGGGCACTTAGGAGGGAGTTGAAATTTATCCACCAGTATCAGATTCCAGAGGTGAAATTTCACCTGCGTGCACTGGGGGAGGGAGTATATGCAAGTAGTTTCCCAAGTAAACACAGATCATTTTTAAAAATACCTGTCTCACCTTATTCTAGGCCCTGCTCCTAAAGCACAGACCATGAACCAGCCACATCTTGCCGACAATGACGTTTGCACTTCTTGTTAGTACCATCCCATTCAAACACTTCCTAGGTCTCCATTCAAACATGGGTCAGGCAAGTTGCTGTAAGAGTAGCAACACTAGTCAGTGTCCTAGAAAGGTGCTGGCACCATCCCATCCTCCCTGCCACAAAGATCCTGGTTCTCCTTTCCTACACTGGCATCCCCAGGCATCCTTCCACCTTCTCTACCTGGGTGGGCAAGGGCAGCTTGTGCTGGGAAGTCACTTACCTGCAGACTGCTGCCAACTTGAGTAGGTTTTCTGTGGAGCAGAGCACTACAGTGGGCCAGCTTTCAGGTTCAGAAGTTACAGGGGTGAAGGGGAACTAACAGGATTGTGCACAATGTCATGCTTCCCTTGAAAACTAAAGAGTAAAAAAGTTGGAGAGGGAAAGGAGGAATAGACAGAAGTGATGCCACTCTAGCACCTACTTAGTTGGTGCAAATCTTAGGAGAGGCAGGAAGGTCTTTGTTTGTTACCAACTGCTGCCACAGAGGAACTGCAACGGGAAGCCTCAGTCATAAATTGGGTTTTGTTCCAACCCCTTGTGGCTTCCCAGTGAGGTAAAGAAAAGTCTCAATATACTAATGAATACTGCATACTCAGGCTAGGCAGAGCAGATAGATTGCAAATACCCAAGTAAATCAAAATTTCAAGAGGGATGGAATTTCAAAAGTTCCCAGTTGGATCTTAAACATTAATGCAGTACAAATTTGATGTCTTCTTGAGTACTTTTGATAATCTCCTGTGTTATCTCTTTTTGTCTTTTTCCAGAGGAATTCAGCAAAGAGCTCCTAAAGCCTGCTATTCCTTATGTTTGTGAAGTGCAGAATAACAGGCTTTGCTTACTTATATCTCAAATGACAGTGTATCAGAGGATCCCTGACTTGGGAAAGAGCTGGACAGACCTCAAAAGGAGCTGATCTGTTTAGATTTAGCTGCTAGGGATGTACTGGTCCCACCAACAAATAGCCAAGTTGTGACCCTCAGTTACAAATATTCAGTTCCATTTACATCTGTTTCTAAAATGCAAGGCTGACTGCACCTCTATCACGAGGTAGTTTTAATTTAAAAGGCGAAGATGTAAAAGGTGTCTCTGCCCATGGCAAGGGGGTTGGAAGGAGATGATCTTTAAGGTCCCTTCCAACACAAACCATTCTATGATTCTATGAACGCATAATTAGGTTAATTAGCCTGCACGTCCAAAGTGTGTAAGCCAAAATCCCAAATCCCTCCAGCTGGACCAAGTGAGGCAAATTCTCTCATTATGGCTTCTGCCACACTAATATACGGTGTTTTCATTCCTAGCTAGTAAGAGGATCTGAAGTAGCTGCTTATGAATAACCTGACCATACTAGCTATTTACACAGCCAGGAGGCAGAGGTAAGTTTTCTGCAACGGAGAGTTCTCATCTCTTCCTGTTGATTTGATAAGCTTTAGCATAGGCTGAGAGGCCAGAAATATTTTAAAGGCAGAAGGAAGACTCCTGTCTGCACCATCACTGAACAGGAACACTGTTTAAGGAAAAATACCCATCCTCTTTACAGATGTCCTGTGCCAAAGCTAAGCCAGTAAGTCTCCTACTAGCCTGGTCAAGAGAGGTTGGGCCAAGCAGTGCCAGGTACCACAGGTATGTAGTGGGACAATCTTCTGCTGCCAGTCAAGGACCCTTTTCATGACTGAGGAGATAAGACTGGCTCCTCTTTCTTCAGGACAGCAAGAGAAGGTGAGGATTTGTACAAACACAACACTTAAGTCACAAAAAGAGAGATCATCCCACGTACGAGGCAATCACAGAATCATAGAACAGTTAAGGCTGAAAACGACTTCTAAGATCATCGAGCCAAACTGTTAAACCAGCACTGCCAAGCCCACCACTCAACCATGTCCTCAAGCGCCACATCTACATGGTTTTTGAACACTTCCAGGAATGGTGATTCCACCACTTCCCTGGGCAGCCTGCTCCAATGGCTGAACACCCTTTCCGTGAAGAAATTTTTCCTAATATCCAATCTAAACCTCCCCTGGCATAACTTGAGGCCATTTCCTCTTGTCCTGTTGTTTGTTACTTGGGAGAAGAGACCGACGCCCACCTGGCTACACCCTCCTGTCAGGTATCTGCAGAGAGCAATAAGGTCCCCCTTTGGAGCCTCCTTTCCTCTGGGCTGAACACCCCCAGCTCCCTCAGCTGCTCCTCATCAGAGTAGTGCACCAGGCCCTTCCCTTCACCAGCTTAATTTTCCTTCTCTGGACACACTCCAGCACCTCAATGTCTTTCTTGTAGAGAGGAGCCCAAAACTGAACACAGGATTCAAGGTGCTGCCTCACCAGTGCTGAGCACAGGGGGACAATCACTGCCTTGGTCCTGCTGGTCACACCATTCCTGATACAGGCCAGGATGCCACTGGCCTTCTTGGCCACCTGGGCACACTGCTGTCTTGTATATGTACTACATACATATGTGCAACTTAACAACTATTTGTCCTGACCTCTGGCAATATAGTCCCTATAAAGCTAAATCTGCATCCATTTCAAACATTTCCTTTTGGGTTTTTTTTCTAATTCCTTGTATTAGTTTAGCAAGAGTGTCTGCCATGCAATAGCTATATTATTTTACGTGGCTCTGAGAGTGTCTCTCATCTATTTATCCTCTCTTTTCCCATTTTGGGACACAAGGCAAACTCTGTTGCAGTTTAAAGCCTAGCACAAAATCCAATACCAGACATTGTTGCTCACATGCTACAGGGACACATACTCCTTTTTTGGGGTATGCCTCCTCCCTGAATACTTCTTCCTCTTTGACCTCAAGCAATCTTAGTGCCTTTGCAAGAGTGCTAGCTGCTGACCATGTAAGCAACACTGGCACTTAGGGACTTCATCCATGACAAGCCAGGGAGACCTGAAGGTGCATGTTTTTCTAGGAAAAGAAACACAGTGCAACTGGCTTTACAGCACCATCACCAAACACACAGCCAGGAGCATGGGCTCAAAGCCAAGGGCTTTACATAGCAGCATAAAACCTCTAAGGACTCTAATCACTTCCCTGACACCAGCTGTGCCACCACTCCTTTTTACAGGAAAGTCAACAGGCGGCACGTGAGCACTGACAGACTCATGGCTGATTTACGGCCAGGAGGAGACCCCCGTGACAGTGGCTGCAACACCTCAGTGTGGTAGCAGATCTTGTGCTCTGAGCCTCCAACCAAGCTCTAGCATGCCTCTTGTCACTGAGAGGAGGATGTGCCTGCCATCAGAACGGAAAGACTCCCTGTGTTGGCTCGGCTGTCCTCCCCATGGCTCCCGGGCCCTTGGAGCGGCTGCAGAGCTGCTCCTGACGTCAGACAGGAAGCACAGGTTTTGAAACAGCTTGTGTCCGTGTTGCCATGCCCGGTGAGCTGCCTTGCTGGTTGGCTCTGAACAGACAGGCTTTCAGCAAACACACTAGTCCTTTCCTGCCTCCAGCCAAAAAGGCCAGCAGCCAAGATGTACATGTCAGCTTTCTGGAGCTCGCAAGCTTTAGGAAACGAGGATCAAGGTCCTGTAATCATGTTTTAGGTGTGGAAGGGCCACCCCTGCAATGGTAGCACCGTTGTGCAGTTTATAGCAGCTCAGCTGAGGAGCAGTCAAAGACTCGCCATTCCCCAAACTCAGTCCTTGCGTGGCGAGATCCTCACAATGGCATCCTGCCTCTGCAATTCGGGAGTTAATACAGAGTGGAACAGTAGCTGAAGGTCTTCTGGGAACCATTTCCAGCAGCCCATACTCCAGGCACCCTCTGCCACAGCTGCCTACGTGCTGAGGAAGAGGAAGGGAGGATGGTGACCACTCAGAGCAGGACTGCAAAAAGCACCAGCTTATCAGTACATCCCCCCAAATGTGCCTGATGGCCTATGTAGGGGATATCAAAATTGCTGGGCCATGGGCACTCATCTCTTGGGGCTGCAGCAGCTCCCTAATGACACTCTCAATTATTAATCTTGACTCTGCTACTTGCTCTCTTTCTCTGAATGTCTTAGGAATAAGATTTGACCAAAATCACAGAAAACAGGAAACTACCTCTTCCTTCTCCCCTTGCACTCTCCATCCGGTATCAGCTGCTCCTTCCCTTACCAGTAACTCAAAAAAATAAGAGCAGAGCTCCAGGCCAGGAAAACTGATCTTTTTAAGGGTGGGAGCTGGGGGAGGGGGTCCACATTGCTCAATGGCCAAGCTGGAGCAGAGCATTTGGGAGTGACAGAGGGACACCCACGGCTAAACCCCAGGCACGAGGCCTCCCTCCGGTTATGTCAGCCAGTGTCCATGACGCTGTATAATCATGTACATGGCTGGCTCCATAAATAGCTCCTCTGATCAGCAACACCCAAATATCCTTCCTGCCTGGCTTGCTAATAGGAGGCAGGAATTAATGCAAGGCAATACGATTTAAGTAACGTGGCCTTGCTCATGCTGCTGGGGTGTCTCTGACAGTCAGCCAGCCTGGCACAGAGGAGAGGCAGGTCGGTAGCAGAGGGAAAAACCTTCAGCCTGCAGGTTTTGCAACCTTCACGTTGAAAGCTACGCGGGGCTACGTGCTTAGCTCTCGGTAGAATGCTAGAAACAGATGTTGCTGCAACATTAGAGGAAATCCTCCTTTTAAACACGGGTATTAGCACACAGTTCTGTATCACGCTTTGCCAGCAAATTCCTCCCATCCACACATTTTAAAGGTGCAGTGCTGCAAAGCACCATCCTAGAAATCCTCATGTTTATCCAACAACTTAATCCACACATCTAATTTACCGGCTCAAGAAAAAAATGCAAAGTGACTAAACATCAGTCAAAGCCCTGGTGCCACCCCTTGCTTCTAGGTGAGGCAGGAATAATTTGTCAGCCTGATGATCACTGCACTTTGTTTCAAAGCCAAATGTGGAAACAGAGGGAAACATGCCGGCTTTGCCTTTGTTCCCTTTCTTTTGTGCACAGCAAATATCAGGCATCCTCTGTTCCTCTGTCAAGTCTGTTTTCCACAGGAGAATATCTTAGAGAGCGGAGACACTTGGCCTTCGAAGTTCAGCACAGAATGTGGAACCTAAAGCTGAGCTGTTTTTCTTTCCAGAGCTTTGATTAAATGTTAGCCAAAACCAAGCAAAATAAAGCTTTAAGAAGATGAAACAGAAGTCTAAACAGTCTACACTCATCATGTGACAGCTATTTATTTTTCAGGCATCTACGGCATCTTTTATGGAATGAGATATTTCTTTTGTAAATAGGCAGGAGGCATATCACCTACTTTCAGTGTTTGTTTCTTTTTAAACATTCTTGTGTTTTATTACTGGGAACATCACGGAACAGGTTCTTCTCCAAGGCTCTTTTAAAAATCCTTAAGTAAGGGACTGTGAATTTTAAGAACAGCCCAGAGATGCCACAAAACCACATTAATTTCCTCCTTCACCTCAGTGCAGTTCACAGTCCTCGATTATTGGTGTTAGGGGGCCCACACAGAACAAGATGCTAGAAAAGGAAACAACCTCCCCCCAAAAGTAAAAATGTCTCACCAACAGTATGCTTTCCATAAAGAAGCTGCTCCAAAATCGCAGTCTTTCCCACTGAGGCCATTCCACAGACCACCACCTTGTAGCCCTTCCCCATCTTTGCCGAGGGCCAGTTCCGCAGCGGAGCCCTGTGCAGACACGGGAGGCTGTTAGCCGGGCATGGCGCAGGGATGGGCACCCGGCAGGAGCGAAGCCCACGGAAGGCGCAAGGCAAAGCGCAAAGCAGCGGGGGCACAGCTCCCTCCCAGCGACTGATATTTTTAGGACTAGAGTTTCCTCCCACACCATTTTTTCAGGTTTTAGGCTGCTGCCAGTGGTGCTGATGCTCGGCTGCAGCCTCGACACTTGTCCTGTCAGGCTCTGGGAGACTGGGAGCGCTGGAGCATGCACACCCTGGGGCAGGGGCTGTGTTTGTTGGCGTGTGTGTGTACAGTGTTATCTGGTTTCCTGGGTTTGCAGTGGTCTTGATGGAATCTCATGGTACCAGGATGGCTTCTGGAAATGCAAGAAAGTGGTGGTTCCTTCCTCTTTATTTCACTCACAGAAAGTTTCTAGCTTTTACAGCCTAGGAACTACAAAACAGGAGCATTAAAGGCAGAAGCAGAGGAAAGCAAATGGAGAAGCAGGTTTTTTCAGTCTGCTTTAAATCAGTTTGGGTGGGTGGGGGTTGGTTCTAGCAGGAGGCATCCAGCAGCCAGGGGCACTTCCCTCTGCCAGTGAGCCATGGCAGGGCTGCAGGCCCTGACTCAGTTGGCTCTTTGGAGCCATTTCCCATAAAGAGAGCTGAAGAATACCTTTTCTGGACCAGGAGGGGCTGACACTGTCCTGCTTCAATTCCAGTTTAACCAGGTAATGTTTCACAAGCCAGGGTGCTCTGAAAAGCATACACTGAAAAACAGAAAGGTCATCCTGCAGCCGCAGGTAGGGAGGCAGAAAGGACTTGCAGGCTGGGAAAGCCTAACTCACAGGATCATAGAATGGCTTGGGTTGGAATGTAGTTTAAAGATCCTCTCCTTCCAGCCCCCTGCCATGGGTAGGGATGCCACCAATGAGACCAGGTTGCTCAACACCCCATCCAACCTGTGCCATGCCATATACAGGAGGGATGGGAGCAGGGACAGGAGCAGATCAGTGCATAAAGCCTGCAGAACCAGGGACTCCATGGTGCCCTCTCCCTATCCTCCACTGAAAAGGTTTTAGGATTGTTTTTAGGGTTTTGTTTTTGCCCTTAGGGTTTATTATTTAGAATAGAATTTAGAATAGAATAGAATTTAAGATCATCCAGTCCAAACATCAACCCAGAACTACCACTGCAACCACTAAACCACATCATCCAGCACCAGATCCAGATGCCTTTTAAACCCCTCCAGGGATGGTGACCCCACAATCTCCCTGGGCAACCTATTCCAATGCCTGATTGTGGTAACAGTGAAAATTTTTCTTCTAATACCTAATCTGAGTCTCCCCTGGCTCAGCTGAAGGCCATTTCCTCTGGTCCTCTCACTGCAGTCACAGTAGAAGAGACTGATTCCCACCTCACTACAGCCTCCTTTCAGAGAGTTGTAGAGAGGGATGAGGTTCCCTCTGAGCCTCCTCCAGGCTAAACAAACCCAGCTCCCTCCGCCGTTCTTCATAATCTTACGATTTTAAAAATTATTATTATTTTAGAGCCTTTTTTTTTAAGGCTTCTTTTCAGGGTTTTAAGCAAAGTCCCCACCCCAATCCCTAACCTGGGGCGCTTACGGGGGTTGGGGGGAGGGGGTGTCTCAGGGGATGCCTCATCGCGCCAAGCCCCTGCCCCAGGTCCAGCCCCCGGGCGTGCCGCGCCCCAATGCCCTGGCCCCAGAGCGCGCCCCCGGCCCCAGAGCGCGCCCCCGAGGCCGCCCCCCCCCGCCGCGAGCGCGCACCTGGACAGAGCGTCCCGCCCGGCCCCATTGACCCGCGCGGGCCCCGCCCCCGGCTCCCATTGGCGGGCGCGGGGGGGCCGGGCCGCGCCGGGCCGAGCGGGGAGGGACGCGCGGCCGCGGCCCCGCCGGACTACATTACCCATGAGGCACCGCTGCCGCCGCCAGAAGTGCGGTGTGGCCCCGAGGGGTTGTGGGTAGCAGGGTTCTTCCTTTCCGGTGCTGGGCGCCATCAGGTGAGGGCCGGTCCGCGCGCGGCCTTTCCCTCAATCCGTGCCCATCCCGGGACCCGAGCGTCCATCCGCCCGTCCCGCCGCCGCGCCCGCCCGGCTCCGGGTGGGATGGGGCTGCTCCTGCGGCGCGGCGCCTCTGGGAGGCCGGTGGAGGAGGGTCCGCGGGCTGCGCCTCGGTGGGCCGGGGCGGGGAGGGGAGCGGGCCACCCAGGGTGGCCCTGGCGTGGCAGAGCGGGCGCAGGTCGGTGACAGACGGCGCGCCCTGGTTTGCGGTTTGCTCCTGGGGGTTTTGTGCCATTATGCAGTGAAAAGATGGGGTGGCTGGGAGTAGGAATGGATGAACCATAGCTGGGCACGTTCAAACAAGAGGGGTGTCCAAAGTCACACACGAACTATTTTTGGCGTGTTTTTAAATGTAAATAAAGTGAGCTGCTTGTATCTGATGGTGAGTTGGGTGGGGGCTTGATGGAGTTCAGGTACACGTGCTGATTGCTGCACATGTGTAAGGCCTCAGAGGTTTTCAGGAAGACAGCAGTAAGCATGATTAAAAAATAAAGTAATATTTGATTTTTTTAAATGTCTTCAGCTTTTAAGACAATTTCAGCTCAGAAGAGGGACTTTGTAATAGTCATTATTTTCTTAAGGGCAAAATTTGATCTGTAAGAACTTTGTGTTGAGTCCTTGCTCTGCTGAAGTCAATACAAACTGACCCCGACGGTGTTCAGCAGAAACAATTTAAAAAACCCACAGGGCATCTGTGGAGCAAAACACAAATGTCAGCAGCAGTAGGATACTAAGTTATGACACTTCTTGCTTAGTATTGCGTGATCAGTACATCCCATTCTACTTAAAGCCCAGTTTCAGTGGATGTGGAGGAAGGCCTTGTCTCTCCTGAGATGCGGGAGACACCAAGTGAATAGCTCTAAGGAAGCAAAAGGCCCAATCTAGTTTATTTCTTAAGCAACTGTTAAATTTGCACTTACTGATGAAACTGTTCAGCTTTCACTTAGAAGTAAAACCTTACTAAAGTAAGAGTTAACAACAAAGGCCACACTTCTTGCAGACCTGTGGTTCTTTATAGATTGATATTTACAACTTGTTTCAGGTATTAATCGTTGGGTTTGGTAGTATCAGACATAACACATCTGAAAATTTCTCAGTTGAGGAGTTTAACACTTCAGAACATTCAAAAAGGAAGAAAATTGCTGGGAATGGTGACTGCAGCATGTTGTGCTGAAGGCTGCCAGGTGTGATCCATGTTCTCAGGTGTCAGTGGTACAAAGACGCTTCAGAGGTCCCTGTCTTTCAGTGCTGTTCCATGTGTGGTTTTGTGCAGTGCCACCCTTGGAAGATGTTCAAACTGGGAATTGCTTTTGGTGCATTGTTTTCACTGAGCTCTCTGTCCAGCAGGTAGACAGCTATGGGTGCCTACAAGTACATCCAGGAGCTATGGAGGAAGAAGCAGTCGGACGTGATGCGGTTCCTGCTGCGCGTGCGCTGCTGGCAGTACCGCCAGCTGTCGGCCTTGCACCGGGCCCCGCGCCCTACACGACCCGATAAAGCCCGCAGGCTGGGATACAAGGCCAAGCAAGGTAATGGCACGGAGAGGCGGAGTCCGTGTGCCTCACGATGGAGTGACATTGGCTTCCTTCAGTGACAGCAGAAAATCAAAATCTGGAACTGAAGTATCCCCCAATAAACGGCAGTGTCCTGCGTGAAATGAAAAGAATATCATAAATGTTCTCAGTCGGTAGCAGTGCCCACAGCCTTAAACTTAAACCTAAACTTTTAAAAGCCTTAAAACCTTAACTTCACTTAATTTTGCGTCTGTGCCTTCTGTGGCTGTTCTGGCAGGTGAAGATCAAATGGGCTTTGGCCTCAGTTTTTGTTCTTGTGCAACGTTAGTTCCACAGAATTGAGCAGTGTTTTTAGTATCCTAGGGTTGGGGGGTGTCCTTTCTCTGCCCAAGTTTTGTCATGTGTTACTCTGACTTTTTTCAGGGTGACTGAATTGTGACCTAGCACCTGAAAAGAGCTACAAGGGATCTGGATGGAGACTTGCACAAGAGCATGTAGTGACAGGACAAGGGGGAATGGCTTCAAACTGAAAGAGTAGGTTTAGATTAGATATTAGGAAGATATTCTTTACTGTGAGGGTGGTGAGGCACTGGAACAGGTTGCCCAGAGAAGTTGAATACCTCATCCCTGGCAGTGTCCAAGCACAGGCTGGATGGAGCTCTGAGCAGACTGGTCTGGTGGAAGGTGTCCCTGTCCATGGCAGGGGGGTTGGAATTTAGTGGTCTTTAAGGCTCCTTCCAACACAAGCTGTACTATGACTGTTACAGCTGCATGTACTTGGGCAAGGTGATGGAGTTTGTATTGTCATTGGAAAACAGTTACTCGTTGGGGAAAGAAATGGGAAAAGTGGCCATCCATGAGTAACTTGAGGAAATCCAGTTAAAAACCAGTATTTTTATTCACAAGAAAATAAAAAGCTAAGACTTGGCATTTCTGTCACTGTTCATCTAGTTTCCTCATTTCTCAGTGACCAGATTTCAGCAGGGTTTGTGGATGGCTTGTGCTTCAGTGCTTTGTGAGTGCTGCCATCTGAATTGTGGGGTTTGGGTAGTGGTTTTGGTGGGGTTTTATTTTATGATTGTATTACAATATAGCTGTAGCTGATTTTAGTCTGTTTGGGACTAAAACAGACTAAACAGGTGCCATAAGCTCTGGTTTGGAACCAAGAAATGGTTGTGACAGGATATCACTCTCCTTAGTCAGTTGTAATGAAAATGACAAAAACATCTTGTACTATCCACCTCGAATTGTAAATTTTGGTAAAAATTGGTATAATGACTTCGTGTTGCAGCATTTCGTGTAAATTTTTGGGTACAGGGATGAAAATTGCTACTCGAATTGTTCTTGTTCCTAAGGCACTGTTTGTTTTAGGTTACGTCATCTACCGTGTCCGTGTTCGCCGTGGTGGTCGCAAACGCCCGGTCCCGAAAGGTGCAACCTATGGTAAACCTGTACATCATGGTGTTAACCAGCTCAAGTTTGCCCGGAGTCTTCAGTCTGTAGCAGAGGTGAGTATTTTGGTTACTGCTCACAAGTTTGGGTTGGAAAGTTTTAGTCTGTAAAAGCTGAAAATACTCAGAGACAAAAAATATAAAACCAAACCAGCTGCTTTGTTAGTAAGTTGGGTAAAAGATTTTGAATAATGGTGGCAGGAAAGCAGGAGAATGTCTTTAAAAGCTTTATTGAGACAATAAAAAACTATTCAGACTTTAAAAATGGGGTCTGTGGGAACCACTTAGCTGGTTTAATGAAGTTCATAGTGTATACTTCTAAAGTATGCCACAATATTTGTTATGAAAAACACATAACTAGTCCAAGCCACAGTGAAATAAAGAGCTAGGCATGAGACATAAGAATTTGTGTGTGCTAAGGTGTCTTAACTTGTCAGTAAATCCCACTCCTGTGTTCCCTGCCACGTGGTGTGGATCACCAGCTGTAGGTGATGGTCCTTTCACAAAGTACACGTGATTTTCTGACTTAAAGCCTGTAGCACCTGTTTGTGTAGTAGTACTGTTGCACAGCATACTTAGCTGTATTGCAGGAGCTGAAGGCAGCATGCCAGAGACCACCTGCTTCTTTATAAAAAGCTTTGGTATCTCATAAGCACACAGGTTGGGGGTTAATTTATTTTTAGGTGAGATATTGTTACTGAAATACTCAAAATATAAGCTTTGATTCGATGAGATCTTGAAAACTTTACTGCTGTCACAGCAGTAGTCTGGAAGAGATACAGTTCTCACCTTTACAAAAAGAACTTTTTCAGTGGGTTAGTTAATACCAGTCTGCATTCTCAAATGAGACATTGTGGAAGAGGGGAGAGTATTGCTGCCTTTCCGTCTTGAAGCAGAAGACTTTTCTGTTCTCAGGACTTAAAAAATATTTCTGAGTGACTTCTGAAAGTTGAATATGGTGGGATTTTTTTTGTTCCCCAATGAAAAAATGTAAATGGGATATGCTTATTTAAAAGAAACAAAGGTGATGAGTTTGAATTAAAAATGCAATTCTGTTTTCAGTGCTCATGGCATTCTCTTCATATATGTTACTCCCAGATACCTGATGGCTAATCACATGCTCACTTATGACAACTATGGAAGAAGTTATTTGCCCTCAGTTTTAGCTTGAATTTTTCTGAATCTGACAACAGTCTTTCCTGAAGACTTACATTTTTCAGATTATAGAAACGTGGAGCCTCAGTTGGAGCTCCCATCCTTGAATAGAAGCTGGTCGAGGGTGGTTGATGTTCTAATGTTTCATACAGGTGTTGCTCTCACACTGGAAGAAAATGAAGACTTGAAAAAATGTTACTCTGTGTGCAGGAAATAGTCAAGTGCTGTTTAGGGAGGCCTGTAGCAATAGGTTAGGATTACATTGGGGAAGAAGATGAATGGGGTCCATTGGTCATGCTTCCCCATGATGAAGATAAAGTCCTACAACTGAGCACACATAGGGTGTTTTAAGTACGGAGCATTCTTGATGGGAGAAGCAGATGGCATAATAGCTATAATTGCTATTTTCTGCTTTGTTTTGTTTTCTAAACTAAGATTGCATCTTTACAACCACAAGTGAGGATAGGAATAGCAAGCACTAATATGCTAGCAGTAGTACAAAGAGGTGTTACATCAGCTATTCCTTTACTCCTACCAGTACAGGCTTACTCTCTGCAGAAATGCCTTTCTTCCCTGTAGCTTTGGATGCGCAAATTAATCAGTCTTTCATAACTTCCCACAAAAGATTGTTCCATGAGCTCAAGTGCAGCTCATGCTCTTCATCTTCACGTTGAAGTTATTTTTAACATTGTATATTTACTGACTGGGTGCTTCTGTGTACAGAGAGTTCTTTCTTTTGTCAACCAAGCACCTTCCTGCTCATGGTCTTTAAAACCTGTTTCATGCAGGAATCCGAACGGCCTTTTTTTTTTTTGTAACACAGCATTCTTTTCAGCTATTACTTTTCTTGTACCTTTGCAACTGGAAGGGGATGAGTTTTTGTAGGAAAAGAGGTTCTCTTGGGGAAAATTGAAATTTTATGTTTGAGTGAGTCATCTTTCTGCATGAAGAGTGTGCTGCATCCATGGTTTTACAGCCTTTTGCATTCATTTTTTCCTCTAGGAACGTGCTGGCCGTCACTGTGGCGCTCTGAGAGTCTTGAACTCGTATTGGGTGGGTGAAGATTCCACTTACAAGTTTTTTGAAGTGATCCTGATTGATCCCTTCCATAAGACCATCAGGCGGAACCCTGACACCCAATGGATCACCAAGCCCGTCCACAAGCACAGAGAGATGCGTGGGCTGACGTCAGCTGGGCGCAAGAGCCGCGGGCTTGGCAAGGGCCACAAGTTCCACCACACCATCGGTGGCTCACGCCGTGCGGCCTGGAGAAGGCGCAACACCCTGCAGCTGCACCGCTACCGCTAATTCTTGTAAACGTGGCCATCTAATAAAGCTCATGCAGGTTGTTAAATTTAACAGTGCTTCTGCTGCTTCTTGAGTTACGTGGATAAGTGTAGAATTCTCCAGGAGTTCAGATGTTTCCATATTTTGACAGGCTTTTGAAAATGTAATTTGATACTTGTGAAGATTGTGGGCCCTGAGTATAGAGGTCTGTGGTGGGTTTCACTTTCAACATGGAAGGGCGTGTGCTGTGTGTATCGAAAGCCCAAGGGCTGGTCCGTGATCTTTTTTCTCTTGGTGGGCATATATCTAGTCACTGTCTGTAGGTTGGGGTCTCTGCGTCCTGTGCTTAGACTGAAGGCCAGCTTTGATCTTGTGCAATGAGATGTAAACTGAAAGTGCTCATTTATTTTTTATAGGTGATTAAATACTAATGGCAATTTTATTTTTCAAGTTCTGGGTTTTTTTACATCTTCAGTGTCAAACCAGCTCTCAGGCCTCTCAGCTACATTGTCTGAATCAACTAAGCACAGAATGGAAAGGTAAAGCTTGCTCTGGTCATTGAAGTGCACAGTATTAAAAATGTGGACACATCACAAAGAATGATAAGGTTTTAGGCTGAATAGTAAAATACTGACTGTAGAGTAGGTATTATTTCATTTGTCAAGGTTGAGGGGGGACAGTTTCTTAAACCTTCCTTTTGCTCCCAGAGCAGAAAACATGTCTCTCTGTTAAAGAGCTGCATTCTGATTTCTCTGCATGGTTAGGTGGTAGAAATAACCACATTTGGATAACAGTTATAGATGAATGTATTTTTGACTACTTTTTGTGAAATTACAGTGTGACCTTTCAGCATGAAGCCAGCTTTCACATAAAAGCCAAGAGATGAAATGCAGTTCCTGGTAAATTAGGTGGATGGCTGTCCTAGCTTCCACAGATTGTGTACTGTGTCCGTTGGGTAGTGATAGGAAAAGACATTGATAGAAAGCCCAAAAAGTAGCTGTGTCTTCCAGCAGCTTGGGATGTGGATTGATTTTTTCTCTTTTTTTTCTCCTGAGACTTAAAACATGTCAAGATTTTCCCTTCAACTGAGAAATTCACTTAATACTCCTCTTTAGTTAAAGTTCATACAGGAGGGTGGTAGTCTGAAGAAGAGACATTTTGGCAGTGTGTTCTTAAAGCCAGGAAGAACAGCTCAAGGTGGCAATTCTTTAATGATGTGTTTTGTTTGGTTCAAACAAGAAAAAGGCAAAGTAATCTTCTGTTAAAAATTGTTAAAGCTGTCTGCTTTAAAGAAGGGAGATATTTTTAGCCTCTCCTTTGAAGTATCTCTGGTGTTCTTGAAAGCAGCTCCTGTGATGGTGTAGAACAGGAAGTTTCTCAGAGCAAATTTGATGAGTGAAGTCTCTCCTGAGCATGGATGAGGTTATTGCAGAGAGGGGGCTGATCTGTCTGGTTTGTAGATTTAAGGGTTTAAGGTAGTGCCAGTATGGCCAGTGTGTCCATTCCTCTGGAATTTCTTTTGTCTGTTTGAGCAACATGGTCTAGAAAAAGGCGTCCCTGCCCATGGCAGGAGATTTGGAACTGGCTTTAAGGTCCCTTCAACCCGAATCTATGATTTTTTTTTGTTGTTGTTGTTGTTGTTTGGTTGGGTTTTTTTTAAGGCAACAACTTCAAGACTGATGATACTGTACTAGGGGTTGTTAAGCTGTTTGGACCCTTGCCACGATGGGGAAGGTGACAGTAGGTGATGGGGCAGTCAGCACTAATGCTGTATCCTTTGCCAGCCTTCAAACCGTGCAGCACGTGGCAGGTGTCTTCAGTGACCTGCCTGAGGCTGGCCCTTGGTACTGTAACTCTTTGAGCTTTAAAATAAGGGGAAAAGCACTGTCCCCTCCAAAGTTTATTGAAAACTGCTGATGACAGTGTACCATGGTGTCTGTCAGACCAGTGAAGGAATTTGAAACAGATGGTAGTGCCTTCAAAGGATGCTCTGAGTATGTACAGCTCATTCCAAGTCTTTGAGAAATCGGATTTCCTTAGTGTTTTTCCACACTGGAAGTGTCTTACGCTCTTAAAAATGATTTTGAGTTTGAAGGGACATTGCCATGCAAAATTTATGTGAAGTGGTAAGACACATTATCTTTTATTAAAATCTTTATTTAAAGAAGGCAAAACATTGAGGAAAAACTTCCTTTGTTTGGGGTTGTTGGCTTGAGAAGTCAGGGTTAGAGAGAGGTTATGTGATCTCTGCCTTTCCTGCTTGATTCTTGAACCTGTTTTGCAAGTTCAAGAGATTGCTAGTAGCCTGTGTTCCTTAAGATTGTGGTAGAAACCAGTCATCTGAGACTGTCCTAGTGAGAGGCTGTAACTTGAGTTCAACCCTCCCCAGACACCAAGGGTCTGCCTGAAACAGGGACACTAAGCTGTAGCTGAAGGAGGGCAGGGGGAGGGAAGAGGAAGCTTCAGGAATTTCACTAGGCAAATCTATTAAGACTAATCTATTAAGACATAGAGGAATCCAGTAATCTGTTTCCAAGCCATCTACTTGGCTCTGTGTGCAGGACTGATCATTTCTCAGTCTGAGCAGGCACGTTTTGGATGTAATTAAAAGAGCTGTCTGGTTTCTAAGCAAGACAAAATGAATACCACAGTTACACTGCAGAGAAATGGGGCTGTACAGTACCAGCCTGGTTCAGCCTGGTTTTAGGTGCTGTTGGAAATAGTTGACTGTTAGCTTTTATTAGGCTGGATTTCACTTTTGTGTCAGCTGCCTAGATTAGCTAATCACTCAGCTTTTGGTACAAGGTGAGGGCCTGGCAAGGGCACTATTTCTGTCCTGAAGGGTGGGATGTGTAAAAACAGATTGTGTGATTTAGGATGTTCTTTAAATAAACAAGTAGTACTCCCTTCCACATACTTAATAGAAGTGCTCATTACTTGGCAACACTAGCTAGGTTGAAAAGTAGGGACTCACTAATCAACAGTGAGTGTAATTGTTTCCTTGCTTTGTCTCCAAAGCATTGGGAATCTCTGTGGGGCAGCTGTGTGCTGCTGGGAGAGGGACACTGGCGTGATGCCTGCGGAAGGCACAGATGCTGGTGGAGGAGGCAGTTGGCTCCTTCCTTGCAGCAGAAGGTCATGGAATTTCACTGGTGATTTTTGTGGGGGCCTTAGAATGAAGTAATTAGTGATGGAGGAGAGTTATAGCTTGACTTTCTCACTTATCTCTGTCCTTGTAATGCAGCAGTTGTTCACTAGCCTTGACCCAGTAGAGAAAAGTGACTGCCTGTGAAGAGTTCTGTGCAGCTAATGAATTAAAAAGTGAGGCTCTAAAAATAGAGCCTGATTCCTACTCTATTATCTACTCACTCTGCAAGCTGGGAAAAAACAGTGTATTTTTGTACATTTCTTTTCTTTTCCAGCAGACACAAGTCTGGTTCGGAGAATATCAAGCCAAAATACTCAGAGTGATGGAAACACTGCTACAGCCACAAAAATACCCAATTTGGATTTGAATTGGATGCTCTTTTCTGGGGCTTTGAGCAAGCACCAACTTTTTGATCCAATCCTTTTAAAGTAATTGTTTGAAATGTAAAGCTGTATGAAAGGATGGAGAGCCTGTAGGTCGTTCTCTTCATGTGTCAGGGTTCTGAATCAGCTTCAATTTAATAATTACACACAGAGTGTTTAGGTTGCAGAGTCTCGCTCCCTACAGTTAGGAAGTGTCTGAGCTACACTGCTTACACAACCTTTAATTCAGTGCCTATCCTGCTCTTACCTAATGGGCCAGAAGAGGCCTCTGGCAAAGCCAGGACTGCAGCCCAGTTCTTCTGGACCCCTTGTTACTGCCTGAAATTTAGGAGAGCATGCTTTTCTTTGGTATCAAATGATGTTCAGTGATGTAATTAAAGGCTCTTATTGTAATGAAGATGACATTCAATCTCATTAAATACTGTCATCCATCCATCATTCAGGGGTATCCTGGGGATCAGGGAGCAGATGAGTGATTAAATTAAGCCTGGCTCTGATAAGACCAATGCTGGCTGACCCTGCTCTCTCAGATGGCAGGTACCCCTCTTCCAAGCCTTCTCAGGTCTCCCTGCATTTCTAGTGCCTGGCTTTGGGAAAACCCTCGCTAGTTAATATGCTGGACCCTAGCTGACTCCATAGGGGTTTTGCAGTCTGTATCTCCTTGCACAAGAGCAGCAGAAGAATGCCTCTGGACCCAAGCTGGCTGTCCATGTGCAAGTTGAGGAGTTCTCTTGGAAACACAAGAGTGGAGAGGCACATAGAAGAGAAAAAAGAATAAATAAAGGAGGAGAACAAAGAAGACAAGCTGGCTTTCAGTGGGGCTTGTTAGTACCTTGGTGCAGGTGCCTGGTGACAGGAACACCTGATAGAGGAGGCTATAGCTAGCCAGGGTCTCACAGGGCTCATCAGCCAGGTCTGTGTGGGGCAGTCCCCACGGTACAAACCTGGCTGAACAAACCTACAGCTCCACGTGCCTGTGTCTCTGGTATCATTCTGCTTCCCTGAAACACCAGGCAGCGGCTGCACTTCACCAAATCCAGAGTGGGAGGACAGTTCTCATTTGGTGCTGTGAAATAAATGTACTGTGTCCAGTGCTCAAGCCCTCCATGTCCCAGGCTTTGTCACCAGGCTATGTGTCAACAGAGCAGCAGGCAGAAACCAAGACCCTGTTAACTCTGCATAGTGTTCACACATGTAATGAAAATGAGTCGTCATCCCCTGAGAGCTCATCCACCAAACAGAGGAAGTAGCTCATTAGTTCAGTGTTCACTTGTTCATTTATTCATACAGTTTTCTTGCAGCATTGTTTTTCTATGACTAACAAGCAATTATTTGAACCCTTTCCTTGTACGAGAATCGTGGCCCTTCAACTCATCTGCTGTTACAATCCACCTGCCTCTCTCACGGGTTTCATGATTAGTCAGATAAGTTTAGATGGCAAGTTACACAACCTTTATAAATTCTGTGTTTTGAGCTTTGTGTTCTTAGTTCTTTCAGAGCCATATATAAAAATAATGTTTTATAAGTTGCTTTGTTTGCAACTATTTGGAAAGTGGTTTTGCCAAGGCACAGTTAAACAAAGCCGCAGTGAACCTTTTAAGCAAAACAGAAAATTTTGTATTGTTTTCACTTTGCAAGTTACTGCTACAGGTGTTGGTGGAGAATATCTGTTTAAGATCTTTTTTACAGAAAAAGACACAAAGTAGGATTCAGCTACGCAGGAAAAGTCTGTGCAAGTAAAAGGAACTTTCTTGAGTTTTGGGGTTTTTTAAAATAGAATTATAGAAAATACTTGATTCAATTGGTCATGTTGAATCTGTAGAATCTAGTCCCCAATCTTAACCTAAGTAGTTTTATTTCTGATAGATGCCTGGTAGTCCATTCTTAAGAGGGAGAGACTAAAAACCCATATGAGCTAATGGTAAGATACTAAGTTTTTCATGTTAGCACCAATGATTTGTGCTGGGAAGGTGATTGCTGTCCATTATAAACATCAATTTTAAAGCAATAGTTATATCATATCAATGGGAAACACAAAATAAGTTGATTACTGTAAGTTACACTGAAAACCCAATTCTTAGATTTATGATTTATGTTGCTGAGAAAGTAAAAAGAGAACACCGTGGACAACTGAATCACTGTTCTGACTCCTGAGGCTAAATGAAAATCTCCAGGATGGTTATTACTTTCATTGGCTAGTTTAATAAAAAATACGAGAATCATAAAACTATGTAAAGCATATGGCATAGATGAGTTCTGTTTTCTCCAGTGATGGCCCCATCTGTTTAGAACTGAAAACTTCAAAATGCCTCTGTAGCAAATCTCGCCTTCTAGTAGGTGCTATTCTGACTACATTCTGAATTTTAACCTATTTTAAGAACAAATAATTTTAAAATAAGAAAAGTTTTGAGCATGAATAATTATGTTAGCCAAATTATGACAGTGTGGAAATGAATCACAGATATGAAACTTGATGATTTTCACAGATTCTGCAAGTTGCCCTAAAATGACCTTAATTGCATTACAGTTTGAATATTGAATTGTATGGTAGTTTCACAGGAAGTTTGTAATAGCAGTAAAGGCTGAAGCAATTTTGTCCTATTCAGGGTGTGAGACAGAGAACCAGGGAAGTGACTGCCTTCCATCTTTCCCCACTTTGGCCCACCCTGAAGTGGTAACACTGGACCAGCACCCCCAGCCAACCCAAGCTGACCCATCTCGTTTCTCCTGGGTTTATTTACAGCTCTGTGCAACGCGCTACTGCTTGCTGCTGACTCGGTTCTTTTTGTTGTTGTTGCTGTTGTTCAACAGGAGTGAGATTGCCAAAGTTGTAGTTGTTTGGTTTGTAAAAGATGAGCTGCTCAGCTTTGTGTGCCAACGCTGTTGTCACAAGAGCTGATTCTGATGGTCTGTCAGGCACGGCGGGGAGGAGCAGAGGTGGGAGAGCAGTGGGTCTGAGCTGGCCAGCTCTGAGGTGGGAGACTCTGTAATGTGTCCTGCTGGGATCTGTGACTCGGCACTGGATTAAGACTTGGCATTGCCTCAAAGGGAAATAAAACAAGAAAAAATGTGAATGGCCATGCAGGGCCAGCCCAGAGGTCTAATGGACACAGCGCCTGCTTTTGACAGGGACCAGTGTTGGGCGTTTGGAAAAAGGCTGGTGAGCACAGAGCAAGTCCAGCCCCACAGGTAGCATCTCCAGTTCTCTGAAGAGCCAGGTAAGGATGTCCTCACAGTGTGGTTGCCCTCGTGCCAGCAGCCACCCAGGACAGCTGCACGCTGTGACATCCAGCACTGGCTGGGAACTCCCACAGGGCTTCTGGCTCAGCAGGCTGGATCCGTATGCAGGATGGCATCTGAAGGTAGATAAAGAGAAAATTATTGCCTTGACTCATAAGTGCCTCCTGTAATTTGAAATGGGAAGTGGAAATATAACCTGTTTTTATGGTCTGCTCCTGGAAGCTCACTGAACCAGAGACTTTCCAGATGACTCAGAGCAAGATGGTTGTTTGCTGAGAACTGCTGTATCAAGGGTTTGGCAGGATTATATAACAAGCAGTTGTCCTTCACCCCTGATAATGTGTCTTCTCTGCGAGACTCATGCGTACACTTGACCAGTGTTGAGGAACAGCAATAAAACAAAATGGCAAGCGCCTGGAGGCATCTTCAGGATGCAGCTGAGCTCCTGCCTGTAACAGATCTATTATTTGTTTCTAGACATTGCATTCCAGTTCAGGAAAACATGATAAAATTTCACGGCTAGCCTCATGATGCCACCCATTCCTTTGCAGTGGTCCTGTTTAGGTTGTGTTTGGCATGGTGTACCTCACTCTATTTAGCAGAAGCACTAAAACTAGTTGTGGAGAATGTACCTGTTTCTTTGCTAAGGCTCAGAGAGTGAACTCCCTGGGAACTGGAGCAAGGCTGACTGATTATGTGTGCTTAAATTTTTCGATGTCTCTTTAAATGCCCCTCCTGGAAAAGATGGCACTGGATTGAGCTTTGGTGAAAATTGTCAGTGTTTGCAGATGAAGGTTAAGAAGATCCTTTCTAGGATGCATTTTCCCAATTCAGGAAAAAAAAACAATAAACACCCACACACAAGAAAACTCCACAAAACAAACAAAAAAAACCCAAACAAACCAAACAAAAAAATGAAAACCCAGAAAAAACAGGAATGGTCCTTTTTGTCAATGTCTTATACCAACTTTTGAAGAAGATAATTGATTTTGTTGGGGAATTCCAAGAGTATTTTCAGTCCTTGGAACTGTGTTTGAAACTAATTAACTCTATTCCAGCCAAAACCAGCACAAGACCCAAGCTGGGAATTGCATTTATTTGCTGATGTTCACGTAACAAGAGATGCAATGACCATGATGATTTTATTAAAACTGCAAGTGCCTCACCAGGAGGTTTTGTTGGTTTGCCTGTGATCACTAGAAGGAATGAGAGAATTGGCTTCTTTCCCTCTTTTGTAATGGTTTAGAGAAGAAAGTTCTTACTCTGACAATGCAGAGAGCCAGTTTTGCTGCATGTGAAGCTGGTAGCTGAATCTGACTAAATGCAAGTCTGCCTTTATTCACAAGGCTGATAATATCCAGCTCTGTTTCCATCCCATCAAATACGAATGGTCCCTTCGTAGGAATATTGTTGTGTCAGGAGTAATCCAGACAAGTCGCTGAGGCATAACACAGTCAGACCCAAGATTCAGGACAGCCAGAGAGGTCAGCATTTCCACTGCTTGTACAAGTGCCAAAACTGCAAGTGCAAATTAGTTTGGACACCCAGCAATGTTTGTACCCAGAGATATCCCACCAACATATTTCTAGGGCCCTACAAATATCATTTGGATCTCATGCTGGTGTTTTGGGATTACACCCTTCTGCTTTCAATAGAGTTATTCCAGATTTATCTGGAATCTGAGTTATTTTAAGAAGCGTTGTGCACTTGCAAAATAGTTCGAATACCTCAGGTTTGTTTCTAGTGAGCTTTCACTCTTGCTACCAATGCCTTGCAAAGGGTTTTATGAGAGAAACTCCATTTGTTTTAACAGTTAAGTTTTTATAGCTGGAAGCAATTTTCTTTAGTGTAACATTTCAGGAGCCCTTTATGGCTAGCGATATTTCATTGAATGCCTGAAGATTGAGACCAACTGCATGACTTTATCATGTATAAAGCTTATTATCTGACATAATTTGGTGCATAGCAGGCTTATTTATTTAAAAGGTCACACAATCATATTTCACCCCTGGTAATGGCATTTTTATCCATTTAATAGGTTTATCCTAAAGCATATTTATTCCTAATGCATTTTATTCAGAAGCCAGTTAATAACTTTAACTCTTTAGGCTCTTTACAGAAGCCAGCTTTTCAGAACAAGAATTTGACCAGTTGGGCCTAATCCAGCAGCACACAAGGTCCAATACAGTGTCCCAGGCATCATGTCTTGATTTAACTCAGCACCTCAAAACTGTAAGTCATCTTTTGGCCTCCAAGTTAGCCAGGGTGAGACAACAATCAGGGGAAAGAACACTGTGCTGGATAGAGTCTGAACCTGTCTTGGCCCTTGAGCTGCCAGCTATAGTTCAGGTAGTTACAGGTAGTAAGTCTCAGGGCCAAAATGTGTTTTGGTTTATTTCCCAGAGAATTTTTTCAGATTTGACTATAGTTGTTTCGCCTGGATGTAAAAAGGCAGTTCTCACTCTCTGGGCTAGGGATCAATGGCACCTGTAATGAAAGCTGTTAATTTTCTACAAACTTGTGCTATTTAAGGCCCAGATGCAAGTTGTATTTGCCTCTGTTCATAACTGAGCTGAGTTTTCTCTGGAATTTTCCTTGTAAAATACACCAGTAATCACAGTAAGCTTGTGCTGCTGCAGAGGAGAGAAGCAAGGGTGATACACAAAACCTTGCAGGAGCTGGATCTATTGTTTCTGTGTGTCCCCTTCATACAACCTGCAGAATTTCCCCAAAACAAGGAGAAGGCATCATTTGCATCTCTGCTCTGCCCAGGATGAGCTTTATGTTTGTGTAACACTACATCTCCCCAAGAATGAACATAGCTTACAAAGAGAAAAAGCAAACTGGGTTTATGTTTTGGTGGCCTGAAGGGTTCAGAAGGTGGAACTGAGCTATAAGAAGACTTCTGAAGCAATGGTTTTGATCTGGCGTCAGCAGTGACACCACACCAGGGATGTCCTGGCCAGCACCATGTCAACGCAGTGCCAATGTGATCGTTGGCAGCCTGCAGCTTAGCTAACTTCCTAGAGACCATTGGTGCTTTGAAATAAGGTGCTCTTCAGGACACTGTGATATAAAAGAGTTTGAAAAAGGCAGAGGAAAATACAAAAATCCAGACTTAGAAGGGCATTTATTACAAAAGACACCAGAGTGGGAAATGCAGTTGCCCCTGGAGAGATTTGGGTGGTGGGGAGAAGGGACTGGCAGCTGTCAGAGCACAAAGCAGCAGTCATGAGCTGACTGTGCCTTGAATACAACACTGCTGATGCCTTCTCTGAGACAGCACAATGTGTCAGAAATCACCTGTAGCTAAGTTGTGTGAGTCTTGGTTTTTCAGTGAAGGTAAAGGGTAGCTTCTTGTACATCCTTTGCACTGCCCATTCTGCTTCTCGCCGAAAAATCACATTTTGCCCAATCAAGCAGTATATATTCTCATTGTTGTCTCATTAGCTGATGATTTTGTTTCTGGATAAATAGATGATACATTGACAGATTAAGGAAAAAGGAAAAGGTGGGCAGTGATATAAGATAGGTTTAATTAATGAAGAGTTAATGCTTTGTCTTTCTAGACTAAAAGTCCAAGCCATCACCTTCCATTTAAATCTACAGGGGCAGCTGAGTCTAGTTGTAGTACATCACTATTGCATGAGGTTATTTCCCATCAATTTGACCAGTCCAGGCAACCAATTGTATTACCAAATTATGTGAAGAAAAAGCACACTTGCAATAAGAGTGGGTAAGACAAAAAAGTGGCAGGGTTATGTGCTTCAGGCTACAAACTGACTGCTGAGGATCTTAATCAGGAAGAGAGTTACCCTATGGGCAAGTTAGTATATGACTGTCTATTAGGAGCTTTTATTTCTTCCTCTAAGGCTCTGATACCGAGAGACAGGATGTGAGTGCAAGGAGATGGTTTGTGAGCCACATCCTCTGCTTGGTTATACTTAGCTCTGTGACTGCACCACTCCCAGTACCTAAGCTAGCTGCATTTGTGTCATGTAGGCATGCCCTTAATGGGCAGCTTTAAATTATTCTATATTTAGCTTTTGCTTCTTCCTAAAGCATTCTGCACACATTCAGCCTATGAAGGGATGTGATGACAAGCTAAAGACCTCTGGGACCTCCTTGTCAGGATTTCTCTTCAACAGAGAGAAAAAAGTGCACCAGCTGAAAGAGTTAGAGATATGTATGTTAAACAGGAATGGAGAAAAAGTAGGGCAGGGGGTCAGAAAACACTGTGTAGGGCTTGACCCAAGCTGACTCTAATCAATAGAAAAATTTCCACTGCCTTCCAGAGGCTAAGATTAGTTAGATGAGTTATGGCTATTTATATCATTTAATGTACGAAAGAAGTCACAGTTACAGCTATCTTTATAAAGACTTTTAGAGGGCAGTATTTAAGGTAGTAACTGTAGATAGCAAGTGAATCTTTGCTTTAAAGATACTGGAAATGCAAGGATGGATTTGGTATCAGTTGCCTCACCTAAGTGTACTTGTATGAACTAGTTCCATCTGCAGTTGTGGAGCTCAAATTATTCAGGACAGACACATTACTGAGGGTGAATTTCAGGAGGCTATCACACAGACCGACCAGAGAGGAAAAGAGTGACAAAGGATTTTTATATGGGGGAAAATAACTTTTATTATATGTAAACCATTGTATGCTGTAAACAACCAGGGAAGAGAACTGGGACTTAGCATAGATCTATGCAAATGTCAGCACTGTTCTGAGCATCAGTCAAAAAGACAAATAACAGGTTAGGAATTTTTTCCTGAGGTAATAAGGGGAAAAAGAAATGGAAAACTTCAGGAGCTGTTGCAGCATGAAAAAATGCTGCTCCTTGGCACTCTTCAAGTAAACAATTTTTGTCTCTTTGCAAAGTTTATGTTTTGGGATCAAACTAATATTATTGTAAATGTGCCAGGCACTGAAGAAATCCACCTCATCCACAAGCACAAATGCCTGCTGATGGAAACTCATGTGTTCCTGGGTGATGTGTGGATGTTTACCAGGATTAGGAGGGCCTCTCCATGGGGACAGAAAGGTGCAGGCCTTTCAGTTCCAACCTGAGGAACCACCAGCATTTCAGGTGTGAGGAAAAAGAGTCATCAGCCTCTACATACCTGTGCTGAGGTGGCCAAAATGCATCCTGTCCCACCATCCAGCTATCAGCTGCACTTAAGTCAGCATTATTTGGCGCAACACCATTGTGCCATCTCCCATCCAGAGGTAGGAGAATCTGTAGCACAGACGGGAATCACTCTGCAACCTCTGGAATCTAAATATGCAGCTTGATCTGCTCCATGTGTGTGGGCTGGGAGGAAAGAGGGATAAATGTTTGTGTTCCTTCCCAGGGGTGGGAAGGGGTTTGAAGAAGCTTTCTGTCCCACCTTCTGTGCTTTTTCCCTTCTTCTGCCCCTTCATGTTTCAATGCCTCACTTCAGTCTCTTCCCAGAACCACAAGTCTTCTGCAGACAGCAGCAGTAAACAGAGGCTGAAGGATTCTAAGGACTGACCACACGGCTTCCCAATCACTCTTCCACTGATCATTCAAGTGCCTTCCCAGCCTTCAGGCTGGAGACGTGCCATGCCACTGTGAATGCCAGCAGTACACTGCCTCTCCATAATGCTAGGATTTGTTTTGCCCTTCATGGAAAGCTGAATCACAGTCCCTTGTGGGGACCAGGGAATGTCCACTGTGCATCACATCTTTTAGGGAATGTTATTTGCAGCTCAGCAAGTAACACTAGAGCTTTAGCAGCCAAGCTAGAGTCAAAGAAAAACCCCTCAAGAAGAAGCCCAGGCACCATGACTTGGCCAGTACCCAGAGCCACAAGGTATTATGCCAGGTGTTGGCTTGTGTGGCTTTGGAAGAGGTAGGCAGAAAGAGGCTCCGAGAAAAATTTCACCCTCTTATTACATTGGCAGAGTAGAGTCTTCTTCCAGGTTACAGGGCAGAATAAAAACCTTGAGGCTCTCTGAGACAGTTTTCTTGTCCAAACATTGAAGTGCCTCTCGTGGTCTACTGTGGCAGTCCACAGCTTTGTGCTGAACAGCAGAAATAGAGCACAGGAGTGGACAGGGCCATTTCTGAGACCTCCTTTAGAAACTCCAGGACAGGGGTCACACTGTTTGCATCATCCCATGGCTACCCACAGCCAGCTCTACCTGCTGGACCATCTCAGGAAACACACCTTTTGGTGTCCTTGATGTGGACAAGGATCCTGTGTGAGGCTGGGTGGTGGGCCCATTATTTACTTTTTGCCATACTCCATCCCTAAGAGGAGTGCTTGGCTCTTGCAAACCGTATGTGTGTGTGTGGAGCCACCTCAGGGAAAGGAACATGAAAGGATGTATTATGGGAACATAGAGAGCCATCCTAGGTTTGGATGGGTTGTTCTGAGATAGGAGAAGGAAAAGAAATACATTCTTGAAGATAGATGGGGGTTGGCTTCAGGACTGCCAACTGCAGTACCAGAGGTAAGAGCAGGCTGAAATTGCTATAATGATCCCCGAGAGTCTCAAAAGTAGATGGTAAAAGATATTAGAGGCTGGAATCTCTCTGGGAGTGACAAAATCATGTCCTGGCAGTAAATAGGATAGACTGAGATTAGGAGCAACAATGTGATGGCCTCTCCTTACGGCATCCTACGAACCTGCGTACATTGCCTTTCCCATTTGTCCCGCCAGGCAGGAGCAGCAGCATTTATCCTTGCCCACAAAGGAAGTGAACAAGCAGTCCTTCCCCTTATTGACCACTCTCAGGAATGGAGTCCATGCACTTGAAAAACCTGGAGCCTCCCTTGAACACCACAAACGGCCTGCAGGCCAGGTGGACCTTTGGTCTGAGTGCCAGTGCCTCCATACCAAAGATGACTTTGGGTGCTGCCACCACCACCTGCAAATTGAAGCCTTATCCAAAAGCAAGAGTTCTGCAGTGTCTTTTAGCAGACCCAGTGAACATCTGAGGTCGATGACCCACCAGTTAATAAACATTATTCAAGCATCTGTTTTGCTAAAATCCAAATGTAACATTAAAAATCCCAGAGACACAGAGTACACAGATGGAGAGGACTTGCTCTGCTGTTGTTCCCCATGTCCAAGCTAGTTTTCTAATAGCATTTGATTTATTCACTATCTTCTCCTTTGAGTCTGTAGGCCAATTTCATCTGTTGAGAGGTTTGAGATGCCCTGATAGGCTAATATCAAATACATCTTACTTGTGCTCTGTCCACAAAGACCAGCAGCCAGGCAGAGGAGTGAGACAGAGCCCTGAGCACGGGAAGGGAGGGTGGGCCATTGTCCCCTGTACCTGACCATGCCCAGGGGCAGGCAGCACTGCTCGGCAGCCAGTAATGCAGACAGGGACTATACAAGAGCCAGAGGGCAGCACGGCAGGGCTCAGGAAATGTAGTTTGGAGTAGGTATGAGGAGGAGAACTGGGAATATAAGAAGCTGTTTCTGCAGGAAATCAGGGCTGCGGGATGAAGGGTCTGGAGACAGTGACAGATATTGAGTGTGGACCACTGGAAAGCTGTATGCCTCCCAACTGCTGACCATGCACAGAAAAATGGGAAAACTCACCCTCTTACCTTATTCGAGAAGTGATGAAGTTCACACAAACTGACCTGTTTACCTCATTTGAGCGGAGAGGAAACTCACCCAAATTAGAAGGCGGTAAACTACATTTAGCTGCGTTTAACCTCCACTTGTTAACCTCATTTAACCCCACTGCCTCACTCAGTCTGGAGGTCAGTACAGTCCATGAAACCACACATCTGCCTCTGACTCCCGGGGTCTGGGAGGGACAGAGCTTCATTCTGGTCTCTGTATTCGCTTAAATGGAGAGTATTCTCCAAGTTTACGTTCCCTTTTTTGTTGTGGTGCGTTTTTCTTCGTGGGTTTCCTTCTGAGAGCGGGAGATGGGGACCCCAGCGGGGACACCCCTGCTTTAGGTCCTCTGGGGGCGCATCCCTCCCCCGTTGCGGGGGGTCTGAGCCCAGAGACATCACCGCATGGCAGAAGGTATTAGAGGCTGGAGCCGCTCTGGGAGTGACAAAATCACGTCCTGGCAGAAAAGGGGAGACTGAGATTGGGATCAGCTGTGTGACGGCCTCTCCCTATGGCTGCAGAGGGAGAGACTATGGCCGCAGCGGTGTGTGTGCGCTGCCGAGAAGGGTCTTTCCCGGATATTCCCTTTTCCCGGCAGTGTGAAAACACGCGGCTAGGAGGGCACGGAGCGCTGACAGTTGGAACTGGGAGCTGTCAGATGCTCGCGTCGGGATAGGAGAGCGCTCGTCAGCTGCGGCAGTCACAGCGGTGGCATTTCCTGCCGGTGCTCGGCGGCGGAGCAGCTGACACACACCGCCGCCCCTCACCGTGCCCCGCGGTGCCGCGGCTGCGGCGGCGGCGGTGACCTCGGCGGGGCTCCCCAGCCGCACCGCCCGGCGAGGGGCGGGGGGACCCCGCTCCGTGCGCTGCCCCCGCCGCCGCAGTGCCCCCGCACTCCCGCACGCTCCCGCCGCACGTGAGCGCTGCCGCCGGCGCGGAAAGTGTGTCACTGGGTGAGGGGGGCGGCCGGGGGCGGGGCGGGGCGGCCGCCGGGGCGGGGCGGGGTAGGGGCGGGGCGGGGCGGGCGGCGGTGCCGCACTCGCTCTGCGCGGCTCCCCGAGAGCGCTTTTGTTGTAAAGGGGAGGGCGCCGCGGCGGGGACGCGCACCCGCTGCTCTGACAGGAGACAGCGCGGCCGCCCCCCTCCCTCTCTGCCTGCGGGCTGCCTCCCGCCGACTGCATGTAGGGCTGCGGCGGGGACACGGAGCTGGGAAGACAGCGACCGAGCGGAGCCGCGCCGCGCCGACCGGAGCCGAACCGGGCCCGGCGGAACCCAGCGCGGCGCCGCTCGTGCCCCTGCGGGAGGAGGCCGCCATGGAAGTCAGCGCGGGTAAGCGGGGGTCGGCCGCTGCGGGAGGCGGGGGGGGGGGGGGAACTGCGCAGGATGGTCCCGCGGGGCCGGGCGGGCGCGGGGGTGCGGGCGGGGATCGGCCGGGGCGCGGCGGGGCGGGGGGAGCGCGGCGAGCGGCGGCGCTGCCCGGCCCCGGCCCCGCTGGTGGCCGGGACGGCCCCGCGCCGCCTCACATGGACCCGCCGGGCGAGCCATGTGCGCGCTGTGTTTACGTTCCGCGCGGCGCGCCCGCTCATTGGCCGCGCGGGGCGGTGACGCGCGCATTGCATAATAGCGGCGGGGCGGCGGCGCGGGGCGGCGGGCGGCGCGGACACGTGAGGCGCGCGGGCGGGCGGGCGGCCGCTGTTTTGGTGACCTACATTCGGGGCGGCGGCGGCGGCGGGGGCGCGCCGGGGACACGTGGGGCCGCGCCGCCGCTGCGGCGCCGGGCGGCCCCGCCCCCGCGGCTCCGCCCCCGCCGCGGTGGAGCGCGGGGGGAAGGGGGGGGGGGGCGGGCGGCCGCCGGCGCGGCGCGGTGCGGGGGAGTGCGCGGGGTCGTGGGGGGACACGCGGTGCGGCCGTGTGCGGCGGCGGCGGCACGCGGCCCGTCCCGGTGCGCGGGGGCGGCGTTGTGTAACGGGGAGGGGGCGGCCCGGGGGCAGCGCAGGGCGGGCCCGGCTCTTCCAGCCCCGGCGCCGCGTGACCGCGGCAGGGAAAAGCCGCAGCCCCGGTGCGGTGGAATGGGGTGAGGCGAGAGGGCGGCTGCGGACACGGCGACCGCGCTCCCCGCTCCCTCTCCGCCTTGTTAGCGAGGGAGATCGGCGGAGTCGGGGGTGCCGGCTGGGGCCCCCCTGCTACCGCAGCGTCCCGGGGTCCGGTTTGATCGCTCGGCCAGCTCGCCGCCTGCTCCGCGCCCCTGCGGCGTTACCTCTTCCCAGATCTCTGTGTTAATGAAATAGCAGCGCGTTGCGGTGCCCCCCGCCCCATCCCTTAAGTGAATCCCACCAGGTAGAGCCCAAGGGGTTCTTGTCACTCAGCCGACGGTGCCTCCGCAGCAGCAGTAGCGCGGCTCCGCGTAGCCCAAAGGACTCATTTCACCACCCTCCGGCGGGTTCCCTAAGAAAATCCCCGGTAGTTCACAGAACCGGGCTGCCTTTCTCCACCGGGCGCCCCGGTACCCCCGTTCTGCGGAGTGCCAGCAGCCGTGTGCACGTGTACGTGCTCCGTGTCTGTGCTCTTTGTTCTGAGATGTCACCCTGTGCTGTGTGCGAGAGTCAACTTTTGACTGCTGACCAAACAAAAACAGGGTTCACAGGGAAGTGTAACTTCTAAAATAACAAAAAATACAAGAAATCGTGACCGTGACGCTGGCAAGACTGCCAAGCTCTCTAGGGTGCCAGAGCAGCCCAGCTATCTGGGGCTTCTCCTGCTCTCAGGAGAAGAGGGGCGAAACTCCCCCATAGGCACACACTTTCTGTGCTCCTCTGTGACATTGGCCTTACCCTTGAGGGAAAAGAGCATCTCTTTTATGAGCAGGGTTTAAAGATAATGGGGCGCGGTGGCAGCCTGGAGAAACGTGGAGTTCCCTGCAGGGGCTGTGCTTGCGTGTCCCGATCTGCTTCTTGCAGATAAGGATGGCGCCTGCTGAGAAGCCTGGTGCCTCCCTTGGACCAGGTGAACTGTGAGCTTTGACCTGGCACCTGGCAGAGGCGCGTGCGACACTGGGGGGTGGCACAGACCTTTGTCAAACAGGTGGTGTCTTAGCCCAGCACGGGTGTCTGATGATGCCTTGTTTCTCATGCCGTGGCTGAACCTGTGACCCCCTTGCCAATCCTCCTTTGTCCGAAAACCTGATCCGGAATGCCAGTTTTGTTGCCGCAGAGGTGCTAAGAGGACCGTTATGTCTAATAAAAGTATTGAAAATTTGTAAGTCAGAATTGTTCCCTGCAAGCAGTAGTGTTTCCAGGGTTGTATAATACTGCTGCTTTCATCTCTGAGTAGGTGATGGCTGATGTTAGATGCTACAGCCCCTGCCTGCCGTGCCAATTCAGTTCATCAAGGACTCTACAGACACTAGTGCTTTTTTCCTCCAAAGGAAGGCAGTGCATAGCCTTTTTAAAGTTTTGAATTCTTACTAGTGTGTGGAGTTCCTTGCTGCAATGTCCTGAGTCATCAGTGAAGAGTCTATTGAACAATAGAGGCATAAAATGTAGAACATACTGAGTGTAATTTATCTAAACAGTTTCATGGCTATGGGTTTTGAAATTCTTGTGTGAAATATCAAATGTTTTTATACTGACTTTTGAAATGCTGAGTCTTGGAGACAAACTTGTATGAAGTGCAGACAATTTCTCTTGCTTACGAGCAAGAAGAAGGAGACTGTAAAAAGCCAGAACTACTCCCAGGTCTGCCTGAGGACAAAAAGCTGTTTCATCTCAGGGATTCTCAAGTGTGTCAGATTGCAAGACGCGGTAGGACAGAGACTGTTTGCAAATAGCAGCCTGGCAGTTGGAGTTTAGCTGCTGCTAGAAACGCTACAAAGGCTTGCAGTTGGACAAATGGCGTTCAGTAGGCTAACCAGACTGCAGTGCTATTTCCTTCCCTTGCCCCCTTCCCCTCTGCATTGTGAGCACCTCCCAGCCCTTCCTTTCTGTGCCTCTGGCGCGTAGCCTGCATGAAGTCTTTTTCTCTGCCCTATTTCTGTCCCTAACCTAGCTTGTTTGCATTCTGGCTCCACAGTGCTGTAAGATCCTGTCTTTGCTGTGGCTCCAGATGAGCTCTGCACAGAGGGTGGCCAGGGAGACTCTCTCTGGGTCACTCCATGCCCTGTCCCTGCTGCCCCATCCTTCCAACACCATGGCTTGTTGCTCCATCTTTTGGTTAAGCCGTTTCATCTTGGCCTGGACCAGAGGAGGCTGATAAGATGGGAGAAGGGGATGGGGCAGACTGGGAGGTCAGCCGTAGAAAACAAATGGAGACAAACAAGCTTGAGGGAGAGAGGGAGGGAAAGGAGCGCTCCCAGGAGCGTGTAATGGCTGATGTGGTGGTGCTGGGTCACGGCGTGGCTCACATGGCAGCGGTGCATGTCTGCTGGTTATGTCACTACGTGCTGCCTTTTTTTTCTTGCCTTAGGGGGTGTGATAGCTTACATCAGCTCTTCGAGCTCGGCATCTAGCCCAGCCTCATGTCACAGCGAGAGCTCAGACAGCGGTTTCCAGTCGTCCTCTTCGCCTGTGCCATCTCCTCCAAACAGCTCCTCCTCGGAAAGTGGATGCAATGGCCGGAGCAGTGAAGGCTCTGACGGGGCACCGAAGAGCGATCGGCTGGAGGAGACTATTAAAACAAACCAGTCAAGTGTTGCTGGTTTGACAAAAGGCCATAATGGAGTCACAAGTATGTTTGGTGCCAGTTCCTGAAAACACCGTTTTCCCCTTACGTATCACAACCGGGTCCCCCTTTGGCTTGTGGTGCAGGCGCACAGCAAAGCCTCCATTTTTTCTTTTGGCAGTGTGTGTGTGGTAATACATACAGTGTTGCCACACAAATGCTGATACGATGGGGGTCCCATTGCTGCCAACTTCAAACAGTCCATAAATACAGTCCAGCTTTGCTTCAAATTTTCATCAGTGAAAACTGATCTTAGTAAAATCAAACACTTGGTTAGAAAGAAGTGATGAAGTAAAGGTAACGTAATCAGAAATTGTCTTCAAGAGTATTTATGGAACTGTCTTGGAAATCTAGTTTCTCTACTCTTTCATGCTCTGTCCCCTGCCCCTTCACCTTCCCTCCTCCCCAGTTGTGAGGAACAAAATAAATAAATTACCCAAGCATCATACTGACATAGCTGTGGGTGGAACAGTTATCTTTTTGATTCCAAGTCACAGTTTGTGAATGTGAAAAATAAAATACTTGTAAACCAGAACTAAGGGATGGCCTTTTAAAATACAACAGTCTATCTCCACCTGTTTACTTCACACTTCTTTTGGTAATCAGAAAAGATCAATGGTAGAGAAGTATATTTGAACAGTTTGGAAGGGCAGGATTCAAAATAAGTACTGGAATGAGTGATTAAGCAAACAGCTGGAATTTAGTCCTTTGGAGGCTGAATTTTTATTGGCAGAATTGTTTTGTCATTTTGGATTGTTACGAAGCTAGAATAAGTGTCTAATAGTTCTACCTCAAATAGGGGTTTTTTGTCGGTTTGGCTTTTTTTTTAAAGTCTTCCTACCTTAAGTTCTTAGTAAGAACCTTTACTTAAAAATTCTCTAGTAACTAGATTTTTGGTATCAGGGTAGAGGTTCCTGAAATGAAAGCTGTTGGAAATTGTTCAGATAGATAGACAACTTTTTTAGCTCAGTACTAACTGTGTTAAAAAAAAGAGAAAAAAATAAAAACTTGTGGTTTGGTTCTTTTTCTTTTTGAAAACCTTAAAAAAATGTTTTAGTTTCTCTTTATAAATGAAACCCAAATGTCAAATAAGTTACTTTTCTGGTAGAATATGTTTCTGTGGGAGTATTTCCAGCTGTCTCTGTTGGATTAAGGTAACTTTGTGGTTACTGAACTCACTGGTAAAATTCCCATTGGCTTCAGTGAAACCAATGTTAGACCAGCACTTAGGACTTGCAAAAAAATTTTATTGACAAGCTGAAATAAAATAGGTGGGGGAAAAACTTAAAAAACGCAAGCCATGAGCATTTTTACAGGATTGAGAAGGTATTTTCAAGTCCAAGTGTGCAAGCCATTCTGGATATGCACTCAAATGAGTGGTCTCTACATGTGTAGATATGGCTGAGTTACCAGTCCTAAATTGTTATCAAATAGGTACAGTGTATGGCTGGTGTTGAATATATTATAGAGTGTCCTTTAGTGTTTCTGGTTTTTAAGAAAAAGTGTTTATTCTCTGTTGGGGAAACTGTAGCCTTTCATAGGCTTTCTTGTCCTGATGGAAAAAACAGATTGAGCCTGAACTTTGGTGGCCTAGTTAACTGAATGGTCCTTTTAAAAGTGCTTAAATGTAAGCAGACTTTCTTTTTCTACTGCTGAGTGCAGTGCTGCTGTGTTTGAAAGCCCAGTGAATATGTGCTTTCTCCCTATTCGGTTGAGTGCTTCGTGTTTGTCCTCTTTTTCCCCCACCCTTGCACTGGTACCTTCTGAACTGTTCAGGGGGTTTGTACATTCATGTTGTCTGTTCTTCTGCTGTATTTTTTTGTGTGTTGAACTGACCTGACATATTTCGATTTAAGTCCAGGTTTTAAAAGCTGGAAACATGTTCCTGCAGTTGTCATTGGTTTCTATATCCTTGACTTTTTTGTTTGATTCTAGAATTTAATGGCATGGTCCTTCTTTGCAAAGTCTGTGGAGATGTCGCTTCAGGATTTCATTATGGTGTTCATGCCTGTGAGGGCTGCAAGGTGAGCTATATTTCTGCTCACCTTTCTGCTGGTGAAATGCTCAAGTTTTCCCCATAGGGGAAAAGGGGTGTTACTGCCAAAAAAAATTTCAGTATAGTTCTCTGTTTAAATATGAGAAATTTTGGAAGCTGTAGGGAACAGGCAAACCGCTTAGGAATATACAGCATTTTCCAAACTCTGCAGTACTTTCTGTTCCCACCCCTTGTCCAATCCTGCCTGACTTGGAGCACACAGCAGAGAACAAGAACTGGAAGCTGAGGTGGTAAGGACCATGTCACGCAAGACATGTGCATGTTAATTGCATTAAGATAGTGGGTGTGAGTTGTCACCTGGGCTGGGACACAGAACAAAACAGCTTTGGAAAAGCAATTCTTTACCACAGGGAGAGCCAGAAGTAGATACATATTTTCTTAACCTGTAACATTGCAAATGTTATGTTCTGTGAAGGAGCTTATCAACATAAAGGGTTATGTGAAAGAAACACCTTTGAAAGTCATGTGGTGCAGCAGAATGGTTTTGTTGCCAAACTGCAGAGATGGAAGTCAAAAGATGTTATTTTGACTCCCATCTTTGCACTTGATGTCATAGGTATTTGAGAGCACATCTTAGGAATTGTTAGTGCAGTGATAGAGGTAATACTGGAGATACGTTGCTCTTAGGTGCTGACTATGCAGGGAACAACTTAGCGTCTTCTGTAATTAGAAATCATAACTAGTTCACATTACATACAGATCACACACAAAGGGGAAGTAAGTCATGAGGAGTACCAAGTTCTTTAAAGTCTCTTGGGGCTGATGGCTCTGAAGCAGCTGATGTTATGCAGTGAGGTTTTCTGTGCTTACAGATAGGTGAATCTTGGCAGAAGGATTTGACATGTGCTGTAATGATAGTTGTGGGATTTTTTTTGCTTGTTTACAGGGTTTTTTCAGAAGAAGCATTCAGCAAAACATCCAGTATAAGAAGTGCTTGAAGAATAACAACTGCTCTATAATGAGAATGAATAGAAACAGATGCCAGCAGTGTCGTTTCAAAAAATGCCTGTCTGTTGGGATGTCAAGAGATGGTACGTTCCTGTACTGAGCAGGGAACCTCTGAGAGGGAATCTACTGCCCACCTCAAAACCAGTTGCTGAGGGTCTTAATGGCAGATAATGCAGCCAAGCCCTATTGTGGAGGACAGGTTCCCTGTCTGAGAGCATTCAGTTCCGCTTGCCCTCTTGCTCCATGAGTGTCCTGGGCTGGTAAGGTAACACTGTGGGCAGCCTTCTGCAGCACTGTCCTCCCGCCTGTGGAGGCTGATGCAGTGGGACGTGCTGCAGTGGCCTGCTAGGGGGATGGTTGTAATGAGTGTCTCGATTTTGGTTTAATGAGTTAAGACTTAGAGCTGTATCCTACCTGAATCTGAACAAGACTCATATTTTTCTTTTTTTTTTTTTCTTTTTTTTTCTGTTTTCTTTTGTTGCTATTGCTTTTTCAATGAAAGGGAATTCTGCCCAACCTGATAGCCTTAGAGTAGTCACTATAGAGCCTAAAGAGTTAGCTTTGGGTGCATAGGATGAGTATGTATCTGCTCCTTTTTTTTTTTTTCTTTCTTTCTTTTCTTAGAGGGAGAGGAAAGGCAGGGAGGAAATAGTGGTATTGGTCTGTGTCTCTGACCACCTTGCTGGCTGTCCCCTCCTTGTGACATTTTATTAAATAATGCTGAAAGCATAGTTCATTTGTCTGCTACAACTTACTGTCACAAACCAGAACGCTTCATTCTGTTTCACTTTTTAATTTTCTCTGGGTGCATATTTCACAAGAACTAGGAATCTTGGGCTGTTAATAATTTAGTGGGTGGAGTGTTAGAACTTCCTTTAAATAATTGTTCCGAGTTCATGTCGTGCCTAGGAGTTATTTCATCCCCTAGGCGCTTGTTTGCGCACAAGGCTGCACCTGCTTTAATGAAAGAGACTTAGTTACATTAATGATGGACTACTGCATGAGCATAATTACATCAGTCGAAACTGGTTATAAGCCCTTGTGCGGCTGCGGTTGGACAGGGTGGTAGAGGCAGTTGTAGATTCCCTAGGACAGGGTCAAAAGTGCTGCAGCCACAATGATGCCCATCCCCTTGCCAGCAGAAAATGTCCTTGTCAAGGCAAAGTTGTCAAGAAAATTTGCCAAGGTAAGCTTCGTTCAGCATTGATTCTCTTGTTTTGGTAAGTTATGTAATTGGTCCATGAGGACCTGTCTTGTAGGACTTTTATGCAAAGATGATATGAACTGTGTTTACATTCAGCTAATTGTCAGCTCACAGAGTTGTGCTGATTTAGTAGATCCAACTTTAAAGCCTGACACTTAGTCAGTCAGCACAACTGTGTGTATACTCCACAGCCAGGTTTGAGGCAAAAGGGGAAAAGGCCTTACAGACTGTGTGCTTTAGAGCTGCCTTCTGCCTGTATGCAAACAACAGCATACATTAGGACTCATGCCAGTCCTATGCCCCAGAAGCTCTTTGACTTCACTGGTAATACCCCTGCTGTAGTATTGGTGAGAGCCGTTACAATCTTGCCTTAAAAGGCAGGACTTTTTGTTGGGGTGTGTTATTTTGTGTGTGCATGCTAACACTTTCAGGAGTGACTTTTTTTTTTTTCTTTTTTTTTTTTTCCCTTTCCACCACTATCCATTTCTCCACCTTGGTAGCTGTTCGATTTGGCCGTATTCCCAAACGTGAAAAACAGAGGATGCTGATTGAAATGCAGAGTGCCATGAAAACCATGATGAACAGTCAGTTCAGCAGTCACTTGCCCAACGAAGCATTAACAGAACATCAAGACCAAGCACCTCAAGAAGATCTTTCCTCCAAGCCCAAACAAGAGCAAGAAACCATCAAAAGCCCTTCTCCCCCTCCTAGTGCTGACATGGCTAAGGAGGAAGTGATTGGTATGGTCACTAGGGCCCACAAAGACACTTTCATGTACAACCAAGAACAGTCCCAAAACCCAGCAGAGATGATGCAGCCCCAGAGTGGGGAGAGAGTGTCAAAGAGCACCGAGCAGTACATCTTGAGCAGTGAGCACTGTGTTGGTGGCCTCGGTGGCCCTCAGTACCCTGAAAGGGAGCAGCACCTTGGTGGACAGTACAAAGGGAGGAGCACAATGCATTATCCAAGCGGGCACACCATGTGCTTCACAAACAGCCACTGCATGAACTTCACCAGTGGTTACACTCAGCGAATGTGTGAGAGGATCCCAGAAGATGGCTTTTCTCCAAACAAGAATACCACTTACTCTTGCAGCACTGGAGGAAGAATGCATCTGGTATATTGATATCAATTGTTTGATTTGACTTAGTTATTGGTGGGTGTGATCCAGCTATGCCTGAGTGGTCAGTGAAGCTGCATGCAGTTGGCACAATTGCTGAAACTTTAAAGGGTGACACAAGTTTGATAGTGCAAATTAGGATGAAGGACAAAAACGGCTCAATTTGTGAAGGATTTGAAATCATATAAGTGATGGAGCTTCTTGACTTGGCTTTTAGCTAACTGAAAGTAAAATAACATCAAAGAGTATTGGTTGGAAAAAAAGTCACGGGTTTTTTATGTGACTTGACTTTAAAATGAAAATAGGAGTTTATAAATACCGCTTTTCACTCAGTCCTTTTGAAGACTTTACTTTTTTCAAATAATCTATACAGTCAGATGTACTGTATTTTCATTAAGGGTATTCAGAGAAAATTTCTGGGGTCAAACCCCAGGGCTAGAATTTTAAGCCAGTCTACAGGCCTTGCTGTGGGTTCCAAAATCTCTGTTGCAGGGTGAGCTGCTTTTTTGGTGGTGGAGATTTTTTGGTTTGTTTTGTTTTAATGAGGCCCACAGGCTATGCATCCTTTTCAGTGTAGAACATCTTCAGATCTGAACAGAGGCAGGAGGAAGATGCAGAGCTAAACTATTAGAGAGAAGTTCAGGGTCTTTTCTGTAGTACTTACGCAAGTGAGGCTATGGACACACTTCTGGGTGCCTCAGATGACTTTGCTAGAGCATTTTCTCACTGAATTCTTAACAAGGATGCTTCCTGGTTTTTTGCATATGGTTGTTGGTTTGGTTTGGTTGGGATTTTTTTTGCCTTTCCTTAACAGGTCCCTCTCATTTGCCTTGCACCTGCTGTTTCTCTGCCATTCAGGCAACCAGTTCTGTAAGCCCCTTAAAATAGATTTTCCTTCTCTTTATCACTGGAGCCGCCTGGGATGAGAGAACATAACATCCTCATTCTCATCCTGCGCTCCTGGTGTGAGGCGTGAGCCCCTGACCTTTCTGAAGTACTTGAGCTGCCAGTGTTTTTCTTCCTTCTACTTTATAAAGATCCTTCACAGGTTCTTGGAGACCCCCCAAAGGTCTCCACAGTGAAGGTGTTTATTTTGATGCTGTATTTCCATGGGGACTTTTTGGCTGTTGTTTTTTTTTTTTTACCCTTCTTTGTCTACTGCATCTATAGACCATGCCATCCGTAGCAGGGTCTGACCTTAATTGCAGACTCCAGGCACTACAACATGGCAAATAATAATACCCAGCCTTTCTTCCTTGCAGGGAAAGTATGTGGTGTCACTACAACGGCATTCTTGGCGCTCCTGGGAGGCAGAGGTCAAACCTGTCAGTATGGGCAGGCAGGGAGTGGTGCTGCCTTGCAGAGGCTCAACCAGTCAGTTTGACCTGTGCATGGCAGCTGCAAGGAGGATTTACTCAGTCAGTGATGAGAAGACAAAACCAAGTCCAACAGAGTACTGCAGCTCCCGCTCCCCGCCCCACATCCCTGATATGGATGAGGGTTTTGCCCAAGAACTCAATGAGTTCAGGATCTGACCAAAATGAGTCAGCAGCAATAAGGGCAAGTAATTAGGCTCTGAACCAGTGTGCAGACAGATGTTCAGGGGTTTGGTCATTTTTACTCAATACCCCTGCAACCAGAAAAGCAGAACAGGTCATTCCTGAAGAAGTTCCTCTGAAGAAGAACTGTACAAGCTGACAACTGCTTCCATAGGAAGCCTGTCAAGAGTTCAGGGAGTGCCTGGGCACTCTTAGGCATATGGTTTAGTTTTAGGTGGTTGGAGTTTTGGTGGTTTTAGGAGTTGGACTCAATCCTTACGGGTCTCTTCTAACTTGAGATACTCTGACTCTTGGGCAGAGGTCTATCAAGAGACACAATGCACAGGATGTGGAAGTGGTAGTTTCCCCTTGGGACTGGGTGCCTGTGGGTAAGGGTAGTAAGGGTATACTGTCATAGAATGAGAAGTGAAGGTGATTTTTGTGTCCAGTGCAGAGCAGGGTACTGAACCAGAGATCCCTTATTTTCAGAGAGTGCTGTAGTTTCAGCAGTACCAATGTGAACCATTGCAGTATCACAGGCAGAGCAGTGGTTGGCATCTGCTGTCCTGGTTCTGTGCCTAGACCTTTCCTTTTGCCAAAATACTATATTCTTCTAATCTTAGGACCTCCCACACAAAGAATTGCTAGGCAATTACCATATTGAAGATGCCCTGAAAAAACAGCACAGCTCTGAGGAATTGCTAATCTATTTCACTGCTTTCTCTTTGTTTTGCTGACATTATGTAAGACTACATATACCATTTAGTACACTTGTGAGGAATACTTAAAAGGAATTTTTGTCCTTGATGATGACAGGTGAAATGAATATTAAAAGATTTAAACTTCATTAAAAGATGTAAATTTTACAAGCTAGAACTGAAAATATCTCAGAGCTTCTGGTTGGCTCTTGCAGAGGGAATTTATTGGCAGTCAGCCTTGACTTACACATCTGATCTCATAATGGATTTAGACTTTCCTACAAAAAAAATTGCCGTATGTTTGTATAAAAGAAAGAGAATTTTGTCATCTTGTGACTGAGAAATACTGGAATACCAGTTCCTTGGTGTTCCTCCTTCAGTGATACAAGTAAAAGCAAACTTGCAGAAGAAGGTTATCCTTGTAATGAGGGTGTAAACCTGTGACTCAGGAAAGCAAAGCTTGCTTGTCATCTTGACTGAAGCACTTCAGTTGCCTGCAGAACAAGAAAGATAAGAGAATGAACGTCGTAGCAACTGTGAGATTGCAACTGATTGATTGTGAAATCACAATTTACTGTGAAATTACAGGGATAATACAAGTAAGAGAAATTCAGATGTCAGACCAGATTAGTTGAGATCAGGGAACAATAGCATAACCTTGTTTCTGTCAGGTATTTTGCAGTACACGGTGTTGTAGGCTCCAAAGTTAACAAATTCAAAAATAGATTGCTAACAATCCCATGGATTTTTTTCTTGTTTGTTTTAAAGGAAGGGGAAGAAGTCCAGTTCCTTTGGGAATTGACTGAAGAATACTGATCTTTTTTTCTCTGTGTCATTATTGCAAAGCTTTGTTGAGTAATAAACCTGTTTCTTTTAAATATTTGTCAGTATTTGGAATAATACCCTAAAAAGTTGTTTTCTGTCTGTGTTTTGTAAACATCAGGTCTGCCCGATGAGTAAGACTCCCCACGTGGACCCAAACAAGTCTGGCCATGAAATCTGGGAAGAGTTTTCCCTGAGTTTTACTCCTGCAGTGAAGGAAGTGGTGGAGTTTGCCAAGCGCATCCCAGGTTTCCGAGATCTCTCCCAGCATGACCAGGTCAATCTTCTGAAGGCTGGGACCTTTGAGGTGAGGCTACTGTGTGTATAGTGTGAACCTGACAAGCTGTGCATCTGTCTCACCCTGTAAGAGCAGAACCAAGTAGAACTGGGTGTCATCAGGTGAAACCAGCTTGTTCATGGATGCTCTGAGCGCTCTTTGGGGTGATGGTGTCCAAGGGATCTGTTTGGTCAGACCTTGGTGACCTGTCCCTCTTCCAATGAGCTCAAAACTGCTCAGCCCTTCTACCCTTCCCTCTTCCCTGGGTGTTAATAAATGGATAATTAGGGGTTTCTAGCTACCTTTGCTTACTCTGTGGAACTGTACTGCATCTGGAAGGGTGGATGGGGTAGAAAGCTGTCCACTGACTTGCAAGTTTTGTTGAGGAATTTGTTTACCACTCTGCATGTCCTTGCTTGTGCCATTCTGCTTCCTGCCAAGGCCAGAGTATCCATCCTGTTCTCTCCAGTAGCCTTTGGTGGCAGCTTGGGAGTGTCTGAAGCTTCCACATACAGCACAGTAACAATGGTAACTGGCTGTACTGCTGCATCTCTGTAGATACTGTGTGCCAGCTGCAGCCTGACTTACTCTAGACTAATCCTACTAGGTCCTCGTGGTTAATTGCATCCACTTGTGATCATGACGTATATGTGAATTAGTGGTATTAATTTGGAAATGATACCACAGAGCTTGGTGCTGTTTTATAATTAGTGACCTTCACTAGATGACCTTTATTTCATGTTTTAGTTGCCCTTCCAGACCCTTGTGTCTATTGGAGACTGTACAATTTTATAAATATTCAGATGTGAAATTTGAATAGAGAGGGCCAGAGGAGCCAAAGTCCCAAGTGTTTGATGTTACTGTGCTTTTCTGGGGAGCATAGCATTGCTGATGCCTTTGCTCTTGTTTACATGATTTATTCTTTCAAAGAGAGATGCTGGATGTTTACCTGAAATGAAGACATTTCTTGTGTGATGTGTTGGGTCTTCTGTCTATGCTTATACAGCCCAGTTCTAAAATGGATAATTGTTGGGTTGGAAGGTACAAGTTCTACTAGAAGACTTGGTGCCTGGAGTCTGTTGGTTTTGCTGTTTATTTCATTTTGCTGTTATGTATTTTTTTCTGTTGTACTTACTCTTGGCCTTTTAATATTCATGTAGAACTCCTGTAGCAAAGGGGCTGTATTTTTACTTTTTCACCACTTTCACCTTGCACAAAAATGTTGATTCCTTCCTCTGCAAAGTCCAGCACCCTCAAGGAGGGTGAAAAATTTGGCTTGAACAGTCCCTATAATGTAAAGCCAAACCTTATGTTTTGTCTTGGCCTTGCTTCACCTGAAGCTTTTCTCAAGTCTCACTCAGATGCCTTTTTGCCAGTTACAAGCACTGCTGATAAGGAGGTTTCTGTATCCAGGGGAATTAATAATGATGTAGGGCTGCATGCTTGTCACTATTCACTTATTTATAAGAAGCATTAACGATTCCTGTTAGTGGGCTGCTACTTGTAGTTAAAGGCCTGTGTGGCATCTTAGCAACAGGGGAAAAAAAAAAAAGTTATGCTGCAGAACAGTGGAAAAAAATCCACAACAGGATTAGGGAAACCATTGCGATAGAGGCAAAAGCGTCTTGAAAGCCTGGTTCATCCAAGGTCATTTCTGGGAAACTGAACTAGGATATTCCAATGTCTGCCTGTTAATAGAAGAACCCGAGTGAAAGTGCTGCCTCCAAGTCTGGTGTGGCTGGCTTGGCACTGTGCTTCTTAGCAGTTCGTATTTGAGGAGTGCTTGTTCCTTTGAGGGTAAGAGGACACATGGAGACAATGTTGGTGCAGAAGCTGCACAGCTATATATATTCACACACACATAAGCTAGAAAGGTCTCTAAGAACTGGGAGTACTGGGGAGCTCAGTGTATCATGGTGGCATTTGCATGGCTTCTATGAGAGCCAGCTCAGAAACAGCAGTGAGCCTAAAATAAGGAACTCGACTGGTTTTGAGTGTGCCCTCCTCCACCTCCCCTCCAAATGCAGTTGATGGTAGAGCTAACAAGGCCCTTAGTTCCATTTGAGTACTGACTCAGTTTGACTACAGGTAGTAGGGAAGTGATCAAGCAACCTCCAAGAGTGGAGGTTTTTATGTGCCTGTGTTGCTATGGTCAAGTGATAGGATTGATCAGGTGTATCCTCAGCATGCACAAGTACGTGTCTGGTTTGAAGTGAAATGGGATGAATCAATCCTGTGCTATGCCATAGTCCAAACTGTTCTTCCTTGTTTAGAATGGTGACATTGAAATAGGTGAGGTCTTTGCTTTAGTATAAGTCAGCACAACTTTATGGGCTTCAGTTTTGAATACCAGCATTAATCCTGGTTGCTTGTTATTTAAAGATGTTTCTAAAACCCAGTTCTATAGGGAGAATACCATTTTGAACTGAAAGGTTGCTGGATAACCTGGTGGGTCTGTGCTAATGCACAAGTTCAGCTTTGTCTGCCTGCCCTTTGCCTGTTTTTGTTGTATTCTGATGGCTTCTGCATCTAGGTCTCTGCACTCTGTAGTTAATGTCATCAAAGGACAGATAGCTTAGCTAACAAAGGTGAATAGTATGTAGTGCTCCTGTGTCCATCAAGGTTGCTGCATGTTGTTTGGCCCTTAAAATTTAGGAGCAGGTCATGTAATGTGCATGAACAGTGTTTGAATTCTCAAACATTTTCATTTGTTTTGAACACAAATTTTTTTAGCTTGTCAAAGGCACTGGTCTTTGAAAACGTGGTTCTCCTCTCACCTGTAGTAAACATTTAAATTAATGCAGTTAATAGGGTAAATGAGAAGAGACAACTGTCACTCCAAGAGATTACAGCTAGTTTGAAGTTTTAACCAATGCCAGTTACTTCATTTTCTTCAAATAAGAAGGCTGTTCTGTGCAACTTAAACCTTGAAAATGTAAATAAGATTGTTGAACATGAGCAAATGAAACTTTACAAGCCATTCCAGAGGGAAATATTTCACAGTACAACTGAGAAACCACAAGAGAAATTTCAGCCCAAAGGGGTAAGTTTAGCACATGTCAACTGCTCCAGCCCAGGTGCTTGTACCAAAGGGGTATTCCCAGCTGCTACAGACCAGGTGCCATCTCAAGCTGTGCTTCCCTAGCCTTTTGAAAGCTCTACATGTGGCTCCTTTCTACCAGGGCTCATTAACATTCCTGTGGGCACAGTGATGTGGAGTGGTACTTTTCCAAAGAATGCCTAGGGGGCCCGATCATCAGGTGGTGTAAATCAGCATTGTTTCCATAGAGCTGCTCCAGTTTATGCCAAGTGAGAATCTGGTTCAGTACCTTCATTTTGCTCCTCATAAGTGTGGCCAAGAAAACATTTCTTTTAATGCTCTGTATGCCTTTGGCTGTTGTTTGGCTTAAGCAAGTTGTCCTACTGGCATATTTATGAATGACATGGTCTGTGTGGCTCAGGCTGTCTGAGGCTTAAATTTTAATTTTCCTGCCTTTCATATGCTGTAGCCCCTCCCCTGCATCCACTCCCTAATTTTGTCACTTGTTTGTTTCTCTCAGATTACTGGGCCAGAGCTCGCACTGTGTTGTGCAGCTCAATAGCATGCTGACAATTTCTGTATAGAATGCCTCTAGAACGGTTAATGAGACACTTTGAATGATGTTAAAAGTTTTAATTTTTTCTTTGGCTTTTCTAGAAATGCACCTACATTTATCTGGTTTTGTTGTTAATTTTTTTCTTCCTTTTTCTTTCACCAGGTTTTAATGGTACGATTTGCATCTTTGTTTGATGCAAAGGAACGTACTGTCACCTTCCTGAGTGGCAAGAAGTACAGTGTGGATGACTTGCATTCAATGGGAGCTGGTGATCTGCTCAACTCAATGTTTGAATTTAGTGAGAAACTAAATGCGCTGCAACTTAGCGATGAGGAAATGAGTTTGTTTACAGCGGTTGTCCTGGTATCTGCTGGTAAGGAGAGAAGGTTAACTTGCACCTTTGCCAAAAATTGAATGTTGCTCTCCAGAAAAAGCTTTCTGTAAAATGTGTACCCTATTATTTCACATCTAAGTGCAGTTGAGTAGGTTTTAAGCTACTAGCAGCCTGTAATCTACTTTTTAACATACCTAGTCTTTCTAATACTGCCTTTTAAAAAAAAGTGAAAATGGGCTTATGTTTTCCTCCTGCTTTCTATATAATGCAAAAACACATAGCTGCCCTGTGGCCATTTAGATGCTATTTGTCTGACTCCTCTAAGTTTCACAGGACAGCATCACTGAAATTACTCCTGACTTGCACAGCATAAGTCTTTGGATAAGGTGGTATTTTTGCTTCCAAGTATTGTCATTTAAGTCTATTGTGTATTTTACCTAAGTCTAAATCCAACAGTTTGATCTCTACCTATGTCAGCAAGAAAGCCCTATCATCTGCATCGTGACTTCTTAGCACTGAAGGCCTGCCAATCCACTAACATCTTTACCAGCCTCCTATCTTGTTTCAGTCCCTGGATAGACAGAACACCCTGGCCCAGATTCAAAGAAGGATTAAGCACCTACTTCTGTAGTATTATCTCAAGCCTCAAATTAGGCACATTAGCTCTGCATATAATGCCTGGAATACAAGATGCAGAATCCCTGCTTGCTGGGTAAGAAGCTCTCTAGAGGTAGGTAGCAGGAATGTTCACAGCGCCCACTTAGACAACGAGCCAGCAGCTGGGGAGCACTGAACTCCTTGAACAGGTGCACCCCTTTCACATGAGCAATTGAGACCCATGTCTTATGAGGGAGGGGTGCCCAGGCATGGTGCTGTAGGCACGTGAGGCCTCTGTAAACAAGGTAGGACAGTTCAGTCTAATAGCTTTGTGCATGGCCAAACAGAAATGTCACAGCACAGGAGGGGCAGCTGTCGCCCCTTCAGTTTGTAGGCCATGATAGTGAGAAGAGGGTGGCACAGAGTTAGTGAGCTTCAAGAGCCTGAAGAAATGGCAGTGTGAAGGAAGCATGGCACTATAATCTGAAGGAAGCATGGAATCCGTTAATGAAAACGTTCAGGTAGCAGAGAAACCTGAAGACTTAGTTGCTTTTCCAGACTCTGGAAATTCCTGACAAGAACCACAGGCAGCCTTTAAAATAAGGACTGACAACCAGGTCTCTTCCCTTCTTGTGCACTGTAACTAGGCTTACAGCCACTCTTCTTGCTTGCTCAGCTCCTGGGTCCTAGAATATTTCATGCCACCTGTTTTCAGTCTAAGTGGCTGTATCTGTTCTGTTAAATGTGCTTCTAGCATAGTGCCATCTCCCCAGCCTTTAAAGTACTGTGCTGATTGCTAGCTCCCAGCAGGGATTAGCTTAGGGCTGGCATATAACATGTACAGCATGTAGTGTCAGCCATGCAACAGGACAGAAAGAGAAGGTGTTTGGTATTCAGGCTTCTTGCAGCTGCTGAGGATTTTTCAGATCATAGTTTGGACATTATTGCTGCCTATCTTAGCTACCGCATGATCTGATCTTCAGTGTGATCACAGCCTTCCTGGACACCTTCACAAAATTTTGTAGGGTTTTATAAAGTGCAGTTTTATTTAGTCAATGTTGGGGCTGTATTCCAGACACAAGGCTAACCCTGATGGTCACTGTGAGTTCAAAAGTTTTCAGAGCAACTTCATTCTGTTATTTGAGACTGGATTGAAATGCTGCAGTTGTTACTTCGCACAAGTGAGTAAGTGAGCAGACTTCATGCTCAGGCAGGTACTGAAGAACAGAAGTGGCCTCAGCAGAGTTCCTGGGGAAGATGCTTACAGCATGAGGGATTGCTAGGAGGAGAAGGTGTCCGTAGAACTGAAGGATTGTGGGCATGTGTTGATTAAACAGATCTTGAAAGACAGATCCCTGCATCCCACTCTTAGAGAAGAGTAGTGTAACCAAAAGAGTCACTTTCTATGAGAGGAGGTGGAGCTTCGTTACAGATGAAGGAAGAGTTGAAGAACAGGATCAGAGAGAATGACATGGAGATGCAGGCAGAGGAAAAAATGCTGTAAGAAGAGCTGAAGGTGGGAGAAAAAGGCCATTAAGACTTCTTCATCTCAGAATGAAAGTTATTCAAGAGAAGACTGAAAGGGTGATAGTAGTCAAGATTTACATCAGTTCCAAAAGCAGAAAGGAGTGTGACTGTTGAATGCTGATTAAGTGATCCACAATATAAAGTAGCATGCTGCACTAATTAAAGATCTTTTTAAAGACTTTTAGTTGATTAAAATGAAGAAAAACCCAAACCCATCAATGCAAAAAAGAATTAAGTCTCTAAATACCACTAGTGGGGAGAATGCTTGTCAGAAACATCTCCACTTATCACTGGATGGATAACCACTCTTAGGAGGGATATTTGGAACGTGCAGAAGAAGCAGGGGTAGTAGCAAGGGCTGCGTGTAACTCTGTACATCCTCTCCTTTTCATGTGTGGCAAAGAAAGAAGCAGCAGGATCACGCTTGCGTGGTGCTGAGGAATTACCTTGGTACCATTCCAGAATTAAAAGAATGCTTCGCCTCTGGCTTCAGTTAGCTGGATGTGTTGAAGATGGAGGAGAGGTAGCAAGGTGGATCACGGGCACTGAAGGAGGAAAAAGCAAGGTGGATCATGGGCACTGAAGGAGGAAGAAGCAAGGTGGAAGTAAAGCTGAAAGAATGTGGTTCTTGCAGATCTAGAGACCAGATAATCCCTTAACTAAGTGTCTTGCTTTGTGGTAGAAGACTATAAATTACACACCCTCTATTATTCTCTTACTGGCACAATACTAAGAAAATCTTCTGCTGGCCACTGGGAGCAACTGGAAGTAGACTGAGAGGGAGAAGAAAGACTTGGACTAATTGAAGAGAGGAGGTTACAGTAACTCTCCCAAGGCAGCCAGGAAGGGCTGGGCTGCATTCTTCCACCTTCAGAGGCAAGGCAGTACTATTCTCACTGTACAGAGCTCTTGTGAAACTCCATTGGGCATGTTCTGTGCAAATGTCATCGTACCTGCTCGGAATAGAGCAAAGCTTTGCAGAGCAGGGGGCAAGCAGGAGAGATCATTTAATAAATAAAGACAGAGGTGTCTCCTCACTCGTGTTCTCTTGGACAGCAGCTGTCAAATCTAATGGACAGTCTTCACAGAAAAGTGGAATGTGTGCTAATAAAAACTGTTTAATAGTAATCAGAGCTCCTTATTGTAGAAGATTCTGGAACAGTCTTCCTGAAGGAACAAAACACATGTAATTGCTCCAAGATGCATCCTTAAGTGGATTATGTAATAATTTTTCCTATAGCAGTAGGGAACTGCACTGAGTAGTCCAGGAGGACTTCCTAGATGGTTCACCTGAGTTATCTGATTGGATTGACAGTGACAGCATAAGGAAGGGATTCCCACTCTGACTGTACAAACTGACTCAGTGTTACTCCAGAAAGCTGTTGTCGTTCCATGTCCCAGTTCTGGAGAGTGCTTAAGTACATGTACACATCAAAGCACATTTCTGTTTGTGCCAGTCACTTGGGTATGTATGTGCCCTGCTGAATTTACATAGTGTTTAAGAAAAGAAGCTACAGCTTGGAAAAAAACCAGCTACTGTGCATGGTTATGAGGTGAGATGTTTTACTTAAAAATTCATTCTTTTAAGCCTCTTGCTTAGGTTCCACCTAAGGATAACCAGGTGTGTTCTTAAATACAGCTCTCTTGAAAGAGATGCTTCAGGCGTGGTGGGAGTGCAGTATGTGAGAACATAATACTTGTCTTGATGTTGACATTCTTCTTTTCCCCAGCTGGGAGTTTTTGGGTGCATTGTGTTTCATTTTGTAAGTGCTTCAGAACACGCTCAGAAATAGTGCCCAGTCATATGAAGACTTGTACTCCCTTTGCCCCTCAGGGTACCATTGTGCAGATAAAAGTGTGGCTTGTCCTGAGTGGGATTTCCTCCTCAAACCTTCAGTTTAAGTTTAGGGTTCTATATCTAGCCTTAAGAAACGTTTTAAATTTTTACTTCCATGTGCCCTGTCTTTCCCCTTGGGTTGAAAATTGTGATTCAGCAACACATTTAAACATTTGCTTCAATCTGTCCTTCTCTGGAAACATGGGTTAGGGATCACAGAAATAGTGATTGAATGCTGCCAGTTTGGCATGAACTTAGTACTCTGAAAAGTTAATGCTAAATAACATTTGAAAGACTTTTGCTGTGTGATTTAAAACTTCTGGCATAAGAATCTGATTTTTCTTGTGCTTGTTAATTTAGTAAGGGATTCTTGCCGTGGTTTTATGTTGCACGCTACATCTGTTCCATCAATTTTTTTTTTCCTCCCCTACCCTCCTGTTTTTTAATTTCTCTCTCTCCCTCTCACCTTGCCCTTTTGTTTAGATCGCTCCGGAATAGAAAATGTCAATTCTGTGGAGGCACTTCAGGAAACACTAATCCGTGCATTAAGGACCTTAATTATGAAAAATCACCCAAACGAAGCCTCTATTTTCACAAAACTTCTTTTGAAATTACCCGACTTGCGTTCCTTAAACAACATGCACTCTGAAGAACTGCTGGCCTTTAAAGTTCACCCATAGGCCTTTAGGTCTCATTTGTACTTGGACTTGCCTCGTGTTAAGCTGTTTTGTGCTAAAATGTGTATTTATACAGTTGTACCACTTGTTGGAAAGAGTTCACAGACTGTGAACAGTTGATAGCTGTCCCATAACCATGCAATAAAGCTTTGGCAGGTGCTTTCAGCTGACGGCGGCTCAGCCTTCGGAGCCCTCCAAGGCGTCCAGGCCCAGCTGTGCCGCACTCCTGCAGAAGAGGCTGCGATGAGCCCGAGTAAATATGGACTCTTCTTTCATTTAGGAAAAAGAACCACCACTGCCCTCTCACATAAACTGAATGCAAAGTAGCTGTGTATGTGCATATGGAGCATGGAATGGGGTGGGAACAATCCTGTGCTAATAGGAAAATGGAAGAGCTGATTTAATTGGTCTTTCACTTATCTAATAGATGTATGTCTGTGTCTCTTGATAACTCACTCATGGTTTCACTATTGTTATTCCATTAAACCCGATGGAATGATTTCAGCCTGCACCAACTCTTCACTGAGCGTGTGTTCATGCCATGTGTATATAATATAAATAGTTAAGTAGTGAGTGTTTATGGCTATATAAAGTACAGAGTTGTGTGTATATATGTGTATGTATATAAATAGTTCTATACATAAAGTATACATATAATTTCTTCACAATATTTTAAACTGTGAAGGAATTTAAACTTAAAACAGAAGGTGATCTATGGAAAGAACCAAATAGATGCACTTTGCATATTGCTGAACTAATTATCTGAGCATTTTTTAGAAAACATCAAATTTGCATTAATATGCTGTGTTCGTTAATTTAAAAAAAAGAAACCAACCAACAACCAAGAGTGGCACTAAAGAGGCAGAGTCAGATTCAACTTCCAAAAGGGTTTTGTAGAGAATCTCAAGCAGAGAGGGTTGGTTGTGGCACTAATGGTATGGGTTGTCCATTGCCATTGAGGTTCTTGTGTTCTGATCAAGGTTAAATAAGCACCAGATGCTCTTCAAAAACTTCAGCTCAGCCAGAAAGAAACTATCAGATGAATAACAACGTATATCAGAAAAAGAAAAAATGGGAAAAACGTATCCATGGTTGCGTTTGGGTGTATGTGTGTTCTGTGACTGTTTATTTCTTGCAATCCATCATTTTGCTGCTTCATTGCTAAATGAGAATTGAAAACAGAAATGTGAGATGCCCCATGTCTTCACCATTTGGGCTTTGTGGTTCCCATGCCTGTTCTGGAGCTCTCCATTGGTGCGTGTGCATGTGAGTGTGTGTGTGATGTGCAGAGAAGGTGCATTAGATGGTCTGGATTTTTTTTTTTTTTCTTAAAAAACACCACAAAAACCAGCCAAACAAATGGGACTTTTTTGTTGTTTATGCCAGTAGCAAATTACAAAGCAGATCCACAAGGCTTAAGATTCTGCCGCTTTTCCATCTAAGAAAGCAGCTCTCTATGGGGTTTTTTCCATTTGTAGCAGGACCTGGCACCAGAAAAGAGAGATTAGAAGAAGTCAAAGCAGTTGTGTTAATTAGTTACATTTATGTTTTGCTAATGTGGGAAGAAGATGCTCCATCACCCTCGTTTAGTTAACTTACCTTAGAGGTAGCCCTCTGGGTCTCTAGTGTTTGGTAACGCTACTCTTGGGAGGGAGTCAGCTCCTGGTAGTCAGGGCCAGGCCCCAGGAAGCCTCCAGCCTGCAGAGCTCCTGCCCACACCACTGTGGACTGAGAGGAGCGCTCCTGCCTGTGGTGGAGCTGAAGCAGAAGCAGACCTTTGCCTGCTGCTCAGCATCAGGATCTGGGATGGGAAGAGGGAAGGCTTGCACCCTGCCACGCCCCTCTGGCCTTTGGGCTGGGGATTCCATCTCTGACAAGAGGAAGGGGCTGAGGGTGGGGCAGGCAAGTGCTTGGTAAGAGGTGGGGAAAATTCAGCTGTAGCCATGGCTAAGGAGCAGAAGAGCCCACCCTTTCCCCTGCTCTGCAGCTGCTGTCCTGCCTCAAGCTGCTTTAACCATTGGGTAATGGCCCCTCCGTACATACAGTTTTGCTACCCAAATGTGCTATCAGGGCATATTGTCCTAATTTCTATTAACAGTCTGCATCCTACCAGTATTATTTGCTTGAGAGCTTCACTGAATTACGCATCGAACCATTCAGACTTTAGAGAGGACACAGTCACACAGGTTTTTTTATTTAGTTGCTGAAGTGACTTCTTTGTAGACCCCATTTCAAGCATGGGCAGTACAGTTAGCCCTTGGTTGTTTCCAGAGGGAAGAAGGCTTCTTACAGAGATTGCCACCCTACAGCTGTGTTTTGTTGTGTTTTATTTTTTTTTTCTCCTTAAAACTGTATTATTAAGCCTTTAGGAATGTATAACCAGGACTGAGTAATTACTGCTTATTAAATTTTTTTAGTTAGATTGACCATGTATGCATATAGATAGATATTCTAACTTGTGCAATTTCATTTGAAATAATCTTCCTGTACATAATGGAAAAACTCACATAACAGGAAAAAAAGCCCCCAAACAGATTGACTGAACAAAAAGCTGATTAAAGTACGGTTCAAAAGTGACCCATGTATTACAAACCCTAGCTGGACTCTTAGAAGAAAATCTAAACTCATTGTGTTAGCTGTGTATTGTGAGCTCTTCTTTTACTGTGTCACTGGTTATACACTTGTTAAATGCTGAGATAATAGACTTCATGCCAGGCATTTGAGTACTGTAGATTGGGTCATTGCTGAAAGATTAATGTACTGTATGACTTAAATGAAATTTTTATTCTTGATTTTATTCTTGATTTTGTTCTTGTTTTAAAAGATTAAATATGGGCATTATGTCAGCAAGCTAAACTTGTGTGTCTGTGTTCTTTGTATTTCTCTGTACGAAATCTGGCAGGGAGGACAGCATGCTGGGATGAACAAAGCAGAAGAGATTCTCTTCTGGATGAGAACATCAGCTGCTGTAAGGTCACGGGGCTGTGCTAGGGCACAGGGGCAGGGAGAGCCGGCATCTCCCTCTGTCTGCTCTGTCTTCCTGGGTGCTTGGATGGGGTTTTTTGGTGCGCTTCATTTGCTACACTTACAGGGCTTTTTTTGGGTAAGTCATTAAACGTTATTTTAAACATGGCATTAATTTGGAGAATATAACTTTGTAACTGAGAAAAGGATACACTAAAGGATTAAACTGAAAAAGATACTGTTTGGTTAAGACAAGTCTTTGCTATAAGAGAGGTAGAGAAAAAACAATAGGAGGGGCAAAGATCTGTTTTTCCAGTTTAGAGTGTGCACTCTTTTTGGAGATACGTGAAGCTTCTCCAGGAAATGTTATATCTACTGGTATTTTTAAAAAAGGCATGCACCAAAAAAAGTTGAACAAAATTATGGCTGCCAGCATTGGAAAAAATAGCAGCACAAAAATGCTTTTTTTGGTGGCGTGTTTTCTCTGGTGCCATGTTTGCACATGGCTTTCCTTGTTGCCACGAAGTCTGAGCCCCTCTGAATAGTGCCACAAGGCACAGAGGTTCCAGGGCCTGGGAGCTCCTTGGGAAGAGCTCTTTTCAACTTTTTGCTGAATTGCTCCGGATGGGCCACAAGTAATTCTTCACTGTTTGGCTGCAAGAGCCTTACCCCACAGCAAATGGAGGGGGAGGGGGGCAGGAAAGACGCTTCCCAGCAACAACATGATTCTGTTCCACTCACTCTCCCAACCTCCCAGTCTAGCAAGATGCTCTGGGGATGGGAGCATGAAGCATTTGGGCTTGTTCGTGGGAAACTTGCTGGGCTCTGAGTCTGCAGTGCCGGCCTGAATGTGAACGTGCCCACAGCAGCAGGCTGGCCTGTCCTCACTCCAGCAGGAAATGGTGAGTGTCACAAGGGAGACAGAGGTATGAGTGTTCTGTGTGAAAGTGTAAACTGATGAGGGTGTGGGCAGCCAGCTACCTCCTGTTCTGGCTCATGACCCGCGGGCTGTGCTGCGCGGGAGGGAATCGGCATTTGCAGCTCAACCGCAGAGTACTTTGATTACAGAAACAGTTCCTACAAGGAAGTAATTGGCACTTCCTCTTCTTTGATGAGTACAGCGAGAAGCTCCAAGAGCCTTCATCAGTGAATGCCGCCTTTTCCGCCCCCTTTTAATTTACTTTTTTTTATTTAAAGTTGAAGTTCGGAGTGGGGAGGGAGGAACATCCAGGTATGAGGAGAGCCTGGAGGCAGCTGCCCCTGGCAGCTGACTGAGCTGCAATGGGCAGCTTGTTAAAAGCACTGTAGAGCCTGTGCTTGCTGGGCTGGAAAATTGGTCAAGGACACAGACTCATCACCAGCAAAAGAGGAGCTGAACAGGTGCCCATGGAGGCTGAGAGGCTGCACATTCCTGGTTATTTGGAACAAAAATGGCCATTCACACCAAAAAACCTTCCTCTTTGTAGACACTGCTCTGCCACACGGGGTCCCTTCACAGAACAGTTCATACCTGCTGTAAATGCACACCCTAGTTGTTTGTGAAGGCAGAGCTTGCACTGACAGGGGGCTGAACCGTTCTGTCTCCTGCCTGGCCTGAACTCCCTCAGCAGGGGTTGCTTCCCTGCATTGTGCTCCAGGACTGCCTTTGCCTCTGGCTGGAGGAGTACCCTCGGGATTACTTGTAAAGTTACATGCTAAAAACTTGATGTCTGGGTTACCTTCTCTCTGCCCTTCTCTCTGCCCCCCCACCCCCTCAGGTTAAGATTGTAACTCAAATTATTCCATGCAACAGCACTGAGTGCTGCTTGTAAGATGGTACAAAGGCAGAGGAAAACAACGATGTGTCAAAAGCCCATCTGGCCCACAAGCTGCAGCTCTAAATGAAGCAAATCTAGAGAGGCCTGCTGCTGGACTGCTGCTGTACAAGAGCTCTTCTCCATCATGTGTGATGCTCCATAGGCCTCATGCAACCCTGGATTAGCTGCAGTGGTAATGCTGTGTAAAATGGGGCTGGTGCTAATGCCCTCTTGTATGCCAGTTTGGCAGGTTCAGTCGCCAGCAGACAGCTGAAGGCTGGAGACTGACTTGGTTCTTGCATAGTCCCAGAATATGGGAGGATCTCAAGGAGAACCTTGAGTATCCTTTGGTCACCTTCCCTCTGCTCATGCAGAAGCCCCAGGAAGCAGCCCAGATCTGTGCACATCCTGATAGCTGACTTCTCTTCTGCACAACATGTTGGGATAGAGAAAACACAGGGGTGTATGGTCAACCTAACATGCACCTGGTTTCCCAGTGGCAGATGACAAAAATTATGTAACAATTTAACAGTGTTGCATTCCCATGATGTCTAAACAAACACCCCTCAGGCTGGCTTGTGGTGGAGAGCTCAGTCCATGCTGCATGAAGGATTTTTTCTTTTCACCTTCTTATCCTTGCCCAATAGGAACCTCTCCAGCCTTGTCTCATGCTGCTTAGCATGTGTGTGGCTTGGCAGCCCTATTTCCTACTGTGCAGTGTGCCTTTGCCCTCTTGTGTGCCCATGCACAGGCTTCCCCTTGTTGAGAGTTTGACACGGGGCCAAACTGACCCCCCGCACACACACCTGCAGGGGAACATCTGTCCTGTTAGTGCCTTTATAGGAGTATAAGCAAAACTGCCAAGTTAATGCATCACAAAATGAATGCTCGTTCTTACAATTCATAAGGAGAATTCTGTCATGTTTTCTGTAACTTGTGGAATTCATGGAAAGCTGCCAGGTGGAAAATGTCCAGGGGGAGGGTGGGTTGGTTGACAGCCATCTGAACACAAGATAGCAGTGTGCCCAGGTGGCCAAGAAGGCCCATGGCATCCTGGCCTGTATCAGGAATGGTGTGACCAGCAGGACCAAGGCAGTGATTGTCCCCCTGTGCTCAGCACTGGTGAGGCAGCACCTTGAATCCTGTGTTCAGTTTTGGGCTCCTCTCTACAAGAAAGACATTGAGGTGCTGGAGTGTGTCCAGAGAAGGAAAATTAAGCTGGTGAAGGGAAGGGCCTGGTGCACTACTCTGATGAGGAGCAGCTGAGGGAGCTGGGGGTGTTCAGCCCAGAGGAAAGGAGGCTCCAAAGGGGGACCTTATTGCTCTCTGCAGATACCTGACAGGAGGGTGTAGCCAGGTGGGCGTCGGTCTCTTCTCCCAAGTAACAAACAACAGGACAAGAGGAAATGGCCTCAAGTTATGCCAGAGGCAGTTTAGATTGGATATTACGAAAAATTTCTTCACTGAAAGGTTGTTCAGGCTGCCCAGGGAAGTGGTGGAGTCATCATTCCTGGAAGTGTTCAAAAACCATGTAGATGTGGCACCTGAGGACATGGTTTAGTGGTGGGCTTGGCAATGTTGGACTTGGTGACCTTTTCCAACAAAAATAATTCTTTGATTCTATAATTATTTACACTCATTTGTCCTGTGCCTCAGAGAAGAGCTGCTCTACAATGACAACATGTCAGGAAGCACAGTACTGTCACTTGATGGCTGCTTGCTTTTAATACATCTGCACACAGCAAATGCTGTGATAATCCTGGGCATAAAGCACCATTTTACATACAGGTGCTTCACCAATGGAGAGGTCCTTCCATTGTTTTCTGAGGCAAAGTGGGGTGTCACTTTTTAACTTCACATGTCACTTTTTAATGTCATCATAAAAAAAACCTTTTTGGTAGCTAAACTCATGTAAGCTCTGCACAGGGTTGTCCTTGCACAGGAGCCTCACTTGAGCATAGGTGGGCTGAATTAAAGCTCTGCTGTGAATAGCTAGGGGGATTGCCTGCCAGCAGTACCAGGAATTAACTCACACCTGCAGCCAAAATTCCTTGGCATAAATGAGCAGGCTGTGGGCTCAGCCTTTGCTGCTTTGTAGGGGTGTCAGCCCTTCCTAGCTGCCCCAGGCACCACAGCTTCTGATCCATGCTCAGACTGAAAATCTGGCCCTGAAAAACCTCCTTATGCACTGAAGCCAAGAGTGTCACGTTTGGGGACCTGGAGGAGAGGAGGAGACAACAAACATGGAATGGGCCAGGACAATAAGGCTTGGTGACTACATTCACAGCTCATAATTATTTTCAAATCATGGAGAAGGTCTCTGTGTTTGCTCCTTCCCACCCGTCAGGTGTCTGCAAGTCTGTAACCAGGTCAGGATCTTTAAAAGTAGTTCTGGGCCTGAAGAGCAAAGTGCTTGCAGGCTCTGATGTCCACACTGCTTGTCTGTGGTGAGGCTCTCCAGTTGTGGCTTAGCCTTCAAACACGCTCAGCACAAACCCTGGATGGCTGCTGCGGTATTTGCTTTGCCTCTTCACCCATCTTAGCCCCCAAAATGGCCAGAAACATCTATAACAGGGCTAAGTTTGCCTTAATGCCACAAGTGTCCTTGTTTAGTCCTATCATTTCATCAGAAATAGAGAAATAAAATGGTAAGGCCCGCAGAAGCAGGACACAGCTTTGTGTGCCTATTCACATATGTCTGCAGGCATGCATACCCTCGCTGTCATGCAGTTACTGACCATAGAACCATAGAGTGGTTTGGGTTGGAAGGGACCTTAAAGATCAGCTCAATGCATGGGCAGAGGCACCTTCCACTAGAATATGTTACTCAAAGCCCCATCCAACCTGGCCTTGAACACTTCTAGAGATGGAGTATCCACCACTTCCAGGGATGGGGCATCCTGTTCCAGTGCTTCACCACCCTCACAGTAAAGAATTTCTTCCTAACATCCAATCTAAACCTGCCGTCTTTCAGTTTAAAGCCATTAACCCTTGTCCTATCACAATATCCCCTTGTAAAAAATCCCTCTCCAGCTCTCTTGTAGGCCCCCTCTAGGTACTGGAAGGCTGCTATAAGGTCTCCCCAGAGTCTTCTCTTCTCCATCCCCAACCATCTCAGCCTGTCATCATAGGAGAGGTGCTCCAGCTGTTTTATCACCTTTGTGGCTCTCCTCTGGACTCACTTTGACAGGTCCATGTCCTTCTTATGCTGGGGGACCCAGACCTGGATGCAGTGCTTCAGATGGGGTCTCATGAGTGACGAGTAGAGGGAGAGAACTTCCTCCCTTGACCTGTTGGCCACGCTGCTTTTGATGCAGCCCCGATGCAGTGACTGCATCTTGGCTTACAAACTGTCACAATTTAGGCTCAGTAGCTAGTTCAGCCCAGTGACCCAACCACAGTACTTTGCACTGTACAAATCACCTGATGTCTACCAGCTGCTGAGGTTTCCACAGAGGAGAGATCATCTTCAGCCTCGTCCTGCTGGGGTGCAGCCTTATTTCTGTGCCGGTGCTCTCCCAGCACAGCGTGTGCTCATTCCTGCGTGCTCAGCCTCGGCACCCCTGAGGCTGGCTCAGGGACAGGAAGGTGCCCTCAGTCAGGAGTGTGCATCCCCCGGGAGTGTGCATCCCTCAGGACTGTGCATCTCCACCTGAGGCAGCAGCACCAGTGCCTCAGAGCCTGTAGTGCTGCTCTGTCTGGCCAGCCTGGCAGTGGAAAGACCTGAATGAGCGCGACTGCATGGATGTGGGTCACATTCCCGGTGTTACTGCAGCTGTGGCTTAAAATGATAAAGTGGTGTAGTGAAGGCAAGGCCTAGAGAGGAGAAGCTGGGGTTTAGTCCCTAGTCTGTCCTTCACTCACTGTGTGCTCTTGGACACGTTGTGTTCCCTCGCTCTGCCCGAGCTTCCCTGGCTGCATAGCACAGCGCTTACCACGTGTGAATACCGTGGCTTCCCATTCCATAGTGTTAGCTGACTGCTGGGACAGCCTTGCCAGGAGCCTGTGTATGTCCCGGAGTGCTGGAGAGCTGCCATGTATTAGCAAGGGACCTTCCTGCACTGGAGCTCAAACATGCAGCTACCAGGGTAGGTTTTGTCTTCTTTGGAGTGTCTTAAAAGATACAAGAAAGAGCAAGACTCCAGTGGCTTAACACAAGAGGACTTTATTGAAGTTTAAAAGTAGTGCCTTGAAGGAAAATGGTGTTTCTTATATATTAATAAAGTTTAATAGCAATAAGAACAGTATTTGGAAAGGATTGCATAATGTCATTACCTTAAACCTGGTGTTACAGTTTCAAACAAACCACATGTATTCATACCTTCCTGGAATGAAGTGTGGACAGTACGTTTCCTTCACATTTCCTCTTGATGCAGGTGTGATCACAGCCTCCTCTGTTCTGAGAACAGTTTTAACATGAAGGTCTGTCTTAGTCTGTGTTCTAGCTTTGAATGGACAAATGTTTCCAACACAAGCACTTCAGAGAGACCTGTATACACAGAGTTGCTGGAGTGAACTCACAGTTCAAACCAGAGTCCAAGGTCTTAGTCATTTTGCTACAGAAGATAAACCATTTGTGAGGACCTTGCTTTAGAGTGGTGACAAGGTAAGCACTATTCAGCCCCAAAAACAGGAGGTTAAGAGAGTGTCATACTCCCTTGTTCCACTTACCTCTCCACCCAGCAGTATCCATCCTGTGTCTCCCCCAGAAACACTGGGATGCAGTGGCTGGCTGTGCCACTCCACCTCTGCACAAAGGCCAACACATCCCTCAAAACCCATCTTCATCAACCCCTTTTAAACTGAGCTGCCAGACTTTGCTCCACAGCAGCCAGCGACCAGCGACAAGGCCCCTGAACCGCTCCATTCATGCCACCCTGCTGATCAAAAAGTTGTAAGAATCACAGAATCAAAGAATCATTAAGGTTGGAAAAGGCCTTTAAGGTGATCAGGTTCAACCATTGACCTAACTCTGCCAGGTCCACCATTAAACCATGTCCCCAAGTGCCACATCTACACTTTTGTGAACACACCCGGAATGCTGATTCCACCACTTCCCTGGGCATCCTGTTCCACTGCTGGATCACACTTCCAGTAAAGAAATTTTCCTAATATCCAATCTAAACCTCTGCTGGTGTAACTTGAGGCCACTTCCTCTTGTTCTTGGGAGAAGAAATCAATTCCCACCTGTCTACAACTTCCTTTCAGGTGATAAGGTCCCCCCGATCCTCTTTTTCTCCAGTGATGCTGCAAGAGGCTGTTCCCTCTGAAAGTGACTGGACTGGCTGGCTGAGAGTGGTCTTTAACCACAGAGTGAAATTTGTCAGTGTCTGCCAAAGCTCAAAGCCCAAAGCCTTGACTGAACAGAAACCACCTGCTTGGAGTGGAATCAGCCACTGCAAAGGGAAAAATTGCTGTCCTGCAGGAGGGCCACCTTCTCATGCACAACCTGAGCATGCAGAAGAGCCCAGCCCACCACCAGTGTAGACCCTTCATCTGAGCTCTTAGCTGGAAAGGTCAAAATGCAAGTTTGAAAGAAACAAAAACAAGCACCTGAAGGAGAGAGGGAAGTGAAAAATCCAGTGGATAAAGGGAATTCCCACAATCTAGAAATGTACTCCAGAAATTTTCACTTCCTTACACATCATTTGCAGCAGCATCCTTTTAGTTAGTCTCATCTAAGTACCTGGATATTAACCTGTGGCTACACACCGAGCTGCAGAGTCCTGCCTGGCTGTGCTTCTGCCCCTAAAGGGAGCTGTGCTATTCCTCAGTATTTCTGGAAGGGGGCACTCTGGCTCCAGGATTGCGGCCCAGCACACTCTCTCTACTGCTGGTTGCTGTTCAGCCCAAAAGGGAAGCTGTTAGGAAAAAATAAACAGTTTATATCCAGCTTTGAGACAGAGACATTAGAAATAGAGGGATAAACTACAGCTCTAGGGACAAAGATAATGTAGAAGTGAATTTATTGAAATGTCAGGGCAAATGGGAATGACATAACCAAATAATCAAAAGGGGGAAAGAAAAGAAAGTATCTGAGATGATAAAAAATTAAAATGGCAAACACAGCACGACAAGGAGCAATTACCCTGGGCTGGAAGCAAAGAAAATGTACAGCACAGAGATATACAGAGAGCAGTGGTAGAGCACAGCTCGAAATGAAAACAATAAAACAAAAATATAATTAAGAACAATTCAAGCCACCCAGATGCATTTGTAGTTCAGCTCGGATGCCAAATTCAGTTAATAACTGCTTCCAGCTGCTCAGCAATGCGCAGCCATTTCTCACTGCAGCTCTGCATCGGAGCTGGGCAGAGCATCAGCCCCACAAACAGGCACCACACTCACAGTACAATCCCTGGAACACGGCACGGCAGCAGGAGGGAATTAAGAGATGGGAAGAGCCCTAAATCACTGCTGAGCATAAATGGGATGCAACCCGGTCTACTGAACTCCTCTTGGTGGTGGCATCTGGCAAGGGGAGGGGGGACGTGTTGCAGCATTAGAGCTGGAGCATCCAAATGATGTCTCTGTAGGGTCTCTGCCTGTGCCCGTGGTTCCTGCCCCACGTCTCCCCTCTCAGCTGCTGTTTCTTCTGGTGAAAGAAAGATGAGGGAATGAGCCTCAAGAGCAAGCAGCCCTTTACAGAACAGGACTCAACACCACCCTGTATGCTTCCTCTGGGGCCTGGAAATAATAATACCAGATACTTTTAACTTTCCTCCTTTTTAGTTATTGGTTTGGGGTTTTTTTTTAAATCTGTATTAGGATTCACCTTCTCCCAATTTTCTTTTTTTTCTCATCCCAAACCAGGAGGGCTCACAACTTAGCTTTCTCCTGATTAAACACAGAGATTCCACCTGGCCAACCACTGAGTGCTCGTGCACACACACACAGAGACATACAAACACTCATGTGTGCACATGCACACACAAACACAGTTCCAGCACCTGGGGCTTGACGGGGACCATCAGCTGCAGGCATGCAGGCATGGACTTGCAGCATGAGCACCTCCTGAGTTTCCCAGGGGATGGTGTTTGTCCTGTAAGACAAAACATATAATCAAATAACCTCATATAATCAACTTCTTTAAATCACTTCTGGGAGGCAGGGCATGGAGTCTGCCAGCAAAACTGAGAACAAAACAAAGACAGAGAAGAGGCACAAGGGGGAGCTGGAAAACATTTTTTTCCTCTCCATCCTCTTTTTAAATTAACATCAAGCCTAGTCTGTGATGCTTGAAATGGCCTGTATTTGTTAATCACAGCTCATTTGGTTGTGTAGGAAGGTATAAATAGAATTTTATGTGTGACTGATGAGAGCTATGAGCCAGCCCCCTGGGTTGTTTGCCCTGCTCCCATGAACAGCAACTCTTAACGTGTTTATATGCCAGGCCCCAACGCCAGAGAATTCTGCTGGAGTCTGCTGTGGTTGGACTTCAGTCGAGAGAAAGGAATCCAGGTCTGCTGTGCCTGTTCTCAAGTCCCATCTCCAGGAATACCTCCTGCCCTTGCCAAATGAGGTAACATCAAGGTTTACATCACGTCTTCTACAGCTCACTTTGTTCCTGCTCTGCCCACTTGCCGGTCAAAGAGCAGAGATGCCTGCTCTGATCTTCCAGCACCTCCAGCCATACATCCCCTCTCCTTTCCTGAGACCCCTCCTCACCTCTAGTAGCCAGCTGGCAGGTGTGCAGCCAGCTTCAGACTCTCCCACATCCTGCTTTGTCCTGCCTGCCTTGTCTGCCTGCCTTCTTCAGTTCAGGTTGCCTGACTCAGAGCTGTTGGAGCTTCCTCAGTCCCACTGGCACTTCCCTGCTTGTTGCTGATCCTCTCCCCCTTCCTCTCCCTCATGACAGTGTTCCCTTGAAGGCTCTCCCATCCCACCACCCCATGACAACAGCAAGAGTTGGCCACAAAGACAACTTGAATTTGCACTGAGAGTCTGATTTGTGCCTGGGATGCCCAGTAGCAATCAATAGCATTTTGTTAGAGAAAGAGTGATGAAGAGGGGAAAAGAATTAAGAGGTGATTTGCCATAAGACCAGAAAAATGGTTACCAAGCACTGAACAGCACATGACTGACAGCTCCGTAATGCCACAGATGCAGCTGTGTTAGCCACAGCTTTCAAGCTGTTTAAGTATTTTGGTTTCTCTGCCTAGTGACTCAACACCAGGCTACTGTACCAGAGATCTCAAAGATTATCTGTTCAGGTGGGAGGGCAGGAACCCAGTTCTGCTCCATTTAACTCCTGCCAAGACAGAAGCTCTGAATGATGGCAGGCTTTTAGAGAAAGGTTGCAAGTGCATTTTCAGGACCAGTCTTGCATTTAAAATCTTCAGACTACATTGATCTTTTGCTGTGGGGAAACCCAGTTTATTTTCTTCCTTGTTTACATATAACCCTGATTCAGCTTTGAGATGAACAGTAAGTGCATAGGAAAACCTGTCCTTCAGACACTCTGTGGCTCCAATATTGCCTCTTGGGACCGATCTCCCATTCAGAAATTACCTCCATGGCAAGATACCCTGTGCCTGTCACAGGGCTGTGCTGGTGCTGGTACTGCTGGATAACTGTAGTGTTTTCTTTCCTCTGGAAAATAAAGTAAGCCAAGAGAGGCTTTCAAACCAAACTTCTCTGTGACCCTGCCATGCTTTTTGCTCACCTTCACCTCACATGCAGGGACTTGCTGCCATCTTCCACTCTGTGGTCTGTGCTGTATCTCCTGTGGCTCTTGGCCACTCAAAGATCTTTGGTGTGTGTATAACAAGGTCAAGAGGACTGATCCCCAGCCTTCTCACCCTTGGACATTCAGAGAGCAATTTCTGGCTGCATAGAAAGATAATTCAAAAACTCCAAGAGGATTTGAAAATATTTGAAAAGTTAATAATTACCTAGTTAGGTCTGAATTGCCATAATCACCCTACATCCTTTGCAACAGGTGTTTTACTTAGGGATACAGGAATTGTCTTATTCTTAGGAGAATAAGTCTTGGAACCTGGCTGCTGCTGGGTGGCCAGGGTGTCCCACAGTGAGCAGTGTGATTTGTTATCTGAGGTCAGAAAGGGGGTTACTTAAATTCAGGCTCATTGAATGACTGTACATGAGTGTGAGAGAGCCACCAAGGGTTTGGAGCTTACGGGTTCTCCATCTGTACTGTGCTGATTCATAATATCATACCCTAATCCTGTGCCTGACAGAGATTTTACATCAACAGGAAGGATTTTTTCTCCATCATGCCAAAACTGTTGTGGACTACCTCAGACATTTCAACGCCCTCAGTGATAAATGTCCAAGTCAAGGAGATGCTCAGCTATTTAGCAACATGTGTATGTGGCAATAAAGTTGTACAAGGCTAAGAATTCCTGCCATGTACTTTTCATCAGTGTAATAGAAAGAATTATGTAGTCAATCAAGCCTAATAGTGATTATGCATCTAATTTTTGTTCAGTCAAAACAACATCAAGGACAAGTTTTTCAAGAGCTCTTGACTATGGCAAAGAAGCGCTAGCTCCACTTTTTTTTGGCTGCTACTCTCATTAATTAACATGATTTATGCTTCTATTGTGATGAGAAGCACTTCAGAAAGATGCCAAATATAAATATAAAAATTAACAGCAAAGTGAGATCAAACTAGAAGACACTGGTTGAGGGAGACACAGCTAAGTTTTCCCACACTATGACTTTCTTGTATTTCTTTATTTAGTTGGCCCTTCTCAAGGAAGATCATAAATCCCTCAGAGAAGAGTAAGCCTTATTGCTGAGGCTGCTAACGTGCATGAAGATTGCTGAATTATCCCCCAGCCTCCTTCCTTATCTGCAGAATATGTAGAACACTTTGAGGGCTGGGGTAAATTATGAAAAGAAGAAAATACACCTGACAGTTTGGTTTTAAGCCTCTTCAAAGGTAATCTGTTTTTCTGAATTTTCTGAAACAACAAAAACTGTGCAGGAATAATATTAAGACATGGTTCAAAAGCATCCAAATCCCTCTTCAGACTCCAAAGGCCTCTTCAGACTACCACTTGCATGCCACGCATCCTTGAAAACCACTACATAGCTGCTCAAGATCATATGCCCCTTGGCATACCCGGCAGCCCATAGTTTGAATCTTTGGAGCTGTAGTTCATCCACTAAGCACTCTTTTTTCTAAGCCTTCCTGGCAGCCCTTGTGTGTGGCACTCCTGAGTAATGTAAACAACCCTCATTATCCTTATCAAGAAAGAACATAAATAACAAATTTAATATGTGGCCTAAAGTATTAAAATAGCTTGTTAATCTCCTGTTCTTATTCTCTTCTCCCCTCAGAAGCTCACATCTTCATCTTTTCAGTCCAGCAGCCTTAGAATTAAGTTGTGTACATTTTTTCAGACCTTATTTGTTGCTGCTGAAGAACACATTTCATGTTTGATAATAAGAATGTAACATGGGGTGCAAAAAGTGTTGAACGTGTTAATAATTAGCTGTGACTCCATGTAATCTTGAAATGATGCACTTCCATAATGTGGGCACACATCCACTTTCTCCATTTTTTCTCTCCATCCCACATGGAACTCTTTCTGTTGAATAAGCACTGGGCTTGTCTTTTGCAGTACTAAGGGGAACAGAACCTCTCTTTACCTTGAGGCCTCTTAACCAGCACTCTTGGGATCTCAGTTCCTCTAGAAAACACCAAGAGTCAAAACTTACTGATGAGAGGGAAGGGTAAAAATCAATGGGGGTACATAAAAACAGAGAGAGAGAATGAAACCGTCATTTCAGACATCTTAAGAAACTGGCATTTAAGAAAATAGTTCCCATGTGTTTCCTTGTCCTTCTTCATTTATTCATCATGCCTCCCTCAGCTTTCTGGTACTTTCAGAGCAGAATTAATTTTACTGTCCTTTGCTGGACACTAGTAGAGATCAGAGAGAGGCTCTGGGCTGACACACACTCAATTCCCATCAACACTCAACCTGTGGTATTTTTGCCTTCCACCAACTCCATGTGTTATGTCTCACAGCAGGCATGAAGATGCCAATCTCTCTCCTCTTGAGAAGGCTAATCTTCTCCTGAGGTAAAACCTGTGACCACAATTTATCCAGGCTCCTGAATGGTAGAATAATAAACTCATTCTCGGACTGAACTGTAGACTTTATCCTGCCAACACTCTCAGACATCAATTACTGCAATGAGAGGTACGTCCTGAACCTACAATTCTTAAGCATTTCTTCCTCAGCATTAATACATATCCATTAATGCAACAGCCCAAGAAATCACAGAGAAAATATCAGGGGAATTTATGTTACTTGGCCTTTGGAAGAAAACACCAAGTGTAGCAGAGCAGGAACAAGCTTTCTGTTCCACATGGCTCAATGCCGTGTCTTGCATGCCAGGAGGATACTGAGAAGAGAGAGTTGGAGGGGTTCAAGACACTTCTGTCTGCTGCAGACATAAAAAAAGTGAACAGAGAATGAGGACCAGGCTGTTCTTTGTCTGGAAACCAGCAGGTTTTTTACTCCATTGCTACTCTTCCTCTGTCAGAACAGCACGCCCACTTGCGAAATACCTGTGCTTGCCAGAAGGAAAGGTCTTGCCCTCCCTGGGATCCTTTTCACTCTGTTCAATTAATTTTATTAACATCCTATAGACTCAGTCCTCAGGACTTCAGGTGAGAATGTTTCATCATTACAAGTGTTTCACAATAAGAGCCATGCAAAACCTACCAATGCTGTCAATTACCCTGTCAGAAAGCCTAGGAAGGCTTGATAAAATGAACAGCATTAAATCCACCATCCAGAGGAATTAATTCAAACAAGCAGAACTGACTCAGGCAGTTGCAGGGAGACTTGCCAGCAGTGCTGTATACAAAGGGTGACATTCAATGTGACAGGTATGGAAGAGATCAGGCTGTCCTACACTGCTCTAAAAGGTGTAAATATGACTCCTATTATTGTGCTATTTTTAAATCATCAGTGCTCTAGGAAGGCAGGGTTATATTATTTCCTTCTTGCAGACAGTTAAGCTTAAGACTCATGACCAAGATCACACAAAGGATCCTGGGCTAAGGTGGGAATTACTTTGGACCTCCTGAGTTTCAGTTCCCATCTTCATCAACTCCTCTCCTGTCTCATTCTCCATGGTGAACAGGGCCTATACCCAAATGGCAACCACAGTGCACTGCATAACCCAAGCCAGCACTCGAAGCAAGGGACAAGTGGGTAAGAGATGACACAGGCTTTAGCCCTGAGTGTGCCTCCAGAACTGCAGGCAGAGAAGCTGGAGCTCTGGGAACAGAATTCACTTGGGCTGGTTGAATCCCAGGAACTGAAGGAGAAGCACATGAAGAAACACCTATGCAAGGAACCTCCCACTGAATTTTTCATAGCTTTCTACTACTAAAAAGTACTAGAGAGATACAAAAATGGCATAGGAAAAAGATTATTTAATCTAGCAAATCTTGTGAAATCAGAGGGATAAATATGAATAGGTAATTTCTGAAACCTGTTCACCATATAGTCTGGAAAGTTCCTTATTCTGGGGCCTGGTGTAATTTAGATTAGCTCAAGTCCTGAAGATCCAAAGAAAACAGTATAAAGCTATATGAGCTTCTCAGAGCATTTCTGGAGTCCTCAAAGGGACAGCTGCAGGCTTCATCCTACAGCCCCTGCCTGGAGACTGTCATTTTTCTCCCTATTACATCTTGGCTGAGTAACAAGACATTTCCCAAGATGAGTCAGTAAAACACACACAGCGTTTTGAAGCAGGGCAATCAATCTGTTAATAAGTGTGTAACCAACATTTGTGTCATGAATACTGATGTTAGGCTGACAGGGAGATGTTGATACCATCAGTCCTGGAACAGATACCAACATGGTGATGATGGGATGCTCAATTGGTCCATCCTGGGTGTTCTCTTGCTGACAACTGAATGCACACTGGGCCTCCTGGCTCTGGAAACAAGTTAGACATGCGTGGTATAATCACAACAACAGGCTTGGCTAATTGCCCTGCCTCAGGCTGTAGTGATAAAGGGCAGGTACTCATGGACAGCTGTGCTTATGTCATTAACATCTATTAGGCCTTTTCCCATGTTTCGATCCTCCTTTCTCCACCCTAGTCTCTTCCCAAATAAACAAGAAAACCCTAATTACTTCTTCTTTTTCAATTCTAATCTAGCTAGATCCATATCCAAATGATGTAATTCTGATAATGATATGTAGATATTCTTAACCTTGTTTGACTCACCTTGAGTCGTGTGTGCAGTTTTGGGCACCACAACATAAAAGAGATATTAAGCTATTAGAGGACATACAAAGTAGGGCCCCAAGGATGGTGAAGGGCCTGGAGGGGAAGTCTTATGAGGGGTGCCTGAGGCCACTTGGTTTGTACAGTCTAGAGGAGAGGACACTGAGGGGAGACCTCATTGTGGTTTTCAGCATCCTCACAAGGGGATGTGGAGGGGCAGGTACGGATCTCTTCACTCGCTGGTAGCCTGTCGTGTCTGGCCATTGCTCCTGTCATGCCCAGTGGTTTCTGATGACCTGCTCAGTCACTTCAAAGGTAAGGGCACAGTCATCTGCCTGCAGATTTAAAATGTGTTACATGATTTTCAGGCAACCCATGATGTCCATACCAGCTGCAAGAAACATGGACCAGTATGAAAAAATCTGGATGGAATTGGACCAATGTCACCCTGGACCTACAGAAGTTCTGACAGGAGACCAGACTGTGTTAGGACTCATAGCCAGCCTCTATTGCAAAGCAGGGAGACTTTAGAGGATAACTGGTTCTCCGCATCAATGTATTGGTATGTCTGTCACAAAAGCTATTGTTTGTGCAGCATAGGTGCACAAAAACACTCACAGCACGATGAACCAACCATTTCATGGAGAAGAACATTTTGAATGGTAGAGGTGCAAACGTTCTGCCCCACAGCTGCCATGGTCTGATGAAGCACCCAGTCTTCTAGTCACAAATCAGAGCTTTTTGTCAAGGGCAAAGTCAGGCTTCCCGAACATCCACACTTCCACTTCCTTTGCCTTTTTTTGTAAAAGTGAAAGACAAACTTTACGTGACAAAGAACACAAATTTTTGCAAGTGCAATACTTTTACAGTGAGGATGGATCCAGGAAAGACATCAGCCTGTTGGAGTAAGTCCAGAGGAGGGCCACCAAGATGATTAGAAGGGTGGAGCACCTCTGCTGTGAGGAAAGGCTGAGACAATTGGGCTTGTTTGGCCTGGAAAAGAGAAGGCTTCAAGGTGATCTAATTGTGGCCCTCCAGTACCTGAAGGAGGCCTCCAGGAAAGATGGAGAGGAACTTTTTACAAGGACACATACTGACAGGATGAGGGGGAATGGCTTCAAACTGAGAGTAGGTTTAGATTAGATATTAGGAAAAAAATTCTTTACTGTGAGACACTGGAACAGGTTGCCCAGAGAAGTGGCCAGGTTGGATGGAGCTCTGAGCAACCTGGTGTAGTGGAAGGTGTCCCAGTTCATGGCGGGAGCGCTGGAGCTAAAAATCTTTAAGGTTCCTTTCCACCCAGGCCATTCTATGATTCTGTGATGATTCTATGGAGAGCACTGGCTTACACACAGAGTAGTTTCCCTCTTACAAAACCTTGGCACTAACCTTAGATCCAAACATCAAAGCTGCTACCCCTTGTTAAGATAGAAAATGCCGAAGGCATGCATGTGTGTAAAATGTAGGAGCAACGGCTAAATGGTCAGTGAGGAAAAGTGTCTTCCCTGCAGATTAATCTCTGCATAACATCCACATGAAGCAAGAGGAGAGTGTTTCCTCTGCACCAGACACATCACAAAAAGGGATTTTTTCCTTCCCTATGCTGATTGTTGCAAATCTGAGGAGGAGCTCACCAGCAGAAGTCAAACATCATCTAAGTCTCTTTTCAAGCTCACAAAAAGAAGAAAAGAAACATTCTTTACTTTATCAGTAAAACTAGGGGAATTGGAAAACTAGTCCTGAAACAATCCTTTAAAAGTGCAGCACTGCAGTTGCTGGTTCATGAAAACAATTCTGAAACCTGTATTGTATGTCCAGCCTCTTCTCCTGGCCTAGACACCTATCTTGTCTTGACATCTCCTGGTTAAAATCCTTATTACCAACTTCTTTCCCACTAAAGAAGAACACACGGGGAGGATTGTTAGCACATTCTAAAGCTGAAAACACTGTCATCATGACCAGTTCTGGAGGAAGCACACTCATGGGAATAGTGGAGTGTAGGTGCATTCAACTGTCTGAAGCCAAGGCTAGAGGCAAATCAGATCAGATCAGCACAGCTAGAGATGTGACAAGCTATAATTAACATTAGGTGATTGCCTAGTTGCACTACTGATTTCATTAACAGAACTTGAAATAAAAATGAAATTAAGAAGAATCCCACACCTCACACCCCAAGTGGTCTCCGTGTGTCCTTTCTGCCCTGGGTTCAGAGCAGCAGCCAAGCCCTGGTGCCGGAGCTGGAGCACAGCTCCAACAGCTCCAGGCTCACAGGGCTGTGTGCCTGTCAGCTGCTCAAGGCACGAGGTGATTTCCCCATGGATATTCCCAGCTCGGTGTGTTCCCTTGCCCTCAGCACAGGGCAGCCCAGGACTTGAAGCCACCCTTGGCTCCCAAAATGAACTGCCACAGAGGACCTTTGATTTAAAGGGAAATGAGGAAAGCCTGGGGGATGCTAGCTACTGCTGGTCAAACTACCAGTGGGTCAATAGCTGCCCACTGTGTTCCTCTGCTCTCTGCCCTTCAAAATGCCCCAAGCCTCACAACACCTGCTGATGTCCTAGATTGCCCTCATGGTCAGCAGAGTTGAGTCTGGGATGGGACTAACTGCTGTAAAACCTGATATCCACAATCTAAGTGCAGGCTGTAGTTCTTTTCCAACACCTTTGCCATCCATTTCAAGTGCCTTTTTGCTGCACAGTGGTCTGACAGACTTGCTCTGATACATTCTGGAGGTCCCTGCAGACACCCTTATGCTATTTTTAAAAAAACACAGACTTTGCTGCTACAAACGACAGCTGAAAATGTCCCAGCCAGAGCACTGGCATTTGTGGGACCAGAACTATTTCTTCACATCAAGTAAACAAGTTTTTACACACCAGATTAATTCCTTGTCCCAGAGCTGGTCCTCGGTGCAAACCCAGCAGAGGCTTTGGCAAGGCTTCCCCATGCGGGTGCCTGGACTGGAACGCTTGAAGGGATTCCATTTAAGGCAGAGCAGGGATTTCGAGCTTTCCCTCTGGCTCCTCACATACAGCTCCTGCCTTTGAAGGCAGCCCCTCTTCCCACAGGCCTCAGTGGCAACAAACCCTCCAGGTGCTGGCACAGCCCTCCCCAGGAACACTAAGCCTGGAGTCAGGAATGTGCTCCCAGGGGTGCCAGACAGAGGGAGCTCAGGGAGCTCAGCATCCCTCTGAAGGCTCGCAGCACCTCATGTGGGAGGGGACCAGAAGCAGGAGCTGGCAGCCAGCCAGGAAACGCCTGTGGAAATCACCGTGAAACAGCAGCCCAAAATAGGTTTCCCATCTGGAACAGGCCAAGAAATTACTTTGGATCCAGGCAATAGGTCTGGCTTTTCTTCCTGATGGGAATGAAAGGACTGGAGAATAACTCAAAATTGCAAAGGAATATGGGAACAGAGATAATATCTGAATGAGGAAACTTTTTCCAATAGGTAGTACACCATGAAACATTTGGCAATGCAGGAAGGCTTTTTCTACTTGAACTCTTCTGTATTGCCCTTACCCAATCCTTCTGTAAAGGTTTTAATTAAGAATGTATTTTTCATTTATAAATACCTCTTCTTCCAAGACTGCATTTAAAGATAGCCTGATGCACTTAATTTTCAGCTTAATTTCACTAAGTAGCTCTCCTTCAATACTTGCTTCTGGAGAGATGGCAAGTGCACAATTCACATGCCTTTTGGAGCTGCTGGGTCTTCACTTTCTGGGACAATTATGTGCATTCACCATGCTGCCATGATGAAGTACTTCTGACAACACCAGAAAATGGCTCAGAAGTTTCTCCTATTTAAAAACATAAGGTGTGATGGATCATTATGCACTTAGGATGATCCAGGCCAACAAGGATCTTAAAAGACTCTGTCTGTGAAGGTACCAGACAGGAACTCCCAGCTGTATGTCATAGAGGCAACTTCCCATTAATATTAAATAAACATTTACACAGACACTCTTAAGATCTGTCAATCTGTCCTTCCAATTGCTTCATCCTGGATATATGTTAGGAAAATACAGGAATTATATTTCCTACAGTGCACTTCTCTAGGCTTTCAAGTCCAATTGCCCCCCATTTACGCAGTTCTCCCATTGAATCCGGTGTCTCTTAATGGTCCAAGCCACACACACCCAGCACATCCTGAGTTCTTGTCTTTGAACACTGATGCCCAGCGGACACGTTTTTTGGTAACATACTGTGAAACAGCCTCTCTTCACTTGAAAAAGGTCTCTCCCAGTTCTGACACTATTTTGTCCACACAAGAACCTGCTGCACACCTTTACAAACGAAAACAAGCCAGCAAAATAGAATTGGAGTTTTGATCGTATTTGGAACCTGTAAACAACTAGAGTGTTAGAAGCTTTCTAGAAAGACTTGCATGGCCCAGTATAAAGTTACCAAATAATCTCTGTTTAAGCCATCCTCCAGAAAGGAACTCATAAATGTACTACTGATTGAGAATTCCTCTAAACTACTGCAGTTTGGGAATTTTAGCTGCAGGCCACATCTGTTTTTCTAAATAGGTTTTCTAAACCTTTTACTTTGTAACAGCTGTTGATTACATAAATACTAATTGCACCACTGAACAATAGTTGTCACTATTAAACTGCTCAGAAGATAATGAAAATAGACTGCAGATATAAGAAAGCCCATCTTCAAATTCTTCTGTTCTGCTAGGCATCTCCATCCAAAAGGTCTATCCTTTGCTGACATTCATGTACCCTTTTTATGATAATAAGTGAAAATTGCTTCACAATTACTTCAAAAGAAGTAATTATATTGTAGACACAATGCCTAATTTCTACTTAGATTTGTTTACTTTTGTCTGGAGCCATTTTCATTATGGAAACAGCATTGTCAGACTGCTGGCAGACCTCTGAAATAAAATGGGAAGGCTAATTTCTGTTACTATCAACCTCCATTTCACATCCAATTGTTTCACCATCTTCAGCAGCACACTGTGGAAATTCTCCAAGGAAAAAAGGTAGAACTTAATGAATAACAACACTTTTAGGGCAGCAAACAAATTCTATTGCAATCAGAAGGATAAGTGTACTGTCTAGAATTTTCGAATATAAATACAGGTTAATGAAAGGTACTTACACAGAACATAGGAACATGGAATCATAGAATGGTTTAGGTTGCAAGGGACCTTTAAAGATCACCTAGTTCAACTGTCTGCCATGGGCAGGGACATATTTAAAACTAGAGAAGCTTCCAGTGAGAATGGAAAAAGCAGTAATTTATGTGTACCCAGTCCTTGGAAGGTTCTGTATTTTTTGTTTCTTCGGCTCAAAATCACTGGCTTTTGTCTGCATAGCTTTTACAATGGTGTAAATCTATTTATTTTGCTTAACTTATTCTTTCACTTTCCTTCTGTCAAGTAAGCTTCTGTGGGAACACATTTCATTAATCCAGTGTAAAGATCCCCCTTTGAAATACGTACTGATACCATAAAATGTGACGATATCTTAGTCTTCAATATGAAAAATGATGAGCAAATCAGTTAACTAAAGCCTCTGCTTCATAGTGTCACAGAAAGCAAAATCAGCATTTCAGTTTCTCTTCTTCTTTCCCCCACTCTCCTTTTTGTCCCCCTGTTCATTCTTCCTAGCTCCTCCAAACATCCACCAGCCTCCTAAACACAAAAGGCTTGGGGAAAAGATGGATTCCACTGGATGTTATGGAACAAGTGCCCAACACAGTAATGGTTTTATGATATTGTACAATCACCTTCATCTTAACACCCCCCCCAAACTTTCCACTCTTTTTTACCCCAACAGTTGGGCATATCCCCCCAAACAGCTAGATACTTCTAGCCCAAGTGACTCTCTACTGTAAGCTGATGTTTTTCTCTATGAAGATGATGCTGTACTGCATCTGTTAATGATATCATTTTATTGCAGATAAATGTATTCATATGGCAAAACAATTGTTACAGTGACTGGAGTCAGTGGAGGATTCAAAGGTAAAACCTCAGCTCAGGTTTGATCTCTCTCTGCTAAGTCATGTGGATAGAGTCACATCATACAGTTGCATTAAATCAAAGCAATCAGAGCTGTGATTCTGGCAGCATTCCAGGCACCTCTCATTGGAGTTTGGAACTCAAGCTACACGCTGTAGTGCGACACATGGTGTGGAAGTCAAAATATAGCACCAATGTGGACCATATGTAGTGCTTCTAAGTCAGAAATTTGCTTTTCCCAGCTAAAGAACAAGCTGGATCTGAAATGTCCTATCCAATGTTAATTAGTTAGTTTTGTTGCTCCCATGACCAAGTTCTTCAGATAGTGGAATTATAATATTTCTGCTGGATGTTTGTAACAGAAATTGGTAAAGGGTACAGCCCTTTGTAGAAAAAGATTTAAAGATTTAAAGATTTTTACTACTTTTGGTTATTCACCAGTTTAATGTAAATAAGTAGGTAAAAGATGAATAAACCTTCTCATCTATTCATGGAAGAAATTCAAAATAAGAAAATACATAGGGGGTTATTATATAGATCAGAAACTGTTGTTTCTTCTACTACAGGCAAAATCTATTATTACTACTTTAGCATATCCCGGTCTAAGTTCAGAAAAAAGCTAGAATGCCACAGGTATATCCTCATCTCACAGCACTGTTAATATATATATATACCAATTAACAACATCGATATTGTTACTAATCCAGCAGTAACATGAATAGCGTTATTATATATATGTAGTGAAGAGGGAAACATAGACAATGAAATGTGTATTTGCACTTCACTTTTTCTGAACTCCTCCATGGAATGTATACCTTTAAATTACCCAAAATGTGTGCACACAGAAACCTGGATGCTGGTGGCACAGCGCAGTGCAACAAAGAACATCAGTGAGAACTCTCTGTGTCCACACTGGCATCGTATGAGTTGAAGGAAATCCTACGGTCTAAAATTGCTGGAGTTGAAAGTTCTCCAATGAAAATTTGATGCACTGGCTCGTTGTGGGATCTAGTGCCAGATTTGTACTATTTTAGCTGCAGGTGCAGAGCGGCAATCACAACAATTGTCACTTGGTGGAGCCAGATTACTCTGCAAATGGAATGTGCCTTACGAGTGGCTTGCGGAAAAGCTCTCCAAGTCAGGACTTTTAAACAACAGATTGGAGAAATAAAGATGGAAATCAAAAGACTTAAATGCTTTGATAAATCAAAATTTTTACAATTTTGCTCTTATTTCCTCTGTCATAGCCTCACCAGCTGAGGAAACTGTCACTTCCACACATTGAAATAGGACAGAAATGAAGTGTAGATACATTTGGGAATTTATGTGCAAACATGTAAGGTGCAACCAAAAGCTGTCACTTTTTGGTTTTGCACAGTTTAAAGAAGTTCAGAACGTTGCTGCTAAACTGCAAAATCTTGTTACTGATGGTAGGTTTTTTAAATTATCTGCCAATTTTTCGCATTTCTCTCTTAATTTTTCTCAATACAAGTGAGAAAGGACAGAAAGTATTTAATAGACAGAACATCCTAAGAGGAAAAAATGAGAGGATGCTAAACTATAAACAACTTCTCTATACTATGCTCACACTAGCATGTTTCCTTTCCTGACCACATGTATGGGACCTTTTAATTGAGGAAATGTGATTAATAAAAGCTCCTCTGGCTTCAGAGTTTGTATTATATTTATTATAATTTCTGTAACAGAGCACAGGGAACTTGTGTTACTCTCTGCCATCTTGCTCTTCAAGGATCAGGAGTTATTACTAAGAATCATAAAATCACAGAATGGCCTGGATTAAATGGATCCTCAAAGATCCAATGCCCCTTGCTTTCACTAGACCAGGTTGCTCAGAGCCTCTACCAACCTCGCCTTGAACACTTCCAAGGGTGGGGGAGCCACAATTTATTCAGGCAAACTGTTCCAGAGTATATGTCCTCTCTAGCATGTTTGTATCTTCTCATTACATAATTTCTCTCTGCTCTGAATTGCTCCAAACCCCTGAGATAAGGATAGATGACAGGTCTACTTTTGTGGACTTGTCCTGACTGGCATATAAACAAACTCTTACCTCTTCTTTCCATATCTTTTTTTAGACCTGTCAGATCCCACACATTGGGAAAAGACAATCAATTGGCTCCAGCCTGCTGTTTTTCTTCAAAATATATTGAAAATAATAAGAGAGCTCTTGGTAAGTGATCTCACTTGCCAGAAGAGGCTGGCTCAGTCTGCACTCTGTCCATGGGTGTATCTTACAAGCAGGACAGAGAAGAGAAGTCAGAGTCCCCTGTCAGAGCACTGGGGACCGTGGTTTAGTGCTGACTTGGAAGGCCATCTGCTTCCATGACTCACTGGAGAAGACAGATGATGGTCATGATTTTCAGATTCTTGAGACATTGGCAAGCCTGGAACACAGTCTGCTTGTAACAGGTGCTATTCTATCATGCAAAAAGGTGAGAAAGAACAAGAACTGCTTGTGTTACAGCTTTTGGATATAAAGTTTAAGTACAAAAGCATTCTGGACATTATTAAGTCCTACCTTTGCTTTCCTAGATAGTTAATTTACTCAATCATTTCTGCATAAGTCCTGCTCTTTCAAAGTGGATGAGCACATGATTATAACAATGAATAATACGTGATGAACAATTTAATTTATTACTATGGGCAGCAACAGGACTTCTATGAAAAATTAAAAATGATTGTTACCTTTGCAAAGGAAATCAAATAGAACAAGTGAAAGTTACATAAACAACACACCATGTTTTATAGAAAAGCAGAATTAAGTTAAAGACAAAAATCAGCAAAGATCAAACAGAAAAAATGGGACTATGTGAAATAAAGGAGTGACTTTGCCATGTACAGAAGGACAGCATTTTCTCTCAATGCTGGAAGTTGGACTAGAGGCAAGATGAATATCGATCACAGGTTCTGCATACCTGGAATAGCTGGAAGGCCCTGTGATGGCACAAGCTGGGTAGGAATTAGTCTTTTCAACCAGTAAGTTGATGGTTTTACTCTCCCATCACATGTGGCTGGAGCTGACAACAGCGTTTGATCTGTGCCCTGAATAGGAGGAACAGTCCCACAACTGGCCATGGAGGCCAGGGAGTCTCACAGAGCTCTGTTCAGGCTGGAGAGGTCTCCTATTTGTGCTAGACTTGTTTGGGCTCCCCCACAATTTGGGGCATGTATTTGTGTCTTGGTGGCAGTTTCAGAATTAAGTTTGTTGAAGCGAGAATTGATGAACTATGTTCCTGTGTGGTCCCAGGGAGCTGAACACACCAGGATCTGGTGCAGGAACTCCAGACTGTCTCTGTGCAGTGAAGGAATGGGGTCAGCAGTGTCAGGTCATGCAGCACATTGAGTTTGGGGTTCAGGTGGGCTCGTCCATTGGACTGGATGATCTTGGAGGCCTTTTCCAACCTCAGCAATTCTGTGATTCTGTATCACTCTCTTCTCCCAGGTAACAAGCAACAGGACAATAGGAGATGGCTTTGAGTTACACCAGGGGAGGTTTAGATTGGACATTAGGTAAAATTTCTTCACTGAAACAGTAGTCAGGCACTGGAACAAGCTGCCCAGGAAAGCGGTGGAGTCACCGCCCTTGGGACCAAAAGACATGTAGATACAGCATTTTGGGATGTGGTTTAGTGATGGAATTGGTTAACAGCTGGACTTGATGGTCTTAGAGGTCTTTTGCAACCTTAATGATTCTAAGATCAAAGAGCCAGAGACCTAGAAACGGTTGTGTGTCCAAGCCTTCAATCTGACTTTGGAAGGTTTCTAAAGCCCAGGAAACAATGAAGTGTGGCAGTCACTCCTTTCCCAACTCTCCTGCTACTCCTGCCCATTCTGGTCATCTTGACAAAGCTGGCCAAGTGCAAGCGTTCTTGGCCACAGGAAGGGGACAAAGGTGTTGCTCCTAGTCAGTGCAATGCCAGATCCTTCTCCAGGCTGTGCAAGAACTTAGTAGGGGCCTTTGTTCTTGGATACCAGAGCCCACATCCTGAGCCATAGCCAGCCTCCTGCTGAGCAGCCAGGTGGGCACCATACGGGGCTGAGAGAAGAGCTCAGGGCTGCCCACCACAAACTCCAGCCCTCAGCTTGGCTCTGGGGGATGACCAGGGAGGAGGCAGCAAAGACTGAGGCTGTGACAGGTACTTGAAGTCTATTCCCATGTCTGGAGGGTCTGTTTGGTATTTAGAAGAAAGAAAATGGACATTTTCTGGCCTTTTTGGAATGACTTTACCATTCCTTTTCAAGCTTTAGAGGCCGTGCTAAGCCTAGTATTCAGTGGAGTTCCTCAGCTTGTGAAGCCTTAAACACGTTTCCTAGGGTTTTTACATAGTTATATAATTCCATATTTCCCCTTCCAAAGTGTAAAATAAGATTTTTAGCTGGACTACTTCTCCTCTTTTCTTATTTTTCTTTCTTTAAATGGATCTCACATCCTCCTTTCTGAACATTTATCATTCTTATTGTCCTCAATATTTAGCATTTTCCAATATTTAGCATTTTCCAATCAGCGAATCCTCTTTAAACTGAACATTCAGGATTCCTTTGGTGTAGAGGTTTCCTGTTTTTCACTTTAAGGTCTTGAGTAATTTTTGCTACTGATTTGGGCAAAGCTTGTCTATTTAATCTATAATCACCCTAGCAAAACTTGTAAAATCAAACGACTGAGGAGAGGAGGCAGAAGGGTAAATGTAAGTAGGTAATTTGTGTAGTATGTTCATCAGTCTGGCAAGCTCTTTGACCTGAGGTTTGCTGTAGTTTAGATTAGCTGGATTTTTCGTCTTTCTGTCACTTCTGCACTTTTGGCAAAGTACTTCTGGAAAGAAAATAATTTGAAAGAGAAGCTTTCAATTGCTCTCCCGTAGTTAATCGGGAATGGCAGAGATGCCTTCTAACAGCACATGCTGTGGATGCTTTGTGTCCCCATTCTGCTGTAGAGGAGGTGTCTTTGCAGTTTGGAACTCATTACACAGTTTCTGGCATCATGCACACAGGCCAGGTGATAAGGAATGAGAGAGGCAGCCTGGCTAGGGAGATAAGCTTCAGAAGATCTTATGGTTATATTTCCAAAGCCAGTTTTGCTTTGTTCCAGCTGAAGGTGTTAGTTTCTGGGTTTTCATGCCCAGGCTGCAGTCCCAGGATAAACTGCAGTGCTATATGTGAAGAATACCTGAACTGCAGAATCAAGAAAGTTTCTGACAAGAAGAATGCTTTTACAAAACATCTAATTTAGTTGGAAAACCAGCTTTCTCTCTAAACCAGTTTGAAATGCAGTCTTCAAAATAGCCCAGTGTGCATTCACAAGGGAAGATCCAAAGGAAACAACTACCTGTGCTTTCAATGCACTTCTCTGTCCAGACTCCTCAAAGGGACAAGCTCAGCCTGTCTGCATGGCCCAGTTACAAAGAGCGCAACTGCTGCTTGTGTTGTGAATAGGATATGATTTTCAGGCAGCAAAAATTCCTACCTCCCTCACACATGTCCTCACCAGCTGTGTGCTGTAAGAATCACTGTTCAAAGAAAACTGAGCAGAATCAGACCAAAAGCACCCTACTTCTTACAAAGCCTCTGACAGCAATCCTGGGGCCCCCAGCCTGACTTCCAGGGGATATTTCTCAGCAGAGAAATTTTAGATGATAAATGGCTCCTTGAATCTATTCATCAGTGTGTTTGTCACACAAGCTACCACTTATTGTCCAGCTGCAAAATCAACACTGACAGCATAATGCATCACCTCTTCCATGTGGGAAGAGTCCTGACATTTTAAACAACAGAGGTGCCAACACTCTGCCCTGCTTTACAACTGGTAGGGTTTGACCAGGTGCTCAGTGTGCTAGGCTGCTGTCACAAAATCAGGGTTCAATAAAAACCACTTGATTTTGTAGCTTCATTTGTGTATGTGCATTGAACCTGTGGTTGGAACATGGCGTTTCAAACTGGGTTAGCTAGAAAGTTGGCTTTCCAACCAAATGAGATGTTTTGCAAAGCCCAGTGCCTTTGGGGCTTTCCCCCCTTATACAGGCTCTGTGCAGAGTAAAAATGGTGAAAAAGGCCAAAGTTCTCTCACTTTTGTTAGACAAGTATACTGCTTCTCAATGCTGTTGATTCCACTTAGGAAAAAATAGATGTTTTATTCAGAAAGGTTTCCACTAAAATATATTTTGGGGATCACAGACTTACACGCAAGTAAGATTTTTTTCTATATCCACTTGATTTCTGAGCAGCTTTAACAGCTTTTAGGCCTGAACCCAAACACATCACCATCAGTTAGATCAGCTCTTTAAACAAAACAAACCTTAAGCTATCCCTTCTCTCTCTGTTTACTTGTAGTAGGTTATAATTGTCATCTGTTGCTTACTCCATTTGCACTTAAAAATCATTAAAATACTGATGCTCCAGAGCAGAAGCAGTAGGAAACATTTCTGTATTAGATAAGGCATTTTACCCAGAGATTTAAACAGAGAAGGGAGATGGAGGGGTGTTTTTCAACATCTATTTTCAAGAAGCGGAATTTCAAACGCAGCTTCAAGTCTTGGGTCTTATTATTAGTCATCATTTAGTTTGCATTATGCAAAAATTATTCCATCCAGTGGGCCTGAAGTGACAAAGTAAAAAAATAAAGGGAAAACTTGGTACAGACTAGTCAGCACCCATTTCAGGAACATCATGGATGCTTAGATGGAAGGAAACAGATTTCTTAATACAATGATACTAGGTCAGCTTCTAAAATAAGTGCAAAGTGAATTAAAGCTCAGAATATGTGCTTATATTCAGTGCTAGACTACTCCAAATCTGGTCCAAGAATAATGCAGTCCTGAGCTAACTCACAGCTTGCAAAAGCAAAGAACAGCAAGGTTTTCATAAATGACCCTTAACTCACACAACAGCAAAAATCTGCACCCTCTCACAAAGGATATAAGCTTTTGCAGTACTTTTAGAGTGATGGCATTTCCAGTCTATGGAGAGCACTGGCAGCCACCCAGTACAACCCTCCTTCTCACAAGCCCTTGGCACCTGACCTCTGATCCAAGGGCAGCAGCTACTATGGCACGCTGGAAAAGAAAATGCCCAGGAGTCAGCGTGTGCATATGGGTAACATGTAGGAATGGAGGTCAAATGGACAGTGCAGAAAAGCATTCCCTCTTCTTGATCAACCTCTCTGCTTAAAATACATTTTGAATAGGAAGAGAACTTCATCTGCAGCAGAGACAAATGTCAACAGCTGAGACGACCTCCCTTGATTTTGAAGAATTCAAACATCTTGGCTCTGAGGAAGTCAAACATCTCCTAAGTCTCTAATGAAGCCCACTACTTCCTTGATGAAAAGGGAAATATTACTGGTGTCAGTCTCCTGGAGCTGTGGATGGATAAAAGTGCAGCATCACAGGTTATAAAAATTATTTTGAAACTTCGCCTATTAGTCCAGCCTCTTCTCCTGGCCTAGACACCTATCTTGTCTTGACATCTCCTGGTTAAAATCCTTATGAACATCTTATTTTCCACCATAAAAAAGAAATGGATACGGTGAGGTTTATTTTGAAGTTGAAATACTGTCATCATTCCCAGCTCAGGAAAAAACATGGAATAATGGAGTGTAGGTGCATTCAACTGTCTGAAGCCAAGGCTAGAGGCAAATCAGATCAGATCAGCACAGCTAGAGATGTGACAAGCTATAATTAATATTAGGTGATTGCCTAGTTGCACTACTGATTTCATTAACAGAACTTGAAATAAAAATGAAATTAAGAAGAATCCCACACCTCACACCCCAAGTGGTCTCCGTGTGTCCTTTCTGCCCTGGGTTCAGAGCAGCAGCCAAGCCCTGGTGCCGGAGCTGGAGCACAGCTCCAACAGCTCCAGGCTCACAGGGCTGTGTGCCTGTCAGCTGCTCAAGGCACGAGGTGATTTCCCTATGGATATTCCCAGCTCGGTGTGTTCCCTTGCCCTCAGCACAGGGCAGCCCAGGACTTGAGGCTACAAAAGCTAACTATCAGCTCCAGAACACCTTTGATTTAAAGGGCAATCAGCATCTCTTTTTCAAAATAGGGTTTTAGGGATATAGCTTGGAAATGGCTTGGCCCAGTTTGGTTTTCTAGCCCTGTGTTGAGTGCAAAATTGTGCATGAGTACAGGGTCTGCAGGCAGCTCAGCCCTCCCTCTCTCTGGACAGAACAGCTTCCTTGCCCCATAATCTCTCATTTCTCCCCTGGGCCTTGGCAGCAACAGTCACAGCTTACAAACTCTGGTGACAGGATACATCTGAGGAGAACAAACAAGTGAATGCTAGGATTTTAGAACCAACAGATGCCCATTTTAATACTACAAAGTTCTGACAAAGAATACTCTGCTCCCCAGCTTTGCAACAGGCTTCAGAGGCTGCTGACCTGTTCCTGTTGTCACCACCCATTTCCTCCAGGCAGACCTCTGTGGCCACCACTCAATCTCTGTAGTTCTTGACCTGGACAGTAGATGTCTGTTCTGGTGCCCTTCATCTGATCTCTGGTGTCAGCCGGACTTCCAACGGAGGCTTATGCCTGTGGGGTACATTCCTTCTCCACACATGGTGCTCTGGAATGCTAGATGGATGTCAGGACCTGCCTTCACAGGCCATTAGTGGCAGCTCTGGAAGAGGTGTCTGTTGTCCCTGGAAGAGAACAGTGTCTAGGACTGAGGTGATCAGCCCAGGATAGAAAAAGCAGGCACTGATTGAATGGAAAAGTGCCTTGTTCACTGCCCAGGCAGTCACAAAGATGGGCTTCACCTCCAAGGGACCCAGCTGAGCTAGCACAGAGCGTGCTCAGCTGTTCCATTCTACAGGGGAGTCTCAGGGCTAGAGCCAGGACTGTGGGCACAGAGAGCAAGGAACTCACTTTGGCAAGAGGGAGAGGTCAGCAGCTTTGGTGTGTGCTCTGGCATTCAGGAGAAAAACCTACCCTGCTTGCCCCACCACTTTTTTTGAAGTCTCTGAAAAATTTCCCACTGCAGTCAGACAGCAGCCAGGCAAAGCCACCACACTTGTTTCCTAGGCCGAGGGAGCGCAGCAGTGGGAGGGCAAGAAGACATCCAGGTTGTCCAACCTGGCCATGGAGGCTTAAAGGCAGTGGCAGCTGACGTCTGTCAGATCCCTCTGAGCCTTTGAGGCCTTCTTCTGGATTTCCTGCCCAGAAGTAAAGGAACTCCTGGCAATACAAGCATGTTGTGTTAGATGTTTCCAACCCCTCTCTGACAGTCCTCTGGGAAGGTCATGTTTATGCATCTTGCAGGTTCTCTGCTCCTCACGTTCATGGATTCTGACCCACTTCAACAAGATGTGCTGGTTTTAAAGTGTCAGTTATGTTTCTGTGTCTCAGTTGCAAAACACTTCCTTGTGCCTTTTGTGAAAGCAACTGACAATATCTGTGACCTCTCCTACACTTCCTTGGAGCAAGGAACAGAGTCACCAAACCACAGCCCGGGTCTCACCTTTTGCCATTATCTACAGCTCCAACTTCAAGGGGCACAAGATTTGGCCTCTCAGACCTTTCCTTCCCTCCCTCCCTCCCTCCCTCCCTTCCTTCCTTCCTTCCTTCCTTCCTTCCTTCCTTCCTTCCTTCCTTCCTTCCTTCCTTCCTTCCTTCCTTCCTTCCTTCCTTCCTTCCTTCCTTCCTTCCTTCCTTCCTTCCTTCCTTCCTTCCTTCCTTCCTTCCTTCCTTCCTCTCTCCCTCCCTCCCTCCCTTAGATTAGAGAATCTAAGAATTAGAGAGTCTTTGAGATTTTACCGGGGACGTGTTTTCAGCCCTAGCGAACTCCTGCTGCAGCTTCATATACGCACTAAGACATGCCCCAGCTGTCATTTCCATTTTAAAGATTACATGAGGCAGTGAAGCTTTCTGCCTCTATGGTGATCTCAGCAAAGACAACTTCTTCCCCTTTTGTTCCTACCTCTGAGCAGGGCGATACCAAAGACCCTGCTGCTACATATAACACATCTTTTTTCCCCTTTCAATACAGCTTTTGTTTGGATTTTGCAAAACTGCTTTTATTTCTTGTAACTAGAGCATTTCTTTTCGGAGAAACACTGCTTGAAGCTTCCCCCATACCCACTCAGACAGCCTCTTGCAAATTCAAATTCCAATGAAATTCGGAAAATGACTCATTCTGGGTTTTGCTTTTGATTTGCTGATGTCCTTCTCTACTTCTTTACATCGCGTTTTCCAAATCCACTACGGATTGTCTTGTTTTCCCTGTATGTTCCACCCTGGTTCTGCACAGCAGGGCACTGAGCTTGGACCACTTCTCCAAGTTTGTAATTTTTCAAGGCACCACAAGGTCAGGATGACATAGGACCCATTTTATTTCTCCCTTTGGGACCTCTGGCTCAGGGATCCCACAAGCCTTTCAGTATTCCTTGAGCTTAGAAGTTTCAAAGCTCCCCAAATTGCACAAAGGACTTCCTCAGGTTTTTTTTAAATATTTCTAAGGGACTTCAGGCATCTCATTTTGTGTAGCAAGACAGCTTGTGGCAGTACCTGCAGGGTTAGTGCTTCCACCAGGTATAGGCATGAGAGGAGAGAAAGATGCTCTGTGATTCAGTCTGGAAAGGAATCTTCTCTACCAGGTAAACAGTAAAGGAGGGCTCCAATATGATAAACAGAACACAGAGACTTTTGTACATACCCTTTACTTATTCCAAAGGTGATGTGTCTGCAGTCACTTCTAATATGCAAATTTTCATTTTGAAACTACTGATGCTACAGGGAATACCACACAGCACATGTGACCGTAAGACACATATTTGTTTATTGTTAGAATCCCAAGTTCACAGAGAAAATCCTTCAGACGTGGCTCAGTTTTCAAGGACAGAAAACCCTCATGCACTGTCACCAAGAGGACAAACAAACTGCACCTGTGTTCACCAACAGGCTCAGGGTGCAAGAGGCAGCCCACAACAGGTCAAGAACACACTCCTGCTGTAGTGCCAGAGCTCCAGGGGAAGAGCTGACCATCTCTTATGTCCTTCTCTGTAGTGATAAATAGACCCTGAAGCAAATTCACGTGGGTCTCAGAATCCAGAGACATCACACTACTTTTTGAAAAATACAGATTTTGCCACTACATATGATAGCTGAAAATGTTATACCCAGAGCACTGGCATCTGTGGGAGCAGAACTATTTCTTCACATCGAGTAAACAAGATTTTACACACCAGATTAATTCCTCACTCCAGAGCTGGTCCCGGGGGGCCAAAGCAACCCACGTTGCTGCTTGCTCAGTGCAAACCCAGCAGAGGCTTTGGCAAGGCTTCCCCATGCGGGTGCCTGGACTGGAACGCTTGAAGGGATTCCATTTAAGGCAGAGCAGGGATTTCGAGCTTTCCCTCTGGCTCCTCACATACAGCTCCTGCCTTTGAAGGCAGCCCCTCTTCCCACAGGCCTCAGTGGCAACAAACCCTCCAGGTGCTGGCACAGCCCTCCCCAGGAACACTAAGCCTGGAGTCAGGAATGTGCTCCCAGGGGTGCCAGACAGAGGGAGCTCAGGGAGCTCAGCATCCCTCTGAAGGCTCGAAGCACCTCATGTGGGAGGGGACCAGGAGCTGGAGCTGGCAGCCAGCCAGGAAACGCCTGTGGAAATCACCGTGAAACAGCAGCCCAAAATAGGTTTCCCATCTGGAACAGGCCAAGAAATTACTTTGGATCCAGGCAATAGGTCTGGCTTTTCTTCCTGATGGGAATGAAAGGACTGGAAGAGAAATAAGAACTGCAAAGGAATATAAGACTAGAGAAAATATCTGAATGAGAAGATCTCCAGTAGGTAGGAGACCAAGGTATGGAAAGTATGGAAAGATGGGAAGCTTATTGCTCCTGTCACACCATCTGTGTTTAGACTGGGAGTGGAGAAGGAAAGAAAGGGCGTTCCCTTAAAAAATGTAATTGAGTGAGACATAAATCAAGAGTCAGTTCACTGGAGTAAATTAAAGTTGGCTGCTGTGAAGAGTGAGGAAGTGAAAACCTTTGGTTGGCTGCCCAAGGGAAGGGAGGAGAGGAGATAAGATATGAGGTAGGTGATGAAAGGGATGCAGAAACACAGAAATGTGAACAGGTTAGAGCTGATAAAACATTGTGCTCTAGGCCCTACTTTTCCCATTCCATTGGCTTGGAAGTGTGAGACAGAGCTGACAAAAGAGCCTGCAACAAAGAGACAGAGACACCAGGACCACTTTTCAGTTATAAGCTTTTTCTTTTTTAGAATTCAAGCTTACACAGTTATCTATGCCCACTATATTCATAATTACATTTTAATATCTGCATACAAAAGCTATGTAAAAATTATTTTCTTCCCCAAATATACAAATTTTCTCTTTAGATAGTTTAAAACATTTGTGATCACAGATTTTTTTTTAATATATTTTAGGCTGAAAAAATATTACCAATCTAGCATAACTCTTAACACTGTTTGCAAAAAAATACATCATCCAAGGTACTTTGTTTTTTACTGTATGGTGTAATGTTTGTCTTACCCTCAGGGCATGAAACTGATATAAAAAAATAAACCAAAGAAGCAAAACCCACAAACCTCATAGACAAAGTAGTAAGTCCTCCCAACCAAATTCATAAAAACAAATAAACAACCCAAACCACCCTCCTCTTTAAAAAAATTATAAATGACTAATTTGATGTATTTATGAGCAAACTGAAACTGTAGAGTGCTAAGGAAGTAGGAAAAGAGAAAAAGAAATTACAGTATGTCAGCTAGTTCATGCCCTGATACTATCTTTACCAACATTAAATGTGTAATTAAATAAAGTGTCTTTTAATGTTTTACATTGTGCTCAGTAATTTACATAAATTTAATCCACACCTGGGTGCTGATGTAGATTTACATTTGATTGTCTTGTGCATAAACAAGGTTAGCTTTTAAAGAAGGTAAACTGTGCAATGGACAGTCACAAACAACTTATTACCTGCACAATATTGCTTTTTGAAGGCGACATCAGTCAATGTGGATACACACAAATAATGCATACTCTTTGCATTTGCTAACATCTATACTAAAACTTTGTGATAAGGCCAAACCTTTTTTTTGTTTTGTTTTTAATTTTAAAGCAAAAATATACCATAATAAAAAAAAAAAAACAAAAAACCAAAAACGTGCTCACATCGTTTTGAGTCTTAAAGTGGAAAATAAATCTCTATCACACTAGAATAAAATTCTCTCTATAAAATTTAAATACAGATCACTTCATTACTATATCAAAAGGAAACGTCTGGCAATCATTTCCAGATGATCACAATAACAAGACACATTAAGAGGTTCTGTTGCCTCTTCCTTTGTGAAAAGATAAATGTTGAACACTTTCAATTGCTCTCACAGTGAGAGGAAAACGTTCCTTGGTTGTGGATTTTGATTCTGTTAATGAAAAAGGTTTAGCCTTAGGAATGCTGGCTACATCTCAAAACCATAAGACTGATTTTTAAAATTTATGATTCATGCAGCAAGAAGTCAATATGACACATACAGATTAGAGTTCCATAGCATAAAAATACATCACTAGCAATGACATGCTCTGCTTGTGATTAACAGCTCTCTCTTGGCAGATTTCTGATATAAATGGTCTTTCTGGACAGTTTTTTCCTCTTTCTGATACCTGCCTCTGAAGAAGCAAGCAGTCTGCTCAAGGATGATTTTGGACCTGGGAGGTCTAACTCTAACGTCTACATTTTGGCAGAATGTAAACAAAAATCATGATCACGCACTATATATGTTATCATAAATATCACAACTTAACTGAGATTACACATGAAATGAGTATCTAAATGCACATGTTACTCAGGGCAATACCATGAATGGTGACAATCAGGTTTGACAGAAAAAACCTTCTGTGTAAGACCCACGTGTAGACCACAAAGCAAACATGAGAGCCATGTGGCACCAGCAGAAACAAGACTCTGGACTGCACTGGAAAGCATAAGTTTGTTATTTCACTCAGGAGGCCAGGTACTACAAAGGGTGCTGACTGTGGCGCTGGTGTCTGCCACTGAGGTGGTCAGTCCAGGGGCTCAATCCCACAATGGCTTGAGACCACTGATATTTAGAAGTATGTCTTTGCAGAACTAAGCTCAGCTAGTTTTGCTGTCATGATCACATAAACCAGCAGTCTCATTGAGGAAGTAAAGGAAGTCACATGAAGTAAGATTGGTAGGAGATCAGAGGCCATTAGATGTCAGTACATCAAATCTGTCAAACTAAGAGCTTGGCCTTAGTTTTCAGTTAGGGAATCCTACTAACTCAGTCTGTTAATTAGTGTCAGACTCCAACTAAACCTAAAAAGCTAGAAAAGCATGTTGGTGTATGTCCTTTTTGCTTAGAGCACTGCCAGAACTGCCCAAGTTGGTTGCCTGATTTTAGGCACTTCAGTCCATCTGCAATCATCTAAGGAAGGAGGCCTGATTTTCTGAACCCTGACTAAGCCCAGCTCCAAAATGCATCAGCATTTTGGAACTAGAAGAGATGTGATGTTTCCTCTCCTGGGTCCCATCAGCAGCACAGTCAAAAGCTCAGATCCATGGCAGAACAGAGCTTCAGAAGATATGCACATTTCTCTTTTCTTTGCAAGCCACTGTGGGCATAGGTGCTGATGCCTAAGATTTTTATATATTTGTCATATATTTGTAGCTTTGTAGATTTCTAATACATGGCTTTAGCTCCCAATACTTTTCCTACCCCTCTTTCCGTACATTTTAGAACAATAAGCTAACCTTCTAACACATATTATGCTACACTCCCAAAATATTACTTAGTCTTGCCTCTTTAGCCAAGGATGTCTTATTGTTATTTTCTGTCACCATGTATCCTAGACATAATAAATATGGGGCTAGAAACTTGGTGAGGGGGGAACGGGCTCCAAATAGGGCAGTACCAAAAGGGGGGGATTACTTAACTAACTGCTTTTCTAATTGGATACTATTGTTAAATATGCTAACTTGTTAAACTTATAAAATTGTAGAAAGTCCTGAACCACATATGCATTTTGCCCTATTTGCATCTGGAGGCCTCCAATTCTGCTTTTATATTCCCTGCTATATTAATATTGTCTCAAAAATGTGTTGTTTTGTTTCTAGATTGTGAAGGCATCACCGCAAGTAAGGAATCAACTGCTTTTCTGAGTCCCCTATTGTATGCTGCAAGTCCTTTATCAAGTCACCCCAAATCACCTATCCAAAGAGCTACTTTCTGACTCTTTGTCTCCAAGACAGTGCTCTACAAGGAATTTGGATAGAGATGTTGTTTAGACACACGCTTCAAGATGGAGCAAACATAGCCAACGAGAGAAGTTCTACAGCAAATATTTAAGAATGAATCTCCAACGGTGTGTCTTCACTGCTACCTGCAAAAAAACTCCGAAACACCCCAATGTGTTTCATGTTCTGACAAAAAAACCCCTAAGTGACAACTTTAGTGCTCATAGCTCATCACAGGTGCATACGGTATCAAAGAACAGGGAGAGCAAGATTCCACATCCCTAAAAACACGCCCAATAGCACTCCAAATATGTTATCAATGATGCAGGGAAAGAAGGGTAGAAAGAATTTAACACCTATATCATGTTCAATTTATAGGTTTTCCTGAGTATCCTGTTTTTATGAGCAGATAAGCACATAACATATGGGTTCAGATATTGGCCATGAGCTCTTAAAGTCAATACATCCACTCCAACAATGCCCACAACTTGCCGGGCAAGTGGGTCAATACATAGCAGAGAAAGAAAATGGTACAAATCAATGCACAACATGAAAGAATGTGGGGTATAAGGCAGTGCAAAAAACATGAACTAAGTCTCTGGTTCCCAGGAAGAACAGAAAGATGCTTTCGATGTGTCATACAAATCCAGAAGATGGTTTAATGTCAAGTTTATAAAACCCAGAGACAACATCCCTGAATGGAGATGGATGACAGAGAGGAACCTCTGCCTATAATGTCCTCATCACTGGCCTCCATACATTCCAGGACTGTGAGTACTGGCTTGCAGACTTTGGCAGCAGGACATTTTTGTCATTGCTCAGTTTGGTTCCTGCTAGTGCAGTTAGTGGAAATAAATTAAAAGAATCAAGAGAACATCCAGTCAAATGAAACACATACAGACACCAGGGAGGGAGAACCCAGCTGATCCACACACACACACACACGGGAGAGAGTCAGAGAAGGAGAGAGAAAAGACAAAAATATGGAAATAGGTTTAAGACATCTGCTGAAGATTTGTAATTATATATATATAAAATTATATATATATGTGCATATAAACTTTATATATATATATATATATATATATAACCAAAGGATTACTGCTGAGCAACACTATTTGTATTACTGGGATAAAGCTGTACAGTCTTGAGTGTTGTTAATAACATGGTTGGTTTCTGTCCCATCTGAAGGTCACCCCGTATGTTTCATTCTCTTTATCCTCATTTTGTGAGCCCTCATATCCCTGAATAACTCTGAGACACTGCCTGCTATCCTGACAGAGAGCCTTCTCCCTCAAAGTGATGGATTTTCCACACACCTCAGAAAGAGCAGACCCCTCCACTCTCAGGAAAAGCACCTCAGAGGATCAAATTTCCCTCCTCACTCCAACAAATCTTCCAGTGAAGTTATCTGGAGTCCAAATTTAATAACTGAAGGTCTTAATATCTTATACACATGGAAAAAAAAAGACTCAGTCCTTTCTAACCCTCTGCATTATTTTAAGTACTTGTTTTATGGGGCACAGTTAAACTGCATCTGCTGGAACAAACCTCAGAGAATGATGGGATCATGATGATGATAAAGATCCTAGATCATAGTAGTAATTGTTACGATAGAAACAATCACGAAGACCAGAAATTTCTTATTATAAATTGGTCAGTTGTACCCTGCAAAAGGGGGTAATACAAGACAGAACTGTCAGGGTCAAATTAACAGTAGCTGTTTTACCTTGAAGGCCAATTTATTTTTCTGCCACTTCCACCTCTCTCCCCTATTTTCCAGGCAATGATGGGTGTGAGCTGGTGACCACGCAAATGCTGGTGAATGAGATTGGTCTGTTCATATTTTCACTGTTAAGCTGTCAAAGCACTCACATCAAAGGACTGAAGAACAAATTGCAATAGTCACAAGTACCCGCATTATAGGGATGTTTTCATCCATGTGTATACAACTGCCCCCCAGCAACCCCAAAAGAAAACCCAAACAAAACCCCAGCCCCGTCTCAAGAAACAGAAGACCACAAAAGAAGAAGAACAAACAGGTGAGAAGAGCTGGGCAATGGGATGAAATGACAGCCAGTAGTGCGACGGGGGTGTGGAGAACCACTTCAGTCTCTCTAATCCTCAAACACTTCCAGGAACAATGGAGGGAACAGTTCTGTGGGGCACTCCACCTTCATGTGCAGGAAGCGGCTGGCATGGCAGGCTCCAATCATTCGCAGGTCTGTCACTTTCATCAGCAGTTTTGGCCAAAAGTGTGCAACATGGTGTTTTCTGTAATTAATGTAGTGTTCGAATGCCAGGAGGAAACCCTCTTGACACTTTTCTATTCTCTCGACGCAAACAAGGCCTGGGCGATCTGTAGATACAAAGCAGCAGAATTATCATTCTTACTTATTTGCTTTAACAAATTCCTGATCATAAATCAGGAAAAATAGGACGATTCTGATGCTAGGGTTCTGTGCTCTGCCACAAACTTCTTTCACTCAGGACAACTCACTTGTCAGTACCATCCCTGTTAAAACAAGAAGATAATCCTTCCTTTCTTCATCTTTTGCCTGCTTTGCTCAGTTAGAGTGTAGCTGTTTGGGGAGTGTTTCCTTACAGTGACTAGAGCAACAGATCCCTGATTTCAGCTAAGGCTTCTATTTACGTTTTTCAGTAAAGCAACTAATAAAGAAACAAAAAAATTCCTTGTCAGATATCTAAATTACAGTTCCTTTCTATCTGTTTTTTCTACAATCTGACCAATAGTTTGGTCATGCTTTGGTCCCAGGTGAGCTGTTATGGAGCACCAAGGAACAACAAAGGCCAAAAATCTGGCTGTCTCAACTGGCAGCCAGATGGGGACTGGGAAAACTCCTTTCACAAGTCAATTCTCAGTAGACACTTCTGGGAAAGCAGGTCCTTTGAATTGCTTTCTGAAAGCCCTGCTCCTGATTCACTGTGCAGGGACCTAAAAAGAAATCAAAATGTTTTGATGGGGAAGATGAAGTGCTGTGTTGTGATTAATGTGGAAATCTTTCTATCTCAGATGCAGTTAATGCTTGTAAATCACTGATTGTGTATTGTTATTCAGTGCCCAATCTTCAAAGCCATCTTATAACAAAATCTTTCCAAATCTGCCACTGCCCAAGAATGGAATTTCCTCTTTGGGCTGGCACAATCACTGGAAGCATATTTGAACACATACTCAAATTGAGAAGGTTAGAAATTCTTTGGAAACCATATGAAGTTGTCTGTGCTGCTTTTGTATTATGGACAGTTGCAAGTGGTCCCAGTGTAGGGAAACAGCACAGCTCATAGATGCCCATCAGGAAGCTGTGGTGCTGTTAATTAGGAAAACAAGAAGGCAAGTCAAACCAAACATAGGAGACTTGCGGAGATCTGTATGAACCGCCTGGTGCATGACGTTACTCAGGGGAAGAGGGAACTTATCATAAGGACCTGTATTGCTAAATTATCCATTTTTCCTATAAGGCAAACTGCCTCAGAATGAGAACTGATCTCTTCTTGATGATCATCCCAGGCTCAACCATAAGTACCAAATTGAGGAAGGTGTGTTACCAAAACCACTTTTAAGTCCATCTCTTTGAACACTGAATTTTTTCCCCACTGCTCATCAAAAATGTCTAAGCTGCACTGGGGTTTTGAGAGAAAATTTCTCCCACATTACTCTAGTCAGCACTACAAGATCTAACATACCTTATTTCTTTTATGAAGAAGCTTGTGACAAAGACCAAAGAGTTTAAAAATGTTTGGGATCCCAATATATTTCTGCTCTCACCTGATGACATGAGCAGAACAGCCTGAAGAAGGGCAACCTCGGTGTCATCCAGGTTAAATGAAGAAAGAGACATGCCCAGGTCAAAAATGGCATCAGACACTACGCCAAGACCCCCGTTTTTTAGCTGGCCCCTTGTCACCGCCATCTCCCCATTTAGTGTTAAAGTCTCACTCTCGGGATCATAGCGAACTGCTGCTCGGAGGGACATGATCTCCATACAGCAGCCTTTCAGAAGGATGATCTGGTCTTCACATGGCAGCTGCAGAAATTATAAATGGAAAAGAAAAATTCATGTTTGTCAAACTGAGTGTCTTTTACAACTACAATAAATCCAGGAGCATGAAGCGGTGGTTCAGAGCCCAGGACGCTGCCCCGCAGAGTGCAGCTCCCCTCCAAACACGCTGCTCACTGACTGCACAAACCCTCCTGCCTTCAGGAACTGCCAGCAGGTTAACATTCCCTGGTTAGCATCCCCACACACCCTTAGGAAATCTAGCAATGACACAGCTGTTGGCTCCCATATCTTACAACTTACCACAGCAGAATAAACTATAATTGGGGCTGGTACAGACCTCAGCCATCCCAGTTAAATTCACTACCAGCCATACTTATTTCTTACCTGACCAGAGGAAAAGAAAGACATTTGAGAGGGTCTGTAAGAGTGGACTGTATTTTAAATAAAAGGAATTAAATAAATGTTTATATCTAGAGGATATACCTCAATTGGTGGAGCAGTAATTCTCACTGTCCATTTTAACATCAGGGAATTAATTAATCCATAATAAATTAATCTACTTAATTAATTAATCAATCTTACTTAATCTAGTAAGGCTGTTCTCCCTGAGCTCGCTACGTTATTGCTGGACAGACAGAAAATCTATGGTATAGCTACAGCTTTTATGCTGGTATATAAGCTGTGATCTTCAGGGCACGTGTCTTTTCCATGACATTAACAAAAGCAAGCTGTCCAAATTGTTAAATGTAGGTTCTGTATTTACAGAGTACAACCAGGATGCTGACACATGAGCAGAACGTTCTATAAGGCATGCCTTTATGTTTTCATAGGTAATTCAATGATAACAAAACCCACTAAGACAGTTTTGAGATTGTTCACATACGTGAACACCAAGGGTCCCACATATAAAAGAGCAACACACTTCTACTTGGCTTGAAAGGAGGGAAAAAGCCATTTATTTTTGATTTATATAAAATTATTATATTTACCTCTTTTGCAATTCAAAATGAAACCCCCATGAACTATAGGTTTACATGGCAACGGTGTACTTGCAAAGCAAGTGCATTGATTTGGTGGGAAAAGATGCAGAGTTACCTAATGCAAGTGGAAAGCTGTTCCCTGTTAGAGTTTTAAGCACAAAGCTAGCCATGGTCAGGAAAAGGAGTTGAGTCATACAGCTGCTTTTCCAGCAATGCCAGCCTCAGGTGTGAAGTGCTTGATACACAAGAAAATTGATTCATCCTGTTCAGGGCAAATCAGTTTCCCTACAGATGACCCTCATCTCAGCAGCAGTGTGGGGGAGACTGCACAGGCACAGCAGCAGTCTCGCTACCCAATGACAATCCCACTGTTTGGCAGCAGAGACTGAAGGAGGGAAAGAAACAGAGTTAAAAAATTTTAAAATGAGAACAGATGTGTGAGAGGAACTATGAAGAGATACTGTAATAAGCAATGGCAGTGAAAAAAGGGACATGAAAGAAAGGGAGAAGGGAGAGGAAAAGAAATGAAAAAAATTGCAAACCTCTAAAGAGAAGGAAAAACAGTAGAAAAGAAACAAAAAACAGTAAAGAAGATATTTTGTGATGCGTCAGCTGTTTTATTAGTGAACCATTAAATGAATGAGGATTTCTCTTTCTACTTGATCCTTCTTAAAACTTCTTTATGATAGTGGTCGTCTGACTATGCCTGTCCTTCACCTGCTTTCCTAATTCTGAAGGATACATGAGACACCTGTTTCACAGATGCCAGGCCTCAGGTCTTATCAGCCAGTGGCAGGAGTTACCAGAGAAAGGAGGCTTGAACATCAGTTCTACTCTCAGCTGTGCAGGTTTTAATGCTACCTACACTCATCACCTGAGTGTTGCTACAAGACCATCTTCCAGAAGTGGGGTCAACAAATGTGACTGAAACTCTGCCATGTGTTGTCCTTTCCTCTCTCTCTGCAGGGAGCAAAAACACAAGGCAGGAACCTGAGGTGCTCACCTCTGCAGGACATATGTGCAATGCAGCACCATGGAACTGAGCTGAGCTGAGCTAACTCCAAGGGTGTTTACACAGCTTCGTCCACTGTGGAACCTCTGCAGCCTTGACATTTGAAACTCACATGAAACTTATTACATGCTCCTCAATCTTCATCTTCTAAGCAGAAAGAAAAGCAGGAAGAAAACAACAGCAGAAATGCTGAGAAGTAAATGAAGTTTTCCTTTTACTTTGATTACTCTGGGACTGGATTTTTGGCCAATGGATGCACACAAACTAAGCTGGGCACTCACGGTGCTTTGCTGGCTTCTGCATGTGTCCAAAGATGTGAAAAAGAAGGAAAAATAGCCATGAAAATGTAAGTGGCCATGGATGTTCCTTGTCATGTCCCTCTTTCAGAGAGATTTACTACATTCTCAGACAGCCTCTGGAATTATGAACTGAGTTAATGTTTAAGTGCTCTGCAGGTCCTTTGGAAAAAATGAGGGGTTTTTCCTCATAAAAAAATCCACAGCCCACACAGTATGATTTTTAGCCCATAAAGATATGGGTTAAAAATCATAATGGAAACAAAGTAAACAGGAGGGTGCCCCTTCAAAAAGGAGCAAACATTTGTCATTTTCTTCATGCTACAGCAAGTGCTATGTGACAACTTGGAGGACAGCTGTCCTACTCCTTTGTGTTCATGAGCTGTCCCTCACCCTGCCATCAGATCTTGCTGTATATGGGCAGGTGTCAGGTTTACACAGTGGCTCAGCTGAAAACAAAGCCTGTCCAGCTGAGCTACATAACATACAGAGGTCATGCTCAATGATGCCTTGACTTCTTCATCCATGCTTCCTGCCTAGCTCTGACACAAGTGGGCCCATGGTAGCCAGGAGGGGTAGGAGATGTCAGATGGGCACTGAAGTCTGTGTGTGACTGGCAAAGCTTTCTAAATTAAAAAGACTACCTTGGTATGTCACTGCAATTTCCCACCAACAGAGGAGACAGATTCCCTCAGATGCTAAATGCTGCAGGGGCCTCATGATCTATGGACATATTCCTTGTATTTTAAAATCTTCATGCTTGGCTACTATTTCATGCTTCCTTGACTTGATGGCGCCAGTGTAGAGGCTGACCAGGGTGAGATATTTACACTATGACAACTATTGATATTTACCTCCTCTTGTTCTGTATATGCCAGAGGACATATATAGCTCTCCCTGACTGACCTTAAAGAAAAGCTGCCAGCCACAGCAGAGTAGAAAGAATTGCTGCCTTACCCTTCCTTCCTGGTAGGGTGTTGACCTCAAAGCATGCAGTGGGAGATGTTCCTGCTGATGGCAGAGGGGTTGGAACCGGATGATCTCTAAAGTCCCTTCCAACCCAAACCTTTCTATGATTCTATGAAAATTATTTAGATTATTAAGACTGAAATATTATTTCAAGCTGCAGTTCTGATACCATCTTTTAAATTGGGGTGTCAAGGGCCAGAGAGCGACGAAAGCTGATAGCTGTGCAGATCTTCTGGCCTTGGTGCCGCGAATCAGCCATTGCATCTGGTCCTTCAATAAAAATGATACCTTGGTAGAAATGAGATCAGCCTAAGGCCTCTGCATTTCTAATGTGCAACCAAGCCTTTGAGTCTATTTACTGTATGTTTACATGTGAGTATCTACCCAGAATGACAATCCACTACTTTCACAGACTTTTTTGTGCACAACCTCCCCATTCAGGAAAAGCATGCCTAGGGAATCCAATGAGGCAAGTGCCACTCCTGGATAGGGGTGTTTTCCTGAATTTGAAGGATTTTTTACTGCATAGACCCAGCTCTACAATACTGTACCTTCCAAGGAACTGGAAGATATGTAGGGAACTGTGTGCTGGAAAGTTTTATGAAACATATCAGTGATGCTTCTAGACAGTATCTTTCTGTTCATTTGCTTTGTTCAAGACCTCTAAAGACACATCTGAGTCCCTAATGAACCACGATGACTTCCAGATTAACAAACTCAGGATTTCAGTAATCACAGGAAAAAGAAAACTCATGAAAGTCCAGATGATTCTAGTCCCATCAATTTTGAGTGTCTTTAATTTTTTAACTTTAGACACATTGAATTTTAAAGTTCCATGCCAGAGTATTTTGAGTAGTTTTTTAACAACAGGCATATAAATGAGGAGTGCAACAAAGTCTTCTTACCTCACAAAACATAGGCAACTTTTTGGCAAAATCCACCACTCTTGTAATCGCTGGTGTGATAATTTTTGTAAACTGGCTGAAGGCTTCTAAATCCACTTTCCCACCTTCTGGGGCATTAACTATTGGTGCCTGCCCAATATCTTCTGGCTAAGGATATAAACAAAGATATTTAAAGGAGCAATCTGTCTTATACTATAAAAAATCTGTTTTATATTCTAAAAAAGTCCGGCTCAGTGATGGAAGATATGCTAAAATACAAAGCAACACTATTTTCTTTATAACTAAAGTCCATTACATCACAAAATGAGAATTTACTTGTAAGGGATTGGTGAAAGAGGTGACTGCACAGAGAAATGGGTGACTGGTATGCTGCTACCCATCCTTTGTAGGCAGCTGGACTGTTGTGCACACACTGTTTCTTCTTTATGTCTGTATCTGTGTATTTATGGGTGAAGGACATGCATCTTTTGCTTAAAAACATAGGCATGTTTTTCCTTACAGGTGCTGAAAGCTCTCAAGTTTCTCTAAAAGCAAAGAGAGTTGAGGAGACATGTTACCCTGAGAAGATGCTGCAAGCTTTGTAGAATTAGGCTCTATCACCTATTCAAAGCTCTGAAAGTCTCCCCAGAACAGATTGCCTCATATCACAGGGCCCCCCTGGCAATTGCCAAGGCCAGTTTCCAAAAGGCTAAAAAAACTTATGTGCAAGGTAAAACAACTTATGAGCAAGAACCAGCTAACCTAAAGGTGGCCTGGATAATGTGAATAGAATTAGAACTCATCTGGGTAAAATTTTGGTTGAAAACCGCCTGTTGCATGACTTCAGCTCAAGGCTTCTCCAAATGAGAAAAAATCATATTTTGAGGATTTCAATAGGGATATAAAATTAAAAAGTTTCAAGCAGAATCTGTAATGAGTGTTTTTTTATTCCAACTGCACTTGAACTTGCTCATCTGGTTTTAATGCAGCTGGTCAATGTTACCATGTATTTTAAAAACAGGCATATCAAAGCTGTTTTGTTTGTTAAGTGTGGCTTTGCAATTACAAAAGACCTACCAACCACCACACAGAGGTTTCATTCTGTTCACATTAAAAAACAGAAAAAATCCAGAGAAGTAGACCTTTAAGACTGATGGGCACCATGGCATTTATATAAGACACTTAAACAGGGGAGGTGCTGAAAGTACTGTCTGTAATAAAAACTTGTGTTCAACTACTTTTTAAAAGAAACACATCATAAAAGATCCTTCCACAGCTCTGTCACCAATGTGAATCCAAATCTAACTTCATACAAGAAAAAACTCAGCAATGTGTTAATAAAGCAAGCACGAATTGTAAAGGAACAATGAAGAGGACTGGGCTCAATTATCTGATGGTTTCTACTAAAAAACTCAAATAAACTAATTTCTAGACTCTCTCCCTCCCTGACTCTTGGGTAACTAAACCGCATTGTCTGTGTGCTCATGATAAACAACCTTCACCACTTCCAAGCAAAAAGACCAAATGCTTAAACCCACGCAAACCATTGTTATGGAGAAAAAGAAAGAGCACAGCATTTTCTTGGGAAAGGCAAAAGAAGTCAGAGCCATATAAAGCTAACACATGGGAGGGGAGCCCTTGCCACCTAACTCAACAGGAGAAGAGGTCAGGACCTCCATGAAGTTCCTGTTGTCAAAGAACCAGCCTCAGCTGCATAAGGGTAGATCCATAGCTCCTGGGGCAGGCTGTCATCTTCTCCTTCTCTTCAACAGCTCATTCTCAGCCCCAACCTCGAGCTACCCAGGCTTTATCCCAAATCAGGTGACACCCAAAGAACAGCACTCCTATCTAAGCAACCAAAAGGACTACTTCAGCTGCTTCTTGATCTGCTCAAACCAGCACCACAAACCTTGCTCTGCAACACCCCTGGAAAATGCTCTCTTGCTTCTTGCCAGTGACAACTGGCTGTGGTTTCCTGACTGTAGAGTACTATGAACACATGCCATTCATACAGAAATTTAGATGGTGTCACTGGAATAAAAAAACCCCCCAACATTATAGAAGAGATCAGCTGCTTTGAATACATAATTCCTCTCAGCAACTCAACAGTGAGTTGAAATTCCCATGGCGAATTATGCAGTAGGAGCCTAGGCTTGCAAAAGGATGAGTGTGCTCTATCTGATTTGGTACACGCAGACTGTTAAAGGCCCCTGTGTATTCCTGAAATGCAGTCTATAATCCCTTTTTTGTGCTGTGTAAGCATTTTGCATTCTGCACTTATTTCCTTTAAAAATTGATTTAGAAAAATCAAATAAATCCTTTTTTAAGGTTGAGCATCACAAATCACCATTTATTTTCCGATCCTTAGTTATAGGATGAAAATGTAAGTTGTTTTGTAGGCTGAAATCCCAATGGCATAGTGTATGTATCATCCTGTTCTCAGTGAAATTAATTTTCTTTGCCTAATTTATTTTCATGAATGTATTCACCATTAACTAAAAGAAGCAAAACCCATGCATTATTAACAAAAAAATACCAGCTTTCATCTAGAACTTTATATTGTTTTAACACTTTCAATGTTTTATGATAGTTCCTAATAAAGACAACTACCCCTAGATAGAATATATTTAAAAAGATACAGTATGCATTATAGACTGCTTTTGTTCTTAATCAGGAGCAAAACAATTTTTCAACTTTTTCTTATCATAGCACAATAAAAGTATCCAGCTGAGTAAGCCTTAACATAGCAACATGCTCTTTATCTTTTGAAATACATGGTCTGATCAAACACTGAGGTTCAGGCATGAAGAAGGAAGTAATAACTACATAAAATCATCCTTTTCCCATAAACATCAGTACACTGGCAGATAAAATCTCTTTGGGGTTGCAATGCTGGGAAGGCAGAAGAAAGAACAGAACGTGGCTCCAAGAGCAGCATACAAGGCAACAGCCCCTACCAGAAATTTCCTTTTCTGCTTCCAGTGGCTTCCTTGTGCATTGGTGGCCACATGTGCTTCAGTAACAATTTTGATGAGCTCCCATTCCTCATCCGTTGGCTCTGGTTTGTGGCCAATGGTTTTCTGCAGCTCTTCCCGACGTCTCTTCTCTCGATTTTCTTCTATCAGCTTCCTTTTTGCCAACCTCTTACTGTCATCCAACACCACTAGAAGGGGAAAAACATACAAAAATGGCAGGAAGCTGTTAAGGCCGTCAGAACTTTGGTATTTTCTGTGCCTGAGGTACCAGTTGGTTACAAACACCTTAACTAATCAGTAAGGAAGTATCTTGGGAAGATCCACAGTTGAGACAGTTCTCTTATTTCTCCCTTCAAACTTCATTATCTCAGAAGCCTGGATAGCAAAGAATGACTTACCTTCCTGGTAATGCTTTGTATACTGCCATTGCCCTCAGGGTATTCCACCAATAAAACTAAAATGCAAAACTTTGTGAGGTGTCAAAGTGCTCCTGTAACTTGGATTTGAAGTAATCCATGTTGGGAAAGATGCACTTCTGTTTTCTTTAAAGTCGTACCAGCACACTCACACTCACTGCTCTGAAGTGCAGAACACTTTCTTAGAAGCCAGAAGAAGGTAACACGGACTGAAGAAAGTGGGAGTGCTTATTTACAGAAGGCTCATCTACCTGAATCATAACACAATCAGATCAACCTGCCTTTGGCTCTTTCCCTAATCCCCACAAATGGCTACATGGTGCTCCTGTAGAGCCCTATTACTTCCAGTGACCCCAGATACACAGGCCCCAGGGCTGCTCTGCTCACCACTTCATGGTATCCAGCCCCTCTCCTGAAGGTCCACCTGGCCACAGTGAAATTGTCTCCTTTATTCTATTTCCCTCTAGACAGAAGGCACTGTTATACATTACATTAACATTGAAAATACTAAGTTAGACAATTTTTCTGTTGTTTACTGGGCCTGTTTTCCTATCAGCTCTTCTGCAAAGGATTTTACTGGCAACAACCAGGAAAGCACAAGGGGATTTATGTGACTACTGGGGGTTTTGTGTGACTTCCTCCCATTTGTAGTAATTGAAGTTATTGGTGTAAACCCCTATGCAATGGCAGGAAAAGAAGACCCCTAAGGGTTAATCTTACAGCCATATTTTCTAGTTCTTTAGAATGAGAGTCGAAATCTTTGCAGCAGATAACTTCTTCAGGGCTAAAAATAAAACAAACAACTGCAGGATGACTCATACAATGACATTCAATTTCACATCCTCCAGAATTTTCTAAACAAGATGTTTTTATCTCAAGCAAAGTGTCCATCCAGATGCATTTCTCTCTCCTCTCCTCCAAAGAGTGAACATTCCTACTGTTACTCAGCTTGATAAGGCCAGGAGAAGGTGCAGCCTGATGAAGGATAAACAAAAAATTTCATAGTCCTATGAAAGTGGCTTAATGCAGTGAGTGCAATTCCCTGGTACCAGTTATTAAAACCAGGAAAGTGCTCACAGTTCTACTTTACTTTAACAAGCTTCATCAATCAACATACTTTAAGCAAACACAGACACTGAAAAAAAAAGATAAAAGAAAGAAATCCAGGAAAATATACTTACAATCTGTTGCCATGCCAACAAAGATACATTTTTTGAAGCGACATTCCTGGCACTGATTTCTTGTTACTTTGTCTATCACACATTTTCCTTCATATTTACAGGAATAGGTTGGATGGAGGTTCTTTTGAATGGTTCTTCTAAAAAAACCCTAAGTGCAAGAAATAAATACATTGGAAAACATTAGCACTGAGCAATTTTTAAAAATTGGGAGCTGCTTTGGTTTGTTAGACATGTACCTAAGTATGAAAGATAACACACTTAATTCCCTGAAACTCTCAAAACTCTCAAATCTGTTTTATAGTGTGTAGCATTTCTCTTGATTTTCCTTAAAAATTAAAAACACATAGACATCTTAGGTAAGTACAGGTGTAAGTAATGCTGTCTTGAGGCACAAATACTGTGTACATGTCTTCTCATAGTCTTATATTTTACTGCATTAAATTTTTTTTGTAAATGTAGTATTTTATTTTGAGCCCCTTTCCAAACTCTGTACTCATTTTGAAGGATATTAAAAGGCATACACATAGTTTTAATTAAGTAGCAGCTTCTGCAGATAGTAAGAATGGTGGTGTGTTTGTACTATTAAAGGATTGAGGACAAACAATTCTACTCCTTTCTTTCCATAAAAGCCAAATAACCAACCAACAAACCAACCAAATCTGGGCAAGACAAAGATTTTGCAAATACAGTCTACACAATCTTTGACAACAGTGGATCCCTAATTTATAAATTATTTCTGATAAGCAAATTTAATTTGTATTTACCACAGAATTTCAAAAGCCCCATCACGACCAAAGATTCCTCTCTATGTCTATCTATCTATCTATCTATCTATCTATCTATCTATCTAATTTATCATAACACAGATATATATTGCAAATTTAAACAGATCCTAAGACCACATGAACTAATGCAACTCCACTGAATTCACTCACACACCCCATAAAGCCTCGTTGTAGGTAAAGAAATCAGATAAAATTTATCTCTGAACATTATGGACATAATCTTGGTAATAATTTCAATATGACTTTTCTCACTGACTTTTGCAAGGGCTGGATAAACTCCCCAAGACTGCAAGATACCAACAAGATAGGCTGTAAAGCACGAAATTTAGACTTCACTTAAATTTCAAGTTTCATCATTATTTGAGACTGTCTACATTCAGCAATGCAGCTTGGGATCACCTTGATACAGAGAACACACTGATACCCTGGTCCTGTTTGACTGAGGCTGCTGAGAATGGCTTTGGTTTCAGTCAAAACAATGGCAAAATTCAAGTGAGATTTTACCTTATGAATAGTCTCTTCAGCTGGGATTTTATCTAATGAATAGTCTCTTCACTTCAGTAGGTGAAAGGTCTGTTTTTAAATCATGTTAAATAACACCCAGTAAAATCTTACAGCAGTGTGCAATTTCTTTTAAAATAGAATGTTGAATTAACATGTACAGATAAGTCTGTATTTCAGCTTGTACTCCTAACTCCTGTGAAGACAATAAAGAGCCTTGTCCTCATTAGAGTTTTATCTTACAAGATTCAGCTTGAGCTAAAAGTACAACTCTTTCTTCCTTAATTATGTTAAGATCTGAAATGTTAATTAAACTGAGTGGCATAAAGCTTGTGTGAGAGCCTTTGCAAGACTGGGACCAGTTGTGTTGAGATAAAATCCAGGAAATGATGGGCAAGATATCCTTATGTGGGGTTTGGAATAAGTCTCAAACGCTCATCTACTGAACACCCATTTTTGGTTCTGTTCTCAACCCTGTGATGAATTCCTAGAGACAGGATCTGCCTCCCTCCTCCTTGAAGACCTAAGATTGCTGTAGACAACCAGGGTCACAGGGTTATCAATAGTTACTGCAAGAGATAGAAAAATCTCTAACGAATCTCAGCAAGTGAGCTTCTGTTTTCCAAACCTTGCACAGCATTTAATGTAGCTGTAGCTTTATGATGGCAAAGCTCTCCATCACCTGTGTTGGGACAGCCCATTTCACCTTCTCGTTTCTTTGCATTTCTCAGAAACTTTTTTGCAAAACACCTTCTTCATTCATCTCTAGACACAATGAGTTAAAGAAGCTACTCTCTGAATCTGTCCAAACACTTCACCACAGAAGTGTTATTTTCATCAATAAAAGAAAGCACATTGTATTGTAGTCAGTAACTCTTCCTAAACTCCTTTGCTACACACGTATATAGCAGTAGGTGCAATGGGTAAAGTCTGGAAAAACATATCAGTGATGTCAGAACTCACTGTTCATTTATTTGTGTTTAAATCCCTCACGACTGACTCTTCAGAAATCACGTGTGAGGATGCTTTGTTCACAAAAGCACTTGCCAAAGCAAATCTTTGGCTGTCAGCCCTGATTATTCTTGTTACAAAACTAAAGTGACTTTGAGCAGAAGCAACTAGTAAATGACAAATTAATTGAAAATTGATTATATATATTGTGTATTGATAAAATATATAACTTTGCTGATAAATCATACAACTTGAAATGTGTATGCCGCTCCTCCAAGAAATTAATTACTTTTTGCAAATTGTTAGCTCAGTTCCTTATGTACATAAGCGGTATTTTAAATTGTACATCAGATAGAAGAACTGCATCTGAAGATAAAGGCAGATTTGTATGCTATGTCTCTAAAATAGCTGGTAGGCATAAAACTAACTACTTGAGTTGAAGTAACAAAAACCTTAGCAGGAAAGCCAGCAAGAGATACAGCTGTTCAGCTGGGAGCTAAGTATATTTCATAATGCCACACTGCTGCTTACTTCCCATTATATCTGAATTAAGTTGCATTCATACATGTTATGTATTGTTATCATCTGGTATAAGGGATGCAAATGTGTAAGAATCACTTGTGCAGCTCCACTACTCTTTTCAAAGATACAAGTATTTTTTTCATACATTGTATGTAAGTGTATGTATAAAACCATGATGAATATTATCATGGATCTGCTATACATAGGATATTTAGGTCTCTGTGCATTTCATAAATGTAACTTAGGGCAATGATGTACAACCAAAGGAACTACTTCAACACAATGTGTTGTACTGTGATGAGGGGCTCTAAAGCCAATCCAAACCCAAAATCTCAGATCCAAATGTTCCAGACTTTGTGGATGAACAGAATGAGACTTTTGTGGCTTAGTCTCATGACACTGGTCCAAGACATGTGTGGTCCCATTCATTTAGAAAAACAGTATTTTTTTATTTTCTGCAGGACAGAATAGCTTTCCTACAGAATCTCAAGCTATTCAGGCAAATTCATGGCAGTGAAATCATGTAAGATGTGCCTGATTCTGTTACTCAATTTTTTTATTTACTTGCCCAAAGCATTCTCTTTTTTAATTTAATTTTCCATGTAGTCTTGGAGATGCATTTTAGGGCTGAAAGCACATTTCAATATGCTTAAGTTAAAGAAGTCAAAATCTTTTTGAAATTATTTTGGTTGGGTGTCAATGCTTCCCAAAGTAGTATGAGCACGTGGAAGGGATTTTGATTTTTGCTTTTTCACAGGGATGATGAGAGGCACTGGAACACTGTTAATCACTACAGACTCTTCATGGCCATAAGCAGAACCTCAGCTATTGCATAAACAGCTTCAGTGGAGTTGCTGGGAACATGCTGATGTACTCTGGCTGAGAATATGACTAAAGAAACGTTAAAAAATGGAAATTCAAAAGCTAACTGTTAAACAGCAACAACAACAATCTAAATTTCTTGTTTTCTTTTCAGAAGCAAACACGGCAAAAACCAGCTATATTCCTTATGCATATGAAGAGCAGCAGCACGGCCAGCTACGGCTTATCATCAGTACTGGATGTTCTTGTTAGCTTCTAATCTGTCTTTATTTGATTTGACAGCACAGTTCAGGAAGTCTGTATAATGGAGGAGAGCTATTTCTGATTCCCACTTTCCCACTGTGCCATTTACCTTGCAACCTTCGCAAGTGATGCAGCGATAATGATATCCGGTGGCTTTGTCCCCACATACTACACATAGCTCATCCTTGTCTAAGTAACTGGGTATATACCCTGCAAAGAAAAAGAGGATGTGGCATGTAAAGTCCATATAAAATTATATGATGCATTTGATAGAAAAAGATTGTATTAAAATCCACTGCAGATCTTGTCTACCAGTGCCATACTTCTGAACTCACAGAATTTCCTGAATAAAAGTTCATATTATGTTACAGACTTAATTAACATATAAGATCTTCTACTCTTCCGACTGATTCAGTGTCTATTGGTCAACAAGGAAAAGTTGGAACATGATTTCTCTCTCCTGAGTGAAATACTATCTCAGAAAATATTCATTACTTCAAAAGATTTGATGTGAAATAATAAAATAGCAGTTAAGATATACAATATAATTCTGTTCTCTATATCAGAGAAAAACTCAATATACTTGTATACTCAGACGAGAACCCAGGTTTCAGTGTGACTGGGGGACTTGGTAGTAAGAAATATTTACTGATAGATGGTTTGTTTCAAAGCAGAGAGGTACTAGCAACATATTACCTAAGCTGTATTGATCACACCTGACCTGAACATGTTCCACAGGAGTACTTAACATAGCCTGAATTTAAAGCAAAATACGTGGACATTTGAATACATGTGTGTGTGTGTACATGTATGTGTTGGAATGAAATTTTCTCTTCAGAAGTGGACCAGATCCAGCCAGTGAAAATATTCCTGCTGTGAAAAAAATTGGCAAGGCTTGGTTCTTTTTCCACAATGACATTTGTTTTGAAAACACAAACATATTTTCAATTTGAGCAAAAAACCAAAACAATTCTGATGGCAAGCAAAAAGTAATTGTAACTACAGACAACTTTTAAACGGGGTAAAATACAAACCTTTCAAAATCAATGTTTCCATGACTCATGGACTTAGAGTTTGGAACTTTACCTTTTGAAAAATCTCACTGCGAAGACGTAACATGGAGATCTCAGATTCCCTTTGAGGGCAGAGAGAAAAGTGCACCTATTTGTATAACTGTGTAAGATTACTGGAGTGTAGTAAACATTTCACAGAATCCCACAATGGCTGAGGTTGGAAGTCACTTCTGGAGGTCAACTGCTCCAACACCCCCACTCAACACAGGACCACCTAGAGAGCCAGCTGTCCAGGACCATGCCCGGACAGCTTTTGAGTATCTCCAGGGATGGAGACTCCACAACCTTTTTGGGCAATCTGTGCAAGTGCTTTGCTCTGTCACCTTCAAAGTGAAAAGAAAATACTATTTTATTATTCTCAGAAGGAGTTCCCTTTATTTCTATTTGTGCTCATTGCCTTTTGTTCTGTCACTGGGAACTGAGAGGAGTCTGGCCCTGTCTTCTACAGTATGGGGGATCAGGTATGTACACACACTGATATGCCCCCTTGAGCCTTTTCTGCTCCAGGCTGAACAGTCCCAGCTTTCTCAGTTAGTCTTCATAGAAGAGATGCTTCAGTTCGTCATCATTGTGGGCCTTTGCTGGGCTTGCTCCAGGATGTCTGTGACTTTCTTGTACTGGGGAGCTCAGAACTGGACCCAACACTGCAGATGTGTTTCACTAGAGCTGAACAGAAGGGAAGGATCACATCCCTCAAGCTGCTGGTGATGATTTTCCTAAAGCAGACCAGGATGCAATTTACCTCCATTGCTTCAAGGACACATTGCTGGCCCATATGCAACTTGCTGCCAACCAGGAACCCCCAAGAACTGACATGTTCCCCCCAGCTGGGATCCACCCTGCACTGCTGTGTTTATTATTTCTCCCCTAGTGCAGAATTTGGCCTTTCCCTTTAATGAAGTTCAAGAGATTCCTCTCATCCCATTTTTATAGCCTGCCTAGGTTACTCTAAATGGCAGCACACCCATCTGGTGTTCCAGCCGCTCCTCCCGGTTTTGCATCAACTGCCAGCTGTCTGAGTGGAATTTATGAGTGCAGTGAAGGAGAGTCCTTTAAATGTGGCTGCCTGTAACACTACCCTTTGCCACTGGCTTGCTGAATCCATCTGTAGCACTACATGTGAGGCCAGACATGAAGCTTGCTGTCTTTATGCAGCCCTCACAGCAGCACGGGTTGGTACAGCTTGGGGATTTGGGACACCAGTCACTTGGAGGACAACCAGCAGCAAGACTCAGGGCAGCAGAAGGCTGTTGGAGAATGCTGCAAGAGGGGTGGCCATCATGTTCACGCAACTAACATGTCAGAGGGTCTGCTTAGTAACAGACAGTTTAAATTAAAGTGCCTTCCTAAGGCTATGCTTCCAGATGTTCTCCAGAAAGGAAAGCCCAAATCAGAGACAAAACACTTGAAGCTAACTGAACTTAAAATACTTAAACTTTATGGAGGCTGGTGAGCAAATCAGGAGAAACCAAAGAAGGCAGAAAGTAATTGTATGGCCTAGTTTGACTGTAATTATGAGAACCTCAAATTATAGAGAACATATATCCCTCTTTTCTAAAATGAGGAAGCAGTAGTACTTGGAAGCCATGCCTGGATATGGGCATCTCAGGTCTGCCAATATTCCTATTGACATCTGAAAGGGGAGTAGGGGAATGAGCTGAGATCTTAATGTTGTATCCAGCCAGTCTACAAGATAGCAGACGACCAGATTTATGTTCAGGCTATGTTTCTCCATGATGAACAAGTTATGCTTGGATGGACTGTGGCCATGTGACATTGAGGGATGAGAGACAGCAGGGTTTCAACTCTAATTACATCACTGACTCCTAATAGACACTGTGCCAGTGGGGGATTAGCAGAGGCTATTATCTCCATCCTTTGCTCACACCTGCCACTGCACATGCAACACATACACAACATAGAGCTGATAGAGTGGGCAGAAGATGCAGCAAAGGGATGCAGAATGTTCCCCTAAATTTCTCATAAAGATCAATGGCTTCTTGTTATTGCTGGTTACTACTATTCATGAAACACAGACTCTGCATAGCATAAAGTACGTCCTCCAAAATTCAGTATCCCTGGTTAGCTTCCTCATGAATTGCTTCTGAATTAAATGCATTGATACTTCATTATTATACAAACTGGTTAGTACTGCTCATGTAATGGCAACTTGTTCTACTGGAGGAGCAGGAGACCACTTGTCTAAACCGCTTCCTTAAATATATACAGTAGGTCATGCATATGACCACTGCTGTCCATCTCCTTCCTGGAGTTTCATGATTTTATCCAATATAGGAAACAGTTTCCAGCCTGGCAGAAGACACAATCTCCTACAGGGACTCTTAGAGATTAAAAATGGCATCCTTCCATGCAACCACATTCCCAATTTTCTTTCATCAGAAGCATTAAATGCCACCTACTTAAGCTACCTATATATTATGTTCAGTACTTCCACAGGATTGAGCCTATGTCACAAGGGAAGCACACACTTGGAACTCTTCTAGGGATTCAACAGGAAACAAGAATAGAAAAATCTTATCCCAAGAAATCATTGGCAACAAAAGTGTGCAGTACACATATCTTTTCTTTCTATTACAGTTTTCTATACTTACAAGACTTCTTCCAAGAGCTAATGGGGTCAAAAAAAGCTAGAGTGGGAAAACTGGACCTTCAGTATTATTTTTAAAAGATACAATTCAGACAAATATCACTGCAAAAGGAGTAAGTGGATTTACATTTAGTTCTGACAAACACTAATATTCACTCTAAGTAATCTCTAGTAGTTGCAAATTTCCTGTATGACCTCTGTATAAATTCAATACAATTTCATTTGAAACACAAGCAGATAAACAGACTCAGTACATTTTCTCTGCTTCTCAGAGTTAGAAACAGCATTAGCAGGAAGAAATTCAACACATTCTAAACATGGTACCAGCATCGAAGAAATGAATAGTGCAGTGGAGATTCTTAGGGAATGGATGGCAGCAGAGTTGTCTGTTAGATGTTTTGAGGAAGGGGCAGAACAATAGACTTGTCTCACTCTTTGCATCATCATTAGTAACTTGTCTCTCATATCAACAAGTACTTTTGCTTCGTGTGTGTGTGTAATAACACTGAAGCAAAACCAAAAACGCCCATGTGGGAAAACAGATGCTGTCCGGACAGAGTAACCCAGGTGCTCTCTTACTACAGAAGAATGTCTGAAAAACCTCATGGGAACATCAGGTAGGTTCCTATTTTAGGTACTTGTAATTTATCTTTTATTTCTTGGTCAAAACCTTTTAAGTAAATAGCTAAGAAGAACGGTTCGAGAGCAACACCAATCTCACTGAATAGTACAAAAACAGCCAATATTGTTCCTTGTTGTTTCAAGTCTCTGCTGTATTCAGCAACCTCATGGACTGTCATTTGTTGCATCCTGTATGATCCTAAAAGTTAATTATCTGTCAAGTATGACTTGATATTGTTTACCCGATGCCTACCTTGGATCTTTGTTTTCAGTGGAGAATAATAGTGAATGACCTTGATCTGCCATGTCTGCTGTTTCCCCTGTAGCCTAAAGTAACACCTTTGGTCCCCAGACTCCCACCTGCCAGTCTGCCTAATCTTACTGTCTTGGCAAGGCTAAGCACACAGAAGGACCAGTTGCCCCTCTCTAGAAGAATATGTCATATAATCCATTACACCCAATCTTGAGAGTGTTTTAAATCACAACTGTAGCTTTGTAGAGGTATGGCAGGAAACAATTCCCTTCAACAGGAAAATGTAACAGGAAATGTATATCTGCCCCAAGCAGCCATAAGGACAGAAGGAGATCTGCAAACCTATGCAGTCATCTGAGGTACTCCTTCATTAATACTGTATGCATGCACTCTTGAACTACCATTTACAGGAATGAAGTATATATGACCCCGCACAGTGTAATGGGCTGGAGGACACAAATGAGACACTCAGTGGCTATTCCTCCATGCAACAAGGCAAAGAAAAACTATTTCAATTACAATAAACTCTGAAAAATTATAGTGTTTTTTTTTCCTCTGTACCAGGTACACATTAACAACAACAACAACAACAAAAGCATATTTTGAGAAAAGTAAAGAACCAATTTCAGTTTTGTTAAAGTATCACTGCACATACTTTATATCTCCAGGTCTGTACAGATAATGTGATATTTGCCTAGGGAATTAATCCACACTTTAAAAACATTGTTGAACCAAACGGGATTTGACTACCAAACAGGGATATGAGTAACAGTGATGCAAACAAATTACACTTGTCTACCAGATGTTCATTGTTAGCTTGTCCTAATCCACCACAGATTTATAGTTTGCAGGCAGAAAATACCATTTTTTGCTATTGCAGAAGGACACTTACATTTTAAGACCATTATTCAGTATTTTAATTTTCACTGTACACTGGCAAATTCATGTATTAAATATATTCCCTCAAATCTTTCTTTCCTCTGTCTGGTATGGTTTGCATGACTAGAGACCACTCACTAAAATGAGGAGTTAGAACTTACCAGTAAGCTGGTATTCACTTACCAGACACTGCAGTATGAAAATGAAAAAGATGAAATTAATTATTACCTTGGGAATCTGTAACTGTATTAAAACTGAAATGTAAATTTGTACTGCTGTTCTACTGCTTTCATAGTCACATTGAACTCTTAACAAATTATAAAAAATTACAAGGACCAGCCATACATCATCTTTGACATACTTGTTCAGAAAAAGCTTAAATGGAGTGTTTGTTGGTGAAAGCATAGAGCTGAGAGAGAAAAAGCATACTCCATTCTTATTTGTGCTATTATCAACATTGATCTGAAAGGCTGGTCTGATACACTGATCCTTGTTTCCCACTTTCTTTAAATTACTCCCACTGAGAAAAATGCCTTCTTTCTCCTTCGAGCTTGGAAGCACTGAGAATGTTACTGAACAGATTCACACTTTTCTTGTTAGCTAACTGGCTTGCTTGTCCTCAATTTTGATCTTTGTTGACTTTCTTTGATTTATGAAATTACAAAAATTTGGCAAAAGATTCTGCAAAGACCGAATCTGAAACATTTTATAGTCCCTTTTCTCTCAATAACTTTTCAGTGTATTAGCTCTGTTCCTTAGGCTGAGTCAGAAACCTTATCAACAACAGTGCTTTTGCAGAGAATGTGCTCAAAACATTTTAGCCCAAACTGTGTTATCACTTAAACTTCTGCAATCAGTACTGTACCTCCAGCCATTACCAACTACAGGTACAAAACACACCACTTCAAGGGTCAGATCATGCCATTTCCCCACCCCTCAAATTATTGAAATGTTTTTAGAGACAATATCTTAGTACCACAAGAAAATTATTTATTTAGAAATCTAAGCCTCACTGAACAAAGCAAAGTACAACTTACTTCACTTTCTCATCCTTCTTCTGGTTGTGGAAAGGTTACAGTAAAAGAGATGAAAACACATTATTTCCATCGACTTTTTATTATGAAAGAAACAAAACTCCAAATACATAATGATTTATGCAATGGATTATGCAATTTTTCTTAGTGCTATTTCCTTAGATGGGTGGTCAAGAGCAAAATTAATATTTTTCAGCCTTGAATAATCGTTAGCATACTGGGAGCTGCTCTGCTGCAAAGATCAGGATGACAAATTCTCAGTGTTTCTGTAAATTGATTATATCCACACACACTCCCTGCACTGATGAAATGACGTTTAGGCATAAGCTTCATGGTACTTTTTCTTAGCTGTTTAGAAAGTTCCCTAATGCTTTCACACTACTGAGATTTCAGTTTGGACTAATTCAGTTGCATACTCTAGTACCCACACAGTACGTATTCTCAGCTGCACGTTAATTGCCTGACAAAACGTAAAGGGAAATAATTATGGCAAATACAATTATAAAAATAACAACAATAATAACAACTTTCAAGGCCCCGGTCTCCCACCATACCAAGGGACCTTCAAACGATGGCATTTACCTCACCGGTATGTCACTGGTAGCTGGGAAGCAAGGTGAACTGCAGGGACGAGGAGTCGGCTCTGTTACAGCCTAAACTCAAGAATCCCCCCCTGAAAACCCTTGGTTGGAGGGCAGCCTCTGCTTACTGCTCTCCCCCCCCACAGAATCTGAAGTTAAAGCCTAGCCTCACAGACACCTGTGGACATCCTTCATTAACCTTGTCCAGGAAATTACTGTGCAAAGGAAAGTGAAAGCCAGTTTTAACTTTGCAGACATCTCTCCTGTGTTGTCCAAATGTCCAAAACACTGTGCAGACACCACGTGTGGGGAGACTGAGGTTTCTGGACTCCTGTACATATTTCTTTTGTACCTTCCTGGCTACATTATCGCCTCCCTGTAGCTGGGTACTCCTCCTTACAGCATAGATGGTGTGAGGAGATCCAGGGACATTTTTACCTGTCTGCTCAGCCTCTGCACAAGGGCAGGGGGCCACAGGCTCCCCCAGAGCATCATCCATCCAGCATGCAGTGCTGCAAGCTCACCATGGCTGACAGCACTGTATGAGGAGGAAAATATTCCAGTTTAAGCTCTCTGGGACAAAACTGAGAACAGCACCTTGTTCTGACGATGATGAGCCCTGTTCTGCCTATCAGATTTCACAGAATTACGCAGAAAACAAAGTGTATCTGGCCGCCTGTTTCCTAGGGCAGGATCAGGTCCGAAAGGGCTTCCTTAATAAAACAGTAAGTTCTTGCACAAATGTTGTGCTGTCACCTTTTAACAGCATACACCAGAGCACAAAAGGTAATGGAGCAACAAGTAGATGCAAAGCTAAACCCACATCTCCACCTCTTGATTTTCTGGACTACAATTCTTTTCTTTAAAAGTTAATTCTTTCATCAGAATTTCTGACAGATAGTCAGGAAATAATAGTTTTTAATGTACTGTAATAACTGAAGCAGCTTTCTTATATTTAGAATAACTGGCTATGCTTTATAAATGCTTTTTTTTCTCCCCTTAGTGACACATTGCTGGGGTCTTTTGTTCTTGTTTTTCAAGTTATTTTCTGAATTCTTTTGAAGTGACATAAAAATAGAGAAGTAATTAAATATGCTTTCATAAATTATAAGCTTTTCAGCATACAAACTGTTGATTTTTTTTTTTCTTCCCGGGGGAAAACAAGACTTTAACCATTTGGTAACTAGCAGGAATTCTGATAGGAAAAGAGCCCATGTGCTACTGTAAAGTACTATCTGATTTGAACAGCACATTATTAAGATTATGACATATTTTAGGGGCTAACAAAAATACCAACTGCAACAATCAAGACTCCTCATGAACACCTGTTTAGGGACTTAATTTTGTTTTAATGGGCTATTATACCAAGGCTTCTCTAACAAACTCACTCGCTCCCCCAATCAATTCTGGATCAATACAGACACACATGCCCTGTGAAAAGCCTTCTGTTCTTAGGACAGGATTAAAAGATCTGTTAATTTTACGATAGCTTGCTTAAAAGATGGAAATTAGAAAAAAAAAAAGAAGAAAAGAGAAGATGCACATGTTCCACGCAGTTTAGATCTCTTCTGCTTAACAAACTCAACATTTGCATAGGTTTGACAGAAGGGAGGCCACTTTTTATTGATTATCACAGTAATAAGGCTCTAAAGAATCCCAGAACACATTGCTCAATCTCTGTGAATGATCAATTAAAATCCTGCTCGAGTGTCGGCTTCCACCAAAATTCACCGCCATTTCTTAGTGAAACTGAGGTGGTAGAAAACAAGGGCAGACAAGCAGTTTTTAAAAACAACTCTGTATTCTTTCAAACAAACAAGTACAAAAACTTTACACAGGGCAGGTATCAGGTGTCCGAGTACTGAAATAACTTAAAGCTCTGATCTAGCTGTATCAATTATTATTTGTAACCTTTAACATTATGAAAAATGCATTGCTTCGGTGACTTTGCAACAGCAAGTCTTTATTTCTTCTAAGTTAATCCTGAGATAAATTTTTTCTTTAACCAAAAAAAAGACATGGGAAAAGTCTGCAAAGGCTATGAATTCATTAATTAAAAGCCAACAGCAGATAAATAGCCTTAACAAGCATTTAAAATGTTGCACAACACAAAAACATGCATTATCCACAAACACATTTAGCCTACAATTTGATCATGTTTTTACAGCTAACAAGAAGGATTTTTAAAATAACTTTCTTTATTATGAAATACGATACTGTTCACAGTATAAAATTAAGACATTTTTCTATCAATCATACAGATTTATTGCTTCAAGGGTTAATGAATATTTTTTGCCCAAAGGAAAATATTTCAGTTTTCCATGTAGTTAATAAAATTAAGCAGTCTACTTTTCACTACAAAGATACTTCAAAAGTAGTAAATGGTGTTTTCTTTATCTCTCTGGTTACATCAGATTCATCTGGATTTTGGAAAACTGAATACAGAAAATCTGGTCTTATCACAACAGAACACTATTTTGGTATAACATACTGTTTATTTTTCTTCTTTAATAATTTAATGATTTTAAAGAAACACAGAGAATGCATACTTTGTATGCGTCAGTTCAGCTGTCCGAGTTCAAAACAAACAACATCAAAAACATTTCTAAGCGTTTGTTGGTGTTTTGGGCTCTTTTTAAATCTCCTTTGCTTACTTGAAAGAAAAAGAATAAATTCTAAAAACCAGCAATGATTTAACCCTGAGGGACCAGACACTGCACACGTCTCACAAAAATATTGATTTGGATTTGCAATCTTTTGGATGCAAAGTCATCTTTCTTGCATAGATATATTCTTGAATTTTCAGTCTTTTTTGCTCTGCATAATCAGAAACTCATGGTTTTCACTTAAAACATAGTAATTCAAACACAATCATTTTCCCATACATATTTACAGTCTTATTTTCAAAATCTTTTGCCTGAGTTGCTGAGCAAACAGAGTTCACATTTACTGAAAACAAGGACTTAGTTTGTATGTAACCAGAAACATAGCTTTAAGATGCAGAATATATAATGACGACATTTCAGAAGAGAAACTTTCTTATCGAGCTCACTGGTGAATAGCAAAGGAACTTAATAGCCCAGGAAAGCAGAAAAAAAAAGCAATATATTTGCAAATGTTTCTTATAGATTAAGAAAAAGTGCTTGGAAATCCTCATCGCTCACCGAAAACCTTACAATCACCTAGCAACCTATGTTAGTGCTGCTTTCAATTTTGAACAGGCAGCCTTCACATTCAAAGATGCATCTGAGCCAACTGATGCAACTGTAAGTTTAAAGCAAAACAAAAACAAAAACAGAGGTAATTTTTTTTTTGTTATTTAAATAAAATGCCCCTACCTTTCTTCTGAGAGTACGATGGCGACTGCACTTGAGAAAAAGTAGGTTTTTCTTCTGTGAAAAATTCAGGTTGGTTGTACTGATTCAGGGCCACGTCCATGTCAGAGTACTCGCTTTTAAACACGTTTCCAGGGTAACTACAGGTATAAGGCTGATTCACCGCCCAGGCCTGTTCCATATATATGTTGTTACTGTGCAGGACCTGAGCATCACAACTGCTGTAACCCTGATTATCTTCGATATATGTGCAATAATCAGTGGACTGCATATAGCAATTGCTACCAGCAGCTGGGTGCACTTCATATATTTCTTGCATACAGTAGTTCATTTTGTTAGCCTATCTCAGCTTCTACTTTACGTACACACACACATGCATACACATGCAGGCATGCATACACATGGATTGGGAGAGGAGCAATGAATATACACCAACAAAGTCAGCTGCAAAACAGCCCGTTTTACTTTGGATGTGCTAAAATCCTATTTATATTGGGATGGCTTGTGAACTCCCCTGCCAGTCAAACATATTGGGAAGCAGATTTATGACAGTCAAAGGTCTTAATCTGTGACTGTAAGTTAATTCCAAGGGAAGATGGCAGTCAGGTAGCAATGACCATCAGACAAAGAAGCGACATCCTGACAACCCTCCTGTTCCCCTGTTTGTCTGGAATAATCATTTTATAAACCATTTCCAGCCTTTTCCAATATGATTAGAAAATGATTACTAAGGCGAGGACACAGTTATGTCACTGTAGTTGTCAACTTAAGTGTGAAGAATCATAAAGACTGCTTAAGAACTCCCAGAGGGGATACGCTGAAAATCCTAAAATCAATAATCCTGTTTTTCAGCATTAAACCATAGAAAATCCAATAGTGCTGTGCTGATGACCCGAACAGTAGTCTAGTTTTACAAAATTTAGCAACTTAATCTGTCATCAGCTTTATTGATTTTGTTTTACAGAATTACATGCATGAATCTCCCCAGCCTTCCACACGCACACAATCCTCCCCACTGCCTGGTAATGCATTTACAGGAAAGCAGCTTTTCTAAACTTCAGTGATTTCAAGAAGTAATTTCTATTGAGTTCAACAGGTGGGAAACTTCAAAATAATATAATCAGCAAAAAACCACTGCTTAAATATTATCAATAAGCTAATTGCTTTGCTATTCTGCTTTGTTATCTTTTCTGTTCCAGTAATGAAGTACTTTTAAAGAGCCTCTTTTTTGATAACAGAGCGAGGAAAGGGAGGAAGATTTTTTGCTCATTTTGGCTCATCTATGAGCTATGAACATGTCAATGAGACTACAACAAAAACTGTATGATATCTTAATTGCTTAATGCACCCCAAACTTCAATATGGTTAATATACCTTCTTTAATTAGCCATTCTTTTTTGATCTAAAACAATTAATTTATTTTTAACTTATATTAGCTGCTATTTGGTTTTTTTATCAGGAAAAATGTGCTTTTTCCTTACAGCGCAGCTAAGATACAGTAAAACTTGTGAAGCCAGTAACAAAATGATATTCCTTTCTAATATCTGTTATAATTATTAGGGAGCTGAATTATTACTGATTTGATAATGAGAGCTTTCTTATTTCATTCATTTTAAACCAAAGGATTGCCAAAATTACCGTGTAACTTAGTCATTTTTCTTCCAGGATGTTAAGCATACATCCAGCAATCTTAATGAACACACTCTTAAATAGTCCTCAAAAGTTTAGTAGGTAAGAACTGGGCATGACATATACATATTTTTCCCTATCCGATATTGGTTAATATTTCAGACTAATAAAAGGAGCCAACAGAGAAATATTTTCGCTTCCAACAAACAACTGTAACTAACCTATTTAAATAAGCAGCATTGCCAGTTAATGTCTAATTAGTACCAAATTCAGGACAAGTCCTTCCAAGGATCAGAGAAGTTAAAATTCATGCTTGGAGCTTTTTTCCTCCCTCTAACTATAAAAGAAGCATCTTTAACATGCATTTCTTATTAACTTGCTCATAAAATAATAGTACATTTGGTAAGTCAAACTGAACTCTATTGAGATTTGTGCTACTGAATCAAAAAAGTTGCCTCCAAAATGAACTTATTTTGCTAAAGCTCTAGAAAAACTAACATTTTATTTTGTTAAGAGCACTAACAGCTACTGAAATCCAACAAGTAAAACCCTAATGAACCCTCATTCATTTACCATTATCTAAGTCAACAAATACCATTGTAAAATACAGTGTGAAAAAGCACACAATAAAAGTTAATTTTCATTTTGGTTCAGGCCCATCATCTATATTTTACAAACAGTGAGTTTGTGATAAAAAGCGTGTCTCGTGCAGGATCTGATTTTTCAATAATGGATGTTCAGCACTTCATAAAAAACGCTTGTGTTTCTTTCAAGAAATTCTGCAATAGTTGTTTACACAGAAACCCCCGAACCATTCCCACTGAGGTGATGGGTTGGTAATACTGTAGTGGATGTAACACATATAGCTTGCTGAGCTTCCTTCTCCATACTCCCAATAGAATATTCCCAAGTACAGTACCTGGGTTGTTAATTTACCACAAAAAGATCCCCTGTACCGCCAACAGGAATTTATGTAGAGCCCCCACAGAGGTTAGGCTGTGTTTTACAGGTTAGCAGAGCATAATACCTAGATACTTTTACACCACTCAGAAAAGCTTTGGAGAACTAGGCTTTAAATTCTTAGTGGGAATATTTCCCATGTGGATTTGCTTTGCCAGCAAAGTCAAAATTCCCACGAATCTTTTCTTCTCTTGGTTTTTCACCCTCTGATTGGATTTAGGTTTGTCACCGAAAAACTAAACAGAATTGAAACCTTGTGTAGACAGAGCTGTTCCAGCCAGGACAGCACCTGAGGAAATGGTATTTCAACATGGCACAGCCTGTGACTTACTTTCTGTTCCAAAATAAATCCCTCAAACATTTCTTATTTTCTATTGCTATGTCAATAACACTTAGAAATGTGTCACATGTACTATTTTTGTCAAGAGTTACTTTAATACTGCAAGGAAATTAAATTACATGAAACTGTGAAGGATGAGGAGAAAACAAAAAAATGAATGAAAGACTTTTCCATCAAACCAAAAAAAAAAGATGAACACTGCCAGGAAATGTGGGTTCCTTACCTGTGATATGCTAATATTAAAGAGATTTATAGCTCTGCAGATTGTTGTTCCCTTGGAAACAAATCAGTTTGAAGAACACTGCAAAGATTTTAAAAACTGAAATATTCTCAAAATATTTTCATTTTAATCTTTTAGGGTCCAATCCTGTAGGTTCGTTTCATGTACTCCTTTGAATTAAATTGTCTGATACAAGACAGTCAGACAGTGTCTTTATCAAAAGTCTGAAAGTGGAGTAGAATAATATTAACAGTTTTTCTTTGTTTTGTATTCAAATTTGAATATTCGTGTCTTTACATCATGTCATGTTGAGCTTTCGTTGCCTGCAGCAATGTAATATCACACTTGGAATTTTATTAGTTCACAAGTGTCTGATTATGTGAACACATGGAAGTTAATCACCATCAGAATAAACCCTTCAATTCAAGCAAACAGGCCAGTGATAAACCAGAAATTTTTATACTGTAACAGCAGAGGATCCAAAGCTCGAACCTCTCACAGCCTGAGGTGTTAGTTCATTGCTCTGAAAAAGGCAGAAATTACTTGTTGAACATGGGCCTGGAATGCCCCAAAGGTTTTTATATACTCACCCTGGTGTAAATTAGAAGTGTAGCGCAGTCAGTGATACTAACTGGACAGCCAGAAATCAGGCCTAGAATGCCTGAAAAGGGGAGTCTGCAGAAGAGACCACCTTACACTACACCATTCAGCTCTTCAGTGACTCCTGTTTCACAAATTATGACTATGACTTTCAATTACAAACAATGAAATACCCCCATTAAGATGCACTTCTGTTGTGACTTAGCTCAGTTACAAAACCCACCAAAATGAACCCACAGAAATGTTAAGGAAAGACAAAAATCCTGTGGATGATCCTCTGGAAGCTACAGCCCAACCAACAGAGGTCCCCGACACAGAAAAAAGAAATATCATTCAGTGCAATCTAATCTGCTGTGGCATATTACCTGCAAGAGTCCTATTCTCCTGACTTTTTCCAAACTGTGCATCCCTGGTCTAGAGTCCTGGGTATTGCAGTGCTGCAGATAGGGCCTCTGCATGCCGTTCTAAAAGATTCGGCACTGTCGGTATGTGGGAGGTATTGCAGAGCATTCAAATCAGTCAGGGCAGAGTGCCACTTCTAAAGGACCAAATGGAAGGATCTTTTGTTGGTTGCTGTTCAGACTTCATGCATAAAGATGAATAAAAATCCAGTATTTGGTAAAAATTTTTGCACATTTAAATATGTAGTTCAGGGATTAAACATACCGTTCTGAACTCCTCACAGTTTTGCATGCCTGTATTATCAGCTCCTAGTTTTGTAATACAAATTTTTACATGTTACAAAATAACTGTTATATCTCCTATTTATAGATTTCATTGTTGCCTGAATTGTCTCAGCCACCTCTGATGGTTTTGGGGAAAAAGAAAAAGAAATTAGATCACTGCTTTTCTAAGCAAGCACAAATCTGCACTTTCAAATTTTGGGCCACATCCCAGACAGATCTTCTCATATCATAAGGAAAATATACTGAAAACTGTAACAGCTTTTGAGCAAAACTAATGTGGCTTTTACAACACACGAGTTGACAAATACAGTTATCTCAGTGCCCACACAATGAACTCTTTAATGTGTGTGTTTGCACCACCTTATTCATTCACTTTACGCACTATGATCAAAGACTCAAAATGGTCCCTCAGAAGTATGACTATGCAAACTTACTGTTAGAGATTAAATTAAGAAAACCTCAAACATCAGAATCCAAAATAACAACAAGCATTTGCAAGAACAGAAAAGTAACTCTTCATGGTGTTTATCTTATTTTGAAAACTCTACTTGTGACTAAATCATAAGGTATATAGGATTATGGAATTCTAGTGCTGAAAAGTCACAACAGCATTTGACAATTCCTGAAGTATGTCTCAGTGGAAAATAAGACACTAAAAAAATCATCATTTTGTCTATGCTACATTTATTATATCAGTTGAAAGGAAAAAAGCTAAATCTGACATAAAATAATGTCTTTCTGACATAAAATAATTTCTTTGGGTTTGCAACAGATGCAGAAAGATTCAAACTAGCTGCCTGTGGTACGAACCAGAGGAAAATCTTACTTAGACAACAGCACACCTCTTTTCGCCACATGTACCAAGCTAATAATTTCTCTAAAACTTCTCCTCTCACAAAACCCACTGTACCTCAGTTATGACATGACACTAAATTTGTCTGTGACTCATAAAATGCCAGTGTGATGTGCCTTTTATTGAAATACTTCAGACTCATTAGTCTGCTTGGATAACAAAGAATGTCATAGTTTATATTTAAACATTCAGATTCACTACAATTCCAGTTATCCCTCAAAATATTTCCGACACCTTGAATAAATTTGGTTAAAAGAGAATGGAGCTTGCTCTTTCCTGATCAGGACTCCTCCAGGGCTTGTGCGTGCTTTTTCTTGCACTATTCATGACACGGGTAGGTAGCACAGAGTCTCATCAACGCTTGCTGAAAGCGCTTGCTCCTTGAGATGTCAGCCAACAAACAAGCTAACAAAACTCCTGAATAGTGTTTGACAACTTTTAAGGTGGTCCCTGAACAAATATTACTAAAAGCAATTATAGACCTGTGACCCAGACAACCCAATTTGTTAAGCCTCCCCATATATCATAATTGGAAGACCCTGTTAGCGGACATCAGTTAATTACAGAGCTTATCTCTTGAGAAAGTAATGGCCAATACTTAAAATGTGTACCTTTTCTGAATCATTCACTACCTCAACTTCCCATGAAAACATAAAGGTAAGAAGTTTCATTTGTTCAAAAATAAAACCAAGCAGAAAGCAGGCTAATTTAGCTTGTCATAACATAATTAACAGGCTCCTGGATGGGACTGTCTGGGTTTGGTAGCCTCCTGACAGCCTTTAGTAAGACGTTAAAGCGATCAACACCTGACATCTGTTAGCAAAGAGGCATTCTGAGGTAAAGACAACTAAATCTAAAGAAATCAGGTACTTAGACCAGTTTAACTTTTTCATGAGGTGATATCCTGCCTGACACTGTAATCTTTCTTCCTGGAGTGACGCAAGACTTAAGTAAAAGAAAACAACTTGTAATCCCCTCCCTCCCAATATACAGTAATTATTTTTTAGGCAAAGAGCAATGAAGAACAATTTATCCAAGTTTAGAAAGGAATAACTTAGGCACTACATTTGTGCTAATACCTTAGCAACTGTAATTCTTAAAAGGAATTCCTTCAGTGTGAACAAAACAACCTAAGAGAAAATGGTTTATCCTCCTGACTAGTGAGACAGAGAATATTCCTAACAAGAAGTCCCACTTGAGCTCGGTACATGCACTTACTGAGGCTTTGGGTATGGTTAGTAATAAGAAAGAAGGCAAACAACACAGTCACAGGTGGGAGCTGAACACCCTGAAAGTAGAAAAGAATGCTTTCTTTTGTCTTTGCATTTTTAATGTATCAAAGATATGCTTTATTAAAAAAGGCCAGGTTCAGAAAATATTTTTGATCAGCTTATAAAGATCATAAAGAGAGAGAAAAATACTTTTTAAAAGCCCTAAAATAAGAAATATTATTTTGTATTAGGTATCACACAAAAACCCCCAGTAAGTACTCATCACATTGCCATAATGTCTCTTCACGAAGCTATTAAATTAAATAGAAGAGAAAACTAAAAACCACAATTACCACTGAAGAAAAAAAAAATTTACAAAAGGTTGGTAGCAAGAAAACATCCCCACATAATAATGCTTTTACCAATGGCCAAACCCCTGACAGTAAACAAAGACATAACCTGGTTTTGCTTTGTTTTGTTTTTTTCTAAACGCAGCATTTGCTGTGTCCTGCATGATAACATTATTTACCTTTACACTTTTTTTCTTCTTTTTGGTATTCCTGGGCACTTGACATGATTTGAAAGTTTGCTTTTGTATGGCCTGGCTGTAAAATTGTACTAGTCCAAGATGAAGCATGTAGGCATTGCGAAAGCTGCTGTCCATTCCTCTGGATATCATAATTTTTGAAGTGTCTTTTCCTACAGAAACGATTTTCTGTTATGCCCACTAAATTCCATTTCTGATTTCTGTCAGGAAGGTGAATCAGTCTGTCCCACAACAGGAGGCCACGTCCTGGATGTTTGGCAAATATTGCAGGGCTATGAAATGTTGGCTTTGCCAAAATCTTGCTCAGGTGTGGAGTTTTGGAAAGCAAGTGGTTCCCCAGCTCTCCTGATGCTGTGGTATTCCCGTGCATCTCCACTGGACTGCACTGATATGATGCAGAACCTTTCAGCCATGCCCATTCAGCCACCATAGTTCCCCTTCGGTACAAGTAAATATAAAATTTTCCTGTCTGAGAATCCTGAAAAAGCAGGCAGATCTATGTGGACAGGCTAACACTAGATGTAACTTCCACAACATCACAACTGCAACATGGGCCCCAGGGCAAGTTACCACCGATTTATTGCCTTGCTCATATGATCATTTGAGGTCTTGTAGGTCGAGGCTGGTCGTGAACAATTGTCAGATACTTAAACACAAAACATCAAGGATTCAGCCTTGTTTGACTTTGCTCTTATCGTAGGCTGACCTGAGAGACACTCTGTTACCTAGGTATGACATTCTTATGTGGGCATGCTTAGCAGTTCCGCTTTTGCTACCTACTGCCTTTCTCTGCTTGTGGTCACAGTGGAGTATCAGAGATGCTAATTTTATCACAGAGGCATGGACACTTGGCTCTGGCGTGGATAATGAACAACACTAAAGCTGCATGATTTTATCTAACTGCTCATTACTTATTCTTTGGTATAGAAGAAACTGAGATACCACCAGCTGATAAATTTGTGAAACTAAATACAGCCCAATTTCTATTTTTGGGCAGCAAAACTAAATTCCGTAGAAATGACCCATCAACAATAATATTCTGTATTTAAAGAAATTATTTTATTTTATATTATATGTAACAAAATTCAAATACAAAATAGATGCTTAACTTGTATAAAAAAAAATAGCAAATTCCAGACATTTGATGACTGATACCCACAGTGATTTTAATCATAGTAAGATTCTGCTGTTCTAATCAGCCTAAGAGTTAATTTTACATACATTTCACCCAGTAAAGTAAGTGAGTAAGTGCATGATAAGTCATTAATTTCCAGATAAAAATTATTCAAATTAACTTGGGATTTCAGTTACCAGATCTATCATAATATTGCTGTTTCTGAATCTTTTGTCTTAGGACTTCTCTTAAGTGGAAGTCTTAAGTTAGTACAGGACAAATTCAGGAAACTTAATCATGGTTAGTTTTAAATACTGTTATCCTATGTTAATTCCTGTATGTACATACAGCTTTCCTCAATATGTTATTTAATTTTAGATGTAAACCCCATTTTTTCTGCTAGGAATACAAGCTCACCTGACATTTGCAGCTACAAGTCCATTTCTTCTACTTGCTGTATCTCAGCTGGACATCAATAACATGAATTTGTGTGAGAAAGTACCTGGCATCACAGACTTCAATGTAAAGGGAAGGTAAGTTACCTACATAATTTACCCTTACCTACTTACTTCTGACTTTAAAATCTGTTCTTAGTTCAGACTTGAATTTCTTAGTAAAATTAAAAGTGAATTTTAAATGCAGGTAATATGGCAAGAGAATACCACTTGTAGGAGAATAATCAGTTTAAAAGAGAATAGTGAAAGTAACACAGAAAATACTAGGCAATTGAAAAGAAAGGATATAAATTTTTTTTAGTAACTTGAACACTTTGATATTTTCTTGACTTCATAAATTTAAGCTCAGAGGGAGAAATAGGATTTTTCTGATACAACCCTCTGGGAGCTGAGAACTTCCCTCTAAGGTCTGAACTTAGGCACTTCATTTTCTGTGGCAGAAAGAGGAACTGTGCACTACAACTCACCCTTCCTCTAGACTTTGCATATCCTCAAACAGTGTTCCTGGTTCAGTACAAGGCTACTCTACCTTCAGTTCCTTCACACCCAAATTATCTCCCTGCGCAGATGATACTGCATCTTCACAAAATGCGAGAGTCAAGCATGAGCAACACATATATTAAAAACATAGGCATTTCTATAATACACTCATAAATAGATCCATGCTTTGTCAGCTCCTTGAGCAGGCCAGTGATGCCACACAATTCTTGACCTTGTTTAGAATGTCAGTTATCTTCTCAGTTACTCAGGTCTTGCTATTAGTCCTTAAGATCAGCGATTCATAATCCAGGCTGTTCAATCTCATTAAGCAAAAATTTCTATATCTTTTCCACAAATTTATCTTTGATATTAAAGACCATCTTTGCTGTCTTTTAGCCTATGAGGATCTGTTTTACCTTTGATTTTAATTAAAACCCATACATTCATGACTATGGTAAAAATTCTGTTCCCCAAGGATTCAGAGAAGGTGTCACACAAGGCTTATAGATTTTTAACTTTAACAAGGAACTCTAAAACCCTTCATAACTTAAAAAATAAAATCAAAGCATATTTTCCAATTTCTGTGTTTGCAAAGCATCTGTGGCACTTTGAAATATGATTATAGACATATTTGAACTATGAAGAGAAATTGATTCTGTTACAATTTCCATAATTTGCAATTTATCCAGGCAGAGTTTACCAAGGCTAGCCAAACATCAAGAAGCTATATCCTATCTTTTCCTTTTAGTTCCCTCTGAAATTTGTCTCACTATTTTGTCTGCCACGTTAGCTACAGTTCATTTAATTTTACAAGTTTCCACTCTATCTCAAAAATTCTTCTCCATCACCAGGGACATTTCACATTCAAGTTTTGCTAGAGGAAGATTAAGTTGTAAGGAACTACCACAGAGGGATCTTATATTTTGTCTCCTTTTCTTGTACTTCATATACTGTGGCACAGCGGATGTTTACATCCTAAATTACCATTCATCTTATTATAATGTTAAATTAGTTTCATGGGAGGACTACATTATTTATTCTACTCCATTGGTTTTAACATATCCTGTGTGAATTTCTCAAAGGCTCTTTTTATTTTTTTCTCTTCTTTTTTTTTTTTTTTAAACAAAAACCAGTTGAAATCTCCTGCACCTGCTCTTGGTCTTGTCAACCCAAAATCTTTGATAAAGGAGGATAATGTAATTTTGTCTGCATTCCTTATTTGTAGGAGAAGCATCTCTCTCTCCCTCTAGCTACTGTTCAAATGGCTATTATCACGGCAGAAAGCCATACAGCCTACTGGGATGAACCACAACTAAAACCACAGGCCCTGTTTTGTAGTTTGGGGGAACTAATAAGCAGGGCCGAAGCTCTTCTCATCAAGGAATCATCAAGCAATTTCATTGTAGCAATAAGTGGCATCCTAGCACTCAACAGGTCAAAGACTTCCTCAAATTCCCATCAGAGGGTCTTTAAGGGGAAGTTTGTTTTACAGAAGCAGAAAAGTTTCAGCAGATGAACTGCCCATTGAAGCTTAACTAAAAGGATAGGCAAGGGGAATCGCTTAGAATTCTTTTATTACAGGCCAAAGCAAAGACTCCTTAATGAGTGATTGTAAAGGTTGGCCTGTTCTCAGACATGCAGTGTTATCTGAACATCTGTATATAAAGGACTACAAAAAAAAAGAGGAACAATTCATTTGTTTTCATCTCAGTTATGCAGTTTTTTTCCCCGATTCTCTACTAGCATCTGCCAACAGTGGTCAAAGAAGCGATACACAAAAAGGTCTCCCTTTTTTAGTACAACTCAGGTCAAGAGAGTCATTAAGTTGTTTCCTCCAGAAAGATGGGAGGTGGTAGCCAACCAGCCAGAAGGACAGTGTTTCCTGCTGGAATGAACTGTGTACCAACCCTGAACTTCAATCCCGACAAAAACTGAGTGCACAAAATAGGACCAAAAACCACACTGAAAGAGTGCCTGTCCCCCATGCTCACAGTAACCTTAGAGGTACTGCATTAAATTCCCCCTGTTGAGCTCTGAGAACTGCACTAATTTTTCTTGCTTGGAATCTGCCCAATCAAGGCTGGATTTGCATAACTCTTATTACTATTACTGCTTTATACCACAGTAGCTCCAGCTGACAGCTAGATCTATTGGTGATGAAAGCTGCTGTGACCATACAGGCAATCAGTCCCTGCTCCTCAGAGACTGACTACACTGCTCACACTTTTTGGGGGAGTGCAAACGTTTATTTTTCACCCTCAGCAACAGGCTGTCACTTAGGCAAAAGGTAAATTAACACTTCTGAGATGTCAGAGGATTGCTCTTTTCCCAGTTACAAAGACACTTCCTCTAACAACAAAAAGTTATTTTACATTCCAAAACTGCTCACAGCAGAATTCCTACAGAAAATTCTCTCTATACTGTATTTCAATTTGCAGATGATCAAAATAGTAGCAAGTAGGAGAACAACTTAGAGAACTCTGAATTGTCTCTATTGCAAAACTTACATAATAAAGTTTTACCTTTTTGGATATTTGAGGTTTACTGAAAACAGAGCAGTAAAGACAACAGCACTTCACTGGTTTGTTTTTTTTTCTGTTTTGCCATTGAAGTATGCAAGTATGTAAGGACACTGAAGTGGGCTGGCTTCAGAGGGATCAACTAAGGCAAACATAATCAGGATTAGGACTGAGGGGTGCACAGTAGGCTGATGAAGCAGCCTAGCTTTGTATAGACCCAGTCCAGTAACACTACAGGATTTTTACTTGATGACTTGAGAGAAAAAAAGAAAAAAAGCAATCAAGCTACAATTAAAAGATATGTCCCCAGTAAAGTTAACACCTGACTCATACTTTGTTCAAGCATTTTAAACCACACAAAGTAACTATAAGTAAAAGCATGTAAAATTTTCATGTGTGTTTCTGCTGGGGAAGACAAAATCATCTGTGCCAGACAAGCCTAAGGTTCCATTTCTTCTCATTAATCTTGTTGTCAGTTCACAGCATTCTATTTTCTCTGATTTATTTTGCTTCTTCTCTTCTCTTCTCTTCCTCTTTTCTCTCCCATCCTTCCCTTTTCTCCCAAAAAACACCATAGCATCTTCTCTTTATGCTGCTTTATAAAAGAGGGAAACACTTCACAACTGAGTTTCTCAACTTTTAAACTAGGCTCACATGATCATTGAATAAGCAGAAGGATGGAGCCCAGCTCACACAGAGTAGCCAGACTCTTCTTAAATATGCAAATTCTGCCTTTGTAAATGTGCTAAATAAAACCTTTGAGAACACGTGAGTCCCTTCCTAAATTTTTAAAACATAAAAATTACATTGCCTATAAGAAAAAAAAATGTAGACTGAAAGGAACTGTAGCAGGTAGAACCAGCGATGTCTACTGGAACCATTAGGTGGTTTTCAATATTTCAGAAACACATGCATATGGCTATGCTTGTGGAAGTATACAGCCAGGATTATTTAATCCAGGACTGTTGTCCTGCTACCTGCTTTAGCAGTGGCAGTATTATAAAATATTTAAATATTACATTTTAAAATATGGATTTCAAGATAAATTAAATTTCAATATTTCCAATCTTTTGGACAAGTATTAAATCACCATGAAAGAAGAGCACACAGATAATTACAATAAACTTTGTAAACAGTTTCTAATGTGTAAGAAAAGGCAGTATTAGGAAACTTGTAATAAACAGTGTAATAGCTTTATCCTTGTTCTTGATATATCTTAATGAGCTCTTCTCTGAATCAGTGCAATCACTTTTAAAAACACACTAAATTTCTACTAACTGTTAAAGTAATACTACACATATACTTATCAAGAGCGGGGCTTGACATTATGCTCAAATTCTTAAACATGAGAAAAAATTAATCAGAAAAAGAGAATATCCAGAAGAACATGACAGTTCATCTGTAAGTTAACCAGAGGTGGGTTCTGAGCACAGAGGAGTAAATGGATCAGGGTTCAGGGTTTTGGTATGTAAACAGCTCTCTGAAAACCTGCCCTTTGAGAAATGAACAGGAATTGTGTAGGCCTATATGGAATCTTGTAGCAACTGCAGATAAAAAAAACTACCAAAAGAAATTAATGAGCAAAGCTATACAGGGAAAAGCAGTAAAATACCAGGGCACACAATGGAACGAGAACAGTGGTGCTAACCACTACAGCCACATAGATGCTAAATGCATTCTTCCCTCTCATAGTTCTGTACAACACATGGGAGGGAGTTTTTCTGAGAAGCTATACCTGAGCACAGCAGTTCTGTTCAAACCACAGGGCTCACCTGGCTGCTGTTCTCCAACAGGAGTCATAAGTGGATACTCAGGGAAGAGTAAGAACAAAGCAAGCACATATGAGAGTTCCCACCAAGAGTCTCCCAATCCCCAGCTGCTCGTCAGCCCAAGGGACTGCCTGAGCCCTTGTGGCCTTTCTAAAATGTAGCAATACTCAATGGATCTCTCTTTGAAATATAGCCCAGTCTACTCTTGAGTACATTTCTTGTATTCACAAACCCCTCTGGCAAGGAATCCCAGTGTCTGTCTTTTTATGTGTAGAATCACCTCGCTTTGTTTGTTATAAAGCAAGATTGATTTAATGCCCAACAGACAGCAATCCACCTCTCCAGGGCTCATTTTGCAGACTACTGTTTGTGTGAATACGGGAATGTTAATGGATGTTTACTCTCTTCATGTTGTGTTAGACAATTCCTGTAATGCCTGGGAACCTACTAAAATAAAAGTGAGAAGACAAAACACCATTTTCAGAATACAGCTCAAAATACATAAAATAGATCATTAAAAACAAGTAAGTTACAGTGAAACCATTTAGGAAATCACTCAAATCACTTCCACAAATCACTTCAGATCACCGTCACCTTTTTCTAAAATCCTGATTCTGAGTACTATTTTTGTCATGAGCTTTCAAATCAATTCATATGGTCTTTCCCTAATCTCTCGTTAGACCTTCCACTTGTTCCCACTGGGGAATGGACAGTATATTTGGCCACTGCTTTCTAATGAAATCCTGGGAATACATGCACATAACTGAAGCCCTTTCTTTTTTCAAGGTGGTGAAACAGACCAAGTTATTTTAGTTCTAGAATTGCTTAAAGAGATAGTCAGTATCTTGAAATAACACCCCTCATTGAAGGACTGAGGTTTGAGTAATGGCCAGGTAAAATAAACAAAGGTACTAAAACTAGCAGTCTTAACAAATATGTAATTTGTTAAAGACAGAAAAAGTAAATAAACAAATAAAGTTTGCTCAAACAATGCAGTCGAAGACTTCTTCAGTAAAAAAGACAAACTTGGATGTGACGAGAAAATTCTTTTAAACTTCAAATAAACTCAAGCTCGGTACAGGTCTAAAGCATTTTCAGAAACACAACAAAGCAATAATGAAAGTCTGGGCTTCGTGTATTGCAACATTGACTCATTTCCTGAAACATTTGTCTTCCTCTAGGATAAGCACTGCAGCAAATCTTTTAAAGATTTTAAAGATGCTTTTAAAGAACATAATGAGAGGTGCGTTTAGTGAATGTAAAAGGTATTTTGTTTATATGGAAATAACTGGAAAATGCCTGATTGGATTGATCCTAGAGTTTACCAACAGCTTTACAATTGGCACCAAAAAAAAATTACAGTCCGCTCTACATATAGGAATCAATACCAAGGGCAAGTGTTGTAAGTCCATTGCTTTGACATACAGTTACCAGAAGAAATAAACAGCAGCTGTGGTCAGGCTTTTGAAGATCATAGAATGGCAGGCTGCAACTCCTGTGGCAAGCACAGCAAAATGTTTTATTTTATAGACTAGTGGAGAAGACAGAAAAAACAGAAGGACCTTTAAAATAACTATTCTAAAAGCTTCTTGCCTGTGAAATGAACAAGTACATTTTATACTGACAACCCTTTGCAGTCCTCCTAACCTGATGCCAGCAGTGAAACACAGCTACACAGTCTAAGAATTATACTCAAAATGTCAAACACAACAGTCTGCTCTCATCAGAAATAAATTTCAGAAAAATGAGTTAACAAAAGAAACAGCTCTGGCTTAAATAAAACTACTATAGAAAGGGACTACATATACTGAGTGATCATTAAAAACAAAATAGAAAAGGAAAAACATATCAGCATTAACATAATGAAATGTACTTAAAATGACTAGCAAATGCTACAAAACTAAAAAAAACCCTGAAAACATAAAAACAAAAAAAAAACCAAACCAAACAAAAACCCCCTAAACAAACATAAAAACAAGATTGTTTTCTCCCTTCTTTGTGAAACCTAACCAGATCCCTCCCCCTTTTTTTTGAAAATGTGTAATTTTCTGTGGAAAAAACAGGAGGTATTCTTAAGTTGGAAAGAAAACACCAGCATATTAAAGAATTGCATAAAATTTGAAACATTACAAAATGTTTAACAGACTACTTGGCTTTTGTATTTATGTAGCACTTTTACAAAGAACTTTTTAAAATATTAAATTCTGAACCATAAAAAAAAGGTAAAATTAACCCAGAGTGTCTGTAACCTAGAACTTGGCAAGTGTGATATTTTTAACTGCATATTCAGAAATACGCTTCTAAGTAATAAGAGCCATCATGGAGTGATTCATAGCTTCATGCAAAAACATCCCACAATATAAATCTTGTTAACCTTTTGAAAATCCCCAAAAGCTCATTACAAAGCTGCTGAATCCTGGCATAACAAAACCTTATATTAAAGTATTTACTGTCCTCCTAAAAAGTCCGTTACTTAAAAGAAATAATACACTTGATTTAGTTGGATTTTATCATGGTCTGGCAGGCAAAGAAGCATCAGGCAGTGATGTATGTCAAATTAAATTATCCTAAGAAATTTATTATAGAAATATGGGAGAAATAATTTCTCAGCTAATATTAAACAATAAACTGTTCTCCATCTGAATTAATGTCAAGTTTACAGGGTAATGAGCATTACAGTGAAAAGACTCATGAAGAAAATGTGGTACCTTTCCTATTCTATTACTTTTCCCAGTGCTTGGAAACTACGTGCAACACCCTTGGAGACAGTGGTTTTCAAATGGATTTGTTGCACGAAAGCTGATTAATTTTCTTCTCCAAATGAGGGACCTGTTTCAAGAAACGTTGCATATTAAATTCTACTTACTGAAAATATGCATTTATGACATTTAAATTATATTCCCCAAGGTAAGCACTTAATTTTATTATAATTCCTATCTTGATCTAACTTTACGGTCAAACAGAACAGTGTGGATATTTGAGTAGAAGCACAATGACTGAGCTGATTTTGAAGCTCCCAAATAAAAGCAGAGTAAAACCCTGGCCTTACTGAAATCAGTGAAAGAACTGCTGCAGTTTTTACTGGAACCACTATTCCACTCTTTACATTCTCTCTTCATCTGCCATGAAGGTAAAAATGATGAGATTTATTGTATCCTACAAATACTATTTTCTAGGTTTTAGAAGCCATTCTTGAATTTCTTCTTCAGTTCTCACTCCAGTAAATAAAGTAAGATGAAGACATGTCTCCGGGTTTGTCCTACATTTTGGGAGAAAATGTACAGAAGGGAGCCTCCACTGATAGCTATTGCCAGTGAATAGTGATGCTAAACCAGAGTGCTAAAATAGAAAGAACTTTTAAAATTATGTTACACATTAATTTAAAAACACTATTTTCTCAATGGGAAAATAATACTTTCCAACCTTTTTTCTATTCTATTGTGCAAATGTATGCACAAGAAAGAATGTGTGCCATTATTGCTAAGATAGCCCTGATTTTAGAATGCTGATAAAATTTTTTTTCTCAGATATTACTCTGTGGGCAGCAATTGTTGGTGTCAACTTTAAAACTGCTGATGAATGCTGTTGCTGCAGCCCAGAAAACCAATCATACCATGGCCTGCACCCAAAGCAGTGTGGCCACCAGAGCAAGGAAGGAGATTCTGCCCCTCTATTCCCCTCTCATGAGACCCCACCTGGAGCACGGCACCCAGCTCTGGGGTCCTCAGAGCAGGAAGGACATGGACCTGTGAGTCCAGAGGAGGGCCACCAAGGTGATTTTACAGGAATCAAACACCTCTCCTATGAGGAAAGCTTGAAAGAGTTCAAACTGCTCAGCCTTGAGAAGGGAAAGCTCTGGGGAGACTTTATTGTGCCTTTTTAGTACCTGAAGAGGGCCTATAAGAAAGATGGGGACAAAATTTTTAGCCTGTTGCAACAGGACAAGGGGTAATTGTTAAACTGAAGGAAGGTCGATTTAGATTAGATATAAGGAAGAAGGTTTTTACAATAAGGGTGTTAAAACATTGCAACACGTTACCCAGAGAAGGTGTACCCTATCCCATTCACAATTAGGTTGGATGGGCATCTGAGAAACCTGATCTAGTTGAAGATGTCTCTGTTCATTGCAGGGGGGTTGGACGAGACAACTTTTATAGGTCCTTTCCAAACCAAGCCATTCTGTGATTCTATAAAGACAACCCACGTTTAATAAAAACAATGTTTCAAAACAGAAAAGCTAAACTTTTAGATTTGCTTTGTTACTTTTAAGTGTGTGATGGCTCATCTGAAAACTATTTACTTTACCAAGCTTCAATTAATGAGAACAGAATGCATCTGTCTCAGAGATAGTACTCAAAGACATATTACATCCACCTCTCCCTCTCCTGAAGCATCCCTTTATCTCAGTGTTTGGTCATCATCTGTGCTAGTTGTAAAAAAAACTAGTTCAGCAAGTCCTGACACCTGGAATAGGCAGAGTTGCAAAAGCAAACTGACAAACACTGTGTCTACAAAACCTGTAGGTCCAGCTTTTCACTTGTCTGCTTCTTATGACATCAAGTACCCAATATTAGGTGTTCATTAACTCTATCTGTATTGCTGGGTGAACTCTGACTGCATTCTAAGAAAATGCAAGAGTAACTTCGACTTCATTAATTCAGTCTTTGTGTTTCGGTTTAGCTTTTTGCATGCAAATATTTTACCTCATACATTCACTCTGCTTTTTATTTTTAATTTTATTCACTTTTAAGTAAGGGCTTCTGTATTTCTGAAATCCTTCTACGATATCCATAACTTTGAAATTCCCAAAATAATTTTGACAAACTAGAACTCTCTCTATTAAAAGCTATAAGCATGTAAAATAATCACACCAGTATGTGTTTTTAAAGATGAGATGTCAAAATATTCAAAATAATTTTCTTATGGAAACTGCAAATGTACTAAAGCTTAGCTTTACTGTCAAGGTCAAATTCTAAAATCTCCTGTCAGAAAAATTTCTCTACATTGCACTAGAACCTGAAGGCTTTCAGGCAGTACCTACAAGAGGAAAATATATACTGCAGTAAAAACATAACATATGGGGAGAGATATTATCTACCAAAAATACAGAATAATACAGCCTGTTATTTTAGCCAATTGCTTTGGTTTCATATTAGATTCTGCTCCCATATTCCAGTGACTCAGTAACAGACTCTAAACTTCCATTATCACTCATTAGAAAAGGACTCTTGTCTGGCTCTGGATGGTGGTATTTATGAAGTTTAAATACAGTTTGAAAGACTTTAATTTCATCCATGCTTCTTTTCACGTTTACACTCATGTAGGGAATGTCATTCCTTAACCAGAAACAGAAAAGATGAACATCTCATAATGAAAAGTGCTGGACAACTACAGCTGTACAGTCATCTCCATCTCAAACTTTTTTTTCTTGATTAGTTTCTTTGTACATATTTGTTCTGCTGACTTCTGTCAAAAGAAATGCAGAAAATGTAGGTGCTTTCAATTAGGCTTTGTGTTTCACTGAGTTTAGCAGAGCTGCCCTGCCAGGGGCAAGCCCAGGGAGACAGGACTGGTTAGAGTGCTAGTGGAAAATCTCCATAAACCCACCCTCCACAGGAAGCCACAGACCCAACAGATAAGGTGAGGATAAAGTGGGTACACTGTGTTTCCTTCCTCATCTCTTGGCATCACACAGCAGAAGCTATTAACTATTCCCTCCAAAACCACACCAATGTCAAGCCCTGTAGTAAAATGCCATAAAGCACAGTTTAACATGAGACAGGGGAGAGCACAACAGAGAGTTGGAAGAGAACAAGTTACACGCAAATCCTTTGAATTCTTCCAAAACAGGTATTTGCCAAATGAAATCACCATGCCCAGAATATCTGCAGGACAATGCAGAACCACTCCAGCAGGGCCTGCCAATGCAGCCCTAAGGACACTAACTCCTTCCTGATCCTCATGTGGCAGTGATGCTAAGTCAGAGCCTGACACACCAACCAAGGGTCAGTATTCCACTTCATTCCACAAAATGCCTCAATGCCCTCTGCTTCCGTCTTATATCCATCTCTGTTTCAATGGGCAGCAAAGAAACCATAAAAAGACACACCTTTTCATGCTATCAAATAATGTTTTACTATGAAAGCACGTATTTATGTAATACTCTGTTTCTTCCCATGAATTTTACCCTCTGCCTCTTATCTAGAAACCTAAATCCAGAAGACCATCTTTGTTGGTGAATGCAGCTTGCTGGCCAGTACAAATGGACGGGAGCCTTCTAAGGAAAAGGAAAGGATATTTGATCTGCATAGACTGCAAAAATAAGCTGTCTCTTTGCCAGAGCACCAGGAATACAGTCTTGTTAGTAATGATTTTTTCTATATAGCACATGCTGCATTTTACAAACAGGATTTTAAAAGGTCTCTTTTAAGCATTTGGCTCTTGAAATACACATTGACAAACAGTATCAGTAGAACATTTTCTTACGTAAATTGAGAATACTAAAACAAATTCTGGCAGTCTGAAATTCTCTGGCCTTCTACATTATCTCCACATAATAAGCACATCTTTCTACATACCCTGCTCTGGGATTAGATACATGGGGGTTTGACACAGCTAATTTATGTGTAGCCTTCAGATGCTTTGCAACTGGTAGGGATAAGATGGTTAAGGAGGCTTAAAATGGTTAATGGTCATGTCAACTCTGGATCTTCATGCCACCTGCAGACTTAGTCAATAATTCTCTAAAGTGTACTTGGCAATCTATGTAAAATAAGTTTGACTGTCTCACTTTGAAGCTCAGGGGATATATCCACGTTACAAAACAGCTTAGACCAGGATACTCAGCAGAAACTGTTCCTGCGCTGGCAGCTTCAGCAGGAATGCTGAAGTTAGAACTTGCATTTAGAACACAACTAGGTTCTGGAAGGCAAACCAGGGAAGATGAGAGTTTCAAAAATGTTGGGGATGATTACTGTGTGTCCCACATCTCTGTGCTCTAGGTAGAGGAAAGATTTCCATTTCCAGCACCAATGAATTCAGAAATTGTTAAATAAGTATTTTTCAGTAAATATTTAGTAATAATCACTCCAGAACAGCAAGAAATATTGCATAGGTGTTCTTATGAAATATGATTACCTGACATACTGCTGGGAGTTATGGATATGTAATCATTCTTGTCCTTCTTCCGTCACCAATGTCACCTGCCACAAAAAAGGAAAAAAAACCCCATGTAATATGTTCATAAATGCACATCTGCAAATTACCATTAACATTTAAGCAAGATGGAACATTCTGGACCTTGAATAGTGTGGTCCATGTCTGATGGCTTAACACATTAAATTCAAAGCACCCTGCTTAGCTGTATGAGGTAACAAATGTAAATCAGGTCCAAAGCATGGTGGACTGGAGGAGCTGTGGCTAACAGTGATTTGGAAGCAATGTCTAAAGGCTTGTGCCTACTGATGCAGAAAAAAAAATATTTTTACCCACTTCATGGAACACTTTCCATTATTTTTTTTTTCAGAAGATCCTTTAAGTCTAATATGTAACTTTAGGAGTAAATTGGTTTCTACTTTACAGTTTCTAACGATACATGCACATTACTCTCAGGTTCAGTAAAAACAGAGGATTCAAAGGAATTAAAAATTCTCTTTTACAGTTACACCAATTCTTCCTCAGTCATTTGAAACCCAAAAGTCTATTGACTTTTACAAAGTTCTGAGATGTAAATAGTAATTTTACTCATTTGGTAGAAAACTAATTTAGATGTATTTAATACTTAACTTTTGAACAATGTAATCTTCTATTTTATTATTGAGACACCTGCAGCTGTGAAGAACTGAATCTGGCATTATAAAGTTTTGGTTTTAATATTTAGGCTGTGTCCCCCTTTCATATGTCCATACACATACACTGACATACTAACTACACTCTTTTTCTGTTTGGTAGCAAAGATTGAAGCCCTGCAAACTAATTTAGAGCCAGGAAAGAAAGTCATGGATACCAGTTAGGATACCATCCTTCAGCCATGTCGGTATTTATACCAGCCCTCATGTTTTTCACACAGAGCATCACAGGCAGCATGCCCTTGTTCAGCTGTCCCTGCCCAAAACACAGTGCCCAGCTGGATGATCCCAGCTCACTTCCTAGTTTAAGCGCCAACAATCCAACCCAAGCAGAGACAATCCTAAAGGCATTACTCCCAGAATAGAGACAAGATCTCATTAGAATTTTTATGTAAGAAATCCCCGGCCTACAACTGACCCCATTAATGCCTAATGTTTGTGGAAAAGTAGCCTGAGAACAGAGTCACGCTCTCTGGAACATCCCCCTGCACTCAGCACTGGTGAGGCCACACTTCAAGTACTGTGTTCAGTTTTTGGCCCCTCACTTTAAAAAGAACATTGAGGTGCTGGAGCGTGTCCAGAGAAGGGCAAAAAGGCTTGTGAAGAAAACACATCCTATGAGGAAAGGCTGAGGGAGCTGGGTTTGTTTAGCCTGGAGGAGGCTCAGAGGGAACCTCGTCCCTCTCTACAACTCTCTGAAAGGAGGCTGTAGTGAGGTGGGAATCAGTCTCTTCTACTGTGACTGCAGTGAGAGGACCAGAGGAAATGGCCTTCAGCTGAGCCAGGGGAGACTCAGATTAGGTATTAGGAAAAGTTTTTCACTGTTAGGCCAGTCAGTCATTAGAATAGGTTGCCCAGGGAGGTTGTAGAGTCACAATCCCTGGAGGTATTTAAGAGACGTCTGGATCTGGCCCTGGGTGGTGTGCTTCAGTGATTTAGTGGTTACAGTGTTAGATCTGGATTGATGGTTGGACTGGATGTTTTTAAAGGCCTCTTCCAACCTTGCTGATTCTATGATTCTATGATCCAGAAACACCTGTCTTTTAATATTAGTGTGGAAGTGACATTTTAAAGAGGAAGTAGAACCTCTCTTAAATTGTCCTGATCATCATTTTATGGTAAGAAACTGAACTTTGTTAACAAACTTGGGGATTTTATTTCTCTCCATCCATCCATCCAGTGCCATAGCCCTGTCCGTATTTCCTCTTGGCCACCGTCTCCTCACACAGGGAGTCTTTCCCTTGAAATAAATATCCTCCCCTAGCAGCAGGCTGAACATCGAGCGCATCTGCTGTGTCTAGGCAGGGGTCAGAACGAGACACCAGGTGAGCCGCACTACCGGGTAATTAATGCATCTGGGACGCGGCCCCGCCGCTTCACCTCAGCCCATCGGCCTCGGGGGCGCTCCCACACCGGAGGCTCTGCTCAGGTACTCGCCACCCGAGACGGGCTGAGGGCAGGGCCGTGCCCCGCGCCCACCGAGGGCCGGCCGCCCGGGAGGCGCAGGGCAGCGCCGCAGGGAAGAAGGGCCGCAGGAAAGCGCCGCAAGGAAGAGACGCCGGGAGGAGCCGCAGGGAAGGGAAGGGCCGCAGGGAAGCGCCGCAGGGAAGGGCCGCAGGGAACGGCCGCAGGGAAGGGCCGCAGGGAAGCGCCGCAGGGCAGGGGCGCCGGGAGGAGCCGCGGCCTCCCCGCCCTCCCGAAGGCAGAAGCCGCCCGCGGCGCAGCAGCGTCCCTTGGCGGCCGCAGCCCGAAGCGCTGTTCCCGGGCTTTCCCACCACTCCGTGCCTCCTTGCCTTAACCGGGCATGTCTGCATCTATCTTTTAAGTTAAATTAATTGCTACTCCAAAGGTCGGAATTGCTCATGATTAACATTAAAAAAAAAAAAAAAAAAAAAAAATCCAAACCAAAAATTAAAAAAAAAAACAACAAACCAACCCAAACACCAAAAAAACTCAACAAACAACAACACACACACCCCCCCCAACCATAAACACGTATACACCCCCCTCTCCCAAATTTAAAAAAAAAAAATTCCAAACAAACCCATAATCATAAAATATCCTGAGCTGGAAGGGACCCACAAGGAATGTGATCCTGATGGGTACCTTCCAACTCAGCAGATTCTATGATTCTGTAATTTTGCAGATGACACCGTGCGCCTGAGAGTGTTACCTCAAGCTCCTAGAGCTCTAGCAGGCTTGGGACCATGACCAGTTCCCTGACGACACTGTTCCAGTGTCTGACCACCCTCTGAGTGAAGAACCTTTTCCTTTTATCCAACATAAATCTCTTCATGCCATGCCCTCGGGTTCCCTCACTGGTCACCAGAGAGGGAAAACAAAAAATATGCACCAATTTATTTTTTCCTAATTTCCTAATTATCTGAAATTATTTCTCCCGGTAGTATATCATATTTAATAGAAGATTACTGATTTCAAGATATAATGTTCATTCTATTTGCAAAGCAAGCACAATGCAAAACCTACTTAGAAGTTTTACAGCAAGAACCTCAACATGAGGAAGAACTTTACATGAGGGATGCAGAGTACTGTAACATGCTACCCTGGAAAGTCATGGAGTCTCCTTCTCTGGAGACATTTAAACACACCTGGCCATGTTTCTGTGTCACCTGTAACCTGCTCTAGGTGACCCTGCCTTGGCAGGATGTTTGGACTGGATCATCTCCAGAAGTTCCTTCTAACCCTAACAAGTCCGTGAACTGGTAAAATATCCTCCAGCATACATGTGACAATGTGTTTTTACCTCCTTGCTTTTCTCCCAAGCAAGCCACCCAAAACTTCATCTGGGCTCCTAGAAAAGACTCTCTTTAATCTTATAAGGGAAGAGCAAATACTCTGCTTGGTATTTGCCATGTACAAACCACACAACCAGAGGCGACAATGAAAGGTCTTTTTTTTGCTACTGACATCTTGTGGAACTTTAAAATCCTTCACAGTTTGTCAATTCTGATTTGAAAGGATACAAATTTAGATCAGGCCTCCAATTAAAATCAGACTCTGACCCATCCCACCATGTCATGGGACATCGTGAACCTCAACAATAAGACATTTCCCAGAATTTAACTGTGGTTTGGTGACTCAGTGACACACAAGCATACTTGAAGTAAACAATTGAGTGTTTTAAACAAAAATTCTGCCCCTCCTGTAAATAATTACTTACTAAACCTAAAATTATTGGTTTTGTACCAATCTATTAAAAAGGACAATAAAAAAAAGGATAAATACAATGTTCTTCAATGAATTCTGTATAAAGAGAAAAATTCTAGTTATCCTGGGAGTTTTGCCATTTTCCCTGATGAGACTAGGACTTGGCATAAAAGCAGCTGTCACTTGTGTAAAAAAACTAATTACAAAATGACTGTAAGAAAAGCTGGTCTTTTGTTTAAACCATTACACTAACGTATCTGGCTTTGGCAGTCTTCTTGTGTGCCACAGTTTAAAATAGAGAGTGTGCATCCTCTTTTTCCCTTCATACCTGCCTAGAGATAAAGTTTCTTGGAGCAGGTCTTGATGTTGCTGTAAATGTACAGCATCTCACCCATCTGGCATCTCCACTAGGTCAATTTAGCAACCGCCGAAAGATCCACAGTAAATGAGCTCATTTGTAACACCTGCTTCGTCATGATGATTTTAATCATCATTATGATGATTATTTAAACCATTAATTAAAATAATAATAAATAACAATTAAAATCATAATGATAATTAAAGTATTTTATGATTTTAATAATATTCTCAAATGTCCTGGGATCTTGTCTAAAGGATGCTTTTATACCGCATTTTATATGCCAGAAGTAATTTCCTATTTTTCTTTCCGAGGAATGTGGCCCATAGATGGAAACATTGTGGAAATTCAGAACTATTTATCCATTCTGGCATATACATAGCACAGTCTTCTGAAGGCACAACACAGCTTCTACTCCACATGAGCAAGAATATTAAGTGGTGCCTACATTAATTATAGCCAGTTCCTCTTGAAGGCATAGTTGTGTAAGATGTTGGAGGAAATCAGGTTCTTTTTAAGAGTCTACAGCTAAAAAGTACGTGAACAGGCACAATTGGGAAGGATGTGGATGAGTCACAGACTACATCAGCCCGGTAATGTCTGGGGGTCTTTACAGATACTGCAGAGCAAGTTTCTTTCTTGCCAGAAGTGACACAATTTTTATGGCTAAGCTTTGCTAACGTCATAGGGAACAGGGAGCAGGCTTTGTTAGATTATCTTTTGTGTATTGAGCACTTACTTGCCCACAAAAGAGTTACCCAAGGTCTCATGGCTCTGAGTCACAGTCTCTGAGCACGAAGCACTAATTCAGAGGCTGCTATCTCACACTCCTCATGACCTCCCTGCCAGAGAGCTGTGGCGGCAGACTGGGCAGTGTGCTCCTTCTCCATCACTGGGGTTATATCCTACATTTTCTTTCTTTTTTTTCAAACAAGTCCTCATGATCATATTGGATACCTCAAATGAAAGCAGCAAAAAACATACTCCATCCTGATACTGAGTGTTGCTTCAGATCTACAGCCCTGCACCAGGAGAAGAATATTCTTACACTGCCCCAAAATAAATTTTAAAAAAGAGACATGTTTGGAATCTTCAGCTCCTCCAGCCAGACTAGGGTGATATTTGGAATTAATTCTCAGGCTTTGGTCTCCAATAAAGAAGCACTGCCTAGCCTAGCCAGCTACTGCACATCCTTATTTTTTCCACAGTGAAAGGTGAGTAACCAGTTAGCATTAATCAGTGCAGTTAGGTGTTTTCCCACTTTCACCAAGTGCCTCCTCCTTCACATGAATGCATCAGATTAACCAATGACTATATAAAAGGAGTGCTGCCCAGGGGATGAAGGTGTTTTAGACCGTATTCTGAGGCTTCAGATTTAAGTGGTGGCTGCCAGTCTCCTCTAGGCCAGGGCCAGGGTAATTTTGTGGTTTGAATCCTGGTTCGTGTCAATACCATGAACCGCACACCTTTTCTTGTGTGCCGTCAGGCACACAAGCACACATCAGGCTTCCCACTCATCAAGCAGCTGCACAGGGTGGACAAGCACTGCTGCCTCCTGTCTCTTCTCAAGGCAGGAACAGGTGGGAAAAGGGATCTCGCACCTTTCAGAAGCACTGACAGGCTGCCCGGCTCCTTGCAGGACTGCTTCTTGACATCCCCTTTTAAAAGCCAGAGAAAGAGCTATGGAGCAACCCAGCTCATTTGCACGAGTCCCTCCTGTAACCCTACCTGCAACCACCAGCGTCTCTGGCTTATCCCTGGCACTCTTACACAACACTCTTACACATCACTTGCCAGGAGCTGGGCTGCCTCCAGGGAGAGCAGCCTTGTGCCGAGAAGAGGGGTGGGCTGCTAGCAGACCCGGGGATGGGGGGGGGGAGCCTGCCCAGGTCCTGGGACACAGCAGGGAGCTGACGAGGGCGCTGAGAGGGATAGCAGAGCGTGTAGGCTTTGGAACCGGGTGCAGGGGGAAAGTTCCATCACAGTCAGAGCGCCCCAGGACACCAGCCCCTCATGCCCTGCCACTACACAAGTTACGGCACTTCATTTTTCCTTGGGGGCTATCTTGGCTTGGGGGTGATGAGTTGTGGGATGTATCATCCGAACATTTTGTTCTGCAAACTCCCTCTGTGAAAGTGGCTCTCACTTTTAAGTTCATCTTTTGTGAAAAATCCAGAGTAGCAACTCCACATCAGGAAAAATTACAAGGTAGCCCATAGGCTGTATTGATGCCTGACTGAATTTTTTTGTTTCAGTATTTAATATTTCAATATTTAACAGCAAAGCAAAATTAGTATTTTGGAGCAAGTTGTACAGAGGATTTTGGAAGTTACACATATTCAGTATAAAATGTACTAGACCATGGCTTACGGTACATGGTACATTTATCATGAGCCAGCAGTATTTCCTCCCTTGCAAAACATAATGAACCACTGTGCATTGCACGAGAAATAAAAATCTATCTAATTTTCCAAATATGTTTAATGAAATGCACCCATAAGAACTAGCTTGTAGGCACAAGCTCAGAAGTGGGCTTTGACTCATGTTTTTTATTGCTAGTATAGCTCAACTCACAAGGACACAGAAACATGCAATAAAGCATAAAATCAAAACCACAGTGCACTATCTGTATAATACAGATATTTGCAGTCTATCCCAAAACATAAGAACAAAAAGGCAAAGAGCTATTGAGCTTTCTGATAGGAATGTCCAGTAGTTCTGTGTAATATCCTCCTCACACAGACTCAACTCGTGCTCAGCTCTGTGCAGGCATCAGCAGATTTTTTACAGTATGAAAGCCAGAAAATTATTACATTCAGACAGTAAGTCTCATAAAAGATAATGGTAACTTCACTGTTTTACATGTTTTTGAAAGCTCTTGTGTTTCAATAAGCAGATCTGCAGGATGAACACTATTGATTTAGACAGAAAAACTAATTCTTCCTATAGTCTCATTGTGATAAGGCTTTGGATCTGGCATATGGTTTGCAGGACAGCCTGATGATAAAGCTGTTGATTTGAACATAGCTACAAAAAAAAAAAGACCCAGCACCGCAAAATAAAGTAATGCAAGACAAAAGCAAGATAAAAGTAGTTTTTATGATTTCATAAAAACTTAATGACTTACTGTATTGGGGTAAATATATATTTTTATAAATGGAAAATAAAATAATGCAATATTATGCATGGAAAACATAATAATGCATTTCTTCATAGGCAAAAAGAAACAGAGTTTTAGTGTGTCTGTTGGTTTCCCAGTAGCCTGAACAGATTAGAAAGGCAGTTTCATAAGTATCATTGATAGAACACAGAGGGAGAGTGTAGTATTACCTTTAAACCACCTGGGCACATCAAGCAGAAAATGGAATATGTAATTCTCCTCTTGCCCTGTACTTACAGAAATGAGTAATGTTATCTCATTTCCAGAGTATCTCAAATCACTTATTATCACAATCTGGAGCTGCTGACTGCCCCTAAGATGTAAAGGCTCTAAGAAATCTACTTACACTCAGCTTAACACTCAGTCAGCATAATGGGCTGCAGCCTTCTCTTCGCTGTACTTCATCCCCTAGCAGAAATGTCAGCTCTCTAGCACTTTGCTTTGGCCTACTACTTGTGTACACAGGAGGGCATGAGAGGAGCACAGAACTGGAGACAGCCCTGTTTAGCCACTATTTTGATAACCAGGGTCCTAGTGCCTGTGAGTGACTCTCTTAACACGAAGTGTTACTGTGCAAGCTTGCCAGATTTGCAAAAGAGTAGCTGATCTGTATCTGTGAAATAAGTGATGTTTACATCATTAAGTATTTAAGCCTTAATTCACAAAGACCTCTACCAACTTGAATAAATATCCAGTTGAGCAAGGACCCTGGAGGGCCAAGAGTGATAGAAAAGCAAAGGGGGGTAATACGAAAGATCTCTAATTTGAGTGATTATTTCAGTGGTTTTTTGAGACACTTCATGGCTTACGTGTTCTTTCTCCAGCACATGGTGTTCTTTCTCCAGCACATGGGTGTTCCATTCAGACAACAGCTTTGACATAAAACTTTTCTTTGTCTGTTTTGTTCTGTCAACTCAGGAAACATTAGCTCTCCCTAAAATTTCAACAAGGGACAGTTTATCTTCGATGCTAATTTCTCTTATTACTCACTTAGAACTATATATTAGATGAAGGTTGTCTTGAATTACCTACCTACTCTGCAACTGACCAGTGTTAGTTAATCCCAAAGACAATAAATTTCAAAGACTTTCCTTGAAACTGGGGAATTTCCCCCCTTATGATGGAATAGATTAAGAAAAAGAATATTTTCTAAATGTCAGGAGGGGAGGTACCTGGATGAATCTTGCTAACATGAATACATTTTGTCAATGTATCTTATATATGCCGTGTCTAAAAAATCAGTGAAGCAGAAATGAGTATGTTCTCATCTACAAATGTCACTCTGAATAGGGATAAGAACTACCCTAAAGATTGGTACTGGCATTTATTTGAGCTATTTTCAGGGATTCAGATATGAAATGCAGAATTAACTCAGCTTTAGGCTTTCTGCTTTTCTTAACCAGAGCCTCAGAAAGTCACCACTTAGCTGAAAAAATGAATTCTAAAATGAAAAAAAAATTCTAAATGAAAAACTGTTATCTCTATTGCAGGCTTTGAGTTACAGTGTGCAAATATATAGGACTTTGCAGAAAACCTTGGAAAAGAAAACAAGAGATGGTTTACAGCTATGGATTTACACTCATGCATTTTGTCTATTGTGTGACTTGATGAGTTTCCAAATTTGATTCTATTTTTCCTAAAAAATGATAGCTGAATTGCCAAACGACTGAATTCTGAAATGTTCGACACAGATTCCAGACCTGAAATATATGGCCTAAACTCAATTATAATTGGGGGAAAATTTTGAAGGAGTTGATTTTCAACAAAATTTAAGTAAGAGAACGAGAAGTTAGTTGTTTTCTGAAATCTATATCCCTAGCCAGCAAAATCCATGGTGGGTGAATAAAGACTAGCTAAAATCTCTGCAAGATCCTTTCCACAAAGTCACACTGGGAGACCTGGAGCTTTTTCCTGCCATTGCAGATGTGGCTCAAGGGAAATGGGCATCAGAGGGTTGGTGAGAGTGTAACACACACCAAAAGAGGACAGTGCATCTCTGGACACATAGGTTCAGGCTTTATATCAAGCAGTAAAGCAGAAAACTTCCCTGAGAGCACATTGAAAACACACCAGAGACACAAAAATGTATGACTAGTAGAAAGGGAGGGACAAACACAAAAAGTTAAATGATTAAGGGGCTGGACCAACTGTTCAGAGTTAACTATGGCTTGGTGAAGTGACGAGGATAGCCATGCTCAAAAGAGAGCAAGGAATGGTGGAAGAATGTGACTGCTATGGGAAATTTGGTCAAATTATGCTAATGGTTACTGGTGGACATATAATTAGGTTAGAAGGCAGCTATATTTAAAAAGAGAAATTTGTGCCTGGTTTTAATTGATATTTTGAAATGGAAAACTCCATATTGCTATTTCTGAGGTTCACCCAAAAGCTTATTTTTCAAAAGAAAAAATTCAATGACTTCAGTAAAAATTAGGCTCAAATTGGAGAAAGCTTTCTGCAAACATTCCCTGTAAAATTTCAAAATACAAACCACATGTTTCATAGATACATAAATACATTTATAATTATTATTATAAATAAATAAAGAGTTTCAAGTTACCTGGCAATAAGCTAATGGTCATAAAATATGACTGTACTAAAACTATCTAAATGCCCATTTGCTTCTGGTTTTGGGCAGACAAAAGTCATGGAGAGAAGGAATAATACTTGTGAAAATGAAGTAGAAGCTCTTATTTCACTTTTTTTAACAGAAAACTGCTTGTACCCTCTGTAATGGCTTTGTCTGTATAACCAGCACTGCATGAAGTTAACTGGATTTCAGCTGAGTATCCTCACAGCTCAGAACTTACTGTATTCAAAGTCCTATTCCTTCTTAATATTTTCTTTTTTGAGAGCAAACACATTATGGCATATTCCCAACTAAATAATTCACTGATTTAATCCTTAAGGCAGGCAGAGTTTCCTAAGATGTGTGTTCTAATCTCTATCACTTCTTATACCATTTTCCTGACCTCACTGGGGGCACAATGCAGAGAGGAAAGGACAGCTACTTCTTCTCAGAAGATGTCTATATCCTGATATTAAGTAAAACATTATAGATGTGTGCCTGCTTTTGTGTGCAGACTGGAAATAAATGGCATAGCCTAAGTGTTATCAATGGCCTTTCAGTACGTCTGATAAAACAGTGATTTCTTTTTTTTTTTAGACCTCTCTTCTTGTTTGCTGCCTCATTTACAGCTAACAATAATAGAATTAAGCCCAGAAATTAAAAGAAAAAGTTTAATCGCTGATGATTTCGCTATCTCTCCCAAGCAAACAACAAAAGTCCACAACCTTTTAACCTTTTCCATCCTATTTGCTAATTACTTATTTTCTAATTAACCATTATGCATCTGTCAGTGTGTTTTAAATTAAATCACTTTAATTGCTAGTAAGTAGGGTTTATTTAGTTCCTGGTATGGCTGTACGGGGTCATGAGTGGGGAGCTGTTGAACCACTCTGAGTTACAGGTGGCTCTGCAAAACTGCTGAAGTTGCTGAAGATAAAGAGGAGTTAAGCTGCTTTTCTTAGGTGATTTGATTTTAATGTCTACTGGCATATTTCTAATGGATGAAAGTTTACTGCAAATAGAGGAGGGCATTTTTTATTCCTAGTATGTAGATCACATCAGGCATTGATTTGTTGATTGAAATAATTTTTAATAAAGGAATACTTATGCTAATAGTTCTAGAAAATGCCCGTCACCACAATGCTTACTTTGCTGTATAGCAGAACTCTTTGAAATGCAACACAATTATATATTAACAGCTGAATTTCAAAATAAAGAGAATAAGGAAGACCTAACACATAGGACACAGGGATTTTTAAGTATGAGGCTAACAGTCAACCCACTTGAAAATCTACATGCAAAACACTATAAAAACTGGTGATGGCTTTAAGGATAGACGTAGTGTTTAATGAGGACAGACGCAAAAGATTTTGTTCTCTGTAGGACAGCCCCCTTCTATCCCTTGCATGACCTGACTCACTTTGCTAACCCTGCAGAAAATACCCACTTTTTTGCTGGGTTAGTGAGTTGAATTATCCCTGTGAGGTGGCTGGTGAGCACTGCAGCTGGCACAAAGTGGCAGGAGACCACAGCTGCTTGAGACAAGGGGAGGGAGATGAGGCTCACCCTGTCTCATAAAATGGCACGCCAGAGGAACACAGGACAGGTTAATGTCTTTTGTAATAAACTAGGACTCCATGTATTGAAATTACTTTTTAATTGTTAAATTACTTCTGAAGTTTTCTGAAACACCTTTGAAGATTGTAAGTTTTGCACTCTGAAAAAAAGCCCCTAAAGACAATACAATTCACTATAACTTTTTTTTGTGTTTAGATCCTTAGACCCTGAAGAAAGGCACTAAAAAAGTGCTAGTTGTATGTTCTGGAGAATGACAATATGAACTGGTACGGTCAGTCTTCCCTTTAGCACTAAGTAAGGTCATGAATCTAGTACTACTGAGACATAAGAATAAATTTCCAGCAAGAATCCAAGTCCACATCATTGCCAAGTTACCTAAATGTAACAGTGGGTCAAATGAATAATAAAGACCATGCACTTGAAAGCTGACAGATTTAGCAAGCTGAACTTCCCACACAAACTTTGTTAACATCACTAAAATCCAAGATTAGCCTAGATGTTAAATACTTTCTTCCCTGTTCCTACCAGAAAAAATTAAGTGTATGAAATTAGGAGTAAAATGAATAAAGAAATAGAATAAATAAAGTAGTTTATGGAGCACACCACAATAAGACCTACAATAACTCTTCCAAAAGACAATCTTACAGAACAGTGAGGAAGCTGCATCTGACCTCTTCAGCCTGCTATGTCATCAATGCTTTTACCTTCGGCTATAGACTACCAAGACACGGCTGGAAGATTCTGGTGCAGCATTTTGTTGCTGCCAGATTTCTACTACTGCATTCACCCTGATGCCTTCCCTGCTGATCTCAGTAGCTCTACACCTCCACAGGCAGCATGCCTGGGAAGCTCACCTCGCCACTCCCTGGTCTGTGCCACTGCTCAGCAGAACACCCCATCTCTGCATCCGCTGTGATAGCACTTTCACTGTGGGACAGCTCACAGGCGGAGAGGAGGAACATGAGGGGCTGCGGAATGATGTAAACAAGAACAGGAGACTTTTAAATTTATAACAAGGAGCTTTTGGATGGCCTTCAGGACAGCACAGCCTGTCAGAGAGAAGCCATGAAAAGCTCCACAAATAGATGTATCTGCTGTACAGAGAGTGAGGATACAATCAGAAAGCTTACATTTGCTTATAAAATGTAAAGAAGCAAAGATACAGCAATGGAATTGCAGTAAGACTCAGAAAGATATTTCTAACAGCTGATTCTGAATGTGCTTTAATATTATATGACCCATCATAATGTGATCCATATTGACCTGTCCTGAGATGATGAAGCTTTGGGCAGGTGTTCTAGAAGCTTAGACTGCTAGAAAAAGCCAAACCACTGAAAGAAACAACAGCTAGTAGGTGCATGGAGGCATAGGTCCATGCTGGAGACCTATGGACGCAAGGAGTCCAACCTCTGGAAGGACAGCATGGAAAAATTGAGGGGGGGGAAATTCAACTGTAAGGCTCTGTTCAGCACCACCTGCTTCCCCTGAGTTGTACATCTGAAGTTGTTTTGCTTTCCCTGGTTTGTCAGTGGTTGGCTAAGATCTTTCCAGTTTCACTATTGCCTGCATTCAACCCCTATTTAGGACTTAAGGCGTGTATTTATCAAAGCAGTAAAACTAGGGATCTTGAAAGGGCAGAGGGAGGTCAGTACGGAAGCAGCATCCTGACAGTGTCAGAAGCAAAATCCTTGCATGAGCAGTCACACTTTCCCCAGAAAGCACACCAAAAATCACATGGAGGAATCTTATCCACCCCTTTTATTAAGTTCATTAAACTCTCACTATAATAGTGTTTCATGATGGCTATGTGCCTGAGGTAACACCAAGGTATCAATCTGAGTTTCTTTGCTCTCCTGAGTTAGTGGGATGGGCCAGGCTTTTCTTTTAGTACATAATTCTCTCTCTCTCCTTTCTTCTCCTTTCCAATTTCCCAGTTAATCTCTCTTTCTATTCTAATTTCACATCTTGTTTGTGTGACTGTGTGACAGGAAAACTGGATGTAGCATTTAATTCCTGAGGATCTCAGATGTAGGTGTTCCACTGCCAAATGCCAAAGCCATGATCCAAATGGCTCCATCTCTGTGTGCTGCTCCTGTGCATCTGCTGCCTGACAAACAGACCCTTGAAGAACATAGCTGCAAGTAGGGGCAATCACCATTCAAGGAAAACTTTGTTTTAAGACACCCAGCAGAGATGGCTTCAAAGGTTAGCAGAAAGATGCTGAATCCCACCTGATATGGAGCCCCAGGGGCAAGACAGTGATAAAGCACTGAGTGCTCCCAGAGGTGCAGCACACTGAACAGCTTCAAGGAACTGAAGAGTTTTCTGGTTAAAACTCTACATAAACACACAGCACTGGTAAGGGATGGAAGACAAAAATGTGAGGATTAGCCAAGTCAAGTTACCAGATGAATTTTCTCTGCTTTTCTCAGGAAAGATTGCCTTGAAAATAAGGGCATTAAGAAAGCCAAAGAGAGTCAAGGGAGAAGCCTCAAGCAAAGCAAGTCCCAAACACAAGACAAGATAGAAACCACTACTTTTTCAGTTGATTTCAGTCCTCTATTTAGCAGCATTTCTATTTAACTAATATGCAGTTTAATTTTAGCCAGACAATCAGAGACAGTTTTTATGCCACTCACATCAATCAGAAAAAGCAGAACAGGAAAGCATTCTTTTATTGTTGATACTGAGGCTTCCCATGATTTATCTCAGCAGTATCACATGGATATTGAAAAGGACAGTGAAAATACATGATCTTAGAAGAGATATTCCACATACTTCCCACCAGGCTTATCTGGAAACATGCTAAAATAAGCATCAGAGACATTCTTTTCCTATTGCTTTTCATAGTGTCTCAAGCAGAAAAATATTAAGTGTGAAAAGGAACACACCGATCTAAATTAAGGATGTGAGCATTTTCCCATCCACTGATGGGAAGGACCTAATCTATCAGAGCAACTTTAGAATTAATAAGTTTCATAAGTATTAATATATGGATCTAATCTACATTCAGTATTATCCAAATTACCTTGTGCTGAAAGAACAAGTTCTGTATAATGAAGAGAAACAAACGAAGCTCACAGAAAAATAATTAAAGTTAGGGAGTTGCAACGGGAATTGGAGTCAACACTGCTTCATGTTCTGTGTTGAAAATTTATTCTTATGGTTACCCAGCTTCCTCAACCATAAGGTGGAGATGATAATACTCACTTCAGTTCCAAGAGTATGCCAGTAAGATCTACAGATAAGCCACCAGAACTGCTATTATTGATATCATATATGCTTGGCATGCATTTTTTTACTTCAAAACAGCTTTACAGAATGCATTTCTGGTCTACTCTCAGTGTTTAGGGAATCACTTTTTTAGACTTCAGAAAAGTTATTCTCAATTTATTTACAACACTTGTGCATAGTCTTTGCCATTGACTTTATTTTACAGCTTATTAGTTTGATGGGATTTTGTTCTCTGTATGATGTGGGAACACAGGAGTGCAATGATTCAACTAACACCAGTTTTACCAACAGCCAGATTTAACAGGCTATTTCTTGTTGTATCCTATAAACACAGTGAGCAGCCAATCTGATAGCTAATGATGCAAACCATAAGCAGAGGTAGCGTTTTGTGCCAAGATACAATATGTGGAGATTGCAAAAGCTCACAGTGAAATTTCTGTGGAAAAAAATATACAGCATGGAGGTTTCTGTTATTTTGTGCAATTCAAAACAGAGTATCTCTCCTATTAAAACCTGATAGATTAATCAGAAAAAACCCAGAGATATTGACAGAATGAGAGAACACCTCGTATTGTTCATGGAAGGTATCTGCAACCAACTGCGGGAAAACTTATCAGAACAGGATTCCCAGATTTATTTTCATGCTCTGCCATCCACTAAGAGACTTTGGTCTAAATGACAAAGCAGATAATATGGGAAGCACAAAATGTACTAGCTTCTGGAGAGGGCTTATTTTTTAGTATCTGTGAAGTTGTTGAAGAATCTTACATAAGAAGTTATTTATAATGACTTAAAAATAGAATTTTCTTTGAGGTATCCTATCCAAATTATAGAAAAAAAATATTTAAGAAACAGGATGAGATCTGTTTTTAAACCAGGCTTTAAAAAAAAAAAAAAAAAAAAAAATCTTTGTAGGTCTCTCCAAAGGGAGACTGGTATACTATCAGCATTTTCTGAACTGGCACAGAATCTACAGGGGATAGCAGATTATAAAATGCTGTCCTTGATGATATACAGACAATAAAATGAAAAAAAAGGCTTAAAAATTCAGAATGAAATAGCAGAGTTGGCAGTAATGACCTGATTCACAGTTCCTGAATGCTGGAATTTGACAATACCCGATCATTAGAAATGCCTTAGTAACAAAGACATCTCTCCTGAACAAACTGATATCGCTACCATCCATCAATTTGCTGGAATTTCATAACCACACTAGGCTTAATTTCTCAGGTATTGTGGTCAGCAGCTACAGCCAAAATATGTGTCTCTCTTCCAGTTATCTTTTTTTTAAATCATATATCCTTTTGCTGCATTTTACAAGTACTTCTTCATTTTGATTTTATTCATCCTTACACTTTTTCTGTAGAATAATGGGCTATAATTCATGAAAAATCTGCTCAGCTGTAGAAATAAGTATTCTATTAAATTCTTCATGACAGGTTTAAGATGTCATTGTCAGCTTTAGGATATTTGCCTGTATTAGTCATCCTGCCAGCATTAAGATAGTAAGAGAAAAGATAAGGGTATGCTGGAAGGCCCAAGAAGCCAAGGGAGTCTTTCTACTGACATCAGCTATTTTGTACCATGTTCCTCTAGCAAGGGATTAGGAGACAAAGAAGTGCTTCTCATGGCAAATTCTGTACTTCTTCATTTGCACTCATTTTCATTGAGCAGGCTTAATAAAGTCTACTGGGAGTGCCACTCCTGCACCCTTTAACCAAGTTTCAATGATTTCAATGATGGGTGAAGGGGAGCTTGGCAAGAGATGGACAAGTGCCACAGACAGGGAAAGGGGAGGGCAGAGGACATGCTGGGGAACACAGTCACACAGGGCCAGCAGGACCCATCCTGTCACCTGAGGCCAGGTTTACAAGGTTGAGATGGATGTGGAAAAAATGAGATCAGGGTGGGGAAAAAAGCAGTTAGGGGTGGGTTGTTTATAAGGAATGAGACTGGAGCAGAGAAAAGAGGTACAAGGGCGGCAAAAAGGAGGGTCAAGAAATGGCAGGAGTAGTAACAGCAGAGGCAATTGACATTAACCAGAGCTGCTTGGGGGTAATGACAAGGTGGGGACGCACTTGAGTACTGCAGCCTGTTGTTTCTAAATTGGAACAACCAAGCAAGCCTGTTGTTCTGAGCACATCACGTGTGCTGACCTGCTGGTGCACTCGGGAGAGCTGAGTGGGATGGGCACAGGGGAACATCCAAGGCGGATGGATTAAGCATTCGGTGTTGTCGTGGTGGTGCATGTACCAAACCTGACAGCATCAGCCTCTTCCTGACCTTCTCCTCACATGCACACCAGCAGAAGGAAACCCTCTCCCACCAACACTGCGTCATCTCCCCGAAATGGCATCAGCTAAATTGATAAAGGCAGCGGCACTTTTCCATTGGCATAGCTTCGTATGTATTAGGGGCTTTGCCAGGATAATTTCCCTAGCTAGGAGGGGATGATTATTTTTAGATGTCTCTACACAACATATGTATACTGGAAAAATCATCTGAAGTCATTTCACTGCTTGCCTAATCCCAAAGAAGGAGTTAATGTCTTCAAATTCAGTAAAGTGGAAGAGAAGGTAATGAAATTGAATTGCCCATTTCTTCACAAAAATGCTACATGAAATTTTTGCATTCTTACATTGAAAGCATTATTTTGGGGACAATAGGGACTTAGCTAGAAAACTAGGCAAAAGTCTCTTCCTTCCAAATAGTTTTTTCCACTGGTGCTTTTCTAAAATATCCCTTAGATCTTTTTTCAGTTTGTTTCATAGAGACAACATCTTCCTATAAGTATTACTGCCTTTAGATACTGCACAAATTATCCTTAAAAGGAGTATATAGTGCATTATCCTCACAGATATCAAATCCAAGTACCCCCACTCAGAGTGTAAACTACTGATATTGAGATAACCAAGCCTTAGTTTTCCAGCAGACAGATGTGCTGTATTTGGGTGCCAGCTGTGCTTCTGAAGTTTGGTTCGAATTCTGAAGTGAGATGACACAGAGCAAAGAAGAAATCATATATGAGTCATTATTCTCAAAAACAAAAGCGAGTTCTACAACTCTCAAAGAGAGCTAGATGAAAAGAAGAGAAAGGGGCTTATTCATTAAGGAGAAGACTTAGTAAAATTCAGAGACCAGCCTGCAGAAAGAAATCTGATTGGCTCCACACCAAGACACCTACAGTAGATATAAAACCAGAAAAGTCACAAAATATATTAACTCCTAATAATTACAAGGTTCTTCTATTAAAAACTGTTCCATTTGAACTGTTCCATGTGCAGAGACAGTGACTGAATAAACCACTGAAAAATGTCCACCTGCATTCATAGCACATTTACAACTGAGCAAAATGCTACATTCAATGCTACAAAATGCAAACAATTGCACAAAGCAGCATAATACTGAAGAATCCAGGCACTCCTAGGAAGAATCTGAGATTTGGGATGTTAGTCATTGCCTGCATATTTCTTGCTTGGTTTAGCTACTAGAATATTTAACGGTACCATACATTCTTTATTAGTGTTCTCTCAGGAAGACTGGTATTTTATACATTGTGTGTTTGTTAATAGGAAGAAGATTTTAAGCTGCTAAACAAAAAGTTCTGCTTGTTAGGATTTGTTCATCACTGAAATATCCAAGAGTTTGGAATTAGAGCAACCTACATGCAGTGTCAAAAATTACATTTACAAGGTAAGTAACAAAATAACCTGTATGCATTTTCTGTTGTTGTTTCTGCTCAGTGGGGAAAATTTCTGACATGCAGGTAAAAACTTTTTTTTCTTAGTTATAAGCTACTGAAATTCCCAACAAATTTTGAAATAATTAAATCAGATGGAAAGAACTTGCACTAATCTTATTTTTAAAAAATCATGATGAGTATATGGGCGGATGACTTTCCATAATTCTTAGCCAGTGGTAATCACAGTTCTCCTGGTCTTTGATATCACACTCAGATTTTATTTGAGGCCCAGATATAACATTTGGCAGCTTACACAAGAATGATCCCAAGTGAAACCCTCTTGACAACGATTGTCAGTTCCCTGTTTCAGGTGGTTGAATAAAGATGACATTCACCTGAATTACTTCAACTTTGCAAAACCAAAAAAACAACAAGCAGTCTGATCCTGATCCTGTTCCCATTTAACTCAAGAGAATTTTTCTCTACCCACTGCTTATATTCTTTCACGGAAAAGCAGAGATAGCTCAAGGCAGCAGGCAAGGTAGGCAGCAGCCTGGAGCAGAAAGCTGCCTACACCACCCAGGAGAAGAGAAGCACGGTGCTCATTTGCAATTCCACAGCCCTCACTGGTGCACTGTCTCACAACTCAGATGCACTGCCTGAGATCAAGGCTTTCAGATGAAATTTCACCAGTCTATGAGTACCCATTGTTTATAGGTCCCAGCTGCTCTGGAACTGGACAGCTGATTTCTGAAACATTCTTCTGTATTACAAAATTATTATTACCATGTAAATAATCTCCTGAAGAAATCTAAGTTTGTATATTCTCACCAAATGAACCCTCACGTGATGCTGGGCAGCGCTTGCTTCTCTCAGTACTTTTTCACAGCTGGTAGATATTTTGTTTTGTCTTGTTTTGTTTTCTAAATCTGTGTAAAGCAACTCCTGACTGAATTCAGTTCCAGGCTGCACAGATTTCTCCCAGAAAAGACTGTTGTTTTTTCTGTGTTTTCAGGGAATATTTAAATATTTTATATAAAAAGAGAAACAGCTTCAGCAGGGGTGCTGAGAGACCCCCACTGTGGCTAATTCTACCTACCTCTCAAGGAAGCTCACAGTCAGATGTCAAATCAGACAAGATGAGAGACAGGAATAGGAAAGCCTCAGTGCTGCCAACCTGATCTGTTGTGCATAGGGCATTTCCTCCTGGTTTCAGGAGACAGGGATGGATATGACTTGCCTGGCTCCAGAACTGAACACTGTCAGCCCCAATCCGCTAGCCTAGGGGTAAGACTTTGATTCTACTCCTCTCCAAGGCATCTCTCATTATGGGCAGCTGGAGGGGGTTCCTGTATAAGTTCAGTAAGGAACACCAAGAATTAAGCCTGAAATAACCTTCAGACTCTGAGAAATAGGTGTCACACAGCAAAACCTTCATGTATTTACCTACATAGGAGTCCTGTACTGCACTTAACTTTTTGATCTCAAATAAAGTCACTGGTCTCTTCAGTGTGCAGGTGCTGATCTCCTTGAAGGAAGGTAGGTTAAAGCACAGACTTAGTTTGTCAGTCTTCTTTTATCCCACTTCATATGGACTCCTAACATTTCATCTTTCTGGTCTTCCTTAAGAGTCAGGAAATATAAGAAATCAGTGGGTGTTTTTAAGCACTTCAGATGCCAAATTATGAGTTGAATGGTTATAATATGTGATTCAATTCAAATGAGTCTCTGTGTCCTCACACTCTCAAGATTACCCAAAAGATTACTCTTCCTTAGAGCTGTCTGTATTGCCAAATCAGAAACTTCAGATGAAAATCAGGTATTTGCAAATTCTTAGTCAGAAGCTATTGCGAGCATCATTAGCTTTCCAAACTAAAGCATTTAGAAAACAATCTCACCAGTATAGAGGAAAACTTAGCAGGGATCTATTGATTAGAAAACATCAGAATTATTATTATTTAATTCAGAGGGCTTATGTGATAATATTTTCTTGTTAAAATGAGGTAGGTTGTTAAAGATGTCACAAAATTACTGACAGGGACTTCAACAAAGGAAAAATACCCTTTGATGTTGCCAAGAGAACTGGGAACAGTTTTGGAGGGGAGTGTATTCTGATCTGGTTTTGTGTATGGGAATATTTTCCCAAAACAAGGCAAATGGCAGATTCCCCCTTTAGGGCTTCAATCTGATAACAATGGTCAGTCCCCAGCCATTTGCATGAAGCCTGATTTGCAAATAGAAACCTGAAGTTTTTTCATATCTATTCCTGTGACTGGCTGCAAAGGATTTTCCTATCAGTACAATGGTACATTGCAGACTGTGTGCTAATGCTCTCACTCCTTCTCTGTGCTGCTATTACAAGGCAGTGTGCTGGTAAGGAAATCTGGGCTCGTTAATCCTGCCAATACTCTGCACCGTGTCATGCGCTGCTCATTAGGAACTGCGGGCACCCAGACTGTCTCAGCCCATCAGTTACAGAAGTTACAGGAGCCTTTCCCCTCTTGCTGGTAATAAAGACATGAAGTCTGCCACTATCACATTTGCCTTCAGAAGAAGAAAAGCAGCAAGTGCTAATTAAAGGAGGTGCCACAGTAGGCTGTACATTAAACGTCATTCAGAATGAACACTGGAGTGTGAAGGATGGAAGGCTTGCTTCCTTTTTCCAGACACATAGCTGAAAGTGAAACACCGAATGACCTCTCTGAAACAGTATAGTCTGCATCTATTTTCCCAATTTCTGTATAGCAATGAAACATCCTAAAGCCTTGCATTAAGAACTTAACTGCAGCATTCAACAGGCTTTTAGCATTTAAACAAGTTTAAGTTTTTCTTTCAACACAGGATCAGCTCCAGTCCAGCAGTGGATTTACTTCATCTGTCCATACAGACACACTGCTATAATTTGTGAGCAGGATTTGCATAAGTGCAGGGTGAAGTAGTGAAGGACAGCAACAATCGAAAGGGGCTTCATCTTACAGGGGTTTATAAATTCTGGTATCCTAGAGGCTACCTACTGGGACTACTACAGCATGTCTCACCTGAGATAAAGTGAGCACCTCACCAGCTGTGACTAAGGGAGATCTGCCAGTCGGTGTACCTCTTCTGCAAACCCAGTCCCATTTATGCTAGCTTCAAACACCACACCTACCCTAGGCAACATCTTATATTGCTCATCTCTTCCTTTCTTTAGGATGTTTTTCCCAGGACAGGGTTGTCGTACTGCAGACACAACTGTCAGCGTCCTGCTACATCCACAAGCAATGCTGGCTCTTCTTCACAGCTAACTTATGCCCATTTCATGAGAACTATTGTCATGGTCTTCCCAATCATATTTTTTTGCAAGACTAAGCAGCACTGCTAAACCCTTACTTAGAACTCAAGCTTCCCATGCCTTTGGTAGTTCTTGATACTCCTGTCTAGACTGTCTCCTGTTGCTCACTCACTCTCCTACAGTACTAAACTGGAGCAGGTGCTCCACCTGGGACCTCAGCAGGTCAAAGTAACTATGCACATATTTTGCAGTCATTACTTAGGGCAATCTGCACATTAACTACTCCAGATTATTTTCCCTGAAGTAAGTCTGCTCTCAGTTTATATTAAACCATGCAGCAATCACACTGGAAGAGAAATAAAAACATCCATTTACATAGCTCACCTGGAGTAGCTGCTCTGTCTCAAGTTTTGAGGTGACATTTTTTCAAACTATTATTGTCAGCATATGCACACATGCAAATATATGCCTTCCCCCATTTCAGACCTGATGTCTACATCCATAAGATGGTTAAACTTTCAACAGTTCTGCACTTTACTGAGAGCTACCAAAGACAGAGAGAGAATGTCAGTGAGCATTTCTCAAAATAAAACTTAGCTTTGTAAGACCATCTTTTCAGCTATCTGGAAGCAATCTAGATTCATTTTTATTATTGTAATAGAGTAGGTGTCAGAATTGTTCACCAAACAATATACTTAAATGAAATCTTAAACATTATTTTACAAGACTAATCAACACAGCACCAATTTTCATCCACAGTACAGAAAAGGTCAGTATGCAAATTGCAATATGCTAAGAATAGATCCACTCTGAGTAATGCCCAATCAAGTTAGGGGAACTAGATCCTGAAGACAAAGTTTGGCTTTTTGTTTTACCTCTGATATTTTGAATCTGTTCTACAGACTAATGCGGGATTCAAAATGTCAAGGAGAAAAATGAGAAATTAAGCAAAGTAGAAATAACATTTTCTGTCTTTATGCACAATCTATTTATACAGTAGAAATCTCTGCATTACTTTTTCTGTGAAAAAACACATTTGATTATCCATCTGTTTATTCTGCTTTTCTTTAATTTCAATCTTTTTCTACTTACATTTGTGTAAATTGTAAAATTACTTATTACTGCTATATACATATTAGATGAACCTTGGAACAATACTAGCTGGTTTGGTTTTTTTTTTAAATCAGGGAAGCAACGATGATAATCTTTTAAGGTGTTTGAATGCACCTATATTATTCTGAAGAGCAGTCTGGTCAGTATGATCTCAAGCTGTTTGTAGGTGACAAAGAATTTTGCAAATTTCTTTTTGTCAGAAATCGGGACATTTTAACATCATATCAAACTATAAGTAAAATTATCCGAAGACCAACGACTTTCATGAATGAATGATTAGAATATTTTTCTTCTGTTAAATAGCTGAGATCTTCAAATAGATGGGGAGGGAAAAGTAGAAATCATTATGCACAGTATGCATCCCATATTTCATGTGCAAGTTTGTAACCAAGAGAACAATTGAAATAGATATAAAATAAGTAGCAGTTATTGTACCTGGAAAGTACCTGCCAAACTGGTTAATTTTGCATATTTATGGCCATGATACTGGTACTTAGTACCTAACAGGCATAAGTTTTGCTGGGTAAAATTGCTCTGGAATAAATACAGGATTCGATAGGTACAGCAGTTATATGTACATACATCTGAATCCACACATTCAAAAAGTCCTTTGGGACTAACCTATTCTGGAATAAAACATTAGGGAAGACAGGCATGTTACAGCAAAGTCCCCAAATGAACTATCTTTATTTATTAAGGAGGGCTTCTGTTCAGCATAAAGCTGTTAAAATTTTTAATTTTTCCCAGCTTGAAATTTCGTACAGGCTTAACTCCTTTTATTTTTCAGATACACTCATGTTTTTCTTTCTTAATTACCAGTAAGAAGCTGCTAGATGCTTCCATCGAACTGTTACAACATTGGTAGGCACTAGTCTATCTTCATTAGTTCTTCGTATTATAGAGGTTTTAGATCATGTCAGAAAAAGATGCATGTGAGGATTGTGCTGTTATACATGTTTTAGCACTACAGACATGAAAATCTGACAGGTCAGAACAACGAGCACTTTACTTGGATGCAGTCCTATGTAGAGTGAAACATGGAGAAAATGGCATTTTTCTCTGTCCCCTTCCTAAAAATTTCCAATGTTTGCTTTTGACATATGATGGACATTCAGCTGTTACTTTTATAAAAAATCTGTCAGACAACAGCACTTTTTTCCTAAGTGGCTGTAAGTCCACTCTGATTGCAATTCTTCTCCTTTTAAAAATTTTAACATTTACTGTCACTGAATTTCCTCTGCTCTCTTATCACTCAGTCACACTCAATACTGTCGAATCCTTGTACAATTCTTCCCACTTGACTCAAGCACCACCATCTGGCTTTATTACTCCAATATTAACCCCTTTTTCCTTATGTTGGATTGATGCCTTACAGGATTACCCCATTGTAAAACTCGATGTTACTTCCTAACTTTAAACCTGCCATTAATTCACTGCAAGAGTTTCCCTTTCATTGCACACTACGTTTAATTCTTTATAAGTCGGCAGGAAAGAACCCTATTAATAACTTCTGGAAATTCAAGTAGATTATAACTGGATCATAATTTTTACCCAAATGATTGCCTCCCCTGAAATACTGGGTAGACTTGTGAATTTTGGCCTCTTCCCATTAAGCCAGGCTGTTTAGCCTGCACGATGAACAACACAATCCTAAATTACAAGTGACTCCCTATTACCACTCATTTCATGCTGAAGCACTAAACTATAGCTGTGGTTTGAGAACACTCATCCCAATCAGCTCTCTTTGCACATGTCACTGTCCAGCTGTCAGAAAATGAAAACTTAGGAATTACGGAATTTTTTTTTTTACAGGATTGTTGTTATTAACCATATCCAATTTTTATTCTCGTTTATTTCTCTAATGCAATAAAAATGAATGGAGCTGTGGGAGAGAGGAGAAAGCTCTTGAAAAAGAGAAGGTAGCTTTCCTAGAGTTCATTGCTAAGCAAACCAACATGCCCAATACCAATGGAGTAGCCCAAACTGAGGGCTTCCTAGCTCAGAAGAGACCTCAAAGCTTCAGAGGACACAGGAGAAAGACATCTCCAATGAAAGTCCCTAAGGAAACAGGTGATCTCACTTGGTGCTCCAGCATAGTAATAAAGCAATATTGTCACAGTGTACCTGACACTGGAGCAGTAGGTATGGGCTGATGTTTTAATATTGAGCTTTTACTGCCTTGTCTAAAGGATTTTGACTGTCTGGTAAAGTGGATAGCAGACACAGGCCAAAGTACAGTTATTCACACCCAGTTTTATGGTTTGTTTTCTCTCATGTTATGACATGAGACAGAAAGAACACAGCACAAAGGTTTTTGCCTGCTTGAACTGACAAATGTAGGATTCCTAACACAGAAGAAAAATCCATGGTGATATTCCCATAAGAATTACAGTGCTTGTGGTATAGCTATTCAAATATATTCATATATACAGGTATATGTACACAGAGAGAAAAACAGAAAAAGCTTATGTTTCACTCTAGAAAACAACTGCAACATAGTGAAAATGGCTCACTTGCAACATCCTATATGGAGCTACGATACCCTTTTAAGTGATTATATTGTTACAGATTCACATTCATACAAATAAATTATAAACAGATATGCTAGTGCTGCTAGAAGGGCTATTTTTTTCCTGGTTTTATAGCTTTCATTTTACAATATAATTCTTATGGCTCCATCTTGGTAAAAACACTTGAAGGCAGGAATATAAAAGCCACAGCCACCTTTCCTAAAGATGTTTTCCAAGCAAAATCCAGGTTCCTGTTCCCTGGATTCTAATGTTGGCAGGCAGTTGCTTTTCCTGTAACAGGCTGAACATGATCCCAAATCTGAAAAAATAACAAGCTCTAAGAATATTCAGGTCTAGAAATGCATGTTCCACAAGAACTTTGAGCTAACCTTCTTCAATTGTATATACATTTTTAGAGAAAGGAAAAGCAAGGTCTGAGCAAATCAAAGTACAAAATTGGAAGCAGCGGGGGAAGGGAAAAGTTTCCACAAATTAAACTGTTATGCACTACAGAATTTTGCACAGACACCACAAATAGGTAGGTTTGAAAACAAAAGAACATGAAAGAGTTGAAAAGTGAAACAATGTAGGTTTAAAGAGCCAAGATTAATCATCTCTCTTTCCTTTGAAAAAGAGCATTCCAAAAAGGCATCACCAAAATGCAAGTAAGATGCCACAATAAAAAGATGTATTATGTACCAACAAATACTTAGTGTTTGAAGAAACATCACAAAAACTGCATCACAGCCTTGAAATAGGTATTTAATTTCACAGACAATCCTTAGTTTAACTGGGTACAAAGAAAAGTGTTTTAGATGTCATTTTCTCTGTTTAACTCACAAAAAATAGGCATTTGCTTTAATTTATTTTTTCTGTGGTAACAAATCCAGAAGAAATAGGGTTATGCTTTTTTTGTACATCAATGCATTCCTTTGTTACATCAACCTGAAAGAATTTTTTATCCCGTATCTTTGAGCTGCATACACAAATATCAGAGAAGCAAATATCATAGATAAAAATGAACCTGGTTTAGAAACAGACTTTCTGCCATGATGTATCACAAGGAGAGTTAACTTTTTACTTTCCAAATTAAAAAAAAAATATTAAATACTGAAACATTATTTGAAATGTTAATATTTAATTCTTTAAAAGCATCCTCAGAGACTTTCTAACTCTCACCTAATTTGAGGGTAATAGGTTACAGCAATTTTTGTTGCTGCACTGGACACAATCCTTTTTTTGTGTGCTTTTATGTTATGCCAAAATTGCCTTAGTGCATATGAGTAAGTTTAGGTGGAGGGAGGGGGTTGGTTTGTTGGTTTGGTATTTTTTTTAAGAACGTGTACACATTTGAAGGAATGCTTCTGCTTTCTGCTTTGGTTTTTAACAAGCAGCATTTCTGACCATGCACCATCTCACTACTGTTTCTCTCTGTACCCGCTGCATCTGCTCCACAGAACTTCCCACTTTTATTTCTTTCCTGTAAATCACATTGTATTTTGTATGCAGACCTTACACAGAACTGAAAAGCATTTAATGAAATGTCCTCCACAGCCCATCGCAGAGCTCTGATCTGCATGTGAGAAGGTGGCAGTGATCTGACCCCGCCTGGGCTCTCCGTTTGCCTCTCCCTGCCCTGCTCTGGCAGAGGAGAGCCCAGCAGAAAACTGCTGGCTTCTTTCAAAAAGCTCTCTAAGTGCCACATTTTGAAAAGCATAAAGAGGAAACTTATACACTTAGAAACCCATCTACCGGCTGCAGCAGAGCCTGAAAAGCAGCAACAGAGAAAAAGAAAAGAGGACTCACCAAGATACATCCTGATGTAGGGGGAAGAGTTTTGGTAGCAACCCTCAATAGTTTCTGCTTCTCTCCTCTTTTCCTTTCTCAGTCCCCCCCACTCCTAATTTCCCCATTTAAGGGAGAAAATAACAAGGCAGAAGAAGCCAAGAGACTTTCATGACATAAACAATAAGGCCTTCCTGTGCCAATATTTCCTTTAAAAACACTTGCCAATAAAGCTCCTGGAGGCCAGCAAGAGAAAGAAATGCCGAAACAGCCATGACATGAACTTGGCATATTTTCTGACTCACTCACTTCCCTTGAGACAATCCCTCCAAGAGAATGTTGAAGGATAATGGGAAAAGAAAATTTCTTCCAGTGAAAAGGACTTCAGCTGCCCGTGCTTACAAGAAAACTGCCAATTAACTTTATTTCTGTTTACATACAGCCTTGCTCACACAGCCACCTCCACTGATATTTTTCCTGACTCACACACTAATGTTTGTATGTTCATCTTGTAATCCTGGTGTCTTAGACAGACAAGGAGATTTAAAAAAAAATCTGAGAATCCTTGACTCCAAATAATTTCTGAACAGCAGAGAGAATGATCAATAAATGATAAAGAGCAGCCAAATATTTGGCTGCTTCACATATTAAATCCGTATTTCCCTTTTCTTTATCCCTGCTATTTATACTTCTTTTATAATTTCTGAGAGTCAGACTCACTAGTCTATAAAACATTAAGAATGCTCATATTCTTCAGATATCTGTAATGAAAGATTGTCAAGATTATTGTGTCTCATCAACCTATCTCATTTTGAGTAACACTGTGTTTGCAAAAATAAATGGCATGTTAAGAACCAGAAATTAAAATCTCCTTGGAAATCAGCATCTTACACGCACACACACGCATTCACTCACTCACTCATTCCTGGGGTGCAGCTGGCGCCCGCCTGTGTCTCGTGGGCAGGCTTGCAGGGCTTTGGCTGTCTCCTCTCACTCGCTCCTTCATCTTCACCTCCAGCGCAGGGACCTTCCCCAGGAGGCTTGAGCCCAGCTCCTGAGGGGGAGCACAGACAGGAGACAGACCAGCACTGTACTGATGGCAGGAGGCAATGCGGATTCTCCTCCACCACGGGGTCGCAGTGGCTCCCACTCTTCCAGGGGCAGGGCAGGCTGGCAAAATGTGTCTCTGGTCAAGCTCTGCTCCAGGGTTGCCACTCCACTGCACTCCCCTCTAATGCCAGACCAGGCAGAAAGCCCCACCTCAAGACAGACCAAGCAGAAATTGCTGCTGCTTTGAGGGAGTTGTTTGATTACCAGTCTCAGTCTTGCGATGTGACACCACCTCTTCCTTCCACATGTGCCTGACTCAGGGGACCACAGGGGGACCTGTCCATGCCTCTCTGTGAACCTTGCACTCTGCCACTGCCGGAGCTTGTGCTCACTCTCTGCTTCTAGGAAGGCAGAAGGAACTGCCAAGTGCTTCTCACTCAGCTGAGGGCTCTCATTGTTGCTGGAGTTTCTTTGGTTTCACATTCAACTCCTTAGATTAGCATCAGGGTATCATGTATCAAAATAACCACTAGTGAGGATTTGCTGGCCTGCTCAGAAGAGAGGGTTCACCATACCTACAGCTGCATAATTTTACTGTAATGTAGTCTGATATCATACACCCCTGGTTTCTACTCTCTAATAACCTTGCTGCTTTCTCACTTGAGCTTATGTCACACTCACCAAGTCCCCAGACTCTCCTCTAAGAGCCCCCCTACCCCTGAAGACACTCAGCAATCACAGCTGAACTAGTGCCACCACACTGGTCATATTTGGGGCTTTTTTCCTAATTTTAGTAATTTTTGGGGCATTCCTAGCTAGAATGGCTCTGCTGGTAAAATGTATAAATGGTATAGGATGCTATAATGGATATAATCTACATTAGGAGTTACCTACTAGCTCACCTTTAGTCCACCATGACTACTGGGCACCCTGTCAAGTCACACACACACACACATACACACACTGTATGATCCTTTTTTCTTAAGCATCTTTTTCTGCCCGCTTACAAAGCCAATACTGGTTTGTTTTTAGGTTTGTTTTCACAAAAACCTGAAAATGTATGTATTTTTTTGTAACACCACCAGGGCAAGCCATCTGTGGTTGGCTGGCAAACTCTGAAATTCAGGATTGGGGCAGAAATATTTAGGAGTCAAAAAAAGCTGACTTGCTCAAGAAATTAAAGCCCTTCTGACAATCTTCCAGAGAGCCCCTGAGGAAAAGGGAGGGAACCAGAGAGAGACTCAAGGAAAATGGATGGGAGCCCAGCGTTGAGATTCACGCCAGAATGGTTCCTGGCCAAGAAGGAAGGTTGGCAAGTAGACAAATACAGGCTTTCATAGGCAGCATTGTAAACAAGACATTAAAAATATTAATCCATTTAGATTTCAAGCACTGAGATGAGATTTACTTAAGAAGCAGAATTATGCTGGTAATGGCTCATCAAACATTTCAGCTGAATGTCAAAATTTTTGCTCTACTGTATCAAGTGAAAATACAATGAGCTGTTGACACTACAATATTCAAACATTCAATTGTATGGCCGGGCTGGAAAAAACACAGAGAAAGGCAAAGGAATGCAGAAACTCAAGCCCGCTCAAGGAAACTGCATTCACAAATTATTTTTACCTTAATTTCTACACCAAAATAATAAATTGAAGGGGTGAAATAATTTTTCAAAACCAAACTTCTCGGAAATATTTTCAAATCAAACATAAATTACTTCTACCAAAATACTTTGTTTCCAGGTAGACACAGTCATGTAGAACAGAATGTCTTTCGTGTGAAAGGAAGTTTAAGTAAACATTGAACACCTAGACTTTAAAAAAAGTTCATTTTCTCCTGCAGGAATCAGCAAGTCTCCCCTCCTCCCCTTAGAAAACATACACTTATTCTAAATGATTGAATATTTTAATTTTCTTTTTAAATGTATTGGATAAGTAATTTCTTACCAAAGCAAACAGGTGCTCAGGAAAACTGAAGTACAGAAATACATGCTTTTTTTGGTGCATGTGGGAAGTGTCATGTCACCTTAAGCCTGTCACCACTAGGAGACTCACAAATCATCTTCTACAGCGTGGTGAGCAGGGGCAAGCATGTCAGGGGAGGCCCACAGGGAAGATCAAGTGCCTTAAACAATGAGAAAAATATGACCTGCAATTACTATATGGGATTCAGTAACTCAGTCAGGAATCAGAATATTCCAGTATTGGGATAAAGGAAAGACTAACATTTGTTGAATTAAAGAAGTTAGTGCCACACAGAAGTCCACGTGCACAGTCTGTGCTCAAGAGAGGTCTTTTTTTCCCCTCTCAGTAGCACCAACAATCATCGTAAAATGCCACGCATGGAGGAACTGAAGTATCTCCATTCAAAGCACTAAAAGCATTCTAAAGAAAAGGTTCATATTCTCCACTACCTTTGGTCACTCAAAAAAACACCCACACTAACTTCGTGAAAAGGATAGGATAGAAAGCATCCCATCCCTTGCAACTTAGGATATACCATACACCCTTCAGAATTATATTTCTTGTAAGGGTCTTTGAAAAAAGAACAAAAATTAAAGGGTAAAAAAAACCCCAAAATACAAAAAAACCCCCACTAAGTTCTTTCTTGCTTATATCTGTAGACACTCACAAAATTATCTTAAGATCTCTGCAATAGTTGAAATGGAAGATCTGAGCAAAGGAAAACCTCAAAATAGAGTTAAAGAAGGAAAAACTTCCTTCTGCTTAAGAGTAAAAAAATAGGTTAAAGTTTAAAGAATCTTCACTTTTATAACAGCTTAAACATTTAAATGCAAATTAAAGTAGAAACACATGAATTATAGATATTCTGTAGCACTCCTATATTATGAATTATATTATGAAATTTGCTTTCTGCACTCTGAATGAAAACAGAATGAAATACTGGCATCTCAGGTATTTTGAAATTATATACAAGCAGCACATTAATAGCATCAATTTTAATAACTTAACATTGTACCTCAGATGCATATTTCAAAATGTTCTAGCTGAAGGTATTCTAATGAAAGCTATTTCCCTATCACATACCACAACTGGTGCAACTTCACTGTCCAGGGAGGCATTTTCATCCCGTGGAAGGAGAAGCCATTAGGGAAACGCTGCTTGGCAAACAGTAGCTCTCACACTGAAGCTGCAACATTATCCCAGCTTTCCTACATATTAAGCACAGGACTATGTTCAAAGTAAACATGTGGGCATAATTAAATAGTAATTATGACTAACATTTGTGTAACACCATTCATCAAAATAGTTTAAAGCATTAGGTAAATCTGTAAACAAAAGGTCTAATCCTGCACCCTTTACTCACATTATGCCATGCAGTTCAAACGGGCTATGTAGATCTTGTCTACACACAGACCTAATTGTTCTCAATTAACTCCATGTGTCAACACTTCTTCCAGTGCATCGTGTTCCTGTTTAGCTTAATTCTCTCACTGCTTACTACAGGTGAACGCACTGTTTCTACACTCTCACTGATTTAGTATCACTTCTACGGACACTTTCCTACATGGATCCCACAGGGATTTCAAAATATTAACGCAGCCTCACTTCTCCTACACACTTCTAATAGGACAAATATTCTTTTACAGATGAAGAAGTTCACTTGTTGCTACTACACTTCAGGGACTGACCATCACATCTGACTTGCAACTGTAAACCCAGGACCTACAGTTTCTATTCTCATACCTTAATAACACAAATAGCCTTCTTCATCCATCATGCTCCAGACTAAAACCACAGGAAATGGTTAAGAACAGGGGAAAATTCTGCAGTTTCTAAAAATAAAATATATTCAGAAGTAGACATGCTCAAACCACTTTCATGTATCTGTAGTACAAACGTTGTCTGTTGCAGAGAACCAAAGTTTCTAACAGCTAAAAAAACCACCCAATAATCAGGAACAACTTGCTGACAATTTTGTGTCAATCTGCCTTGACAGTCAAGCAACTGGAGAAAAAGGGGAGAGATCAGGAATACCTGAGTCAGATTTCATTTTGGCTTGGCTATGGACAATTACTTAAGTTCTTTGCTTCGGTAGCAATATCTGCAAGTCAAGCCAAATCATCTCTTTCACTTATGGGTCTTTTGAAATCCATGAAAATCCCTACAGCTCTTTGAAGACAAACACAGTTTACCAGTACCAGATGTTACTTAGCTTTTAGCATTTTTTATCTTCTATCCTAAATTTTGCATAGAAGAAAGTCACTGCCACAACCCCCTCACACCACAATTTAGTGTATTTTCCTTCCAATTTTTATTCTCCTTTGCAAGATATATACTCAATTTTAGCTCTTATATATATTCCATATAATTTTGGCATACATCAGAAAGCAATTTTTTTTAGCACCAAACAAAAGCACTGTAAAACATCATCGACTGCTGAACTGTCAGTAGAGCTCACACTAGCATGGCAGTAAAATAGGGTGGATTTTTGCTCTTATAATTTTCAGATGAGTTTAGGCATTTCTCTGATGTGTCCATTCAAAAAAAAAAAAAATCCAACAAAACAATAATTGTCTCATCTGAGCACAATGTGGTCGAACCTGAAAAGAATCTAGTGTCACAACAGCAATCCCTACTAGAAAAAACAATCCTGCATTGCAGAAGGATTTCTCATGAATTCAGAAAATGCTACACAGTAGTTACCTAGTAAAGGCACAGTTCTCCTACAGCTATGCACTCTTGATTCCATATACAGATAGTATTTGTGGACCCCATATGAGTGAAAATGTGAATATTAATGGTTTAATCCACAATATGTTAACAGCTTTATTTTAATAAGTAGTGAAAAGGACATGTTTATATTAAGCTGCATTGCCTTCAAGTGTGAGGGTGAGGATGGACAGGTTTGCTTCTCCCATCAGTTGTACAAGCAGCATCTGTCGGCAGCACAAATGAGCAGCAGGCAAATGAGTTCTCTCACCCTGTCTGCCATAAAAGCAGTAGAGGTGCTATGCTGTCTCCTGACAGGACACCCAGAGCAGTGCTTCTGCTCAACAGCACTTCCTCGTTTATTTTTGCACTGCCCAGGACAGGACTGCAGCAGTGTGAGCCAAGCAGTCTCTCTCCCTTCCCATGGATCGGGTCTTGACAGCTGTGCAGAGACTGCGGCTAAACATTGAGCTGAGGCAGAGAAACCAACAGCAACTCCATTCAAAACTGGGCTGTAGCCTCCTCTGTTCCTTATCTGTTGCCCTTCTTCTGGGGTCAAGCCAAAATGAGCCCATAATCCTGCTGGCAAGAGCACCTCTGGCACTGCTCCACATCTTCACTTACAACAGGGGCGGACAGCACAGAGCCCAGACACGGAAAGGATCCTGTGGGAAAATGAGTGTCATGCTGCCAGGCCCAACAGGGCTGCCTATAAAGACAGAGGCTCTCAATTCTACCACTTAGAAAATCTATAATCCTGGAAAATTTGTTCACAGTAAGCTGTAAATCATGCCAACGACGGATACAATTCACTGATGCACCACTAAGCACAGCACAGGAACAATTCGTGCAAGGCTTTGATAGGGGCTTCTTGTGGCACTGAATTTCCGCCAGGAGAGCAAAGAAACTATCCGAAGTGAAAATGAGCAGTACATTAAAGGAAAGCACTCAGGACAAACAGGCTTGGTTGTTTGTATTTCCAGAGCTGCTTATGTGTGAAAAGCAATTATCAGATTTGACAAAATGGCAGGCTAGTCCATGCTTTCAATTCCCTTGCAGTGGTAACTGTCATTTGTTTGGAAGGCTTTCATGTTTAATGCTAGAAATGCAGAAGCAACTCTGCCTGAGATACAAGGTATGGTAGTCAAATTAGATAAAAGTCGTAGTTAACATCATGGTAGGTTATAAACTGCGGTATCTCGGGACTGTTTCTGTTAGGAAAAACAGCAGCTCCAGAGGATAATAACCGTCTCAGGCATCTTAGCCAAATGCCCATGAGTCACTATTGGCTATAAGTGCATCTAGAGAAGATAATAAAAAATTTTCAGGGGCAGAAAGCAAGTCAAAACCTTTTCTGAATCTAATTAGGACAAATGAAAGTACAAACCTCGATTTCCCCTTCGTTTTTAAAACAGTCAGTTTTTACTGTTGTAAGTGCCTCTCACTATCACTTCCATCATTTATTTATCACATGACTCACTAACACACTCTGGTACTATCCAAGTTTATCATACCACTAATTTTAAAATTTCATATACAGCTATTCTGGGGCTCTTGCATCCCAGAAGATGTAATCCTCCAAATCTCTGCAAGCACAACATGAACATCCCCATGGTAGACCTTCTGAGATGGAAGTAAATACAACACACAGTAAACATGCAACTAATACCAAAACAGTTCTTCAGACCTGACCAAAGCACTGCTTGCATTTAACACCAAACAGGAAGAAGCCATTATTTTAAGAGAGATGACATTTCTGAGTGTAAAACACAGAACAGCTACTGTGGGGATCCTTTTGTTAGTCTAATGTCACTGGATCTGATAGATTTTCTCTAGGCTGAATGGAAAATGACTACAGCGATTTCTACAGATCTCACATCTGAGCACAGCATATTCTATACTCTTCTCAAAGTAAACTTTGAAGAAGAACTTTATTCTGGGGTGCAGCAATCAAGAAAAACACTCTATCCACATCCTTGGGAAATTCCTATGTCATTAGGGTGCAGCAGAGGCCATTGTCCATAAAGAGGCGGCAATTCTTGGCTATCTGCTTTGAAATGCTGCATATCATGACACCTCAAACCTCCAAACTGAAAACTTTCATTAGGGACAATCTGATCAGCCATATTGGATGAGTATACGTCAACTTGAACCTAACAATAAGCTTACCTTCCATTGAGATATCCCTCTTTTTTTTTAAAAAAAAGGTATGTAATCTAAAAAGGAAGCCTGAAAATTAGCCTAAATTTAAAAATAAAATAGAAAATGTGATTTCCTACCTTATACCTTCATCACCTTCTAATAAATGCCATGCAGCAGGAGGGCATTTTCAGAAGGGAGGAAAGTCCTAGGAAACAAAATGCTTTTAGTAGAATTCTGAATGGTTTCATTGAGTATTTTTAGCCTAGCCTCTTGAGAAGCTCTGCAAACATTTGCAAAACTCTAAAACAGAGCCAGGGTTATGTCACTATCTTTGGTACAAATAATTTGTTAGGAACTATTTTGTTCTGGCACAAGGATATATCAAGAGAGGATGCGTGAACTGGCTTGTTTTCTTTTGGATTAATGTTGTTTGTCAACTGAAGGCTGTCTTTATGTGGAAAGAGCAAGGTGCCAAGAAATACGTTTCACCATGCCAAAATTAAAGGGAGGAGCTCAGAAACAGTCTTTTATTACCTAATTCGTTTTATCAAATGACACAGATCAACTAACAGGGGATAACTAATAGGAAAAAGGGGTCTAATGAAAAAGTAAGTTATCAGCTGGATACGCTCCAGAAAACAATTATCTCCCTAGGTAAACAAGTACTACTGTTGGGAGGTCAGACACAAAACTCAAGGAATGGAGGTCTTCTCAGGATACCAGCCCTTGGTAGAGTTGAAATGGGTGAAAAAAGTAGTGGGATAAATTACACTGAGAAGAAGGGATGACTTGTTATTAAAGAAGCTAGTATCTTCAGATAAAATTATTCCTATCTGGCCTATACATATCCACCAGTTGGGGTTTTTTTTTGAAACACAAATCAAATACAGTTTGCCAGATTAATAACCTTATTCAAAATGAAAGTTAGGACTACAATAAAAAGAGCCCCATTCACCTACTCATGAACAAATTACCAGAATGTTTTTTAGAGCTTACAGGGAAAATGGCAGTTCACAGATCTTATTTTATCTTGATTGCCCTCCTAAGACTGGAAAGGATTACCACAAAAAGAAATATGCAATTTTAGATGATATTCTGCTTTATCCACAATAACCAAATGTACCATACATATTTATGTCTCCTTTGCATTATTTTCCCAATTGCATGAGCTAAACTAGCCAAACAATTCAAACTCATGTGGCTCCCATTCAGATTACATTAACTTTTAATTCCTAATGTGAACCATACTTTCATTTTCCCATTATTATTTGCTTACCCAGTATATACCTAAAATGTGCAAAATGTATCCGATTATTTTAGCTAGAAAAGTAACACCACACACACATAACAGCACAAAGACATTTAAGAAGCTTTGCTAAAAAAAAATCTAAAAATCAGAATTTCTTTGACTAAAGACTTGTGCCCCCCAGCAGCTAGAAGAGAAGCAACATCGATTTTTATGAACATTCCTTGAGAATTTTAAGTGATGCAATGGGGGAGTTTTATTATGCTATTCTTTTTCCTCCTCTTCCCCCTCATCCATCACCAGTTAATTTGAAAACAGACACGGCAAAGAATTTATGGGAAAATGCTGTCTCTTGGGATCTGCTGTTCTGCCTTTACTGCGGAGCTGTGAGGACCACACGTATATTTACAGTATGCTTTAGCAAGGACTGCTAGATGTAGAACTATGAAAGGAACCTAAAATCAGTCCCTCTAAATGGAAATACCAACCACTGCCATCCCAGAACTATGTCAAGAGTGGGCAAAAGATGGTAATGAGGACTTGGCACATCCTGGACAGGGCTGAGCAGCACTGCTGGGAAAGAGCAGTTCTGTTAGCATGCCTTTCCCTGCCCAGAAACGCTGAGTTACAGACCAAGTCCTAGCTCACATAAAACATCTTGATGACCCCACATCCAGCTGAGAGCACCTGCAGGGACAGAGGCTTCAGCCTAGACTTATATTGCTGATCCAGACTGTCATGACCCTTTCCAAGGGACTGCTGACATTCCCATCAGCCTGCACACGAAGCGGGTATCACCATTCCTCAGTGTCTCAATGGGCATAGGTTATTGGATTTTGGGGACTCTACAGTAAAGACAGCCCGAAAAAATAAAAGCAAAGAGAAAGAGCACATTACAGGAATGCAAATCAGTGAGCTCATGCAGGTACAAATAGAAAGCAGATTTAGCTGAGGAATGAAATAACCGGTAGATGAACTTACTTCATCTGCCATCCGCCTTTAAAACCCTGCAAAGAAAAGGCTCTAAGATTCATGGCCTTCACAAGATTCCAAGTGACTCTGCAAAGAGTGGGGATTCTCTGCCAAACACAGCCAGTCTTCACTTTCCTCCAGAGAGTCAGTCCTTGGCTGGCAAACTTTAACCACTGCGATATCCAGGCCTGCATATGGATGAGGTCACTGACCATGATCAGCACATCAGCATGTGTGTGGCAAATCTCCATACATATGAGAGCCAGCTTCTCCCCTGATGTGTGATCCTTCATTCCCACAGAACAGGGCAGTACCACCGTACCCTCTTTTTTTTCTCTCCCTGCCCCACTGCTGCTGCCTTCTTATTACTTTTTCCATTATTTCCATTTACTCTGGAACTGACTGCAAGGCATGGTGCCATCATGCTACAGCAAAATCCTCCTTGGCTCTGCCCACCTTGAAGAGACTGACAGAGGAGGAAAAACTGGCCAAGCCATGACAGTGAGCAGAACCAGAGAAGTAACCACTGCCACTCTCACCATTAGCACTTGGAGATTCAGTCAGGCACCTTCTTCCAAAAGAACTTGCCTGAACAACAAATAACTGTTTTAATTGCCTGTCCTTTCTCTCACAAGAGGTTTCTAGCACACTTTGATCATATGTCCTGTGCAAAGATACTGAATTTCCAAACTCTTTGCTTACTTTTTTTCTTCTAACCCTTTCCCTCCTGTGTGCCTTAAGCAACAAGTATCTACTCTATCTACCTGGAAACTAAGTAGCAGAGATTCCTGGACTCACATTCCTAAATCCAACTTTCTAATGCTGGGCAATGATTTTCTGGGTTCAGTTAGGCTACTTAAATGCGTACAGTTCTACCTACAGTGTTGTGAGAAGACTCCTCCCACAAATGGGTGTATATCCCATCCCAGCCAGTGCAATCTCCTGAGATCATCATTCCTCCACACCTACAGCATTCCTGCAGACAGCTTCTCTGGAAACTACAAGCTTTAAGGCAATATGCTCTGCACACCACCTTCCTTCTCCATGTCTCCCTGGCAAGTTTCAGCCTTCCTGCCCAGCATCCTTACATCAGACTTGTTCTGGTGGCACAATGTGAAGTCATTGAAACAAACAAGCTGAAGGAAAGGTGTTCATGCTTGCTGCTGTTTTTCCATAGCACACCGGCATTTTCCATCTGGTCCTGGGGGCACTCAGCCTAGATGAACTGCATAGCCAAGCTGTAGTCACAGTAAATACCAAGACTTCTCCACACACACAGAGCTGGTTTGGAAAGCATACTTGAATATAGGGAAAAAATTATTATAAGGAATGTGGGCAAGAGAGGCCCTCCAAACAAAGAAGCCTCACTTGACCTGATCGCTGACCTTGCCTAGGAATGCAGGTACTGCACACAGGAAGAAAGTTATCTGTGCTGCTCAAGCTGTAGTTAACACCCGGAGTCATAAGCTGTTTTCCACAAGGAAAAGCTGTGTGTAAGGTCAGAAGACAATAAATCACTCTGCATTATGGATCCACTTATTGTTTAGGACACACACATGCAGAAATATCAAAGGCTTTTCAAAATTAACAGTGAGTGATTATGTGAGGCAAATGTAATGAAAACACATCAGAGTCTCTTAGCTAGCAGTAGAGAATATTCAGCCAAAGGCTTCCTCTGACTCCCACTGCGAACAGCGCAGTATGGAAATAAACAAAATGATGTATTAGGAGAATGAAGACTGAGGCTTTGCACTAACTTATTGTTTTCCTGAACCATTAATTGCTAGACAGCTTTCTGTGTCACAATAGCATTTAAATTACTGAGCTTTTATATGATAAATTTACTGTATGTTTTTGAGGATGGACAAAACTTTTATAATTATTAAAACATGTCTAACAGGAACCATTATAAAGGACAACTGAGCATTTGGTCTTCCATTTGCTGTTATAAAACACAATCTACGCAAACAGATGATAAGCAATTAACAGGTTTAACAACACATGCGATTAGCTGCAGTCATATTTAGATAGAGTGATTCTTATGCATGTTAAGTGGATTATTTAATTAAGTGATATGCATTTCAGCAGAATACACTGGATGAGAGTGTGTGCAAGTTGCATGCATGTTGAAAAGAAAGAGGTCTTGTGAATCCAACACACATAGGTGGGAGCTGTGACATAGGCTGTTACTAAGGATTATCCAATGCTTCCCATAAACCTGATTTTCACTTCCTTATCATTTTGCCAGACTAATTGTTTGGGCTGAAACTTTCCACATTGGATGTGTGCTTCAGGCTATTTTTTTCTTACATTAACCAAAATGGTTCAATTATTTCCAAGATAGAAACCAGGAAAAAAAAAAAAAAGAAGACACTGTTTTATAATGAGAAAATATTATCTGGTACCTCCTCCTTCAAGAATTCAAATATCCTTCTTGTTTTAAACAGCAGAGAGTACATTTTTATCAGGGAAGTGGCTCTTGCTAAGCCAGTTAAAATCAGTTCAAATATGATGACACTCCAAATGCCTGCAAACTTGGGAGAGGTGCTGGATATTGAATTTAATGCTGGGTTCCACTGACAAGAATTATCTTCATGCAAAGAGAGGAAGGTAAAATGCCTTCCCTGGCACTGTTGCTGCCCAGGATGAAGGTCAGGCAGCACAGAGAGCAGGACCAGGCTGAACCACACTCTGGCAGGAAAAAACTGCTGGAAAGAGGAGGAGGAGAAAGAAAGTGTTTATGACCCATACCACTTATGCAGAAGAGAGTAGGATCCCCTGAAGAAGAGGAGATTAAAAAGAAGAGGATTTCACTGACTGATAATGAGTTTATGATGAAAAAAAACAGGGTCATGGGTGGGGTACGGCACTTGACTTTGCAAATTCTGTGTTGTGTGTGTGTAGCACTTAAGTAAGAATAAAGCACACTTAAAAGGATATAACAACTTTAGAAGTCAGAAATGTGCAACTCAAAGCTAATGTTCTCAGATACTGACTAAAACATGCTGCTCCTAAATATTTAGGCCACTCCACGTAGGTATCCTGTTATTGAAACATGAAACATCCCCAAAACTGCAGTCAGAAATAAACCTCTGTTTATTGGGAAAAGATCCCTCTTTTTAACACATATATAAAAATACCCCCCCGTTTCCATGATTAGATACGTACATGTAAAAAATGAGAAACATGGTCTGAAGTACCTCTTACAGCAATCAGGTGGATAGTTCTAACAGAGTTTTTTAAGGAAATATGCCTTTGAAAATCTTCCCCGTTTCCTTACAAATCCAGCTATATACAACTTCATTTCATCAGTCCTGTGGAGAGGACACAGGACTGATGTCATCACAGGACTGATGTCATCATCATGACTGAGAACAAAACATTAAACAAAACCCTTTGGAAGGTCAAACTGTGTGTTTACTCTGTAGCTACTGTGTAGCCTGGCACACACCACCTTCTACCCAGCCACAGTAGCAGCAGAGTCCGTGTGGGCAAAACCCCCATGCCTCTGCCTTCGGAGCAGCCACAGCTCAGACCCTGCCCTGGTGAGTTTGCTCCACCACAGCTGCACCATGCCAGCACACCCGGGGTCAGCAGGTTGTGGCAAGGACAGGACAGTCCTGAGCTGCTGTCCTCTGTGGGCAGAGAGTGGGATGGGTAATCTGCCTCAGCACAGCAGAATTTGTCATGGTTTTCACTGATTTCTGCTGTGTTTTTTGATCAGTAGCCAAGTGTTGGTTAATTATTGACCTTTCTTGTTGCTTTCTCTCTGGTTGCTCAGCAGAGAGAGGGCACTGGATGTGCAACTACACCACAGCCCAGAATTGAAATGTAACAAAGTAAGGCAGGCAGAAAAATTCCTGTGACTGGGGGTTCAAGGTTGTACCCAGTGATTAGTCTCTGAAAGATACACTGATTTTTTCTTTCAATTTTCTGCTTACTTTCTATCTCATTCACCTGTTCTCCTTTCAACAGTGAATTCCACTTTGCACAACTAGTTGGTCAAGTGATGAATTAGTCCTAAAGGCAGAAGGTGGAGAGGAACATTGTCTGTGCAGTTGCATCCTGCTTCTCCTCCTACCCACCCCCTACAGTATTATTTATTCTCACAGATAGAAACTTCAATATCCATTTATGGCAACACTATTTTCATTAATTATTTGCTTAATAATGCCACCTTTCCTTCAGCAAGGAAAATCACCTTCTCCCAGGAGAGATGATTTGCAATTTCATAGTAAGTGTGGCTTCTCTTAAGTAGTTCTAATTTTAACAGGACAAAGTACATCTTGTTTTACAAGGAAGGTGAAACCATTACACAGCACACCCCTACAACCTTTTCAGAATGCAAGCATTTCCTTAGAAGAAAAACAGATCTCATTCTCTGTGAATTATTATTTTCTTATTATTTTAGAGACATATTGAGACTCTGCATACCATACATTTAAGAAGACAAATTCATAAGAGATTCTGAAAAGTTAGAACCTTGAATTACTTTCTTCCATCATTTTAATATAAGCTATATTTGAACAATTTTAATGATAAAGAGGAACACAACTGAAAATTCACAAAAGAGGTATTTGTCACAGACACATCATCTACTGTCCAGTCCTGTTTCTCCATTGCATAAGACTATTTCCTTTAGTGCTGGCTGATGTGGCATATGCTCCCAATAATACAGCAGAAAAGTGGCCTTGGTGGACACATAGCTTCTCCTCCCCTCTGGGTCTGGATGTGTTCAGTCTTACTACTTGTCTCTGTGATTATTCCTTCCCTAAAAAATTAACTCTAGACATGGAGGAGAAATTAAAATATAATATAGAGCAACTTCTTGATTTATACTTGATCTAATTGCTAAACAGCCTACTAGAGACTTGCTACATCTGGCCCAAAAGTTACCATCAACAAACTATGATAAAACGTGTGTTGGTGCACATAAAGGGAAAAGAAGTGCCTCAGAAAAGCAACACAAAGCACCAAGTGAATTGGAAAGAGTCTGTGAAAGGCAGAGGGCATGCACTGTAGCTCTTTCATGCTCTGGTTGGTTTTTGTGAGCTTGATTTATGTATAATTAACCATTTTTTCCCCTGCAAACAATTTCATTTGAAGCTGTGCTATCATTTTTATCCCCCATTCTCCTGCCACAGCCACATAAAACAGTCCAGTTTAACATGATGACAACTGAAACGCGTTGCCACAGCAAGAGTCCAAACTTCTCTGTTTGCATAAAATCCCACTCTCGTCCCCCTCCTGCTTATCCTATAATCACAAGAATGAAAGAAATTCATAAACTGTAACTCTCATCTCTAACAGAACCTTGGCCAAAATTCAAGCTGGATAATTAATTACATTCTGTCTCTCCAAATTCCCACACTAGGTTGACTAAGAGAAATAATTCTTCCCCACCTAGACAACAATGTTTTATATGGCTAATGGACAGAGCATTTCACCTCTGAGAGAGCTGGGAAGTTAACTGGAGAAAAACAAGAGATACTTACAACACTTGGATAAGACAACAGCGGCAGATGAAAGAGTACTGTAGTAAGTTTTAAGTGTATGTCAACCCAAAAGCTAAATCATGGGTCTCTAATTACACTTTCTGTCAGAGCATGAAAGCACAGATGATCATACAGGACAGGCAGCTGTGAGGATGGTGTCTGAGTGACTATAACACAAGCTGAATGATTTGGGATAGGAGGGTATTTGAGACATTCAGATATGGTTATGAAAAGCTGATAAATCAGTAAGGTAAAATACATTTATGTATAGCACTAGACCTCAATAAAATAGAGAAGGCATCCAAACCATTTCAGTCTGAAGAATATGAAGCATTAACACTATACCATGATCTCAGATAGCCATAAAACAAATCACTACCTCATGCCACTATTCAGCAAATTACCAATACATCAAGAGAAGAAAACTATTATGATACCTGTACTGCACACATAACATAAACCACTCATTGCGTGGGAATTCGTAATTGGACTTTTCTGCTGAGGCTGACATATGAACACCATAACCTTAAGCAGCACTCTTACAAGATTTTATTTATTGGGTATTTCACATGTATTTGTAAAGCATTTAATTAATGTCTTTCCCTTCTGGTACAAAAGGGTGTGTATCATCACTGGAAAAAATCACAAGGCAAGGCTGGCATGAAGGGTCTTGCTAGTACTGTATGTACTCCACAAAAACCAGTGCAATTCTTTCTGAGTACTGGAGGTATCATCAATAAAACCTGCATTGTCCTTCCTTAATCTGGTCTGTCTCATATCTGCTGTCCATCTCCCTTCACTTTTTAAAGATAACATGCAACCTTGAGGTTGTATCCATGCAAGAACAAGACATTAATACACGGTATAAACTACTTTTGCATTGGTCGTATTACTATGGAGAATATATGCAGCAGATGAGCCAAAAGCATAGCACTGCTCTCCATTTACCAGATGATAAATCTAGACCCTGTGTCTGTTTAGTTAAGGTTTTTAGAAAACTTTCCTAGTTCTAAACCAGAAGCAGTCATTTCAATCCAGTTACACTTGGAACCTGGTGTTGGAATAAGCAATTCAACTGCCATCCAATTCTTCATTCATTCTGCTCGTATTCAATCTGAAGGGCATAAAACCTCCAATATTCTTATACAAATAAGCTCCAAAATATTACAAGCGTAACAACCATAACACACCCTTATGTTCTGATGCACCCTGTGCATGCTCTTGAGATGAAGAGGCTCATGAGAAGAGAGGTCCTCTTGGTGACCAGTGACAGGACCCAAAGGAATAGCCTGAAGCTGTGACAGGGAGGTTTAGGTTGGATATTAGGAAAACGTTCTTCACCCAGAGGGTGTTTGGGCACTGGAACAGGCTCCCCAGGGAAGTGGTCACAGCACCAAGCCTGATCTGTTCAAGAAGCATTTGGACAATGCTCTCAGGCACATGGGTGACTCTTGGGGATCGTCCTGCACAGGACTAAGAGTTGGACCTTGTGGGCCCCTTCCAACTCAGCATATTCTGTGATTTTGTGAGATTTACTGCAAGCAGTTCAGGCACCTAAGGCTTGGAGCCCTAACCCCACATCACCACCAATGGACGGAGAAGAGACACAAGAAAATATCTCAGGTAGAATAATTAGTATCATCAATTTAGCACAACAAATCAATCTTCTTCAGCAGCAGAAATGCTGGGTCATTACATATTGGTTGAGAGAGGCAATAAAAACTGAAACATTTCTGAGCACAGAAATGGTAAGCAGAATGTTTGTATGAGTGTTTCATTTTTTTTTTATTTTATGTGTTCACTTGGCAGTAAGTATAGAGTTTAACATTAATTCTTCAAAAAAAAAATCAATAGCTGTTTATCTTCGAACTTCAGATTTCACAAAAAAAAAACCACCAAAAAACCAAACCAAGAACACGAACTTGTACACCGTTATTTGATTTGGAATGGATTATCACACAACACTCTTATAAGCATGGTCATCAATATGATGGTTTCCTTGCTTTCTCCATATTACTTTCATCAAGGTGAGATTTGCAGCACACAATACAAGAGCTCCAATATTGGTTTCAGTGTCCAAACTAATGGAAAGCATCACAAATCTCAACACTGTAAATCACACTTCCTTCCTCCTCTTGGCCACAAAATGTAATTACAGCTGAATCTAAGCACAACACACAAATTTTTCTCACGGTGTTTCGCATGGACATCAAGCCTTTAATCTACAGATCCTAACTCTCCTTAGATATTTGAATTTAGATCTGAAGTCCCTCCATAATACTCAGCTAAGAGAACTAGATTAACTGACAATCATTGCATCAGGGCACATAAAAGAAGTTCTTTACTTGAAATTACATTCCCAGTTTGAAGAGGATTCATGTATCTACTTTTTCAGACAATGTACTGAACTGATCCTAAAGGGAATTTGTGCTCCTAAACTCATGATGATGAAAATAGCCTCAAAATAAAGTGAAAAAGCTCTTAATTCACCAAAGCTACCCTTAGCTCTAGCTAGGTATCCTGAGAAGGAGGAAAGGAGGCAACAGGAACAATATATGCAGTTCCTTGAACAAAAGGCATTTAGGATAAATCCCCTCAGGATCAGACTTATTATCAGAGCTTGTGCAAAGAAAAAAACACCTTAAAGAGGGGAAAAAAGTCTGTTACAATCCCATTTATCAGCTGTCCTCCAGCTGACCTCTTAAGAATGCTGGACGTTTACAGACCATTTAAAGGAATGAGGGATTGGATTATCATTTGATGAGTTATGGAGGCCACTTCCCTTAAATAATCAACTCATACATAGATCCTGAACGTACAGATACAATACAGATATGCTTTACAGGTACAGTTACACTACATAGATAATCATCTACTGATACTGACTGACTGATCCTCAGCTTCAGCACACATCCCAAATCACTGCAGAATCCAGGGCTTCCTTTAGCAGTTCTCTCTGCATCTCTGATATCTTTGATCACAGGTCCTAGTTCTTCCCAGAGCTGGAGGCAGCCCTTGAAATCTGTCACACACTTGAGGAACGAAGGCCAAACTACACCATATCCTTTGGGTCTTAGAAGAATTTTTGCTAACTAGTAAATGTAATATAACTGTCTCCTTGCAATGCTTCATTTTTTTAATCCAGTAACAGTATCATGGAGGCTATAACCTTTGAGTTTAATTTTTTTTCAGCTGTCTATGAGCTTTATAAAACATTGAGGATCCTCCACCTTTCTTTGAAGGTCATGGGACTCCACATGAATATGGTGATAACTAGGTCAATACTTCAATGCATTAATCTGAAATAAGGACTGAGACTTCAAAGCTTTGGAAGGAAATGTATAAAAAGAGCCCAAAACATCACAGTGCTAATGATGAAATTCATTATAGTCAAATGGCCAGTCTGGTTTTCTAAAATTTCCAGAACATATGAGATATTGCTGAATCTTAGCAACTTAACTAGCAACAGTCTGATGTAAGTGATATGAGCAGGATTAAAAAGCTTTTTTGGTTTCAAACAACAGACTGGAACATCACCTGGAAAAGTGACTCTTTGGTAATACTAGCCTACTGATGATTTTCATTTACTACATATATTTTTAATGTGTTTGATTCAGTTCTCCACTTCCTCATTAATTTTATATCCTTTCTCATGGACCTTTGCTGGTTAGCCTGACTGACTGGTACCACTGTAAAGCAGGAAGAGAATCAATCTTGCAGATTTTAACTGAAAGACAGCTAGTAATAAAATAAAATAAATGAACATCTGGATCAAGAACATCTTGAACAGGAATTTAAAAATGGCTCACACAATGGAGCCATTAAATTACAGAATTACTGAACATTACAGAAATGTTGCTTATATTCTGCTTTACTGACATGGTAAATTACCAGCCTTGTTTGCTGTAACCCATACTTTTCAATTATCTGTTCAGATTAATCAGCATAACTGGATTTATTACACACATGTAGACACCTGTTTTATAAAACCAACCAACTGTGCCAAAACGACCACGCTGGAATCCTCTGGATCTCATCCAAGAGGAAACGCTTTGAAAGTGTTGCTGAACTGCCCTAAGAAGCCTTCAGTTTTATAATGAGGATATAGGCAGCCAAAGTAGAAAATACTTTATGATTTGCTAATCTCCATGTCAAAAAGACTAAAGAAAAAATGCTACATTTTGATCATTTGGCCATTGTTACACAACATGAAGACCAAAACTAACAATTCTTTCCTTGTGAGAAGTGACTGGTATCATTGCTGTCAATCTAGTCCTCTTTTACAGAAATATTTAAATTTTATTTATAACAGAGGAAAAAGTGAAAGACAAAAGGATGAAAATGGAAAAAATCCCATGTTCTCATATGAGTCCAAATAACACAAGGCTCTTCTGACAGAAGGGGTTTTTTTCCAACAGCCTGTTGCCAAGTACCACCCCAACATTATGGGGTATCTCCCACAGAGATACCCTACCTTCTAGAGCCACTGCTGGAGGCCAAGGGGGACACCCTCTGCAACATCTCAAGTATCACTGGGCATCAGCATGTTGGCAGCTGAACCAAGGCATTAATTACATTCCCAGACAAGAGGCTGCAGTCAATAAAAGGCATGCTTCATGATTCACATTTGGTGTTGAAAAACCTCTGTCAGGAGTCTCGTGGGAGTAGTTAATGACAGTAACCCCTGGGGGATTCCACATATGCCACACCACCAGATTAAAGGGTGCTTCCAAAAGGTTTCTGTGACTCTGCCTCCCAAGATACTTACACTAGGCCTTACACTAACCCAGAAATTCCTTAAGAAATTTTCAATGATTAAGAAGGCTGTGTACATGCAGAAGAATTAATAACATTGTCTCCTGGACAAACTAGTTAAAACAGCCCCTCTTCACATTTGTAACTTTAAATATTTCACTCATATGGTACTATCACTTGTTCAAAGTCAGAATTACTCAGACAGAGGAAAACAGGCAAATACAGACTTATTATGGTGTGGTCCATTGGCCTTTAACACGTTTCCAAATTCTTCCAGTAATGTCAAAAAAGGATGCTAAGCATCCAGAAATTGTGTCAACAATGATATTACACTGAAGACTGAGCAAATGGATTTCTCTGTAGAAGTTCATGAGCATGGAAATACATTTCTATTCCTATTAAATATGAAGATGCTTTGTTTACTTAGTGCTGAGCTGAACAACAGACCACTTAATTCTCAGGGCAAGACTAATTTCCAGAGGTCTTGAGAAGAAGCACTTCAGTGGACAAGTATTTTGAGGTCTCTCTGTATGGGTGGAATAACTTCAAGTCCAGGAGAAGTTAGGAAGGAAGTGAAGACACCCTTGGGGCATAGTTATTGCAGATTGAGAAAAAAATGAGAGAAGTGGAAAAGATGGTTTGGGGTAAAGTATTGTTAAAAACACGTCTAAGAAATCTCCACTAAATAGTCCTAAAATAGGTTTAGTGGTAGTGGATTTTGTTGTGTTTTTTTTGTTTGTTTTTTTTTTTTGTTTTTTTTTTAATTTCACCACAGTAAGAAAATAAATCTCTCCTCTTCTTTCCTCAACATTTGTGAAGATCCTAAAGAGCAAATTTTGATACAAATAAACTGACCATTATAAAGAATGACTGTTACATATCAACCACTGAATGGTCCACAAATAGCAGCAACATGTATCTGATAGCAATATGCTTCAACCTTAGGCAAATAATTACAGATTCCCTTTTTTTTTTTTTTTTTTACAGTGCTCACAGAGGAAATTTTTACTGATCTAGATAAATGTTTCAAAGTTCACTTCAGTGCTTTACTTACATTTTACACTTTATTTGCTTTTAAGCTAATTTGTCTTATTTCCCTCCTTTCTCTTCCCTAGCAAGGCTGTATATTAAAATTTCATGTCCTTTTTTATACAAAAATTAAATAAAAAAATAGAAACAAAAAAGAAAAAGAAAAAAAAGAAGGAAAAGGAAAGAGGAAAAGGGAGAAAAAGGAGACTGCTATGGTGGTAAAAGAGAAAATATGAGCAGGCTGCCTTTCACTACATAGATTGCTTTGGAAACCTACCATACAAGAATGAAACAGAACTATTATTAATAAATTTAGCAATTAATAATCACAGGTCTAAGAATTATTATTATCTGGTTGTGCTTGAGCTAACAAGTAGGAGTACAAAACATCTCATTTTTGAATGGCACTGTCAAACAAGTTAAAGAAAATATTTTCACGCGACTGTTCCCTTTAAGAGTTTTGTGGAAACTGGAAATGGGAGTACACAATCCTCTGTTGTGCACACAGTAACTACACTTCAGTAGTTCTGCTGAAGAGGCTCAAACCTGGTATTTGCTATAAAACTTCAAATGCAAACGTGAACATCTCAAAACATAAAAAGAAATAAGAAAACTGAAATCTGATACTTAGCAGCTCCAAGGAGACCTTTTCCTATCCCAACAACTGCACCTTACACGTCATTATAGTCACACTATAATTATTGCTCATTTTGCACTTTTACAAATGGGGGACTATGTCAGAAACCAATGCCCCTCATTCCCACCCTGTTTTCTGACATACATAATCCTTATAACCAATGTAAGATCCTAGGGCTTCCTCAAACATAGCATAGCAAAAATTATATTAATACCTATTAAACTAGGTAATTAAGTTCTGGTCACAAGAAAGGTTTTATACATTTTCATAGAAATTCATATACTTTCATAGAAAACAGTTTTTTTAATAAAACTGTCAAAAGTTCACTGCCAACAGTTTATTTTTTTCCTTTCATTCAAAAAAAATAATCTTTTGCAGTAAATAACAAGATAACACTGTATTAATCTGCATTACTCAGTTAATTTACTATGGGCTGTTCAGCTATTTGTTGTGAGATCAATCTGCCTCTTCATGGCCATCCAAGAGTCATGCACAATCCTGACACCTAGGAATGGTGAATCCACTCTCCAAGATACTGGAAAAAACAGCAAGATGTGCCATATTTCCAACACCATCAGGGAATGTTAATGTAATCATAGCAAGGTCAAATACACTCATGGTTCAAGCCTAAATGAAAACCTGCAATTTAAACATCCCTGATCTAGAGGTGTGGAAAAGGTAATAAGTAGACACTGCTCCCTTTAACTGCTTTGGGGAAAAAGTATTATTGCATTCCTATTTAATCTCATTTGTAAATAAATCAGTCTCAAAAAATTTATCTCCATTTCAGCAAACTCAATTTGATTATCTTCCCAATGACAGTGGAAGCATTTTTGTCAGCTGCAACTGCAATAGTTAAAATCCAAATCCTAAATACTTCAGTAAAAGATCCAGATTTTATATTCATTTGCCTGGCAAGTCTCTCAAGAGTAATAGTAGTTTATTTCTTGTTATAGGATGTCCAAAACGTAGATCTGTATAACACTATGCAAAATCACATGTGTATAATTATTACTATATCTGTCACAAAGTGGCTTTCAGATCACTGTAAACTTTTAATGAAGTAATGAACTTCTTGTAGAAGTACCAACAGATGACATAATGTAATGTTACCCTACTGATGTATAATTTGAATGCTGTGCAACCAAAAGAAGTCTGTCATAACAACCCCACACAATACAGAATAAGCAAATGCTTTATTCTTCCTGTCAAACAAATAACTCCTTCTTTTTTATTTCTGAAAGTGAGCATATAAATATTAAGCAAACTTGCAACAAAATGACCTGGAATTCAAATTTACACTGGAGTTCAAAATTCATAGCTAACATGCACAACAATCCAATCTTCTGCTGTAGAATATAATAATTAAAGGGGGGAAAAATTAAAAAACACATGCCCAAATAGAGGACAGAGTCTCTGCAATGCTTGCATTGGACTTATTTTAGTCTTGTTTGCTTTGCATGAAACAGCACAGTTTCAAAAGAAAACACCAGGAAACCTCTGAGCTTCAAGGATAAAAGCTGGAATCAAAGAATTAAAAACAAAAGCAGTATTTTAGTTTCAGATGTGCTTTTCAAGAACTGAGTTTGCTCTGTGTTTTCCTTACAAGCTGCTGACACTCTCCATGGGAAACACGGTTATTTTCAACTCTACTCTGGTGATTCCCTCTGGGGTGCTGCTGCCACACTGGGATGGTCTCTCCATTTTCCCAGAAGTCATCCCTGACTCACCATCATCATCTTTCCAGTAGTGGCAGAGGTTGCTTTCTCTCGGCGCAGCCACCAGAGCTGCCTGCGAGCTTTGTGGGATTCCTCAAGAGCAGGAGGATTCCAGTATCCCCTGCTCCCCAGCCTGCCTCACGGGGATGAACTTCCCAGCTGCTCTATGCACCAGGTACAGGAAGATCACACAAGGTTGTTCCACTTGGGGGAAAGATCTGGAGCACAACATGCCTTGGCTTCAGCCTGACCACCCAGGTGTACAGGAGACAAATCCAAGCCATATTATAGCACCTAAGTCTAAAACAGTCTGGTCATGGTTCCACCACAAAGCGCCATCACCTTGCTCTGGGAGATAATCACCTGTTAACATAGGGACCTCATAAAAGTAATATAATGGACACAAGCATCATTTTACAAAAAAATTCAGAATATGGGTGAACTTAAAATTAATTTGACTCTGAACACCAAAGAAATGCTGTGGTTTTGTTCTTCCTTTCCTGAAACAAAATGGCTGTGTACATAAAGGACTCACTATCAAGACAAAATACCTCTTATATGATCATGAGCAACAGAACTCTCTTGGCATCATTTAACCAGTTCTAATCAGAAGACAGAGTTTAAAAAACCCACAAAATCAAAGGACAACTCACTAAACATCAAATAAAAAACCTACCTCAAGACCAACAGGAAGTAGTACCATCCCAAAGAAAGTCATGGTTACAGCATTTAACTCAGCTATGAACCTTCCCAATTATTTCCAGCACTGAGTGACACCCTGAACTTAGCAGCACCGATCTTCACTTCTGGTTCCCTGCTGCAATGATGTTTTCTAGCAGAGAAGGAATCTGCAAATCGGAAGTATAGCACATATACAATGCAGACTTCAAATAAAGGGCCATTGTCACAATGAGGAGCCTACCATGAATAATCTCGTTATTGCAGTCATGAATGATCTGACTCATGAAGCGTCTGCAGCGATGTTTCAGGCTACAATCACTTGCTTATACACAAAGCACACCTGGCTATTTCACACCCCTCCAGCAAATAGATGCTTAGTAATGCTATTTGGCTTTTTATAAAAAGCCTTCAGACAGTACAGCCAGAGTTAAAAGGAAATTAATTCTTCTATCATTATGTGTTTCTTTTCGCTTTCTTTGGGAAAGGAGGAGACATACCTACTCCTCCCTCACATGTTTTGCTTTTCACATTGGGATAAAACACTTCCAATACTTCAGGATACAACCAGTGTAATTTTACACAGCCCTAAGTACCTGATACTCAACTCACACTGAGGAAGCCACCCTGGGTGGGTAGCACACAGGGGTCACCTGCATCACCCCAGCACACAGGTTGCCAGCAGCACACCTGCCATCGCCATGCCTGTGACCACCATGGGCACTGCAACTCCCACCTGTCTGAGCAAGGCACCAGGAGACAGACACATGCACAGGGTGAGGCTGCATCATGCCCAGGGATCTCACAGGCCCTCAGAACAATCCTGCTTTAAAAAAAATGCTGGTGACACAGCGCTGCACAGGTACGAAGCTGGATCAACCCTGCTGGGGTAACATCAGTTTTCATGGTTCTACCAGCTTTAGAGGGAAAGCCAGCATTCTCAAGCCACTAAGGAGTAATACTAGAAAATAAACATCCGGTTACAGAAAATATTCACAGAGGAGGAAAAATAAAAGGTGCAAGGAATTCAAGCTACATCCTTTATAAACAAGAAACCAACTCAATCTAACTGCAGAACTCAACTAACCAAACCTTTTCCAGCCCTGGGCAGCCTGGGCAGGCAGGAGTCCAGAATGCCTATGATTTAAAAAAAAAAAATAAAATTGAAACTTATGAGAATACACAAGTGTTTCTTAATAAGGCAAATTAAGTTTCTTTATGGGGATATTCCCAAGCTGAATATACATTTTAACTTGAAATAGAGGGAATGTTTTGCTAAAGCATTATGCAGATGTGAAGCTGCTTTTATGTAACTCAATTTATCAGAGAAGCATGTTGTATCATGTTGTTAAAATATTATAGAGATAAAAGGATAATAATTGAAATATTTGCATATGATATAGTACAAAGAAATAATGTATGTGAACAGACTATTTGTTGTCACATTAGCTTCAAGCAAATAAGGAAATAAGGGTTGATTTATTACTGAGTGTCTGGGGCTGTAGGATGGTAAAATTCTACTGATTGTAGTTTAAATAAAGCTCTAGAAAAGTAATGGGAAAAATCCTAGAAATAATTCAGGACAAATTAATGGTACAACATGAGGTCTTTAAGATTATTGAAAAAAATTAATGAATTTACCTTTTTTATTCATAGTATTTAAAGGACTGACTTCTAACTGGAATTTCTTACGCCTGCACTTTAAAGAATTGTTGACATGTTGAGGGTCGCATACCTTACCCATCATCAATAACAAACCAATTGAATCTGTTGTTCTGCAAAACCTGGCAGCACCTCTGCCTCAGGAGCCTGGGTGCCCAGCCTGGGGTCCTGCTGCTTCACCCAGCCACATCTCCTGGTGCTTCTCAGCTTGATTTTTGATCCCACTGTTATCACTGTGACCCCTTCCAGAATCTGACAACTCTAATCGTTATCTCTCAACCTCTACACTTAAACCGCAGATGAGTTTGTAGACTCTCCCTTTGCAATGCTGGCCTTGGTCAGCTAAAACAGTTTTCTTCCCTGTCTTGTGCCTCACTGCAGCAGGCAAGGTGAGGGAAGAGGAGAGGAGGAGAAAGGGGAAAATAAACTTCAGCGTGCACATACATACGTAAGTTTACACACTCATGCATACATGGGTATATAAACATATACTTAAGTGTATACAGTACACCTAAAGTAAGGTTTACAAATATGGGCTATACATATAACTAGAAAATAAAGGTGGATGCCTGAATCCACAGTCTGGCTTTGGCTAACGACTCCAAGTTTTGCTCCCTTTTTATTGAAGCTCACTGGTAAATCAAATCCAACAGCTGTGGCTTGATTCAGGAGGCTGGTGGAGCCCAAAAGAAAGTCTTCTGACAGTTCTCTCCGTAACACATGATGCCCAGGAAGGGCACCAGGAAGGGGTGTGCTCACACCACTGCTGGGGTCAGTGCCAGACAGCAAATGAAACAATATGAAAAAACCATCAATACCCTTAGGCATATGCAATAGTAGGATCACATTTAAGAGCACTTAAGAGATTTAAGAATCACTTTTAAAATAGTTTCAGCTTTTTTTCAGAGATGGCAAGTAGATTAAAAGAGTGTTTATTTCAAGTGGTATAGCCAAGGCTCTACAATTCTGTGTGTAGATATCCCCCAGAGAAAGAATTCCCTTCCGTAGTTGAAGTCAATCTACTGTAAACAGATCAGATTAAACCAAAATGAGACATTCTCAATGCAGTGTTAGACTGTCAGCATATTCCTTAGTAATTCCACAGGTATTTTGGAATGGTACAGACCAACCACAGATAAATAAAAGAAAAGGCACTTCTCAATTATGCATTTGTAACCATTTTCTCATTCCCTCCCAATAATAAAGTAATCCGCCATAAATGCCATGGAATTACAGCATCTTAGACTTCTTAAAAATAACAGGGGTTTTTCTGGGCAATAATAATACCTGTGGAAGTATTAGCAGGCTACTGTTCCTGTTCATGTTTAACTTGAAAATGAAAAATTTCAAATTTTAAAACCTGGAGAAGCTTTGGACTAAAGTTTCTTAAAGTCATGCTATCAAGAAAAAATATATACAATAGAGGCATAACCCCCAAATAAAATTGCTGATACAGTCTTAAATCCCAAAAAGCAGTGAAAAGTCCTGAATTTAAACTAAATAAATAATAAATTTTTAAAAAGGGAAATTATGATGAGATTTCCTAACCTAAGTCATTAGTTGTGCTAAAATTTGCTGCATATTATGGTTATTAAGCAGAACACAATTTTATTTGAGTGTAAAAGTTTCAGACTTTCCTCATATGACCTTCCTGGCATACTGCCAAGGCTCGGCTCTTGATGACATTTAATCTGAACATAATCCCTGAAATCTCTGCGCCATTACCGGGTTGCATGGGAATGATTCCCTGACAACATACACAGAATTGTGCTGCAAATTTTATTTTCAGCTCGTGGCTGTTCCCCTTCCTTACCAGCTGTTGCAAATTATTTGTTTGAATAAAAATAAATAATCTATACCCTTTATTTGCTATAGAACCACATAATACCTAAAATAGAAAACAAGTCCAACACGTCTCATTTCGGTTGGTTTTCTGCTGATGGCTGCCATATTTTTAAGGGAGTAAACTCCAGAAAACAAATGAAGTTCAGCAGCTGATGAAAAGCCTGGGTAATGAGCTGCAGTGGCGCAAACAATCCCATTGATTCTAAACAGGAGCAAGACCACACTGCAGCAGAGGGTTCCAGCCGAGGGTACTCACACTTGACTGCGGTCTGAATGAGCAACTGCCTTTAGAAAGGAAGAATACACTTAAAAGAGCTTTTTTCATATTCAAAGACGCCTCTGATCTCTGAAGCCAACTGTCTTTTTGTCATGAATGCTGTGAAAAATCACAGTGTCCAAGATTTCCACATCTGTGATTTTTGGCACTTGTGCAAGGGTAGGAACTGAACAACTGATGTCTGAACACCACCAACAAAAACGAGGCAACACAGCAATTTGTCCCACAGGAAAGCATATAAAAGCCCCAAAATCACTGCAATAAGGTAAGTGTGGATCTCTCATTGTTTTCTGTGTGCTCAGGATTTCACAAGTATTTTTCCCCTGCATTCCCTGCAGGAAGGAGCTAGGTAGGCAAAGCAGCACTGACTTTAATCTTACTAATGCAGGTCCTAAAAGCAGTGAATCATACAGCAGTAAGAGCTCCGGTATGGGACGCAGAGACCTACCCATTGACCTGCATACTTAGTTCAGCAACAACCTGAGTGTCATTACAGATCATGGGAGCTAACACCAGTCTACCTACATTTGCTGTGGTCCAATTGCTGCCTGAAGCAAAGACTGGCTCTTATTGAGGCTTCTTATTTACTGAGTGATCCCAAGATTTTCCCTTTCCTATGAAAAGTAAGTAAATAAGATGAACAAGAAAAAGTAATTATTCCCTGCAAAAAAAAAGCCAAAAAACCAAAAAATGATAGCAGATAAAGCAGTTTTATGGTTTTTTTAAACTCTTAATTTTCAGCAGAAGGCTTGCTTTGTTCAGCGGGCTTTTCTCCCTGTACATTAACCTCTTCCCAAAAACATTTTTCCTACACAGAGTTGACCAAGTTACCAAAGACCATAATTCTGTGGGAAAAGAGAAAGTCTTCTAAAGCACTCATAAAGGTTTATTTCATTATCTCTAAGTTACTTCTAATGCTACTCTCTTTATACATGTAAACAAGTACCCTATTTCAAAGGTATTTCTTCAGGTTGGGGTGCAGAAGACCTGTTAGTTCTCCTCTTAAAGAAAGCTAAACTCCAAGGAAAAATAGGAGCTACTCCTCCAGTCCTTTGTTTCCTACAACAGAGTAGGCTTGATCCAACCAAGAGGCACTTAAATCAATGGGGAGCTGTTAATGTTTGGTTTAGGCCATGTAAGGGTGAGAAATTGGGAAACATGTTTTCAACTGGCCCTCAGCCAGGCACAATGCCACCACTAATGAGGCGCTGCCGTAAAGAGACGTTTTGAAAGGGTCATATGTGAGATGAATTAATGAACACAATGCAAACCTCACATCCATCTCAAAGAGGGGCAAAAAATCATTGCAGTTTATCATAAATATGCTTAGGTGTTCTGATGCCAGCCTACTTACTGCCAAAGGAATCCACCGACAGGGAAGGGCAAGGTCTGTTTGCAATGCAGTCCTCCCCTGGGAGATGCATTTCACGGCTTCCAGCCAAAGCCTCCAAAACGCCTCCAGGGTAGCAGTTGGGCTGGAGCTGCCCCATCACGCCCTTCCACTGCAGCTGGATTTGCCTATTTTTGCAGCTGGCACCACCAAAGGCTACAGAAACTTGTAGTCAGCAAAATCTCTTCCAGACTGACTTTTCAGTCTCTTCAGCTAATGAATACTGAGAGGAGTGCATAGACTGGCAACACCTTGTAAACAGAGTTAACACGCGAGACCCTGCACCCCTCACAGCCTTTCTTTTTCCTAACAATTTCTGTGGGACTGTTATCATCGTAGCTCTCACTAGCCTCAAACCTACCCACCACACCAGCTTGCAAAAACATCATTTCACCTAGCACTGGCAACAAAATCCCTTTTGCTCAGTGTGTCTAATCCCCTTGATAACAGTGCTGTACACAGATTGTCACGATGAAGAAAACTATGCTGGTTAGTCCAATGACTCAGCAGTGGTTTCTTCCTTTGCTGCTCCACGAAGAACAGGCTCAGGAGCTTAAATCTTGATGATAGATACATGCTCACTGTGCAGCTAATCCTATCATTTTCAAGACAAAAACCCAAGTCTGTGCAGCCTATAGCTACTGTTGATTTACAACCTACAAACAGCACGCTATGCACTACCTAAATGAAAAAATATTTTCAACAGTGAGTGAGGAAGACTGTGGTTTTAATAATATCTCCAGTTGCAACTAAGAACTCAGACAGTAAAAAATGAAGTCTGAAAGAGAGCAATCAAGGTTTATAAAGAATATTTCATATAGAGGTGCACCTTACACAAACAATTTTTGGAAAAACACATTCAGCCGAAGCATCAGCAATGCTCTGGAATTCAATGATCCCTTACACAACAGAGAACTGGAGAGGGCTTCACAAACTAGAAGTCCCACAGGGGAAAGTAAACATTCCCTATTTTCAAATAAAGTGCAACAAACAAAGCCTGAAGAGTGAATTATAGGTGTGAAGTTCAAAAAAATCCATGTGTGCAAGCAAATGTACAATCTGTATGAGCAATCATCATGACCCTATGTGATAAGCAAATACATACATACCAGAGCAGTAATTACTTATCTAACTTGCTGTTGTGGGCCTGTGATGACACTGGCTTTGTGAGCTACTGCTGTACCTCTGCGTGCAAATATGCTGCGTGATGGAGACTCTCTGGAAAGCTCACTTGAGTTCAGATGGATTGGTTTTGTTGCGAACTAGCTTGACATAAAACTTGAGTTGTGCCCCTAACCTGACTCTGATTCAAAGATAGAAGATCTTATCACTATGGAAGTGTGGCCGTGAGCCTGAGCGGATGGCCCACAGGGAGGAGGAGGAGGTGGCTTGATGTTTTTGTGGATAACAGCACCTAGCATTGCAATGAGGAAGCAAAAGTTTGTATTTCAGTATCCTTTGCAAATGCTAAGACCAGGAGAGACTGGTCCCAGTGCATAGAACACATCAGAATCCAGAAGCCTGGGGAGAAAGGCTGTTCCAATCAACATCTTTACACTGTTTTCTCCTGCAAAACATGGTTACCTCTTCAATAATGCCTGTTGAGAGCAGTCTCTCTCCCACGCCATCCTGCCACAGCTGTCATCTGGGAGTGTGCTAGTTGGCATGGACCAAAATCATGTCATGGAATGTGCTAGAAATTAAACAATATGGACAATCATAAGATACAAGTCCTGGCCCTGATACTTTTACCAATGCAGACAAAGCAGTGGTGAAGCAAAGTGGAGTCCTTCAAGCCCATTCCTGCAGTTAAAATACAAACATCAGAAACAGGGTGGCACAGCAGGAACAAAGATTAAGACTCCAAAGTTTAGCCCCGTAGCCACAACATGACCGTGTTAGTGCCATTAGAAAACGGGAAGCACAAATAACTTCTAAGCAAGTCAAACTTTTCTCTCAAAATAAAGAGGCCAGAAGATGAGTGTTACAATAGATATCAGGGCGCTGGCAAAGGCAAAGTGTGAAATGGATCCTTTCCAGTATTCAGTTTAGGAAGACAAACATTGTTTCACAAATTCACTGTAGCCCTGCTTATTTTCCAAGCTCCTTAACTCATGCCAAAGGGCCTGGACTTTCTGAACATCCTGTTCTGTTTCCTCCACTGCTAGTCTTAGTCCTCAGTACTAAATGTCTTTATTTCAGAGCCCCCTTTTCTATCATTTTATTCAAAACTCCTCCCTCCGTAGCTTTTGTATTTTACCTCTGGGTAAGAGTGAAGACAAGCAGATTAATGAGAAGTCTGAACAGCACATTAAGTTACACCTATTTTAAGAGCCCTTCTCGCTAGGCATCCCAAGGCACTGCATAAAAATAAAACTATACCAATTGCACTTAAAACTAACAAGAAGCTTGGAGAGGTTGGCATGCCTCAAAGCATAAAGATTGATGGTTAAATGAGTCCATGATTCCCCAAAGTCTCAGAGCCACATGAACACAGACCATCTCACCTGTCATTGGCTGGATGCTTGGATGTAAAGTTAAGGAATCTTCATGATGGCCTACTGGCAGGAAAAAATATTCCTGCCTGAAAAGGGCAGGAAAACGGTTTTAGTCCATAAGTAGTAACTGGCCATTTTGGGGATTTCCTATCTGATGAGCAGCAATGCCACCTCTGCCTCTCAAAGATGACAGAACACATTTCTGCTCCTGTCTTTGCTCCTCCACAGCTGCAAGAAGGCCAAGATACAAGTGGTCTCAAGGCAATGACTACAGTAGCACAGGCTTGGGCAGAGACAGGAACACCACCTCTCACCCCGTCTCATCACATCAGCTCCCAGATCCGCTGCACTTGGGACCCCACTAACACCACAAGAAATGGTACCAAACACCTTGACATGTCTGAGGTGCACCCTGGGCCCTGCTCATCCACCTGTACAGACACATCTCCTGGTTGCTGGCAAATGACAAGGAAGAAGGCATTTCTCCTGGCACAAGAGGGAACCACTGCTGCCTCAGAAGTGCCAGGAAGCCTTTCGCTGCTGGTGATGTGGGCATAAAACTTGTCCACTTGTCCTACTTGTTTCCTACTTTTTTGCCGTAAGAAGTCCTATCTTGCTTCCTTCCTCTTCCTTCCCACAGCAGTGTTTCAGGCTGAGACCAAAGCATGCAGTCAGAGTTACAAGGAACCAACCATGATCTTATTTGCCTTAAATAACTGCATTTCTACACTTTGGCTGCCATTTTGAGCAGTGCACAGATAATCAGACAGTCCTTACAGACTCTTACTTCCCTTTCTTGAGATAGTTCAGGAGAAAAGAACCATGTGGTGCCCTTGCAGCCTCTTCAAACAAGTAGTGTTGGAAAACAGCTGTGGCTTGCAAACCCTAATGAAAACAGTAATGTGGCTTACACTACATTCAACCCTACTTTAAATTATGTATTTATTAACACACATACAAAAGAGGAAAAGGATGTAACAGCACAAATTAAAAGTGGACAGGAAGCTGCAGTTTCAACAGTGAACTTAAGCTAAGACCTGAGGGCCATCAAAACTTAAAGCTGTTCCTATTACTTTGTATGCAGCTGAGGTGGCCACCAACACATCAGGACTGTAAAGCTAATCAAATCAGAGTTAAAAAATTAGAAATTCTTATGGCTGTCAACATAGTGACTTCTGGGAAGAGTATTGACTTTAGCAAGTTAGCTAAAACCAGAGTTTCAACCTTATGAGGGGGATACAGAATAACATCAATATAAGAACAGGAGGTCCTGAACAATGCTGGAATCACATTTTGAAACCAACCAAGGAATATGTACATGAAATCAACCAAACAGACAAAGCTGATGCATCAGTGAAGCAGGTCTGAACAGACAAGATTTCAGGCTCACACTGCTTGAGTAAGGAACGCTTTCCTTGCCATCTGGCTTAGAAATCACTTGGATTCCACAGTGGCCATCTAACGGCCAACAGGAAAGCAGGGGAATTATTTTAAGTAAGCATCACTAAAATTAAAATGGGAAAGGCAACGAAAGGGGGGGAAAAAAAGTGGTCAGTGATAAATACAGTATGGAGATTTTTCTATTTATATTTTTAAAGCTATTTATATTTGAAAGCTTTCATTTAGGGACTCTGACAGGCAGGCTTCCACATTCATCAGTCTGGTTTTCATTCAAGTACACAGTACTTATAGACATATGTAAAGGCCAACAAAAACAATTAAAAAGACATTAAAATTAACTTCTGTCACTGTTTGGGGTTATCAATTCACATTCACATTCAGACACATAAACAAAACATTTCCCAATATTACACTGATATACATTTTGAATGCTCTGCATAAAATCCTGCTCCAGCACCAGGGCACACCGTGAAAAAAATAGTGCAAGTTTGACATATTCTGACACAATGCTCCCTGGAGATGAGCTCCTTCAGGTGAACTTGCTGTGTGAGCTTGATCTCCCATACAGCTGAACCAGGAAAGCAGCAGAGCACCTGTGATGGCAGAGCCATGGAGAACCTACACAACATCAACTCACAACAGAGCAAATCTACAGGGCAGAACTGGAAAATGTTCTGGGGATACTTTAGGGCACCTTCCAGCACTTAGAGGGGGCCTACAAGAGCTGGAAATGGACTTTTCACAAAGACACGCAGTGAAAGAACAAGTAATGATGGCTTTAAACTGAAAGAAGGTAGGTTTAGATTAGGAAGAAATTCTTTACTGTGAGGATAGTGAGACACTGGAACAGGTTAGCCAGAGAAGCTGTGGATACCCCATCCCTGGAAGTGTTCAAGGCCAGATTGGATGTGGTTTTGACCCAGTCTAGCGAAAGACCCAACCCAAACCATTCTATGATTCTATGATTCTGTAGCTGAAGAGGAAAGGATCCATGAGTGTAGGATGGCTGCTGAAAGACTGATAATATGCTGGAGGAGAACTGCCAAATACCCTGCACAGTCCTTTCCAAAAATGTTGCATTTGGCTCTTCAGAAGCTAAGGCATTCAAAAGGAAAGTGCAAATCCTCCTGCTCATCTCTGAAGCTCCTCACCAAACTGACGTTGCTCCTGGTTAAGAACAGGTCACATTCATGAACCCATTTAGAAAATGCAAGCTGAGATGCATGCTGCTTCTAGTAACATGGATGATCTAACTTCAGAGTCAATTGACTGCTTTCTGCTATAACTGACATCTGTTACTAACTTTGTTCATATGTCAACACTGTTTAGCTTAATTAACCAGCTTTCCTCTCTACCAGCCCCTTCCCTGACGTATTTAGCTAGGAACTATCTTATCATGCTCTGGGTTTCAATTTGCTAGCCTGTTCTGCTAAGATAAAGGCTCTCAGAGCTGCTTTTCTTGCTGTGCCTGTTTTAGTTTGAATCATTCCTGAATTCAAAATCCAGAACAACACATGAAATTTCATTTTGTACATTTTTCTACGCTGATTTTAAGGTTTCCATGTCTCCATTACCTTCACATTACACCTATTCCATTCTAGACCCATATTTATCTTATCTGTGTAGGTCTGGAGATTTGCCTTGCTTTTACACAAGTTTCAAGAACTCTTCAAAATATTTTCTCTACTTTTAAACATTTGGGCTTTTTAGTCCAGCCAACTGAATTACCTACCAAACTCACGACCTTGTTTCCTCAATTTCACAGCCAGTCCTTCTGTGAGATGGAGTGTTATTTATGACCTATGTTTGCTTATGCTTGTATAACATTTAAATGGAAATAAGTAAATGCATGCTTCACACAAACTCACTTTGTATAACCAACTCTTCCACAATGTCATCATGCTCCATGAAAACAAAATCTGAGAGCACATCAACATCTCAGTTTAGCAACATTTTAAAGAAGAAATCACATTCACTGCCTGTCACAGCTTGCATCAAAGACTGTCAATGTCCTAAGTTTCCAAGGGATTGCATCTACTGAGCCATTTACAGCTCTATTTCTACAAGCAAAATAAACATGTCCAAGAATGTTGAGGCCAACTGGCACAGAAAGGTGCCATGCTAATAAAGTCTATCACCCTCCAAAACAGGGTGGTTGCTTTCAAACTGCCTACTGGGAACAATCCCAAGACAACTTTCAAACCTTACCTGGGAATAGTTCAGGTGAGTTCCCGTAAGTATAAACCAAAACTAGGCCAGGGACAGTCAACAGTACATACATTTGATTTCCAGGGCCAGGGGCTGCTTCTAGACTCCATTTAATTTACTAGTACAGATGTGCCCATTGCATGAAGACCTCTTCATGTCTGCATGACCCTGAGTTCTTCACACCTCTTGGTACATTTTCATTAGTTTGTCATTTGCCCACCTTCCTTCTCAGAGACCAAAGTAATTCTACTAAAACCAGAGCCACAGCTTTTAGGAGGATTTTCTCTGGCTGGATATATTAATCTTTGCTTTGTTCCAAAAGGGATTCTGACATCTTTGTCTCAATTTTCTTCTCCAGGACTGGTTTTAGTTTTAGTTTTTAGTTTTAGCTTTCCATATGTTTCTTTGGTCTTGGAAAACAAAACTCTGCTCTTTCCCCAGATAAACTCTGCGGACAGATGTGTCTTTCCACCTAAAGAAAATGGGACTTCAGACTCACACACTTGCGTCTTCCTCGTGCCACCAGGAAACCCAGATTTTCATGGGGTTTTGGTTTTTTTCCTTTTTTCCCTGGTGCTGCCCAACTATCTTATATTTGCTGTCCCCAGTTCTTTAATCGCATCCTTCTTCCTTCTCAGCCTCAATTCTCTACTTATCTCCACCTTATCCACCTTTTTTTCTGGTGCCACTTTTCTTTGATTCATCTTTTTCTCCCCTTTTCCTCCTGAGTTCTCCACCATAACACATCAGTCTTTCACTTGATTTCTGCGCTACCAATTAGCGCCAGCCTCCACTCTGCGATTATAGCCACATGCAGCTGTGGTCAGCTTCCTCAAAGACCTCTCCTTTCTAACTACTATATTTATATACAGCTGTGCATTCAGATCACCTCAACTGCCTCTTCTATTCCCTCATGTCTAGCTCCCTGCCTCTAGCTGCATCTAAACTACTTGGATATTCTCTCTCCTGACTTCTGTCAGCTGACATTTCTATATAAAAATAGATCCTCTCAGGTAACATTGAAGAAAGTTAATCTCCTTCTGTTCCTGCATCCAGTCTTGATGTCTTCTCTGCTATCCTTCATTCAGTGTTGCATCACTGCACATCCTTCCTCATCTCTGCCTTCAAGGAAAAATAAAGAGCCCAGAAAAAATGCATCCAGACTCCAAATTTTCATTAAATGCTGGCTTCCTCTGGCCACTGACTGAAAGGCAGTTATCTGCCTGAGCTAAGTTCTCTTAGGTGGAAAGTTCTTGTTGTGATCCAAGGCAGGAAAACTCCCCCATCTCCTTCAGCTACAAGTTTAATCCACTGAAAACTGCAAATTGGTCTTGAAAACACCAAAAAGAAAAGAAAAAAAAAGGGAAAAAAGAGAAAGAGTAATTACAGTTTAGGGCAGAGATTCTTGTAAATGAAGTTTTACTAGAACTTGAAGAAAAATTGATGCCTACCTAAGTGGAAGAAAATGAAAGAAGTAGTGGGAGGAATTTCACATCAGAGATCACAAATACACTTTGAATAATCTTAATTTTCTGAGAAGAGGCTAGGTACTAACAAATGACTCCTCATGCTCGTGAAATAGGAAAAATAAGTTTACATGAGCCTCATACAGCACATAGTATTTTGAACATAATATTCTGTAAAACTGAAAATGATTGCAGAAACATATGGCTAAAAAGAAAATAAAGTTCAAGGATTTAACAAGGATTTCTTTCTGCAAATCAAAGTACAGACTCCAACCCTTGATTATTCCCATCAAAGCATGAAATAATATTAAGGAGTTGGATCACACATTCTAAAATGCACTTTATTGTTTTTTCCCCTTTAAACAACACAGATTTTATAGGACAAATATTAAGGACAGAGCTTCAAAGAACAAGTGGATGTGTAGGAACAGAGTACCAAGCAAAGTGTCATCTCAAGTATTTTACTATGTAATAAAAATAGCACTTTGTTTTGAGAATTGGAAGCTTATCAGTCTCAGTGCAAGGCTTTTCTGCATATCCAGGCATGCAAGAAAGGACAAGCAATGAACAGGAGGTAAGCCTTGTGCCCTTGATGCTGTGGTTTATCTCCAGAACTTAAAATACACCAATGCTGCTAAATAAATAAGGCACAGTGAGACACAAACAGAAAGAGCATGCCAATTGCTTTCATGTACACAAGCAACGAGGCATCAAATTTAATTGTGAGTAAGTGGGAGGATTTTCAAAGATGCAAATGGACAGTAAATGCAGAGTTCAAAAGGTATTCGGGGTTGGCCTAAATGATCTAATTGCTGCTGTAAATCTACAGTTCCTGAAGACTACGAAGTCTCCTGCACTGTTGTTAAAGATTTTGGAACATGTATCCACTATAAACACTATACTAATTACAATTAATTACATTAATTTTCACTTATAATTTACACAGAGATTCTCCAGAAATGAAGCAGGCCAAGAACACATTCAAAGAGGTATTTCCTCTGCTAGGGCACAAAAGCAAGCTGTGCTACCTGGCCTCCTGATCCTGGATCATGCATAAAACCTATTAAAACCTTTCTGGCAGATCACAGTTATCTGTGGCCTCTGATACAAAGTACAATGCAGAGTCTGATCCATAGACTCTAGCAAAATAGAAAACAAAACAAAAAAAACCCCAAACCAAATAACCAACCAAATAAACAAAAAACCACACCAAAAAACCACACCATCCCCGGAATATTTTAGCTGGCTTTAAATTAGGGTAATTTTTTCCATTAATGATGCAGGCAAAGGTGCAGTCTCTGTCTCTGACCAGTGCTGCCATAAATATTTTTTAGAAAGCTATATTAGAGTAAAACAAATAAGATGTATCAGAGTAAAAGTCTACAACATTAATTCCATACTTGACGTAAAATGTATGGAGCTAAAACAAAGCACAAGCCTTTCACAGTTCCTTCTAAAACTTCAGAAATCTTCCTTTGAATTCCCAGTGTTACTGTGACTTGCTTTGAAGACTAATTCTTTGCCAGAGGTGCTGTATAATTGTTTATGTCTCATCTAACCTGCTGTGGAAGATGAGATTCAACAAATAAATATGCAAATATCTCCTAGTGATTTGTATTTGCTAAATATAATCCAAATGTTAATTGAGATCCTATTTAACAATTTCCCAGTGGTTGCATTTCTTGCAACAGATTAAATGACAATAGGATCAGAAAGCCAACTATAAAGGGCTAGGAAACAAAGATAGGTCCTTCTGTTATGAAAAATACTTGAAATAGTATGCTTAGCAGGGAAATGTGACTGACTGGCTCAGTATTCAATTGCTTGCCACACATTTACATCAAGGAAAAGCATTTTTCCCACCAGTGGAAGAATTTAATTACATGGGGTGAAGAGAAAAGAAAAGAAGATCCATTGTGAAAGTCCTCTTTCACTGCTTTAGTCAAAGTGGATGTCTTAGAATATGTCAGCTGGACAAACCAAAAACACAAAAATAAGATTAAAGATAGCGTATCTTCACCTAGCAATCGGTAACTATGTGTTCCAGCCAGAGAAAACACTGGGAAAGCTACTGGAGGAGTTTTCCTTTGGCTCAGGGAACAGATGAGCAAGAGTTCTCCTAAGGCATTACTTACAAAGCCAAAAGCTGTTAAATTCAGCGGCGGCTAAAGCAAGTTACAACACAGTCTGCTCCAGACTGTGTGGACAGAGCCAAGCTGCAGTATAATAACATTTAGGGGAAAAAGGGAGCAAGCAGAGAAAACATACCTTATGGTTTTATCCCAAGCCTGAACCAGATTCAAGGAGCTCTCTCAAGCAAGTCAGAATAAGGAGGTTGAAAAGGTTTTCTGCTTGCGGAGGGCTCACCTACAGAAACACAGGTTCTATGGTGATATTTTCTAGTGTTTATTCAACCAAGTTTTCAGTTCCCAAATAATACAAACACTTTGGAAAACTATGCCACTTGCTGTCATCGAGGAAGATTTTCCAGTCCAATAAATCAATATCTTTCCTGTCATGCATTCTTTCTCAATTAATCAAATTTTTTCTCTACATCACTTTACCATCCCCAACATTTTGATCAAACCATTCTTACAGAACTGCTTTCTCTACACCCCATTCCAATGTGAAATCTCTCACTTCTGTCCTTCCACATTTCTCCATGCCCATGGTTCATTTTTCCTTTATTTTCTCAGAATTTCAGTTAAACCACATAAAATGGTGCATAAAGACTAGAGGGAAGTTTACAAAGCCACTGAAGTGAAAAACAGGCTGGAATTGTGAATTAAGGACTGTTTTTTGGTCAGCTGTGCAGTTCTAACTCATTACATAAGAATGAGTGTAAAATCATTCTGCAGCTTCAAATAACTCCTATTTGTGTAATTTCCACTCCATTTAAGAATTAGTTGGAGCAACTGTACTGGCAATTTAAGGGAGGCAGAAGAAGTTAAGAGGATCTAAAAGGTTTTGATACAACAACTGCAATATTATCAGAACCAGGATTTAGGAACCTGGTGAGGATTCTTTTCTATGAGAGTGGTGAGGCACTGGAACAGGATGCCCAGGGAAACAGTGGATGCCCCATCCCTGGAAGTGTTCGAGGCCAGGTTGGATGGGGCCTTGAGCCACCTGGTCAAGTGGAAGGTGTCCATACCTAAGGTGGGGGGTAGGAACTAGATGACTTGTAAGGTGCCCTCCAACCCAAGCCATTCTATGATTTTATTATCCTGCAAGAACAAGAAACTACTTTTTTCTCTTCTGTTATTATTTTATGTTCCTTTAATTACTTTATTTCAAGGAATTAAGGAATAATAAAATTTAAACATAATTATGAATGCTAGTACATTTTGACAGCAGTCTCATGTTTAACCTCTGTCTCTTTCTGTATGTGAAAGTTACAACTACAACCAACTTTTGGAAACAAAGTACATCAAATCCTCCCATGCAGAATGGGAACACACTAGGGTCAGCCTGCCATTTTCCCACTGAAGACAGAAGTTGCGCAACCCCTGTCATTTTCACTTAGCTTTTGCTGCCAGCAAAGCAGGAGCTCCTCCTGTATAAATCGAAGTATTTTCTAATCAATTCATTTTCAGAAATGGAATTTCAGACCAGAAAAAGTACAACATCCTGTATCTCAAGAAAATCAGAGCTGGTGAACATCTGCACTGTGGCTACTTACCTGGAAATCTTGATGGGTTAGTACTGTCACTGCATTTTAAAGCAGCTTTATACTGAAAATTTTACTATCCTGTATGTCTTAACGTTTTACAAACCCACTCTGTATCTGAAAACTAATCAGCCCCAATCAGGGGGTGAGACTAATAGTGTCTATGGTTAGCATCTTAATATAAAGGAAATCAGAAATGTCAAAACTTGTCATAACTGCTCAGTAGTACTCTCTCTCTCTACTGCAAATCTACTACAACTAAAGGACTACGATAAATTTTAACCTGACATCCTCAAAGTCAGCAAAAATTCAGTACCACTTTTCCTCGGTGACAGTCAGACACAGCAGGGAATATTTTCCTTAACTTCTGGGTGACCTTTAGAAAAACCTGCTGCCTTTCTGTGAGGTGCTCATGCATTTCAGTTTCAGTTCAGATCACACAATTTCCCTCCTGAAATTGTATTATTTTACCTTTACCTCTGTTTGTTCTTTTCTGTGATTATTAAATCAAAGAAGGGATGATTGGTTTTTAAATTAATTTGTGAAAGGACAATGAAAGATGCTGATGGCTAGAAGGATGGGAATGAGTTTCTAACAGATCAAAAGAGAAAGAGCTCTAATGAGCAGATGTGTTCTGAAAGCTTTTCTTAAATGCAAGCATAATGACTGTCTCAAGACTGATCCATTGCAAATAGAGGTCTGCCCGTCATGGTACGAGGGAAGAGCCCTTAATGACTCTTGAGCAGAAAGGGAAAACAGCAGAAGGAGCCCCAGTCAGTGGTTCACATTTGAAGAAAAAATGAAGTAGGCTCCATTTAGTCCTTGCTCCCTCTGCAGACACAGGAAGAGCACAAATTTCAAGTGCTTGTCTCCCATCCTTCTGTCTGATGAGGATCGTGGGAGCTACAGCTTTCGCAGGAAGCCCACAGAGAGCTCATGTTCTCCAAGGGCCAGACTCTGCTACTGCGCTTGACAGAGCAACTTCAAGATAAGAAATCTTCTCAGCACACAATATTCTTTTGTACTACAAAGCCCCTGAATAAAGAGCCCAGTAGATGACATAAGATCAAGGAATAAGAAACTAACCAGTAAGCGCAACTCTACGGAGTCACTAGGCTGTTCCCTTCAGTCACTGAGTTGGGCTGGCATGGTTGAGGCAGCTTTGTGACTGTAAACAAAGCATTTCAGACTGCCTTTCTTCTTCTTTTTGTTTTTTTTTTTTTTCAATGTAATTGTAACTGGTCTAGTTCACCATACAACTCAAATCAATCAAACACAGATTCTTTTTGGATTCTTTTCCTTTTTTGGGATAGGGGCTTTTTAACTTTGAGATAAAGTGCTCTCTGTCAGGAACAAAATCAGCCATCAATCCTGGCTGGCTGGACCCAAAATCCATTTAAAAAGTCTCTAGGACTTACATGCATTTTACTTTGAACTTCCAACTAGATTGCCTTTATACTTACTTGAGCAAAAAGTTAGAACTTCTCTCCCTGCCTGAGGGAACCAAAAATATTAGCGCTGATTAAATATCTATTTTGTAGCAACATGGAATCTATCACACTATAAAAAATTATTTTGAATGATACCTCTTGAGCAAGACTGTGACTTACAGATTTTCTTTTTACTAAGCTAAACATTCAAAAAAAAATACAGCTGGTCCAAGAAAACTCTTTTTTGCTTTGGCAAAGCATCAGACATCACCTTCTGGTTTGCCAACACAGGCAGAATCTTATCTAACTGTAGGATGTACTTGGATTTACTACCTATTAGCAAAACTCCTAAGAAGCACTAAAAGCTTCCATTCCCTTTTATGTATTCTCAGTCAAATCTCATTAGCTTCATGCTCTCAGTTTGCACACAAAAATATAGCAGTCTTTTCCCACCTCTTAGGGAAAAATTAATAGGAGAGTGTTAAATCTCATGTTACAAGGACTTCATTACTTTTACAAGCTATACTAAATAATTAAACTGTGCTTGTCAAATAACTGATTGGAGAACATTTTGTGCTGTGGTGTATGTTTTTACTGTTTACCTCAGCTGACAAAATAAAATCATTCACAGCATCTCCTGCACAACAACTGAGACCTTAAACTTAGAGTGGAGAAGAGCTGTAGGACTCAAAAGACAAGTCTATATAGGATGTGATTAAAGAAAGAGGACTGGATTAAAGCCACAGATGGGGAAACTGAGACAATAGAACCAAAGCTTGCTCTGAAGACGGTGCTGAATGAGAATGACCTAGAAGCAAATCTAGCTAATACCGTCTAGATCTCTAGCAGCTTCTAGACAGCCTTTCGACTCTTAAAGTGAGAAAAAAGGCAGATAATACATATTGCTTAGAGAGATTAGGACGAATAATATTCAGCCAACATTGACTTTTCCAACCTTTAATTTATTTTCTTATCCATATTTTCACAGTAATGTATTGGGAAGTGGGGAAGCTTTGACTAGTGCTATCAGCAGGGTGCAGCCATCTGAAATATTCTGTAGTTAACAGGATCCCTCAGGTCTGAAATAGAAGGGCTATGTGCAAAAGGGCAAAGGTCAAACAGTTAGACTAGCAACCTACCCCTCCACCACATCCATAAGGCAAGGCCATTTCTGTAATATCAAAGATGAAGAGAATTTCTGACACAGTGCATGTTGTCCTACCTGCCTCTCTGCTCCACAGTCAGGTCTCTGGAACCCATTCCACCCAGTAAGATGACCCACACAGCTAAATGAAGAAGATGTAGTCAAATGAACAGCTGTCTCTCCTGCTGATGGGAATTAATCTCTTTGGCCAACCTGGCAATTTTTCAGATGCACTCTTCTAAAGGTTACTCAAAACCAAAAATTGTACAGCTGCAAATCCCTTTTGGTAGAAGCCAGACATATGCTGAACCAGCCTGCTGCTCCCAGAGACTCATCCAGTCTCTCAGGGCTGCAGCAAACAGCAGGATCTGCTGTCCTGAACATCACTGTGATGTGCAAGTTGGACTCTGTCAATGAGCACATACACACAATCTGCTATTTTTTAAATGTACTAGTCACCAAAAGCCACATTTCCATTAAGCGGGAGAGAACATTCCTGATGCTCCCATTCTCTCACAGCAGCAGAATTTCCCTGAATCGACACTTTTTGCAGAGTTATGTAACAGTGCGCACAGCACGCTTGATTCTCATCTGAGCAGACATTGCGAGCACAGTGTAAGCACCAGGGTACTTCTTTGCACCAAACTGTGCTCCAACCTAGCATGTGGATTTAAAAAATTTAAAAACCAGTGTATTTATTTCTTGGAAGAGAGCAGCAAGTTACCCAGGAAAAATCATGGATTCTTGTGTAGGGGTTATTAAGTAAACAAAGTGCAGGAAACAAGACTGAATAGCTTTCAAACGGAGTAAAACTGAGCTTTTAAAGCAAGTGCAGTTCTTCTATACAAACAATGAATTTGGGACTAGCAGTGCACTGGAGATGTGCCAAAGGAGCTCCCCAGACCTCAACACAACTGCTCTTTTCTGTCATCTTGAATGCTTTTACAGCGTTAACTGCCTGAACAGAAAGAAATGCCAAGGAAACCGTCAGCGATACCCCAAGTCAATTTTGCAGGCTTGTGTGCCACTGTCCAGTAGAGGCCCTTCTTCTGTGGTAGAAAAGACTGTTTTCCTTTACATTAAGTGACTTAGCCACGAGCTTGCATATGGAAGGAAATAGCTGCAGTATGATGTCTCAAATACATTTACTAATGGAGAGGGCAATTTTCTTCCACAGCACTGCCTCCTCCTTTTCAGAACTGAAGTATCCATTAAGAGTGACTCACTGGTTGAGAAAACATGTGAAAAAGAGACATCCTGAAGTTTGTTTTCAAATACTCTCCACAGTCAGTATTATGGCTATCAGGAATTTGGGAAAACCATAGGTATGTAATATATTTTCAAGAGACATGGTGCAGAAGAAACTTCATGCTAAAAAATCACAACTATTATTGCATAGCAACCAAGCAAACATGTTTGATTCCTGACTAACCAAAGTCTTCTCTCCTTTCACCACAGCCATGAATCCCTAACCTACTACCAAGGGTAATTAACCTTTTTTTATCTTTTTCCAGTGTCTTGCCCTCTTTCTCCTTTCTCTCTTTCTTGGATGTCCGTGAAAGCAGGTGGAGCCTCCACGTGGAGGGACACAGACTTACTTTCCTCAACCACCTTGCTTTGGTTTATCAAACAGAATGGTATTTCTCTTCTCTACTTCAGTTCTCCTATTGTTTTAGTCCAATATTTCTTCCAATTCAGGTCTAGGCTGCCACTTGTAAACCATAAATACACCTTTATGTCCAGGGAGGGAGAGCAGTAGGGATAGTCAGGTACCAAGTGTGCACTACCTGCTGTCAAACTGGGTATCAGGTATTTTGGAAAACAAAAATCTTCTAATATTACTGGGCTCACTCTTGAATTTACCCTGGATAATTTTACAGAAAAGCTTTTTCATAGGTCTTTCTACAGAGCCAGAATTACATGAAAACTTTCCTGAATAAGTTTGTATGCCCACATATGGCCAGGACAACCCTTAGCTGTTCTTCCTGTCATGCTGCTGTGGAATCACATTGCACATTCCTGTAAAAAAAAGCTATGCAACCTAAGTACAGTAGGGTGACATAATTCTGAGCTCAAGTTGATGGATTTTTCCATTTGCAAGATTTTGCACAGTAGATCCTGATTAATTCTGAATGTTGAAATTAATGAGCTTATCAAAGTAAAAAGAAGGAGCCAGGGCTATTCTTGTTCACCACAGTGTTTTGTGTTTCTTCTAGTATAAAATTACTTTTTTTACCAACTATTTTAACCTATTTTCTATTGAAAGGATCTGTTGCTTCTTACCCAGTAAGACAGGAATACACTCCCCTGTAGCTGAAGAAAACTGAAAGATGAGTCTCCTCCACTCTCTCTCAGTATTCCATGCAGGTCCCAGAGCAAACATACAAGTTATTACTTTCTCAGTTTTGGGGAAAGCGGATTATTTTATCCTAGGAATTCTACATAATCTGCTAAAAATGTCCCCTGCCCTTTCTACTCATAGGGATATTAAGAGTGGCCATAGAAGATCCTGTGTTAAAGACAATGGAATTATGCTCAATGAGTAACTGAAGAAAATTCTGAACTCATTTAGGACTTGTACCACAGAAGGGACTCAATAAGCATCACAAAATAATTATTATTTTTCATTGAACTCAATAAAAAATGCAAGCTACTAAATAAATCAGGTAAAATATTAGAAGATTGTGGAGAAGGATGTGTTTATGGGCTGATCAGACAAGAGCAGGAACTGGCTCACAGGACTGAAGCACACAAAATTTACAAGCTCAGCGGCACTGAGTACCCACCACCGCGACGCTGCAAGGATCTGCTCAAAGACTTTTCAACCTTTCACCACTGAAGCAGGAGTGACCTGCTCCACCTCAGATTTTGGAAATTCTGTGGCGGCCTGTACCACATAAGAGCCTTTGTTGGTCGAGATGTGGATTTAAAAGGCCTGGAGGAACTCTTATGATAATCTGGTCTGACTTCCTGCCTGGCACAGCCTGTAATACCTCATGCAGCAATTTCTTTACAAAGCACAAGAACTTGTAACTCTACCAGAAGATATTTCAGAAGCAGATCTAATCTTGATTTAATTACTCCAAGTCATCTACCACATTCCTTTCAAATCATTTCCAATGGTTAATTACACCCACATTATCGTAATTCCAACGTGAACTCCTCTTCCTTATCTTGCCATGTTTTTGTCTGTTGGAGCCCTATCCCATCTCCCTACACTGATATTTTTAGATACTAACCACATGACACCTCAAAATTCTCTTACCTGAGATAAATTGTTTGCCTGCTTGGCAAACCAAAACAGGGATTCCTGAGTCAATCACACAGCATCTGCGGTGGTGTACCAGAGACAGCTTTTTGACTAAAGAGACTAAAAGAGAAAAGTCAATTCAAATGTGAGGGGAAGGCACCAAACATCTTCTTTAACAAGCTTTTCCAGCTTCTGTAGCACCCATTTGTATGACCTGGAAATTTGGGATGAACAGCACTGCGACCTGCATAGCTTCATTTTCAACCTAACTGATAAATTCCAGCTCAAACTGGATCAGTAGTTACTAAACACTACAGTTAACTTAGAAAGAAAAAGGTGGCTGATGGCAGGTGGTTTTCTACTGCCCATATGTCAAATCACATAAAAATGACCTGGTACTTCTGCAGGCGCTGCCAAGGCAGAAGTCCAGGAGTGAGCAATGTATACCCTAAAATACTTCCAGCTGTGACTCCGGTAAACAAAATAAGTAAATTTCCACTATTGCTGTCATGCTATATTACTTAGGCATATTACTTAGATATTTGTATTACAGTAGCATTCAGAGGCTCCACATAAGGCTCCCTTGTGTTAGGTGATCAACTACAGACACAGCAAGTTTAATTAGTTTTTGCAACGTTTGCCCAGTGCTTGTATGGCTGAATCCTGGTAAAGAGACAGAAGGAGGACTTGTGTCCTTCCTGGATCTCAGATGCTGATGAGATCAGTGTACAAAGACTGCTCAGAACTAGAATTTCTTCTGGCATTTACTAAATCCCTGCACTACCCATGTGGTTCTCAACACATTATAAAGTTCATTAGCCCTATTCCAGAAGGGTTTTCAGTCTCTCTCACTGATTGGGTGAAAAACAGCAGCATCTTGCTGTCTCAGAGATGCATTATATAAGCACACACTTTTGAAGCTGCAAACAGATGCACGCTCTCTCCATGTATTAATACAAAGTAAGAATTGCAAAGATAGTCTGCTATTTACACCACCATTTGTTATGACACCTCATTACTTTTTCACAACGCTACTGTTTTTTCCATTAATACTTCACATTTCTACTCACTTGTGGTTTCTAGCAGTTTATATTTTGCATAGCTTAAATGCTTTTTTTTTTAAGCCTCCCTCTTCCCTATTCCAAGAATGCCCCTCTGCAAACCAGAAACACAGTTTATGCAGACATATCAACTTTTACTGATGTCAACAGCTTTTAAAAAAATTTCTTTTGAACACTCTTCCATTTGGAAGCCATTTGACTTGAAATAGGTGTACGAAATCCAGCTAACAACTCTGCAAAATTTTACTTTAACCAGTGGTACAAGAAACCAAACCAGGCAAATAAGAGAGGAAAAGAAATCAATAACCAACAACACTTCCCTTCCTCGGAATCTTGAGAATGGCTTTTATAATTGAAATATTTCCTGTGACAGAAAAGTAATTATATATTTTTGTAATGCTCTGAACGGGTTCATATTTCAGCTGCCTGTCAGAACAACTTGCTATTGTACACCTGGCTTTGTTATTTGACATAGATGCTTCATTTTCTAGGTGACACACCACATGAATGTCAGCATCCTCACTAGCAATGGAAGAAAAGGAAAGACAAAACCATTTTTTTAACACCTCTTGCAGTTGGTAGTGTATTGAAAGACCTTCTTCTGCTTTTGCCCATCTAGCAGATGATACATTCCATTTTGAGAATGCAGATGAATTAGGTTATATATAAGGGGAAATAGTCACTGCTAGAGGAGTTCACCCCTCCTTTATTTATTTAATTACATAACTCCTAAACTCCCACCACCACATCTCAAGAACCAAAAATCTGTGAACGAGCTACTTATTTATCAGCATATCCTCTAATATTTAATTTTCAAACTGCAATAAAAAGAAGATTTTCATTGGCTGCGGAGTGAAAACTATAGCATCTGCTGAAAAATAATTACCTGTAAATTCCTTACAGACAAAAAGAAGTTTCCAAGTCTATGAAGGCATCTTATTTTGATTAAAGACCAAATAGTGGTTCAGTAACAACAATAAAAAAAGTTAAATGTTGTTAGACTTATTCTGCAACACTATACTCTTTCTTTTTTGTGCTTTGACATACTGACCCACACTGGGATCTACTAGTGAAATGCTGAAATCTACTAGTCTAGGATCTAGCCTAAAATTCTGAGCATATTTGTTAAATTATCTCCAATTAACTTGAATATGTTACTAAAGTGGAATAAAAAAATATCTTACCTTATTAGAGCTTCATTTTCTGTTCTTTCACTGAAAAGAGTAAAGAAATCTGTATTAAAGATCCATTTGCTAAAAAGAACCTTCTGAAGTTACTATTTTAGTTTCCCTTCAATTAACACCAAAACTAAAAGGTTCTTTTTACATAACTGTAGTAAGTCTCCGTTATTTTGCAGAGTTAATCATTCTCCACACTCTGGAGTGGAGGCCTTTATTTATCTGCCATCTTAATTAGCTATTCTGAACAAATACTTCAAATGCTTTGGAAATATCAATAGAAACAACTGATCTCATCAATTCACCACCAAAACTACAGGCTGATTAGACACACTTAATAGGTTTATTTTCACTTCAAGCTGTATTTCATGAATAGTATTTGTGTTTGTGTTGCCATTATTTTTATTGGGACATTTGATATTTTCTATTTTAAGATGGGTTTGCATTGCAGTAAGCCCATTTGAAGAGTTTCTCAGCCTGGAAGGTTTTTTTAAAAGTAGCTATTTTCTGCTCAACCCCCAAACAGGTAGGGTCAGTGGCAGTTTAGAAGAATGAAAACATCAAGCAGTTTCAATAAACACATACTTCAACTCAGCCACTCTGAATGACACGTTTGTCAACAATTTACCAACACACATCACAAAATCAAAAACCAAAAAAGCTTTAAGAATATTCTGGAAAAGTTCAGGCATAACTCAGAACAATCAATGAATGTTGAGGCCTGCAAAAATATTAATCAACCTTTCATTTCTTCATGAGTTTTGTTCAGTCCTTTACAACCAGGGAGAAGTATTTGCAAGCATCAGCATTATAATTGGGAATTGGATTCTGGTAACTCTGAAGTAAATGGGTATTTTTTGTCACCAATGCGTGCGAGAACAAAATAACACTTTTTTTAAATTTCATTTTCTAAATTAGCATAACATACAGCATGAAATAGGAAACAAAAAGGCAAGTCCAATAAAATCTGACAATTATTAGCAGTATTTGTTGAAAAGCAGAGAAAATCATGCTGAGTCATAGGCAAAGCATCTCAACCTCTAGCACTTTCTGTACACTTCATTAGCCATCAGTCAGTATGGTTAGAGATTTACAGATGAAGGGAAAACAAGGAGAGACCTTGTTCATCTTTGCCAAGGACAAATTCGAAGCCGAGCTTCAAAGCATGCAATTGATTCAATGGTTGAAGAGATGATTTCTTTGCTCTACAGTGAAAATACTGTGATTTGGGGGACAGCAGGGTCAAAACAGAATCTTCTAGGAATTAATCTGTCAATCTGAGGGAAGTAAAGCTTAAGTGAATAGTAAAAGTGGCTCTTCCCTTAATTTAGGGTATGGTCACCCGATATTTTTGAGAGACCTATAAAATGAGACTATTTCACAAATGGAACAGGTAAACTTAAGGACACATTCCTGGAGAGCAGCAAATCATTAGATTAACCACCCATTTTGAGAAAAAGCATGAGATCCCATTTTTATGTGCCAGCTCATGAGAGCTGACATTTACAAAGTCCGATTTCCCACAACAGAGTATCTGTACACATGTACCTTTAAAGGAAGAAGAATAACTATAAGGTCATTTAATTACTTAGTCAAACATAATATCTTCATAGTTTAATTTTTCTACAGCTGTCCTGATAACCAGCTATTTAAAAAAGGCATCAGTACCAGATTAGTTCACATTTACCTGTCTGGCTTCAGGCATGGGTCACCCACAAAAGGTAATTTAAGGAAGATTTTGCATGCAGGAACCAAGGGACAGAACCAGTAAGTATTTCATCACAGGATGCTATGCAGGGTTTCAATAGGATTGAGCGGGATTTATTACAGCACGAGCCAAATCCTTCTTACTTTTCTCATGCAAAACACCCATTGAAACTAGCCAGAGTGCAACTGAGGACACATTACATCTCTGATTCTCTATTACTCACCTGTCACAATACTACTGTGGCCCACAGCACAAAGTTTATGGGACCAGAATGGTTCTTTCTGGGATGAGATAGGAGTATCTTACAGGCTAGCCTGTTTAAACCATAAAGCAGGTACAGAAGCAAGTCTGAAGAAGACTGTAAGTCAACCTGGACTTGTGACCAGATCCACAGATTTTAAAGCAAAGTATTTCTATGATAGAAACACTCAGCAGTGCAAGCTGCTTTGAAGCATATTTAACGCATCCTACATACTTTCAAAAGAAGAATGAAAGCTTACTTTGGCAGGGTTTATGACTCCCAGGAAAAAAAAAAACAACACCCTAGCATGCTTAAAAAAACCAATTTGCATAAGTTTTCCTTATCTGATCTAGCTGTTGATAACAGGACAATCTATAATGAGGGCCATGAGCCCCTCCTATCGCAGGTTCTCACGGGCCCTGCTGCCTGTCTAGCCTGATGGTCTCAGTAGACATTTGTTCAAGAGGACCCATTACTATCTCCATCAGGTAGCAGGAAACTTCTAGCCTCAGAAGATCTGGCTTCTATCCAAGTGGAGATAACCTCCACTCCAGTGTGCCCAAAACAACACTGGATAAGTGAGGTTCAAGCATTCAATGGTCCCTGTAGAAGACTTAACAGGTTTCCTGTCTTATCTGCCTTGGACACCCTGGCAAAGAGTTTCGAATGAAAATATATCTCCTGTTAACTGCTTGCACTGCCTTCATGCTTAATGTCTCCTTGCTTAGATGGAGGGGGAGAGTGCTACCAAAAAAAAAAAAAAAGTAAAACAGTGAGGACATTTACATTGCAATATTCAGATGTGTCATTTTTCTAAGCATATGCCTCTTTACAGTAAAAGCTATACTTGTTGCCAGTCACCAAATGTGTTAATTTTGGACAGACTCTGAGAGGATTCTACCAGACTGCATCAAAGGCACATCAGTACCATTAAGTTAAACTAAGTAGACAACTGTCCACACTCAGTGACAAGAGGCTCTGTAAATTCAACAGGGTATTTACCATTATCCTTTCAATCCAGGCAAAGAAAAAAGAAAAAAGAGAAAAACCATAAATATTTTGTCAAGTTCCATATTTTCCAGAACAACTTATGAACTTTCTCAGCTTTATAAATATTGTAATTAACACAAAAAAAAAACCAACCTGCTGATAGGGATTGTTAAAACAATGTACTTTGCTACTGAAGCTGTTCATGACTTTTCTTAAGGAAGACTCACCACTAACTTGTTGAACCACAGAAAACCAATACTGCTAAAATTGTCAGACAGCAGAATAGATGTAGATGAAAATTTCCTACTTTAGCACACAGAAAATTCCTGACTGCCTGGAGTAGTACAAATAAAAATGTTCCTTTTAGTTTCAGTTGTTATTGTTTCACCTTTTTTCTTCTATGCTGTTCAGCAGAAACTGAAAAACTGAAGATACAGAAACACAACTTGTCATTAACTAAAACATGGGTTTGATCCCTATAAGGAATACACTCAATTAGCTAAAACAATGCATTTCCATATGATCCAACACTTATCCAGTACACAGTAGGAGAAAACACATCCAGGTGCTCTTCAGAAAATTTAGATATAAAGTACATATTCTGCCTAAGTCTTTGAACAGATATCAGATCAGGGATGAGAGCAGTACTTTTCTTCTTATACTTTTCTTCTTATCCAACCAAATCCCATTCATCCTATTAAAACTTACTTTCAAGCTCCTGACACCCATCACAGGCATCTTCATTTAGAAAAAAACAAAGTTACCAAAAGATGGAAATCCATTCAGTCATCTAGACAGATTCACCACCACTCCAGAATTTTTTTCAGTTTACTTTTTCAGTCCCTGCAGGATGCTCTGGTGTTCAGAGGTCCACAAAGAGACTGACTGAACAAAGTAACTACAATTTCCTTTTTCACAAAAGATCCCAGAAAGCCACCCAGGCCTGAAAAAGCCAGAGAGCTCTCATTCCATCAGAGTCAAGGAAGTGAAAAGAAAGGAGTGGGGGATGAGCAATCCTGACCAGGAGATAAATTTCATTCTTAAACTGCTCCAGTAAGTTTGGCTTTCAGTTCTTCTGTTAAGCCACTCCCAGTAAGAATTAAAAGCATGTCAGTGGAGGTGGAGTAAAAAAGAACAAAAATGTAAGGGAAAGAAAAAGACAGCATGGAAAAATCTCACTGACCTCCCTCAACAAATCTCTTCCTCAAGATGCAAGGAACTCTGCTGGCACAGAAAGTTAATTTAATTCTTCCTGCCCCACCAGTCTTGACTCAAGGCCATTTGATTTCAGAGTTCCAGTACTTGCAGTAGTTAGCAAGTTGTGCCATGCACTCTGCAGAGTGAGAAGCCATGACTGCAGCATGCCAAAGTCTAATCTGTGACAGGCATTCCCAGTTCTGGAAGTCTATACAGCATGCCTCGGACTGCTTGGTGCTGTGAGGCAGCAGACAGTCTGCACAGTCTAAACTCTGGGACCTAGGGTTGCATCCTGAGAATGTTTACTACCAGTACAATGCTAATCATAATCAGCATGTGGGTATATGCTCTCTACAGGGTAAAAAGGCAGAAGAAAGTCTGTGTTTAGATCGGACAGCAAAGACAAGATCATAGCCGGGAGGCAGAGAACTCATAAAATAGTTCCATTTAAAGCATACATACAGATTAAAAATTAACCACTGTTGCCAAAAAACTGAACATAACCCCACCCACAGCTGTACCTGCCTACACATGGACTGCCAAATGCAAGTGGAATATGTGCTCTGTGCTCTGCTGCCCCACCAGCATGACCAGCCAAGAACCACCATCTCACATCTGTCCTGCTCCCCAAGAAAGTGCCCAAGAGAGAGTCACCATTTATTATTGCTCTTGATGACTGGCTGTCACAGAAATCAGGGACCTCAATGACTTTTTGGAAGCTAGTTATCCTCCTGGGTCTAAGAAGTCTTAAATTTCAGCCACGTAGCTTGACCCAACTGTTCAGAGGTGGAATAATGTTGAAACAAAAATCACCGTTGCTACTGCTGTATGCTTGTTGAGACCATACTAAAAAGCTAAAAACTCAAAGCTGCTTTACTGAAAAAACGCTGTCCAGAAGCTATTATCCTCTCCAGTAAACGATGAGTCCACAGATTGTAATGTCTGCAGTCCTGTTTTGCCAGTATTTCCATTACAATTCTCTGTTTTAATGAAGAACTAACAAGATTAAATGCACTTTGGCTAGTAGATCTTCAAGTTCTATTACAGTACATTGTATTTACATTAGAAATGTTAATGTCACAATTCTCCTTGACTTTGAAAAGTACAACGATAAATTAATTTACTTTTAAAATAAAAACCGTACCAAAAATAGTTGTTTAAAGTCTTCAAATTTATTCCACTACTCTTTATAGAAAAGGTACGTTATTTATGCCATTAAAAGGAAAAGCTAATGCATTTTGGTAATGTAAGAATTAATTGAATTCAAGAGAATTAAGCAGATCCCCAAAAAGGGCAGCTATTCCCTCTGTACATAATATAATCATATGCCCTAAACCCAATTATTTTCTTCCTCTGAAAGGTATTTAAGGATGTCATCTCCATAGGGCCTGGCCCAGTGCCACGGGAAGCACAACGATGCACACTGTAGCCGATGAGAAACCCTGCATTCCACTTAGGCTTGAAAACCTTGTTTAGGACCAAAGACTCAAGCGTGAAAAGCATCGGGATGTTGAAAACAAGCCTTCATACTTATTTCTTAACTACTGCTATTCATCAAAACTTTAAAAAAGCAACCAACTAATAGTCAGATCTAAGGGGAACCTTCAAGCTTTATACGTGACGTATGGCGATGGTGAAATGGGAAGTTTTGGGAACTCTCGGGTATTCATCCCATGTCTGTTTAACTATATACTGCAGTTATTGGTGGAAGTCACCACTTTTGAGATTGATGGTACAAACAGCATCCTGCAATTTTCTCCTCTCCTCTGCCAGTTTACCGAAGAAGAAACCAGGGAGCAGATATGCTGAGACAGTCAAAACAAGGTTTCTTCAGCCATTCAATCATCCTTAGATTCAGACTGCTTTACACCACATGCCTGATTTTAATCATTGTCCATATGTCTGAGTAAGCATAAAATACTGCAGAGATGAGACTTGGACCTTCATATTTTTTCTCAGAAAGCATACACTTTTCTGCTTATAATGACCCCAGTGACACATGAATGATTATGATTTTCTTAATTGTCCCTGGTTTGTCTTCTGTGAGATGGCTGAATTTAAAAAGCTGGTATCTTGAAGGACAAATGTACAGTAAGTATTGCCACATAACATCCCCAGCCAGTAAAGTTCATTGTTGAGTCCTAGAATAAAACATGACAGACTTTGTTATGTTATCTTTTCCAGGGTGTCACTACCAACCCAACACATCCTAGAACTTAATAAAGCCTGGCTGCCTTCAACTCATGATACACTCAGAATATGTATTTTTTCCCCCCAGTGCTTTTTCTAATAACTGGTGCTGTTCTATTCTTCCTGGGATGGTGGATGACAACCATCACACCTGCACACTGGAATGCAGCTGTCAGGGTACTTCCATCCAAAATTAAAGCAAGTTCCATGAAAGCAAAGGTTTAATACATGCATCTAATGGGGGCAACATATGGTGAACTGCTCTGTAGCACATTAACCGCTTTGAGTTCAGGATTTTTTTTGTTACATTTCTTTCTTCTGCTTTTTTTTCTACCTGTATGGCACGTGCCCTCATTTAAATCCCATGTATAGCATGTGTCCCAGTAAATTGTCCCAGTGCAGTCCAGAACTGTGGCACAGACTGCATGATTTGAGCAAGAAATGTCCTTAAGCTCTGCATACATTTTGAAAGCTATGAAAAATACCCAAAGAATAAATAAAATGGAAATCTGACATTTGAAAGTCAGTGGAAGCAAGCTTAAAGAGAAGATTTATTTCCTCTTATTTACGATACTATAAAGATTTTAAGGTGTGTTGTACAACAACTCTGCATAATCACCAGGCCCACAATTCTGCTGGGAAGTGTTTTTTAAATGGCAGGTTTGGTTGCCTATATGAAACAGACAATGAAATAAATACAGGTGTTTCTAAAAAAGTCTGGAAAATGTCTCCCTCTCGCCAGTATATAGAGCAAAAAGTTTCAGTGAAACTGAGTTATATTCCATTAGTGTCTGCAGCTGCCTAACTTCTCTTCATCTTCTTTGGAGCGGTGGTGGAAAACATTGTTACTGACAATGACATCATTTGCTAGTGATAACCAACTATGACTAAATTTAAAATGTTGAATCAAGGGTTTCTGGCCAAGGTAACAGGATAAAAGCCTTAAGGAATCATTTGCTTTCTTTTCTGGAGCTAAGGGCAAGCATGCTGAAGCTCCAGCGGTTTTTTTGAAAGGTGGAATAGGACTAAACTCCAATTAAGAGACAAACTGACAGAGTAAGACATTTGCTTAGGAGTTAAGTAGTAATGTATCAAAGCAAATCCATTGGAATTGCCTTTTCTGTTTATTTCTACCAAAGGAAAACAGAACAAAAAAAAAAATCTACCAAAGTAGTCAAATTCAAAACTGGATTCATGCACATTGAAAACCTTGGAATGCACAATTAGCAGACAAGGGGAAAGTGGTATTTTCCCCACTTTGGATGCTGCATAAAAAAGGCTTCATTTACACTTCTGTATTTTTAGAAAGATGCTGGTATTTGCTTGTTTCTTCCAGTATATCACAGATAGTACTCAGCTACTGGGTTTATGAGGTACTTGCAATTGTAACTCAACAGACAAATCCTTTGTTATAAAGAGAGAACAAATAATGGGGATTTACAAAGCTGTAATTATACCGAGAGGGTTTATGAGCAAGGATGTATTAAAAGAAATACTATAAGCAAAATAAATTTTTTTAAAAGAAATCCTCTGAGCATTATCACCACTTATAGTAAGGGGTATTTTACCATAAAAGGGATTTTAAATGCATATCATTCCTAAAGGATGCCCACAGACTCTGCCAAGCTCTCCTACGTAGGCTGAAGTTGGTAGCATATACCTGTTTTACGGTTAGCAAATGATGATGAACAAGCAGAGCAAACTTTGAGCCCAAAACAAACCACACTAAAGGCAGATGATGTACTCCAGCAACCAGCCAAAGCATGTCAGCTGCTGCAAGCCTTGGCAGTGAGTCGGGAGCAGAGACCGAGAGGTGGAGTGTGCCATCCCCAGCAGCCGCACGGGTGGTTGCATGACAGGCACGAGCAGAGCCACGGAGCGAGGAGTCCAGCCCGGCTCCAGATCAGGCTCCTGCAGGGACACCAGCATGTGAGTGACACCCCTTTGGTAACACACCACCAAGGACAAAGACCATATTCCTGCCTTTGCTCCGGTCCATCTGGTCATGAACACAGGAGCGGGATGCCCTAAACCATGGGGGATGCAGGCAGTATTTTGGATCTCCTGTTTCACCAGCAGCTTGCTGAGGACAGGTGTTCCCAGTACACCAGAGACCTGTGGCTGGTTGCACAGCATTCCCCAGGAGACCCACTCCAGATACAGCTGTGCCCTGAGGATGCTTTGAAGCTGGCTGCCAGCCAGCTTGTCCTAACAGTGAGGAAACACAGAAGCAAAGATGACTGCAAGCATCCCACTATCTGTATTAAAGATGATGTTAGGTTTCACTTCAATATATTGCATGGGCAGAATGTAGCTGAGAAGTTATTTTACTATATGATGCACATTTTTTTATTTAATAATGGCCACCACAGTTTCTACTCTTGTTAAGTCAGAATGATTTCTACATCTCCCCACAGTAAAACATTGAGCTGGGAATAACGAAGTCAAAACATTTTATATAAATTTAATCTGATATTGTTTTGACCTTACTGGCTTTTTGGTAAACTGAAATGGGAGAATCTGACCGTTATTTAAGAAAATATAGCAAATAAATTGATTACTGCTATCAGTAACATTCAATTCTGTATTGGATTTTTAAGGTTACACTTGAACACATCGGAATGGTTGCTAGGGCAATGTATGACCAAAAAAAATTCACTACTTTATTATTAATTGCTTTTATGGAGGCAGGCACTATGATTAATTAGATGGTCAAGGGAATTCCAGATCCATGCAAAAGACATCAGTTGCACTAGTAATATGTTTCCCCTCATTTTTTTTTAAATACTAATTACAATGTTTTGACTTTTGGCATGGGTCCCTGAACTGAGCTGCAGGAAGGCAGCACGACAGGGAGGAATAAAGTGGTAGGAGGCACTTGGAGCAAACCCAAGGTGCAAGGGGGCTGAATGGTGCCATTTTGACTGGAGGGAGGAATGGGCAGCATCACCTCTAGAGCTGGTGGTGATAGGAGGTGCTCAAAGCCTGCTGCAGAGGAGAGAGACAGGGAAAATAGGGGACAGAGGCAGAGGCTCATAGTCTTCCATCTTGATCCCTCTGATGTATGATTCCATGGCCATAGGAAATACTAAGACACAAAATATTCTACTTTCTCTCTTATCAATTTCATTCAGAAAACGTTTTCATACCTGTTTAGTTCCCTATTTAAAAGGAAGGAGTTCAAGAAGTGCTTGAACAATGCTTTCAGGCACATGGTGTGATTTTTGGGGCTGTCCTGTACAGGGCCAGGAGCTGGACTCCATGATCTTTGTGGGTCCTTTCCAGCTCAGGATATTCTGTGATTCTATGACAAAGCAAGTGAATATAACAGCTAAGCTACAATGGATTAGAAATCCACACTTTCAATTTTACAAACCAGAAGAGCTTTTGCTACATATAATATTTCAACTTTGGTGTTTGACCCTGAAATTAGAAAAAAACAATCTATGATTTTTGTATTTGGGATCAGTCATGGACTACGTAATGGAAAAACTCTATAATTTTCTGAACCATTATTTTATTTTGTTCTCTCGTGGTTCCAATTGTTCATTGTTAATTAGATCCATTCACAACAACTCATTGTGCAAAAGGCATACTCTGTTTTAATCAAAATCTTGGACAGCATTTTGGATGGCATCTTTAAAAACTTGGACAGAACACTCTGCGGTTTCCTCACCGATGAAGAATCAAAATTATTAACTATGACTGCATCTTCCATGGGATGCTGACACTTATCAGGTTATTTTGATTCTTGTTTCATGGAACTATTTTAGATTTCCTTCTGTTTTGTACCTGCTTTCTTCACTCAGAACAGTAGTGAATTGAAAACCTGACCCATAGGACACATCCATGGTGAACTCCTAAGTAATTTTTTCATTTCCATTTTCTGCCGTGAAGAAAGTGATCCTGTAAACACAAAATGTGACTCACAGTCTCACCTATTTGAAATCAGATCATTTAATTTATAATGTTCCAATTATTTTCCCCATTGTTTTAGCAGTTAAGAGAAATGGCCAGTGCTTGGGAATGAAACACACCAGCAAGCTCATGCTCATGGATTGTCTTCATAGATGTATTTTGGCGACAAGGTTCAGATTATCCTCACAGGTAGTTACTGATGACAAAAATCTGGAAAATGTTTCCTTGGCAGAAATAAACACAGTACACCACTTTTATCTATCAATATATAAATTGTCATTCGATGAAACTTTTGATTTTGGTGCTGCTGTTTCAAGAAGCCTTGCTAGGTTTTACATCTTGCTCTGTAAGATTTAGTTATTTCTTTTATGCCAGGCCACTTAGCAACTTCCTTGCTACTGTCTCCCCTCACTAGAGCCCCATGGAATCACAGACTGACAAACTCAGTCTTGCCTAATCATCTGTTTGTAGCAGCTTCATCACCAAGGAGAAGCAAAAAAGGAGAAAGTAGCATTGTTTATCAGGTTTGTTGGCACATGACAATGGGATTGAGCACACTTTCACAAGTCTGCTGATGACACCAAGCTGTGTGGTGTGGTTGGCACACTGGAGGGAAGAGATGCCAGAGGGACCCTGACAGGCTTGAGAGCTGGGCCTGTGCAGAACTCCTCAAGTTCAACAAGGCCAAGTGCAAGGCCCTGCACCTGTGTCAGTGCAGTACCAGGCTCAAATATAGGCTGGGTGGAGAAAGGATTGAGAGCAGCCCTGAGGAGAGACTTGGAGGTGTTGGTGGATGAAGAACTGGACATGACCCAGCAATGTGCACTCACAGCCCAGAGCCAATTGTGTCTTGGGCTGCATCCAAAGCAGTGTGGCCAGCAAGGCTAGGCAGGTGATTCTCCCCCTCTGCTCTGCTCTGGTGACACCGCACCTGGAGTGCTGTGTACAGTTCTGGAGCCCTCAACATAACAAAGACTTGAACCTGTTGGAGTGAGTCCAGAGGAGGCCATGAAGATGATAAGAGAGCTGGAGAACCTCTCCAATGAAGACAGGCTGAGAGAGTTGAGGTTGTTCAGTCTGAAGAAGAGAAGGCTCTGGGATGACCTTGGAGCACCTCCCAGCACCTAAAGGGAGCCTACAAGAGAGCTGGAGAGGGACTTTTTACAAGGACATGCAGTGACAGGATAAGGCAGAATGGCTTTAAATGGAAACAAGTAGGCTTAGGTAAGATATTAGGAGGGAATTCTTTACTATGAGGATGGTGAGGCACCTGAGCAGGTTTTCCAGAGAAGTTCTGGATGCCCCAACCCTGGACATATTCAAGGCAAGGCTGGATGAAGCTTTGAGCAACCTATTCAAGTGGACGGTGTCTCTGCCCACAGCAGGCCCCTTCCAACCCAAACCATTCTATGATTCTGTGTTTCTGTGAAATAGCCACAAAATCAATGCTGTAAGGGCTGTAAAGAGAGAATTACAGAGGATTCTTAACTGCAGTATATAAAATAGCAAAATCTCACATGCTGTCTAGCCATCAGTTATTCCTGCTAGCCTTCCCCTTGCAATAATACAGGCAATAATAATACAATTGTTTTACAATAAATGACACTATATCATTAATTATAGTATCATCACATTGTACTATGTAATCACAGATAGATGTAAAAATCTGTTTGATTTTAATCTTTAACTTTTTCAAACTATGAAAAGCTTTCAAACACAGTGTGGAGGGAAAGTAATAAGCTCAGTTTGCACATACAAGTGGTGATTTTGGATGCCTGGGCATTTCTCTGGCCAGCTGAAATGTCTTTAATGGAACCTTGTTTCCAGTAAAAACTGAATACCATCCTTCAGATGGTTTAGGTTATGCACTCTAAAATGGCCTTATGCCAAATCATGAGTCACATTTGAAAATTTAAGATCCTGTATCTAGTATCAAAACCCAGCAAAAAAATTAATTCCTTAACTCTTATCAGAGTAGAACCATATTTTGGAGAAAATGAAAGATCGCTTTGGTTGGTTTCTTTCCTAAAACAAAACAAAACACAATAGCCAAGGTTTTCAACTGGTCAGTTAAAAACAAACAAATAAACAAACACAAAATAAGCCTCTTTCTTAAATGGAGGAAAAATTATTTTAGATTGCTCACAAATTAAACAATTTCTGCCTGCACTTTAGAAGAAAAATCATAATAGCAATGACAAAAGCTTGTCTCCTTTTTCGACATGGCACATAATGCTACGTCAGCCCATTTCAAGCACTGTGCCTCTAAAAGTTTAAACTAAAGATATCCTATTTCTACCACTGAATATAAATGCTAAGGATCAAAATTCCCCAAAATTTACCTAGTAAAATTAGCATAAGTAGCAGTTTGCCTGCACAATACTTGAAGAATTGACATTCCAAAACTCTTAAAATTCTGCTTTGCCCTGAGAAAAGACACTGAAAAGCAGAGACTGATGGAACAGCAGCCTGCTTCCTTGTCACACAACTTTTATATCCATAATTCCAAGCAAGTTTTGCAAAGTAACTCACAGACATAGAGTTTCAGGGGAAAAAGTTCAACATAGCTGAAACTGTGTTGGTTGGATGCTACAGCACGACAGACAGCAGCTCTTTATGCCAGCACAGCAGGAAAAAAAACTCAATTGCTTTTAATAGACAGGCATTTAGTGCAACTAGTATAATCTGGAGTGACATTTTCTCCTGCCTATTACGTAAGCTGAAAGCTAAACTTGTGCTTCTATACAGTATATTGCCTATGTTCAACACACTGCCTTATCAGCTTTCTCTCCATTTTTAAGGCATTTTAGTAGCAAAGAAGGGGGGATTTATCACATCTTTGAGATCCCTTCTTAATATACTATTTTCTTCCATTCTGTGTTCATGTTGCCACACAGACAGGCTTCAATAGGAACTGTTCTTTGTTTAATTAGCACTGTTCATACTCTATATCTAAAAACCTCTCTGAGAATTTTAACTATCCACAGAAAATAATTTAAAAGGTGGAGAAAAATCCAGGAAATTCAAAGAAAATAGGAAATCAAAAGAAGAAAAAAAAAAAAAAAAAAAACAAAGAAAAGATGGAATTTAAAACCCAAGGACAGTCAATCCATTTTACCAGCATCATTCCCTAACACCTCTTTTTCAAAATTTCATGAAAAGAAGAGAAAAAGCAAGGAAATGGGTAGTTAGAGACATCATCATTTTTATATCCCAGGCATCTTCCAGAATGTGCGAACATCTACCTTCGCAACAGCAATTATCCTTGACAAGATTTTCAGAATGGCACCCAGCAGCAGCCTTAGAGAGATCAGGAATTGCCCACAGAAAGAGCAAAATGGATAATGACAGACTTGCTCTGCTTAAACAGGAGTTTATTACTCCAAGATACTTAAATCAATAATTCTTTCCCAATCTTTCTGTCCATCTACCGTTACTCACCTCTGTGCTGTCCCTGGATAAAGCTGGTATCTTAAACAGCAACCCTTTCAAGATAGTCAGCTCCAATAGACTGACTTGGTTTCAATGATTTTGATAGACAAATAAAGCTGTCTAAGTGCTAAGGAGTCTGCATATTTAAGATTCCGTTATTGAAGAAGCAAGTGATTAAAATCTAGTGGTTTTGCAAGACAAGTTCATAATACAACATAATACAACACGTAGCATCAAAAGGCCTCACCAGCCAGACATCTGAATACCAGAAGGAGACACAAGGCATAAAAGAAATCAAACCTTCAAAAACAGCGTACCAAATTGATTAGCCAACACTGGAAGAATGAGTCTTACAAGAGACACTACTGTGTGTATGTGCCAAACACATTTATGATTTCTCTTAAAAGACCCATCTTGCCTTATCCTGGTAGTACCAGATAGTTCACATCCCACCTGCCTTCCAAAAAACTGTGTATCCCACAATAAACAACACTGCCTCCATTAGAAGAATGTCCCTTCCAGGTACATATCAGCTGCTGAAAAAGTACTAAAAATGTCCTACCCCGATGTTTTCAGAGCTGCATCATGAGCAGGAACCTCTGACTTTCCCAATCTGAAGCAGAAGCATTCAGCATATATGCACAGACAACACTGCACAGCTTGTTGGACTACCTATGGGTGCGAGAGAGGTGCTGACCACTCACCCAGCTCTACAGACCATGAGATCTACAGTCTGTAGATCTCCCCATCTCACTCAGAACTGCACATCTGCTGAACCATGCCACTGATGCTACCCTGTGCATCTGACAGAAAGCCTCCTCCACGTGAAGCCTTCTGCCGGGAACACCGAGGCGAATGTAAAGCAGCAGCAGGAACAGCTCTAGCTCACAGAGCATGACAGGGTGCTGTGCTCAGGAGGTACCAATACCCAGCTCTCCCCTGCCACAAAACCCTCCTGCAGACAGTATAGAGCCCATGAGTGCCCTTGTGAGCCATTCAGACACAGGATCAGAAAAAAAGTTTTGAAAAGCTTTACAAGAGAACAGAAATCTATGAAAGTGCTGACAGACTCACTCAGAAACCTCAAGATGCTCATGCAGGGAGCAGTGACTGGAATTTCAAATATAAAATATACTGTCTACCCTATACCAGATAATGCTCTTTGTTTTCTATTGAAATTTAGTACAGGGGCTGAGAAGACTTCCTAGGCCCACTAGATGGAGAGGGCTGTGAAACCAGCAGTGGCCCATGCTCTGCCCTTTTTCAGAAAATAGATGCTGAATGAGACAAGCAATGGGAAAAAACAACCTTAAGTTCAGCACAAAGGAATCTTTTTCCTCATAACAGCACAAAAAACACATGGCAGGGGTGTACTTCCATTTAGTTTTCTTTGTGTTGGTTGTTTCTTTTATATCAGACTGGTGTCGAGCTGGTGAGGCTGACAGCCATTTTCATTCACTTGGCAGAGCCCAGCTGCAGGTAAAGTCTTCACATCATGACAGTGCTGCTAACATTTTCCCTCTAATTATTTTTGCTCAGTATTCTATTCTCCAGGTCAAAAGGTAAGGAAGAGCTTCAAACACTTAGAAGATATGCCTCCTTCTAAAGAGAATTATCCAGAAAAACGGCAATTCAGAATTAATAAAGCCGCATGTCTTTTCTACAGAGGTTTTTTGAGTCCTATATGCAGAGGAGAGTTTTTCATTTATCAGGCAGCAGAAAGGGAAGGGCTTTCTACCAGGTGATTTTGAAATTCTTGGTCAAAGGTTAACTTGGTTTTTAACTTCAAAGTACAGAAAAACTCAGAGGTTGAAAGAATACAGTGAAACTTCAGAGAGATATTACCAACCTGAAACCAGGCTATGAAGGCACGTAAAGCTGCCTTCTGTGCTACACCTTTCCTTGCTCTTGGTTTCATAGGCACTTTCCTAAGAAGGGAAAAGGCAAAGTCCATTTGGGAAAGTTTAAAATATAATCAGATTTTTCTGGCTGGCAGCACCAAAGGTGGAAAGGCAGTTTCACTAATTAGGATCTGAACTTCTGCTTCGACTTCAGGTTTTCATAATGTTACTAGATATTTTAAAATATGGTACTCATTCATTGCAGGGTGCAGCACCCGCAGGGCAGTTGAGTAATGGTTATACTCTTGCTTCAGTACTGGCAGCAGCATGTTGGACTGGAAAATGAACCTCTATTTCCTATCTACTTTTATAATCAGTTTATCTACCATCTCCTTAATTCTTACCCCCATAAGCACACTAGAAACAAAACATTTAAGTCTCAGTACTATGCTGAAAGACATTCACAACCCTGCCATTGACAGCTCACCAGCGACACTGACTTGTAACTGAGGACAGCATTTGGCCCCAACCAGTAGTCTGTATGAAAAATTCATGAGCTAAATCTTTTCACTTCTTTTATAAATAGGAGACAAAATGAGGGAGTCATCACTTAGTCAGCCAGGGAATGATTCAAAATGCAAACCTAGGATACCATGTTAAGGAAAGTAACTGGTAATAGATACAAAGTATATTTTTTTCCCATAGCAGGAAAAAGGACAAAATTAAGTTATTCTATTTCATACCTTTTTTTCTGTTGCTTCCATTAATTGAAAATGTATACAATACCAACTAAACATAGCAGTAAGATATCGGACACAAAATAGAAGTCTCTAGTATTATATGAGTAGATATATTTTGCTGCAGCCCTGAAGTCATACATGTTACTGAGTTCTGGCTTACTTGCAAGCTTTCCTGTTTCTCTAAACACAAACATTACTCCTGTATTTTGTGACTAGCTCTGTATTATGAGGTGATATTAGCTGGGGAGGTGACAGCTGGCAGGAACTTTTGAATGGAAGGGTCTCTTTTTAACTGATACACACAAAGCTCTGTATTAGCTCTCACAAGATGCACTGTTTACTAAAGATGATTACCCACGAGTAAATAATGAGTCATGATATCCTTAAAAAAAGCAAACACACAGAGTTAAAGAATAATTTCTAACATGGGTAAACAGACAGTACTGAAAATTGAATCACTTAGGTGCATTTGTCCTAATTAAGTGTTTAAAAACCAGAGAAGCTATAGAAAATAGCCATAATTACATAAAAAAAAATATGTCAAAAGATCTTTAAAAGACTGTATCTCTTTTCATACGACTGTAAAGCACCATTTACAGACATACAAATAGGTAAATGCAGTCTTCAATATATGCAGATACAAAAGGAAAAGGGATTTTTATTTGGACAACACAACATAAACAAACCATGGTATTTTGTCATTCTTGATGGATTACTACTCTATCCTTACAAACAATTCAGACCAAACATACTGGAATTTAGGCAAGAAAGCAGCATTGCAAATTTAACACCATAATTATAATAGGGATGCAATCTGCTCATTTTTATTATATGTTATCAGATGACTTCCTAGCACTTTGGAAATTTCACATCAGGAAATTCATCTCCAAACAATCACCAGCTGGTGAAAGAGTCTCTTCCTTCATTATTGCTACTTCCATATGCATCTTATTTCTAATGCCACCTTACACATTTCTAAAATCACCACTAGGCTCCAAAAGTTCCTCAGGGCAGTATGAGATGACAGAATGAAGATTATGAGAAATAGGATTACGCCATGTCCACTATTCATCTGTAAGGATTTTGCCTAAAACAGTTTGCTCCCAGTCATTCTGCAGAGCCACCCAGACACCTGCGAAGTTCATCAGCAGTTTTAGAAGGCAAATTAAAAGGAATCTAGTGATCCTTATGACTTTTCAGCAGCTGAGAGTGGTGGATCTGGAGTGACAAGAGTTAAAGACCATAAACATACTCTACTGGAACTGTGACTTTTCTTTTAATCTTCTGAAATGTTTCCTTGTAAGGACTAAACTAGAACAAGCTGGATTCTTTAAAAAAAAAAAAAAATTAAGAACAATAAGGAATTATGTGAATATAGGAAAAACCAAGCTGGTTTTTTGAGATTATGTGATTTTAAATCACAAGTTTCTTGAAAGCTGTTGTAACATTTTAAAGAGCATTTTTTTGAGAAGAACCAGACAGCCAGTGAGATGGCCAACCACAGCATGGATCTCACAACCTGCCCTGCAAGTTTTCTAAATTACAGACACACTTCTGAATCAGGGTCGCATATAACCTGCAATTCTGCAAGGTCCTCCTCCTTTTCTGGCTCACTAGTGATTGTTAAGATCACTGAAAAGGCACCGAGTAGCTTTAGCTGCCAATGTTCATAATAAGAGAGATGGCACTTCTTCCCTGACAATCCACAAACCTTAAAATACTACCAAAAAGAAAAGGAAAAGGAGAAAAGATCACTGCAATCAGAGCACTTCAACCAGAATAAAGACTCCTTTAGGGCACTTTAAGTTCCAGTCTGAAGCTTAAAGGGAAAATTAAATAAAATCTAAAATGTCACACAGTGCTTACAAGACCGCATATGCTTACTTTCAGCAAATACCACTGAATCCTATTTTTGCTGTACGTTGCTTTATATTATTGCATATTTTTAACAAAGGAAAAATATTACACTTAAATAAGGAAATACTTCCTTGTATTTTCCTTTTTCCTTTCCATGATGTAAATGGCCCATATTCTCAATGTTGTTACACTAGAGTCAAATTAGGTCAAAGGCATTTAGTGTTCAAAACCAGGACATGTCACTACTACCACAAATGATCATACAAGAGGGGACTTGAGTAGCTGGCTATTCCTCATTCTCCCAAAGTCTTATTGTTCTGTAATACACAGCAGCCAGTGCTTTACACAACTTAATTCCTATCAACTGCTTCCAGGGTGATAATACCATCATACACGGACCAAAGTCTAGTAAGCAGATCCCCTTGTTAAAATTTTAAAACCCCTCACTTTTTGCCATTACATTTTACCAATACTTTCAGACACTACTGACATGGTCACTGACAGATATATACAGACACTTTGCGGTCTTTGCTAATGTAATTTTCATTTCACGCTCTATTATTTTTCCAAATCCTGCCTGAACTCTTTCCTGTTTAATCTCTTCTGGTTAGGAAAAAAAAAAAAGAATAAATAATGAGCAGTACACAAAAGGGAATGCAGTGTTCTAGGACTGGGCTTGTGTGAGTTACAGGAAAATGGTACAAAACTGAGAAAAGCTGGGATAGCTGTAGCATGATGTCATGACCTCTGTTTACAGCCACAAATTGCATCAGCAAAGTGACAGTGTTCTGAGTGACCCTGCATTGCTTAATTTTCTCTCTCTTTTTTACCACTACTGTGCCTTAGAGTTTGCTTTACCAACTCTAGTTACTTCCTTCAATTCGATAACGGTCTAAACAAACATGTACTTCTCCTACACGTCCAAGCAGAAGACCCAATTTTACTGTCAACACAGCCAGATCAAAGCAGCTAACCTGTTATGGAAACAGCAAGGCCAACACCCTAATAATGCCCCAATTCCTTCTGTTAACCAAATAGATAAAATTATTTTTAATTAACAATGTGTAATTCAGCAGAAACATAACTTGAATGTAAGTGTTGACAGAAAGTGAAATTCATTGACTCAAAACCACAATGCATTTACTCCCAAAAATTCAGCTACTGATCTACAAAATGCTCAAAAGATACAAAAATACGTGCTGTGCTGCACATCCAGAGATAACAGAACAGTACAGTATCTTAATTCAGTAGGTTTTGCTCTGTTTGTTGAATTACATAATGCTGATTAGAGGACATTAGCTTGGATTACAAAGGGAAGAGCATTAATTGCATTCAGTTTCAATACCGCTGGCTAACTGACATATAAGACTATAAGGAGCCTTGAGTTTTCACAAACTTTCACCAAGTTTTACATAAAGATATCAGTAAACAAGAAATGCAACAATATTCAACAATGAGATTTCACACTACAACAGAAAAAGAAAAAGGAAAAAAAAAAAAAAAAACAAAACAAAACCAAAATCTAAGGTAAAGGTCTAAAGAAGAATATGTAAGAGCATGGTATAAATTTAATCCCCAAATCAAGATATTAGAGTTGCCATATACACAGATGCATATGGCTGGGTATACTGATTCCAAATTTAGCACTGTAGATAAAATTACTTCCATCTTAAAAACACCCTGTAAGCAGATCACTTTGCTCACAAAACTGCTGAGCTTTGGAAAACAGTAGGCTTGCATCACCTACCTTTACTTCTGCCTTTCTTGATTCTCCAGCCGCAATAGCCACTGAAGACAATCTCATTAAGTTTCATTTTGGAGTCCTGACCCCTGACTTCAAACGTTGCAGGAAGATGTGCATTTATTAGACATACATAAGGTTGACTGAATTTCAAAAATCATTGTTGGGATCACAGTCTTTTCTTTCTGACATATCACTTCTGGGCACTACTTAAGGTCATAATCTGCCTGTGATACTCACAAAGTCTTTTTCACATGGAAATGAGGCAGTAATTCCACCCCTTTGATATTATTAAAAAGGTAGCTTGTTCACCACTAGGAACATCATTGCAGAAAACACATCCAGGTAAACTAACAGTATAGTACCACAAAGACTGCTGGCATCTGCTGGCTATAACTTAGTAACTCAAATTTACTATGCTGACACAGAACATAAAAGGTGTGATACCAGACATCATTTTTTTCTGACTCAAAATGCATCCACCAAAAAAAGCAAAAAGCATACAACAAACATGAATCCCCAAAGACTATCCTCAATACAGATAAACTCAGCAAAAGTTAAGCGCTTAAACTGTAACTTCTGATCTGCCCATCTGCTTTCCCCACTTTGCCCTGCTCTCCAGATGGGAAAACAGGTGAGGTCTTGAATTACTCATATGTAGCTCTGTAGTTTTGCCCACACCCTTCTTCCTGTTACACCATCACCCAAGTGTTGTGAAATTTGGAGCTCCTAACAGAGATTGCAGATCTTAACTTCACACAGCAATAGGTGAAGCTCAGTCCTATTCTGTCACATGCCTTGCAACATCTGCCAGGTTGAATCTCTCACATTCTTCCTGCCTAAAGCTCTTTCTGGGTTTAAATATTTCTTCTCTTAAAGAAGAAAAAAAATGACACTGAGGTTTCCACGATCCTAATTTGCAAATTGTTTCAAGCTCTTTTAGATTAGATTACCTTCCAAAGCAAACACAGTAATGCCATACTACTCTCATTTCCCAAACACAGACCGCCTTAAGACTGTGCAGGGCTCACAGTGCCTTTGCTTCTTTCAGCTGCCCGTGTTCACACAAATGGCTTTCATTGACTCCAGGAGATCTTTGAAAAAGTACAGGATGTTCCACTCATCCAGAGCTATTTAAAGGAGCAAGACCTAAAGAAATATTGACAAGATTAGGCATGATGTATCAGGAAACACTTAGCAACAAAACATTAAAAAAGAATCTCAGACTGTAGATTTGATCTTGTAGATCTGGGCTTCAGTGGTAAAGGTCTCCCTTTACATATCTTTCTTGCACTATCAAATAATTAATTCAGCTGCAGACTTGTGATCATCAAAACGGAATACAGCTATATTTATACAGACATGCTTTGAAGAGGCTGAGCTCAAGTTCTAACTTGGCTTGGAGTTGAACTTCACAAAGAGCAGTCCAAGCTTTTTGTCTTATTGCACACTGCTTGTACAGCCAGCAAGCAATATCCTCTCAGCAACCCAATTCCCCTTTTCCTTCTATCTCCAGCATAAATTGCTGATAAACCTTCCTGCTAGTCCTAAGCCAAGAAAATAATGTCAAAAATATTGAGAAATAGAATTTTTTCAGGAAAAAGGCAGCCTGCACTGTTGTTGCAAAACACAGGTTAAACCAATGTGAACTTATATTACAGACATGAATTTCTAGCTGCCATTTGTGGATGAGATCCATCTATGAGCAAAGGTAAAGAGATGCCTGCTACACACCTGGCTGCCAGCCAGTGTCCACACTGGTCCCCACAAGGCTGCCTTATGAGTAGGTGTAGCAGTAATGGGAGAGGGAAGATTACTTGAGTTCAGGTTTTGTGGCTGCAATTCCGCCACTTTCGTGCTTTCAGAACTTGGGTTTCTTGCTAGAGACACATAACCCTAGAAAGAGATCTCTGAAAAAGCACTGGGAGCCAAACTGGACAGCAAAGGTCAAGGGAGAGGGGAGGGCAAAGGTTCACAGAGGAGTCTGCTTATGTAAATTTGGCTTTTTACATTTACATTCCTATGAGCAAAGTGTAATCAGAAAATTACTACTAAACAGCAGGCAAGTCCTGGCTCCTTTCAAAGCCTATGATTCTTCCTATGGGATCAAAGGCAATGATCCTGAGAATTGTCCTCATATGTGCAAAGGTGAGAGCATGAATTCTCTAAGTTTTAAGTAAGCTCATAACTCTGATCTGTGCATGGAAAATGCATTTAGAGTACCTTTTAAAGTTACAGAGACGCTTCAGTTGTTTGTGTAGACAGAAGCAATATTATTTGTTCTGCTAATTTGGTATGAATTCATAGTATTTTTTTTTTACTCTCCTGAATTTATTATGGAGAAGCCTGACAGACCAGCTTAATTTGAAAGTGTGCTGTACACTTTCCATTGAATGAATCTACCTTGAATTATTTTGTATTTCACTCAGTTCTAACAAAGTGAACTGCAATTCTCTTTCAAAGCCTTTTCAGAAAGTTTCAGTCAAGGAATGCCTGAGGCTGGTCTGGACCTGCAGACTGTCCAGTCCACCACCCTGCTCAATCAAGCAGGGTCACCTGGAGAAGGTTGCCCTGGACCATGTCCACCTGTTTTTTTAGTGTCTCTGAGGATGGAGACGCCACAACATCTCTGGGCAACCTGTACAAAGAGTCTTGCTATTTCTGCAGAAGTAGCAAAGGAAATATTCGGGGTTGGGCTTTTTTATATATGCAACATTTTAAATTCTTTTTCTTTCAACTACTTGAATTCTATTCCTTGGAACAGAACTTGTAACTTGGCAAAAAAGGACCTTATGACAAGGATGAATTCTGCTGTCCCTGTGAAAATAAAATCTAGTCAGAAAGGAAAAATGGGGGAGAGGGGCTTGCCTAAGTTTATTTGTGCTTCACAAACATTTGTTGTAGTACTTGGAAAAAAAACATGTTTCATCCAGGTTCTTGAATTTACCAGCTATCAGGAATTTCAGAAGATACGAAGACATCTGAAAACAGAAGGGAGCACACTCTATATACATATGGTTTTCCATGTACATGGCTCCATGCAAGGAAAGCGGCACTGGAGAGAAGCCACTGCAGAGCCAAAGCAAGGAGACTTATCCATGTCACTGCAGGTAGGATGGAGAGATGAGGATGGCTAACTCAGGGAACAGCTCTATAGAGACAGTATGACCAGAGCCCTCCCTCCCTCGGGAATTACAGAATCCAGCACTTTCCTTTCCCCAGGTCATGCTACCCCCACTCGTGCCTAACCTCCAAGCACAAAAAGCACTTCCCAAAACTAAGAAAGTGCTTTGATATGAGGCCTCTTGAAGAGATAACAGCAGAAGATCCTTCTGCCTCACAAAACACACTCCCACCATCCTCCCACCACTGGAAAGTCACGGCCAGAATGGCTGCAAGCACATTCCCCACATCCTACCGTGAGAGTGGCAGCGGGTGAGATTCATCTTCCCTGGGCAGAGGATGAAAGCAAACAGGCTTCCTAGGAGGCCTGACTATCAGAGCAGTCTCTGGGTTCTCCCAGAGTTCAATGCAAATGAAGACAGCTGCCATCAAGATGGTATCTTGTGCAAGAACCTACTCGGCAAGAAAGAAGGCTTCATGCATTTCAGAGGCTACAGAGCCTATCACCATTTTTGTCCAAGTCTCACAGCACGTGTCAGTGCTCACACACACACGCAGCAGAACTGCCAGGTAGGGGTGCAAGGGAGGGAAATGACAAATGGCAGTGGGACTGGGGATAAAGAAAAACCCCAAAGAACCCAATACTCAGTAACTCAGAAAGTCAAGAAGGCAAAAGCACAGCTTCTGGCCAACACAATGGCAAGCAGGACTCTCGTCATTGGCGTATCCCTTCTGGTGGCAAGAAGGCCCTGTAAGAAGGAACCAGGTGTATGGCAACTGCCTTCAACATCAGCCAGATTCAGCAACTGGAGCAACTGACAGAACATTCTAAGAAGAAAGAAGGTCAAGGATGTTATCTCCATGCATAAGACTTTTCAGAAAAACAAAAGGTCTCTAGGATCCCTCTCCCATTTCTGGCAAAGGAGAAAAGTGTGAAGTGTCTGAGGCATGGGACAGGGGGCAGGGGAAACAGGACAAGCAAGAGAAATAGAGCAAAAGAGTTCGCAACAATTGAATGTGAAGCTGGGTAATCAGGTTAGATACCTTCATGGTGCAGAGGCGATTTTCAACTCAAAATTCACAATAACCAGTGACAAACTACTATCACACGTATAACTCACAGGCAAGGACCACATGCTCACAATATCCTACATAACCAACTGCATTCCCTGTGATCTGATCCCAAGTTTCCTGGTTTCAAATAAAGTTAAGAGGAAGTGTAGTTTTCAAGGATGACTATTATTACATAGGGTTAAGCACCCTGAAAAGTGAAGTAATACCATCCATGGACTCTAAACCTTAGTTACCTGCATATATTCAAAGACACCTGAATGAAGGCTGCATATCAAACCCTAATTCTGGTATTTCTTCTCCTATCTTTAACCTTAATAATGAGCAACTTCTGCAGTTAAATAGTTGATCCAAGTCCTCTGGCTCAAGCTGTTTTATTCTGGTCACATAGAGGATTTCAATAAAATAAATCACTTCAGTAAGTCACATCAGTTACCCGGGCATAACACAAAATATATGCAGTTCAGCACTGCATAAGAAGCAATCTGTGTTCCAGATACATTTTTCTCTGTATTAGTAGAAATAAAATTATATTTTAATATTTAGAAAAAGAAATTATTTTGCTTTAAAATTAAATTTGTCACAAATACACTACAGAGGAATATTCTTTTAACTCATATGTGCATGGTCATGTATATTCTGGATTTACATGGATACAACTCTGTACAGACTCTTTCCCTGTTTATCTAACTGGATAATGCATTTCACCTTATCTTTTTCTGATGAGAAAAAATGCAGTATAGAAGGCAAGACACCTAAGTTATAAAAGAAGGCTCAAGATAAACCCTTCAATTTCCTGAACTGAGGAACAAAGTTATTTTAAGCCTTATACATAAATGCTACAGCTCATAATTATACTTGAAGCACCTTGCACACAAACACGCCACGTTTTTTTAAAAGATGTATGAAATATTTAAAATAAAACAGAGCCAGGGACAAGTTAATAAATCATGGAAATAAAACTATTTTAATGTAAAGCTAGAAAATAGCATAAGGTCACACGAAGGCAATCCTACCTGTCAAAAGGTGCAAGAAGTTAGGCAAATGGACCAGAAATATTTTGTGCTAAAGGTCAGAGGAAAAAACCAACACTAAAGAAGAAATATCTGCAATTCATTTGTGCTCATTCTTTCCACTGGTAGGAAACCAAGCAGCAGTAGCAGCACTCCATACCTGCCAAAGTACAGCTGGGCTGGAGCACATGGCAAAGAGCTGGCACAGCAGAATCAAGAGAAACAACGGAAAATCATGAGTGGGAGGTGTGGAGTTGAGAGGATACTAAAGGGGGCCAAGGTGCAAGACCAAGTCAGTGGAAGAAAGATGTGAAGGTCTACAAATGAAAACATAAGAAAGGAAAAGGCCCACAGTTCAAGAACACTGTACAGCTGTAGATAATGAGAGCAAACATGACACTTGACTCAAGGAAGCCAACTTGCAATGGTGATGAAATCAGCTCTTCTTACCCACAGAAGTATATTTTTCTTGTGAATGTTTTGAAAATGGTTCACCAATATGCATGTCACTAAGATATCAGTTAGAGAGCAATTGTTCAAGGACCCAACTACTTATGTAGTTGACAGATACTTCTGGTTTTCGTCAAAGAGCTCCTTTATTTTCCTACCACAGCTGTTGCAAAGCACATCTTGCTGTCAAGCAACGTTGGTGCAGTTCATGCCAACCAACTCCCACGAAGTATTCAAGAAGACACTCAAACAACAGCATCAAAATAGGGAAAAAGAAGTTAGCAGGTGAGCAGAATGAACTTCTACCCAAGATAAAACAGAAATCATTGTGTATGCATACATGCAAGCCATTTGGTTCTACATGTACCAACTTCACTCCGTCCGGTAGAAGAAAGACTTACATTTGGTTTGACTTTAAATTCACTGGATGAGACATTGATTTTCTTGCTCTGTTTTCTACCTTACTATTAGGAGCTTGACAATCAGTCATTTTATTTCTTCCAATGGAAAAACAGAACCCTAATTTATTGGGTTAGGTTCACCAGAGGACACAGAACAGTTCTGTAGTCCAGAATGATCACACTGCTCTCATGCATGTAATCTAATTATAACATAAGAGTATTTGCCCTTTTAGCTCACCAGTAAAAATTATTACAGCTTCTCTATATTTAAGACACTTGAGGATATAAAGTATTTCTTTTAAACTATGGTTTAATCTTTTATTCTTTCACTAGTTCACTAGTTTCACAGGATATTTAATTTCTAATAAGATACAATGGGTTAGAGTAAAATGAGAATTTTTATGACCAAAAGCATTCAAAATTGAATACTCATGTTAACTTTTGTGTTTCAAAAAAGCTTTTTATTTGCTTTCAATTTCCTCCTCTCTAGTTGCAGGCTTACATGCATTTTGGCAGTGTGACCATGCATTGAAAAGGTTAACAACAGAACCAACTTTTCCAACCATTCTTTTTATTTGCATTGTCCCCCTACCATGACCATGTTTAAATTAAGTAGTTGTGATGGATAATGGAAGCAATCTCATTCACGTGTTGTGAATTAAATGAGAGAAACAACTTATGCAAGACTCAATTAGTTTATTCAAAATGTCCTCTTGGATCACATAGAACTGATGGAATAACATAGAATTAAAGGAATACAATTCTTTAATCTTTACACAGAAATTTATAGTCTGCCCTTGATTTTAATGACGAAGGTTCTCATAACACATGCACTGGTTTTTTAGTTATCCCTGTACAATACATAAAATCCTAGCTCATCCCTAAGAAGGGAGATTATTTCTTCACTGCACCATTAATGACAAGTTCAAAAAATGCCAGCAGCAGTACTGCCACACCAGTGGCCACGTGAATTATTCTGCTACCTTTTTTGATGGGATAAATTAAGCCAAGCAGATCCCTGGACTCAGACTTCCTCACCTACCCAGAGGTCTTCCTTCAGTTAAGCAGATAGAAGGAAAGCTCCTTGGTGACTTGGCAGAATTCTGCTGTCATACACCTGAAGAGCTACTGAACAGCTTTTATTTATTTACTTAAATGGGGCCATGCAGGAGAGAATCTAGGACTACATACATAGCCACTTCTGATATTTGGAAAGAAGGGAACAAAGATGAACTGTGGAAATATTAGGAAAATCCTTCCTGATTGATCCTCTGACCCTTTCTGACAGAAAATTCACACATTAAGATCCTGACCATAATCTCTGGAAACCCATGGCATGGATGTGCTGCCTCAGTCCCTGCAGGTAGGTGGAGAGTACCTCAGCACTATCTCCACCTTTCCTCCAGAGGCCAGATTCTCGTGTGTTTTGGAAATCCCACAGGAAAAGGGACAAGATGGAGAAAATATGCAGCTCTGCACTGCTACCCTACACCTTGCAGTACAGCGCTGCTTTCTGCCATGACAGCCATCTCTCATTTAAGAGCAAATTAGTTGGATTGGGAAAATTAGCACTTTCCAAATCCTAGAAGGAAATCCAAGGCATGAGGGCTCACCGTAATTGTGCTTTTCCTGCCTTCCTTCATCTCAGCCTATTTACCTCAGCTTCTTTCACATGCATGCTTCTTTTGCCTTCTTCAACTTTTAGTAATAAGCAAACCCCAAATCAGTAAACCAGAATATGATGCTGGAGAGATAATGAGCTCCAGAATTTCCTTTTCCAAGGAGCCAAAATTCCTGGTCTCACCCTTCCGGTGGTAAATAAGATTCTTGCTGGAGGACGTCCTGCCTCAAATCAGGTGGGTTTTTTTGAGGTTTCATCCCTTGACTCTCTTCCAAATGGAATCAAATTTCAAGACAGGCTACACTAGACAATAAACTCTGACAAACTTCCATGATTTAAGTTTAGCAGTCCTTCTCCTCCCTACTGTCTCTTGGCTGGGTTTTTACAAATAGCCAAGAGGAAAAATCATGCTCATCATCAACAACAGGGAAGCCAGGAGAGGATATACGCCTGCCACAGGTATGTGTTATTCTGCAAGCTTTTTCACAGAACACTAGTATCTGTTATCACTAACAACTTTCTCCCCTTCACATTTGTAAGAAAAAAAATCCCAAAAGGCAGCAAACAACCACATACTGAACAAGGGAAGTACAACACGCACATCAGAGAAAGCATGTCTTATGACTTCAGATGTCCCACTAGTCTTTGAAAGCTCTTTGAAAAACACCTGAAGAAACTCGTCTTCAGGGTAAGCAGCCTTCAACAAAGCATTTTCACTTTTTCCAAAATCCCCCACATCATCCTGACATAATAGGAAACTATCAGATAATAAAGTTAATGCTGTAGCATATAAGAGAGTGAACAAAAACACCATCACTTTCTACTGAGCAGAAGAATATTCTCACAAAGAGATAGTACACAAAAAAATTGATTCTATATAATGACTTGGACATGCAAAGCATTTCGAAAGGACTAAAAAATTTGGTGTAGCCATGATGTGCTCAACACCAACTCATACAAGACGTTATCCAAAACCAGTAAAAATCAATGGCAGATTTTCCATCAACTCTAACAGACTTTGGTTTGAGCCCCTTCAGCTCTGAAAAATCAGAGTTCACACAGTTAAAAGCAGACGAAAACCACAGCTAAATCCTGCCTTTTCCAACATGGAGCCATAAGACATTTGAATTTCCATCCAGCAGCAGTGCCCTTGGTTTCACAACTGGTATGTCAGGACTAGATTATTCCATCATTAGCAAGTAACAATGGAACACACCAGCTCATCCAAAGGTCACCAATTCAAATAAATTGGAAGAAGGCTGAGACTAATTTAAGGGTCTTGGGACTAATATGAAGGGTGATTTCATGCCAGTTAGTAGGAAAGAAAAAAAAAGCCTTGTGAGGAAGGAAGTAGGCATACACAGTTTCACAAAACTTTTGTTGTTACTGTGCCTTAAACAACAGTTCTATGAGAAAGTGAAGGGCTATACTTTCCAGTGATTTACTCCAGCTTCTTCTCTTTAAAAAAAGGCTATACATTCATACAGCTGTATTATTTAGGGTTCAAAGTAAGGGAGAGAACTCAAGCCTCTCTGTGAGGCAATACAACTAACCAATGCAAGTGCACTGATTATGGTAAAGTCTCCTGAAAATTACCTTGTTATTACTGAAATTTCTTTAAAAAGAGCAAACCCTTTGCTTTGTTGTTTTGGTTTTTCTACTCAAATGTTTATTCTGAAGGGAAAACAGGAACCAAAAAATCTAGTAAATTGTCTCAGCACACAAGTAGTACTGAACTGTAAAAGGAAAAGAAACCATTTTTTATAAAAATATCCAGTCTATCAATTATGCAAACATATATTTACCACAGACTAAGTTTTGTAAATAAACACTAAATATGTTACTATAACTAGCAGATGGCTCAGTTCAAATGCACGAATTTTGTGTTAAGTTAAAATACTAAAGGGAACACGGGTTATACTGTAGGAAAAAAGTCCCGTTTGCCTTCCTGGTAAGACCTGGTATTTATTACAGCATTTTTAACCTGTGTTTTGCCTTCCTCCATCCGGATCACAGGAGGGTAAACAAGGTTTCTGGGGACCACGGGACTATGGGGCTCCTACCACTCACCAGAACAGGTGCGATCCTTCCTTCCCACCGGCAATTGGCTTCATAGGGCTGACAATTTTCCCTTTTTCATTTTACTCGTACGCTGCCTGATCAATCCACCCACTACAGCTTCCAAACCTTCCTCGTCTATATTTAGTTAACAATTAACACATTTGGCTTTTTAACTTCGCGGATTTCTGTTGTTGTTGTTGTTGTTGTCGCCGCCGCTTTAGAAAGTCAAATAGAAAACTTCAATGGATAAACTCTTAACGGGGAAATACCACCTATGCTGCAAACATAAATAAATCAGGAAGCGCCGGCAGCCGCGCACGTCGCCGCTCCCCCCGCCCGGCCCCGCCGCCCCCCGCGGTGATGAATACCGGCGGTGCCGCGGCTCCGTCCCTGCCCTCCCCGCCGGGCCGCGCCACCGCTCGCCCCCCGCCGCCCCCGGATGCTGCTGCGGGCGGGCGGCGCCCCGACGGGCCGGCGGAGCTCTCTCCCCGACAGCGTTTGCGCGCTGCTGCCGCCGCACTCCCCACCGGTGACGGCTAAATATAGTGAGTGGCCGGGGAGCGCGGCTCGGCTCCCCCGCGCCCGCCCCGCAGTGCCGGCAGGACGGCGGGCAGCGCGGCGATCCCCGGGGGCGTTCCGGGACGCCAACCTGCGGAGCCGGCACCCCCTGCTCGCCCACGCCCGCGGTCGGGCGCGCTGCCCGCCGAGCGGCAGCCCGGGTGACTCGGGTGACTTACCGGCGGAGCGGAGTGGCGCGCCTGCCCCGCGCCGCTCGCCGCCCGTCCGGGCGCGGTGCGGTGCCTCTCGCCGCGTCCCTCCCGCCAGCCGCCGTCTGGCTGCGGACGTGACCTGGATTCCCCCCGCCTGCGCCGCCGCCTCCCGCGGGGCCGCGCACACGCCGCGCCGCGCTGCGCCCCCCCGGCCCGGCCCGGCCCCGCCCGCCCCGCCGCTGCCGCCACCGCTCACCTCCGGCCGCGGCGACCCGACCCGCCTCGCCTCGCCTCCCCGCCGCCCCGAGCGACGCGCGGCGGAGCGGAGCCCAGCGCCGCGTTACGCAACGCGCCCCGCGGCCCCTCCGCGCCGCGGAGAGGGTCGCCGGGAGGCGGGCGCGGGGCGGAGGGAAACCGCGGCGGAGCCGGAGCCGAAACCGCCCCCGGCGGCCACTTGTAGCGCCGCTGGAGCCGGGATCCCCCCGGCTGTGCCGCGGCCCCGCGGGCGGTGCCCGGCAGGGCGGGCCCCGGGGCGCAGCCGAGTGACCGCTTCGCCCCAGGGGCTCGGGCGGCGAGGTGCGGGCACGGCGAGCGGCTGCGGGCGGCGGGGGAGCCGCTGCGCGGGGACCGCGGCGCTTTTCTGCTTCGAATATTAAAATCCCGTGGCCGCGGGTCGTCCTGTCAGAAGCACACGGGCACGGGAAAGGAGGAGGATTCCCCGAGGTCTGAGGCCGAAGGCAGCGGCTCCCGCTAGCAACTGTGCCGCGCCTCAGCCTCTGGAGTGGACAGCCAGGGCAGCCGCGGCTCTGCGCAAACACAAAGTCAAAGGGCTTGTTGATGGCACGTCCTGCATCCGGCTGGATTGTCCCGCTGTTGGCTCACATGCTTTTCTCATGGGCTTTAACAGGCACACCCTGCTACGAGGCCTCTATCCCAAGGGTGCGGGCAGCCCCGGTGGCTGCTGGCGGCTGGCAGTTCCCTCTCTGCAGGGATGCCCAGTGGGAGCTCTCCCCTTGCCCCCACATCTCGGAGCTTGGGGAACCAAGGGGTGAGGGCGTGAGAGCAGGTCGGCTACCCACCTGCCCTCCTGACAGCTGATCCATGCAGGAGTCAGCAGGAATGAGGTGGCTGTAACCAGCACACTGGCTGTGACAGGAAAATGAAGACTGATGGGCCTCTGGGCTACAAAACCGGGGTAAATTTGCTCTCAGAAACATGATCACCACACCTCAGGCCAGCACAAATGCTACTCCTTGCTCTTAGCAAGGCAAGCAGGTCTGGGAGGCTGTGGGTTTCCTGGCCTTCAGTCATGCTCAGAAGAGTGTGCTCAGAAAAGGATGACAGTACATCCTCACCACCCATCTCTAATTCATGAGGCAGGGAGAGCAAGGAAGAAGTACCCAGAGTCTCATTAACAGCTATCAGCTTGAGCGAGTAAGATGGCGTCTGAAGTAACAGGCGTGAAAGCAATAGCTACTTGAAAGAATAAGATCAGTTTGTTTTTCCTTAAGGAATTACAGGAATATTAAAGCCTTCTTGCAGTTATAAATCATTTAATGCAAATCATTTAATCCAAACAGAATTTTTACAGGCTCATGAGGCTCACTCATTTTGCCAAGAGTGAGTCATGTACAAATAAAATGAAACCAACAAAGAAAAGAGCTCTCATACCATGTGTATGTGGGTGATCCTTTGAAAAACTTGTAATTATTTTTTTAACTCTGCCACAGCCAGGAAGACAGGTTTGTAAAGCAAGAGCAAACCTTGATAGCTGTAGCCCATCCACATGTACTTTTTCCTTCACCCAGAAAGTAGCACAACAGGTCCCTTGTCAGGCTGAGGACAGCAATGGCTGTCTAATGTATCAGCAGTCCCTCAAATGCCGTGATTGCAAATCCATTTGTGTGCTGACATACTAAGGCAGTGAAAGACTTTTCAAAAAAATGAAAATAATGTTAAGTGATTAGTACTTAGTAAAAGAATGCAGTAGGCAGTTAATCCCTCACTTACGGGTTAGTTAGGGACTTGAGTTAGACTTCATTCTTCACTCCCCATGTCATAAATATGTACTGCTAAACACAGAGCACAGCATGAGCCAGTGGGGTGGTGATGCACTGCTCTGAAATGACTAAAATGCAGGGATACAAAGCCATGTGACAGTGAGAATGGGAACCTTAAAATGTGTCATCAGCCCCATCGAATGAAACTGACTCAGGACACCATTCACTGATGGCAACAGCAAATATTTGTGGGTACTGGAGAGGTACATCCTCCGACTATATTCTGAGGGCAGTTCCCTGCATCTTTTGAAATAGATATGTCTAAGTATCTCAAAGTGTTCCTCTAGCCACCTACTTCACATGAGGACAGACGCTCCAGGGTCCTCACATGACCACAGTTTCCCTTCCATCTGCTTAGGCAGAAGATGATGCTTGCATAAGAAATGTAAATCCCCAGATTGGGAAATCCTGGACCCTAAGCCCTCTGTGACTTTCACTAACAATGGCCCCCCCAGTGCCTGAAGCACCACTCCTGTCTGGCAAAGAGAGGTCCTGTCATTCTCTTCCAGTTTCAGGGATGTGCTGCGGCTACCATGCATTCACATAAATGATTTTCTTAGCAGCCATGAAATGAGGGCTCAATACAACTGCAGGACATGTCAAAGAGCCTCTGAAACCCTGCAGTATCTGTGCTGCCTGACCTGGAGCCGGCTCTAAAGAGGGAGGGAGGAGCAGAGGGAGGCAGCACATAGTTTGTACGAGGAAAGTAGTGACAGCGTTTTCCTCCTCTCTGAGAAGCAAAGTTCAGGTCATGTACAGGCACAATTTCCCACTGCATCAGTTGTGCAGAGGCCGTGACTTCGTTCAGAAATGCAGGAGTGAGAAACTTGCCTTCAACTGAAAAGCAACCTAACACTGACCTCATCAAATGCCTGAGAGCTGGACCAGGAGCACCTAGGATGTAATCCAGCTCTGAGATGAGCTGGAAGAGAATCTGTACACTTTTCAGGGCATAAGGCTCTTGTCAATGAAACAGTATCCTTTCTTTTGGATTTTAACACAACATTGTACTTTGGTGGATTTCAGCTTTTTATCCTTTATTGCTTTCAATTTACTTTTCCTTCTAAGTAATTTTTGTCTGGCTTTAGCACCTCAGGGCTGGGCAAGCAGGAATCGTTTCTTAGGGCTAATGATAATGGACATTGTGCATCTGGCATCAGCTGCCAGATTTCCTTGTTACTGGTTGGTTTGTTTCGCCCTACAGATCTTTGATTTTAGAGTGGTTGTTTGGCACATCAGTTCTGATACAAATGACTTCGTGTTTTTCTCAGAACTACTACACACCTCATCTGTTCCTTTTTGAATTTGCTTGTACACAAGCAGGCAGAGGGCACAGGCAAGGAAATGTGCTAAGCTGAATCATTTGACCACCTAGCACACATTATCTGGTGGACAGGAGACCCTCTAATCACTTTCTGAAGGAGAGTCTTACAAGACACACGGGTTTTATTTGCAATTTCCCTGGCCTCTTACTTCCTGAGTACTACAGTGCATGAGGACACGGTGATTAAAGATGAAAACAATCATGGTAAAGCAGCAGTTCAAAAATTACTCCAGTCTGCTGATTAAATGAAAACTTCACCTTTTGGCAGACAAAGAGAATCCAAAACATTTTGTTTTAAAAGTGTTAAAAGGAATGTGAAAATCAGGAAGCATACATGGCCCTTTTCATTTTTAGACTACCAGGAGTGAGTCAGCACAGCAGGAAAGCATCCTGTGTCCCTCTTTAAACGATGGATAAGCAGTGCTTATACACACAACAAAACTGATGGACAGTACATGACTACAATGATCTTAGATTAATTTCCATTTATTGTTTATGCTAGCTGAGGCCAATCTTCTCTAAATGCCATGAAACACTTCAAAACATTTTGGTGTTAACTGAAGGTACTTGGCCAACATCATCTAGTCTTTGTCTGGGGCAAACATCCATTCCCTGAAAAAAAAAGTGGAAAACAAACCACTAGTACTATATACTGTTTCTTTTCCTCTTCAATTTCCATTTTCCAATACAGTGTAATATAAGTCTGTTTCAAGATTTCTGGGGAATATAAAAATAACCTAATGCAATCATACTTCACTTTTGTACAGAGATCCAATTCCATCCTACCATCAGAATTCGAGGGGAACCAGAGCAGATGTGTGAGAACAGAAGAGAAAAGAATGAAAATTGAGACAAATAGGAAAGAAAAATAAATAACAAGAAGGAAAGCAAAAGAGAGAGGAACAAATCTGGAAGCACACTCTAACCTCCAATGCACAGTTCATATCCATTTTTGATCTGTCATGAAAAAACACAGCAGGGAATTTTTTTCAAGTTATGCAGGGTTGCACATGGCACAGGAAATTAGTGCTCAGTCCACAAAACCAAATGAATACAAGCAAGAAAATCTGAACTGAAAGAAAACCAGCAAGATTAAATTATTATCAAAATTTATTTTTAAGATCTGTGTTTCTAAATTGCAGCAAGAAATTATTGGGAAAAGCAGGTCTCAGCTCTCCTACACTGAAGCCAGCTTCCAGACTAAACAGGAATTTGTGTGTATTCTCCTTTTTATTGCAAAAGCTGTTTTACTAAAAAAGGCTATTTGGACTGTTATCAAAGGATGATGTGAAGGTTCAAGAAAGTTCAAAACAGATCAGACAATTTATGGTCGACAAGCCTATCAATGGCTAGTAAACATGATGATGCAATCCAGTGAAATTTCTGGTTTAGGAAATTCCCATATCCTCTGGCTGCCAGAAGTTAGGAAATCCTACACTTGTTCTATTTCTTCCAGTCTTTCTGCAAGCATCCTCATCAGCCAAAGGCAACTGGGTAGGTGGGCTACTGGAGTAAACAAAACCAGTAGTTCATTCTTCTTATTCTCTGAACAGATCATCAAGACCAGTCTTGTCATGGTGACATCTGCAATGAATTTTTTAATGAGTCATGGCTCCAAATTTCATGGTAGTGGACCTAGTTTGGATTTTCCAAAAATATATAGCAGAAGCAACTTTACATTAATAAACTAACATTAATGCAAACAGAAGATGACAAATGACAAGCTTCAGTATCTTTTCCCTCATACTGAATGAGGTGGTCAAGGAGCACACTAGTAAGGAGAGCCCATCAGGCAAGAAGAAATAGGGTTTAGCTGGCCTGCAGAAAAGCCTCTAGTTTGAAGTGGTTGTGACAGCACCAAAGGCTTGCCACACAGTTCCCTTTCAGCGGTGGACAAGGGACACCCCTTTTGAGAAGAATCAAATGAAGAGTGAATGCAGCTGAGAGAGAAGGTAAAGTGGGAAGATGTGTAGAGGTCCTGTTGAAACCAGATCCCTTGTCCCAAACCACAGCGGTTTCAGTTAAAAGATGAGGGCTTGGAAAGGCTCCTACAGTTGGAATAATTATAACTGGGTTACTCTGAGGCAAAGCTAAAATGCACTGGGGAGAGTCTTGATTTTGGAGGCCTGACAGAAGCAAGAGCTTTGCAAGTTCTCTCATTCCTAATCCAAGACCATATGGAGCTCAACTACCAGGTGGGTGGGTGTATTAATTGAGGGATCATGCAGCTCGTCCTATTCTTAACTTGTTCTTCATAAGCCATCATTACTGTGGAAAAGACAGCAAGAAACATAGAGATGCTGGGAAACAAACTCCACCTTAAAGTAAAAATAACAAAATCTAGGAATTGAGATTCCACCTTTCTACCAAGTTCAGAACAGAAGGTAGAAGCCTGCTATCTCTGCTCTGGAGAAGATAAGGTCATCTACTCAGTAAGTAAAGACATGTAAAATAATGCACTATAATCTTCCCATTCATCCTCCACTCTTGCTTTAGCTGTATTTGGCTAAGATTTATTTTAGCAGGCCTAATATATGCAACAAATGAGATCACTTTACCATCTTCATCCTGAATCCATTCATAGCTGAATTTTGGAAGAATTTGGAAATATGCAGAGTTTTCATGGAAGTATTTTGGTTCCTAAGTTCTCTTGAGAGGCATGGAAGAGAAATATTACCCTGGTGCTAGCAGAAATGCTATAATGAATAGCAGTATCGTTCTACTGGTTTAGAATGGGTTGCCATTTTTTTGCCCCAAGTGTAGCACATAGTGTAGTACATATACCTGCTTGATGTAATATGTAGTGCTGGTAGAGTTTCAACAGTCATATTTCCCTAAATGCCAATTTAAACTCAATTTGCCTGACATACAAGAGGAAAGCATCCTCCGAGTGTGATCATGGGCTTCATGTTGTGATATTTATGCTAATATTGTCTGCAAAAGAAGCAGTTCCTTCGCCTAGAAAACCTGATCTGTCAGGAATCCCAGAAGCTGCTTTGGAGGCCAGCTTGAAAAATCTCTCTGTAGGAAGGAAGAAGAAGGAAGGAACAGTCCTACTTTAGTCAAAACTCTGGCTTTTCAGGTGACCTTCAAGTGCTGCAGCAGAGTGGCAGTGTTACACGGTGTGCATAAAGCTTTGCAGAGAGGAATGCCTCAGTAAAAGCTCTTGCTTGACTTGTAAAGAGTAAGGGCAGCAAGTCATGGCATAGCTATGCATAGCATAGCATAGCAGTGCTATACTTTTTATTGGATACCTGGTCAGCTGAATCCCAATAACATTAAGATTAAAAACTTAGTTAAGACCCAAATGCAATGAGAAGTAGTATGGAAACACCTACAGGTCCCTTCTGATGCACTCAGACCCACGGCTATGAACTCCTGGAACAAATCAGAAACTGGCACTACTGTAATAGCTGGGTATCTCATTTCTTTTGGATACACCTGAATGAGCAAAACATGAACAAACAAGCAATGGATGAGACAGATAAGTTGCTAATTCCAACACGCAGGAACCTCCTGCTTGTTAACTTATCCACCCTAGTCAGACCTCTGACTGTAGAAAAAACAATCCACCAAATCTATACTTGTGTACCAGGGAAATAAACAAATTATAAATGCACAGAGACAGGCTGAACCACTTGCATGTTGTTTTTAAATTATCTTTATGAAAACGAGAACTTGGGGAGGTGCTGGGATGATTAGAAACTGATGATGGCATATACTACTGGCTTCTCCTTCCTCCAGACATATCACTTCATTTCTTTAAATTCACTAGGTCTTCAGACACACCAAGAGCAGTTACTCATTCCTTCTAAAGACTTTTAGAAAGCTGCTACTTAAACTTCGAGCACTTTGAAAAGGAAATAAACATTTCAGTAAATCTTACCTGTTTAAACCACTTTTTAATAGTCTAATGGTTTTTTAAAAACAACAATTTGAATTTTGCCAAAATTACATTACAAACCAGAATTAAAGTGCTTCCCCACCCTGACTATAGAATTCCTGAAATAACATAATAATAATCTGAAGAGAAGAAAGTCTCTCAAAAAAAACCTGGATTTACTGTTCATTATAGCACTGTTTTTCATCATTCAACATTGAAAATGTCCATTAATAAAATAGAATTAATTTGTTTTATAGCAATTCTGGTGCAAAATCTTCTTTTTGGAACTCTAATTGATCCTCCAAATGAGCTTTATTAATCACTGATGGAGAACTGGCAAAATCCTACCCCATACTTTGGCAACATTTCAAAATGTCCAATTAGGTCAAATCAAGAAAGTCCCAGAAACCAATTACAGCAGCACTTTTAAGCCAAAAAAATCTCATTGTATTCTGAAACAACTGCAACATTATAGAAAAAAAACCCCAAACCAAAACCCAAAATCCCTCAGTGTTGCTCTGGTTATGCACCTGAATCACCACCCCCATAGAAACGTGCCAAACATCCACTCCTTGAACTACATCAATTAATGATATTTACTCAGAGATTTTATTTATCAGTGCCATAAATGTCACCAAGCAGTTCACCACAAGGAACAGTGCCAGGCAGCTCCTTAATCTGTCAAGCAAACACTTACTCCCCTTCAGCATTTTTATGTACATCTCATCTCCAGGCCTCTAATTGCAGGTGTATACACTGTCTCCACCTTTTTTATGAGTTTCATGTGTTCTGTATCTCACCTGCATTTTTGTACATTAACAACTATGTTGACAATGTGATAAAAATAATCTTGGCGGCAAGAACAATTGCGACCTTTATCTAACTTCTCAAGAATGCGGTCTTTGCTTCGGCAGAGCTTCTGCACGTACAGCCCGATGGTGCTGGTGGGCTGTTTGAGGTGTGTTTTGCTGCCAATCCTAATCCCACCACCCACTGTTAGGAATTAATTAGGATTTGAAGATGCCAGAGGGAGGCAAAACAAGCAAAAATAGCATTTTAATTAACTGCAAACAATAATTAAGATTTTGCATTATGTTCAGCATCTGTACATTTCTGGACTTCTTGCAGTGACTCTGAACCTAATGAGATCATCCATCTAAATCCCAGGGGACTGGACAGATCTCAGATCCTAAGTACATCTCCTACAATATCTCAAAACAGTAAATAACTCATTCATACTTATTGTGAAGACCAATAATTAAAAATTTCCAAAAAAAATCACTTTAAAAAAATTGAAATCCATATAACCTGGCCAGACTAAAGGAGAACAAAATGTGCACACATATAGTAAATAGAGTCTGCGCTTCCAATTCCAGATGTATGCCTGTTCTGCCATTTCATGACACAGTGGTCCCTACTTTACCATACTTAGTTATTTAGTTGGTTAATCTTTTATTCATTTATTTATTTATTTACAGTTCCCTTTTACTTTTTTATTAACCTGTCATTATCCGAACAAAGTTAGGAAGGCAGTGTTATATGACATATTTTTGCCAAAGTAATAAAAGTTATTTGCAACATTTTCTACTCCAATGCTCTTTTAATTACAATGTTGAGACACAGAACCCTCTAAATGTCTTCCTATGTATTTTAGTTACTCAGTTTTCTTTGTCATTTGATCTTCAGCTGGCTAGTTTACAAATGGGATCTCAGCAGTTCACCTCAACATGAAGTATTACATTCCCTCGGCTCGTGCCTGACGCAGTTACCTGTCATTCAGAAATCAAGCCTCTTAACAAAAATCTCCTTACCTTCACCAGGAGGACAGGAAAAATTCCTGCAGTTTTACTTTACCATGATCTTGATCAAGGTTAACCACCAGGGCCTAGTCATACAGAAGAAAGTTTCAAGGGTTTCTCTTGTGCTTGTCTCTAGAAACCTGAAGGAAAACACTTCTCTGGAGTAACCATGTGGCTTTCGGGTTGTGTTCTTTTCCAAAAACGGCTAGACCCAAACTCTTAACATATATTAACTACATCTAAAACCTTAATTCACCAAGGAAGATAGCAGAACTCATCGTACCATTTACATAATGCAGCCCCAATATCTCATTTGAATTTTAGCCACTATATGGCAGACAAGTGCAACATTTTAGCTAATATGTTGAAAGTTTTGTGCGGATCTTTTTCCTCCTCCTGTTATTGGCTTATTAATCAATACATTAATATGCAAAACAGGAAATATGTGGAAGATCCTGCATATCTCTAGCTGTCTTTCAGCCTAAGTTCCATAGGTTCCTCAGGTTTCATAGGTTCCATGTGTTGTCCCTTACATTTTGCTGAACTTTTAGGGACAGGACTGATTAGGAATGATATTATTGTTTTCCCCTCCACAGCACATTTTTTGAAATGCAAATGGAATAACTGTAACAGAAGTATTAAGAACTTCATAAAAACAGTAAAAACAAAATGGTCCATATTCAGGAAGCCAAGGTCAGATCTAAGTGTAAACTTTATGTCAGGATGTATCCTAATGTAAGATATCTTTTGGTAGAATGACTGTCATTATTTATGACTGATTGCAAATGGGGCTGAATTGCTTTGTTGACCTGGAAAGGTCATAAATTTTACTCTGTTTTTTTTCTCTAATTTTATTTATATAATGCCTTTTCTTTAGCTGTCTATACTCTTGTAACTGCACCACTTTGTCACATTTGTCCTTCTACAAAAGCTTTCCTTCCTTTCTATTCATGGTTTGGGTTGGTTTTTTTTTCTGTTATGGTGTCAAACACTCCATTAAAAATGCTACATATCCTTTGGGTAGATGAAGAAATAAGTAGTTGCCCCCCTTCTTTACATAAAATGCTGGTTTGTCATGGCCTAGAAAGCCCAGCTTGGTACAGGATAGCTATTAGGCTGTTCCTGGTCTGCAGGACATCCTGTAACACAACATACCTCATAGCTGTGTACGTGCTGCTGTACAAGTGTGCCTGAACCTCAGCCCTTATCACAGTTGCTCCTTCTAGTTGGTAATTCTTTCCAGCAAATCACCTCACAATCTTTTGTCTTTCTTTCAGGTGTATATAAAATCTGTATTTACTGTAAGTACCTTTGGTTTTCAATGCCCCGTAAGGGAGTTTTGGTTTTTCCTCCTTAACTTTCTTGGCCTTGCTTCTGACATCCCCCTGTCACGGCAGATACATCATCCTATATCAGCTGTTTTCCTGCTTAGTCCTTTTTCTGGAAATGCAGCTCTTAGCACATTCAAGAATTTCTCAGGTTTCTCCAGAGTATCTTCATTTGCCAAGAAATTAAAACAGTAAGGTCTCAGGGTTTGGGGTTCTAGTTTTATCTGTCATACACGTTACAAAATTAGCTCACAATTCCCTGGGACAGCAGTGTGGCATCCCTCCCTTCCATATAAAAGTCTCCAAAAATGCCTGTTGCAGTTCAGCTATCTACTTATGCTTTGTTTCCCTCTCTCTATCCCTAATCCTTTTCCACAATTTTTCTGCAAGCTACCTCTCTTTTTGTGTCTTACTTGGATTGACCTCCAGATTGTGACAATATGTGTGATGAAAATTAACGTAATTTATCTCCTGCATTTCAGCTCTTTTCTGAGTAATACTATCCCACGTCCTTTTTTGTTTGTTACTCTTAAGCTAGTCAACTTCAATATTACTTTCCAAAAATGTTTGTGTTACCTGGAGCACTTCGATTTCTTTTTAATAGGATATTTCCATCTTTATCAAAGACATTTCTTTTGATTCAACTCTTTTCCCTGGCCCTTTTTTTCTCAAAACTTTTTCGTTGCAGCTTTTTCCATGAAAACAAAGTATTGTTGTATTAGCAGGTTCCCTTTCTTTCTTTTTGCTAGGCCTCATTTTTTAAGAGATTTCCTTTTTAAATCTGAGACAATATGTCTTTCTTCATTTCCCTAATAAATCCTGATACCATTTCCCAAGCCTTTTTCCCTAACAATGCCTTCTCATTTATTCTGTTCAAGTTTTATCTCAACTGCTCAGTATAAATTTATATTAGAATCCGTCTATTTTCAGTTTATGTTTATTGCTTCAATGAGAAACGCCAACACCTTAAACTTTTGTAGCCAAGCATGTTGTTGTGCTTTCAGTTCTTAAGCAAGTCTTACCCCTTTTGGCAACTTTGCCTGCGTAGATTGACTCTACGAAGGTTTTTTTTTTAATGATACATAGTATCTCTCTGTTTTCTTTTGCCGCTGGTTTAGTGTCTCAGTACCCCGCAGTATTTTCTTTCGGGTATAGTTTCTGGGGGAAAGAAAAATCTTTAACGTGGGAAAGAACTGTGATTTGATTATCGTATATGTTCTGCAAGTGGTTGCTTTTTGTTGAGGCTCTTTCCGCTTTTCACTGCCTCCTGACTGCCCCAGGGCACAACTTCTCCATGCTGCATGACCTAGCAGAGCGTCCTCTTGCGACGGCAGGGGTCACCTCACCACGTATTTTGCCTTTGTTTTGGTGAGACAAAGCTCTACCCCTAATGGATGAAGATTGTGCTATGACAGAGGTGCAAGATAGAGAGCCAGGACATGCACTTTCTTCTCCTCAGCTCTGCCACCTGTTGCTGCGGGACTTAAGTTACTCCATATTCCATTTTTCACATAATATTCTGCGTTAGTTTGTTTACATCACTCCCGTAGAAGCCTTCCACAGAACACCCTATGCAACTCTATATTTTTTTCCATGAGGGGTATTGACTTCACTCGAGTAGGAGGCCAGTAGCACACATTTAAAAAAGAAATACTGGTTCATGATCCTTTGTAGTCACAAGTACGATTAACAAACAGCCTTACTACATTTGCAGAGAGGTTCTTACAACTTGTCTCAATTTGTCAGCTGGTCACAGAGTGCACTCTGGAATGACAACACACGGCCGCTGCCATCTGTGACCCGAACTCCCCAGGGTTTCCCAGCCATCTCCCATGCTGCCATCCCAGCTGAGCTCAATGCTCCCACATGCGCCGCGCGGGGAAAGCGCCCGAATTCCCTACGGAGCAGCTCGGCCCCTCCTGCGAGGTCTGTGCTGTTCCCAGGGGTGGGATAAACTCTGCAGAAGCAGCAAACACGACGTAGCCCTTCCTGGAGCCTATTTTCTTCCCTGTAACCAGTAAATACGTCTGGCAAAACACAGGGCCGGAGGACACTCAGCAGCTGACGCTGCCCTTGCAGCTCCAGCCCGGTCTTCACCGGCGCGGGGAGCCCGGAAGGGGAGCCCCGGCAGGTCTGGGAAGGGGAGGGAGCGGCATTCCCCGGGCGGCGGCACACCGGGGCCTCCCCGCCCCGGCGGCAGGCCAGGCCCGGGCTACGGGGGCGGCCGGCGGCGCCGCTCCCGCCCGGCGCCTCTCCATCCCCGCCGGTGCGCGGCCGCCCCAGCCCAGCGCCGGCACCGGAGCGCGGCCCGGACCCCCGCCCGGCCCGCCTGCGGAACCCCCGCTCGGGCTTCCCGCCCCACACGCCGGCCCGGGGGAGCTCTCCCCGGCCCCGTCCCTTCGGCCGGCGGGGAGAACGTGCGGGGCGGCCCCCGGGGGAGCGGGGAGGGACGCGGCGAGTCTCACCTGCCACAGGCGAGCGCCGAGCGGGAGGCGCCGGGGCGGCTGCGGCGCTTCCTGCGGCGGGAGGCGGGCGCTGTCCCCGAGTGACCCCGCGGGGGGGCGGCTGCGGGACGCGGGGCCGGGGGGGCCGGGCAGGCGGGCGGGCGGGCGGCTCTCCTTGCGGAGGGAGGCGGCCGGGAGCGGAGCGGGGCGGGCGCGGGCAGCGCCGGGGCCGAGCGGCGCGGCGGGCGTGGAGCGCTGCGGAGCTGCTCGCTGAGATGGCGCGGAGCGCTGGGTACGCCGGCTGGCACAGCGGAGGGTCCCGGAGCTCCTCACGCCTCTCCTGAGCGCTTCTGCCGGCTTGACCGGGGACGGGACCCGCAGCGTCTCCGTCGCTCGGCAGAGAGAGGCCCCACCGCCCCGCGCCGCGCCAGCTCTCCGCGGGAACGCTCCCTTTCTGCGCCGCCAGAACTGCCGGCGAACGAACGGAGTTAATTCCGGCGAGCTGGAGCGGTGCGGGCGGTGCTGTGGTTAGCAGCGAAGTGCCAAGGCAGCGCTCAGGGCTCTTGCCGCTCGGCGCCGAGCCCCGCTCCGCAGGGCCGCCCAGCAGGACAGCAGCGGGTTGCGTAAGAGCGGCCGCTGCGCCCGGGCTCGTGGAGGTGGTTTTGGCCCTCGTGGATACTGGGCACCGTCTGTCTTCCAGATTGAGAAGAAGTTTGTTTGTTGTGGTTTTTTTTTTTTTATTATTTTATATTTGTTTTTTAATTTTTTTCCTTCGCACCGCTGTTCACCAGTGGCCCGGTGTGGAGGCTGACCTACTGAGCTGCCGAAATAGACATCCATAGACAGATATTTAAATGTCTTGCTTGTTTTTCACTTCTCTACCGGCAATTTTTACACGTGATAAGGTATAAAAGGAAAGAAAAAGACACAAGGACATAGTTTAGCTATCACAGTGCTGCCTTGCATTAGAAATGTAGAAATAAGATAAGCACCTACATGATTCCTACTAGGGGATACAATTAATTTGACTAGACATCCTCATAATATCACAGCTGAGACAGGAGAGCAGTTCAAAGGCGGTAAAAGGATTAAAGCTCCATCCCAGTTAGTATTTAAGCTTCTTGAACACAGTTACTCTATAACGTGATTCTGCTCTGAAAATGAAATAGCACATGCTGTCTCAGTGCTTTCTGCATCATGTTTCTGCTCACCCTATATGTCGAAGATGATGCCAGTGAATTACAATCCTGCAAAGCCAGCTGGAATTTTCTTTCAAGTAATAGAATAATTATTTAAGTGCCGGGCACTGAAATACATTAAAATGTAACTTCTGTACACAGTTCAGTATCTTCAAGTCTTCACTGAAGAAGTGTACTTTTTACTAAAAAAAAAGTATAAATCCTCAAAATCCAGGTGAAACATGCTATGTATTTAAACAAACATGAATTTGGTGCTGAGTCCCTGCACCACACTGTTAGAGGGTCTACCCATATCATGTTTGCAGATCTATCAAATTGAGAACTCACTGTAATGATCAGCTTTCTAGAAAATTTTCAATGTATTCTAGAGACCCAAAGAAGGACGACTCATACTTTAGAGGAGAAAAAAAATACGTACTTTAAAATATCTAAGGGTCACGAACTGAATTACCTTTATTCATTTTATACAAACTTAGAGATTTTCAGCTAGCAAGGATACATCAGGTGTTGCATTAGTCCAGTTGTGCTGTGTAGAAGGAGTTCTATAGGCTAGGACTGTAAAAAGCCAACAAAAGATGCTGTTCCCCACTTTTTTAATGAGGGAAGGTGAGGGAAGTGATGACAATAAAATCAAAAATCAATGATGAAGTAGCAAGGTGAAGGCAAGTAAGGACATAAACTTCACCTTAACACAGCAGGTCAAGGGAAGAAGTTGGATGTTTGATAGGGCTGTTGTGGACAGCAGCACAAGGAGGGACAGTGACCATCAGGAAAGAAGAGTGTCTTCAAGACCTTTCCTGAGACACATTTTAAGTTTCTGGTTTTTTTATGTGGAATCCCTGTAGTTCCATCCAGCAGCAAAAGAATGGATATAAACTATACAGGATTTTACTATTGATGTGGATTTATTTCTCTCTTTTCTAAAAGATCTGTTTTGAGATAGGAAGACACAACTGGTGGGAGCTGAGAAGAAGCATTTTAGAGTAGACAAGGCCTAGTGTAATGAAAAACAGTATCTGGAGTAGGGTCTGCAGCTTTGCTATTCATGCTTCCTACTAGACTGTTACACTATTTTCTATAATGATGACTTTTTTTTTTAAGTATACAAATAAAAATTACCAGAATTGTCTTTCTGTACTTGCTTACAAAAAAGGCATATGTTCTCCAGCAGATTTTGCCCTTAAAATTTTGAGTAGGGGGAATCTACTGGAAAAACACCCAAGCAGACACTGCAACGAGATGAAGCAACCGCTTGATACACGCAGGCACTGTCTGAGTTTATTTGAGCCATTGCAGTGCTTTTACCCTTCTATCCAGCACACAGTAGCACCTGCTTTGCTGTGTCATACAGACTCAGAGGAATTCACAAACATCCTCAGTTTTCATGACTTGATGCTCACAGAAGCCCCTGTAAAAGACAGATACTTACTTTCTGAGATGGTGGTTGTTCCTCAGTTTGGGAGCAGCCACCCAGAGCTTCCTCCTGCTCTGGGAGGGGGGCAAGGAGAGGCTGGCCACAGCTCTCCTTGGTGGGGGCAGCCAGGAGCCTCCTGGCAGTGGCCAGGTGGGCTCCACACACAGCAGCTTTTATGATCTTCATGGTAGGGACTCCTTCAGAGTGTTCAGCAGAAGGTGTCCTTTTACCTCTCCCTTTTTGCTTACACTTCTGCATGTATTTTTACCCAGTGCATTCTTCATATTTTTTACCAACACATATCCCAGATACAGCTATCTGTCTTTTTTTTATCTTTTTGTTGTTATTGTTGATATCTGATAATAGATACTGTTAAATCTTGGAAAATGTTAAATTTTGGAAAATTTGTTAGAAATACACTCAATTTAAAAATTACTATTTTTCTAAGTTTAAGTTCTCTGAGTGTTTTATCAGGGTTCTTAGATGACTGCCTATACTTCTGGTAGATTTCCAGCTTTCCCATCCATCTGTTCAGTTGAAAATAACATGAATTGAATATTCAGCTTGTTCTTTAAGTTGTAGATTTTCAAGGACTGACTCTTCTTTAAGCAGATAAATGCAGCTGCTGCCTTGCCAATTTGTGACATGATTTCATTCTGGATATCCCCACTGGCTTGCATATTACTGCCAAGGTATTGAGACTGACTCATCTCTTGCACTCTTGCATTCTATAGCAATGCTTGAATTTTAGGTTTCTTGTTGGATTATTTTTTGCATGTTACTGTTGTTAACCCTATGTTTACTATCATGCTCAGTAGTCTTTAAGCTCGCCTTTCCAGATGGTTTTACATGTCTGAGTGGGTACTGAAGATCTAAGTCACTAACTGAGTAAAATTTTAGCACATTAGTATTGAGCCATTTATTGTCTAGTAGTCTGGCTGCTTAAACCTTCCTGATAGTGAATCAGTAGCAACCCCAAAACATTTAATACTTTACTCTGTCATTTCTTGTTGATGTGCATTCATATTAAAAACTCTGTCATCTCTTTGTTCAATACAACCTTCTTCAATGTTAATCATCAAGCAGAATGTTTTATCTCATTTCACTTGTGCTTTATCTGTGCATGCTGCACCTGGATATAAAGCTGTATTGATACTAATTTCTTTCCTTGATATAACACATTTCATCAAGATACAACAAAGTAGAACAGAGAATATAAAATGCTTCTTTGAAATGTGTGGGGTTGATATCAGTGATTTTTTTGCTATTCAGTTTTACTCTGATGATTGTTTTTAGAGTGTGCTGATACGCACTCTGAGAAGTTAAAGTAACAACAAATAATAGAAAAATTATGCATGACAGAAAAAATTATGTGTGAACAAGGGCAAATGCTCTTTCTACACTAGCAAAAAAATTAAGCCAGTGTTTATATGGAAAAAGATGCACTCTAGCTTGCTAGGTCACCAGTCACATCTGGGACTGCCACACAGTGTATACTGGAGCTAGGAGTAAACTAGTTATCTCTAAGCCAGCAATGATCCTGTGAGGGAAATATCTAATAAAGTTCGCCTGGACCAGTTTCTGCCATGAGCTTTGCCTCAGACACCTCGCCATATGAAAAGATTTATCCACCAAGAAGAAATAAAGGAAGAGATAAATTTTGTGCAGGTCACTTAATGGACTCTTCTGGTATTGTTACTCAGGGAATATAGGCTTAAGAGTTGAAAAAATTTGGAAAGGGATAAGCCCTCAGCTGTGCAGTGGCTCTCATCCAGTAAAGGTGAGCTGTCTGGACAGCTCCTGTCCTCACAGAGCTCCACCTTGGCCATCACTTCTGTCTTCAGCCTAATAAGTCTCCCTCCTATCTTTCTAGTTACCTCTTTCTCTTCATGTGATATCCAATGAAATCTGCAGGAAGTGATATTAAGAGACTAACTAAACCCCTAAGTGGTCTGGTTTTTGCACCTCTAGAAAAGCACGGCTGTTCATGTGTCAAAATATGGACTTCAGATAGTAAAGAAATGTGGGTTTGTGATGTTTCCAGTAGGAACATATAAAGCAATTTAATTACTTCTTTCTGATCCAAAGCACACTGAAAATTTCCATTGCTGTCATTGTGTTAGGGGGCCTCATTGGTTTAAAATCAATATTAGGCATGTGGTGGTTGAAATGGCAATTTTATTCATGAATTCTTCTGTAGTAATATGCTGCCACACATGTTCTGAGTGCCCACATGGCAGAAGTCCATATGGCATCCCCTTTTAAGCAAATTATATATAGATATATTTCTTCTTATAAAACCCTGCAGGAACAGTAAGGAGGAAAGCCTTTCAGCAGAAACTAATTCTAAGCTCCACGGTTTTGCTAGTGGGTATGGAATCCATTTCCCTTAAGAGAAGACATCATTTGTTCATTCACACTGGGATCCAGTGGGGAACAGAGTCCTCTGTAACGGGAAGACAGAGGCAAAGCACAGCAACTCCTTGTGTTCGAGTCTATTTTTTGCCCATGTTAGATGACCCATGTAATGAGTAAAGAATTGTTTAAATCGAGTAGTACACAAGCAGGTTAGGTCAATAACTACTGATAGCTGGCAGTCTGAACTGGTGATGAACAAAATTGGGGCTGTCATTTGACAACTCTTTTAAAACCATTGCAGCCACAAAAGTACTTCCTAGAACAAATAAATTCCTTTGCTACATGATGATTAACACTTTAAAGATCCAGAGAGCCTTAGTGTGTTTTTTTAAGAGCCCAAATGACTCTTGGGTTGGCCAATGGATCACTGACAGCAAATACAAGATTCTAGCAGTAGCACTTCAAGATTATTTTTTAAAAAACAGAAACGAAAAAACAACCAACTCTTGAGGCTTCTTGAGATGTACTTTTGACCAACCTAGAATACATCTGAGTGGATTTTTTTGTCCTGCCTCTCCTACTTACTGCACTAATTTGCTGTGAGCTTTTAAATTACCTTGCAGACTCACCCTGTGGGTGAGAGCTACGACTGGGTTTGCATCACACCTAGCCCAGAAGCATACACTTAGACCTGGAAAATGGCATTTTTACAGAGTGTGAAAAAGAATTTTAAAAGAAAAGAGAGAAGTGTGACTACTCAAATCTTTCAAACTATGATACAGAATGGATGGCTGTCCTGACTACTGTTTGCAGTCACAGTCCAGCAGCCCCTGTGCTTTGAAAGATGTCTCGTAAGCAGACAACAAGGGACACGGTGACACTCCTCTAATTCAATGGGAATGTGGTCTCTTTAGGTAGGACACCAAGGTGGTCTCTGTGTGCAAGAGAGAGCCAGGAGAAGAAAAAGCTTAGCTATACCACACCATGTCTTTATGTCTTTTCAGAATCTTCTGGTTTGGGTTACCTCTCACAAAGTGTTATTTCTTGACAAATCTTACCTTTTTTTTGTTACTATTTTTGTAGGCTCCATGGACAATTAGTAAATGTTTCCATGGCAATCATCGACAGCTTCTCATGGATGAAGATAGAATTTAGCATTCATAGACAAAGACTCCATTCTTCCTTTCTGGTTTCAAAGTATTTTTAAGGCTAACCAAAGAGGATCATGTAGGAGTGTGCTCTGTTACAGTAACAATACCACTGTGAGGATATTTTGGGAGGTCCAAGTTAAAAGTAGTCTATTAATATCTTAAGCATCCATGTTAAAACCACATTCAGAGAAGATTAGAGTGTATGCAAATCACTGGGTTTTCTGCTGGAGAGAGGGAAATGTCTTATGTTCTTCTTTCCTCAACTGAAACTGCAACCAGAATAAAGTCAAGGCTCTCCTGCCCTTGTAGAGCACCCAGTTCTCACTGGCCCTTGATGTCTTCTGGAACCAAATAAAATCTGTGACAAGGCAACCTAACAAGGGACAAAAGTACACCAGCAAGTTATCTTAAGGTCAGAGACACTGTGAAACTATAAATTTAATTAGCTCAGTTGTTCCAGAAGAAAACCTTGAACTGTTCATATTCTAGGATAGGAAGGCTGACACTTGTCTAACAAGAAAAACTAACACCTCACAGGTAGAATGTGTCTGTGCCAAGACCAGTGCTCTACTGGGATAGACATCTGGAATGTGGAAAAAACCCCACCTCTGCCCTCCAAAATAGGGTTAAATTTTGTAGCTTTGAAGAGGACTAGCAGTGTGAACCATGGTACAGGTATGGATGAACTCGACTAGTGTAAGAGTCAGCCATTTCATTTATTTATTGCATTTCAGACAGACAACATGCAGTGAAACACTGTGCAGGTATACTTAGTTCTCACTTTTGAAGTGTACTTGAACAGTCCACAGGAGATGTCTTGGAAATGAGAACTGCAGAAACAAACAAGCAAAGGAGAAGCATGTCAAGTTACTTAACAAGTGTCAAAAAGAAAAAGCCTGGTCATCCCTCTTCCACAGGAAAGTCACTCAATAAGAGCATCCCTTTGTGAAGTGGAGAAAAGGAGGAACTGCTGACACTGCAAAGTGAAAATCTGACTGCCTAACCATAATAAGCCATTCAAAACTCAGGATTTTAACTGAAGTGTCAATCATATTAATAAATTACTTGACTATTTTTGTCTAAAAGTATAAGGTTTGGTTAGAAGCTTACCTTTCTAACCATCTTAATAAATTAGCTTTCTTTTTTTCATTTCTTGTAAATAAGAGAGAACTTTTTGCAACTACTGTATATTATAAATAGTCCTCCTTGACTGCCCTGCCATTATTCAGCATATAATCAGAAGGGAAGCATAAATTATTTCTGAACTCGTGGTATGGCATGTTTTCCAGAACTACTGCATTTTTTACAATTCAGCAGGCTCTGCAAACATGCAGGAGTCTTATTTTGTCTCCCATGTCATGGGTGAGTTAAACCTTTATGTAAAAGCAGTTCATACTGGTTCCATAGGCCCCAGTGTTGGCTGTTCAGGAAAGCTGAAGCACAGCAATATGCTGTATCTTACCAGCAGCGACGTGGCAGAGACTGGTGTTCTAAAAACACGGATTTTGTTTATTCTTAAAAGTGACTTAAACACAGATGAATCATGCCACGCTTTTTAAAAATAGGATTTTTTTTTTTCTCTGTGATAGAATGACTTTTTATTAAGGTTGCAAAACTGGTGAAACCACTTCTTCTTATAGGAATTGCTGCAGTGCACAGACTGCTGTGTAATCATGAGCACCCACCTGAAGCTTTCCAGCAAAAAACTGAAGAGACTTAAATTTGGTTGCACAGGCTGTTTGGCTTCTTAGACCAGTTTGTTTCCTTGCTCAGAGGTGAGTATTAGAACTAAGTCTTTATAAACATGTATGCATATTTATACTCCTTTGAAAAAGCACATAAAACTCCCTAAAATACACTAAATATATACATATATATATATTTGTGTTTTCCATGAAAAGCAAATATGTTCCATCTTCTTCCCAAAGGAGCTTACCTAGTTTACAGGTGGACCTCTATATTGAGGGGTACTCAATGTTCTAGAAATAGAAATGAATGGATGTTGTAGGAAATTTACTGGGGAGCAGAATATTAGCCCTCTACCAGCATGTTAAAATAAATCTGTGTACGTACTCCCCAGCATCCTCCCATGTGTGTACTGGAAAGTCACCCTTGAAAGATAAGTCTTCAAACCTGCATCAGTGCCAGCCCAGTTTACAGTAAGAGATAACTGCAGTTCTCTTGAGGTGACACTAAATGGCAACACAGTGAAGGGCAGTGGCATGAGACTGAGCACCAAGGGACTGCAGTAATATTACTAGGACTGCCACCACCTTCCTCGGTGTCCTTACACAGGCTTTTAATTCCCTCTGCTCCTTGTTTTCCTTGAGAAAGAAAGGGAAACCATGTAAAAGCAACATATAAAACCCAATAAATACTACCAATTTAATAAATGCAGGTGCATTTTCAGTCTGGTGGTAGAATCTAATAGGCAGATAAATCAGTGAATTAAAAGAGCAACCAAATGCACTGCATTATTTGCACAGCAAGGACAGCTGAAACAATTTGAATTTTTGGAAGTTAACCCTACTTATAATATTACATAGTGGTGAGGAACCAAGGTAAAGTCAGCTCTGGCATCAATTACCTTACTAGACAATAAACAAACAAAGCCTTGAAAACAATCTTCTAAACACTTTTAAACAAAATACACAGAAACAGTCATAGAACATCTGAAAAGGGTGGAAACAAAAGAAATTACGTAATAATTTCAACACATAGTTCTCAAATTAGGTCTGCATGACATGCTACTGTGGTTTTTTCACAGTAATAAACAAAGGTTAATACTAACAGCAGATGCTTTTCCTCCATACTCAAATTTGTATAACAATGTACTGTTGCTGCATTTCCAAATCATTAAGAGTATTACTGAGAAGACTGCTATAGAAAAAAGAGAAAAAGACCAAAGGAATAGTATTATTTCTATGCTATGCCATTTTGGAGGCAGCTTTTATAATTGTGACTAAGGATACAAACAATTTAGCAGTTTCCACCATTCAATTCCTTCAGCTGATGTTTATTCTAAATAAATAATTCTTTGGTGTCTGTGTGTGTTTTCTTCTCAAGTGTGGGCTAAACAGAGGCGTAGTGAAAAAAATAGCTGCCACATTGACTGCAACAGGCTTGAATTTCACCCGAGTGATCTTAACCCAAGTGTGCATCTCTCTGTCTGTAAAAGCACTGCTGAAATTCCAGTTCCTTCATTTAATATTACAAGCAGAAATGTAGATAGCGGGTTAAATTTCAACCCCACTGAAGTTAGCAGCAAGCCTCCTGCTAGCTTCACTTACATGTGCAAAACACAAACATATGGCTGAATTAGGAACAGAGTAAAATAAGGAGGAACGGAGGAAATGCTGTCACTGACTGAAAGCAGAGTGGGTGGGCAGCACCCAACCTTGTCCATACAGGTTTCCATTAAAATTTTCTGATGGGCTGGAAGAGCTATTCCTTCTTCCACCAAAAGCAATGGTTTGTATCTAACAGAGCTAGCAATTACTAGCTGCCAACATGTCAGCAGAATAAGGACTTGGAACAGCTGCAGGATACTCAGGCAGGTACTGAAGGCTGTGAGAGACCATAAGAAGGTGAGGTGGAGAAAACCTGTGGGGCTCCTGCCTGGAATGAGAAAAGCTCAGAATGACAAAGCTCAGCTGATTTCCGTGTTGCTCTGTCTGCCCACTGCAGCAATGGCATTATCCATAAACCTGCCCACAGCTTTGACAGTTATGAGAGGAGCAGCCTCTTCTTCTTCTGCAGGCTTGTAAGGCACACAAATATGCTATAAGAAGTCCAGTTAGAGAAATGGGTAGATAGTTTTTTAATATTGCTATTTTTAGATTATATAAGAGCTAGGGGTTCTTGGGACTCTTATTTTAAACAAATGGTAGATTGCTTCTTTCTCTTGCATGCATAAAGCTCTGTCATGACGGAAAAATAAACTCATGGTTGAGAGATTTCTTGAACTACTGTATGGTGGTTAATTTTTCAACAGTTCTTTTAATGGCTTTGAGAGCATAATACAGCAGAATTCACAAAGAGTCAGCTCTCACTTTCAGTTCTTCATACTATTGAAGAAAATCCCATCTATCTTCCAATGTTTTAATTTTTAGCTATGTTATTTCCCCATCTCTCTTTGGTCAGCTTTTGATGAATTGCAAATTTTGAATCTGTTTTTTGAAACAGTCTACAAAAGCATGGCTTTTTTAACCATGTTTGCATAACTCTCCATTTGACTAACCTGCTAAATTCCTTGTCCCAAAAGACATACAGAAATGGCCCATTTTCAGTGGTGTGACAACTGTATACTTAAGGACTGCATAAATTTACCTGACAAACCACAAACAATCCCTGAACTGCCTCTTGATAACCCCTGGATTTTTTTATTGTGTTGGAGTGAAGCTTTTTTTTTCCTTTGTCTCCCAGAGCAATGGGAAAAAAAAAAAAAAGTAATTGAGATAGATTGGAAGGCTTGATGTCTTACGATTTAAAATCCAAAACCAGCTCAGTTACATGTGGCGGATCATTTTTGGTTTATGATGGGCTATGGATGACAATAAAGTTTTTATACTGTTCCCAGTGGCCAGCTATTCATATCCCAGACCCACCAGTGTATCTGAATTACTAGCATGCTTTTTGGCAACCAGGGAAGAAAGACTGCAGGCTGAATGGGTGCCAAGATGGATGTATAACATGGGCCAGTTCTCCAGGAAAAGTCTGCTCCAACCTCGCTGAGTGGACCAGACATTCAGCAGTGCAATTTGAGGAGCTGCAAGGGGGTGAGGGGGAGACTGCCTGGGCCTTAAGCAGAGCTTTCCATTGCTTTCAGAGGCAGGGCAGATTCCTACATGATCCTGCAAAAGTTTGACCATTATTGCTGCAGCCTTGGTCCATGTGTGTTCGTGTTATTTGTTTGCCTGGAGGCTTGGCAGTTTATTTTGACTCCTGCTAGCTCTGCATAGACCAGAGGAAGTGAAATGTTTTCTGTTATTTCTCTTGTACAGTGTCAGAATCCATTGTATGTGTGCAAAGCTACTGAAGACAATCTGATTGCCAACTGTTTCTGGTGGCGGAACTGGCCTGCTCATTGCAACACACTGGAAAAACAAGAGAAAGAATCCAAAATGACATTCAGCTTCTTAGCAAGTTGATAGAGCCAAGTATTGGCAAGTTAATACATAAGGACTGAAAAGGGAGATAGCTTTCCTTTCCACTTGTAAATTTGATATATTTTGTCTGGAATAAATTAGAACAATATAAAAATATAACTTGGTTGTATCATTTTTCTAGCATCATTTTTTTGGAAAATAGATTTGTAATTTAAGGTGCTTTGTAGTGTCTGGGAGCACCAGGAGCTTGCCAGTTCACCATAGTTCACCATCAGGTTGCTTCACCACAACCACAAGCTGAGGAGTACCAAGTCTTGTTGATCAGGTTACCTTTTGAAGCTTTATTTATTTAATCTCATTATGCAGACTTGTGAGAACGTGGTGGGAGAAGATTTAGATGGGGAGGAAGCTTTTATCTGTGTAGTAAATACAAATAAGAAGATAACATTAAGCCTCTCAGTGGGTCCTGCTGGGCGGGAGGGACGCTGCACCACCCCTCAACAGAAGCGCAGGCTATGGTTGTTCTTGTGAATAAAAGCTTTGTGTTCAAAGAAAAGCTGTATTTAAAAACAACTAGTCAGACCTAAACAAATTATTTTACTAAACTGCGTTGTTTTGTCCTTTGTATTCTGAGGGAAATGGATCCACAGTGACTGGTTTTCATAAAACTGTTTCTCAATTGAAAAAAAGTGTAATTCCAAAAATGTTATGATTTCATCATTTTCCCTGCTAGAGTACTCTTCCGGACACTGGATCCTTCAGTCTGCCAGCAGATCAGTGAGCTGGACAGCTACTGGACAATGACCCAAAGGAGAAATTTAACTGAGTTAATAAAGACAGTGACTGAGAGGTTCTGGCAATAATTTTTCTGGAAAGAATGAATTAATGGAAATACAAACTACACCATCAAGTCTCCCGACACTAGTTTTCCAATGAGAAGATATCAGAATGATATCAGATAGACGACAAAAAGTAAATTAAAACTTCAGAACTTTAAAGTTCTTTGAAACCAATATTTCCTATACAGATTAAATCTCTTGGGTTTAATGAATTTAACAGTGAAGAAGGAGGGTCATTCTTTTTAATGACTTTTAAAACATAACAGACTCAGGAACAGACTATGTAAGGGTAATTATTACAATAGGAAACATCAGAGGACACTTTGTAGCACAAAGAAATTTACTGGTCAGAGTCAAGCTCGAAACCACCCTTCCTCCCCTCCCCCCTCCCCCCCCCCCCGCAAAATCCAAGTCAGTTTCTGTTCCATAATGGGATCACGATTAAAGAGCTGAAATGCTACAATGTATTATTGCATGTCCTCCCTCAAAGCTTTTGTGCATCCAGTACTGGGCGTCTTGGAAAAAATACTTCAGTTGCCTGTTAAATGTTTTAGAAGGGCTTTTCATTGCTTTACTTTTTCATTTGTAGGGGGTTGTGAGGTTTCTTTCTTTTGCTTTGAAAGATTTGAAAAGTTTGGGGGCACACTGGAACTTTGCCTACAGGAGCAGACTGATGTTTGTACACAATGGCCATAACCTGTACTGATTTCAACAGGCTGGTAGCCAGGGCGACTACTGAATTCTGTTCCTGTGTGTATCAGACAGCACAGGGAAGGGATGAAAGATTCCCTGGTAGCTTGATGTCATCTCTTTAGCAGATTAACTGGCTTGGTGCCATTGCATCAGGACTGTGGGCAGTTCCATGCTTATCCTTGGAACACAGACCTGTCTGGTCTACACAGAGACAGTATGGACACACAGCTCCCAGCAGAGATGTGCATAAGAGCATTGGCTCCAGGGAGACAGTTCTAAAATAAGGTACCACTTAAACTTAGCAAAAGTAGCAGATTATGGACTTTTGTCCCTTCCCTCAATAATCTGGGGCAGGTTTGGCCAGCAAATTCTGTATGATATGTATTGTAAGAAGTGAGAGCCCTCACACACTTGAACTGCAACGTGGCTGTAGAATCAGACACTACGTACCACCAAAGGGCTGAACACTTCCACAACTTCCCAGTTATTCATGGGAGAAGGCATCAAAATTGGATTAGAGTCAGGCTGTGTTCCTCACTTCCATCTGAAGCTTTGCTGTACAAGGGATTCTTGCAATGGGCTTTATCTCCTAAAAAATAGTACAAATAGGATTTGCCTCTGTCTTTTTCAGAGCTAGTACTAAATTTGCAAATTAAGAGAAAGGCAATGGTAATTGCTGACAATTCTTTTAATTTGGTCACGCTGTTTATATTTGCTCAGTCATATATTTATTTATGTTTTACACATCATAGCAGATGAAAAGAAAATGCATGAATAAACCAACAATCAAAGAAACTGCAGGAAAATATTTCAATACATTCTATTTTCCTTTGTGAATTTTATAAAATGAATCTGTCCTAAGCTTAAGCCTATCAAGTGCTTTAGAATTGTTTTTTACATTATTTTATCCTTCCTGTTTCTGAAGCAAGAAATTTTTGTGACACTCTGCAGTGAGTCTGTGCCTAGGGATACAAAGAATGACTTGGAAACTATCCAAAACAGGACCTCCTTCCACAAGAGATGGGTCACTATTAATTATAAATTCCTTTTGTCATACAATGACTTAGCAAGGGCTATGATAGTTATTGTCTATGTCATGCTACATTTGTGTTATTCCTACATTTTATAACAGGACAGGTTGCAGAAATCATGTGCTCAAATTCATTAAACAGCAAACTTTTATTCTGATATTTTCCTACACTTACCGCTATGAGTGTTTAAATCTTAAGAGCATCTGATTTCGCAGAAGCACAATTCATTTGACAGATCTAACAACCAAGAAGTGTAAGATTTCACCAGACCTTGTAATTTTGTTTGTGAGACTTGGCAGGGAAGCTTCATGCACTGAATCTGGAGTGTATCAGTTATTCCACTTTAATAATTAAGTCCTAATATGACAGAAGAGAAATAAAAAAGTTTTAAAGAACAAATGCAAATCAAGGCATTAACCAAGGAAGACCGTGATGGATTTGTCAGGGGGTTTATAGCCTTCTTCGTACTTCCCCACACAAAAATACATCTTAGATTGTTCACAGAGGGACCAGACTCCACAGCTTCCCCAGGCAGCAGCTTTGGCCTCTTCACAGCTATCCTGCTGCCCTGAGGGATAACCCCTGGACACTAAGGTTTGAGGAGCTGAGGAAAATTGCTTACTGCTTTTCTCTAATAGAAAAAAAAAATATGTCACAGCTTTGTTTGGTTGTGGCATTTTTCCTCATTTATTAAAAGAGCCAGTAGGTCTTATACTGACACCCATATTCATGGGAGCTTTGCCTAAATAAAGTTTAAATATTGGCAAGTAGTTCAGTCTTAGAGAAGGACAGCAAAACATACTTTGTTGGGGGAAAAAAGTAAAATAAACTTTTATCAGTATCATGGTGAGCTCATCTCTGTCCGAGGGGAATTAAAAATTATTCTGCTGATTTAAACAGAAGCGGGATCAGGTTCTTTTTATCAGGGACTGATTCACAGCCTAGGAAAAAAACAACTAGAGAATCTTATTAATATTTTAAGATTTCTGCTGAAATATGTACCTATGAATAAAATGAGATGTTTCAGTGTAGAAGGAACTCATTACCTAAATTAAAAATAGATGGATCACTTATAAATGAAAAAGTAAATATAAGGCAATCAAATTATTACATAATAAAATCCTGCAAGGAATACTTGAGCACCAAAGAATGCATTTCATACAACGTGACTTGGCAGCAGCATGAGAATTTAAAGAAGCTGGGGAGAGATGCATTTCTCACACAACACTGTGTCTGAAAGCCAGAGTTTGGGTTCTCCAGTCACCCAGATCAGAGGTGGGACTCAGGAGCAGAGTAGAACTTTTCCATTTGGTGAACCTCCATTCTGTTTCCACAGAAATCTGGGCCCTGAGGCCAGGAACCACGTGGCTGCATGTAGGCAGCTTTTCTGAAAACTGGTCATGGATTTATCTACCTGACCCCAGGAGACAGAAAACTTTCAACCAGTATATAACCAGATAAGAGAGGATCCTAATATTCTTTTTTGATTCACTGACTACTGTGAATCATCCTCCATGGATGTCAAAGCCTGATTCATCTCTCCACATAATGGAAAAAGTAAAATGACACTCCAGAAAAACAGACAAATTTGGACTTGATGTCCATGTTTGGACTGCGATGGACTTGATGATCTTAAGGGTCTTCTTCAGCCTAAATTATTCCATCATTCTATGATTCTGTTCTGAGGGATTGCCCCAATAATGTAGTGTTAGATTGCTTTGTAAAAACTATCGTCAAACCACCATCAGCAAGAAATTTGTGAAATTTCATTTCAGATGTTCCTATGGAGGCAAGCACAGAATTTCTTTCTTGTGGGAAAATGTAATTTTGGTTCAGGGACTTTAAATACAGGAACACATGGATTAGTAGATGGTTCAATCACACAGATAGCAACCTATCATTTCAATATTTACAAACTCTTCTTTCAAAGCTGAGTAACATGGTATTTAAAATACTTCCTACATAAATAGTCGAGGGGGTTATTATTTCTATTTGACTCTGGGTAATATCTAGTCCCAATAGGAATTGGTAGAAATTGCTCCACAGAACTACACTTGCAGCTACACGTTTAAAGCTGAGGATGAACAGTAACTGCTGAGAAATTTTGAGAGCTGGCAATGACTCAGTGCTCCACAAAGTCTGGCCTCATGCTCAGCAAAGGGAATTCTCCCTGGGTTATTTCTTCACATGTGATGTGGTGGAAGGAGCTGCAATTTTTGAGTCTGCTTCAAACTCCTTCCAGCACAACTCTCTTTCAAACATATGAAACTACCTAAACAATTTTATGAAACAAAGCCTCTTTTTATTTCAGCTGTCCAAAACATTTACTACAACCAACTGAAATGATGAAATTCTAAATTATAATGAGAAATCATGAGAAAATACTAAGCTCGTATTAGAAGAATCTTCTCAGGGATTGGCACAACATGTATAAATTTCAGAGTCTGGACTGGGAACTGTTAGAATCCAGTAAGTTTAGTGTAGGACAGTGTCATTGTGGATTGTTTAAATCAACTTCAAAAGCTGTTAAAGACTTAATTATTCTGAAAATGACACTTGTTTTTCTTTTTGAAGGTTTAATCCTATTAAATGCCAAGAATTTCCTACATAATGAACCCAGAGATATTGTTTCTGGCTTCCACCTTCGTAAGTTTTAACCAAAAAAGGGAAATAGCAATAATTGTAGCTTGCAATTATACACTGTTCAAATACATGAAATTTCACTAGAAGAGTGGTAAAGAAAGTAATCTTTCTATACCCCTTTGCAGCCCTTCAGAAACACCATGTATTTATTCAGTCATGGGCTATCACATAACACAATCTGGAGCCGTAAGTGCTGGGTAGCAAATCTTACTACATCTTCACTGGGCCACATTTGCAGATGATAAATTAAAGGCTGCATTCAGAAAATCTTACTGATGTGAGTAATTCTTACTTTTGCATGTCTTCTCACTAATTTCAAACTCTTATTTATATAAATCTTTCCATTGCCCTCAGTAGAACTAACTGGGAGAGTAAGAGTTTCCAGTATCAATTTTTAAATTATTTGTGGGGGTTTTTCATGAACAGATGTCATAAATTCTACTGGCTAAATTAGCAGTTATATGTTGTTTAAAGGATATGCGTCAAATTATTTTTTGTTGGCACCAGAATTATTTCTTATTGTTCTTTTTTTGGGGGGGGGGGGAAGGGAAAGCGAGGGGGAAACAGGGGAGGTGGGTGACTTCTCCATGTCCCTTCTCCAAAGAGCTTGAAATTTACGTGTAGGAGAAAAAACAACTGAAACCAGAACATATGTCTACAATAAACAAGATTATGTATAGTTACCACAGACAAGATAGACAAAGAAACAATAGGACTCTTTCAATCAATACAGGAAATCCAGTGTGAACGCCAGAAGTGGGATTTAGCTCACCTAACTTTAGCTGTAAAAAGTAAGGCATTCTGTCTGAGACACCTGGGCTGTTGCCATAGTCCACGGAGAGTGACAGACCCATGAAATGGACCATTCACCCAACATATTTTAGGATGTGATGAATCACTTTCTGCATGTGGTTGTGTCCTTTGACTGCAGTAAGCACCTAGGTAACTGGTCTATATTTAGTGCTTAAATGCCTTTTAGATGACTAAATTAGGTAAGAGAACCCAGCCCAGCTGCCTTGCAAAGGTCAGGGTATACATCAGGGCGGAGGTGAGTTTTAAAGAAGGATTTACGGACAATAAATTCACTTAGATCATCCACACAAGAAACAAGTCATGAAATGGGAATGTTCTATCTTGGATCAATAGATTAGAGATTAAATATATCAAGTATGCATTCCCACACTCCCTGCTTCCCCTTCCATTCTTGCCATTTCAAACATATATTTAGGTTTTTAAAAATGTTTTGCTTCACCTTGCTGCTGTGTGCAAGGGAATAGAAACTGGGCTTTATATTGAGACAGTGGAACCAGTGTGGAGGTGCTGCCAAATGATCAGTGCAGAAAGCTGAAGAATGTTTATTTTCTCTTTAGGCACAGTTTTATTGAAGACAATGCACAACAACAGTAGGAAGATAAGGTTCAAAAATATTTGAAGTGGAAGTGAAAATCAGATAGTGGGAAAACAGTGAAAAGCAGAAAATACCAGAACTATGTTAGATAAACATTATCTCTGACAGGCAAGAATTTTCTGAAATGGCCATTGATTTCACAGTCTCCAAGCAGCTAACAAAATAATCCCTGGATGTTTGTGAAATTTTTGATCAAAAATAATTCTTGCATGACGTCTGCGATCCCTTGTAGTCATAAGTTTTACAGAAGAAAAGTCTAGATAAACACAGGAAAGGTATGTGAAATCTGTTTTATGTTTACAGGAAGAGAGAATAATACCTTAAGTTATATGTTGTTTTGTCAGCTGAGATTTATTTGTATTTTCATTATTTTATTTTGTCTTTTTGTAGTCGGTGCAGTTAAGAAGTCCTTAGAAAAGGTAATCTAAAAAAAATTATGTAGGTTAAAGGAAATAATTATTAATAACTAATGCTATAATTTTATTATACAAAAAATAATTTGATAACAAAATAATGTTTTATGAAAATATATAAGTAGTTCTCCCATTTAGAGCAAGTGAAATCCTTAATGCTATGATAATCAGCAAGGAGCCAGTCTTAGAGACTATGGACTCAGCAAGAGAGCAGATAAATCAAAACAAAAAGAACTGCCAAACTTGTACGACATTGAAATGAGCCTGGATACCCTTTGGGTCTTAAATCTATTTTTGTGTTTGCAGAAGCATCTCAATATTAGAAGAGTTCCAATAAATCTCTCTCTCTATGTCAACCCATTAATATTGCTAAACTATATTAAAACTTATGTGAATTCATAAAATGCTACAGACACAAGCCACATAATTGTTTCCACTTTTACTTTTCCCCCAGTGCTGATGAAAACATCTATCACCCAAGCACTAAAGCCTGAATCCCTGCTAACAAACTTTCAGACAAAAGTGGATGAGGGAAAAGCTTCGGTAGTTTGTGCTTTCTTGATCTTGTGTCACAATTGTTTCAATTTCTAGATGCGACTTCAAAATAGACATAACAACTGAATATAATCTTCACAGCATTCTTTTAGTCTCTGAAAATGTATGGACTAGTATTACAGCTAAGTGTGCATAAGTTAGTAGTGAAGCGCTTCATCATGAAGTGCTTTGGTGGTTTCTGAACAGTGCTGGCACAGCTTAGAAAAAATTACTATAATGACCCTTGAAAAATAGCCCATTTTCTTGTAGTTTAATTCTAGTCTGTGTGCTTGTGGCATGAATAGGGAATCTGAACTCCTTCTCCATACAAGCAGTGTTGCAAAACTAGAGAAGAGCTCAGACTTTAGAGAAAGGATGCCTAGGTCCGTTATGTATACTGTCACCCAGAAAAGAAAATGGGAACAAGGCAAAATCCATCCTTTATCCCCACAAATTCATCAATCCAGGGAAAAATAACCTTCGTTGTTGTTGTTCTTGTTCAGATTAAAAATACTTGGAAAGAACCAGTTTCACAAGCAGCACTTTGATTTTAATTTACCATGTAGTAGCCTTGGACACAGCCACCTCAAGGAATGGGCTGGAAAAATCTGAATGCTATGATTTGTAACAATCTGTCCTGCAGATTGGAGACTTCAGTTGAGATACTCAAGGTAGCTTTACACAAAACAGACCAGATATTAGATATAGTCTGGGATAATGCAGAGCTAGTCAGCAGAGGCTGATTTCACATAGCATCAGCAGCCTTCTCTATGCCTTTATTTGCTCTTTAGCTGGCAGATTAAGTCTGCAACGGCTTTTAAAAGTGCTCAGTTTGGACTCATGTTTGTTAGTACTTTGTTTTGACTGTGCTATGTATTGTTATGTAAATATGTGAGAAAGAGTGAAGAGTAATAAAATCGCATGCACAGTTGTTAACATTTTCAAAATCTTGTAATTACATAAAAGAAACAGGAAATAAAGTGATACAGGCACTGCAATGGTACACATTATCATTTCTTTCCCTGAATGGTGACAGTATATTTCCTCAAGATCATCTCTGTGCATGAGGCAAGGATATGAGTATGGAAGCCCACACCTCATTTCCTTTTCCTTACCCTAGTTTATCTTCAGAGCTGAGCAATATACTTCCCAAGTGCTACCCAGAATTATTCTACTGAGGCAGCAATTCTCATCCATGTCCTACATCTCTCAGTTCCAGCTAACATTTCAGCCAATGTTAGCTAAGATTGCTAACCTCCCCTTTCCTCTCTTTCCTTTCATTCCAGACCTTTAGTATAAAGTTTCTGCAGATGTCTACTACCAAAGCACAGGCAGCTGATGGATCAATGCCAGATGGGCTAGCCATAAACTTCCTGGCTGGAAAAAAAGCTGTTCCTTTTTGGGTTTCACTCAGTTTTAGGTTCCTTGGTAACCCTGAAGAAAGGGGCTAAAATGCAACAGGGCTTCAGCAACTTCTGTGTTACAAGGAAGAGTAGAGTCAGTCTAACTGATTGGGACCTTAGGGGCAGATAAGCCCAGGGAGATTTTCTTCATGCCTACATGGCCTTACCAGGAGGTGGGCTCTGTATCACAGAGCTGATCCCTACAGTTTTATATCCTTGCCTTGTTAGATATTTTTTAGGGCCTTCTTTTTCTTGAGGTTGCCATAGGGACCTGCACACAGTCTGAGAGGCTCTTCAGGGGCAGACCTTGGTGCTCTGTGTTCTGGTGGCATCACCAAGCATCAGAGAAATGTCACAACCATAGCAGCAGCCAGAGCAATAGTGCCAAAACCTGGGCTTCTTTCACACCATACAGTTTACATTAGCATCCAAGA